>NW_024038003.1:0-2400000 GCF_016077235.1 Cyprinodon tularosa
CTTATTATGTTCACTTATATCATAAGAGTGTTGAAGTCTTTATTACTTTGCTTGGTTTGTACTGAATGTTTTTAAGTCTGTGACAGATGCGAGAGTGTGTATGCCGTGAATGTGAGAGCTAGGCTGCTCAAGGTTTCACGACCGCGTTTTCAAGTCGAGAGAACACTGGGCGAATATGCGTACGCACTAACACGGAGAAAGGATGAACTGTGAAAGCTTTTCCTTTATTCATGATACTGTATGATGTTATGCCCAGAGGCTTCTGGCTCCGACTGGTTTCATCCACCCCTCCTCCTCCCTTTTAGCTAAAGTCGGAATCCAACATATGTAGCAGGGCCAGTTTCACTTTAATAAAGGCTTTTCGTGAGGGCCAGAGCTGCTTTCAGATGTGCACTTGTGCTATTGGCGAATTGCTAATGAAGACTGAACCAGTCTCTGATCACATCTCCTTGCCAAGTAAATCTACTAAAATTCTTCTGTGTCTTTAAATTGTTTAGCAGAGGTTACTGCCATCAAAATCGTTTGCGTGTTTGTATAACTACAATTTTAGGATAGTAGACCGAAAAGTGCACAAGTTAGCACTACAGGATTTATTATCTTTTCAAAAAGGTATTTGCTTTCACTGTCAGTAGCTGACTATATGTCTGATCTTACCGACTTTAGCGCTAGATTATCGTGTTCTTTTGGCCATACCTGGCCTATTGGACTGTAAAACAATACATTTGTCTTAGCCGACTTTTTGGATTTGAAGATAAGATGGTAAAAGAGAATCTAGCTATACTGTCTGGTCTTCCCCATTTTTGCCATTTGCGTTATGTTGCACTCTTGTTGGCTCACTACGCAAGGCCATTTGTCCCTAGCCTTCCAAGCTAGCTCACTTGGCTGTCTTTGCGAATAATATTTTCCACTGTAATAAAATAAATTTGGCTCTCTCTCTCTTTCTCCTTCATGTCACAAATCAAGTCTGTATCCGTTGCACATTTGAGACATTCTTATTGAATTCGATCATCACCACTGACTCACCCTGCCTCTCCTGCGTGTACTATCAGACGAGATGAGTATAGTTGATTCTACTGCGTCCTCAATGGTCTATGCTAGTAAGCTGTGTATCTGCGGCTTTTGACTGTGTTGTTGATGACACTGCGGCTTGAACTAGCATTTCTCTAATTTCACCTCACACACTTGAAAGGATAAGCCAGCACTGAAGTCATAAACACACAACAAACTCACTCACACACACCACACACACAGCACATAGCTATGGGTGTTTAACTCATAGGTTTGTGAGTAGGCCAAAGAGCCAATGGTGCAAAGAAAGAAGGCGAAAATATGGCTCTCATAAGTTTTAACGCTGCGAGGGAGAAGAGCATAGAAAAAAAGTTCAGCAAGAAAGAAAAAAAGGAATACAGTTTTACTTGAGTAGTGTTTCCTTTTATACTCCCCTGACTTCTTAGTACAACAAGACACTACTGCCTGAAAGCAATTCTATAACATGCTACTGCTAAATTTTAGTAGGTTAAGCAATGCACTGAGCTAGCATGTGAGCTTCCCCCTAAGATCCTAATGTCACGCGACTCGCGACCACTACAAGTGTTACGACACTGAGTGAACCAAATTGCTTCTGATGCTTATGATTCAACCAAGAGACAGCACGGGAGTAGCTGGCGAGGTCAGTTGCTCGGTATGAAAGTGCTGGAGGTCACGTAGACAGGCCTTCTTGGACAGCATAGGAAAATCGAGCTGAATCTTTCTTCAACACCATCTACAGTGACAACTCTACTAAGTGATCCCGCTCAATATGGGCTCCAGAGACCCTCACTGAGTCAATGAAGCGAGTTTTATTCAAAGCGAGCCGGTTGCAAAATATTTTCCCAACCGTCACAGCATGTTATCCAGCTTCTTGTGAGGAACAGTGGTAGGAAGTTGGCAACACCCTGTCGGGACTGCCTAACAGAATGAACATTTTACTTCACACTATGCCAAGTCGCCCGACAACGAGCACCTACAAACGAGAGTGGATATGTACTCTAATCCCTCTACTGCGTAATGTTTACTGCACCTTTGACATAGCAACTGTACTATTTTCCCCAAAACGCGATTCTTTTGTGACAGGCCTATTTGGTGATTGGAAAAGCACTCAGAGAAAGATTTGGGACTGAACATGAAGCTGAAGTGCTGAGCACATAACCTGCATCGCAGCACAGGTCGTTGAAACCGCACGCCGGAAAGGTGAGCCACAGTTGATGATTTAGATCTACGCTTCAAACAGTTTCAGCAGAGAGCGCCGTATATGGAGGGGTAGCAGGGTGTTTACAAAGAGTTGTTGAGTCATTAAATTCCTTGCAGAAAGAGTGGCCTTGCATTTAGGGGTAAAAATTGACTGTTAGGGGTCTCTGTCTAACCAGATGCGGAATATACCTTAGGTATTCTGGAATGGTCCTGGCTTTGTGTGCCCCCCCCCCGGTTCCCCCTGACACTGGAATTTGATCCCTTTTAAAGAGGAATCACTCCATGAAGTCTTGCGATAGGGATAGAGAGAGATGGAGTGCGTCCAGATTGTTTGGTGATGGCAGGGGTAAATTGTAATACTCATATCTGATTCTTCCACCATTTGTGAGGAATCATTGAAATTGAAGGCAATGTGCCAAAACCAAACAGGCCTATAAGCCAGCATGAACACTGCAAGCCAAGCAAATACAATACTTATCATTGTGGATGTCAACCCAGATTATCTATGTGGACACAATTGAACATTCATATTCCGTTATAGCTTGGCCTAACTTGCATTCGTCATGTCTGTGCTTGGAAAATTCTAGGGTCTTAGAGCTGTCACTTTGCAGGGGCAGGCTATATGATATTGTGCCAGCAACATGTCATGGGAGGGTCGTATAAGATGGGGTTGACAGGCTCACTTAAGATAAAGCACCCTTTAATACACTATATTCCGAATGTGCCGCTCACCTCTTGTAGATTCTGGCTGAGATTCTCCAGATGTCACCGCATGAGTGACAGATAGTGCGAAATGAACGGTTCAAGTATTTTGAACTTGATTCAAGTGCTCATTTACAACCTTCACAATGCATCCACACACCGATGGGACAGGCGTATTTGGCAATTCCAAACATAAGATCTCACACTTTCTCTGCATTGTTATTCCAACAGCGTCATGGACGGTTGCGCTGTGCCAGGAGAATCTACAACGCGCACTGTTGCAGAACTACAGTAACAAGTAAAGTGGCACAGCCCACTGACAGTTATTTCCACTGATGGAGAAAGAGACACAGCGAACTGACAGTGACAGTCTAAGTTGGAAGCTGGAGTTCACTTGAGATGAGGCCTTCTTCAATGGCAGGGCATTTGCGGGACACTGTTCGTCATGGTGCCAGATTTCAGGCCACAAGTCTGCAACTTCACAAAAGCAGACATGGACCTTGCTACATGCAGTCAGATTGCTGCGACAATCTGAGGCTTGCGCCACCTTTGTTCTACTCCCAGAAAGAGTGATCGTATTTGATCATTTGATGAGCAGAAGATGATGCTTTCAACTAAGTGAGAGAGACGTGGCACCCCATTCTTATCAAGGACTTACTGAGTGAACGGTTAAGAGGGAAACGTATAAAAAGTTTGCTGATGAATCAGCATACCCATGAATTGTGTGACTTGAGGGTGTAACCGGCAACTGTTCAAATAGAAGAATTTGATGTGCTACTTCTATATTGATCGCAACTGTTCGAGCAGTTGTCAAACGCACTTAATCACCGTCTGCGAGGACCAATACAAACTATATGCTGACATTTTGTTCTAGTGTCCTTCTTCCTCATTTGGAAGGTACAGAAAAGCTCCACATGCTTCACGTCCTTCACCAATTGACGCATGCACTTACCTCACTGGAGATCCATACCCATTCTGACTCAATATGGAAGATCTTGGAGAAGGTAGCTGATACCATGTTCAAGACTCTCTCGCTTTGTTATACAGATGGCTCCAACAACATGTATGAGGAGAGAGACCCCTTCAGGGACTGCCCTCAAAACATAATAATTTTGGCACTACAGCCAATACGGTTATCCGTTAATACGATAATTGCCCGCTCACAGATTTTTGCTCACTCTAGCCAGGTCAGTAATCTGTGAGGGGTAGAAACGCTGATTTCTCTTTGTCAAGAGTAAAAAATGAGATGTCGCACAAAGAATGACTCAGCAAAAGATTAAATTGCTCATTATCTCTCATGGTCAATTAGAGGAGTGAGACCTGACCACAGGAGAGTTAGGACATTACACTGATGTAATGCAGTGGATGAGTTTTGCCAAGAATTGAGAAAGCGTAGAAAGAAAACCCCTTGTTAATATTGGGTGCAGCGGAGGGTGTTGCATAAGATTTTTAGGTTATTTCAGAATTCACCCAATATCACTAATGTTTAGGTACCTGTTTTCATGATATCTTAACCACCACTCATAATAATATTTAAGTATCCATTATGACTTGGAGACATAGGACTTTGCCAAATTCTGGGAAGGGTCACCTGATTGTGTAAGATAGGCGATTAATGACTTTAGGCCAGAAGAAGTTGCGAATGCATGTGCTCTTTACTCTGTGCCAAACTGAACCCCAAGCCTTCATCTCTGCAGCCCTGTTGATTCTTGTGCAGACTCGTCTATCATCACAATGGAAACATGTTGTCAACATTCCCCACGTATCGTGAGGGGCACATCAAAAGATTTCACGAGGATTGTGCTCCAGCATCAAAGTCAAGTCTCTTACTCTCCTTTCTTTGAGCCATTGTATGTTTCTTATCTTCCCTATTCTCGAATTTTGCCGCTTCATCGAATTTTAACTCCAGTTGAGTTCAACCTCCCCTTTTTGCCGTTGTGCTGGCCTGTCCTTGAAACCTCTGGAAGCCTGACTGGCTTACTTACTGCATAAAATTATTGACCTTTGGACTGGTTTCAGGGTGTCCCAACCTTCATTCAGTTTTGGTAGTCCACCTTGCCACATTTATCTGTCTCCATATCCCACATGTTGTGCACAGGGGATGCATGCCATCAATTCCGTTACTAGACCACTGCCTTACTGACAAGGTCGGACAGTCCATTGGGAAGCGTGTCTCCTCATCATCCTCATGCATGGCCAGGACCAGTTCTTCAGATGGTGCGAAACGGATGTGGGACAGCGATGAGATATCTGTCAAGCTAGCTGTCACTTCACTCCAAAGGTAATTCGGCAGACCACGTACTGACCATCCCTTCTGAGTTGCAGGACATGTCCCGTTGCCTGGTCAGCACCTCATATAGCAATTTATTGAAAATGGTATCTTGACCTGCCATGCCCAGCCCTACGGTGCTACCATGAATCACTGGACCGTCACACGACGCGAGCGCTCGTGGTGCTCTACCGATGCACTGTATATCATTTTACCTTGTTTCTCCTTCTCTCAAGACGTTAACCACAATTAGACTACAGACTTTGGCTGAGATGTGAGAGTGAGCTGCCACAGACTGCGTGTATGCCAAAGTGTTTTCCTAGATATTATTTTATTTTTACTGATAGAGGAGAGAAAAAGCAAGCGTGGCCACCAAAACATCATGTCACCGAGTGGCGATTTAGTTTTTTGCACGCGGCACGTGGGGGTGGGGGTTTTTATTTCTATGATAGTACCAATTTCCAATACCGATTAATATCCGTCTCAAATGACCCAATGCACCGTAACCGATCACAATGAAGGCGGCATAATCATATTTCAAAAATGTTTTATCTTTTAGGCCATATATCCCCACCCCTGTGTTGTGTGTAATGCAACTCGTAGCTATGCTCAGTGTGCTGTGTGGGGTATACCTAATCTCGTGTGTGTGCGAGTATGTGCACTCTTCTTAGTACAGGCCAGTGTGCATGTTGTTCACTGTATACAGTATTTCTTGCTATAGTGCAGCTGCGTGTGTTGTGCCTGCACCGCACGGCGAGGGGCCGCTATTTGACTTAACGGTGGGGCAAGCGCCAATGACCATGTCAGGCCCTAAGAGGGGACCAAAATTTCTTAATCCTTCACCCCTGGGTTTTCATACCCGATCATTGTCGGATGGCCCATCTGAAAAATCACAATACTGCTCAGTTGTCCTCACTGTAGTCCTACTCTGTCGCATGATCAGGGAATATATTTCCTTAGGCCCACAAACCTGAACTCCTCTTACTGATGAGGATAAGTTTTACTATCTTCTACTACCTCCTAGCACCCTCTCTATTCACTTTTGCTTTAACCATCGCACTCCTCACAATTACCTTCCCATTCTCATCACACTGACTCTTACACTGTCCTTGTCCTTTCCTTCTGTCCTCCACCTTACTCACAGAAGTCTGCTTTCAGCTAGCTATTTAACTGAATGCTAGTCTTATTTAATTCCAGCCAGAGTGGTATAATTGTGAAACTAAACAAGGAAACAAACCTTTTTTTAAACTGGTTTCGCTCACGCGGCGCGCGTCGAGCCTATTTGTATTTTTGCTCTCTCTCTACTACGTAGCAATGGGAGGACAATAAAGCAACATCGATCTCTTCGCGCGGGAAAAAAGTCAGGGCCACATTAATCGGTGCGACAGACATGCAGAAGCTGCAAGCCATTTCAAATGTACAACTAGAAAAGCTGTTCTCTTAGAAACAGCACAAAGTGGGAATGCTTTTTTTGCCTGACAATGAAGTAAGCTGAAATTAATGATAAACATATGAGAAAATGTCGTATTGGAAGTCATAGAACTGCGCACAAATTGCCCGAGGCTCTCTAACAAATCTGCTCATCATCTGAAGATTGTGCCTAGGCGCTCTGCTTTCTCACATTTGGAAGTAAACTGGTCCAGAACTGCTCAACAAACTCATCTAAACGCACTAGCCACAGCCAAGACCCATACAGTAAGTATCATCTCTTTATCGCGGCGCCTTATTAATGTGTGCCATAGTCTAGAAGAATCTTTTTAATATAACGGCTCAGCACATCAGTTTGCTAGAAAAATTTTAAAGAAAATTTGACTGAATTGTGGGCAGGCACCTTTACTAGCCACTCGAAACAATGATGCAGGGTGATTACATGAATTTGCAGCAAACATGAAAAGCATTAATTCGTCTCTGTCACCAGAGAAAAAGAGCAAAATTAAGCCAAAGCACTTTATAGAGATGCATTCACCCCCAACGCGTGAAAACACTTAAATTAAGCTGAAACTCCAAAAGATTATATACATTACACTCGCACAGAACTGTGCTATACTATAATCCTGGTTAGCAAGAAAATGATAGCTAGGCTCAAGGATGGGATCTAGTAAAATGTTGCCGGAGATGGTTATTGAATAAGAATTCAAAATTTTCAGAAATTGTGGAAATGTCAAGACTTAGGCCACAATTTGAAATGGTTTTAAAATGTGTCGCATTGGATCGATCATAAAGAAAACAGCTGCTCATCCTTTAGAGGAATGGAAAGTATACAAACTATTGCTGCAAAGACTGACCTGAGAAGCAGGGGAAGCGACAAGAGGAAGAGAACACAGAAGCAGAGAAAGCTGTATAGAAAGGAAGAGCTAATACCACTTAAGCGAGCTGATCTTATCAAAAATGCGTAACCTGCATGTTTATGAGGCCGCCCCTGTGTGAAGACGAGCCACCTCGTTGGCAAGCTTAGGCTGCATGTTACGCTGTCTTAACGCACAATTCGCCTTCTATTACAGTGCGTAAATCTCTTAGAACCTGATTAAGAATCATGCCACTGAGCGTGTGTGTGTCACACAGGCCTTTGGCGCTAGTTGTAATTTGAAGAATATTGTTTGAGTTTGGAACAAGTCATAGCTTACTGAGCCAAATTATGGCCAACAATGTGAAGTGAGTGTATGTAAGGAAGAGGCTTTTATTTTGCGTAGAGTCCTTTAGTCTTATTCGAAAGTCTATCAGGATGGTCTGTGTCAAGCGGCACAGGGGTCATGGAACCAACGAGTGATATTAGAATCCAAATTCCAGTAATATGAAAAATCACTGCGTTTTCAGCAATGTTATTGGGTGAATAGATCACTGTCAATTAAGAGCGTAGAATGCGAGAATTTTTATCTGTGCAAATTTGCCTCGATTGGGTATGTTTGCAAAAAGGTCCTCTAAGACCTAGAAGTCTAATTACAACAGAAGTGGCGTAGAGTTTTGCTGCGTCATAATGCTGAGCCCATTTGCATCATATAATATGCAAGTCTTAATATATTGAAAGGCTCTCTTATTGCTCGTAGGAGTCCACTGGAGTCTTATTTTGAAAGTCCTAGCCTAGGGGTGCCCCCCCCCGGTTGTGTGTGAGAAAGGCGTCACTAGACCCAGCAATGTGATATTGATGGATCTTTTCCAATCGTTAAATCACTATCTTTTCTCTTGTTATTAAGGGCAGTAAGTAAAAGATGGCAATGTGAGAAGGCTTTTAATCTTTGAAATTTTCCATAGGGGCTGTGTTTTGAACAAAAACCCCCTAGAGTCTCATATTTTTAAACAAAAGTGCGTGCAAGTTTGGGTTATAATGTTAGTCATATGCCATGGGAAAAAAATATGAGTTTAATTACGGGGGCTTTTTATTTTGGAGGCCGTACCCGCGAGTCTGTATTTTGCAAAGTCTATCAGGGTTGCGGTGTCTTTAAATGCTTGCAACGCTGAGAGCCAGCGTCTTATGGCCAGTAGACAATAATATATCCTATTTCCAAAATGTTAAATCAAGTGTTGTCTCCTCTACCATTAGATTAAAATGTGCTTGTTTAAAGTTGGCAGCCATGGTCATAAATCCTTGGAGCTCAGAGGTTACCTCTGACAAAGCTTAAATGAAGCCTGTCAGCGATAAGAGAGAAAAGGCCGCCTTCATCTTTAAGTTCCTTCTCCTCTCATGGCTTTTTTGAAATCGAATATCAGCTCAGAACAACAACTAGAGTGCCATTGAAGACAAACCGTAATGCCGGTATTCAATAACAATATTATTTCAGGTCTAAAGTGACAGCTTAATACTTATGCTCTCAATTGGGATAATGTTCATGGACATGTACGCTCATTCACAGCGCCTTAATGGTGAAGCTGAGAAATATAAAGCCGTTTGTAAATCCATTGCACTGAAGCTGCTCATCATAACCTAACATGGAGTTCATGATCAGGACAGGTAGCAAGGCAGATAATACTCTCCAAAAGCCAAAACTACCCTCAGCCCGATAGACAACGACAGGCAGGTGCAGCCAAAACATACAAAAGGTATTCTAAAAAATTCTTGCGTTCAACTGTTGGAGGATACCGGTCAAGCATTCCTTCAACGGCCTATTGCACCTGTGCCAACTTTCATGTATTCATAACTAAAATTATTTCCGCGCCACGTGACGATGTAAAAATTTTAGCATTATCTGAGTTGAGGATTTTTTCAGAATACGCGTTTTCTATGCCCCTACGAACAAGTCAGGCCTAAACCAGCTAAACCATAAAATGATATTGAAGAAATTCCTTCAATGTGAGTGCCATAAGAAGGCAGTTTTCTCGAAGAATGTTCTTATACAAGCATTTCATGTTCAGTGTATCATCAACATAGTTGAATAAATGCGGCCGAGCGATACGAAATATGTCTCGTTTTGGATTTTGGTCTGTGATTTTTGCGGAAAATCTCTCATTGGATTTCTATTGCGGGAAGTGTTCGGATTGATCTTCTTTCGGTATGGTCTGGGATCCCAGCAAACTGTCGTGAAAAACCGCTATGCTTCAAGTTAGCCCCACATACAATTAGGGTTTATATTTCCTGAATCCTGATAAAAATCCTACGTTTTGATTGCTAATAAATTTTATTTCAATTGAAAGTATAAAAATGAGGGGATCCTGAGAAAATAATTTGTTCAGAAAAAACCAGAAAGCACTCAAACAGCATAGAGCACGCCACTCTACGCAGTATGAAGCATTCCGTCCACATAGACTTCCATTATACATCTGAAAATCCACTAATAATTTTCTTTTAAAAGTTTGATTGCCCTTCACTGAAACAAAACTGTAAAAGTTAGCAAAAAAGCTAGAGTTCTTAAACCACAGTAATTAGCATGAAATTGATACGCCGAGCAACATTTTAAAGTTGATATGGTGTTGTTTTCTAGCCCTGAATAGGGTATGGCTGAAGTAGGTTAAAGCGATGATGAGATAAACGTTTTATGCTGAATTTTGCCTGAATCTCGCCTTACGCAATGTCTACAATGCCATTTCAATGCCTCGAGACAAAAAAAACGCAGAAAAAGCAGAATATCGCGTGCGCAAAACCATACAAATAAAATATCTTTACCAAAAGGACATCAGACACAATGTCTCGGTTCATGAACAAGTGAAGCGTTTTGCATACAAGAATGTTGAAATCGTGTTGAAAAGCTGCGAATGGATATCTCGGGGACTAGTTAGAGTCATGAAAATTATGGAAGTGAACAACCATAAGTAGGGAATGCATAAGCACATTACCACCCTTGATTTAGAAATAAAGGTAATTGACCTCATATGAAACATGTAACAGCAGTATGCTGAATGTTTAACAAATAATGACTTATAATATGATCTTTACCAAGCTTCTAGCATACATTGTTGTCAGCCCTGCATAAGACAATAGTTTTTATAAATCAGTACTGTTGCTAAACAAGCATGAAGAAAGTTATGCAACTGATGTTTGAATATGGCCACTGCGGCTATTCTTTATGTTTGCCCCAGGAGGGCAGATATATAGAGATAAAAACCCAATTACTGGAAAATGCGATGTAGATATACGAATGATAGCTGGGAGACTATTTGATTGTGCTTTTTTGATCACCACATCATCTTAACAATACAGTGCCACTGTGTCAGTAAAATTAGAATATCATGAAAAAGCTAGATTAGATTGTCAGTAATTCCATTTTAAAAAAGTGAAACTTGTATATTAGTATTCTATACAATTTACTTATACAAAACTTCATATGTATTCAGATGTTTAAAATTTGTTTTAATTTTGATGTTTTACAAATGGACAAACAAATGAAAACCCTCAAATTGCATCATATCAGAAAATTAGGAACATTATGTAACGAGCAATAAAAACAAAAGGGAGTTTATAGATAATGAATGCCACATGAAATAGTATTCATGAACATGAAGAAGTATGGAGACATTGTACAGCACTCAGTATTTTAGTGGGGCCTCCTTTGGCTGTATACAGCAGCAATGCGGTTCGCTGGACATGGACGTCGATCAGTCTGTGGCAGTGGCTCAAGGGTGTTTATGACTAGCCCATGGTGCTACTAATAGTGCGCTTTTAGCCTCATTGCATGAATTGTTGGGTGGTTTCGTATTGCATCTTTCTTCTTCACAATACTAAATAATCCAAAAAAACAAACAATTATTCATACCCATAGATTTTCATATGGGGTTAAGGTCAAGGAGATGTCTATGCTTGCCAAATTAAGGAACAGGCCAAGGGGAATTACCATGGTCCCCTTCAACCAGGTACTGGTAGCTTTGGCACTGACTGATGCAGCGTGTTACCTAAGTTCCTGTTGGAAATGAAGATCTGCATCTCATCAAAAGTTAGGTCGCCAAATACTACCCCACCGCTCAGCCCTGCCAGGAAGCTGAGATCTGTGCTCAAACAAACTTCCATTTGGTATGTTGCGTGTAAAGCGGGGGGACCTTCGTTGACACCTGGACCTGCAGAAAACACAACTGGACACACAACCAGCACTGTATGACATGGCACCCCAAAATCCATCACTGACTGTGCCGAACTTATACACTGCGACTTTCAAAGCAAACTGCGATGATAAGTGCCATCTCTTCTTTATCCTCCAGACTCTGGACCTTAGATTTCCAAAAGGAAAAGCCAAAATTTACTTCTCATCGAGAGCACCATGACTTCTAGGCACCAGCTCACCAGCTCCAGTACCAGTCCTTGTCTATCTCTAACTTGTTAGCACAGCAAAGACGCTTCTGACGCGTGTCTGTGCGTTATTCAAGGAGTGGTTGACATCAAGGAATGCGAATCACAGAAACCAGATGTATTCTTTCATGACGTCTGTGGTGTGGTGCCCGATTCTTGAATGCCACTCACTCAGCATGCAGTCCACTCTGTTGATGAATCTCCCTCACTTATTTTATTGATATTGGCGTTTTTGTTTCACAATCCTCTCCCACCAAGGGCTGCGGTTTATCTCTCTACGCACTCTGCCACTTACACCTTTTTCTCGACGCACATACTTTTTCATATCCCTTCGCCAATCTTCTATTTAATGCTGCCTTCGGACCACTAGAGTGGCAGCCTCTTGTGGAACAGCCAAGCTTCTTTTAGCGGACATCGAATCCCTTTTGTGTCTTTGCCACTCCATTTGTGCAAATCGGTAGTCGATGGTAATGTGCTTTTCGGACAACGTCCAAGTCTAGCACGTCTTCCTCATTATTGTGTAAGCCACTTAGGTAGAACCTAGTCTGTTAAAGACCAGTTAATGGATTCTTTGCAGGGTGCGTCTTGACGGTAATTCAGCACTGATTTAGAGTGTGGCACCACTGGGGCAAGGGCATCAATTTTTGAAACTTATTCACAATATTTCTAAGTGTTTTGCACAATATGATGAATTTTTGAGGGATTTTCATTTCGGTGTTATGCTCATTGCTAATCATCAAGATTAAAGCAAACTAAACAACTCTGAAATTTATGAGTTTGTATGTAAGTGTATGAAGTATAACTATACAAGTTTCACTTTTATAATGAATTACTGCCAAAGTCACAATACTCATTTTATCATGATATTCTAATTTTTATGACCAGCCCACCTGTAAAATGCTACTGTACTTTGAACCTGCTACAGTTTCAGTGCTAGGCCTCGAAACTAGCTCTTCTACCTAACATTTACACAGTCTAGAGTCATACTTCTTTGCCAGGATAGATAGTGGTGTCGCTGAAATGACTTCCATGCGATCTTTTGTTAACTTCACACCTGAGCGACTTCTTTTTAACAAAGCCCATATTCTTACTTGTTACCAAGTCTTCAATGAAAGGTAAAATGTAGATGGCCTGCATGATCAAATGTTAAGTCAGCATATGCCACTATACTCATATAAACATGTCAGAGCCTAGCGCGACCTACAGATCTTCTGCGCTCTTCTCTGCCTTGTCAGTTAGGCTGGTTTGCGTATGGCCGTGTTTGGTAGATTAGGCCCAAGATGTCTGTATCTCTTACGTTAGCGAGGATGCTGAGACCTAGAACTGTTGCTTACTGGAACACGTGTTATTAAAGAAATGATGAAATGACTGGAATTCTCCCCCCACTCCCCTCACCAGCTTATACACAACCCCAAACAAAACCCTCAGTGCAGCCCCCACTATTTGAATGCATTCAGAGTAAATATTGTTGAATCCACAATACACACTTTAAGAGTTTTCATCAAGAATTTACTTTTAGCCCTCTGTTATTTTATAAAGCTTTTTTTTGCTTGGTCATAAACTCTCAGCAACATACGTCCAATTCTTTCAAATGATATACAAAACATACCAACAGTAACCTCTCATTGTCAAAGCTTTCTTTAAAAGGTAGATGCATTTAGGATATTTTTCATATAAAAATGTTTTATAGTCTTCACTGGTCCTATATTAAGCCAAACCGTATAAAAGATTTTATGTGCTAGTTGTTAGTTTGCTGATCATACCTTTTTTTCAAGTGTAATTGAAGTTACAATATAAAATAGACCTCTCTATATTCCAGTACATGTTCTATAATCTCTCACCGGATGACTTTGGTAATGATACATATACTTATTGGTCATTGTCAGCCTATATCATGAGGGTGGAGTGAGAAGACATTAAGCAAAGGTCTCTGGATTTGGATTTAAACCCAGAATAGATGCCTTAGGATTTAGACCTCTGTATATGGGCCTCGTGTTCTGCCCACTGCTACACTCAAAATGTGAAGCTTTCTACAGTTAAAGTGACCTGGTATTTTACCTGTGTTTCGCATGTCTGCACTCTCCGGCAAGCCTTTGTTTGTGCTTTCGTCTGTAACGGTGAAGGCTGTGTACATGCAGATGATGTTACAGTGCTTGCTTGTCTGGATGGCCTTCATACGGTATCGTTTTCCTGACCCTAAGGAAAAACTACTGTAAATGAAAACTAAAAAAAGAAGGATAACTTTGATAGCGTGTGTAACAGTCATCACCATGTCCAGTGTCGCTCTCTTTTTCTGCTAATTTTTCAAAGTCCCTTATTACTGAGCGAGCCGCCAAGTGGTGAATGATCTCCTCCCAGGGCTTTCCTATATCCTCCCCACCTGGTTGAGATTCGTTGACTCCTGGGATATCCTGTTCCTCAGGTGGCCAGAGATGCCCCACATCCACAGTGACCTCCCAGGAAATTGGCTTTCCACTTAGCAGGCCATGAATGATGGACCGACACTGACCTGGGGGAGGATCTTCAGGCTGAGCAGCAGTAAACAGATACTCTGGGTCAGTGAGGCTGTCCCAGTCCAGGGGCGATGCAGGGAACAGGAGTCCATCTGGAGGATCCAAAAGAGGAAGTTGATCTTTAAAACCACTTTTTTTTTGCATGCAACAAATCATCAGATAATAGATTTATCACCACTATCTGACATTAAATCAGATTAAATGTGCCCTGCTAGGTCAGTTAGAATTAGCAACATTGTCTGAATACTGAAATAATGAACATAAGAAGTTTCCTCAAACTTCTGTATTGCTTTGCTCAAAGTCTGATGTTCATACACACCAAGATGACTTTTCATCTAAACAGTTTGGATAGCTGAGTTGATTTCTTACTAAGCTTCTGATAAAATAATGCATTAGATTAAATCTACATTATTGGACATTATTGGCCTTTATTTTATAGTAGAACAAGGGAATGGACAGATAGAGCAGAAGGAAAGACTTTTAGCAAAGAGTCAGGATAGATTATACAGGTGCTGGTCATAAAATTAGAATATCATGAAAAAGTAGATTGATTTCAGTAATTCCATTTAAAAACTGTTTAACTGTTTAAAAACTTGTATATTATATTCATACATTACATACAAACTCATATATTTCAGATGTTTATTTTGTTTAATTTTGATGATTACAAATGACAACAAATGAAAATCTCAAATTCATCATATCAGAAAATTAGAATATTGTGAAAAGGTTCAAAATTGATGCCCCCTGGTGCCACACTCTAATCAGCTAATTAACTCAAACCACCTGCAAAAGCCTTTAAATGGTCTTTCAGTCTAGTTCTATAGGCTACACAATCATGGGGAAGACTGCTGACTTGACAGTTGTCCAAAAGACGACCATCGACACCTTGCACAAGGAGGGCAAGACACAAAAGGTCATCGCTAAAGAGGCTGGCTGTTCACAGAGCTCAGTGTCCAAGCACATTAATAGAGAGGCGAAGGGAAGGAAAAGATGTGGTCGAAAAAAGTGTACAAGCAAGAGAGATAACCGCACCCTGGAGAGGATTGTGAAACAAAACCCATTCAAAAATGTGGGGAAGATTCACAAAGAGTGGACTGCAGCTGGAGTGAGTGCTTCAAGAACCACCACACACAGACGTATGAAAGACATGGGTTTCTGCTGTCGCATTCCTTGTGTCAAGCCACTCTTGAACCACAGACAGCGTCAGAAGCGTCTTGCCTGGGCTAAAGAGAAACAGGACTGGACTGCTGGTGAGTGGTCCAAAGTCATGTTCTCTGATGAAAGTAAATTTTGCATTTCCTTTGGAAATCAAGGTCCCAGAGTCTGGAGGAAAAGAAGAGAGGCACTTCATCCACGTTGCTTGAAGTCCAGTGTAAAGTTTCCACAGTCAGTGATGGTTTGGGGTGCCATGTCATCTGCTGGTGTTGGTCCATTGTGTTTTCTGAGGTCCAGGGTCAAGGCAGCCACATACCAGGAAGTTTTAGAGCACTTCATGCTTCCTGCAGCTGACCAACTTTTTGGAGATGCAGATTTCATTTTCCAACAGGACTTGGCACCTGCACACAGTGCCAAAGCTACCAGTACCTGGTTGGAGGACCATGGTATCCCTGTTCTTAATTGGCCAGCAAACTCTCCTGACCTTAACCCCATAGAAAATCTATGGGGTATTGTGAAGAAGAAGATGCAATACACCAGACCCAACAATTCAGAAGAGCTAAAAGCCACTATTAGAGCAACCTGGGCTATCATAACACCTGAGCAGTGCCACAGACTGATCGACTCCATGCCACGCCGCATTGCTGCAGTAATACAGGCCAAAGGAGGCCCAACTAAATACTGAGTGCTGTACATGCTCATACTTTTCATGTTCATACTTTTCAGTTGGCCAACATTTCTATAAATCCTTTGTTTTTATTGGTCTTCAGTAATGTTCTAATTTTCTGATATGATGAATTTGAGATTTTCATTTGTTGTCATTTGTAATCATCAAAATTAAACAAAATAAACATCTGAAACATATGAGTTTGTATGTAATGTATGAATATAATATACAAGTTTCACTTTTTAAATGGAATTACTGAAATCAATCTACTTTTTCATGATATTCTAATTTTATGACCAGCACCTGTATGTTGAGGGCTAACCTCTATGGTCATTTCTCTACATGTCGTTGTTCTTTAATGCAACATCTTAAACACACAGCCTTGTTGTCAAGGTAAAACAAAATAAAATTAACAAAGTTATCAGGAAGAAAGTTTTTAAACTATAATTAGTTTCTTATTTTGAGAGCCCAGAAGGTCTTTGCTATTTAATGCTTTAATGGGGCAACACCAAAGAAATTTACTTTTTTATACCCGTATTGAAATAGACTGTTTTTGGGTTCCAGGGATGAACTGAAGATGGTATGAAAGCTTACAATTCAACTCCATAACAAAGGCAGAAGATCTTGTAATATAGCTGGCTAAAGCAGGTTAAGGGAGTGTCATTATGCGCAGTGACACGAGGGTGACATGAGAGCTGTACACAAATGGGTAGTAGGGCATTAGGAGAATCCATTACTCCAAAAGGAAAATGAAAAAACCAGGTAACAATTTACGAATCAAAGCGCAGCGAATTGATTCATTTTCTGAGATCTCTCCAATTGTAAGATGAAGCTGACAAAGTATTTTGATCATTGATTTATTGAAATGGGAAATTTACATGCATGAATGCAACATTTCAAGTGTATTTGGATGTTTTTCTAAAGAAATGGCTGATGTGCATCAAAAAATAGATGGTATCAAAAAAGAAGAGCCTTATGTGGAAGAAGGAACCAGGTGGATTTTTTTTATACTGTCAATAAATGAATATATGCTGCTAAAGTAGTTAGTAGTAACTTTGCAGCCTGAACTTATAGGTGTGTGAGCAAAGCAGATAACAAGCCTGACTTGGTTACAATAGTCCTGCCGAGAGGAAGGAGCTTGAATTCTACAAAACTGCTATAGCTTGGAAAAATAGCTAAAATGTTTCACCAAAATCAAAGAGTTAAAAAAAGGCACTTTCTCCAAAACATGCTTCCTTTTTAGCAAATAAAAATAATGTCTGTAATCTTTAATGACCAAAAACAAGACAATTTCAGTCAGGGTTTCTTTTTTAAATGGTGTATAGCAGTGTTTTTCAACCCTGGTCCTTAAGGCATGTTAAGGATGTTTCTGAGCTTCAGCGCACCTGATTCAGATGATTGCAGTTAAGCAAAGCCTGATAATCTGCTATCAATTGATAACAGGTGTGTGGAAGCTGGGAAACATCTAAAACATGCAGTGGAGTGTGCCTTGAGGACCAGGGTTGAAAAACACTGGTGTATAGAGTTAAATCACTGAGTCAGAGTAAGGAAAAGTCTTTTTGTGCTGTTTGCTCACTGGAGTCAGTCAGGCTTCTGTGGGAAACTGTTCCTCTTGATGGAGGCCTAGTTTCTCCATCACTTTCGTCCAGCCGCCCACCTAGAGTCTGGTCAAAGGAGACCCTCTCGAGGGCTCTCCGGAGGCGATGCATTTCAAGTTCACCCTGTGGTGATGAGAAACTTCGTGCTGCCATGGTCGAACGAGCTAATACTCTCTGTCTTCTTCGAGACTCTTCACCTCCATCCAGGCGTCCATTCTGGTGGCACAAGGAAAACAAAAAGAAAGAAACCCCTAAGTAACTGAGACCATTGCTCTGATCTAAAGCTGGATAAAAACCTTTAGTTTTGTTTTTACCTTTTTGGTTAGATTGTCAGGAGCTGAAAGGTTTTGCTGCCATTCTGAGTCTGCCCAACGAGATAAGGATGAAGGCTCTGGAGGGGCCATCCTCTCAAGGCCTTGAGGTAAAGACCCAGTTTCTAATACTGGACCACAAGAGTGGGGGTTGGAAAGAAAGCTCCCACCTGCAGAGTCAGAGCTTGAGGCATGAATGTGTACGTGGGACTGTGTTTGAAGACTTCGTTCGCTGCTCAGGGAGCAGTGAGTGAGAACGTACTGCTCCTGAATGTAGGAGCTCTGCTGTATCCTCCGCCTTACGTCACTGGACCAATCCAGCTCCACACCTGGATTAGACAGAAAACAGCTATAAAACACAACAAAGTCTCCAGACCAAAATCGGTGCATTGATCAAGGCTTCACCTGGGTTGATTCCAAGGTCAGTGTCTCTGGCACAGGAAAACTCAGAAGAAATTTCTCTTGAAATTTCCCTCAGAGCCTCTTCCAGCTCGGTTCTGTCTGAGTGCATCAGAACAGGCATGAGCTCAGAGGAGGGAGTCGGTGTAAGCTCTTCATTCGAATGGGTGAAAACAGAAGCCATGGAGTCACGGTGCACACCTCTGCTGTCCTGTCCTTGGCACTGGACAATAAAATGTGTACACTGCAGTTCTCCCTCTAAAACCTCTCCTCCCTTTTTTAGCTTTACAAGCAAAATCTTTAATGGAGAATAGCCTGCAGTATTTTTTCTGTTTTGTCTGTCACATAAAACCGAATAAACTACATGCAAAACAATTCTGAAATGTAGAACTTATTTTGCAGGGCACTGTAGAAATTCAAGGAGAAAATAATCAGGACAAGCCCAAAATTGTTTTGAGAGACAACATACCTCTGACTTCTTTGTTTTGAAGTTTGTCATATCATAAAGAGTACAGTAACCTATAAGGCGATCCCCGGGATACAGAGGAGGAATTTCATTGGGTGAAAGAAGGGCCTCCACGTTCTCTGGCAGGTACCAGTCAATCCGAACATCAGTCAGGACAGGTTCAAAGGCCTTTTTCAGAGACTTGATTAGCTGTAACAGAGTAAGGAGATCACAATAGGGTTTTCAGACGTTTATGGCCTATGCAGCGATATCTACGGCATGGCAGATTTCCTAAACCACCAGAGATGGCAAAAGTACTCACTTTCTGTACTTGAGTAAAAGTACAGATACTTGTGTTAAAAAATACTCTGGTAAAAGTGGAAGTACTGATTAAACTTCTTTACTCAAGTAAAAGTAACAAAGTACAGGCTTGTAAATTTACTTAAAGTATAAAAGTAAAAGTAGAAGCCACTTTTTTCATTCCGTTGCCTACATTTTAAATGGATGTCTGCCAATAGGACTAGATCTCTGTTGTGTTCATTTTCAATCATCTAGTCATCCATACTACTATGCTAACGCCACCGCCACCGAGCTGCAATGATTTGCCGCGAATGAATACCGCCGAATCTGTCGATTCATCTTGTAGTGGTGCGTCAAATGCAACGTAGATTCCCATCCAATTAGATTAAATTTGGTATTGATGACGTGAAAAATAATAACGGTAACTCCATTGAAATGATTCAAAACTAAAGTAACGAGCCAATTTTTTTAAATGTAAGGACTAGAAAGTACAGATATTTGTGTAAAAATGTAAGGAGTAGAAGTAAAAAGTCGCCATAAAAATAAGTAGTAAAGTAGAGTAAAACTATCAGAAAAATCTACTTGAGTACAGTAACGAAGTATTTGTACTTCGTTACTTCCCATCTCTGTAAACCACAGAATCATAGTCCCTAGCCCTCCTCAGCTCAGTTTTTCGATATTCTTAATATTCTAACTTTGAACCAAGATGACAGGGCAGTTCTTGATAGTTATAATACAACAGCTGAAATTGATTTGACTATTTAAACAATGAAAAGCAGTAGGCATCGGGGCCAGACTGTTTCCCTATTCAGTTTTTCAAGAACTTTACAAGGACCTCATGGGTGTTGTTAGGGGGGTCAAACGCACAAACGGTTTTTATATGCAGATGACTTGATACTTTACCTGTCCTTGTACCTCTATTCTAAGGGCATCAGCAATTACCTCTAGCTATGGAGAGATTTCAGGCTACAGAATAAACCTTCCTAGAAGCTTGTTCCTCCCTATTATGATCAGGCTTGACAGACATTTTTTGAGGCATATCATTGAAGGAAAATTGTGACACTTTATTCCATCTTGTCATGTTAGTAACCTGCAGCTACAGTGATTTATTCCAACACAGCTTTAAACTGGCCTGGGCTGTGGCACTGATGATTGGTGATTGGGGGTTTGGGGGGGTTGCAGTACTCTGAGTGCCGATGTACAACGGTTTAAATGTGGATTTTGGCTTGACGTGTTTGTGTAGGTATGTATGGCGGACCAGCTCTACCTTATTTAAAAATAAATAAAGAAAAAAAAAGGCTCAATAAATAAAAATAATCATACAATTAATTCCCCCCAAAATACAATAAACAAATAAATGTAGGTAAAATGAAATTATACAGTGAGACATAAATAGTAGTATATATCTCTTTTAATTAGCTACTTTATTTATTTGCCTTTGTAATAATTACCTTATTGTCTGTTATAATCTTCAAATTTATATATTAATTACTAATTTTAAACTATTTATTTATGTGCATTTTATATTATTTTTGTCTTTTTTATTCTTCCTTTGTATTTTTTACCCTCTTTATTTCTTCAATGCTATTTATTTCTGCCTGTCCTACATTTCTGAATGCATTTCTCCCTCATTATGCAAATGATTAAGGGCTGTGTCTCAGAGGGTCAACTTCTGCCGTTGGTTGGTTAGCATTTTACTGCTGATACTCTATCTCAAGAGAGTTAAGGCAATGTAGGAAGATACTATGGTTACACAATTTTTTGACACTTGGAGCACAATTTGGACATATTCAATTACGGGTGCACTCACTTTTGTTCCTATCAGTCTATTAATGAGGACATCAGTAAACTTATACTGCTGACTACTTGACATTATGTCAAAGTGCAATATTTTTTTTTTTGAGATAACTGCTTATGCAATAGTGTAAAAATAAAATGTATTGTAAAACCATGAAGCAGTCATACAAAACTAGCGAGGATGGGACTGTAACTGCTGTGTAATTAATTGTTTCCCAGTAGATGGCAGTGTTGTGCTGAGGCTGACCTTGGGCTGGATTCTCTCTTCATCATAAATGAACTCTGTAGTCCCTCCAGTCAGTTTGGCAATTCCCTGCAGGAGTCTCCTGCAGGTACGGGGACCAAGGCCGAAACCAAAGCATCTGCCAAAGGGATACAGGTTATTAGGGGTTGATAACCAAAGAGACAGAGTTCATTATCAGCATTCATTGATATGAGAATTAAAGGACAACAAACACGTGCACAGATTCCAGGGAGACAGTTAAGATGTCTTGGAGAAAGTCAGAGCACCAGGAGAATACTAATGAAGTATAAATGGAGTTATTCTGCATGGGGAAAACTGATGGACGTGACTCTTACTGCAGAGCAAAGCACTTAGTGGGATTACTGGGTGGGGCTAAAAATGTCTAAATCCTTTTTTTTCTCTAATGGATGCTCTGTTTAGCACTTGAAAGGTGATTTGCTTGTACCTCACTCTTTTCCTCTCCACAATATTTATTTCCTATCCCATGTGGTCCACTGTGGATTTTAACAGTATGACATAATCCTCATTCAATCATCATTATTCATTACCACTTTGTTTACAAACCTGCCAGCACACGTGTTTCTGCGAACCAACTCCAGCACCTTCGCAACATTATTGATGGAGCCATCAGTGATGATGAAGACCTGCCGTGGATACGAACGCTGCATGGGCTGCTGGTACATCCAGGACAGCGCTCCCTGAAGGTTGGAGCCACGCATATCTGCTCTCATCCTCTGAATGTACTCATAGGCCTGTATGAGAGTTACCTGAGTGCATAAAGGATATAAAAATATGGATGCAATTAGATGTGTTATAAAGACTTTATCGACACCTGTTCCACTAGACTGCAAAAGCAAACACATGAGATTGGTTTATTGTTTGATGTCAAATCCTCAGAAGAAAATAAATAGGTCTGCTCCTCTCTAATAAAGACAGCACAAACATATATACATTAGCACCTGCTATAGTTCAGATATTGAGTGGGAAAAACATCCCTGGCAGGATAGGAGATAGAAGGACATCTCCTGCCTGAGTGAAAATACATGAAAGGCCACCATATGGTGTGGAGAATGTGCAAAGACTGTTTGTCCTTCCAGTCCATAGTCTGAATAAAACCTGATACTCTGCTACTAAGGCAACGGCAGAAGAAGCCCTGTGGCCAGACTGGAGAGTAGAACAGGTAGTCCAGCATGTTTAAACATTGACACTTGGGATAGAAGAATCAAATGATGCTGCTATGCTCTCCCTCAGGAAAAAAAACAAAACAAACTAAAACAACACAAGAACTTTCAGCATAAAAAAAAAAACTATTAGATTTGCAATCTTATTGGTTTAGAATGTAGTTTGTTGCACTGCCTGCCTTACTGTTTGAAATTATTTTTATTTTGGCACGTTTCTTTAATGAAGAGGCACATTTTTCCTTAATAAAATCAGTAGTGCAATATTTTTCAGTTCCTCAGCTCTGAATAGTTTTAAACACCCATTGTGGCAAATGAATAACCTACTGTCTTTAGACTACAGCCTATAGTCTGTAGATCATCTATAGTCCTATATTTTGATGCTGTTAAGGTTTGTTTTATATATATATATCATACATATATATATTATATATATTTTATACATTTATATATATATATATATATATATATATATTTTTTTTTTTTTTTTTTTATTTATTTATTTATTTTTATTTTTTGTCATTTCTGTGCTGAATAGTTAATATGCTCCTTATTAAAGACCAGATTATCGTTTTAAAGTTCCTAACATAAGTCTTCAGGTTTTTACTTGGAATGTTCTGGTGTTTCCAATCACCTGTGTTCTTATGCATTAAAACAAGTTTTCCATGCTTTTGTAAGAGAAAGTCCTACATTATAAGAGGTCATCCTCTGTATTTAACTTTTTTTTTTTACCTGCCCATCATGTATGTCATCCAAAACCAAGATCGTTTTTTGTTTTTTAACTAAAAAAAAAAAAGAAAATCAACATGACTGACTGTGACACCATCATGGAGAGAAATATTAGCTGTGCTGCTGCCATCAACGTCTTTGTTTATAGTTGTTCGGGCTTGGCCTGTTTTCCAGTGTAGTCCTGTTTCTCTGACTGTGGCTGGCTGAATGTGCTCTCTTGTATCCTCTGATGTGGGAGCTGGTTCGGAGCTTGTCTACCTGGCTGTGTTTTTCCTAAATGGGGCCGCCTCTGGAGCTAGTTTACAGTTGCCTTTTTTATCTCTGCTTCTATTTCTGTCTTTTGTCTCCTTGAACCCCAGTCGGCCTCAGCAGATGGCTGCTAACACTGAGTCTGTTTCTACTGGAAGTTTGTTCCTGTTGAAAGGGATTTTTTCCTCTCCACTGTCGCTACAAGCATGCTAAGTGTGAGGGATTGCCTTCGAGTCAATGAGTCGATGCAATCAACAGATTTTCCTTAGATAAAAAACTTTGAATCAATTTGACTGTATGATCTAGTTGATTTGTAAAGTGCCTTTAGATGACATGTGTGGTGAATTAGCGCTATATAAATAAACTGGATTGAAACTGAATTTATTATTTTCTGACAGAAGCTCATAGTTCCTGTTTAAGTTCTGGCAATACAATCTAAGTTCATTTAAAGGCTTTTACACATTTTCACCAGAGACTATAATAAATTTGACAAACTTTGACCAACATTCCTAACAATCATCATTGTGTAAAACTAACATCATTGCAGAGCTTGCTGGAAGTAAACAGAGGCTTGATGGTGGTCCCAAAACCAACAATGTTGAGCATCGTACCAGAGGGAAGACTCTTCAGGGCCACCGCCATGGCCTCCTAAGGAAACAGCAAATAACCGATAGCATGGAGTCAGATCAAGGCACATTTGAAATAAATAATTTTTTACCCCCTTTCTCACCTTCACACGATTTATGTTGGTGCCACTCATGCTGCCGCTTCGATCGATCAGGAACAGCAGCTCTCTGGTAGCTTTGTGCAGCTCCAGAGGTTCTGACAGTAGGTCAGGACAGAAGTTGAGCATTAGGACAGGGCTGCAGAGAATATCCTTGTGGTATCGCCTTCGGATATACTCCAGCTTCAGAACCGTAACATTAGCACACAGGGATAGAGTTTGGATAGATGTATATGGATATAAAAGACATGTGCGGCAGAGAAGTAAAGAACAAAAGTAATTTGCAGAGAATGCATTTTACCCTCCTCTCAGGATCGGAATCTTTGCGGGTGTATCGAATATAATCTCGGCGTGAGCAGATCTGCTGTTCATATTGGCTGAAGGACAGGCGGCCTTTCTCCAGAATGACCAGCGGGTTGTGGGGTTCTGTGGAAGGGTCACATGCTTTAAAAAGTCCATCCACCACTTATAAATCAGGATGTGCTTCCACACCTTTTGCTTGGAAAGCTGCCTTACTCACCACTAAGGTGTAAAATGATCTCTATGTGTCTGTCATATGGATGCTCCTGAGCTAAAGTGATGTAGGTGGCAGATGCACTTAGGGCGGACGGGTCAGCATCAGCTCTCAGAGCATGTGTAGGACTCTCCAAACCTAAGAGAACATCAAGGAGTCAGCTAGGAGACAAAGCTTATCATTATTACCATTTTAGGGGATGCGCAGTTCATTGCTAATGCATCCATGACAGGTTAAAAAAGATCATATATGGTTTTCAATGTTTATGACAAATAACTAGTGGTTAGGATATAAAGCTTGGAATTCTGAGGGTCTGAGTTTGAGCCCCACTCCCACAGATTGCCAATCTGTGCCCCTGAGCAAAGAGCCTTAACTGCACACTGCTCCCCAGGCACCCCACTGCTCCCCAAGGGGATGAGCTAAATGTAAAGGCAAATATCACCAATGTGAGATCAATAAAGTTCAATTATTATTAATGTGAAAGTGTTGCCTTCAGTTGATCTGAGTTACTGTACTTCTGAAATTGTAGCTGGACTTTCCTAAACAAAAATATCATGTAACCTTAACCATTCCATTGAAGCTAAGGCTGTATTTCTATGGTTGCTGTCCTACTGAAAAGTAAATCTCCAGCCCCTCATATAGAGCACCTCCTCCCATGTCTGCAGCATCCCTAACATTGCCTTTCTTTCTGATTTCTTGCCGCTTTTTCATAACAGTGGAGGGCATGACTCGCAGTTGTCCTGGTAACAGATTCTGAGTGGTAGATCTTTGCTCCTGCCTCAGAGATGGGCCTTTCAGTCACTTGTTTCATTTTCTTAACCTCTCTTTTCAGGAATAAGGTTATATGTTTGTACAGTAGGTTAGCTTTTGAACAGCTCTCACTTTTTCCATTTTAGAAGATGGTTTATACAGTTTTCTGTGAAAAATTCAAAATTTTTACCCCTATTTTTTGCTGTGTTCTTGGGATTTGTTGATGTTGTACTAATGTTAAAAAGTAAAACAAGAGCAGGCTAATGTAAGGTAAGATAATGTGTATTAGAGTAAAGAAGGTTGAATACTTATGAATAGATTAGCTATCAGGTGATATTTTTAAATATGAAGAGAAACTGAAGATTGTAAACACTTCTGCATGTCACTTTGGTCAGAATGTGCTAGGTAATATTTTACTGTTATTCTTTCCTCTTTGAGCTTCACATCTTTAGCTCTGGTCATGTTGTGTCTCAGGTTTTCCTAGGGGGCTAAATAATTACATTTTAAAATGAGACTGTCTCTAAATCAGACTTATTCTGGAAGACAGGCAGTACCAGCCAGCAGACAGGCGCCTCTAACCAGCAGCTGGAAGTTGAGTTCATATGGGGCCAGGTTGATTGCAGGACTGGTAAAAAGGCCATGTGAGCACTGCTGCTCAGAGTCCAAGGCCCGATCCTGTTTTCCTGAGGTAGCCCCAAAGCAGCTGGTGGCCCTAAGAAGAAAAGTTATTTACAGAAAGCTATGTGTTCATGATAAATCTATCAGGTTTTAAATTCTAGTCACGTTCTATGTGGAAATAAGTAATTATAGTTACCCTGTTTCCTCAGACTTTCCCCCATTTTCACTCTTGCCTGCATTCATCTGGCCAGTTACCACCGGAGTAAGCAGTGTTGGGTAGACGATGCGGATTGCACCATTTTCCATAGTGGGGAGTTCCAGAGTGGTGCTGATGATAACAGACACTATATCCATGGGGCCAACGACACCACAACCCACTATGAAGGTGGTTCTTTCCAGGTCTTCATCTAAAATCAGGTGTCCTTAAACCAAAATTCTCACATTATTAAAATATAGATACTCTGCTGTTATCTTAGGTCAGCTAACTCATAAAGAAGTGAGCAATCTCAAAATGTTCTAAAATTACAGAGGAACAATATTATTTCACCTAAAAAATTGAAAACGCCTAAATGAAAATGATTTGCATGTTTTTAAGTGATATAAACATTTGATATCCTATAAACAAGCAATGTTTCTATCTTCCACAGATATAGGGTTATTTACCAGCGAGGAATACATATCACAGGTAATAATCAGTAGACTAAGGTAGATAAAAAAAAATGTCTGCTCTCTGTCCAAATGGTCCCTTCCATATAAACCACTCTACTATGCAACAAAAGCAGTGACAAAGGATCTCAGGTAAAAGATCTGCAGGTCTGGAATGGGCTGAAACACCAATTAGCAAAAAGCTTGGTGACAACTTTTCAACTGATTCTAGGATATGGAAACTATGGTGACTATCAAACATTGCTTATGTGAGATAAGGAATTAGTCAAAAACTAGAGGAGATGACCCAAAGGTAGTTTTGACCATAGTCACTAAGAAATGTATTCGAAACAAGTTGTTTTCTGAGGAATGAAACACTTACACAGAGCAACAAAGTCCTGGGATGTTTTCTATGATCAAATGCAGAGATAATGACACCTTTGCAAGCAACTTTACACTGAAGAACACCTTTTCCATAGCCAAACATGGAGATGGAGTTATTATCCTTTGACACTGTTTTTATCATTAAGGTACAAATTGACTTCCACATAATAAGGGACCAATAAGCAATACAACCATAGAGGGAAATTGTCTTTTCCCAGCAGGAAACTTAAGATGTGCTATGAATCTCCAGCATGCTTTTAAAATGTGCTATGAATCTCCAGCATGCTTTTAAAATGTGCTGTGAATCTCCAGCATGCTTTTAAAATGGGCTGTGAATCTCCAGCATGCTTTTAAAATGTGCTGTGAATCTCCAGCATGCTTTTGATGCAATACATACTAATATCCAAGACAACACAGGAGAGGAAGCTCATTAAGGTTACAAAAGGGCCCGATGAGTTCCCAGACCTTAATTGAAGAGAAGGTTTTGCCCCCCTACAGAGGACTTGGGGCAAAAGTCTGTTCTAAGACCTGTAAAAAACTGCTGACCAACTATGATGGTTGGTTTAGATGTTCTTATCGAGTCTTGATTTATACAGGGTATTATAACTTTTTTCCTATTAATGTTTACAAATAAATAACATTCTTCAGCATGTTGCGGTTGACCAAAGGAGATATCTGAAAATTCTCTGATCATTCAAAAGCCATGTAAGATAAGTAGATGACAAACTAATGACCGAATTTTGTCCTTTTACGGTACTCCTCACCGTTGGTGCATTGTATGTCTAGGGCGGAGATTCCGCAGCAACAGGTCCACTCCTGGCTGCTCCCACATTGCCCATCGAGAACAGATCCAGGACAACAATCCAGACAGCAGTCCTTCAGCTTCCCTCTGCTCTGGATCTGCACTCCCACTAGCCGCCCTGCAATCATGGCCTCAAAGCCCACCACAACCTCTTTTTCCTCGAGAGGATATACAAACACACCTGAAGACAAAAAGGCAGCAGTACCAGCTTGTGAAATGATCTCCATGTACAAACTTTAATGTGGAGATAATGAAGTAAAATCAATCAACACGGAAGTAAAATAGATTACATGGTCTTCTAGAAAAGATCATATCTGTCATGTTCCTCATGGATTAGTACTTATATCTTTACCTTTTTTAAATGGCAATTTTATATTTATAGAAGATCTGTTTTTCAACTTATCTTGTTGTCCCACAAAGTCTTAACTTAACTTTGGCTTTAAGAGCTGAAGAAAAGCTCACCTTCCACAGAATCTGTGTCAGCATTGGCATATGTGAGGTGTGCAGTGATGCCCATGGAGCAGCCGTTGGTACATGACTTGATGCAGGAGGCCTTTAGTAACAACGGTTCCCATGTAGAACGGTTTCTCAGGCCCACCATGTTTTTTTTAGTACCTGAAAACCTTCAGTTTGCTGAGAGCACTGAAGCACAGACCTCTGCAAAAATACAGGAGGGGAGCCATGTGAGCATGCATTTACAATCTGTCATTTTCCATTCCTCGAACAATCGCCATGACCTTTGTTCAGGTGAACCGGGCTCATGCTGCATCAGGTAAGGCATCACTTTTGACATTTATAAACAGGCCATGGTAGTTTATATAAGCCCACTCCGGCTATACAACCATGCTGTTTCCTGCTCTGCAGCTCTTAGCAACCAGCTCTGACAGATTGTGTTGAACATGTTTGGTTAATCATTACCAACTTTGCTTATTACCCAATGCATCAGCTTTGCAATCAGTTTCAAGTTAGTATGCAAACCCATGCGTCCCTGCTACTATATGCTCTTAACCTTATCTAAACACATATGTAAGTTTCCATTTTATTCATGATGTACAGAATTATTTAGGCTTATCTACCACTTAACATCTTCAGGAGCAGCAGGTACAAAGATGGATGTGCAGATTACCTAACTAGTGTGTGTGTTTGCTGTGATCCAGGTAATGGTCTTCTCACATCTACCTTTCTAACAAGATCAACAGCAACCATCTGGCTACTGCTCTCTCAGCTCATAACAAGCTAATAAATGCCTGGTTTGTCAAAGTGGAATGAACTGTGGCTGGAACAATCTGCACAGGTTACAAAGGACAACTCAGTGTTTTTAGCTGCTGGTTTACCTGATAAAGGGATAAATACTTGTAAGACTAAGACAATTTCACCTTAAAATGGCTGGGCTGTGTGGAAGATTAAAAAAGAGACAAATTACTTGAAAAGAAAACTGTTATTTAAAAAAAAAAGAAGTAAAATGCAATAAAAGTATTTGCCTCCTAACAAATTACACTTTGCCAAACTTTCAGATAATTAAGTAGTTTCAGATTAATATTTTTTTTTAATTGTTTTTTAATTATTATATAATCAAAACACCAAAAAAAATCCAAGTATACCTGGCACCTTAATAACTGGTTGTTCCACCAGTGTTTGCAAGGATCTGTAATGAGTCTAAAGTTGCTTTGCATTAACTTAGCCCACTCTTTCTTGCAGACAGTGGAGGGTTTTCAAAGGTCTGTTTTGCTGTCAGATCATTGATTTGCTGATGGATTCTGGCTTGATCCGTGATGCTCAAAACCTTCGTAGTTAAGATGTTTATTTCTTGATTTTTGTTTGTTTGTTTTGTTATTCAGAGGTAGACTTAATCGATCCAATCAGTTTTGGTAGTGGCTCCCCTTTACCATCACACTACCTCCCCAAATTTAACATTAATCTTAAAATTTTAACATTTTAAATTAAAATCTCAAGTGTTAGGGATTATCGGGAGGCTTTTGGGGAATCTGAGATGATCATTTGTGTTCTTTTTTATCAGCAGTGATTTCCCCCCCTAGAACTTTCCCATAAATGGCATTTTTGTCTAATCTATTCAATTTTGTTAAGTCATGAACGCTTGCACTATGAGGCCAGTGAGACCAGCTTAGGTTTTATGACTGGCTCACTGGCTAATATGATTAGCTCCTTTCTCTTGGTTTAGCATGGAGAATATTCCTGAATCAGTGCTTCTGTGTATTTCCTTTCTGTCATCTGAAACACCCGGTCCTTTGCAGCATTTGGCCAATATTACTGAGCCTGGTTCTACAGCAGGGTTTTTTCCTCTTTAAAGGAGGTTTTCCATTCTACTGTTTCTAATTGCATGCTTAGTATAAGGGATTACTGTCAAGTTAACATCATGCAAAGAGATGTCTGCTGTTGGTGAATGCTTGTTCAGAAGGAGGGATTATCTAAATATCAGTGGTTAAATCCAAATATGTCTAATTTTTTGTCCTAATTCCTGTTCTTTCACCTTTCATGTCTTTCAACAGAAAGAAGTCTATCTGGGTAGGAAAGAAACTGAGGACTGCTGTGCAGAATATAGAAAGACCTTAGCCTTGCACAGCAGAAACACTCATGGACAATGTTGGTCAATTTTGGGACATTAAAGATAAAAATACCTTAGACAATGTAAAAGATTGTATATAGTACAAAAAAATCATAAAAAAAAAGAAAAAAGTTGTAATGTCCTGGAATATGTTTCCCTTAGATATAAAAAATATCTGCACATTAGAAAGCAGACGGAAGACTACACAGTATTTGACTTGGGTTATTGCACTTGCCCTGCGGAGATGTACTCACTTATTAAATAAGTAAAAAATACACAGGCAACACTGTAGTTGGCATGTGTTATTGCAATAACAGAATATTGCACATAAGTGACAATAGGTAAAGTACCTTCTTACCTATTGTCACTCATGTACCTTCTTCCTTACTGCCAGCACAATTTGGACAGCACTAATCATGCTAATTTGATGTATTGAGATTGAGCCATTGACTTTATGCAGTTAGCTGGACTTTCTTCTAAACCTTCACCAACTGGCCTAGTAACCTGAGCTTGACTGTGGTGTTTAATATTCAGATTGAAATGAATAGAAATGTATGTAATTGCTTTGGGATCTGTTTGTTTTGAACTGATAATAAGTAAATCTAGTTCAATTAGACAAGTAATTGATGTGTTCTTTGAGTAGGATTGTTAAGCCGACACTACAGGGAAGGTTCACCACTCTTCGTGTTTTCTCCATTTGTTTATGATGGTTCCTCGTGGTTCATTCTTGTTCCAAAGCCTTTCATTCTTTCTGGTGTATTACATTTTTGAATTAATTTCTCACCTGTTTTTCAATTTCATTAAATTGTGACTTAGAGCATTGCTTTCTGACATCCTATAGCCTACTTCATATCGCTAGACAGTTACTATTTAAGCACTTCCCTGATTCTAAAGTTTGCTGGCAGTAAACAGGCCTAGATAATTGGGATTTTGTAACTGAACAATATCTTTGGTTATTTAATGATTTATAAACAGGGTCAATTTCAATTTTATATGGTCCCATGTTGGTTTGGATGCTTTTGATAAATTGAATCATTATGAAAACATTTTATAAGGATCTTTGCTTTAGAGCATATTCAAAATATACACTTTGGTTCCTAAGTAGGGAAATTTGTGGGTAAAGCATGCAGATACACAAACAAAAACATAGTATGGACAATTTTACAATATCAAAAAACATTTATTGTCCATTTTGTTTTAGATGTTTTGCGAACACTGAAATGTTGACCAAAGCTAAAGTAGAATTCTGTTGTCATTTAGTTTCTTGCTGTTATATTAATACTTATATTCAGAACAAAATATATAGGATATTTCCAATATTTGGAAGGATTAACTGCACTTTTTAACAAAAATTCTCAGCACACATGCAAACTATTAGCTTTTAGATAACAAAGCAGAACCTGCAAAATAAATATTCTGTATTTGCAATGTGGGTTTAATGTGCCTGACAATTGCCTGGCATTGAAGACACACAGTGAGGAATAAAAAACACTGCAGCAACCTAACACATTTTTTTCAAACCCCACATAAGAAGCAAAATAAGCATTGCTGAAAACTTACTCCACTCTTCAGTGCTGCATCAGATATTGTACCCCAGCGTCCACCCAGGCTCCGCATCACTCCACCAACACATCTGCTCCTGGGTTTTCCAGTTATATGTTTGGAGGAGGTTTTGCTGCTAAGGAGATGCTGCTCTCTCCTCTCTCTCTTTCGATCTCCCCCTCCCTCTACAAATATACCAGTTGTCCCTCACTACAAAAGTCAATTTACAAGAAAAAATACATAGGCTTGAGTGTAAAACGTAATTTGCATTCTTGAAAGTTTTCTTTTTATTTTGCAAAACTAAAATTAAACTGATTTATATCTTCCATTTATGGAAGGTACATATAATTTGGGTTTGGTTAAGGGAAATCTGACAAATGGAAAAGTGGCTGTAATCCATAGGTTATGAGCTTAGATCAATTTCTTAGATCCTAATAAAAGTCATCTGCTTACCTGCATCTGTCCTGAGCAAACAAGCTTTCATAAAACCATGATGCTGAACCTGCTGCTCAGCTACAAGCTAACAGACAACGGTAAGAGAGGCAGAGTCTGCTTTACATCCAGACAATTGGCTGTGATGGTAGCAGCACCATAATTCATGGCTAATGGCTTGGCTATGAGCCTCCAGCCTCCTCCAACAGGTCAGTCAGACAGCAGCAGACAGGGGTAGGTGATACCTACAGTCTTCTAGACCTCCTGTCTCCTCTTTAATGGCTCCAAAATATTACAGTACAGTGGAAAAATACAGTTACCAGGATAGAGAGAAATTTGCCTGTAGATTTATTCTAAATGTCTATTTTCATGGATTTCACACATTTCTTTACAGAAGGTTCATTTTGTCACTTCAAAAAAAAAAAAAACACAATCATACACGAAACCTATCTATGTTCTCTGGATAGAACAGAACGTTGGTATTTTGCTTTTAAGGTATCATTTGATTTGTTTGCAGGTGTGTATTGTGCCTGAGTGAGGGAGACACACAAAGAGAAAAGGGGACTAAAAAGGTCACAATAATAGTAGACATCCCTCTGTGATGCACTCAAGCCTCTGTTATGATGTCCCTGCTGCATTTACTTGAGCTACAGCAATATAGTGTGACTATATTTTTTATATTATCACTTTTTCTTGTAAGTCTGAGGCAATTTCAGTGTAGCAGAAATACTTCCATTGCTAACATTGAGTAGCTGGTAGTTTTTAATGTTTCTCATTTCTGTCCCGTACTGCCACCATGTGGCCTTTTTTTTTATCTTATTTTATCCACTTTCTGAATCTGTTTTGAAGTGTAATTGTGTTTTTCTGCATTACAGCCTTCCTATTTCATAAAATGTGTGAATAAAAAATCCGCTTGACGTTTTGGGTAGCATTAGATTTAAAATCACAAAAATGAACAAGTATCAACACTTTATTAAGTTTGATGGATGTTTTAAATCACTGATGGTGATTTAACAACAAAGAAACATGCAGGTTTGGATGAAATTTTTTTTATTTTTATTCACTTCTTGTTAGTTGTGTGGTTGAAATGATCAAGTCCTACATACAGCAGTAAAGGTGGGAGTTTTGTCAATTTGCTAGTCAGGAGAATATAGATCTGTACTGTATGTTACCCTAATGCCAATATAGAGAGCATCATTAATGACCTTAATAAAGACATTTTTGCCGCCATCAATCTGAGAAAGTTACAAGGCCTTTTTCAAATCACTTAGAGTCAATAATTTGCAAAAAACAAAACAAAAAAAACTGGTCAGGTTTGTGGATGCAAGGAATTTTGCTTTGTGTCTACTTTGTGAATGTACAGACAATATTTTATAGAGATGCAAATTAGATTATAAATAAAAATAATTCTAAATGATTTCTAGTATTTTTGCTAATTGTAACAAAAAAAGAAAAAAAAAAGGAGCCCTATATCAGAACCAACTAGCCCTTATTGTATTAAATTCTGAAGTTCATGACTGGATGATTAAATATGTAATGTTTGAAACATGAAAATGTATTTTCTATAAATATTATAAAAGTATAACTATATTTTCAAAGATTCATCTGTTTAACATGCAAGACGTCTGGATATTTTTCTTTGGACAGACAACAGTAGAGGAGATACACTCACCGGCCACTTTATTAGGTACCCCATGCTAGTAATGGGTTGGACCCCCTTTTGCCATCAGAACTGCCTCAATACTTCGTGGCATAGATTCAACAAGGTGCTGGAAGCATTACTCAGGGAGTTTGGTCCATACTGACATGATGGCATCACACAGTTGCCGCAGATTTGTCGGCTGCACATCCATGATGCGAATCTCCCGTTCCACCACATCCCAAAGATGCTCTATTGGATTGAGATCTGGTGACTGTGGAGGCCATTTGAGTACAGTGAACTCATTGTCATGTTCAAGAAACCAGTCTGAGATGATTCCAGCTTTATGACATGGCGCATTATCCTGCTGAAAGTAGCCATCAGAAGTTGGGTACATTGTGGTCATAAAGGGATGGACATGGTCAGCAACAATACTCAGGTAGGCTGTGGCGTTGCAACGATGCTCAATTGGTACCAAGGAGCCCAAAGAGTGCCAAGAGAATATTCCCCACACCATGACACCACCACCACCAGCCTGAACCGTTGATACAAGGCAGGATGGATCCATGCTTTCATGTTGTAGACGCCAAATTCTGACCCTACCATCCGAATGTCGCAGCAGAAATCGAGACTAATCAGACCAGGCAACGTTTTTCCAATCTTCTATTGTCCAATTTCGATGAGCTTGTGCAAACTGTAGCCTCAGTTTCCTGTTCTTAGCTGAAAGGAGTGGCACCCGGTGTGGTCTTCTGCTGCTGTAGCCCATCTGCCTCAAAGTTCGACGTACTGTGCGTTCAGAGATGCTCTTCTGCCCACCTTGGTTGTAACGGGTGGTTATTTGAGTCACTGTTGCCCTTCTATCAGCTCGAACCAGTCTGGCCATTCTCCTCTGACCTCTGGCATCAACAAGGCATTTCCGCCCACAGAACTGCCGCTCACTGGATGTTTTTTCTTTTTCGGACCATTCTCTGTAAACCCTAGAGATGGTTGTGTGTGAAAATCCCAGTAGATCAGTAGTTTCTGAATTACTCAGACCATCCCTTCTGGCACCAACAATCATGCCACGTTCAAAGTCACTCAAATCACCTTTCTTCCCCATACTGATGCTCGGTTTGAACTGCAGGAGATTGTCTTGACCATGTCTACATGCCTAAATGCACTGAGTTGCTGCCATGTGATTGGCTGCTTAGAAATTAAGTGTTAATGAGCAGTTGGACAGGTGTACCTAATAAAGTGGCCGGTGAGTGTAGTTTTGCATATAACTCACACTGCGTAAGAGAAGGAATCCAAACACATCAAATCAACAAAAGCACCGGTCAAGCATGGTGTTGGAGGAGTAATGCTTTTTATTAGCTTCATGACATACAGAGGTATTCATCTGATGAAGACTAGGGCTCAAACTTGTATGTGGAATTAAATAATTATCCCAAGCTGAAGTAATTCTTCTTTTTTTTTTTTTTTCTTGAGTTTAGCAGCCCTAGTGGTTTGATTTTTGCACAGTACACTGACAGGAAGGGGGGCATGAGAGAGGGGGAGAGACATGCGGCAAAGGACCACATGTCGGAATCAAACCCCGGTCAGCCGCATCAAGGGCTAAGGCCTCCATAGGTGGGTCGTGCACACTAACCGCTGTTTCACCTGCACACCCCTGAAGCAACTCTAAAGAGGGATGAATAAAACACTAAAATGTCCCATTCAGACCCTAGAACCTTTTGGACCTTAAGAGAGCCATCATGAAAGCATTGCCTCTTAAGAAGATGCGGGACTTAAAAAAAATCAAATAAGAAATGAAATGCTATCAATTATAGCTGCCGGATATAGTTTTCTATTCTCTTAAAGTAATGTGATGCATTCACTTTTTCACTCAGCTATTTTATTATGAGATCAGCTTTATTTTCTTGGTGATTAATCAGAAAAATAAAAGAACAAAATCGAGTTTTGTCCAAAAAATGTTCTTTAAGATTCAGATTCACTGTGAAGTTTTTTCCAACTTGACGTTTGATTAAAAAAATTACTTTTCTGTACAGTTTAATTTAATATAATATCCATAGATTAGAAAACAGTAAATAAGAATATTTTAGTTAAATGGCTATTTTGAAAAGGCTGCTGAAAGAAAGTTTTCATGGAAAGCCAAAAGATTTTTTTAGATTCAATGTTTTATAGCCTAAATATAGACATTATTTTCTAAAGATGTATTTAAGATTTGTTTTTCCAGTCTGATTGTGTAGTCCTTGTTGCCTGCTTTGTGTTCTCATTTGGTCCCATGTTTTCTTTTGTATGTCGTAAAATTTTTATTTCTTAGAGAAAGCTTAGAGAAAACACTAGATGTCAGTGTTCTCAAATCAGCTGAAGATTATTAGTAATGAACCAGCATCCCTTTATGTAATTATCCTCCTTTTTCAGTTCACTGGATTTAATGCTATCTAGGAACCAACATTATCAACCAATCTGTGTTATTTTCCAACTCAATAGGACCTTTATTCATGCCTAATTAATAAAACAATTCTTTATTTCTTTTTTAAATACAAATGCAACACAAAATATAATTGTAGCACAACTTCACTCATTTATCAGTCCTTTATTCATTAATTCATGATGGAAACTATGATAATTGCAAACTTTGAAAGACAGTAAATAGAGCTTTTCATTGCTTGGGGAAGATTGACAGTTATACCCACTAAATAAACAAAACTTCAAATAGACAAAGTTGAGAATCACCTCTTTTTGACCTAAACTCTAAAAAATAGACCTGATGTGTGCCATATTTAATAGTCTAACAGAATTTAATATCAGTAAGACAGAGAGAATCTGTTACTTCAAGTACAAAATGGAAGAAAAAAAGAACATAATGGTGCCTTTTTTTAAACTTGTGATTAATAAGTGAACAAATGTACACTCAAATCATGTCAAACAGCATTTTTCGAGAACTTCTCTCATTGTCCTACTAGATGTCCTACTGGGGTTCCAGGACAGACATGATACTGCAGGTTTTTATACATCTTTAAGATTCCCTTGTATAGTTAATATAAATAAATAATTTTAAATGTTTTATTGTATTCCCTCTTTTGCTTCAATATGATTTCATAATTGATATGCATGTTTAAAAACATTAAAATAATAATTCCTTGACAAAATAAACAATCTGACATTTTTCCAACACCTGTTCTATCAAACCAGTGTTCTCTCTACTTAATGTAAGTTTAGTGTCCATCTAACTCCATTTAAACTGGTTTTTGAGTCCAGTTATCAACAAAGACCAGTTTTAGGTTCATCAAGAAATGATGTTTCAGCTTAACTATTGTCAGGGAGTTCAAGTGTCTGCCTGTGTAGAAATGTTGGGAGCCTCTTCTCTCTTGCGTACCCCACTGACCCAGTTTTTAATTGTTTTCTCTTGGAAACAATGGAAGAATTGGTTTCATAACCAAAAACAATGGCTGGGTGTTATTCAACACGAATGTTGTTAAGGTGCTGATTGTTAACACTGAGTTTGTACTGAGCATTTTTTGTTGTTGTTGTTATTTTTAAGTAACTTGTAAGAGAATCCAGTCTTTCAGATTTATGAACCAAACCTTATAAATAGCTATTTTTATAAAAAAATTTTCTCTGTCAGAACATAGAAAAAAAAATGGTATATTTCTTTAAAGAAAGAAAATCAGTTTTTCTATGGTGTTCCTACAACTGTAGGCATCATTACAAACACCCTTAAAACTGGGCCATACCTGCTGCACACAATTCAATTTGCCCTATTTTTCAGAGCAGTCTTCAGACTTTCTTTTTTTATGAAAGTATTATTGCAGTGGGTTAAAACCCACTAATAACCCTTCTTTAAATATCACTGTTTGTTAATGTACGAATGAGACCACAAAACAATTGCAATTATTTTCACATATTCACTTTATATTTCATTTGAGAAGAAAACAAAGTTGTAGAAGGTTGGATGAATAAGTGTGTTCATCCTTAAAACATCATTGAAGAGCCTTTTGATTCAGTTTCAGTGTTCAGCCTTTTTTCAGAGTTTATGAACAGCTGTCAATAAATGAACTCTGCTTTTCAAAAGCTCCTATCCTGGGATGAGACCACAGAATTATTGCTGGGTTCACTTCTGTGTCAGTCTTTATGGAGCTTTCACACAATGGAATATATTTTTAACTGTAGATCAAAATTAGATCAAGCCTTTTAATTGAGTTTGGCCCTTAGTGAATCTACATTTCCAATTGTTAAAAGAACATTTGCAATGGTTTCTCTAACGAGAAAAAGAAATGAGTAAAGGAAATATATAAAGCTGGGTTTGTCATTGAATATGTTGGGTTTTCGGTTAGCCTTTGCCAAAAATATCTTTGCTCAGAAACGTATTGGATAACTAGTTATCTTAATTTAAACAAATGTTAAATGGCCTATACTTACGTATATGACATTTTTTTCTAGTTAGGGGATTCCAAAGTGCTTTGGCACTCTGAACACCATCTATAGGCAATGTGGGTGAAGTGTTTTGCACAAGGACAGAACAACTGAGACAGGTGGAGCTTGTACCAACAACCCTCCACTTGCAGGACTAATTCCTGCCTATTATTGGCTGATTAAAAATTTAAAAGAGCTCTTACATGTCTATTTTCCCACATATAAAGAGCTTTTCTCTTATGCATTGACTTGTCTACTAGAAAGACATGGTTTTGACACAGTCATATCAAGAAAAAACCAACATTGTTGAACGTGTATGACCGGTAATGAAGTCAGAAGATAATATAGACACTGAAGCAAGCTGGCAGTGGAAAAAAGAAAGTTGTCCATGCCTGGGGGAGAAAAGAAGAGAGAGTGAGCAGAAGGCAAATTAATCAAACCACATCAAAGGCAGATGAGCAGAGAAAAAGGAGAAATGAAAGAGAGCCGCCCGGTCGGCCCATGCCGTTCCCACTCCGCTCCGCCTGATCTCTCAGATCTCACAGCCATCCTGCCACCGAGGGGGGCTGGGGAAGATCAAATCATACCCAGAAAACAAAAGAAATTATGAAGTTTATTCTTTCATGTTTCAGGTCTGAAGGCTTAACTCTTCTTCAAACTTTTAAAGAACAGACAAGTCAAAAAGACAAAACCTGCATGCTGCTGTCAAAGAGGAGTAAAGAAACTATTTTTGCAAACAGTTTATCACATTCCTGCTGAGAGGTTATATTGGATTCCGATGTCATTCTTTATAACATCCACTTTGCTAGAATATGGGTCTATTTCCCATTCATTAATACTTTACAAATCCCAAAGGGAAAGGAAAGTCCGTAAATTAGATTTTACAAGTTTCTGCAAAGAGTTGCAGGGAGGAACCCTGTAGTGGTCTGTACACAGTGGATCCCTGACTTAAGACACTGTTGTATCACGCTCTTGTAAAGTGGATGCTGATAACTGAGTCACATACTCTATTTGTTCTTCTTTGCTTATTCATCTTCAGTCTGTGGAAAGTAGAGCTTTTTGTTTACTTATTTTTTTCCATACTGAGAACAACTGGATCTGCAGCCTGCAAGCAAATCAATCTATTTTTTGTATTAATTTTCCAAATATTTCTGCAGTTTAAACATTAAGAGAATGTTATTATTAGAATGTCTGCTGATTTATATCAGTATTTAACTGTATGACTTTATTTGTATACTCTCAGTTGTACTGTTTTGATCCAAAAATGGGTCAAATGTATTTTGTATTTGAAATCTAACATTTTTGAACAAATAAAAAGAAGATAAAATAAATATACAGACACGGCTACAAAGATTTCTCAGTTTCCCCTTGCAGTGAAGGTGACATGATGCGGAAATATTTCTCAAGCAGAAGTATACAAAAAATCCGACTGCAACTCAAAGTATAAAGTTTCCAATCTGTTAGTTATTTTAAGGAGTTACAAACAGAAACTTCACTATAGCCACTTAGTAATAGCTCTAAATCCTGTACACATTAGCTGAGACAATCCTAAAGCAGACTTTAAAAATAAGTCAAAGTTTTTTCTTATAGAATAATGTTTTTCCTGAAATCACTTCATGTCTGTAAGCAGCGCATTACAGTACCTTTATGTAACAAAAGCAGAGTTCAGCAGAGAAAGACAAAAGTGATGTGAACTGACAATATTTTAATGGGAGAAACAAAAGACTGTAAGTGATCAATGGAAGCGGCAGCCAAGTGATGCCCGGGGGCCGGCTTTGATGTGGGTATCCTCAGAGAGATGCAAATGACAATGCCCTCTTTGAGGGACACGAATGGCAGACACTTTCCTCTCTCTCAAAAAACTCACTCACCTTCTGGATCCAGCTCACTTTAAATCCAGTTGGGGCTCTTTGCTTTAGTGTTTCCTTATGGAGCACTTTCCTCCATGTCACATCATTGCATATCCTTTACTACTAAACTTTCTCTCACACTAATTATTTCAAACAACTCCCCATTCCCTTCCGCCCAGCCAATCCCTGTCCTCACCCCTTCTCCCCTCGCCTTTCTGCGTCTCTGCATCTCCCTCCCTCTGTCTCCTTTCATAAAACCAAACCGCTTTGTGATGGTCAGCCTTGGCAAGTTGTGCTCGATTTGCTGTCATAGTCTTAATGAATTCATCTGTTTGTGCATTGGCCATGGGAGCATCACTCCCTCCCTTCCCTATCCCCCCTTCTTTCTGGTCTTCCCTCGGGGACTCCATATATATTCCAGGGACCACTTCAGGCGCCTATTGTTCCTCCGAGTACCTTACAGACAGATGCCCTGCATCACAGTGCGGGAGAGAGCCCAGAGAGTCAGTAGGAGGGAGACAGAGCCCCCAGACCATAAGGACGTGGAAACTCTACAGACCAGCCTAGTTTCCATCACCTCTGCTTCCTCTTCATTCATTCTGCCAATATCCAATCTGTTTGCCTGCTGTCAAGGTGGATTGGAAGTCTGATGCTCTGGCGCTATGTTGCTGCTGTTCATCTCACTGCTGCTTATGGGGCTGGATTGTTTGCAGGGAGCCCCAACAGGTAAAGAAGTCTACAGGATGCCCCAGAGCGCTCTCAAAGGTACTTTTTCTTAATTCAGCAGTTATAAAATGTACAATGCCATGTGAGAAGTAATACTTGTTATATTCTGTCGGTAGAAAATCTAAATGTTAGTTCATTCTGAGGAGTGTGAATTTTGATATTGAATTAACTTAAGGTACACACTAACAACTGGGTTTATATATACTGTAGCTTAGCTAAGATAGTAATATTGATGCTGTGTGTTACAAAACATTAACCATACCTATGAAAATGCTATAAAACCAAAGTGACATCGCTTTGGTTTTTGTGTTCTGACTTTTCAAGTCAAATGATTGACAGGGATGTGCACAAAAGTGAAAATAAACCACTGAACCAGTATGTGTTTGGTCAAATTATTTAGTGTTGAATAAACATAACATATGACATCTCAATGTAGATGAAAATATAATAATGTGGTTATGCGATTCTCATGGTATGTAAAAAATCCATAGTGTAACCCTGAGGTGGGCAGTTCCAGTTCCTGAGGGCTGGTATTCTGCAACTTTTAGATCCATCCTTGGTCCAACACACCTGAATCAAATAGTTGAGTTACCTAATTAGTAAGCAGTCCTTTCCTCCAGAGTCCTCTCAATAATCTACTTATTTGATTGGGGTTTGTTGAACCAGGGTCACATCTAAAAGTTGTAGGATACCGCCCCCCGGGAACTGGAATTTCCACCCTAACCTAAGCTATGTTAATCAATACAGATGCAACCAGTAAACCATATGGCAGCTTCAGATTTAGTGGGAACATGATTTTTCGTAGAGTGCAGACCTCCTCCAAGTAGCTTGTTTCCCCCAACATATTGGGATTTTCACCTTAAGTTAATACCTGTATGCACAGAATCTTTTAAAATTCCTGGATCCAGATGGTGATTCGGACCAACCCAACCATTTAGTAATTTACTGCTAGCATTATACACACCTCCTCTGAAAGTTTCAGCAAAATCCATCAATACATTTTTTAGTTATTCTGAAAACAGAAAAATGGGCAAACCAGTGGCGATGAAAACATAACCTTCTTGGTTGAGGTAAATATATTTATAGAGCTGAAAATGTCTTTGCTGGAATCAATTGTAAACATTTGAAAGTGCTCTTTCAGCTAGCTGCCCAGCAGTGCACAGCAACAAGTGTGCTCTAGAAAGCAATGTTACTCTATTCTCTACTAAAATGTTATGGGACGTTCATTCTGTTAATTCACCTAGAATCTCGTTAAGAACACTTATTACTGTAAGGACAGTTGTTTGGAAATCTTTTTTCTCTTTAGTGGTATCTAACTACTTAATCTACTCACACCTATTTGAAACATTTGCACTTTCCTTTCCCTCCAAGGAGGAACTAAAACTTTTATCATTTCATAATCTTTAGAAAATCCTGTCAGAGCCAACAATTAGATTCAGTGTTCAGGTTTTTCTGCAGGGATACCGTCGAGGCTTCAAACATGACTGCAGCAATGAGAGATGCACCGTCTATGGGATCTAGTTGGGTTCAGGCCTGCCAGCCAGTGCCCTTTAGGCCTGTCCCAAAACTCAGCCCTGGCCTTCTAATTAAGTCCTCAGTCAGCATTGTTGTTGTTAGTGGTCCTATCCTGTGATGTGGCAAAGCACAGAAAAGGAGGGAGGGCTGAGGGGTCAGCGGCGCGATTGAAGGTTGTACGAGAAGCCTCAGTGGCGGGATGAGCGTGAGCTAGCTCCCCTCAAAATGCTGCCAATGAGCTCAAAAAGCAGCATGAGAAAAGAGGGGCCACACACCCACACACAAATATGCAGGAATCCATGCTGATGCTCACATGTACACAATGTTCTCCTAGCTAATGGCTGTTTTTCAATGGATTGCCCAGATGCTGTTTCTTCCTATACAGCTCTGGTAATATTTCTCTGAACTAACATTTGTGGAACTGTTTGTAAACTTATAAAACATTTCATAAGTGGGTTTGTTTTATATAAATTTCAACTTAAATTGTTTAATGCGTACTGAGCAGAGCTACTGACTAACTGTAAAATAGGGATACATTAAATCAATTTTCTGCATTTAGGCGAAGCATATACAGAACATTGATCTGCCTTTGATTAAATTAGATTAAATTTTTGTTTTTATTTACAATTTAACCAATTGTTTGATGATAAGTGATAAATCTCATTAAAACTTAAACTTCTTGTCTTGTTTTGCAGCTCTGTCTGATCGAGGTACAGTTGTTCTGGAAGCTGCCATGGCGAGCGCCCTGTCTGCTCTTGAGCGTGCATCATCAGATCGAAGTCGGGCTGAGGCAAGCTGCAGAGGTTGTGTTCCCTGCTTGTTTCAGAACTGTGGACAGCTATCAGGATCCTGTTGTGAGTATACCTACTAACCTGTATCAGCTGCTATTCTTTAACCTTCACCTGCATGTTTTTGTTACTGAGCTGTCTATACTTCCATATTTGCTAGCTACACCCTCTGGTGCCTTATCAGAGCCCACCTGTGAGGTGATCAGTAAGGCCCAGAAGCTTCAGGATGAGGCCGAGCGGAGCTGGGCTCTGAGTCAGGCCTGTGGGTACTATCAGCATCGTTGTCTACCAAATGAGCTCAATACTGAGAGCTGCATCCGGATCATGGGTGAGAGCTGTAGTGCCCGCGTTCTCCAGTGCAGCCTGCTGAACACGATGCAGAATCTAGAACCTGATATGCAGTCACATGCTCAAGGTAAAACATGTGTTTCGCTGATTTTAATCCCTTTCCTGGACTATTAGAGTACATTGTGTTAATACATATTTAAGCATCTGTCTGTCTTCACAGCAGCGTGTGGTCAGAGGTCTTTCACAGTGCAGAACATCACACAGCCCCGGTCGAGGATTGTTGGTGGTTCCCCTGCACCTCTGGGCAGCTGGCCCTGGTTGGTGAACCTGCAGCTCAATGGTGAGCTGATGTGTGGAGGGGTCCTGGTGGACAGCTCCTGGGTGGCAACTGCTGCTCATTGCTTTGCTGGGTAGGTGCTTTGATTTTTATTTGGTTTCCATCCTGCTGTTGATCATGAGTTACTAACAGAAAGGGATGATGGATTGGTTAAGACCAGTGGACCCAGACAACTTCGGATCATTTGTTACCCATCAAAAAAAAATCAGTCTAATAGAAAATAATAATTTTGGAGTTCCTCAAGGCTTTATTCTTGGACCACTTTTATTTGGTTTTTACTTTCTCCCCTACTTCTGGTTTTTGACACCACCACCCCTTACCATGTATATGTTATTGATACTCTGCTTTATATTTCTCTATCCATTCCAATACACTCAGTGTTTAGTCTGCCCAATATAGAAATAACTGGATTTGTCAGAAATTTCTTCAAAAACGTCATTCTAACAAGTAATTGAATAAAGCTAATCCAACTTAATTTATTAAGTTTATAAGTTGAAAACTTAAATACATTAAGTTGGGAAAACCAATTCAATCAATCAATTTAAGTTGGAGCTGCATTTTATCTTATTTAGAATGTAAGTACATTTTAGAGTTGATTGTTGGGTATAAACCATGTTGAGCCTCAGGTTATCAAAGACCCTTTACTTCAGTGGTCCAAGAAGAAGGACTTTACAAAGGGAGACATTTAGTTTCCACGCTGCTGCAAACTAAAACATCCTGAAAACTTGAAATGTGCTGAAACTGCTGTTTCCTTTTGCCTGTACCTCTAAACATTTGTTTTTATCTCAAGTTTCCACTTATTAGTTAAAGATATTGTTAACAAGATACTTTGTATCACGTATTAGCGGTTTTCTAATGTTTGTTATGTTTTGTTTTTTTATTCCTTCTCTTCACCAAACCTAAGCTGTACTATTCTATTAATCCCTGCATTTTTTGCTGTTGCTTCCTATAAAACACACAACAATATGATGGAATGGTGCCTTACTGACATCGCCTTTGCTCCAATCTTTTCTCTCTAGCAGCCGCAGCGAGAGCTACTGGACAGCCGTCGTAGGCGAGTTTGACATCACCAAGAAGGACCCTGATGAGCAGGTTCTTAAAGTGAACCGAATCATCCCCCATCCTAAGGTGCAAACAATTAACTCTCCTTATATAATAATGAACAATAAGTTTAGCCACCAGAACCCTGTAATAAATTAAATGATCTAAATTTCCAACAGTTCAATCCAAAGACGTTTAACAACGACATAGCCCTGGTGGAGCTGACATCTCCTGTCGTCCTGTCTGAATATGTGACACCAGTGTGCCTTCCTACTGCCACGGACCCCCCAACAGGCAGCCCATGTCTTGTGGCAGGCTGGGGGTCCCTCTATGAAGGTAAGTGTACAACATTGTTGTCTCTTTGGCCAGGTTAGAGAAATATTTAAATTCTAAGTCTGCTTTCCATCTCTTCATGCTTTCTGTGAACATTCATCATTATATGTTTTTAAAATATGCTCAGTATTTCTTAAGAAGCATTTTAAATTGAGATCTGTTGTCTTGGAGACAGATGATAACCACATGAACATGACTTTTACTGACTCAACACATGAAAAAAAACATCCTAAAAAACAAATGCTAAAGATGTTTACACTAATGCTATTTAATGAATCTTTCAAAAATGAGGGGAAATTAAAATGGGAGCCAAACATCTCATGTTTCACATCTGGGATGTTTTTCACACTGGAAAATCAGGAATAGATGATGAACCTCCTTCCTCTACTAATAAGTTTATATGACCTTTAGGTTGAAGTTGTAACAAGACAGTAAATTCAGCTTCAGCTGGGCTTATACTAAAAATAGAGATGAAGCAAGTCATCTACTCAATTCCAAATATAAATTGTCATTATCCTATCAACAGAACTTTGAAATGTCTAAACATTATTTGGAGTAATTAAATATAACAAAGCATAATGAAGAAAACATACTTCCTTACTTTAAATGCTATTTTATCTAAAGCGTGGTTGTCTGTATTTTAGACGGGCCTTCTGCTGATGTGGTGATGGAGGCTAAGGTTCCCTTGCTTCCTCAGAGCACCTGTAAGAGCACTCTTGGCAAAGAACTGGTTACCAACACTATGCTGTGTGCTGGGTATCTCTCTGGAGGCATAGACTCCTGTCAGGTTGGCAGAGTCACAGTTTTTTTATCCTACAATATCCCTCTGTATGGCTTCTCTAATACCTTGTATACTTTCATCCAAAGCTTAGTTAATATGCTATTAACAGATTGAATAGAACCCTAAGAAAGTTGAAAGATCCTTTTTTAATATTTAGACCTGCTTTTTTATCATCTGTAGGGAGACTCTGGAGGCCCCCTTATCTACCAAGATCGTATTTCAGGTCGCTTCCAGCTCTCTGGCATCACCTCCTGGGGGGACGGCTGTGGAGAAAAAGGCAAACCTGGGGTGTACACACGAGTGTCCGCTTTCTCTGACTGGATTCAGGCAGAGATTCAGAGTGAGTCTTGAGCAGCATTAACTCGCCACTGTTTTTTGCTAATATCATCAAAGAGATTCATTTACCGGGTTGTCTGTTTTATCTAACACTTTGTAATCCTACTAGAATCATTGAGAAGCAGGGAGCCAACATGTCCAGAACTACTGAAAACAACAGACATGACAGAAGCTCAGCAGAGGTCTGAGTTTAACTCTCTCTGTCACTTCTACACTCTGCCCTGTCCTCCTGGTCAGTCTGCCAGTGCATGCAGTCAGATAGCTGAGGAGAAATGCCTCACCCGCTTCAAAAAATGCCGTGAGTGCACCATTCAAAAACTCATTATATTATACGTATTTGTCTTGTCATATATCCTGATGTTTTTCCTTCTCTTACTTTTAGAGTTACGCGCCTTCCTTCAAACACTATTGGATTTGCTTCAGAGGGCAGAAGACTACATTAGAGACAAAATGGATTTGACTTTCTTCACTCAGACTCTCCCTCAGCTTGTGGAGCATATATACAGTGCAGCTTTTACACACAACAGAGAGAGGAGAGACCTCAGTCTTACTTGGATTAAAGGTACAGGTGTGAAAGATCATGTTATAGCACCAATCTGTTTCATCAAGAATAAAAAAGCTCATGCATCTACTCTAAATTTGGAAAACACAATATTACATTGAATATGCATGTGTCATGTTTGGTCTGTAATTCATAATTCATTGTTTGCAGAACAGCTAGGTGGAGCTGTGACACCAGCAACGCAGGAACCGCCTCATTCTCCACCAGCTTTATTTGGATATGTAGGTCCTTCAGTGGATGAATGGGAGGAACACCTGAGAAGCATAGCTGATGAATTGGATAAATACCAGGATGGAATTACAGACACTTCATCTGCAGTGAAAAGTAATGAAGAAAAGATTTTTCTACAGGTAATTTTGTTTGTTTTAAAAACATACCGAAGGAAATTATTTTTCAATTTTCTTTTTTTGCTGAACAGCAATATTTTCTCTGTGGAGAGATTAAAAAAACAACAACTACTGACAAAATTTACATAAATAGTGTCATTATTTAAGAAAGGAAGACAATGCATGAAGCATTATCTATATAAATATCAATTTAATTTATATGCAGAGGTGTCAAAAGTATTAGTACAATAGTTAATATAGTTTATCACTCAATTAGAAGCATAAATCTTACTGTTTAAAACAGTTTTGTAGAACTTAGAGAATCAACTTGAGCTTTTTACTCAAGTAAAAGTGTAAAAATACCATTTAAAAACTAAGTGTAAAGTAAACATAATATTAGGAAAAATGTTAAGGACAGAAGCTTTAGACATAACAAAATTAGCTTAAATGAAACAAAACTAACTATTTGGTTTCTAAATTGTCTAAAAAATAATTACACCAGGAAAGTATAGATATCTAAACTTTCTACTACTGGGATATCAGAGAGCATTTAGCCTATTTTTGTTCAAATTTGGCCATTTAGCTAGATGAGCTAAAAGTATCTGACCAGAAGCTTACAGTGTTATTTTGGAGTTTTAAACGTAAAGAACAGTTCAATAACTTGGAGCCAAACCTTTTAACATTTAAAAAGTGAGCAAAATAATCTTATAATCAATATGGAAGCCAATAGGCAGCCAGGCTATCTATGTGCATCATTTGTTCTCATATCAGTGCAATAACCAATAAGAAAAAATGTCTGATGGAAGAATTTTTTTTCCCTCTTAGCCAGCAGACAATTTCTGTATGATTGTTTGCTCAAGAACTGATTGACACAATCTAAGAAATCTTACACTTCCATGAAGTACTGTAATAAAGAAAACAACATTGCACATTTAAAAAACAACAACACATAAACAAAGACAAACACACAAACGCCGATTGTTCTGTGTATCCTTTTCCGATTCAGCGGGAACCAGGGGTATTTGGTTTCCTGGGGTCTCTGATGGGAGCATGGGGATGACCAGTGAGGGGTTGCCTGCCTTGGATGAGGTGTTGCCTGTTTGACTCCCAGAGTACTGAGTCCCTTTCTGGCAGCCTGTGTCTCCACTGGATCTATTTAAATCTCTTGGGGACTGACCCCCCATATTTTCCACCGGCTTTACTTGGCCAAGCTCTCCTCCATCCCACTAATTTTTAAACATATCTGTTACTGTCTTTTCAGGACTGGTACTGGCTTTTCCTGCCCTACTCGTCTCTGCAAGTACTAACTCCTGATTAGAGCAGAGAAAAGGCAGTTCTGCTACTAAAGAAGTACTAATGGATAACGTTTAAAATTTGGTGAGGTGGGGTAGAACAAACCATGTGGAGCTGGTGGAAAAGGAGTATTTGTTCTGTTGACTAGGTCAGAAGTCCAGCAGGTCTCTGGGAACCAAAGCTTTTAAGGAAGGACATTTTACAAAGTTCTGATCCAAAACAGACTTTTGATAATGAAATATATGCAAAAGGAAACACATATTAAAATAAATTTGCTAACTTTTTCTTACCACATTTATAGAACTGTAGAAACACTTTTGACAGTAGGAATGCAGGAAAATATGTTATTCAGAAAGGAGTGGTCTTCATTGCAAAGGTTTCAAACATGAGTAAAAAGTTGTCTAAAAATATACATACAAATATACACAAATATTGTGATACTATAAGTAACTTTTGAGAAAATAATAACGTGATATTAGTAAAATGTAAATGTTTAAAATGCTTCAGACTAATTTTAACTAGAAAATTCCCCAAGGAAATTCTAGAGGTGCCTGCCCTTTGGTGCTTAGTTGTTTTACTCCAGTAAAGGCTATATGGGTTGGTTCGGGTCAGCTCAGCAGGGGCGTGAAACCTTTTGTTGACACAACAACTTGCTTGTTCACACTTGATGGTGACTGATGTTGCCACACTTTGTGGGAACTGGTGTGGGAAACTGCATCGCCACTTTTGGTAGCAACTGACATCACCACACCTATTACCGACTGGCATTTCCATACCTGTTGGAATCTGCCGTTGCTTCCACTTATGGGGAATGCCGTGGCAACACCTGGTGGTGATTGGTGTCTCATTGCCACACCTAGTGGCAACTTCTGTCGCCAGACATGTGGCGATTAGCGTCAAGAATAAGATCCCTTTGCTGCAAAAAATTGCTGAGTGTAATATTAAGGCTTTTATTTTGTAGAGTACCTTGTCTTTTATTGTGCAGGTCTAGCAATGGTCTGTCTTTTGCTTAAGGTCAGACTCATGAGTGATATGGTATCTGTTTACAATTGTTTAATCACTCTTTTTCCTCTTTATCTTGTTAGTAAATGCTTTATTACTCTGGAAATGGAAGAGTTTTTTTGATATGTGGACTAAGGTGTGTTGTGAAAAGGACTTAGTAGTCTAATTTCAAGAAACTGGATGAGTTTGGGTCATAATGTTGAGCTGTATGCTGCAATAAATTAGTGTGTATAATGGATAGGCTTTTATTATGTAGAGTCCCTTGTGTCTTACTTTGAAAGTCTAGCAGGGTTGTGCGTTAAGAGAAGTGTGAGACTGAGCAGTGATATACGCGTTTTATAAGTGTTCAATTACTCTTTTTCACTGTTATAATGTTAATAGACTCTATTACAATGGAAATTGATGGCTTTTATTTGAAATCTAACAGTCTTGTGTTAACTTCCATGGTGTAAATAAGGTAGATCCTCCAGTTACTTTAGTCTAGGATCAGCTGATAGTTCATATAGAACAGCTTTAACTGACTTCAAAGGGCTTGGCTCCCCTAATTAATGACATCATACCGATAAACACATTATATATTTAGACATTTTAAATATAAATTCATAAAGGAATGCACTGTTAGGGATTCTTAAAACTTCAGGAACATAATTTTTAGGTTAATTTGTGTAAAATATTCACCAAAGACCAGAATTAAAGTTCCATTTTATAACACATAACATGTAATTAGTGCTTTTAAACAAGTTTGAATGAACTAATTTGCACTGTTTATTTAGGATTTTTACCTTCTTTTCACATGGAATTACATAATTCTTGGCATCTTTGTTTCTACTTTACAGACACAGGACTCTTTGGTGCAGCATCTGGCTGGACATTATCAGTCTGTTATTTCAAGTCTTCACTCAAGGCTGGGCTCCAGAGTAGCTCCTCCTCTTCTGCACTTGGACGCAGTTCGTTTTCAAGAGGGCTCTTCCATCAATCCTTCTTCAACTATAACACCAGGCTACTCTCCTCTATCATCCTTGTCCCAAAAATCCCTGGAGCCCTGGTCCCTTCTGTCAGTTTTGCTGGGTGAACTAGGGAAATTACAAATGCAAGACAAAACTATGGATGATGGTGCATCGATAACTGAAGAACATTCAAGTAGAGATGTTTCTAGTGAGAGGAACACTGCATTAGAGGATTTTGGTGTCAATCAGGATGGAGAGCAATTTAAACCCTCAGCAGCTCCGCTCATGGATGTGTTGACTTCTGCTGTCCAGAAAGCTGTTGATATGGCTCACACAGAAACCCCTGACCGCAGCCGAGGGAGAAAGTCATCAGGTGTTCGCAGAGGACCCAGGAGTGTTCCTCAAAAGAGGCAGATCCCTGGAAAAAGTGGGAAAAGTACTTATCCTACATTTCTATCTTTGTTTTAAAAATGTTTCTTATCGTATTAATTAAACAGTAATGCATTTGTCTTCCTTGGTAGTTTGTCCCGGATTGAGAGAGTCTGCCCAACAAGTTAGCCAAATCCAGGAGTCATACAGCTGGATCTTAAACATACCAAGCGACAATCTGCAGATGAACTTCCAAGAGGTAAAATATTGCAAATTTTGTTGGTATTATAAGATATTTTCGTTAGCATCGCAGTTTAAATCTATTTGCCATTCCTCAGGTTTTAGTTGATCTGAACTCAAAGAATGATCGAGGACTTTACCAGGCGCGGATCCGAGCCGTGGTAGCTGGACGACCCTCAACCTTCTACAGTCTTGTGGGGCTTGAGAATGAGTCGTTCTATCGCAGTGTGCCAAGGATCATCGCTGTGGCTCTAGACTCTCTCAAGACTTAACCTTGAATTACCTTAAACTCAAAGCATTAAAAGATCAGTGCGAAAAGTGCGAAAAGATACTCATCAGGTGCACACTTACAAACTTCCTCAATCTCCTTTAAAGGGCATTATTTAGACTCATCAAGTCTAAATAATGCCTTTAAAGGCATTATTTAGACTTGATGAGTCTAATTTTCACTCCCAATGCAAACGTGAATGTAACTGTTGAACTGTCGACAATGATACACTTTTCCTCTTAGCTATATTTATTGCCCCCCTGATAAAGATGTGTAAAAGAACTTAAAAGTACAAAAGAATCGTGACTTATACCTATAGCTAGAACTCACACGTGATCTGGATCATTACAAAATTTTTAATAATTGTTGCTTGGTCTGAGAAAAAGTTTCATTAAAATCCATTTATAGCTTTTCAAGTAATCGTGCTAACACATACATACATACAAAAATGACAGAAAACACAACCTCCTTGGCGGAGGTAACTAAATCGATCTTACAGCCCAGTATATTAAATGGGAATACTTATTTAATACAATATTGTAATATATATTTTAAATTTAAATCAAATTACTTTCAATATTAGTACAATAATCTCTCACAGCACAAGCTTTCTATAAAAGAATCTCGGGATTGTGTCTATTTTGGAAAAGGCAGATTTTCAGTCTGTTCATCTGATCAGGTTTTAAAACAAGACCCTCATACCACTTTACAAACCATTTTAGTTTCCTTAGTATAGCACAACATATTTTATTTCTACTAAATGGTATTTAAAAAAGTTTATGCCATAACATTTTACAGGAACAACAGAAAAAATAGGCCCACATCACCACAGTTCCCCCACCGTACTTCTGGGTTTTAATATTTTTCCTAAATATTCATTCTTTGTTTCAAATCATACTCTTTAAAAGTGTTGGTAGATTTAGAGCTCATTCTTAAATTTGTATTAAAGTCCCATTACAGCTTTGTAAACTCGTAAATTAGATTTTGTGATGTAAATATATGATACATTCTGGAACCAGAACTGTCAGAAGAAACATTTTGCAGAAGTTCTTTTATCTTTCCCAGTGAGCAAAATAAACTGGGTAATTGTCCAGCACAATGGTTGGTGGCTAATAGAATGGGAATCATATTATAACTATAAAGGAATCAACCCTTATTTGTAAAGAGGATAGCTAATTTTTTTTCAATGGGAATACTTACTTTAAAGGATTGTTAGGAACATCATTATTAAATGCTAAACAGATTACAAAATACCAAATAGATGTGCTTAAATCAAGTCAGGATTTTTCTAAAGATGTCTCATTGTGGCGCTGCAAAAAAACATACATTTATATGAAGGTTGTTAATACATCTTTACCAGGGGTTGCAAGAAATGTTGCAAGCACTGAATGTGGTTGTAGATACAGCCTTTTTTAAATTATAAATTTGTATAAAAAGATAAATTATTCCTATTGTATTTTACAAAGGTGGAGCCTCTTGTGAAGCACGTGAATTGTATATATGATGCACATATCTTTATCCCTAAAATATTTATTTGTATAGAAAAAGTTGTATTTTTCCAATAAAAAGTAATTATACCTAAAATGCTGTAAATATTTTTATATTGCTGTGTTGAAGTTATATTAGACAATTTATATTGAGATATTTATTGGAAAGCTTTTATACCATTTATAGACTTTATAGTGCTGCAGATCAAGAAGGACCAAAGTTGGCCTTATGGAAAACAGGTGAACAACATTTTGAGATACTTGTCTAACCTTTTATAATCAGTATGACTATCAGCGCCGCAGCTGCTGCAGTGTGGATACACATACCTCTCTATTTTTTCACCATATTTCCCAAAGAGAGAATCAAAATTGCACAAAGAACTACAGTGAGTGCTCCCGTTGCATTGAATTGTTTTTGTGCTTGTGCACAATGCCTGACATTACAACTCTGTTACTTTGTTTTAGCAGAACACAGTAATATTTGATTTGGAGAGGAAATGAGACAAGTTTCTTCTTGGATGAGTACTGACAAGAATCAGTTGTAGTTATCCAGCTCCTACTTACTTACCTAGTAATGCCTTCATGTTGATGTGAGTAAGAAGTAGGTGTTACTTTCGGAAAAATTTTTGTACCCACATTATAAAGTAGCCTCGGTCATCACACAGGCTACGCTGCATCTGAGCAGTAATTACCACCTGTTCTCTTGACCACCATGGGCTATTTGTTCACAATATGTTTCAAAGACAAAATAATGTAACTTTATAAAAGTTATAATATAGAATAGAATAGAAAATTCCTTTTTTATCCTACAATGGGGAAATTCTGGTGTTTAATGCAGCAAAAAATGGCCACACAATTGTGGACGTTAAAAAATGTATAAGAATAACAAAATAGTGAAGAGCTAAAAGATAAACAAAAAAATACTGTACAGTAAAGTGTTTTAACAATATAAAACTGTGAACCTGGAGAATAAATAACCAATATACAGTTATTTGAAAATAGCAGCAACATCCGAGATGTGAAAAATGACAGCAGCATATTATTTAACTAAGTAATTAATATAAGCTTTGTTATAAACACAATAAACTATGATTTTAAGCATCTTTTAAAGCACAAAAATCCTAATTTGGATCACTTAAGTGCTAAATTTACCATCAGAGAGTTGATATTACTTTGTCTCTTTCAGCCGATGAATGACAATGACCAGGTGCACTGAGCATAAATGCAATACTGGAGGACAGACGTGTACAGAGTGCTTTACTCAAGCTGTTAGCATGTCGTGTCTCCTGTGGATGCGTGTACCAGCTGCTTATGACTGAAATAGACTTTGGATTTAAACCTAACCAGCAACAGCGTCCCTCTCCTTTTTTTCTATCAGCCCCTCCTTATTCACTTTCATCCCTGACTCAATCACCAGAACTACTCCAACCAGTAGAGTCCATGCTCATGTGCTTTGTTTCAGACTGTGCTGCATAAACACATTCATGGATTCTGGGCCTGGATGCTCTCAGCTACACCTTCTAAGAGTGCTCCTGATTTCTGCTGCAGGTACGGACCCAAAGTGAAGAGTGCCATGAATCACCCTGTCTTAGGAATTTGCATGATGTTGTTTATATTGGCTAAATGGTGAAGAAATGACTGTGAATTGATCAAGTTGGCTTTAGGTAGTTGTAGTTTATGTTCTAATTTTAGCATTTATCTAATAATGAAATCAGTTATATGAATTGTATGAATTATACTGTTTGTTGTGTTACTGGTGTTTTTTCCTTTTCAATTACAATTCAATTACGTTAAAGCGGTTACAAAATATCTTAACAACCAGACAGTGCTTATGCCACGTGCATACATCATGTGAGTCAGTAAGTGCTCCTCGTCAATAATGCATAATCTATCTGAGGAAATATAAATATTAACTAAAAAGTTAAAAAAGTGTTTATTATGTTAGGTCTGCTAAGTGTATTTAGATCTAGGGCGTTTCTCAATTCACGAGAACGCGAGTACGTACTCGCGTTCTCGTGAAGTCCGTTCTTGGCGAGAACGCAGGAAGATCGGACTTGACGAGAACGCGAGCACGCAAGCACGTATTTGTATTGGAACAGAAGTGTACTCGTGACGTCATCACATGCAACGTTCTTTAGCATTTCTTTAACAGTCAGAACTATTTATTCCCTACTCAAAACATTTTGAAAACAATATTTTTAATTTCTAAAGCTTAAAAAACATTTAAAAAAATTACCGAACCGCAAAAAATCGCCATCAGAACTTGCGGTAGTTCACACATAACTAGACCGAGAGAAGTGCACTACAGACGGGGTAAATTTAGCCCTGGCTGCGGTTACCCTCGGAGGTCTGCTGGTCACTCTGGTCCGCTCAACGTCTGACTTTTTTTTTAAATTTCGCACTAACTCTGTAAACAGACCACACAGGGAGGCTTCAATTTATAATGTTATCGCCTCGAAAGATTTCAAAACGTACTTTTGAAGAACAACAGCAGCAGAAAAGGGAATGTTTAACTTAACACTGTGAGCGCTGTCTTGAATCAAGCTGCGGCCGCGGGGCATTCTGGGGAAGCGGTCAGTATGAAGAACGCACAAGTCTGCTCTGATGAGTGCTCGATAAAGAGGGCGGGGCGAGAACAACATCCGGGGATTTGTTGCGTTCTCGATCTGGCGTTCTCGAGAATTGGAACGGTACTCGGGCTGAGGCTGATGACGTGTCACGAGTACACGAGAACGCTCAAGAACGCATATTGAGAAACGCCCCTAGTCTTAGTCTGCACAACAAACAACTGATATAAGACAGCAAGACATTTTGGTTGTTTTCCTGTAAACAGGACAGAGAAATGTTTTCTGTCTCTATAAAGGTTGCAAAAAAAACACCACATCATTTGATTTTGTTGTTGATCAAATGCACTAAGCTCCAGTATCACCAGAATTTCCATTAAAAGCTTTTCATCAAATAAAAGCTCATTTTTTTCCAAGCCCTCTCACTACCAACAACACCAGTCCCTAATGTTTCTATAATATTTACAGTACTTGAACTTCCATGTTTCCAAAAGTTATTCATCTTTCCATTATTTCTCCAATATCCCAACAAATTGCTCAAGAGGGTTGAAGTAATGAAAGCTGCTTTACTGTGCATCAATGAGAATGGCTGTAAGAAATTAAACTCTATATCCCCATTTACAATACCTTTTTGAATCGGTCCGAGCACAGTAACCTCCTTACAGTTAGCCTCAGTAATCATGAAATTTCAGACATTTATAAAAATACTAGCTTCCCTACCGTACCACACAATTTAAAGTAAGGATTCTGCTTAGCAGTGTGATGAACCTCAAAGTCTGTTGTTGTTTCCTACGTTTGCAAGCCCTGATTTGACTGTCGTTTTTTGTATCCACTTCCCAAAAGCTGACTCTGTCAAGTAAATTCACCAAAGGTTCCCTTCTTCGCCTGACTCTCCACAAACAATGAAATATCACAATTAACACCAAACTTCCTGAATGTTAAGGGCGACGTCATGTTGGTTTGATTGTTTCCCCAACTACCGTACTGTGCAGTAGTACTGTAGTACCGTAGATCGTCACTGGGGGGCGAGGAACCGTGGTAGCACGGTGTGTAAACGGTCGTAAAGAACCGAGCACGGTTAACTGATCCGAGCTCGGTCTGATTTCAGCACTGATCGGTTTCAGAGGGGAGCGTAAATGGGACTTATGTGTCAAACCTTATTTAAAATCAATACACTTGTATGTCACGTGACATTAGAGGCTTCTGAACAGTTTTTGTAGAAAACAGCTATGACTATTTTCTACAGTAATCTTCTCATGTTCACAATCAAAGATTGCAATACATGGTTGTCCCTTTTTGGTATCTTAGCATAACTAAAAGCAAACTTTGTAGGCCTGACAAGCACAATTGCCTCAGCATTTACATTTCGTCTCTCTACAACAGTCTGGTTGTAAAGTCCAAATAGTTGTTTGTATACCGGTAAATATTTTTCTGCTGAGGTGGTCAGAATTTCAGTTTTTCTAATTATTTTTTTGTTTTGTTTTATTGAAAGCACGTGCCGCCAACCTTGAGGGAGAACTTCTAACTGATTTGATGAAGGGCTACAACAAGAATGTCCAACCAAATGAAAGAAATGGGAATGTCACCCAAGTCTCCATCAAGATGACCCTCACCAACCTCATCTCTCTGGTGATCTACTCTCCGTCTGATGTTTTTCTTTATTGTCAGATGCTGGAAAAGACTTTAAGCTAACATGGTCACTTGTTCTAGAATGAAAAAGAGGAAGTCCTAACAACCAGCGTGTGGATAGAAATGGTAACTCTACATTTAATTAAACCTCATGACACATTTTTACCTCCGCTGTTAGTCGAAATGAAAACGTTGGACTTACAGGTATGGTGTGACTACCGACTGAGGTGGGACAAACCACCGAGATCAGCTTTGTATGGGAACATTACATCTCAACTACGGGTTCCTTCCAGAAACATCTGGCTGCCTGACATTATATTAGAAAATAAGTAAGTACATTTAAACTGTTATGACTCTGAGGGGAAGGAATGTTTGTTATTTTTTTATAAGCAACATCAAATCGACTAAATACAAAAGGCATATGGAACCTAAACCTAAAATAATCATGTAACTTTAAGGACCTGAAAGTTTAATTGTCTTTCTATGTGATTTGAAGTTTCAAACGTCATGGATACATTATCAGCATTATTGCTCAATGTAACAGATTCAGTTAGACCTTTCAAAACTGTAATGATAAACCGAATCTATGCAAAAATAATATCAAAACATATGTTTACAAACATAAAGGCCTGTTTTTCTCCCTCTTAGACTAAAAAAAACACGCAAATAAACATGTTTTCAATTAAATGAGGATTAGATATCACACCTATTTGCTAAATGCCTCAATCAGGGTTGCCGTCCACATTCACATTTTACCTCTCCCTAAAAACTTTCAACCAAAACTAACTGGAGAAATTACATTAATTGTTTATAAATGAAGACAGAATAATGTTGAACCCTAACCCTATGAACATTATTATTATTTATATTAGTCACACTTAACACTTCCACTTTAAATTGAATAACTATTGAAATAATCAAATCTTAAAGATATAGTGGAGGATTTTCTTTTTCCGGGGTGGATCATCTAAATAAGTGGTCCTCCTAATTGTCAATCATTCTGGTGATATGTTTATGTAAGGCCGTCCTACGTGCTCATCCCTATTTTCACTTACCGGTGGTGAGTCTGACATAGTGGAAAAATTGCAAATCTTCTTTTCGAAAGTAAGCTTGTATGAGAGAAGTAAGCAACAACTTTTAAACAGAGTGTTCACAAGTAGAAATCAGCTCGTGCACACTCTCGCACGTGTTTAACAGGCGTTCCCTCTCTGGATTGAGTACAGGGTTGTGCGTGTGCATTTTTTTTTTTTTTTTAAGAATTTTTTTAAAAAATTCGCAAAAATCCTCCACTATACCTTTAAACTATAAAAGAACATAAACTAGGGTAATTATCAGACAAAAACAAAGAAATCCAACAAACATAAAGAGATTAAGATTTAAACATTTTAAGACTATCTAAAATTTATAACAGATTATTTTCTTTACTGTTTAGCCAATTTATTACAAATGAATAAACTTTTTTTTCATTATTGAGTTAGTTAACTCACTGGCTATTGACTAAATATTTCAATGACTGTTTTTTGTCTTTGCACTTACAAATGTTGTTGAATTACATTTGAGTTGTGCTTTTTTTTAAACATCTACTCTATTTTATCTAGCTTTCCTTTCCATTTTTTCCAGTGTAGATGGACAGTTTGAGATAGCTTACTACTGTAACGCTCTGGTTTCCCCGGATGGCTGCGTGTATTGGCTGCCTCCTGCCATCTACCGTAGTGCCTGTGCAATCACAGTAAACTATTTTCCCTTTGACTGGCAAAACTGCTCTATGATATTCCGGTAGGTATACCCAGACAATCACAGAATCACAGTTCTAATACAATTGATTTTATGGATCTTTTTTTTTTTATCAGTTGGTGTCCTAAAAGTTTATAATATGTTTCAAGGGTATTCTGATATCAGTCTATGGTTCAATAAACAGATATATTGACATGGATATCTTCTGTTTTAACTTGCATTTGTCCTATTTCCATATTCGTTGTTGCAGTTTACTGTCCTTTTCTACTATTTCTATCTTGCATCATTGCCACTCCCTTCTTCAATAGATTTGATTCAGCATATTTTTATCTAGCCTTTTGTTTTTATTTCCCATATGGTAGACAAGGTTTTCTTTGCACATTATTTATTGGACTAGTTGCTGTTATTATTTCTCTAGCACAATTTATTTTACCAAGGCAATGTATTTTCCTTTTTATATCAAAAGTATTTTAGCTGCTAGTTTTGTTAATGTAAATATTAAAACTTTAAAATAAAAACTTTGTGTCAGGATAAGTAGGAACTAGTCAGATTTAAAGGTATTTTTTGAGAAAGAAGCAAATTAAAAAACTAAATATATAAATGTAATGCAATTTCAGGTTATATTCAATTCAATTCAGTTTATTTATATAGCGCCAATTCACAACACATGTCATTTCAAGGCACTTTACAGTTCAACCAGATCATACAGTCAAATTGATTTAAAGTTTTCTATCTAAGGAAAATATGTTATATGCATCAATGATTCCGAGGAACTGACAGGAAAAAGCCAAAGGTGTCATAGGATGCAAAACAAATATCACTATCCAGTAATAGAATAAATATGAAAAGCATCCTCCTGATATCATAATTACATAAGTAATAATCAAAAGAAAACAATCAAAGACCATTTCTGATCAAATTTCATCGCATAAATATGCATAAAAATAACTCAATTTACATTTATGAACCCTTAGTATCAATTTCTAATGTGAATAAGACTTGTATTAAATGCACAGTATTATGATTATACTTACCAAGAACACAGACTGTGTTTTTTTTTTCTGTTTGTAGATCCCAGACTTACAGTGCCAACGAGATTGAGCTGAAGCTCCAAAAGAAGGATAACTATACACTGGAGTGGGTGGAAATAGACAAAGAAGCTTTTACAGGTAAAAATACTCATTCCACAAGCAACTTTACAACTTTCTCTTTGAGTTAAAGGCTGATGTTTGACCACAAATCTAAAATCTTTGGTGCTTGTTGTCTTAGAGAATGGTGAGTGGGCGATAAGACACAGAGCGGCCAAGAAGGTGATCAACACACAGTATACCAAGGATGACCTGGAGAACCAGCAGATTGTTTTCTTCCTCGTCATCCAGAGAAAACCTGTTTTCTACATTATCAACATTATTGTTCCCTGTGTCCTCTTCTCCTCCCTTAGCCTGCTGGTTTACTTTTTACCTGCCAAAGGTTTTTATTCTTTTCAGCAATTGCTTCCTTTTGTATTTTAGATAGAGCAGGGAAATAATAGCAGCCAATAACAACAAAGTGCAGAAATACAGCAGCCAATCATATTAAAAACAAATTATAGCAGCCACCCAGAGCTGAAAGATTTCTGATCAATGTTCAACTAATATCTTTAAGTTTAAAGTTGACATGAATTTCCCTCAAATGTGTTCGAATATAATTTTAAACCAAATTACTTGGCTCAGATGTTGCGGATAGCCTTCTGAAACTATCCCACAATAGTTTGCTGGAATGTTTTTTTCAAATTAACCTTATAGAACTGTTTTGGAGACTAATTGAAGATCAGGTTATTGGGATGACTCACTGCTGTAGGTTATCTTTGTTGTCCATAAGCCACTTTGTCTCTGATTTAGAAGAAGGGTCAGTGCTTGAAAAGTTTATTTAACATTCTAACAAAATGTTCCTTCTTCATGAATACCCCTAGTTTGTAAAATGCATCTGTGCTTCCTGCAGCAAAACACCCACAAAACATATGGCTTTTATTTTTATAACAGCATTTGCAGTGGCTCCTCAAACACTTAAGATCCCAAACTCTAATTTGGCTTTTTATTTTGTGAGTGACATCTCTGTCCATGTTTGTAGAGGATTCATGCCATTGCGGATAATAATATTCTTTGACTAATGTACAAAAAAATGCTCTAAAAAATTGTCTGTTGTTTATCACATCTGGTGTTTAGCACATTGAAATAATTTTCGATAATTGATTGTCTGACAGTGAGAAACAGGTAATATGCATTACTGTACACAGTAGATATATTTCTGGCTTCATTTGTTGCTCTGAGTGAAACTAGACTTTAATATCTATAGCTGGTGGCCAGAAGTGCAACATGGCTATTTACTCGCTTCTGGGTCAGACTGTTTTCCTCTTTCTGATCGCCAAGAAAGTTCCAGAGACTTCAAAAGCAGTGCCTCTTATCGGAAAGTAAGTTCACATGCCTAAGTTGTGTGTTTGTTGCCCATGTACAGATTTCTGAAGCTTTATTTCTGAACTTTTTATTGCAGATACCTGATGTTTGTGATGTCAGTGACCACCATTGTTATAATAAACTGTGTGATCGTTCTCAACGTGTCTTTAAGAACTCCAAACACTCACAAAATGACAGACAAAGTTCGTGAGGTAGGACATTTCCAGATCACAGCTTAAGAATCTTAATGTTACATTGAATAAACAATAAGCTTGTATTGCTTTATAAAATAATCGTGATTCTGTGTTTTCTTTAGATCTTTCTGAATACGTTACCTCAGCTGCTCCAGATGAGGATGAAACCCTGGACGCCAAACATCAAACCAGAGAGAGCCCGCTGCCGGCGCTGCAGCTCCATTACCTTCATGGCCAAAGCAGAGGAATATCTAGTTAAAGTGGCTCGATCTGAACTGATGTTTGAAAAACTCAAAGAGAGGAACGGATTGATAAAGTCAGTTCTAGAAAAGCTTCGTAAGTATTTTGAAATTTTCTCAAAAAGTTCCTATTTACAGAGAAAAAATACTACTCTGATATGATGTTTGCATACACTTATGATGGTTATCAATGTTTTAATATTTTTGGTTTATTGGAACCACTATTTTTTCAGTTTAGAATAATTAGCCAATACATGTCTTACTTTTTTTATGAAATTGGTAGCACAGGTTTAAATTTATTGTATTTTCTCTAATCCATGGTCAATATTAACCATACAGATTTTGAATTACACATACCTTAATCATTTATTAAGTTGAGAATTTATGACAAAGCTACACTATTTGAATTTTTGGACTTGCCACTTTTTACCTGTCCTGACCTGAGAGATGACCGTGACTTGACTGCAGAAAATAGTTTTTTTTTTTTCTTGTTTTTTTTTTTTTGCGTTTATTGGCTGAATCTGGGAAGTTAAACCTTAAAGAATAGGCATTGTCTCATTTTAAATGAAGGATAAAGGATATGTCTGTGCTTGAGACTTATTTCAGGACTTGATAAACACATAAGAATTACTTGAGACATGCTGGTTCCACCAAGGAGGAGATGATTGGCTGACGAAGCTGCACAGCCTCCATACAACCTTGTCTGGGGAAAAGTACAATGTTTTATTTATTTAACTGTTGTTATTTTGTTCTTGTCTGATGTAACAAAGGATAAAGTGTACTGCCACACAGACAAGCTGGATATTTTAGAAAGGCACGGTGAGGTTTTAAACTAAACAACACTGTACCAGATTTTAAGAATGGTGGTATTAGTCTCAAACTAAGGGTATGTTCTGCTACCACATGTTCTAGTTTAGTGCATTATCTAAAAACAACAGTGGTGATTGAAACCTGGACACAACTTGGGACTCTACAGTAAAATGTCAAAACAATGTTCCCAAATAGAGAATTATCTAGTATCAAACTCATGGAATCGTGCTCCCTATGCTCTGACCGCAACATTTTGAAAATGTGTGCACAGAACATACATGCGATTTGTTCTTTATCCAGATGGTGGACTCAAAGGAGGAACAGCTGAAGATCTCAGTGTGAGTCTAGCACAGGCCTCACCAGAGCTCAGGCAGTGTGTGGCCTCCTGCAAACACATAGCGGAGACTGCGAAGCAGCAGAACAACTTCCAGAAAGTAAGTTCCTGAAAATTCCAAGTTTACTATCGCTGATGGTCTCAAAGAGTCAGACAAGAACAGTTATTGACTGTGTGTCAGATTTCATGTTTGTACTATTAGTTGGGTGATGCAAAAAAACATTCAACATGTTATTATCCTAGGAAAATGAAGAATGGTTCCTGGTTGCCCGTGTGATCGACAGGGTCTGCTTTATTGTCGTGGCGTTGGTGTTTTTCATCGGCACGATTGGTATCTTCCTGATGGGCCATTTCAACCAGCCTCCTTCCACCCCGTTTGATGGTGATCCAAGGGAGTATCTCCCCCCAGTAGAGAGTCACCTTCTGAGCTGAACCAGGAAAAGCTCTTTGATTTAACCTGATTACGGTCCATAAATCTATGATAATGTTTGTGCAGGTTCATTACAAATGTCTCTGGCAAAAAGAATATAAAGTAATGCTTTAAGGCAATTGTGGTTCTCTGGTGGAACCTAATAATGGCAAGAAACTATATTTGTATGGATGTATTATCTTGTAATCTGTAGATGGCTGTTGAACCCACACATTTCTTTCCAAACCTTTTTCTGCTTTCCCACGTCTTTCATAGGAATGGAGAGTCATCCGAATCGAGTGTTTGCTCTAAAATGTTTAATCTAGCGAGGCGGTATTCATTTCATTTGGACATGTTGGATATTTATAAATAAAGTCACATGGCAATTATCTGACATTGCAATTTTTGTTAAGGTTTATTGTATTTATCTAATATTTACCCTTTTTTCTCTAAGGCATATTAGCTGAAAAATACAATGAATAAAAAAACAAGGGTTGTTTATGTTTTGGTTGTTAAAGCCTGAAATTGTCACTTTGTAAATATGTTATTTTTTTTTTTTCATTTTCTAAATTTTACTTTTACCATAATTTGCAAGTAACTGTTTCTGCTTGTCTGTTTAAATAAATAATGTTTAAATATCAAACCAGGTGTTATGATTGAATAGTAGCATAGTATACCAAATACTTTTATGCTTTTACTTTAGTCATTATTGGGGGTTTACTATTGTTTATTTCTACTTGAGTATTTAGGTACGAATACTGTGAGTTGAAAAACTTCTCTTAAATAATTCCTTTAATCTTCTTTAGCTGTTTCCCTGTTTCATTTGTTCTGATCTTCCTCTCCCAGTTTTTAACCAGTAAAAAAAAAATGCTCCTTGTGAAATCTTCCATTAAGCACTTTGTTTCAGCTCTGCAGGTCTTGAGTCCCTTATTTCTCTGAAAGTTTTTTTTGCTGGTTTATTTTATTAAATATTTATATCTCCAATAATCTATTGGTCATAGAGACCTGTTTGCACTTTGTTTCAACTAAACTCCTCAAACGAAAAATATTCACAATAGAGAGAAAACGTGCTACAGCAGGCCTGGAAAGATAACTTCAAGTGTACATTTAATTAAGGTAACCAGATTTCTGAAATTTCAATCTGGGGACATTTCCAGCTCATAGATAAAAATAAATACATATCATCAAAATTAAAACAGGAAATGAAAACAGTGATGCTTTTATCCATTTTTACATATTTATTAATATTTAAACAACAAAAATCAAGTGTTAAATCCAGGAATGTGCCTCTTCTATTTCCTAACATTAATAAAATTAATAAATCAATAGTGTTTATTTGTGTCATCTGGTCAATCAGTCTTCTCTGTCTTCTTCCATCTTCTTTTCTTTCTTGCTGACTTCTGCCTGATCTCTGTTTTACTCGAAGTAGATTTTTTCTTTTTTCTCTTCAAATCATCTTTCTTTCAGTGTTCCTATTTTCCTCCGTTCTCATTCATTATGATGATCTTGATTATTATTATTATTGTTGTTATCTCACCTGATTAAATAATAAAAAGGCTAATCACCATAATATTTTGAGCTAAAAGCAAAAACAACCGAATAAATGAACATTTACCAGGTGGTTATCTTTTCCTCCATCATTCTCAGATCATGCAGATCTTGTCTCATTCAGTTTTCCCTTTACTGCCTCTTATTTTTTATAATGAGGAACTTTCATACATGCAAACTGAGTGGTAGAAAAGTAGACCTAAGCCTGGAAGTGTATAAAACAACAAAACAACATATAACCCTATTTACACTAACGAACCATCTGAAGATATAAACTAATGATCATCAATCAGCACTAAAAACATCTTTAGGTGAACCCTTGTTGATCCCTGGAGAACTACAGAACCAGATTAGCGCCTTACAAGGAGTTTTCAATCATTCTGTTTAATTTTATCTGAGTCTATTTCCTCTTTCCAGCTGCAGCCAATGGTCCGTCTTACTTTTTATTGATTAGCTTGATTTATGTTCCATATCCGGTCCTCATCTTTAATAAAGTGTCTCCCTTAGAGATAGGGTGAGGAGCTCAGTCATCCGGGGAGGACACAGAATAGAGCTGCTGCTCCTCCACATCCAGAGGAGCCAGTTAAGGTAGCTCGGGCATCTGGTTAGGATGCCTCCTGGATGTCTCCCTGGTGAGGTGTTCCAGGCACATCCAACCGGGAGGAGGCCCAGGGGGAGAACCAGGACACGCTGGAGGGACTATGTTTCTCGGCTGGCCTGGGAGCGCCTTGGGATTCCTCCGGAGGAGCTGGCCCAAGTGGCTGGAGAGAGGGACTACCCAGGCGACCAGACGCCGAATAAGTGGAAGAGGATGGATGGATAGATCTATAATAAAATGAAACCCATCAAAGTCTTTTTTTTTATCAACCTGGGCACAAACCAAACATTTATCACAATGATCAGCCCTTTTCAAATAAAATTAACTGATTAACACCCTCACCATAACACAGGGCAGCTGAGACCTGTTGTGATAGCAAACTTGCTCATCTTTTTTTTTTTAAGTGTTGCGCTCTGCTCCTCATCTATACATTAACAGCTGCCAACCAGATGTTAACATTCTACACACAACATTGCCCCCCTCATTCATAAAACACTAAAAGCAGGGACATTTCCAGGGACAGCTGGTCCAAAATTGGGGACTGTCCTCAGAAATCGGGAGGACATCTGGTCACCGTATATTCGACTCATACAGGAGGTCAAAAAAAGGCCAAAGCATTGCAACCTCCTTGACTCAGGCCAGGTGAGAATTACTGATTCAATACTAAGAGAGAAAAAAGTCCTCTATACTAAACCCTATAGGGTCTATAGGGTTTCTTTAAGGTGAAAATCACCACTGACCGCAGAGGGCTTAAATGCCCTCCTAATATTTGCTGAAAACAGGTTGATGGTCCCAAGAATGTTTAAAAAAACAGAGAGCTGGGATGTGGATGTAGGACATGAACAACTTCCTCATGTTTGAAGAATCCATAAAATGGAAAAATTATATCTGTAAGGGACACTTTTTCACAGCTTTTTATACAACAACATCTCCTGCAAGTCAATCAAGCTAACTTTAAGAAATACCATATCGAGGTTCCACATGTATGTTTTCTAATGTAACAAATATGTGTTTTTTATAAAACACATATTGGCTACGAGACTGATGTAAACTTCTGCCTTTATTTATTTTTTTTCTATTATGAATAACATAGCCGCTATCTGATATCCAACATAATCTTTAAAAGCCAAGAGAGCAGGAACGTCTCCCTCCCTCTGAAACACAATCTCCATCGTATGGCCCGCCCATCTCTGGACACAGGAGTTCAATTGCATGGCTGAGTGGTGCCTTTATAGTAGAACAAAGAGGAGATCCGGCTGGTTGAGATGGAAACGAAAGTCAAGTCAAGTTTTTTTTTGGGTGGTCGGTTGTCGTGAGACATAGAAAGAATAAGACGTTCCTGCATAACTAGTTACACACAGGTGGTGAAGAGATTGCTTCTGAACTCCTGATCATTTCGATTCACTTGGTTGGACCAGATGCATGGAGTTTAACCACTTTTGGTAAGAAAACATGAGATGTTTTTCTAATTGTTCCTTTCATATATGGGATCAGATGAGAAGTGTTAAGTTTCAATTTTTGATCCTTTAGAGATCATATTACATATGGGGTGTGTAGTTAAGCAGGACATTAGTGTTGTTTTCCTAGTGGCCAAATTGTAAGACAGCAGTGGCAGTGTGTGACTTGAATACATAAAGAGCCACAGGCTTGACTGTATGGCAGGAGTGGTGTTTATGTTGCTGCCAAAGGCAGAGACTTATTTCTGCTGTGAGAAACACTGGATCAGAGGGGGGAAATGTTTTCTGTTAAATTCCACAACATATATTCACAATCTGTTAAATTAAGGGTTTTCAAACCAATCACTGGTTGGTTAGAAATGATTTTAACAGTAGGGGATGTGCAGTTGCTGTCTGTTTACGTTGCCATGCTGGATGGCATAAAAACACATGCATGCACAGAGATTTAATACGAAATAAGTGGAGAATCTTCCAACCAAACATCATCTAAATGGGTTAAACATTTAGATAGAGAGTTAAAACAACGTTACATTGCAAACAGTTCTCTTGGTGGAGTTAAGAATCCCTCTGTTTACCTGCCAGGTTGTTTTCAAGTGAGCCATCCGTCAGAGATCATTATAGGTGAATCATCTCACTTAATTTGAGGTAAAAGCACTAAAGGCTAATAATGGTTAAGATACCTGCAGCTATTTTGTTTTATCCTAACAGGAGGGCGAGTAAAGTTTGTAATACATTGGAGGAAACCCTGCATGCCTGTTCAAAGATGAAAATCTGCACTTTTTCTTTCCACATCTGTCTAAATGAAAAAAAAAAAAAAAACTCTACAAAAGGGGCGCTCAACTGCAGTCTTTAAGAGCTACTATCATGCAACTATTTCATACCCCCTATTTAAACACACCTGAATCAAATAAGTGGTTAGTTAACAAGCCTCCGGTAAGCTAAATGAGGGGACTGAGCCCTTTCTTCCTTGCTGGTTTTGTTGGTGGTTCAAGATAATATGGAGACAAAATGCTGTATGTACTTGTAGTCGGTTTTGGTGTACACATAATTGGCTGATGTCAGCTGCACTTTCCCATAGTGAAGTATTGAAAAACCTAATGCTTTTATTGCCAAGTGTTGATATGAGTACGATATTTGTACTCATATCATCACTTGGCAACAAAGATTTCAAACATATGTAGTTTAAAACTGATGCTGCACATCTCCCTAAACGCTCTGTGTCCATAGTGAAACAAGGTGGTGGCTACATGGTACTGTGGGAGTAATTTGATTCTGCAGGATCAATTAAGCCGTTTAGAGTTTATGAGATTAATGGAGCTGAATGATAAGCTGCTGTGGGGCAAGCATGGTAGTGGAGAGAAGACATACACACATACCACAGCATTAAATATACGTTAAAAACTAATGGTTTATAATACATGTTTTGTATTGGAATCGCCAAGTCAAAATCAAAGACTAAATAAAATAATGAATTGGTCATAAACTAGAAAATTTATATTCACAAACCCTTTTCTAACTTTGTTCATCATTATTACACCATTTCTTAATCATAAAACTTGTCCTGTGAACATTTTTAAAGATATTTCCCACATATGCTAAGAAGACACAGAAAAGATATCAAATATTGACTGTATATGTAATTTTCAGGTGAGCATCATGTCAGCAGTGACTAGTCAGCCTCTTCCCTATGGTCCACTTGAGCGAGAGAAGCACATCCAGGGGATCTTCAGGGCATTCAAGAACCGATGTGGCCCTTCCTGTGAGTGCCAGAATCCCTCAGCTGGAGCCAAAGCCTGCCAAGTGCTTCCTGACAGAGAAGCTGAAGGACACAGTTCAGATCTCAGTCCTCAGCTGAGGAACATATGCACACAGCTTCCAGTACCGGAGACATTCGAGGTCATGAAGCAGAACCTTAAAGATGAAGCAGGATTGCAGTTTTTGTCAGCATTAGAGACAGTCAAGCAGATAGATGTGACCGTCAGACCTGAGCTGCTGGGTGAGTAAATACACTCATGGTAGAAAGAAAGGACATATTCAACCACTTCACTAAACCCCAGAATATTTAAACACAAATGAAGTTATATAAGAATTACACAACAGTGGCACAGTGGTATTATTAAATATAGAAAGGGATGTGTGAAAAAAGTAATCACCATCATTATACACTGTAAACCCTAAAATATTGTCTTCACACACAGAGTCACATACCTTTCAGAATCCAAATTAATTCATTAGGTGTCGGTTCACCCTTTGCAGCTAGATGTTCAACTCTTTCCTCAAGGTTTCAGAGTCTTTATAGACATTGTTTTTATTATTTGTGAAGCATATTTGTGAGGTCTGACACTGATGTTGGGTAGGAAGGCCTGTCTTTAATTTATCTGAAAACTGTTCTGCTGAGTTAAGATCAGGACTCTTGCAGAGCAATGTTGGAAAAGAAAGATGCCATCCCTAAACTGTCCAATTAGAGCTGTGGGTATTAAATACTCCAAATGCCCCCTGAATTATAATTATAAATTATTTTAATTTCTCTTCTTTGTCATTGTTCTCTTGGCTAAACCTAGACTCCTCCAGAAGAGTTCTCTGCTGCTCTAGAGTCCAGTGTTGTTGTGATTTACGCCCTTGCATCCGATGCACTGACCTTTAGGCAGCTACTTGGCAAAGAAACTGATTCCATTGAAATAATCCTCTGTTACGGAGCTAATTTATCAGCCATAAGCTTCAATTACCTTTACCGAGAGCTGTAAATATTCACCTGCTTAGTTCAGCTTTTGCTGCCCCCTCTGTCATCTTATATGGCTCATCACTTATTGCCTGGGTTTCTGTCATTCCTAGTGACTTTCCTTGTCCTATAATACCACTAACAGTTGACTGTGAAATATTCAGTAGTAAAAAAGTTTCACAACTGGATTTATTGCTAAGGTTTTATCCCTTTATGGGGCCTTGAATTAGCTGATCTTCTAGTAGGGACCCTGTCCTTCACAGATGTTTGTAGATGTTGGAGTTTTGACTAATATGGAAGAGATGTGAACACTAGAATGAGTCCCAACTCATCCTCTCCTCTCACTGTACCACATTTCCTGTCACTCTTTCAAAAATAAAAAAAACAGCAACAGTCTACTATTATGGTTGTATCATCCAAACAATGCTCTAAAAAGGACTGGTTTAACAATGGGCACCACAATATAACAGACCTATAAAGTCCTGCTGACATATGCTACACATCAAAGCTAAAAGATGTCCTAGTATGCTATGGCTTTTTCACAAACAGCCTTTCCAGATCAGTTTTCTTTTTGTTTATCAAGGAATGTTTGGATTCTCATTATGTGTTTAGGTAATGATGCTCAACAAACCGAGGTTAGGAGCAGGGCTTTGCTATTATCCCCTGACCTGCACAACGCTCAAACACAGAGAGACAGTTTACTTTTGCCTTATAACATGACTTCAGTGTTATTTGTGTGTTTCCTTGTGTTAAGCTGCACTCTTCCATTCCAGGCCCACAGTGTGTCTCCAGAAGGATTTACAGCATCTCCACAGGAAGTTGCAAGTCACAGATGTTTGTGGCTGTGGAGGGTACTTGTTTCAGCTATAAGGAAAATCAGCATATTAACCATAGAGGCAAAAGTCGTTGAGCAACCTTTCTTATTCGCTGTTCTCTCCTTTCTTTTAGAGAGCTCCTGTGTGTGTCTCCAGTGCTGCGGTCCAGCCAGGGCCTGTTCACTGCAGGGTTATGACTATCAGGGAAGGCAGGTCTTTTATTTTGAAAGGCCCCTCAGGGTAGATGCCTGCTGCTTTGGCTGCTGCCTGATGGAGATTCGGGCATATACACCTCAAAAGCATCTCATTGGCACTGTATGTCAGAGGTCAGTCAGCCAGAACACCGTTCGTTAGCTCTTGTCTTCATAGGATCATAAAATAGTCGTTTATTTCATGCCACATAATAAGATTTGCATGTTGGAAGAACAGATGATATGCAGGCCTTGTATGAAGTGTGAACATTTTCATGCACCGTGGGTGCTGCTACAAACAGCTAACCAGATGCTATTTTCCTAAATCCTTCGCCGATGTGAATGGGATACCCCATATAAAGATCTTAACCAGTCTCTATTCTATTGAATCCGTCTATAGGTTGCCCCCCTCCTGTTAGAAAGCACAAGTGCCAAAAAACTTCTTCAAACAAATCATAAACCTTTAGTATTGCCTTGCCAATCCTATAGTAAAATGTTCTAATTCAAATGAAATGGTCAACATTAAATTAAAAGTAAGGGTTAATAAATGGACGTCCAGCATCACAGTTTACCAGAAATTGTGATTTTAACTAGGTCTGTCGTTTCTAAAATAAAAAAAAATATTTCCACAGAATCTACTGTTTCTGCAAAAATAAATATTTAGTTACATAATTTGACTAAACCCGACAGTTTTTTTTTTTTGTCACCAAAGTCAAACACAGCATGCAAATGATCATTTACATTCATTAAGTAATAATTGGGAGCAGATGGTATTGCAATGACATCAGTGTCTCTATACAACAGTTATAATGGAGAAGGGCATTATATGTTTAAATATGTATAACTTATCCCCAGTCCTTGTTTTATTCAAATAATAAACCCCACACTAAAAAACTTCCAAGATTGTAGCCAAGTAGAAAGAGGATGAAAGCTCCAACATGTCTTCCCTTAATACAGTAACTATTAAAAATATAAAATATATAAACAAATTTGTAAGACTTACATCTGAATGTATTATCAGGTAGGATCTAAAATTAAAAAAACTAATACTAGAAAATAAACTTACAAATGTAAATGTGGTCATAGCACATCAGAACCTTTTTTGAAAATTAAATTAAGAACTGAGAAAGACTCCTGGATAGGTGTCGAAATGTTATCAGAAAAACTGAGCAAAAGTCTTCTAAAAAAAAACAAAACGATCTAAGCCTGCTTTGTGGTTTTTAAAATGATACCTTTTAGATATAAATAAAACCTCAACTGAACAGCTTTTTTCTGTCGCTGCATCATCTGACAAGATGGAGCTGCTTAAATTCCTGAGCCTTTCTGTAAATAGCAATTAGAGTCTCTAATGTTCCACACAACCCAGCTGCAGTCTAAACCTGGTAGAGTTTATGCACAAAGCAGCTGTCTGCACTGAAATACACCCACAGAGATGCTTAAAGCTCTTAGTAATGGGAAGAGTCAAAGCAAAATACTTTCTTCAAATGGCACAAATTTGACACCAGGGCTAGGCTGAATGCCTTTTCATAAAAGCATGATCTACTATAGTGTGTTTTAATTGGAACTGACCTGGGAAAGGTTGAAATGACTTGATATAAATAATCTCTCAGTCATGTGAAAATAAATTATGGTCCAATTTGAGCCATTCTGGCCTTGAACTGACCCTGGTTTTGGTGCTGAAAATCTGGTCTTCAGAGTGAGCTGCACCACCAAGATTGTCAGATTGCTTTTTTCTGCATTTGGCAAACTGTGTGTTCAGGTGGAGCATGTTCACTCCTCTCCTGGAGGTGTGCGACTTGGAAGGAGCCTCAAGAATTCAAATCCAGGGCCCCTGCTGCCCGTGCCGCTGTTTTTCCAACCAACAGTTTCAGGTAATCCTATTTATAGTACCGTACACAGAGTACCTAGCAATAGTATGCATAGCTGTTAAACATATCTCGTGTTGAATTATTCAAATATCTCTGATTTTCTCTTATATCACTTGTAGCCGCTTGCATGTTTTCTCCTCTGGTTATTTCAGACTCAGACTCAGACATACTTTAATAATCCAAGAGGGAAATTACTTTTGTTACACACTCCAGATATGCAAACATATATATATATATATATATATATATATATATATATATATATATATATATACAACGAAACCACACAAAATAATATAAATATATACATATATAACTTTATATGTATATATATGCATATGTAATTCCATTTCGAATTCCATTCATCATCCTCTCAGCTCTGATCAACTTTACTAATTCTGTTGAATAAAACAATCCTATCAGCATTATGGTGCCACCACCATGCTTCTATGTAAAGTCTGCGTTTTCAGCTCCATATGGTTTTTCAGCACACAAACTTTTTTCATGTAAACTAAAATGCACCATTTGCTGTCATACCAGACATATTTCTCCCTATTCCCTAACATAACGTGAAGAAAAAGCAAATATGACTTTTAAGAGTACGCCCCACTTTTTTGTAACATGCCCTCTGCTTCATATTTATGCACAACTTTGTAATATATTGCTTAAAACTCCTAATATAATACATAGATTTATTTTGTTGTGAATAGAGACATGATTAATATTGCAAATCACTGCAAATTTCCACACGTGCCCGTCTGTCTAACTGCCCCAACTCATAAACTGAAAAAACACAAACCTTCATGGAAAAAACCCTGCACCCTAAGTGCCCAAAGGAACCCTATCACAGATCCTTCCTCCCAGTCCCAATAATTGTTTACTACTATGCTGTTACGGTAATTCCAATATTTACCTGCTCAGTGAATGTTTTTGCACCTCAAAAACATTATTGCAGTTTTACCTGCTATCTGCACAGTATTTAACCTGCTTTGAGTTTTTTTTCCAAAATCCATTTTGTTTTTCATTTTGTTTATTAATGGGCAGATGTTTCTCTTTTTTGTCAACAGTTTTCATTTAATCTAAGTATGCACTTTTTAATACCTGCACAAGTTTTTTTTTGCAGAGATGTTTTTTTACACTATTTTAACTCTTTGTTTTCATACTTTATAATTAGTAGTTAGTGCACCTGTACTGTATGCTTTCATTGTCTTTGCTTTTCTTCAAACAAGCCAAAATTTCTCCACTGTGCTGCGCCACAATATTTATCTTATCTTATATATTTTATCTTATTTTATTTAAGGCAACTAAATTTTGTTTCATTTAACTTTGACTGTATTCAAATATAAATCTAACCGATTAACAGATTGTTTCCAAGATTGGAGAGCAAATAGGTACGATCTGGAAGAAATGGCCCAGCTTCAGCAATGAACGTAACATGGATAATGAATATTTTGGGTTGGAGGGTGAGTTGTGCTTTAAGAAATTGTATTTTTTCTTACCCCATTAAGCTCTTCGTTCTTTTGAATTCTAGTGAAACAAGTTTAAACTCTTCTCCCTCTGGCAGTAACTGAGATGTCAACAGAAAAATTATCATAAACCCTTAAATTAAGCTGTCATGTGCCTCTTGGAAACATCTGCCTGATTTTGCATTTTTAACCATTGCAAAAAACAAACAAAAAAATAAATAACTTGTGGCAGCATGAACAGTATTTTGATTTGTCAGACAGACCAGCAATAACACTTAGAGGTGTCTGAAAATGTCAAGACCAGCCGCTGATTCTGCTTTAACTTCCTATTGTAAAAAAAAGTTGCATCCTGGGAATGGTGTATCCAGGGTTGTCTGCAGTGCTGCTTTTTCCATCATATTTTTCATTTGGTCCAAAAGGGAAAGATTTTTGGTCAAAATTGACCAGGGCAGGTTTGTCCACACGTTTGCTTTGTCCCCTAAAATAGTTTTTATATAAGTTTATAGTAATGAAAAGGTTGGGATTAGGCACTAGAGAAAAAAAGGAAATAATTAATGTAAGGGGTATTAATTAATGTAAATTAAGGGGTATAAATGCTATACTTCCTAATGCAGAAGATATACAATATTCTGACATGTTTGAGTTATCCAGCAAAATACTACAGAATAATCACTAAACAGACTCAACACTGATTGAAAAAAACAGCAAAGAAACCTTCAGCTGTACTAACATGTGATAAAGCATTTTAATAAAACTGTTTAAGGTCTTTCCTGCCATCTCTGAACTGTTCTAATGTGGATTTGGTTTTTTTCTGCAGTGACACAGAGTTTGGAGCCAAATACTAAACTCCTGCTTCTAGCAGCTACTTTTTTACTGGCAAGTATGGATCTTCTCTTGGTGTAGCTGATTGAAGTGTCTTCAGTGTGTTTCCTCCATAGTTTTACAGATTATACTCATATATATTCTGCTATGCTTTGTCATATCTGTGGTTAATCCACAGCGTCTTATCAGCCACCAACAGATAATACACCTATATTATAGAAAATCATGTTGATTCAGAGCAGATTCTAATGGTCTCTCTTTAATCATGCTCCAACTTTGATGGTACTCAAGCTGGCATTTAATGTAATCTAGGCACCAGTTCACAATTTTCATTTTAAAAAGCCTTGGCTTTGAAAATCTCGGATTTCCTTTTACCCTGAACGTCCTACAGAGAAAATTCCCTTTTCGTGAAATGCAGAGAAAAGTAAATCTGCCATTTCACAAAGCATATATTAAGAGCTGCCCCTCACCCACCTGTTGCTGCACATTGCTGTTAAACTGGCTGAAAGGCTTTTGCACTTCTATACGATTATTTTAGTTTGTGAAAAACACCATAATTGTGTGGAGGCTAAGATGCTCATTGGCCTCTCATGTTTCTAGAACCAAAGGTGGCCAATTATATGCGATTCCTGAGGCCTGTTTCACAAAATCAAGTTAAGAGATCAAGCTGGGATTTTCCAGATATCCTGGTTTATTAAACGTCGACTCAGTTTCACAAAAAGCAGTGAAGCATAATTTACCATGGTGATTTATTCTGTGCAGTCACCCTGCTCCAGACTAGGCTAACGGTCAGTCTTAGTTAATCCTGGTGCCTTGTCTGTTTAGTCAGCTTTACACTGATATCAGTGGGTGTTGTTTTATTTTTTCCTCAAGCCCACATTAAAAACCACTAAAACATATTAGGCAAAGTACTTTATTATAATGGCAGCATATACCATTAATAACTTTATAATTTCCACTTTTTCAATTGTTTTTGAAGACTGTTGCTGTTCTGAGTTTGACAGAAATGGCTTTAATAGGCTGTAGTTAGGTTGAAGGTGTAAAAAAAAATGCCTGATAAAGTAGCTAAAGTAGTGTCCATAAAGTCAGGCCTTAGAAGGAGCTCCAAACGTGAGTTCCTCCTGGTGTACAGATTTGGTTTTCCAACAATCACCTACTAGAGTGTTACCACTTCTGGGGATGGCATCAGTTACCTCTGCAGACTACTGGGTCTCTATACAGATCCATGTTGCTGTTACACAGATCATCTGTTTCACTAGTATGTTCCTGTAGGAGGGCCACCATTTGCTGCACCATCAGAAGTGTGTATTTTGTTTAAAAATGATAAGCTTGTCTCCATAACTTTCCTCAACCACATAAACTACATCAAGCAGAAATATTATAATACAGGTGACATAAATGAAGCTAAAAATCACAAAATAAGCAGAACAGTTCTTTTTTGATACAGCCTTCCTAATGCTATTGGTGCGGCGGATCAAACACATGAAGATACAACACTAGCAAATGAAGGGGATTTTGTTAACGGAAAAACCCAACGTTCTGCTAAGAGGGAGTTTTGGTTTGGCTCATTGTCCATCATAAACATGTGTATTAAAGCAACTGATCACATTTTTTTTTTCTTTTTGCCTAAAATGGTCTGTGAGGCAGACGACATCTTTAGGGAAGTGAAGTCAAAAGTGGCTTGGCCCAGTCCATCACTCCAGAACCCGTCCCTCCCGTTGGTTTAGTTAAGGTCCAGCTCTTCTGCTGGCATGAATTCAGAGGGATGCTGCGGCACCCTCTACCTCAGAAACATGAGCTTATTGTAACACCTAAATTAAATAAGATGATCAAATATGAGTGCTGGAACTTAGCACAATATAGTCAACATTTTAGATACCAGAAACGTTGAGCTGCTGCAGGCCTCTTTGGTCAAGTCATATTAGATCTGTGGGAAGATTTACAGCATGTGGAACCAAAAATGTCAATTACCTGCTACTTGATAGTTTTTATACCAGATGTAATTCTAAATGTACCCCCACATTCATGTCAAAGATTTAAACCATTAACCCACAGAGGGACTGAATGCCAGAACAGTTGTATGAATCCATCACGTTTGGGTTCAGCTTGTTAGAACTTGTTTCCATGGTTATTGTGTAAGTTGATAACATTTTAAATTATATTTTAAGCTAAGTGGTAAATGTTTATTTCAGGCTATTTAATTGATCTATCATTTGCCGATACCCATGAATCCGATCAACCTTGTGTACTTGAGGAAATCTGCAGACGGTCAGACATAGCTGCACATGTTGAGCATGGCTTAGCTGTCGTGTAACTGATGAGCTGCTTCCACCTTGGTTTTATCGCCTTTCCTGGATTTCTAAAATCAGCTTTTGTGGAACAGGCCTTAACCATTACGAGTTTGAGTAACTCTAAAAACAATACAGAATTAAACCACTGTGCACAATTAACATTAAAGCTGCTCCTGAATCTGCAGATTCATACATACATTTTTGCAACAGCAACATTTCAGATAGAGGTATTTAGATCATATACATTTCCTTTTAGATTGTGCAAATACCATGTTTGCACTATAGACTAATTCATATATATATATAATACAAAGCCTCTCTTTAAGACATGTACTCATTGACTATCTATAATCTATCTTTGCAGAATCACATGTTCTTTGAGATGAGCTGAAAACTAAAAGACATACAGACTCTGCAGGAGATGCACCGAGCTCTGGACAGTGACGGAAAAGGTTAAGAAAATTAAATTTTACAGCAGTGGTTTGGTTTATTTACCTCTATGGTTACACTTCTCTTCCAGATAGCAGTAATGAAACAATCGAGACAGCTTTAGCAGCAGATGCATATTTTACTTTTATTGCTAGAATCCATCAGGTGCACATCCCAATCAGTGTTTTTATTTTCAATCATTTGCACCAACAGTTTGGGCAGAAACAGCCTTCAACACCATATTCAGAAGTTTTAAAAGAAATACTGTCCAGCATGAAATGGAAAAACAAACCCGATCCTCTGCAAAGTTCATATATTTTGTTGATAAACTGTAAAAGGTGATAAGTGTTGGTTTCAGCATGCCTTTAAAATGGGCCTTTGGGGAAAAGTCTATTCCAAGAACCATTTGAAGACATCGTTAACCTTGAACCGATCAAGATGTCCACAGGTCTCCACCACTGTTATTTGGCAGCTAGTTGTGAACTTGCAAGACAGCCCTCGTACAACTTTCTGTTCACCACAGGATATGATGGATGATGCAGTATAGACATAATGAACATGAAAATAAAGGTCATTGTGTTCAGAAAGAATGAGGAATGGTGTTAAAAAACATCACTGTAATAAATCATCATCCACTGGTTTTGAGTCCTGCTAAAGCTCCTTAGCACAGACTTGTGTAAACAGTCTGGATGAAATCTGTCAATAAATGGTGTCCATTTTTATATGAAACACATTTTGTCAAGTAAACTTTGTCGGGTAAAAACAGCTAGATAAGAGGACAGCAGTCAAACAAGCTCCCCCTGTTGTCAAGTTTAACATGTTAAAACTTGCAAGCAATAATGAAGGTCTTGTTTCATCACTGGTTGACCGACTTTTTCTCTCTTTGGTTTCCCTTACCGATCGCTGACATCTCTTTCCATTCAAACATCAAATTGGACAAAAATAGGGAATGATCTCCAGGTCCTCTGTTCCTGTGGATACGTCCTCGGTCCTCGTGTTGCACAGTGCCGATCCACGCAGAGGTATCCAGCCCTGGACTAGTCCACCCCTCAACACGCCACATATACACTCCAACCTGAGCAGCAAAGACAGCAGGAGGGTTGAAACATGTAGGGGGGAAATCTATTAAGCTCTGATCAAGTACGGCAGCAGCAGCCCTTACTCTTCGCAGAGTTATCTCCGTGTGAGGGGCTAACGTCCGCCGCTAGCATTCACCAGTCCATGGAAGTCTTCCCATGCTCTGAAAGAGGAGCATCCAGTGCATCATCATCAAATAAAAAGGTTTAAGAGTGTTATTAAACTCTTAATATGACAAAAATCCCCAAAACCCAGAAAAAATTTAATATTTGTGCAACATTTTGGAAGATTTAAACTTCATGTTAGGGCTAGCAGGCAAATGGACCACATAGGAAACACATTATAAGCATTGCTATCTTAGCAAAGAGGGGCTAATGTACACAAACATTCTCTAAGAGCTCACAATTCAAAACTAAAGAAAAACAGACTTTTGCAAGAGGAAAAAAATGGACATAAGAGGGGAAACAATCAACACACATAAGGTGTACTGTGGAAAAACTAACATCCCCTTTATAACTCAATGTAAAGCTGAGAAAAAAAAAAAAGAATGGAAGACATGATCTTGCAGCATTAGAACAGGTCTGATATTTCTCATCTCCAAAGAGATGAGCTAAAGAGGCAAAATCATAAGAATCTACTTATTGTGAAGAACAGATCAAAACATTCTGCATAATACAAACAAAGATAGTGTTCAGGCAAGAGGAGCAGAAAAATACATTCCAGAGTTGAGTGGCTTCACTGTAGCGGACTTAATTAGCAACATGGACAGCATGTAGCATCTGTCAAAGACCGTTTTCTCCTAAATACTGCTGACATCTTCTTTGCTTCTTCAACTACCCGTGATGTCAATGGAGCTATTCTTATGTGAACTAATCTCATTGCCAACCATTTAAATTATATAAAATAATTTTTGATTCAAATACAATTCATATATTGTATTATTAGTTTAAAAAGGTAATTTGAAACTGGGTAACTTAAAAATATCACTCAGCTTGCAAAGTTTAATGTTTAAAGTTTAAGTCATTTTCAAATGTATATGCTAGCAGCTTTTATGGTTGTATAAAATGTTTTCTGAACGATAGCTGTATTCTGCTGATGAATATTTGTCATTTTGTTTTTGTGCTCAATTTTTTAGGAAAATAAAGCCCTTTGTGTTCATGGTATTGTGTTCAGGTACAGCACCCGAACAATGCTCAGAATACAGTATGAATGTTGGTGCTTACTGAAGCAGAAAGCAGAATTGATGTATAAATCTGCAAACATTTTATCATACTAAGTACAGACAACATGATAAACCGATTGATCTGTACTTAACTTGATATGGTGTCTCTGTTTAGGTTTCATAGACACTTGAATTTTCCCTAGAGCTTGGTGGCTGTAGATCAGTTTGATATCCGTGGGTCTTTGACCATAACATGCTGTTACTTTAATGGAAGGCATTGCAGGACGGTTAGGCTCCATTAATTAGCTGCACAAATTGTTGCACCTGCTTTCCGATAGGTTTTTGGGTTCTGCCTGCAGATGGCGCCACGTCTGTTTATGTCTGCTTATCACACTGTGTGCTGTAATTCCATTTATGCTCAAAGAATAGAAAAACACACCTGCTGTATATAACCTTATTTGATCATGATCACATTTCTTTGGAGTCTTTTCCATATCAGCATATAACATGACTAAGCACCTTTGAAAATTTTTTCCTAACCTGAATAAAATCATTCAGGTCTTGTTAAAACCACTAACATCAACATATTCTGCTGAGTTGTTTTGGTCTTCATGCTGCTTTTGGAACATGCAAGTCATGTGATGTCCAAGCGTTGACAGAACAGCTGTACGCTCAAACTTCTTTTATTAAAGATTAGTTCAATTGCGTCTTAATACCTGCTTTTATGTTTTATCTTTAGCCCTTTGAATCGACTCTGTACTGCATTGTGCTATACCAAAAAAACCTCCCATGCTTAAAGATTAATTCATTTAAGATTATATGTGATTATTTAAGGTAATTGGTTGATCTAGAGATAGTTTGATAATTCAGACAAAATTGTAATAATTGTAAACTAAGATCTGTGGTAAGGAATATCATGCAAATCACTGGATTTCATACAAAAAGAAAATGCAGAACAAGCTGTGGGAATTCAAAGGCTTACAAGCAGACAAATTGTGAAATTGATTAGAAAACAGTTTGAAGGAAAAATAATAAAAAAGGAGGAGACATACATACTTAATGCTGTCTGTATGTGTCTTGTACTCCATGATGGTGTTGGGAGGCAGGTTAAGGACTCGGCGCAATGTGTCTCTGATGCGAGCTGTCGTCGATTGGTCGCTTGCCGTTTTATTCCAGATAGAAATGATGTCCTCCTGAATAAAAGAAACACAAAAGTCTAAGTGGTGAATTTAAGTGATCACACGTAATGGAAGTGTTTAGTGATTTACCTGGAAGCGGACGGACACAACAGCCCCACAGATCTCCTCTCCCACCATGAACTGCTCACCCAGCATGGCCAAGATAAGGTTCTCCCAACATCGAGACGCGAGGCCTTTCCTTAAGCGAATAATCCACTTTCCACCCATCTTATTGGCATCATCCTGGGGGAAAAAAAGGAACCAAAGCAAAGTGGGAAAAAAATGAGGCTCCAAAATATAACTAGTATATCAATACGATGACCTCAGAAATGGACAATCACCTCCCACATGGGTTTAATGCCTTCCTTAAACAAGTGAAAGTCGCTATGACCTGTGAGGTCACCAGGTCGGATCATGTGGCTGTAGAAACGCCAAAACTGCTCCACCTTAAAAACATAAAGACATTTTACATAAATTAAATGAGGCCACAAATCTAGTATGACCGCTAATCAATTATAGCTAACGGTAGCACTTAGAGAAATTGTAATGATCTCCATACTGAAGCGAAGCTGCCGATCTGTTTGATGTTCTGCTCGTAGCTCTGAGTGCTGGCTGGTCTCCCTGGAGTACGCCTCGAGTACCAGAATGTGTAGTTGTATTGAAGGGGATGCTCTCCTGGCCCTGGAACTACCATCTAACACAGGAGAAAACCAGGTTATTTATGAGCACAATACATCGACATAAGGCAAACAGCTCATTCAGTGGAAGGAAACGAGCTGCTTTTCTTACGTTGCCGAAAAAATAAACAGCTAAATCCTAAATCAGTCAGTAAAAACATTGGTCGACAGCAGTTTTTAGCTAAAAGTGGCATGCAAGCGGCAGATGGTCGCACACACTGAACCTGGTTCTGCTGGACGTTTCTTCCTGTTAAAAAGGGAGTTTTTCCCCTCCACTGTCGCTATAAGCATGCTTAGTGTGAGGGACTGCATCAGAGTCAATGTAATCAAATGGTTTTCCTGAAATAGAAAACTTTGAATCAATGTGACTGTATGATCTGGTGAACTGTAAAGTGCCTTGAGATGACGTGTTGTGAATTGGCACTATATAAATAAACTGGATTGAATTGAATGCAAGTGTTAACAGTCTTGTATTTCCATTAATTTTCTTTCACAATAAAACAAAATTAAATTAAATGATTAGTGCTTTTTTTTTTTTTTTAAGTTCTTATTTTTGAAAAAAAAAAAAAAACATTTGACCTTAAAAACTGGGCTTTCTGGGCATCAGCCAGAAAAGCCTGAAATTTGCCTGACTGCTGGTGTGACCGAAAAGCCTTACTTTCTTCTTTACAATGTTCTGGTCTTTATCGTCTTCTTCAGGTTTTTCTTTTTCACTGTCCTTAGGTGAGGCTTGATCCTCTCCACTGTCATCGTCTTTTAGCCTGGATTGAATGAAAAACAAAAAAACAGCTTGAATCAAGTTTAAGATCATAATGTAGGGTGTAATTATTAACAGAGCGGTTCATTTATTAAGCTTCAGTTACAAATAAGTCCATGTTTACTTGACTTTTATAAAACAGAGGTTCAGCTGAAATGGAGAAACCAAACCTAAACGTTACGTATGACCTCGTGGCGTCAAGATCCGTTGCTGATTACTATAGTTTGCAGACTTTGATGAGCTAATTTTTCCGCACAAATCTTAATACAAAAGTTGTAATGAACCAACAAACATCACATATCCACCATAACTTATTCCGTAACATTAAATTGAATCCATTTTGTAGACGCAGCGCTATAGACCACCTAACTCTCAAAGAGGGAGCTGAAAGTTTACTTTCCTCCGCGTTTCCACTAACAGTCCTCTGCTCTTCCACTACTACTACGCCGAGGCTGAAGGCCTAACTTGGTTCCCGACGTGCTAAGCTACAGCTAACCCGCTAGCGTAATCGCTCCTATAAAACTGCTTGTAATTGACACCATTGTTTTATTTTGCAATGCGTGCTTCCATATAAGGGTTCCCATTCCCATGCGAGTTTAAAAATAAATATAGACAATATAGAACCACGCCATAAAACTGACACACCTCTCATTTAACTCAGCGTAGCCGTCGGTCACCATCTAATTAATCGGTTAATGATTAAAGGCGTTCAGTAGATTGCTCAGATGCGCATGCATTACCAAAATATTAACTCACGCATCAAATTTGTTGTTCATTATTTTCTAAGAAGGAGTCTTGCTTTCGGAGTCCGAGAACAGCCTCCTGATTTCCGCAGCAACGTTGACGTCATCGCGGCTGCGCATGCGCAGGGTCAGTGATGAACTGCGCAGGCGCAACGCACCTAGCAGTTTTTATACTTGATCCGTTTCGAAAAGCAGAATATTTTCTTTTACATATTTATGTGACGCAGGCCAAGAGAAAATGGACAGATTAATAAATGTTTTACTAAACCAAGTATTTGTAATTCTGACAAATTGGCCGGTTGCAAAGTGTCCTGCTAAGAACAGAATCAGCCTCCTTATAAAGCATATCAGCAAGATGGAATCCTTAAATGTTAGAACTAAATAAAACACAAAAACAGACACTTTTAGAGGACAGCTCCAGGAGCAAACCATACATTGCAGCACCTCAAGCCACTTTGATTCAGTGCCCCCCTGTTCTTCCCTTCCCTTGATTTCCCCCCTCAAAAATCACGTTGAAAACAAATCAATCAGTCCAGATCCAGAGGTTTTTGATGGCAAGATATGGCTCTTACAGTATAGCAGGGCCCTGTACAAAAAGGCACAACCGTCTTAGTGCAGTGGTCTAAAACAGGGTTTGTTAACCCTGGTCCTCAGGGCCCTTTTTCCTACATGTTTTCAGTGCTCCCCTGTCTCCAGACACCTGACCTGAATGAAAATGAGAGAAACAGGCTTTTGGAGCACTTGAAGCTTGCTGAGGAGGTAATGCAATCATTTGAATCAGGTGTGCTTGAGTGGAGACACATCTTAAACATGAAGGACAATGGGCCCCTGAGGGCCAACCCTGATCTTCTTCTTTAGATTTTAACAACAGCTGGTATCCATTATTGGTGCACTACTGACATCTATTGGATCCTAATATCTATTCCTCAAACTCTCATAATGATCCCATGTTTTGTTTTTTTAAGAAAAATCTTCCTTTTCCCATCAATACTATTTAACTTATCAACCACATTGTCAAATTTCAATTCCCTATTACGACTTAATTACATTTATAATAATATGTGATTTAAACATTTTCTACAACTAATAAAAACATGTTTCATTGCTGGTGAAGATTCTCAGTCATCCAGGTCACAGTCATTCCAAAGACAAACCACTGGACTTTGTTTCCAAGTTTAAAGATGTCTTCAAACTGGAAAAACAAAGTCCAGTGGATGGTTTTTGTTTTTAACTTTTTTGGAACATGTTCCGTTGTTTCTACAGTATCATACCAACTTCAAAAACCAGTAGGATGTTTCCTCATCTTAGAAAGAGTTTAATTTAAACAACTGTCACCGGTTCTTATTCTATTCATAATTAACTCCTCCCTCCTGTTTATTCCTCTAATCCTTACTTCACCAACTGTATTTATTGTATACAAATGCCTTCCATTTATTTCATTATCCCATCGGCGTAGACAGACGCTTTCACAGGGGCACGTGCCCCGTTGTGGATCTATGGTGCCTGGGGCACAGATTTTTTTATTTATTTATGCCTTTAAATAATATCCCCACCTCATTTTCCATGTCCTCTTGCTTTCTCTCCAAACTATACTTTTTCCTTCAGATTTAGATAACTTTACTGGCATATCAATATCTTCTGCAATAGCCTCCTTAACCAACCTATCTGCTCTTTCATTACCTAAAATACTTCAGGAGTCCCAAATAAAATAAAATTTTTATTTTGTTCACATATTCTATGATGAACATAGCCTCATATATTTTGATGATTATTTGTACATCCCTTTTCAATACTCAATAATGCAGATAATGAATCGCTACAAATTGTTATTCCATTTATATTAGTATCTTGCACCTATTCTAAAGCTAATAATGTAGCACATAATTCTAGTGCATATATACTGAGACAATTAGATGTTCTTTTTAAAATATTAATCTTTAATTCAGGAATTACTTCTGCTATACTACCATAGTTGCTAAAATTTTGGGATTTTTTAAAACATCAGTATAAATTTTCAAATATTTAATCTGTATTTGATTATAAAATTTTTGACAGATATGTTATATTTCTTTCCTTAATATTTAATAGTGATCTGTCTATATTAATATATTTCCATGTCCAGGTAGGTCTCAAAGGCCACAATACTGTTGGACTAAATTCTTTGTTAAATACATAAAATGTTTTTGCTCCGTCATCCCCAACCCACCCAAAACTATTACTTTGTTCCTTTCCTCTTTCCCAACAAAATACTTTAACTGGATGATCTTCATTGTGTCCTTTTAAATTTATCCAATATTTAACCATTAACTGTTGTCTTCTGAAACATAAATGGCATTTCTCCTAATTTTACATGTAAAGTTGGAGTTGATTTAACTGCCCCTTAACAAATTTTCATTGCTCTAGCTTGGAAACCCTGGTCTAAAACACAGACTTAAACATCAACTAAACAGATTTCATAATGACATATGTTCAGTGTTTTAGCATTTTTTTCCTTGAAAAAGTCTTGAATAATGAATAGCTGGTTTAAAAACAAAAAACTTTTATATGTCATAAATGTACCTAAAAAAAGCAACAAAAAAGAAACCAAAGTTTGTGCAAAACCAAGTTTCTGTTAATTTCACCTCACAAAACAATAGTTTTCCCTGGAAATGGCCAATTTACAAACAAACCCCCATATATCTGAGAATCACATCAAGAGAACAGTTAGGTTAGTTTAAAGATTTTATTCTATACATACATATATATATTTTTCCCACAGGATAAGAAACTAATGATATAAATAAGCAGAAAAGTACCACTGATCAGTGAGATGCTGTTTATCAAAGTCTGGTGTTGCTCTGGCAGCAGTGATCATAAATCTGGTGACATCAGCTCACAGATAACGATGGTTACGAGCAGACGGACACACACCTCTGCACATGCGCTGCCCCAATATAAAAAAAAAGAAGAACCAGCATCCTTTGATATGCTGCATTTCTATTGTCACCCCCTACACTTGTCCTCTGTCCTTGCGGTAACTTCAAACAGCAGCTTCGTGCAGGAAGAGCTCTGGACCAAATCTAAGGGACTAAAAAGGGAGGTGAAGGGTGAGTATGGGAACTAGATCTATAAGTTTGGTTCAACAATTAAGGTTTTATTTTACATTTTTTGGTTTGCTTATTGTAAACGTGTTTGCCTTACGGAACAAACAATACAATAACGTATTTTGGGGGAAGGAATGTCTGGAAAATTCTAGGTTGGTACGGTGTGGTGTGGTTTGGTTTGGTTGGCTCTGCTACTGCAGACCATCCCTGACTCCCCCCCCCATGCCTCTTTGAGGACCTTCATGAGAAGACTCTTTGTTCTGGGCCGGCGGGCGTACAGAGTGAATGAGCGAGAGCGGTGGCGGTACTCTTCAGTGGCCGCTGTTTGTTTACACCAGCCAGTGCCGTCATACTTCATTAGCAGCAGAGCCCAGCGACAACCTCTGATGTCCTAATCACAGATGATTGTGGAGCTGCACATAAACCTCTGTGGTTTGTCCCCCTCCCTGCCCGGCTGCACTCTTAGTCCATATATAAAAACACAGTCATGGCTTCTGTGGTCAGCGCCGCTTGACGGTGGAATGGCTCGTTTCATCGTGGGCCAAGAGGCACGGGGTGGTGGGCTGACGTCAGTCCTGGGCAGCTAGGTTTTCATCAAAGAGATGTGAGAGACCTGCCACCCAGAGACACAATAAACAAAACAGATGGATTATTCAGTGCTGCCACCTTCTGACGACAAGCTAAACGTTGTCAGAAGGTGGTAAGTGATGCTCCTAATTAATATATCTGAAATATTACCTGTCACATCTGCCTTGGTTCTAATTATATAATTGCTTAGATATTGTTTGGTTATGATAATGTTTTAAATTATCATACCCTCCCTATCCATTTTTATTTAAATGTTGAAAACCATTTATACCCTTCTAAATATACTTGAAATTAGATAATAGTTATTGAGATTATCTGATTATCATCAGGTTCTGGTCATTCCCCAATAAAAGGAAACATTTTGGTGAATCTAAAAGATTTCATTAAACCGTTGAATAACTTAAAACTTTATTCAATTACAGCTAGAACCAGAACCATTATATAAGAGATTTTAAGTACTTTATCAAAAGCTCCCATGAAGGTTAGATTTGTCACTGATGGATATATGTGATTTATTAGAGTATTGTATTTGCAACCAAAAACACAGCTGTGATGTAAAAGAAAAACAAAGTTCATTATCTATAGATGTTTTAGAAACAAAATTATCAAATTCTTAATAACCAAAGTTAAATAACTCTGTCATCACCTTCTTTTAATCAGTTCACATAAAAATCATAGGTGACTCATGTGATCAGATGAACCAACCTCATGAACAGCGCTCCCAAGTTTCTCCTGGCTTTTCACCACTTTCCTGGAAACATTTAACAAACATTTTAGATCAAAAATGCAATTTCTTCCCCCCCCCCCCCCCCCAAGAAGTAACTGACAACCTTATTTTCGACCACATTATCTTTTCTTTTTCAGGTTTGTATTTTTTTTTTTTACATGTAACATCCCTCAGCCTCCTTTAACGCCATAAATCTCAACTTGAGCAAGAGCAGAAGTCTGACACGCTCAGAGCAGACCGAGAAGGATAAGAGAGGTAGTCTCTATGTTTTCTGTTTTAGGTCTGCTAGATTTACCAAAATTATTTACATTTTCTAAATGAAAGACTAATAAACTAAACTAGACTAATAAATTATTTATGGTGAGAAGTTTGCTTACTGTAAGATTACTCGACATTTAGACACTTTGGTAAAGCCCAGATAATGATGGCATGGCTTTGTTAGCTTCTGATGCAGTTCATTTGCCACATTTAAATTTACCCCAACCACAGAGGTTCCTTTGAGATATTAGAGTGATCAAAGGAAATCAGACAAGCCATCAGGAGAACAACTGTGGGAGTCCACAGCGTTATTTAGGATAATTCCCAGATGTTCAAATGTATCAGGTTCATGGGTTCAGCCATTAATTTGCAAGTTCAAAACTTGCATGAGTGGGTTCTCTCCAGGGACCAAGACTTCCTCCCACGATCTAAGTATATAATTGTTAGGTGGTAACTCTAAATAGAGCTTGGTGTAAGAAGCTTTATGGCTATGGGGGAGGAGCTAAATAGATGGCTACAAAGCAAGATAGTACACAACGGTGTGTACTACTCCCTTCAGAGGACAGCACAAACAGGCTACTGCGGGTACTATTTAATGAAGATGCCAGTTGGGGACCTGTGAGGCGTCTGTTTCTCAAACTAGAGACTCTAATGTACTTATCTTCTTGTTCAGTTGTGCAACGCAGCCTCCAACTTCTTTTTCTACTCTGCTTAGAGCCTGTTTGTGCTGTCCTCTGAAGGGAGTAGAACACACCGTTGTAGGAAATCTCCAATTTATTAGTAATTTCTCGCATGGAATAGCCTTCATTTCTAAGAACAAGAATACACTTTCAAGTTTCAGATGAAAGTTATCTTTTTTTTGGCCATTTTGAGCGTTTAATTGACCCCACAAATGTGATGCTCCAGAAACTCAATCTGCTCAAAGGAAGGTCAGTTTTGTAGCTTCTGTAACGAGCTAAACTGTTTTCAGATGTGTGAACATGATTGCACAAGGGTTTTCTAATCATCAATTAGCCTCCTGAGCCAATGAGCAAACACATTGTACCATTAGAACACTGGAGTGATAGTTGCTGGAAATGGGCCTCTATACACCTATGTAGATATTGCACCAAAAACCAGACATTTTCTAGAATAGTCATTTACCACATTAGCAATGTATAGAGTGTATTTCTTTAAAGTTAAGACTAGTTTAAAGTTATCTTCATTGAAAAGTACAGTGCTTTTCCTACAAAAATAGGGACATTTCAGTGTGACCCCAAACTTTTGAATGGTAGTGTAGCTAGCTAGCTATATATAGATAGACAGTCAGAAAGATCTATTTTATACTTTTCTGCAAAATCCTCTTTGATAGGAGCAATATAAGTCAGCTAACCTGTGTATTTTGCGAGCCAGGCTGATTGTGAAGTTTGCTGAGCAGTCGGGCTGATAGGTAGACGGCACTATGGTGTAAGATCCAGGAGGAAGAGAGCAGGCCAGGCTGACATGCTGTGTGTAACAGTGGGGCGTGCAGCTGGCCACAGGGTCCTTATCTTTGGCTACTGTCTGCTCTGAATCCTCCTGGAGTACCTAAGGTAAATTAGACAACCAACATTAAAACAAAGATTAGTTTAAGTTTGTCTAAGTCTGTTAACAGCAGTGATGTTTATTAAATCAACTTATCTCACCCTAATAGTTGAAAGAGAATAGAAATAAAGTGTATTTCGTTTCACACATGACCATATAGCTTTGATAATCTCTGATTTTTGACCGACCTTGTAAACATGGAAGCCAATAGGATGTAAATCGGTGTCAGGGCGGCTTTGGTGCAGAGAGATCCTGACACTGACCCCAGATGTCACTGTTGGTTCATCACACACTGCAAAAGGGAAGCTGGGGTTCTGCCAGTATGACGGGAAGTTCCTGCTTCCTCCCGCTGTCCTTCCCTCCACCCACGAGCCATGGAAGATACTTGTCTCCCACTCGCCGTCTGTCATCAGTGGCAGTGAGGATGCTGGACTTTTTAGGGCACTAAGGATAAAAAGGGCTTTGTTATTTCATGAACAAACATGAGACTGATGAGAGAAGTGAGAAGAGAGATGGGAGAAGTGTGATATTCAAATAGAAAAATCCACGTTCAAATAAATAAATACATGTTCTCTAAATAGGAAACACAGAGGTAAACATGGGTGGCTTTAACTTCTACGTTGTTATTTTGGCTGTAATTTAGTCACATTTTTCCTATGACTCAAAAATAAACAATAAATATTGTTTTTCTTGCAGGTTCACATAAATATTAGCATTTACACATAACAACCGCCACCTTCTGTATGTTTAAAGTGGATTTTTATGTGATGGGCCAACATTAAGTAGCAAATATAAATAAAGTTAAAGGAAAATGCATGTTGGTTTTTTTCTTTCAACAAATAAAATCCTATATTAATTCATCTATATCAGGGGTCTTCAACTTTTCCTAAATAAAATAAAAGTGATTTACAACCACAAAATATAACCTGACTGTTTAATAAAACAGCCCCAGGAAATATGTTGCCATTTTAAACAACCAACAGTTTATTTATATTCTTAGACTTTAAAATATGAACAGTGGGATCAATTCATAAAGATGAAGCATGGATTTTTTTTATAGGGTAGTATTTGATCTAAAGCAGGGGTCTTCAATGTTTTCCAGGCCAAGGACCCCCAAACTGATGGCCAGATCGAGCGGGGACCCCCTATTTATATATATTAGGGTTGTCAAAATTATCGATACTCAAAAAGTATCGATACTGAAACGTTGTATCCGGATACAATACTCATTTTCAAAAGTATCGATACAGTGCTACCACCAGTGGCACCTAAACAGTCATTCATCTAAAGTGCAGAATAGAGGAAAATGCACTTTCTGAACACTGTGTGATTGAATAATTCTGCGCACTTTTCAGTTTCACACTGTTTCTGTAACAGGTGCAGCTGCTGAAAATTATTTTTGTTTCTTAACCGGTTTGGCTAGTGTCATGTGTGCAAAGCATAGCCAAGTAAGGAAAACTTAATTTTAATTTTATAAGTTTTTTATCAAGCTTGCTTAATATTGTGCACAGCATACAACCTCAAAATATTGTTCTTATTGTTTATTGTATTTATTTATTAATTGTATTTTATTTTTAATGTAAAAATTTCAGTTGAATTTTGGAGTCTTTGTTTTTATCCTTGTGGTATCGAAAATGGTATCGAGTATCGAATATTTTCCTTAGTATCGGTATCGAGTTGAAAAGTTTAGTATCGTGACAACCCTAATATATATTGCATGAAATTGTGTAATATCAAACTGGTCCTATAGTCAGTCTATTTCATATAGTGTCATGTAACGATAGTAATTTCCCCCTGGGATTATTAAAGTCTGATTCTGATTCCTTGTTGATGGGACAGATGTTGTGAATGAAACGGTGCCCAGCTTGAAAGAGCTCCTGTGTGCATTGATGACTGAAAGATATCTTCTGCCTCCATTTATCTGTTTATTACAGTGTGTTGAATTCATGTTAATGTGTATTTAAAGACATTTCAATTAATGGAAAAAAAAATTCCAGGGGGGAATATAAAAAAAAAAAAAAGTCTAATCAACCAAAACTTTTGCGACCCCCATGCAGTACCTCTGAGGACCCCCTAGGGGTCGCGGACCCCCTGTTGAAGACCTCCCATCTAAAGATACATTATAATGAAACACAACATTTCCAAGCTAATTAAAAGTATTTCACTTTCTTTTAATTCTGTTGAGAAAATTCAATTCTAATATTCTTTATAAAACTTATCAAAGCTTTTAACCCTTTAAAGCCTGATCCAAGAATAAAACAAAACAGAAAATGTATTTTTTTTGGTTTGAATTCCTTATTTGCCCTTTTAAAAAAATATGTAAAAAGAAAAAACAGAAATACATTTTTGATATTAATAATTTATTACTATGCGATAAGCCAAGATTATTTTTTGTGTAGTCTTCTACTGGCTGTTATCAGGTATATCTGATTGTGTAAGATAGGATTTTGAGCAAAGTTTTTACCAATAAATTATGCAAAAGGTGTCAGATGCAAAACATTTCAGAAACCGTATGTATCAAATATGATACATTTGGCATTATAGGGTTAAGACTGGAATATGTTATTATAGTGCATTAGTTAGTTTTTTACATCATTTTTAGCCAGTTGCTGGTTGGAGACCACTGGGATCTTTGCAGCTTCTCTTAGGAAATATCTAAAAACAAGTTTATGTCTTCCAGCTTACACATGTCAAGTCTGATGTGTTTTCCAACTGTGTATCTCTGTAGCTCCTGCAGAATGAACATCAGCCTCTTGGCTTTTATTTACATTAACAAGCTGGCCAGTTTAAATGGACAATCGTGTTTTAGTGGATTTAAAGTTGTTCAAATGACAGATTAAATGGTTTCCTGCTGCTGTAGGTTGGTGCATGTGTGTACTCTTTAAATCAGGACACATTTCATAGGCCTAACCATTTAATTATTAAGTCTGTGAGTTAAATCTGATTGCAAATCAGTTTTCGAGATTAGCTGCTGTTGAAGTGTTATGAATTCTGTTTACATATAGCAGGTTTTAATTCTGATTGGTGGTCTAACTTTTCTTCTTCGCAGCCTGCAGTCAGCATTGTCACCGCTCATTTATCCATGGATGTTAAAAATAAACTAAATTAGATCACTGCTGTGTGTATTTTATTTCACTCTCTTTTTTCTGTTCTTGGGGGAGATCTGTGTCCCCACATCACAGCAGCAGAACTGTAGGATGGACAAGAAGGGCTGTAATCTACATAAACAGACTAATTTTAGTGAAAACACAAACAAGAAATAGCCCATCAAGACACACAGGCTCCTGAAAGTTAAGCTCTTGGGAAAAACAGACAGGAGCCTAAAAATCAACCTTTTAAGCTGCTCTATCACAGTTTTTAAAATTAAAAATGAAGTTTGTTGTTCTACTTTGACAAAAGAAAGAACAGATTCAGGAAGGACTACTGTATATATGAGCTGCTCTTTCTGTTCCTTATTGGTGACTCCTACCTGAGTGATATAGGAGAGGAGGAAAAGACCCGGATGAGGAAGTGGGCCTCGGCTCCTGGCTGGTAGGTGCTAGGAATGAGGAGGTAGTATCCAGGCTCCAGCTTCCTGCAGAGGACCACTTCTCTCTCGTAGGAATGGCAGTGAGTAGAAGCACAAGGCGGTTTGTTTAACATCCGGCTCAGATTAAAACGCTTCTTTTCCACCTGGAGAGAAACATTTTCAAGTAAATGACAATAACACACATGTTGTCATCCTGTTTTACACAGCACACACCTTCCACATATGTAGAGCAATGGCTTGGTAATGCTGGTGCTTTGTGTTACTTCTGTCTTCAAGGGTTCTTTGTGAGTATTTTTCCATGTTTCTGCATTTTCGGTGCTGCAGCAAGGATACCAGCACCTCGCCTTCTGCACACACTTTGAGCCAGAACTTGGGATTGCTGCTGTAGATGCTGGTGTTTCGGCTGCCGCCTGCAGAGGAGCCCTTTATCCAGCGGCTAGCCAGCTGATGGCTGTGTGTGAGAACGGTTCCTGTAAGAGGTAGAAAGATGGTCGAACACATCAAAGGTCTGAACCAATTAACTGCTGAAGATTTGCTCAACAAGAAAAAGGGATAACCTGTGTAAATGCTCTTCAAGCGTCCATCTTTGTTTATAGGATATCCCACTGTGATGTCATCAAACTGGGACGTAAACTCGGCCTCATCTAACCAGAATTCACCCTCTGCTGTTCTGGCTTGAAGCTCTGCAGCACAAACAGGGTCGAGGGAACTCCAACCATCACCGCTGTAAGTCAAATAGTTTTAAATATTTATTAAGCAGGAACAATAATGATGAAAAGAAAAAATAACAAAAAAAAACATACAACATTTTGACAGAAAAGCTGAACAAACATGGATGATTTAATTGACAAGGTGCCTGATAGGAAAAAGTATGTAGATGTGATTTAAGCAAAACAAAGGGGAGATGCTTAGACTTGTGGTACAGAAAATACGAAGGAACTGCCGGAAAAAAGATGCAAAGATAGACGTAATCAAAAGGTGTGCTGTGTTTTTATTGCAGATGGAGCTGTGGATTATCTTAATCTGTGTCTGCAGCTCAAAGCAGTTAATGAGGGGCCCTCATCATGTGCACCAAGAGGAACCACACAGCAGCAGAAGATGCTTAGGACTGCTCTGACAAGTCTCAAATTTGCTGTTGACCTGTGTAAGCCATAACACCAGGGGGCGCTATAGCAAAGCTAAATCTGTCTTAAAGAAGTTCTGCATCCGTAGAGTGACTCGGGCTCTAAAAAACTAGTTCTACCTCTGAAATAAAAAGACCCACTAAGATCCTAGAGAGTTGAGCTCTATTAGAACTTAAAGCTTTAACTTTGTTTTTAAAATGTAAACCTACATTAATATTAAACATTTAATTTATACCTCAGAGCTATGTGCCCCATCATCCTAATTAAACAACACTTATTACAAAGAAGAGACATATTTATTATTTATTGTTTAGCAGATAAATTCCACTGAGTCCAGTTCATGTCCTAAAAACAACAAAAGATTGTTTTAAGTGTTAATATATTGTGCAAGAAAAAAAAAAGATTAACTCCTTTTAGGCTGCCGATTTTTATTGTTGTTACTGAATGGAAATAGACTTTATGTAAAAAAAAAAAAAAAAAATCACTGAAAGACATTTTGGTCCAGGAAATGTATAAAATAAAATAAAAAATAAAATAAAAAGACAACATTAGGTACAGGATTTATCAGATAGTAATAATTGTTATTGTCATAAGTGTCTGGCAGTAACAGATATTTACAATGCAATAGTGGTGTCAAAAATAATTAAAAAAAAGAATTTTTTTTTTTTTTTAGTTTTAATGTGCTCAGTCTTTACATTCTGACTCACCAATTTACTTCCCTCCCTTTAATTCAGCCACTCAGCTGAGCAGAAGTCATGGCCCAGCCCAGTATTGTCATAGTAAACACTGTCTCAGTCTGTTATTATCTACTCTATAATCTATGATTGCAGATCTAAAAAAAAAATGGTTTCAATGTATTTATTGAGCAGCTTGAGAAACGTGACTGACTGCATAATCAGCTTCAGCTTGGTAAGATTATTTTTTCCTCTGATGTCATCATCCAGAAATGCTGGAATTTTTTCTGGTTTTAACGGCTCTTCTATTCACGATGCTATATATAGTTGGATATTCCTAAAACCATAATGTAAGCCTGAATCTTCTCTTTATACAAAAAGTTACCTCCAAGTCCAAGCTCCTGCCCAACAGCAGCGCCCCCACGGATTTCGGAGCCTGAGGAGGCGCACTTCACTCCCTGACACCTTCCTTACATCCAACCACTCCATCACAGTCAGAGCATGGTGCTGATCTAGCTCGCTGGGTCCTAATAGGAGTGAGAGTGTCAGAGATGGGGTTGGACAGGGGATTAGTGGTTGTATTATCTACAAATCAACCCTTATCTAACCTCCAGAGGGGCTGCGGGTGGAGCAGCTCAGTGCACACTCTTCTTGTACGCGGCACAGAAGGTTCAGGTCCAGCTTTTTCCTCGTGACTTCATCACTGTCCTGCTCTGCTCGCAGTTTTCCCTCTTGTGACCCAATTTCCCTTAGACTCCAGCGCTCTGCGACACCACCCGTCAGATCCACCAGGGCCTCCGACACCTGCCCAGCCCACAGTTGTTCATATGAACCATGAAGCCTGGAGGGGGTTAAGCGGGAATCAAATTGTTGAGATCTCATTGAAATGTTACCCAGAATGTACAACAAAAGAAACGAGAATATGAAACCGTAATCTTGACGGATTATTATGGTTGTACGGGAAAAAAAAGAATCATGAAAAAATCCTCAGGTTACCTACTTGGCATAAGCCTTTTCCAACAAAGCTACCCAGAAGGCAGAGAGGGAGTGGCACCGTGAGAAGCAGAGAGAGGAATTAATGCAGGGGAGACGGTCATCAATGGTCACATCTATCCAGCGGCCGTGCTGCCAGAGAAGAAACTGAAAGGAGCCTTTGTACCCACTGCTACCCCACTGGGGCTGACTTGGAGGCAGTACCTGTATGTGGAGCAAAGACAGCGCAGAAGACAAACACAAAGGTTAGGATTTAATAACAACGAGGACAAGTGACAATAACACCTGATGTTTGTGTTTGTGTGTACCTTGTTTAAAAGGTGCTGGTTGTTGAGCAGGAAGGTGCAAGCACAGAGAAACCAGCAGTCTCCCAACAAACCTTGTTTAGCATGAGCCAGGTTGAGGTTGGTGGGGAAGAGGGAAGGTGTCTGGCAGATCTCCTTTATACAAAATAAATATGAAAAGAATCAACAAGAGCCTTCAGAAAGGTAGTGTGACATGAACAGAGAAGGGAACTGGTGTCAAGCCTAAACTAGAAGTTTCTGTGTCAAATCCTCCTTATCACTTATAAAGCCTTAAATTGCCAAGCTCCATCTTATATCAGAGTTGATCATTCCTTATGTTCCTAACAGAGCACTTTTCTCTCAATCTGCAGGTTTACTAGTGGTTCCTAGAATTTCTAAAAGTAGAATTGGAGGCAGATATTTTAGTTATCAGGCTCCTCTCTTTTGGAACCAACTACCAGTTTAACAGTTTTCTACTTTTAAGGCTAGGCTTAAAACTTTCTTTTTTGATAAAGCTTATGGTTAGAGTGGCTCAGGTTAGCCTGAGCTATCTCTATAGTTATGCTGCTATGGGCTTAGACTGCTGGAGGACATAGGGACCTCCACTTCATCATTCTGCTTCATTCTATCTCTATTCTCCCACTTTGCAGAGTTTGTTAGTTAAATCTCTAACGTTATGCTCTCTCTGCTTTTTCTCATACTAGCTTCATCTGGTCTTTTCCTGTTTGACTGTGACAACATCCTGGAGAGAAATATCAGCTGTGCTGCTGCCATCAACACCTTTGTATGTTGGAGCTCGGCCTGTTTTTTAGTGTAGTCCTGTTTCTCTGACTGTGATTGGCTGGATGTGCTCTCTTCATCCTTGAACATGGTAGCTGGCTCAGAGCTTATCTGCCTGGCTGTGTGTTTCCAGGACGGGGCCGCCTTTTACAGTTGCCTTTTGGATCTCTGCTTCTGTCTCCTTGAACCCCAGTCGACCTCGGCAGACAGCTGGTTCTGCTGAAGGTTTCTTCCTGTTAAAAGGGAGTTTTTCCTCTCCATTGTTGCTAGAAGCATGCTTGGTATGTGTGATTTCCTTTGAGTCAATGAGTCGATGCAGTCAACTGGTATTCCTTAGATAGAAAACTTTGAATCAGTTTGACTGTATGACCTGGTTGTGTTGTCTCTGTAAAGTGCCTTGAGATGACATGTGTTGTGAATTGGCACTATATAAATAAACTGAATTGAACTGAATTGAAATCATAAGGAAATGCGTTTTCTAATCAGAAACCAGAGCCATTATTGGAGGGATTGGTGTTTGCCAGGCTGGAACATTGAGGAACATGGAGCTACCCCTCCCCCACCCGTTTCCGTACACTTCCCTGACTTCCAAGAAAGATAAATCAATCTGTTTGGGAATATTTCTACTTTGAATAAACAAATTGTAAAAAACGAAACCAGCTCCATCCAGCTCTTTTTTCGAGTTAATGCTATAATTATTTCCAACAACAGATGGTAAGCTTGAAAACAAGCTTAACCAGGCTACAGGGCAGATAACTGCATACTGGCTAACCAAGCACACACTCCCTAGGTCTCCAGCTTCAATCTTTGAGAGCCAGCGTCCTGCAACTTTGAGATGCATCCACGCTTCAACACATCTTTCCTAATGTATGATTGTAGTGTCTCCTGAAGGCCAATTTAAAAACTGCGGGAAACTGCTGTGCTTCCCTAGAAATTCCACACCAACATTGCAGAAGCATATCAGCTAAACTGGTTCGCGACCAGGCCCAAGAAACATTTGATGTGTGCGGTTGCAGAAGTATAATCTGCGCTTAAGTATTCATCCAAGCTTTGCAGAGGTAATGGGTTGGAAACCTCTGGACTATCACTGATAACTCAGCAGAAATTATACCATTATTCCTACATATCACACAGATGCTGGAAATGAATGATTATTAATGATGATTATTTTCAACAGATACAGTCAAACACTCAGAAAATACACTGTGCATTTTATACGTCCCTCTTTAGTTTAGTGGAGTAATTTAGCGTGTTTGCTACAGGAAACTATACACATCTAAAATATACGGAAGTTCTCTTTTATTTGAGAGACAAATTGGGGCTCTCAAATAAGGCTCTATCATTTCATGATATTACTTGCTTGAATAGCTCAGCTTGTTATAAGGCTATCAGGTTAGTTTATACAGCTGTATGAAAAAGTTTTGCTTTTCCGTGTTAAATAAATTAGTTTAGATGTTTTTCACAGACTTTTTTCTTGTTCAGGGTACCAAACTGTGAGAATGTGACATTTTGTCTACAATTAATACAAGTTTGAAACAACCTATGATTACATAAACAGGTAAGTAAGGTGATATTTACTTCCTGCAAAGAACAGCTGATGTGACCTGTGATGCATCATCAGTTTGAAATTACCAACTAACCACTCCCTGACTGAGGGATGAACCAGCATCACATTTTTCTGGAAGAGAATTAGGGCCACTGAAAAAACAACAAAAATAGGTTTTAAATTTTTATTTTAGTATGAGAAAAAGTCAGAATTATGACTTCAATCCAAGAATTCTGACTTTTTTCTCAGAATTCTGACTCTGGTCTCTGAATTCTGACTTTAATCTCAGAATTCTGTCTTTTGTCTCCAAATTCTGATTTTAATCTCAAAATTCTGATTTTAATCTCAAAATTCTGATTTTAATCTCAAAATTACTTTTTTAGAATTTTGTCTTCAATCTCAGAATTCTGACTTTTTTCCCTGAATTCTGACTTTTGACTCAGAATTCTGACTTTTGACTCAGAATTCTAACTTTAATCTCAGAATTCTGCATTTAATCTCAAAATTCTGAATTTAATCTCAAAATTAAGACTTTTTTAGAATTCTGACTTCAATCTGAGAATTCTGACTTTTGTCTCTGAATTCTGACTTTGGACTCTGAATTCTGACTTTAATCTCAAAATTCTGACTTTAATCTAAAAACTATGACTTTTTTAGAATTCTGACTTTAATCTCAGAATTCTGACTTCAATCTGAGAATTCTGACTTTTTTCTCTGAATTCTGACTTTAAAGGTACACTATGCAACCAGTGTTGATTTTCCAGTGAGGCTCCCTCCAGAGGGCGAAAGTAAAAGTGCACTGTCGTAAATATGCTCAGCTGTTCTCCTGGTTTCTCCGTCAAGCCAGGCGCGGTTGTTTTGAGCTTAGCAGCGAATGACTAACGCTGCGTTCACACTGGATGTAGCTGGCGCGACAGAAGCAGCGAGTTTACATGCAAAGGTCCCGCGGCGCGTTTTGAGCTGCAGGCGTAGCATGTCTGAGCGGCTGCAGCAGCGCGTCGGGTGAGAGACAGGGAGAGAGACACAGCGCTGATGATCACTGCTCTTAAAACGTTTATTGACGCCTAAATTAACTTAAAATGCAGAAATCTGCCGGCAGAATATGCAGTTTGGATTATTTAGATGAAAAACACCTACCAGCTGCTGCGGTGAACCGCTGCTGATGAAGGGATCCATACTGTCGGCGCATCCCTGGTATGTGGGGGTCTGAGCGGCTCCGACAGAAAAAATATTGAAGGCAGGATAATAATCTGAATGAACTGACTGCACTGATTACGTTTTCATGTGTATTTTCTCACTTAAACACATATTAAAACTACTTTATTCCCACTGATCACAGCAAATATAGCTGCAAGGCAGAGAAAGGATAGTGAAGCTCCGCCCAACGCGCCTCAGACACACTTTTGCAGCCAGAGCAGCAAAGCTGCTTCAGCCGCGCGTCAGTACTAACTGGTACAAGCAGCAAAAATGAAGCAGCAGATGCGATTTTGCTGCTTTTGCTGCGTGAACGTAGCATAACTGCACAAAGATTGCCACTGTGCTAGCAACGAGAATGCTTTTAACTGGGGGGTGTAGCAGTTCTCGCCGTAAAGCAAGACTGACTCTCACGAGACTTCTGAGCCTGTGGGTGCGGGTCGGTGCTCCTGCAGTTGCAAGTGCAGTATTTCCCCCACAGACCACCAGGGCGGCCGAGAATACCTTTGTTCAACCTGAAATGACTCATTTAGTCATCCATAACGTTATGGAACACATTAATTAACTGAAAAATGTTGCATAGTGTCCCTTTAATCTCAGAATTCCTACAGAATTCTGACAGCTAACAGACATAATAGCATCAAGTCATAGCCATGTCTTTTCTAGAGACTAAACTAGATCACCTTTTGCTCTTCCATTAATGTAATAGCATTTAGTCATTTTCCACCAATGTGTCACTGGCCCTCTCAAACAGCTCACATCATTGTCAGTGCAGCTGAGTGCTCCCACATCTTTTCCTTCATGGTGCCCATCTAAATTAAGATCCACAATTCTGGGATTAAAGTCAGAATTGTGACATTTTTCCCCCATATCATACTGAAATAAAATTTAAAAATCAGTTGACTTTTTTTATTTTTTCAGCGGCCCTAATCCTCTTCTGTACATTTTAAACCCAATCAGCCAAAAGCTCCATCTCCAATCTGAGCAGGAACCCTCCCAGGTGGTTTACCTGTGGACGCAGCCATGTGATTTCCCGCTGCAGCCTGGCGATGGGTGTGGAGCTGTCCAAGAAAAGGGAGGAGGCAGCTGTGGGAAAGTCCAGGTCCTGGAACAAAGCTGCACCTTCACAGTCCTCCTTCATGGCTCCTGTGGGTCTGCTGGCTTTGCAAGTGCGCCTCTAACATCTAGATTACATCTATCCAGAGAAGAGTGGCAGCATGGGTTGAATTATTACTTTATTTCTATGAAAGTATTCAAAATGAATCATCGGCGGCTTCATGCAGGTGTTCACTCACAGTAAATAAGATAATTCAATTTGACCAAAACGCTTCAGTTTTAGTGCATTTTATCTCGCTCTCATTATTATATTTATAAAAATAAAAAAAACAGTAATAATATTTGTATGCAGATATAGGCGGCAAACAGTCTCAAAGGCTGGTTAATACATTTATTTCATAGATTTTTCTCTATCTTACCGCTCTGGTCTTCTCTGCATCTCTCCCTCTGCAGCTGTCATCCTCAACAACAACGGAGCTAGCTCAGTTAGCTTCAGTTAGCTTGTGCTATGTTCATGGGTGCTCTGACATTCCCATATCTCTTTATCTTATCGCGGTTTTACATCTATAGCCGCAAGGATGTCTTACCACAATGACAACTTTCATTTATATTTGTACCAGAGTTCACCTCTCTGCTATAAAATGCACCCTCAGAATGGAACTGTAGCTAACTATTAATGCAGGTGAATCCTTCCTGTGCTGCTGTTTGCCACTGCCGCCCACTGTCCGGGACCCTATATTACAATGTCCCCTGAACGCATCTAGGGTTCACGTTAACACCAGCAATGAAAATGTGGATGTACTTGTTTTTAACGTTAGTTTATTTATTTATTTATTTATTTTAAGAAATAGGAGAATAAAATAAACGTCATAACTGTTGTATAATTTTTTTAGAAGAAATAGTAGAATAAAATAAACATATCTGTTTACTTTTTTTTAAGAAATAGGAGAATACATTAAACATCATCACTGTTGTATCAGTAGCTCTTTTTTAGTATAGGTTAAAGGAGATTTTGTTCTTATTCTATTTTAATTTACAAATAAAATTATAATTTACAAATAAAAACATTTGCCACAGTTTTGGGCTTGTACAATCATATACAGCAAATCCATTTGCTTTGATCTAACTAGGGCTATGACTAATAACCACGTGGTGGATCGATTTATTTGGCGACCTTTTTTTTATTAAACAACAGATAATAGAAGAGGTTGCCTTATATGATATGTTTCACAAGCCTAAGCTAAACTTAGGTTCTGAATAGAGCATAGTGAGAAATATATATGACAGACAGACAGACAAGTTTGTTTGTTTGTTTCCACTACCATGCCGTATTTAGTTCAATCCGTTTTAAAATTGACTCAGCTTTTGTATCAGTGCTGCAGAACAGATTTGCATTAACATGATGCAGTCACTGAAATGTTTCACTGTGGTGTCAGAGTATCGTATCTAGAGCAAAGTTTCAATTCGGTCTGATCTCACAAGAATTTCTTCAGTGTTTGCAATGAAAATTCTCATGGCTTTTTTTCAACAAAGACAACAATTAAATCCAGGTCTGTAGATTTCTCACATAAAATATTAAGTCGAATTTCTTTAACATAATGAATAAAGGTGATTCTTACTGAATGTTTTTTTTTTTTTTTTGGGGGGGGGGGGGGGGGGGGGGGGGAATACTAGTAGAGCTGCATTAATTCCCTTTAGATTTAATGTGGTCTAAAAGGATCTACAGTACCTAAAAATATGAACATTAAAGCCAGCCCATTAAATGAATACATCAATAGACTGAAACATTTAGGAAAATATCAGATTTATTGAAAATAAGTGAGTACAAAAGGGAAAAGAAATATATAGTTATATAAATGCAGTTAAAAACATATATATGTGCGATGGTTATAGTAATATGTTAAAGCATATTTTCTCAGAAGAACCGTCATAGAAGTGAAGGTGTTCAGCTTCGTTTGCTAAAAAAAAAAGAAAAAGAGAAAGCAATATTAAATATTTAAATCAAACATTAAATCTTGAATTAATGGTGATTCTGGTCTACTAAGAAATGTCGAGCCAAGATAACGGCTTACTTCAGATACTCGATGGCTCTGCGGACCCATGGCATATCAGGATTGGCACAGACAAGTTTGTTTTTCACAGTGAGGAAACTGAAATCAGAAAAATGGAGAAGTTTTGAGCATGCAATCACATTCGTAATACCCATTATGTATGTCGTGTTGAAAAACCTTTAACTTACATTGTTGAATTGATGTTGCAGTTGCCTGTGTCGAATTGCATCCAATAGGCTTTCAGGTTCTGTAATCTTATTGGATTGTTAAAATTTTTTGTGCAACAAGGTCCCTGGAAACCTTTGTAAAGAGAGAAAAAAAAACATTGACATGTTAGAGAAAATTTTTGTTTTTCATGTTTCACACTTTGATGCCTCAAAAGTAATATAATACCATAAAGTTAAAATATAATATCTCTATAAAGCTAAAATACTCAGAATTAAGGCTCCTTTAAAATCCCACTTACTGGTTTCGCTGAGAGCTATGAGCAGCAGCAGTGCAAAGACACACACAGTAAGCTTTGCCATCTTCCTCGGTGGTAAATCAGAGAGCTGGTATGGATTGAAAGATGGGATTTAGAGATATGATCTACCTCTGGCTGTGAAGTTTAAATAGGCTGTGACACGGAAGGAAGCCGTCCAACCACTCACCAAGAATGAGTTGGAAAAAACTAGGCTGTGATGTATTTAGGTCAGGTGGGAAGTGTGACGTTCCGTGTACTTTTTACCAACAAATCCCCCCAGTACAGGGCTCCAATGTGTGATATCATGCTATGTCAAGAAAAAAAGGCTATTAGAAATTCTAACATTTTTATGAAGTATTCTTTTTACGTCTTCCTCATAGGAAATTACTCAACGTAAATAGTGCAATCCCACTAGTCAATGATTAAAATGTAAACAAAGGTAGTTTCAGCTACACACTTTATGACAACTATATAGGACAAAGTGTTTCATTTGTCATGCATGAAATTAGCTATTAGTGTGATATATATAGAATGACATACTTCAGGTGGGGTTTAAACCATAATTACAATGATTCACTCTGCAAAAGCTTACTCAAAAGTTAACTTTCTAGCAAATATTGTGACTGTATTACAGTAGTTAAATAACATTTCTAATGCAATATTTTGTTTATCTTTGCTTCAAGAACTGATAAATAGATTTATCTGAAGCCTTATGAGAGGTTGCATAATCATTTACCCGCAATTTACAAGAGAAAGAACACAAGAAAACGTACTGCAACCCCAAACCTCATCCTGACCTTATTGTTGTAGCATTATGTTGCAATGTTTGACAGCCATTTTGTTTCTTCATAACCTCATTTATTGTCCTTTATACTCATTACTGTATTTTGCTGACTAGTTTTATAAAGTTTCTAAATCTCACAGACTGAATAAATGTCAGCTTATTGGGTTAAATCATTGCAATGCAGTATTGAAAGGGTCGCTTCATTCCAGGTAAAGATTCAAATGTTGGTTAAACCAGATTTTGAAGGCCGGCCAGTCATGTACTGGACAGGAAAGTGTTTCTATAAGATTGCAATCAATCAACATGTAGAAGCAAGTGTTCTCAGTCAGTAGCTCTATGACGTCAGTAAGATGCATTAGTTAGAATGACTGATCCTTTGTGTGAATTGTCTGAGGTTGTCCTTCAGTTCCATTTGTCTAATTAATCAAGCTGTATTTGTTTGATCTTTGTTTTGTTATTGTTAGAGTGAAACCAGGAAGCAAAATTCCACTGCCATGTTTTAATTCCTTGTGAGAGGATTTAAAGTTCCTATTAAAAAAGCCCGGCCTAAATTACACAATCATTGTTGCCCTAAAAGTAGATGTGACAGTCTTGTCTGTTGTTTAGTTAGCAAAAGGTTTAACTGAAGTATTATGCAGGCACACGCTCTAATCTGAGGTATGAAAAGATCGAAAAGATCAAACATTTGTCAGAGCAAGTACTGTGTGGTAGATCTATATCAGTAAAGGGAAGTCAGGCTTTGAGATTCTCTGGATCCTCTTTGTTGAAAGACAAAGTTACAAAATGATAGGGTTCTAAAATGAATTTAACTTAACCTAAATTTCATGTGATAAGTGCAAGTTTCAATTAGCCCTTTTATCTTTTAATTCTGACTTACACAAGCAAAGTATAATATAAAAAGATACTGGATTGGGGCTCTTTTTTAAAATACCATCCAAATCATTCTTCATATTAGTCCTTTTAAGATCTGATCTAAATAAAAACTATGTTAATAAACTATTTTTGGTACCCTCTTAACTGTTTGATTAAATGTTTTTTATGAATGTTACGTAATAAACTGAACATCACAAAAACATCCATGGGGTATAAGAACCACTCACTATGTCAAATATATATATTTGTTTGCTGTGAAGCAACAATGCAAACTGTTACTATAAATAAATAGACATTTAAACAGTTTATATAACATAATGCGCCTCTAATTACATGAGAATGTATGCGTAGGAAAGTTCAAGTACCTAAATGACTCCTGTGGTTTTGACGGAAATTTAGTTACACGAGATTTTAGGCTATTGTGACCTATTTCACTGCACTAAATGCACTCTTGCCTTTGATGCATGGGTCTTGAGTATAAGCTTAAGTGTTCCTCTGACCTAGAAAAGAACCTGTGTGGAACCCCACTGTAACCCACATGAACGACCCACATAAAGCAGATGCACGGAGGTCCTCTCAGTGTTTTATCTTCCTTGAACTTTTTCCACTAACTCTATATGTCAGGTATTAGGTCTTCTTTTCATTAGCCATGATACTTCTGTTTTAAATGGAAGCATAGGGTATTCTCATGCTAGGCTGATGGAAACACCAAGCACACACACCCATAGCTATTTTAAGTAAGTGCTGACTCGTAGCTAGTTTTTTTTTTCCTTCAGTTTTTTTGTTAATAAAATACTAATTAAATCACACACCTTTCCGGCTGATTACTCAGACTGGATCCCATATTAGAGTACCTGCTTATTACGACACTTGTAACTGCCGGAAGACTCTGTGTCTGTGAGGATGGTTAAGATACAGAAGTAAGTGTCAGTATTCTGACGTATTTCTTTCACCCTTTTCAAATAAGGTTTTAACATCACAATTTATTTTTTATTAAAATAAAACTACAATAAAAAAGTAGATGAGAGATGAAATGTGACTTGATGCGTGATTTAACATTCCACCTTTTATCTGCCCACATTCATGTGACACCTTTAGTGCTCAACTGTATTATAACAGACTTCAGCTTTCTTATTTGATCAAATCTTGTTTTTGTTTTGTTTTTTTCTCACTTTTTTAAACTTATTTCTGTTTTTATAAAGTTGTTTGGTTTGAAGAAGGATCCTTTCATTTTCTGTGTGTAACTACTAGTGACCACACCAACCAAGCCCAAGGAGTACCAAGACATTTAGAGGCCGAGACCAAGACCATATAGGTATTGGTGGTGGTCTTGGTCTCCGTACCCCTTGGTCTTGGTTGGTGTGGTCTTGACTATATGCTAGTAAGTACTTTATTAGTTAGTTTACCATCACTGGAGCAAATAACGTTATGCAGTGAAATAAAAACATTAATCAAGCTAGAAACAACAATCTTATGAAAAATTCCAGTGACTTTTATGAATAGAAGAAAATAATATTGGCAACTATTCTCTACTAAGAAGCAGAACTAATAAGAACTCCTCATTTCTTTTTAGAGCTGATGCTCTGTTCACCACCTGTGTCCAGTGGTCCAGATTGTTGTGAACGTTTAAGAAAATGTTAGCAGTGTGGAAGGATAGTCTTCTCTAACTTGAAGCTTGTACAATTTCAAAGTCTGATAACCTGTCTTTTGAAAAGTATAATTTTTCATTTATTTTCATTTAAATCTTCTGCCATGAAAAGCGTTCCTGCATTTTAAGAAAATACCAATTAACATCATCCTAGCTCTGCAGTACAGGGCTGGCAGCTTCATGTTTTAGGGTGTTTTATTTGCCCCTTTACATAAGCAGAGGTGTCAAGTAACGAAGTACAAATAGTTCGTTCCTGTACTTAAGTGCACTTTTTAGGTATCTATACTTTACTCCATTACTTATTATTCTTCCTTCTTCTGTCTTCTACTCATTACATTTTCACACAAGAATCTGTACTTTCTATTTCTTACATTTTTAAAACAAATGTTACTCATTACTCTTGGCTTCGGTTTAATATTTATAAATATTTATTTAATGTCATGTGTGCCATCCACATTTGGTGAAAACTAGTGTAATGACTAGTGAGAACGTATCGGGAGATGGAGAAAAGAGACCAACAAGAGGCCAATTTAGCCCTATCTGAATATTTCAAAATAGTCGAAATTTGAGCTTTCAATTCATATACTGGCATCTGGCTGTTTTTTTTAAAGGATACTTTATACTTTTATAGTTTAAGTAGTTTTTGGAGCACATACTTTTTTACTTTTACTTGAGTAAAGAGGTCAAGTTGATACTTCAACTTTTACCAGTGTTTTTAAACTGCAGTATCTATACTTCTACTTATGTAACAGAAGTGCATACTTTTGACACCACTGCACAAAGGAGGAATGAACATCATATGAAGTTCTAAAATGACACCTGAAATAAACCTGGTATTTAAAGCTCTGTCATAAATGGGTCGTCTAGATGGACAATGACGCTAAACATACTTTTCAAATAGTAACAAAGTTGCTGACTGTAGCAATACAAACACCTTTGAGGCACCATTTTCAGCAGCCATTTCCGAGCTCTGAGCTCGGGCCCATCTTTTGTAGATAGACCGTCACAAATTTGTGCAAATGAAGGGACTTAGGTACCCTGGTTCAGTTAGGACTAATACATCCAGTAAACCCTTTTGAAAAGCTGCCGGAAGGATGCTAAAAATGTTTATGCTCACCATATAAGACAACTCTACCAAGCAATGAGGAAATGTAAACCTGTGCAATTGAAAAAAGAAAAAAAAAAACAGTTGTTTTCAGTTATTTTTACTCATAAAGTAATAGTTTAGTCTGATTCAGTGTCAAAAAGGGTGATAAGAGTCAAAAAAGGTTCTGATTTTGTCATTTGAAAAATATAAAACAGCTTTTTAAAATCTCGTATAAAACAGTTACACAAATGGAAAAGAAAAGATTTTTAATTTTCCTCTATTGCGTGTTTGGGTGGGTAGAGAAACCATACTTTTTGTTCTAAATTAAAACAGAATTCCTAAAAAGGCAGTCAGATACTTTTAAAGCTCTAGTATTCACAGCTTAAAAACTACAAATAGAACAGAAAGAAAACTTGAAAGATAATCATCATTTACATATGAAATAAAATAAATGGGAAGATTACAGATAAGCATATTGAAAAAAATATGCGTTATATATATTTTTATCTATTTTATTATATTTATTCATTTGAGCAATTAGTCTTAAATATATAAATAAACATAAAAGTATTTCATATATAATTGCATTTGATGATTCCTGGAGAACCAATGGAAAATATGAAGCATTTCATGTGTGGAAGAAGTGGAATCACATGAATGGAACATTCATATCAATTTGTGGGAGTATTGCAACTTTTTGCAGCTGATTTGTATAGACTTTAATAATATTTACTTTAAAAAAAGAAGTACTTTCACTTGTTTCTTTTTTTTTGATAGCATCTGTAAACAAAAGCAGCAGATCCTATTCACTGCTGAATTTACTTTACTACTGAGACAAGTCACAGTCATTTTCTTAAGCCTTTGTTGGGGAAAATGCTGGGGCTTTTTTCTGCTGCTATTACAAAACCATTCCTGTGGGCAGAGCTTAATGTTTCTCCTCTGAAGTATATATAAGGCCTGTGTGCTGAGCAATCTCCATCCACCTGAGAGGGAACAGGCGAGACCACTTTCAGATCACAGCAGCATCTGCCTACAAAGCTAAAGTTATGGTATCAGTCAAAGTCACAGTGGTTGCTGTGACACTTATTACTCTTTGTGTCCTGGCTTCAAACAAGCATGCAGGTAAGCCTTGCTTCCATTCTTCTGTTTTAGTGACTATACAAACTCATATGAGACACATAGAGATTTGCAGCATAATTTATAATTCATCTTTTATCCTTTCTTACAGCTTATGTTGGTTGCTGTCGAAGACACATAAGGGGCAAAATCCGATTTGAGGAAATCAAGGGCTTCTCTGTGCAGAATAACACAGAAGTCTGTCCCATCAGTGCCATCATGTAAGTGATTATGATCAAATTACTTTATATACATAAATGTTTTTTTTTATTAACTTTGATTTCTTTTTAATTCAGTTTTCACACAAAGAGAGGCAAAGCATGTGCCAACCCTGCTCTGGAATGGGTGATGGACTACGTCAGCCGGATAGAGTAAGTAGTTTAATGGCATAAGAAAAATGCTGAAATATGTAAAAAAAAAAAAAAAAAAAAAAAAAAAAAAAAAAAAAAAATGAAGACATGTAGCATTTCCTAAAACTGATCTCATTACAGATATCAGGCACAAAAAGTTCACCAGAGGGCGCAAATGAAGAAACAAGGGTCCTAGAGGAAGAAGCTATGGAGGACTCAGAGGCCAGCTGCAAACATGTTGAAGATCTGTACAAATAAAAAAGGCTTTGCTGTTCATAGAGTAGAAAACACCAGCTTAATAAGCAATACTGACAGCCTGATGCTGCAAAGCAATGCATATATTGGCTCAGTTGTAAGAGCACTGAATGTATTTTGTTCTTTATATTGATAAATATTTTCTTTTTGTACTAATTTTATACAAAATAAAAAACATCCTTCAAAAGAATCACCTGTCTGTCTGTCCTGTGTAAATTGAAATAATTTTGGGTTGTTGGAAGGATCATTTATAGAAACTTTCTTTGGCCCTTTTAGAGGTGTGACACATTTGATCTGCGTGCAAATCCAACTCCCTCCTCGCCTTTTATCTCTTTCAGGAAATTCCACCTTTGGAGTTTTCGAGTATTGTAATCGGAGCTGAAAACGAGATGATGAAAGATAGAGAAAGTTACAGGAAACATGTTGTTTAAAACCATGCAACAGATCAGGCTTTGCATGCTGACTCTCAAACCTCATTGCCAATGAAAACAGCTTAAAAAAGTCCTTATTTAAACTCTTCCAGGGAAACTTTTTAAATTGTGGGAAATTTTGAATATAGTGTAAATCAAGAGATCGCTTCAGTTAGATGAGTTTCTCTAACACACCTTAATCCCGCAAAAACACACCAAACCTGTTCTGCGTGGGCATGACGAAACATAGGAAACCAGTGAGAAGTTTGCCTGCATCATTATACGCATGAATTAAATCATCTTAATACAAATGGCCTTTTCATGAGGCGCTGAACATTCATTTTGTAAGATTGATTATTTATGGAATCAACAATTTGGGGGAATTTTCAGAAGATTTGCATTGCATGTTTAGATTGTTAATTTTGTCTAATACGAACTGTTTTAAAATGATCTACTTGCTTAAACATATAAATCCAACAGCACACACACGGCATGAATGTCTTAAAGAGAGCTGCTGGCGAACCACATGTTTTGCAGGCGCCTTCATATTTTAAATGCATATTTTGTGCAAATAAAAAAATGTAAGAAAGAGTTTGATTGATTTAGTTTGTTTCCTGCCATATAGCCACCCTAGGCATTTCAACCTGGAGAGACTCGAATAGAGATCTTGCAGCAATGTCACTGCTGAAGGCAGTTCTGCATAGAAATGTCGGTCTATGTTAAAGGCGTCCGCACAGAGTCTGACTCTGTTGGTGAAACGGAGGCTGGAGAATGAGGGGAGCCGTGGGGAGTTTAAGAGCTGAAGGTGGAGGAGAGATGCTGTTAAGCACGAAAGAAAGGATGTCCTGGATAGTAATTGGCTTATGAAGGCGTGGAGCTGCAATTGGCTGGAGCAGAAACTCATAATGTGCAGATTGGTTGCAGGTGAGAGTCCTTCAGTTATAAAATCACATAGTTAGTCCGTTCTTTATTTCAAAACCAGTTTTGCTTTGTATTTATTATTATTTGTCAGTCCACCTTTTAGTCCTCTCTTCCAAATGGACATCCTTGGATGAAAGAAAGTTGGTTAACATGTTTAAAGACAGCCAAAGCAGTACCAGGGGTATAGTCTTACATAAATTTCAAAATCATAGCAGACCTGTGAAGAAAATGTAGTGTTAATTTGGTCAGATGGCTTACCCTATATATACTGATTTTCAGTGTAAATCAGAGATGGGAAGTAACGAAGTACAAATACTTCGTTACTGTACTCAAGTAGATTTTTCTGATATTTTTTACTTTACTTTACTTTACTACTTAATTTTATGGCGACTTTTTACTTCTACTCCTTACATTTTTACACAAATATCTGTACTTTCTACTCCTTACATTTTAAAAAATTGGCTCGTTACTTTAGTTTTGAATCATTTCAATGGAGTTACCGTTATTATTTTTCACGTCATCAGTCCCAAATTCAGTCTAATTGGATGGGAATCTACGTTGCATTTGACGCACCACTACAAGATGAATCGACAGATTCGGCGGTATTCATTCGCGGCAAATCATTGCAGCTTGGTGGCGGTGGCGTTAGCATAGTAGTATGGACGACGAGATGATTGAAAATGAACACAACGGAGATCTAGTCCTATTGGCAGACATCCATTTAAAATGTAGGCAACGGCATGAAAAAAGTGGTTTCTACTTTTACCTTTATACTTTAAGTAAATTTACAAGCCTGTACTTTGTTACTTTTACTTGAGTAAATAAGTTTAATCAGTACTTCCACTTTTACCAGAGTATTTTTTAACACAAGTATCTGTACTTTTACTCAAGTACGGAAAGTGAGTACTTTTGCCATCTCTGGTGTAAATCAGGGAACAAAATCATCAGAGCACCAACTCACAGCAATGTTTCCATTATCTTCCCCAGGTCTGGTTTATTTTTTGTACAGATGGTAACAAAACAAACAAATAACAAAAAACAACTAATAAAAGTAGAGGTCAGAAAAACTCACAGTAGTAAAAATGTTTCCTTTACTATAAATATCACTGTATTCAAATCAGCAGCAGAAGACTGCGATTCGCCCACACATATAAAAATGTGTTCCATTAATTTGTTGTTTATATATAAACACACGCGCTCAAACATGTTGTGTCGCACTATCGTTGCGGGGACTTTCCGTTGACCTCTATTCACTTTGCATTCATTTCTATGGCCTATATCTGACCCTTACCATTACAGTACCAACGCTGCTTAACCGTAAATCTAATCTGAACCTAATTCACACCCTAGTCTTAAGCCTTACACCCACCCTAGCAGGAGAGCTTTCTCATGGGGACCAGTCGTTGGTTCCCACAAATACCTGTAAGTTCTCTTTCTGGGGTTTGGGTTAGATTATTATTATTATTATGGTGAGGTACGCACTGATAATGGTTAGGTTTAGGTCTATTTTCAGGGTATTGCTATGGAAGGGTTCATACTGAAAATGAATGGAAGTAATTTGTAGGCAAAACATGGTTCTCACTACATATAGCAAGATGAGAATATGTGAGTGTGTTAGTTCAGCATTCAAATCCAAGTTCCTCCTCAAGTGAAGTCAGTGGACAGTAATCATAATTTAGGTTTGGAAGTTGCTAAATTTACACACATCTGTACAGTTCAACCAACCAACATATTCTCATTATCAGTTCGTATGAAATCGTATGAAAAGTTATGCACAGTTTTTCGTACGTTTTTGACGTTTTTCCTCAAAAAAACAGATCAGTGCGCATGCGCAACCAGACAGACGAAAAAAGCAGATCCGCGGAAGGACGTAAAACTGGGGAAAACAGTGCAATAATTACTTCTTCATGTCTCTAACTACGTTGCTTGCTGTTTTGTATCTTACGGTGCATAACTTTTCGCACAATTTCATACGAACTGATAATGAGAATACGCTGAACCAACACATTATATGACTGAGATCAGGCTTATTAATGAATGAAAAAGCCTCCTTAAAGTTTTTGATGTCCTGAAAGAACTTTGTAATTAATCAGACTGTATGTTTAGGATCATTGTCCATCAGGGAGACTCCCTGACTGACTTCTTTTGGTGTCGCTTCAGTTATTCATAAAACGTTCTGTCCTCATGATGCAATCTAGCATATATTATAACCATCTCTACTCCAGTAAAAGACTCCAGAAACTATGAAGCACAACTGTGCTTCATAGTTGAAATGATGTTCAAGGCAAAAGGTGGAAACATTAACTTAAGTAAATTGTATGTCAGGACAGTGGTTTTCAACTCAGTCCTCAGGAGCCTGTCCTGCATGTTTAGGTATTTTCCTGCCTTCACACACTGGGTTTAGTGTTAGCACATTCTTAGTTTTCTGTGACTTGTGGAAAAGAATATTATAGTCTCCAAATGATAATATTTGGATGCGGTTGAAAAGTTCACATCATGAAAAATGAACGCCGGATGCTGCACAGAGCAGCTGCACTTAAAGCAAAAGAAGGGGATTTATTTGTGTTAGTAACAAGAGAAAAGTTAGCATTATTTATTTATTTTATTTGTAAAAGACAAAAGAATGTTTAATAGGATTGCTTGTCTTTTATTCAAATTTTTATTTTTGCATTTTATGACTTTGCAGCTTGGTTTGTTTATAAATACAATAAACTATAATCGACAAAGTAGTTGAAGTTAGAAAGTTAAAAGAAAACTAAACCAAGTAGTTTTTACTGTAAGATAGATAAAAAAACAGATAACAAAATTAATTAATAAAGTTGTCATTAAAATGTTGAGTAAAGCTGTCACATCAGTGTTGGCAGATAAAACCTGTAACATTATGTAAAGCCTATCAAGTCTGATGTAAATTCTCACTGTACTTGATTAATTGGAGTATTAACATTTACCGTCTAGCAGAGGAAAGTGTTACTGGGAATTATGATGGACTCAGAATACTATCTTTATTTTTGAATCAGTAACTGAAAATTATCTCTTGGGACACAAACCTAGGACCTCACAACAAGTAAAGGAGCATATCTACAATTACACATCTTTTTAAGTGGTATAACCAGCAGGCTCTCTAAGACACGGGATTTGTTTGAGCAAAATGTACTCAAATTGAGGAAATCTTTATAGAAATGGGTAACAACAGTATATAAAAACACAGAAAAATATTTTAGTTTAACTTAAAAGTTATGTAAAGGGCCCACTTTTGATAGGAAAAATGCTTAGAATTTAAATTATTCCTGTGTAAATGTTCTGATGGGTGTTTTCATGATGAACACCGGTTTAATTTGTACATTTCATTATGTAAAATGTGTAAAGTTTATTATATGTGTTGGTTCCCTGCTGCAGAATTAGGATTTTTAAACTAAAATACAATTTTACAATTTAGTGAAGCTAGTTAGGTTCAATCCTGAAGCCAACCTTGAGCGTTCCTCCTTTTGGAAACACTTTTTTTTTTTTTAAACCAACAAAAAAAAGGCCTATGTTTGAGGCCATTGTCATTCTGTAACAACTGCATCCAGATATCAATCAGCTTGTTGTCTTGAAGATGCTTCCAACAGAAGATTATCCAGATGATGATGCTGCCACCACCATGCTGGACAGTTGGGATAGAGTTATGGTCTTGGTTCAAAAGCCACGTTATGACATCTGTTCTTTTTTTTTCTATCGTTGTAATGTTAATCTAACTATGACACATACTTCCAACATTTAAAGTTAAAAGGGGAAATGTATTATATCCATTCCAAAAAAAGAAAATTAAAAACAATCCATTGGACTTTTTATCCAAGAAACCTTTCTGATTCTTGGATGGAAGCGAAACGTTTTCAAACTTGAAAGCAAAGTCCAGTGGATTGTTTTTAATTTTTTTTTTTTTTGGAATGACTATGACCTGGATGACTGAGAATCTTCACCAGGGTATTATATCGATGTAAAAAGATGACTTTTGGAGAATAAAACAGGAAAGTAAATCACACAAATTAAATATCCATCCACCTACTCTCTATATAAAGCATTAAGATAAGAAATTATCTGATTATGGGAAGCTGTTCCACAGCCTCACCCCCCAGAGGAGCTGGTTTCCTACTCTCACTGATCACTACCGCCTCCAACACAAAGGAAAAGGACGCAACAAGATCTCCATTTCAAAACAAACGACTTCCGCGCATGCTGCTGTTTTCCCATGCGCAGACCTTGTTGCATCGGCTATTGTCGGCCACCCAGGAGAAGACAGAGACCACTTTTACATCACAGCAGCATCTGCCAGTAAACTTGAAGCCATGGCATCAATCAAAGTGTCTGTGATGGCGGGGACACTTTTCACTCTCTGCGTAATCCTGGGAACAAGCGCGCATGCAGGTAAACTTTGCGCTCCATCTTTTCTCCCTTTTTCTGTCATACATACTTATTAATATGTCACAGAGACCTGCAGTGTAGTTTTTTTTTTTTTGATGATCTTCAATTTTGCTTCCAGCTTATGTCTGCTGCAGAAGATACATGAGGGGAATACTCCCATTTTCAGATATCACTGGTTTCTCTGAGCAGAAGAACTATGAACTGTGTTCGACAAATGCCATCATGTGAGTCTCTCAGTGATTCCTTCATTTTAATTATTACCGTTTCACTGTCCAGACTATTAAATTATTATTTCACCATTTGTAATATAGCCCGTGCAATGACTTTGATTCCTTCTAAAAATCCAGTTTCCACACAAAACAAGGAAAAATATGCGCCAACCCAGACCTGGAATGGGTGAAGGACTACATCAAACGAATTAAGTGAGTAATCCTTATCAATAAATTAATAGGTAAATAAAAAAAAATAAATAAAAAAAACTGATGATGCTAAAATTTTGTAGACAAAAATGGAGATATGTAACATCTGTTCAAACTGCTGTCATTCCAGATCTATGGTGCAAAGGTAAAGGACAACTACTGCATTTATTTTATAAGTCTCCATAAAAAGAAAAGATTTTGATGTTTTTTTTTTTCTTAAGTAAACATAATAATAAAAGCAACATCTAATAAAGCAACACTGTATATATAGCCTGTATGATGTCCTTTATATTCATGAAGTTTCTGTTTTGTACACATATCACTAAATAAAGTCACTCTTCAGAAATAACCGTCTCTTGGGAAAATCTGTAAAACAAAAAATTCAATCTCTTAAATTCAGGGATAGTAATTCTGAAAATTTCAGAAAACCAATGTAGTTGCATCCTTGCCTGCTCTGAAGGAGGTAAGGAATAAAATATAGTATTATAAATGGAAACAGCCTGATATAAACTGGTCATATCAATAAGAAAATCCAGGTAGCATGGGGCTTAACGTTGGGTGTTATATTTCAACTTTATGGTTAATTTCATGGAATTATTTTGTCCCTAAAAGTGACCTCTGGCAGACAGTTAATTGTTTATGTTAAAGACCTGCAGGGGAATTCTCACTGGTAATACCTGTTCCTCAGGAACCAGATATTTTAACAGCTGTATAAATCGAAAGCAAATCTGGGAAAGCTCTTTATAAGGTTCATACTCTCAATAGTGATAAAACTCATTAAGATACTGAATTCTAAATTCTATATGTACCAAAGAATTCTAGAATTGTGCTGCTTAATGTGGCTGCACAGGTGAGTAGCTCTGCTTGGCTTACTTTTTTTATTGAACTTTAGTTTATTCGTTTCTGGAGGGAGTTTTAATAATATTTTTTTCTTTTTTAGATAATTGTTATGATGTGTAACCGCAGCAACCATAGCAAATTGATTTCTTACACCTGGGAGCAGCTAATTATAATCCCCAAAGCTGCGATAATACATCAACTACTTCCGAGCCGGGGCTGCAGAGCAGGAGCAAGGAGAAGAGAGAGGAAGAAGAAATTTAAGCCATCTCTTCCATCAATCATCATATGTAATGTGAGATCTTTAGGAAACAAGTCAGAAAAACTCCAAGCGTCAGGAAGGACTGAGCCAGAATATCGACAATGCAGCATTATGTGTTTTACTGAAACGTGGCTGCAGGATCATATCTAGAACTCCAGCATCTGTCTGTGAGGTTTTATGATCTTATGAGCAGACAAAGTCAAAGAAGATTGGAAAATTCAAAGTAAGTGGGTTGGAAGGGCATGTGGACAACAGATGGCTTCATCCAGGACATGTTACTGTGAAGATTCATCAATGGAGCCCAGATATTGAACCGCTAGAAGTTGGTTTTCAGCCATGTTATTAGCCCAGTTTACCAGTGTCCCGTTAGTAACTGTTTACGTTCCACTTACTGCTGTTGCTGACACTGTATATGAGGTAATCAGCTGCGTTGTTGCTAAGCTCCAGACACAAATGCATTTGTGGCAATATTATGATATATAAGTATTGTTACCTTGACTTTAAAGCAATCACTTACTGTATAAAGAACATAGATTCAGCAACTGTAAAAATGAATATGCCTCTAACAGGAAGAAGTTTCCAGCACAGGTCTTACGCTTGTTAAATGGTATGATGTGAACTGAGGTTTTAGCAGACAGAGCACACAAAGGTAATACAAAGCACTGATCCAGGAGAACATTGTAATTAAGAAAAGAAAACATTTAATGATAACAGCTACTGGTTTCATTTAGGGATGTGAGCTCTGAGCCACTATTCAAGTCTGGCTGATGAATTGAGTTGGTTGCAGTCATGGACGTAATTTGGATGGGACACAGGTGACATGTTCCCCTGCACTTTTTCAAAAGTCTGTTTTGGTCCCCTGCACTTTTCACTGTCCAAAAACATTGTTATGCTGCAATACACGACATTCAGACCAAGTAGGACTGAGCATAAAACTTCAGCACAAGATGAAGCCTGATTCCCTCAGTTAGGACCGCCCACAAGCTCCTGATTTGCCCTCCGTCTTTTCTTTTGTGAAAGGTTGTCACCGCTGTTACTCCTAAGAAGCTCACTTTACAGACATTTTTGAGATAACTTAAATAGTCCAGGAGTTATACTCTTTTAGAAAAACATTTGTCTGGAAAAGCGACAGTTGTTGAGGGAGTCTGCTACTGAAAATTATTTTCTTTTTTCTTTTCTCGGATCACGTAATCTAGAATGGTTTTAATATCAGGTGTATTCATTTACACAAATCTTTGAATTGGTCTCGTGTATGCGTGTGTTTGTGTGTTTGGTTATTAGACTCACTGCCAGGATGTCTGAAAAAAGAAAGAGAGACATAAGAGATTTATTTAAACTTTAGTCAAAGTGTTACATTCAAAGAACTGTAACACCCATCCTAAACACCTTTACTGGGTCCTTAGAGCAGCATATCCAATTCAAGATTCTCCACTTCATTTTAAAGCTCTGAATAACCTTGTAAAATAAATTAGTTTTCTTAAAATTTCTGATAAATTCAATTCTATTTATATACCGCCAATTCACAACACATGGCATCTCAAGGCACTTTACAATTCAATCAGATCATACAGTAGAATTGATTCAGTTTTCTATCTAAGGAAAACCAGTTGATTGCATCGACTCACGCTAAGAATGCCCGTAGCGACAGTGGAGAGGAAAAACTCTGTTTTACTAGGAAGAAACCTTCAGCAGAACCAGGCTATATGTGAGTGGCCATCTCTGCTGAGGCTGATTGGGGTTCATGCAGATCAATTATATTATTATTATCATCAAAAAAGGAAAAAATATATTATCTAGGATTGTGTTTTTATATATCCAAGTTCATAACAAATTTAAAGCTGTGTGTTTTTAGTCTACATTGACTGTTGCACCCCAAATTGTCCAATTCTTCATGTCATGCATCCATGTATTTTATAAGGAGAGGTCGATGCAAGAGAAAGTGGAAGAAACAAATACAGAAAATCTAATAGAAAACACACTGAACTTATGTATAATAGATTGAAAATACTTGTGTCACCCCGTCTTCTGAAATAAAAATTTTGTCCATATTTGCAGTGAAAGCTGTGTTCAAAAGAAGAACATGGGAGTTAACCAATTAAAGATGGTGTCACTGCTGAATAGAACACCAGGCTATAAATAGCTACTATAAAGAGAGGAGAAATTAGCAACCATAAAGTTAAAAGTGAAAATCAGCCACACAGGCAATAATCCCACTTTTTCATTTTGCCTTTATTTATTTAGCACACCAAAAAACCTTATCTGGAAGTATTAACATTCCTTAGTTTTGAACTGTTACGGCACATTTAGTCAATTTCTATATATTAAATTCTGCTAAATACCTTTTACTATTTGTTGTGTCTTCCTGTTTTTTCTGTGGCCTGACGGCTGACACCATGTAAGACAAATGGATGGAGTCTGGCAGGTTTAGTATGATTCAGGTAGTGTTGATTTGGTGGTACCATGCAGAGCTCTGCCATGGGAGAAGAATACTTTTTAGTCCCTCATTTAATCTTTGCATAAATGCTTTTGTTTTTTTATTATTTAATTTTCTAACCTTACATTTAGTAATTGGTCCTTTAACTTAAAGGACTCATTTTTCTAATTTTCAGGATCTGACCCAGCATGGATAAAGACAGGTAGGACTGATTTAAAGCAGTTTTTAGAAAAGTCAAGTCCATGGGATTCACATGGAAAATAATATAGTGTAATTTTTCTAGATTTTTGTTGATTTGCATAGTTGCTCTTAAATAATCACATTCTAATAAAATAGCTTTTATATATTGAAAAAAACTTAAAGTTGACTAAAAGCCTCTCTATCATTAAACTGGTACATAATTTTTTTAGGTGTGTGACACAATATTAGACCATGCAAAACACAGATTTGCCTTAAAAAGCCTCAGAAGGGCAACATTTATCTGCAAGAATTAAACCTGAACATAAAATTATGTTTTTGTTTTTATAAAGTGTTTTTTTTTATGTTTTTTTGTTGTTGTTGGCATTCATATAAATATACTGGTGTCATAAGGTGGTATACGTCTATTTTTAATTTATAGCCCCTCTCTGAGAAAACTCAACCAGCCGCCACTGCCTTTAAGTCAGTCCTCCAACTAGCTATGTTAAAGTCCTTTTTGATGCTTAAATTCAACAATAGATGCTGTTTCCGTTTCTGATGGGACAGTATTTAAGTCCCCTTTGTTTTTTGTGTATGTGTTAAAGGAGAATTCCGGTTTTTAACACTTTTAGCCCATTTTCTGTAGTGTCCAGGATGAAATCGAATGATCGACACCAAAATTTTGACAATTGGTCCTGTCTCTGCTTTTTGGCTCATGCAGAATCGCCCCCTGGCTGCTTCAGAATGGCTTCCATTGTGCATGTCCGATAATGTCCTTAAAACAACCTTAAACTTTCTTTTTTTTAAATATGCTACTCACCGGGTCGTCAGCGCTGTTCAATGACGTTCCAAAAAAAGTTTCGTGAAGAAAAACCGTTCCTGTCTTGTTTTATTTAGCATTTTGTAAATCCCAGAACTATTTTTTCCGATACATCACAACCGCTTATAAACTTCCGCTTCCCGTTCGAATCTGAAGAGTTGCACACTCCAGACCACTAGTTGGCGACAATGTCTCTATACTTTGGGAATGTATATGAATATGTCCTCTTCAAGAATCCACCTTTCGTATTCCATTTTCAGAGTTTTTTAAAGTGTTTAACAGAGACGTTAGCACCTCGACGTCGGAGTACACAGAGTGAAGCAGAAACACTTGGGCCTTGCGAAAAGACTACAACTGTGTAAACAGGCCCCATTTCCGTTTCCGGTGGCGGAGGGATATTGACTATTCCAACAGAACTCAATGGGATTTACAAAATGCTACAAACACTACAGGAACGTTTTTTCTTTACGAAACTTTTTTTGGAACGTCATTGAACAGCGCTGACGACCCGGTGAGTAGCATATTTTAAAAAAAGAACGTTTAAGGTTGTTTTAAGGACATTATCGGACATGCACTATGAAAGCCATTCTGAAGCAGCCAGGGGGTGATTCTGCATGAGCCAAAAAGCAGAGACAGGACCAATTGTCTAAATTTTGGTGTCGATCATTCGATTTCATCCTGGACACTACAGAAAATGGGCTAAAAGTGTTAAAAACCGGAATTCTCCTTTAAGTTTATTTTGCTTGAGCAGTTTGTTTGAAATATTAGGATTTTTTTCCTTTAGTTTATTTTTTCTATTTTAATCTTTCTGAAATAATTGTTTGAACTCGTTTGGGGAAATACAGCTTTTTTTCTTTAGAAAATTAACACTGTCCTCATGCGTATCTGGCTCTTAACCAGTGGCACCTATTCTTGATCTCTCAGTATGTCTGATTTTAGCCATTTAAAGTGCTCAGCCACTGTAGCCATCTCAGCAAATTTGCTGTAATATTCATCAACTTTTCAAACCACTCTTGTGACTTTTTATGTTTGAAAAGTGACCAGAGAAAAATCGAAAGAGTTTTTGTTGTGTTGGAAACTTTAGCGCATCACTTGAAAAGGGCTGATCAATCGTGAGTTTCTGTCTTCAGACAAACACAGGCTGACTTCTGTCCCTTCTACAAACTGTGAGCTTTCAACAACATAAATGTGTCAACAAGGGGGGTGAGGTTGCTTGAGGACCCAAATGCAGAGATGAGTGAGGCAAAGATGAGTTCTTGTTGGTTTGATGAAAAACTGAGACAAACATCCAAAAACATAGAATAATGAGAATTAAAAAAACAGCAAAATTTAGGGAAAACTCACATGGGGAACCAGAGACAAGCAAGCAACTAACAACAAGGAAGCAGCACTGAGTGATTACAGAGGTGGTGAATATAAGGGGAACAGAACAAAGGATGGACTAATGGGTTGAATATGGAGCAGGTGTGAATGGAAATAACTAGAAGGAAGCCAAGGGGAAAGGAAACAAGCACAAAAGGGAAACAGAGAGTAACTATAAGACTGCTGGAATATAATGCAAAATAAACCAAAGATCAACAAAGCAGAATAACTGATAACTAAGAAATAAAAGTCCCAAAAGGAGAGAACCATAGAAAAATGTTCAAGAAAGGTTTTTCAGCCTCATTAAATGTAAACACAGAAGGAGGCCAAGTAGCTGCCTTATTAGCTTTTAGGAAAATATTCCTAAAATGATGGTTATACTGAGCTGCTTATATTTGTCTTACAATTAATAATGTCCAAGTGTATTTGTTTTTGTAATCGCACTTCAGTTCACATTAAAACAATTGATAATATTCTGTTCACTTAAATTATTTTTCATGAAACAGTTGTGAAATGCGCAAGTAAATGTTTCTATGAAAACCGACTATCACTGGAGAGTACTGCAATGCAATATATATTATTCATACACTTCAAACATACAATGTGTGGATCTGTGGAGGTAAAGACCTAATAAACAGCATTCGTTACAGACCGTTCTTGTTCTCCATTGCAAACAATATTTTTAATAATGAAAGAAAAAAAATACAGTTTTTTAGAAGCTTTTACAAATTTGATAACTTAAAACTTTAGGGGTAGAAAGTGATAATAACGATCACAACAAAATGAATAAATTGACTTAGAGGTTATTAAAAAATGGCAAGTCCAGACAGGATTACGAGGGTTGCCATCATCACAGGGTCCTATAAGCATGAAGCTAAAGACTATGAGCTCCACGCATAAAGCTTTTACATCCGCTAATGCTTTATGTAATGTATACATTTTCTTTTTTTTTCTTTTTCACATAAACCAGTTTACAACAAAAACATTTTGGATTTACAAAACATTTGTGGCGAAAATATGATTGTATCCAATTTAGCCAGGAAAGGCAAAGTTTTGCTGTATTGCTGACAAAGAAGAATTTTGTCTTGAGTAGCTATAGTAGCTACTCTGTTACGGTGGATCTGAAGCAGCCTCTGATTGAAGGCACAGAAGATGATGCACGGGGCTATCAGCAATGTTCTGTGTTTAATGAAGTATCCTGATTTAAAGTAATCTCCAGAGTTTTCCCAGCACCCATAAAGAAAACAGTCAGCTCTCTTTATCGGCTCAAACATTGATGGCTAAGCTTTCTCTAGTACTTCAGTCTGCTCTGTCCCTCTTTGCAGGTGCTTTCCTGTTGCATCATCAGTCCAGTTTGTTGTTTAGATGAACACAGAGTTATTTCCTCTCGTACACCACCTCCACTTCTTCTACCAACTCTTTATCTGCTTTTTTTTTTACAATCTTCTTTGTTATACTACATTCAAGTAATTAACTAAGAAAAAGACAGGCCACAATGTAAAAAATTTCAATTAAGGAAAGTTCTGCCTGAGAAGAAAGCCAAAGAGTAATGTGATGATCAGTCCAGAGGCCATACCTGAAATGCTTAAGATTATTATAAACAAGGAATAAAGCAGTAAATATCTGAGGCCTTTTGAACTAATCTAATGAGAATAGATGGAATTGTCATTTTATTACTGGAAATATAGATATTGTTCTAAAATAAGTCTCTTCTAACCCCTATTTTTTAAAAGCTTGAGAAGATCAAAATCAATTTTGTATGGTAATCGAAAGAGAGAGAGATGTTATGGAAACAAAATAATTAAAGGTCCATAGTTTGCTCATAAATGACCTTGAATCTACAGACTGCTAAATATTTCACAGAATGTTTAGCAAGACATATTTTAACATTAGCTGTCACATCTTTATTTAATGCTATCCAAGCAGCTCCTGTGGATGGTTAGTTTTATTTTGTTATGTATCAGCTCAACCATTTGCTCAGTTTTTTCTTGAGCTACAGTAATGGCATGCTCACATTAGTATGTTGGCATTGAGGAATTGCAGAGAGGGAAGCAAAACAGTTGCAGTAAATAACCCAGGGCACGGGATCAAACCAGATCGGCCCCATGAATGATGTACGGCAGCCTCTGCATTTGGTGCACCTCTCAGCCACTGATCGCCTTAGCAAAGCACTTCTAAACATCAAGGGTTTAGTTTTTCTCGGCTGGTCTTTCTTTTACGTCTACGGCTGTCTTGCAGTAAGACATTTTAATTTCACTTTTTTTTTTTTTTCTAGCTCAGAGATGTGTAGCTTCCTGTTATATGAAAAACAGGTTACCTCTTCTTGCTGATGAAGCAGAAAAACAGGCCGGGTTGCCGAACGTGTTATGTGTAAAGAAGTAAGTGGTTTGCGCTGCTGATGGAGAATTCAAACACAACTGCTGAAAACACATAGAAGCTTTCACTCACATGCCAACATTAACAGTTAATCCTAGCAAGGTTTGCGGGATGAGGACAATTACTGTGACATAATGATAGAATCCATGAAGCTTTCTACCTTTTTTTAAGTCACAATCAAAGTACTTCACAGGGACTTTATGAGATAGAGCAAACCCAATTTAATATAGAGATATGAAGTGGAAGAAAAAAAGGAATATATGATTTGCAAATCTGTTTCTAATGGATAACCTGAACAGTGTGGAGGATATTTGTATTCAGCCCCTGTTACTTGGATTACCCTAAATTAAATTGGTGGTAACTGACATGGTGTTCTGAGAAGACGTCAGAGGGAGGGAGAAAAAAAATGATCACAAAGCATCAGGAACACCAGGGAACACAGTGTACATGGCGAAAATATAAAGAAGTTTAAAGGTTAGTTTATAAACGATTGCCATACTTTAAACATCAAAGATGGCTGTTCATTCACATTAAAATTATTAAGTCATAACATCAAGCCGAATCAGAAGCAGCTAAGAGCTTCAAAGTTGCACGTAAAGAGCTTCAGACACGTACAGGTGATTTCATCATAATCTTACTTTGTGGACCTTTTGTTTCTGTTTTTACTCTTTGGGTTCTCAAGTTTGCTTTATTTTGTGTTGTTCTCTAGATTTATATCCTTTTTTTTGTATTCTTGGTTTTGCTCTTCCTGGTTATCTCTTTTTCCTACATAATTGGTATTGCTTGTTCCCTGGTTTTAGTTAGTTATTTTTCCTTAAGTCATGTTTTCCATAGCCTGGGTTGTTTTCAGTCCCTCTTCTTATCTTGTAGTTTTCCCCTTGGTCATTGCTTATTTTGTAATCATTAGTATTATTCCCCTTTAGTCTTATTAATTTTTTTTTCTAGTTACCCTTAGATACTGTTGTTTCCCCTGCTTATTCTTTGTTGGCCCCTAGTGTCCTCTCCTTTCCCCTCAGCCACTTCTAGTTACTTCTGTCTAGACCTGCTCCCTATCAACTTATTATCACTCCTATTGTTTCTGTCTCCCATATATTTACCTCCTGTATAAGTTAGTCATTGTTTGATCCTCATCTTTCCTTAGGTTTATTCCTTCCTATGCTCTCCTAGTTATTTTTGGTTCCTCAGTTTCTTGTCGATTGGTTCTGGACTATGGATTCTGTATTTAACTTTCTTTAAATTTTACAGGCAATCATCTCTGCCTCTTCAGCTCTGCATTTGGGTCCACAACTAACATCCTCTAAGTGGATGTTAGTTGTTGTTGACTTTGCAGCACAAGTTTATTGCAGCACAGCCACAAACCTCAATTCAATAAAAAAAAAAAAAAAAAACTACAAATCAATATGAACCAGTGACAAAATGACAACAAAATGAAAAAAAAAGGATGATTTCAATACAAATGTTCTTAACATTCTTTTCATTTTAACTTAGATCTACATTTCACATCACATTTGGCAAACCATCTCTACTATGAAACCTATGGTAGATGAAACACTGTTTGCATGGTGGAGGTGAAAGAAGTGGATGTGGTTTAGGAGAGAAAATATCTCTGTGTTGATCTAAGCAACAAACTTGACTGATAATGCAACAGCAAAGCCCCCTTGCAAAGAGGGACAGTGCAGACTGAACTACTAAAGAAAGCTTAGCCATCAACGTCTGAGTTGACAAAGAGAGCCGACTGTTTTCTAGATGGGTGCTGGGAAAGATCTGTGATGACTGTGTAAATCAGGATGCTTCATTAAACACAGAATATTGCCGATAGCCCTGTGCATCATCTTCATCTGGTTTTCTTAGATAAACCGTAACAGAGACAGCTACTGGAGATCCTCCCTGCCCGCAAACATTTGCCTATACGGCAACTCTTTAAGGAAACATGCGTGACCTGGGTTACATCAACATTTAATTTTTTTTTTATTTGGATAAATATAAAAAATTTTTAATTGAACTCAGTTAAATTAACCAGTGCTTAATAGTGCCTGTGATCACTAGAGAATAGAGAGCAGGACATTTGCTTCCTTGAGAAGATGAGCACTGGTTCAAAACTTAGAATGTCATTCTGGGTCCCTGAGCAAAACCCACAACATTCTACTTCAGCACAGACAAGAGAACTGGTCAAGGTTGATATGAATAAAAATGCAGATAAATAAAATACAAGGAAGAAAACATGTAAGAGACTGAAAAGGACTTGAAACTGGGACTACTTTTCAACAACCCTAAATGTGCAGCATGCAGCAAGAGCTACAGCATACAGCTGTTTATTTGAATTATAAATAACATGAAAACACTAGAATACACCCCACACTTTTCACATTTTAGTTTTCTGAAAATTGTTCTTATCATTATATACGTTTTCCCAACAATTCACAATTAATTCACTAGATATAGGAAAAAAATGAAAGTAATTGTTTTTGATTTGTTGTGAAAGGATTCAGTCTATGCACAAGTTAAATATGATTCCCTTAAAATCCTGTTTGGTGTAAAAACATTGAATGGACTTAAAATTGATTATAAGGAATAAAAATGCTTGTTTTTTTTTCTTTTCTTAGTTCTTTTTCTCCTCCTTTCAAACACAATGAAAGACATGAAAAAGATTCAACACTAGATGGCGCCAGAAGCCCTACAAAAAGCTTTAGTGTCCCTCTAGGGTTTTAAAGCTGTTCTATGAAGTGAGAACGTTCTCCCACGCAGTGACGCTTCATTAAACCATCAAGTGAACTTCCATCTGCATTTCCACCCTATTTATTTCACTTTTAACCCCTCAACTTTTGCAGCTGATGCACAGATGATTCAAATGTGAGCTAAAGCGAATAATCTAATAGAAAACTGACCTAACCAACAAAATAAAAAAATAAAAAACTAGTTTTGATAGTTGTTGGCAGCATCAACAAAGCTGAACCAACTTGAAATGTTCTGCCCGTCGCATGAATTCATCCCAGATGACAGTCCGAAGCGAAGCTTGCAGCCTCTATTACATCACCTTCACTCTTCTGCACCATTGCACAGAGTGCATTACTATGAATAATACAGGGAGACTATAGTCACAGGGACATGAGCATGGAGCTTGGTTACTAAATGACAGAAAAAGCTCTTTGGTGAAGGAGACATGAGCAAATACTCTGTGTGGGTTAATCGTGTGATTCGGACAAGATAAATACAATTCAAATACTGATATATTGGTCTGATTTCAACTTTATTCAAATAACACGTAAACATTCTTGCAGGATTTGAAAAAACAGGTGCAGCTGAAACCAGATTTATATTTCTTTCCTTGTTTTAGGACAATTAAACTGGCCTTATTTCTGTTTTATAACTTGCGAATATAACATGTTTTGTTTTTGAACGTTGCATTTATTTCTTTTCAAAGTAAAAGGTTGACAAACATCTATATAGCTATGCCTTTAAATAACTTGAGTTAATCAGAGGCATGCCTGTGGATGTATTTTAAGGCAACACCTCAGGCGCACAGCTTCTTTGTTTCACATCATGAAACAATCAAATTAAATTAGCCGAGAACCCCAGGATGACAGAACACCTCATAAAGCTGTTAGGAGAATGCAGCTATCCACAATATGGAAAAAAATACTTTATGAGGAAATATTGAGGGATTATTTTAAATATATCAACCAGATACTTGATATCTTGGGCATAGTGGGTCTACAGTTACCCTAAAAGTCCCATAAAAACCTGATTTTAAAGCAGCCCGTTAACCAGATTCAGTTACACTGTCAGGAGGAATGGGCCAAAATTCCAGCAAACTAATGTAAGAAGATTGCAAAATACCCTAAACGTTGGACCCAATTTATAAAGTTTAAAAAGGCATCATAGCAAATGTGACAAACATATTAGGTAACGTATATAAACTTCTGCATTTAAAGAAAAAGAAAAAAAGAAAAATTTAAACTCCCTTTACTGTCATGTAGAAAATAGAAATATTGCTGATAATTTATTCTGTCAGAATTAAAGGTATTAAATCTTTCTCAGCGGCGTTTATAAACATCTGCTCTAAGCTGTGTTTACCTCAGATGAATAACCGGTACAAGCCTTACAGAAGGTGGGCCACAGACCGTAAAGAAAGAGCGGATTATTGACTGCTTTTTTTTTTCCCCTTGAGAGAGCTGGCTTCAGTGTTGCAGTAAAATTACACATTGCACCCTGAGATCAGTAGACAAGTCCTCTGTCGTGAAGAGCAGCTTAAACACACACAGACCGGGAAGGATAGGACAGCAAGAAATTCAAGAACAGATCATTTTAAGTCTTTCATCAAAAGGGTGTAAATACTTTTTTTTTTTTTACATTGCAAAGTTGTTTTTATTCAAACATATCTGCAGAAGCACCAGGAGAATTTTTGCAAGAAATAATCTCAAAACTCGAATTTAATTTTTGCAAAGCTGTAATCTTCTCTTTCCTTCCATTGTCCTCCCTTTCTGCAAATCTGCCTTCCCTGCCAGCACAGACACACATTTAACTGAGCTCAGTATATAATTAGACAAACAAAAAAGAGAGGGATGAAACATCTAAAGGAGAAGAGACTCCAAATGATTACACATTCACCCGGCTTCCTTCCCCCATGCTGCACACATAACCATCAATTAGAGGAGAGAAGAGGAGGATGAGGACAAGCAGGCAGCCAGAAGTCTATTTGAGCCGTCTATCTCTCTGCCTTCCTCCTCTAAAAACTCTCGGCACCGGGGAGGGAGGAAGAGAGGGCAAAAAATAGAAGTGAAAAACAAGAAGTACATAAATAATGGAATCAGAGCACTTCACATCCGGTCGTCTGATTGGCTGAAACGCGAGTCAGGCAGATCTGGGCCACAGTTGCACTCATTGTTCAGTGAGCTTTCTTACAGAGTCCAACCCAGCGACAGCAATGAATGTTGATTGTGACCTTTGGTCTTTGGGTACAGTGAACACAAAGTGGCGCTTATGAGCATGTGCGCATGTGGTTTCCATCTAGAGATTTGCATGTTGCCCTTTTTTTGTTCATTTCTTGGTCTTTTCTCCATTTTCTTTGCTCAGATGTGACGTTGCCAGTGCGAGCCGCGGGGCACAGTCAACGGTCGATGGTTTATGTGCTACTCAAACCAAACTCACCGACAGCGTTGAATGTTCACCGAAGCAAGCGGGGCAGCGGCCCTGACCCTGAGCCGATGTGACAGAGAAGGCAGGGTGCAGAGGAGTAGGGAGTGGAGGAGGATAGAGACTCGGGCAAGACCACAGAGGTCAGGTTGCACAACAGGGGGATATAATGACACAAGACAGTGGCAGAGTGTTCTGTCCTTGGGGAACTGACAGTTCTGATCATGTTATAGGCCTAGAGTATAAGGAGGTGCGTTTAGGCTTGGGTATGCGCTTTGAGATTCTGCTTTATTGCAGTGGAACCATCTTGAAGACTTGCTCGCTTCCAATTCAAAACAGGTTGCAACAGCATCTGAAACACACATCAATGTCAGATTATTAGCAATCGTGCTTCATACAAACACAAAAAGGAGACTTTTTGGAGTTTTATGTTTCCACATATTATCTCAGGATACATTTACATACATTTCTTTTACCACGAAAGAATCAAACATCTTTACAGGCTCTGTTCAATTATTTTAAGATATATTTATAATCATATCTAAGTTCCAAAGAACACCCAATTCAAAGCTGTACCAGAGTCAAAGGTTTTCCCAATTATAGCTTATGTTTTCCCTCGGTGCGTTGCCCTTTACTTTAATCCTTCACTTCTTCAGCTAACATTTAAAGTTAAAATAAAACAGAGTCGAGGCAAAAGAAGAAAGATTCAGAAAAATACTGTAAAAGCAGCAGGACTGATGTTGCAGTTTGTGGCACAGAAAGGGCTGTGCATATCTTCATCTATGCATATCTTTGAAATGTCTGCTGTCTGTAGGTTTAAAATCAACGCAGAACAATTATTTTTCAAAATACTGAAGTTTGTGTAGTTGAGACTAAAAGTATTTACACCCCTTTCAGATTTAGGTGTTTAATCAGGAAACCAGTATAAGGATTACTTCAAAAAATATCTACTCGATATAAAAGGAGAGATCTTAACAGACATTATACCAATTAAAGCTTTTTTATACTAACCAGCATTTGCATATTTCCAAAATGTTAACATAACATCCATCAGTGAATCACTGCCTATTTTCTAATATATTTTGTTTAACATTTATTGCGTGCTGTAGCAATGATAAAGCACATCCGCCATTTTCCGAGTCAATTGTGTCCATAAATGTGTGCAGCAACAAGTGGTGGAGGGGGAGCAGCGCCGAGCTCTGTGCTCTATAGAAACCTGTGGTAGTAATTGTTTCATCTGGCATTAAAAGGCCATCTAAATAATGAGATATGATTAGAAACTTTGATCTAAATAATGAGATATGATTAGAAACTTTGATCTAAATAAAGAGATATGATTAGAAACTTTGATCTTTTCGGAATTTTTATTCTTCTATTTAGCACCATTGTGCCAATGGCTCCGCACAGATGAACTAGGAATGAAAAAAAGGACGGTTGGATCTATTAAACCCTGTTATCTTAGCTAGGCCTGAACTTAACAATTATATTGCTAATGGATTCATCTGTCAATTATTATTTTCCTCATTAATAATCAGTTGGTAAAAGGTTTTAAAGAAGATTTTTTACAGAATTTAAACCAGGTGAAACTAAAACTCCACTTGAGGAGTTTTGGATAGAGCATATTCACAGATGAAAAATATTTTTTTATCTTAAATGCAAAATATTTATGTATAATTTTTTACAGCTTTGTTATAATTACTGTTCTGAATGGCTTGCTCTGTCAGCTAAGGGCATGTCTTAGAGTTACTATATTCCAGTTAACCATTAATCAATTACTAAATTCGTTGTAGACTGTTTCAATATCGATTACTCATGATTAATCAGATTAATTGTTTCAGCCCTAGTTGTAACATTCTAAAGCATTGTACAAATTAAGTTTAAAATTAGAAATGCACAAATGAGTCATACAGTTTTCCCCTCATCTGCACCGACTGGTGATCTGAAGGTAAAAAACATCCTAAAAAACTATAACTGTTTTCCCATTTCCATTCAGTGCATCATAACTGCTGCTGTTCTCAGACTATAAACACATCAACCAAAAGCATGCATTTAATTTTTTTATTTTTATGACAATCATATAAAGTTTGGGGTTGCATAAATGCAGATAATCTTGATGTGGCATAAATGTTGATCTGTATCAGAACTGCAGAGTTATGCAGGTTTATACTGCAGAATCTTACAATAGTGAACAGAATATTTAGCATTTTCTTTTTATTCAGTTTTTTTTTTTTCATTCTAAATTACCTCAATATATAACATTAATATAAAAATGTCTTCTAGATGTATTGATTTACCTTTCTTTAACTAAACTCTCCAGTTGTGTTGTTTTAAGCTGGAGGGCAAAATCTCAGAGGCCCCATTTATTTATGTTTTCAGAGCAAAATTACCTTTAAATTAGAAAAGTTTCTTAAAAACTCTAAATATTAGCTTTTTTTTTTTTTGGTCACTCTGACATCCTTACTTTGGTTAGACATCGCTCTTCTCACGGTTACTGAGCCATTTTCAAATCGGTGGACATCCAATCTTGAGAACAATAACGACGCCCAACTGTGCGGCCCAGCTTCTTTCAGACCCCCACTGCGGCGTGGCCCCCATTTAGACCAGGAGCTCCCATTGTCAGGAGCGAGGGGGGCCAAACAACTCCCAACAGTGTCACCGCACTGCTGCTGGCTGCTCAGAGAGCAGGGTAGCTGGGCGGGGGGGGGCTGACGTCAGAATGACAAATGCTGATCTACGGTCATCCATCGCCTTATTTCATCAGCTCAGGGCTGCTGATGTCATTATGCAAGCCAGACCTGCATCCATTACTCCGGCGGGGTAAGGGGAGGCAGAGCTATGGCGTGATAAGACACTGGCTACAATGGATGAGTAATGTGACACATCATTGGAGCTGTAATTCAGAAAACAATAAAACAGACAAAATGGTTTTTATCTTGTGAGTGTGCAGGATCTCTGAGTTACTGCCTCGGCGTTCTTTCATTCTTTTGTCTGCAGCGCTCTCAGAAAAGGGAAACCATTGGCTGGTCAGTAAATAACCTCAAAGAAACCTGGTATAACATTCACAGGCACCTTGTAAACATACTCTCTAGCTGTGTCCCCCCGAGGTGGAAGTGTCTGTTCGGTCGGGGGCCTTAGATAAGAGACCAAAATCATATTCCTCATCACATCCTCCCTACTCCATCACAGTCACACACACACTCTTACACCTCGCCCCACAATGAGAGGTAAAATGAAAAATAGGCAGAGGGTTAGCGGAGAGGGGAAAAGAGGGCTTTGCCATGGCAACCCTAGTGTCAGCCACCCATTTCTTCTTAATCCCCCCCCACCACCCCATCCCAGTTCAATGTCGCGCCCTCTGAAGGGACCCCCTCTCTACAGCTGAATATTTCTTTTGTGTTGAGAGACTCTGCTTGGATATATATATGAGTGTGTGTGTGTGTGTGTGTGTGTGTGTGTGCAGGAGGGGCTTACAGAGGAGGAAGGGATTGAGGTTAGAGAGGTTGGGGGGTGGGGGGGCAGATCATGGCTAACACAGCTTAAAAGGGTCTCAGCGTTACATCGAGGTTAAAAACCAGAGATCAAATCACACACACACACCTCCACACCCACACGTACGTCGATACATACCTTCTCATTTATGTTTAAAAACTATACTTATGTAGGAGATAATCTTTTAAAATAGCAGATAATTATCCCATATGGCAAACAGCCGCTCCCCCCTTAAAGCGAATCTCATGCGAACCCTGAGCTTTTTTTTTTTTTTTTTTTCCTGCTCCTCGGAAACTCTCATGGTCTCTCACTCTTGCCTGAGCGGCCCACTCTACATTACTAACAAAAGCGGTTTTAGTGGAGTGGGTGGGGAGAGGCGTCAGCTGCTAGACAAAATAAAAAGGCCTCTATTTGTTCCTGACAATAAACGTCCCCATCTTTGGAGAACCTCCACAGCTGCAGCCAGATAGGCTTTCATTTCTAACTGCAGACTAATAGAGAGCGCTGTCTCCTTCCTTGACTGTAAGCGGATTTATTGTGCAGGTTGAAATGCCGTGGCTTTGCGGTCTTTAAAGGGGGGTGAGGGGCTGCCCCACCTAAAATGAGGGAAATAAATGTGTGTGTGTGGGGTTGGTGTTTGGGGGTGAAAAAGTGATGGGAAACCTAAAACAACATAGTTTCTTTGGAACCAAAAGAAATATCTTGCATGGAAGGGTAATTAATGTCCAGCACATCCTCTGGAAATCCCAAAACACACTCCCCTCACAGCCGGGTAAAGGAAGCTGGCAGAGGAAGTGCCAGTGGTGTGTCTCTGGGGTGGTCCGATGTGGACTTTAATGTCCACTGCCGTGCACACTGTATGTTCACTCATAATTACTAACAGACCTGCCCGTAGGGATCTCACATGCAGAGCTATGCCTACACATGCATATGCTCCGTTTTAATAGCAGTCAAACTTTTCATTGGAAGCGTGCTGAAGTGAACGGAACATGAAGTTTTTATATAGGGTAAAAAAAATATGGAACCTGGTGGAATAATCATATAAAACTGTCATAGATCTTTTCTTTTCTGGGTTTAAATACGGCCAATAATCTCATCCAAGCTACTCTAAGGCGAGGCTTTTCTGCCACATATAGATTTGGCTTTGCAAAACATCTGGTTGTATTATTGTGCCCACCATAGGCTACAGATACTATAGAGCCAAGACTATAAATGTGCACATTTTTCCCGTAACTTAACATTTTTGTTTATCCTCTTTTCCTGATAGTTTAAATTACTATACATGCATTTTTCCTTAGGCTTTGTTGTAGCCAGTGCTTTTTTTTCTTCAGTTTAGACAGATTTCATTTTCTTTTATTTTAGTGAATATAATGCAGAAAATAAAAAAAAGGCTTCTGTTAAAGGCAGTAGCTTTGAATTCAGCAGAAATTGAAGAATAACAGTATTTTTTCCCCTTATGCATCAAATCATCTGCTTTTTGTTTATGCATTTATACATCAAAGATGTTGGGACTCTGTAGGTTTGATGCATTCAGTGAGTGAAAAGAGTATTCGATATCATTAATTCTTTGGCTGGTTGTAAAGATTCACCTCTGTGCAAGTTTAAACAGATTTAAAAGCATTAGAGAACAGTTAAAAGCGATGCAGGCGCTCTTAGTCTATTAGAGAGCAAAGGGCAGCGTGTAACACAAGGTGCAGAGTCTGTTCAACAAGTGCAAAAGCATAAAGCAAAAAGGCACCGAGTTAGTGCCCTGCCACTGATTGGCAGGGTGGGGGTCACCGGGTGACCCCTGAACTTTTTAACCTTAAGGAATGTTGTCATGCTGGTGCGTCTATTGTTCCTACCTCCTCGAGGCCAGCGGTGCCGAGCGTCAGATGAATGTTAGCGATGAAGTTTCCTGATGGGTCTCCTTTACCCACCCCCCTCCAAAAAAAAAACTTTTTTCCTTCTCTAATCCCTTCTTTTCTGTTCTTCAGCCCTCACATTTCCACAAACAAAAGGCATGAACAACTCTAAGACGGGTCTGTTGTGCATGGGGTGAAGTGTGCACAGATGCATCAAGAGGAGCAGGCCGACACTCCTCTGAAAGTGGAATGATGAAGGAAGGAGAAAGGACACTAGAGCTGGAATAAATCTGTCTCTTGTTATACGATTATTTATTTTTATTGGTAAACTGTCAATATTTGTTCATCCTAAGATACGAGACCTTGGTTCTAAAGGAAATCCCCATCATCAAGATGAATACTACAGAGGAGGGGACTAGACAGACAGACAGACAGACAGGTACCTTCTATATACCCACCTAAGGCTGGTCAAAGGAAATGGAGGGGGGGTTTATGATGTCATAAAAGAGTGCCAGCAGTGAGGTGCCTGTGAACAGGTTGTCTCCAGAGCTGGAACCATAAAAGTCTCCTGCAGCTTCCGCTCCCTCCCCCTGGCCACCACCAATGGTCCAAGATGATGACGGAGCAGCAGCAGATCAGAGCCAGCTGAGATTCAATATGAAAGAAAGACAGAAAACATCAGTATGTGAAAAAGCCAGGCTATCAGGTGACATACAGCAATACCCCAAAATTTACTCATTTCTGACTCAAAAAGTGTGACTAAGACATGAGGGGCATTAGCAGGAATTAAAGTAAGTAATACCAATACTGTAGTCTAAAGGTATATTGGCTGAAACACAATAAAATATATTTTTTTAAATGTATACAACACGACTTAATAGTTTTTGTTTTTACAGAAATGCAATAAATTTAATGTAAAATATTGATTAAACTGCCTAAAATCATATCCATACAATGTGCTTATTGTTTTTTTTAACCATTTAACTCTAAATCTAACAAAATTATATGAAGTGGTAAATAAGTTTGTTTTCATCAGCTAGTGCAGCAACCTTGGGAACACATTTTATCAAGCATCCATCAGTGTGACATGGAAAAAAATCTGATCGGAGATTAAAAAGTCGTACGCAACCGGTGTGTTCATGCCTTAACTGTTGTTTTAAAAACGCCTTAATGAGAGAGATGGGTGGACCCCTTTAGCTTGCACACCATAAATCTCCATCATTTTCACAAGCATAATAATATAGAAAGTGTTCTATCCTCTCTTTCCTGTTTGCGTGATAAAAGTGTTTCAGCCTTTTTTCTACCAGTCGGCAGACAGTGCAAAGAAACAGGTTGAGGAGGGGGGCCTCACATCAGGAGCCTGAACTACTGAAATGGTATGAAAGAAAATTTAGTGGTTTTTGAGTTTATGTCTGAACTGGAGTAAAATTGGAGTAAAATACAAAATAAAGTAAGTTTAGAAAAGAGACATTTTACTGGAAACAAATGGTTTCTGATATATATGAAGGAGAATATCCTTTTTACTCATGTTGTCCCACATTATCTGAGGTGCTATTTTTATTTGAATTTACTGCATACTTCTGAACATCTGAAAACTGCATCATCTGGAAAATCTCTCCTTCTTCTTTTTTTTTTTTTTTTTACACAAATTTTTACAAGGTTTTATTTGTAGCATTTCTGCATGCAAAAATCACAAATATAGATCAAACTGAATGCTCTTTTATTTCCTATAGCTCTAAAAATCTAAAATTTTTAGTTTTTGGTCTAACTAATTCACACTCTTCTGTTCTCAGTCTAAAGCTGCAACACTGCACAAGAAGGAATGTATTGAAAAAATGAGGCGCCATCTGCCAGCGCAGACTAAACAGGTGTAAGGAAGAGAAAGCTGATATTCACTCTATAGATGTAAGAATACCCCTTCTTCACACAGGACTTAGATCAGTGCGTTTTTTACGTAGCCAGCAGTGATTCTCCAACAAAGAGCTGGAGACACACTCTCACAGTCTCAGCACTTGTTAAAAAAGAAACAACATCAAAACAGAGCGGAGAGATTGTGGTTATTTGCTCTACAACCTCACTAAGGAGGTTTCCCATTGTAAACAGGAGTGGCTGCTAAACCCCATTTCCTTTCATCCCTCTCCTTGAGGCACGCTGCCTTTGTCTCACGGAGGAGGGAACAACCGGCCTCCCAGCTACGCTACGCTGGTCAAATACCAGGGAACTACCCCAGGCCTGTTGGGAAAAACAACAAGAGGAAGAGAGGGAAGAGCGGCAGAAATGGAGGGGTGGAGGGTAAGGTGTGAAATTTCTGCTGGAGTTAGGACAGAAAAAGGAGATGGGAAGAGCTCTAAACAAGGTTTGAGCTAGCTACCGGCTTCAAGGATTCCAAAACTGTGCAAATTTCTCATCATAGATGTCCTTCAGTTTCAAATCCTTTAAAATTCTTGAAAAATTATAAAAGAAAAAGCTACAGAGTAGTGGAGTTCTAGTTGAAAAAAGGCAAGTAAAAAAAAACATGGCAGATAAAAACCAATGCTTCTGTTAGTGTATTTATCGCACCTAGTAGGAGAGTTGTGTTAGCTGGAAGTAGTTACTAGTATAAATGTTTACCCTATTCAACAATTACTGCTTTAAAAACACAAAATAAACTTATATGAAAGTATTTCTGATAAGATGAAAGAGTGAGTGCCTGATGAAGTACCGAAACGCGGCAAATAAATGTGCTCTTTTGCAAGTTGGACAGTGTATGAGAGTCTGTTTTCTATTTGATTAAAAAAAAAAGGATTTGAAAGAGAAAATGCTGATAAAATTAGCTCTTTAAGTGGCTTTAAGGGACCATGGAGTAATGGAGGGCTGCCCCTGCCCCACATGTTGCTGTGTGCTGCATTTCTTCACCCTCTTCTAATCCAAAACAAGGCTTTGTTCTTGGTCCACTCTATACAGCTTTGAACTCAACGCTATTTCTGACATTTTGAATTTAAAAAGCTTCCTAGACGGGAAGCGAAACGTCTTCAAACATGGAAACAAAGTCCAGTGGATTGTTTTTCAACTTATTTGGAATGATTCACCCTCTTCCTGTTTACTTTCAAATAAAGGCAAATGGTGCAGGAAAAGCAAATGTAAAAAAGCGAATACATTAAACATTTTGTATTTGGTCTCCTACTACAAGGTTATTACATAGTAATAATCTTACACCAGCCCATTCTAATTATCAACAAAAAACTTAAATAACATCTTGTTTAACTTTAATTTAGTCTATTTATAAGTGCCTTTTATTTTTGCAGCTGTTCTTATATAAATGTACCCACTCTATCTGCAGCTGTAAGAGCCTGTAAGGTTAAACAAAGCCCTTCTCTCTTTTTATCTCACACTCTTTTTTTTCTTCTTTTCTTAGTTTGTGCTTTCATGCCTGCTCAGCAGAACTAGGAAAGTTCCTGCATGCAAGCCAATGTATACGGTAAACTCAAGTAAATTCAAAGTGTGGTGAATGTAAAGCCATACGTTCCAGTCCAAGCAGTCTGTCCCAACAACCGCGCCTCACTGTCACACCTCATAAAGCAAAGTTCCAGCTGCAGGGTTGAGTTTAAAGTCAGGGGGAAGGAAGGTGAGGTAAAATAAGGACAAATAAAGAGGAAAATAAAGAATGCAATCCATTCATTCAAAAAACCTGCAGAAAAAAGAGTGAAAATCTCATGACAAAAGCTTCCAAAGCTGCAGGCTCTGATGGCCCCTCTTTTAGGTTCGATCAATAGAAAAATACACTTTAAGAGCAGACTGTTGCATAAAATGTAAGAAAGTGAAAAAATGTCACCAAGGCGTCGTTAATCTTCAAGCTTCTCCTCTAATTTCTATTATTCACTCAGCTGTAGGGAGAGAGGCAAAGAGCCACAAGTTTATTTTTTAAATTGTCCACAAAGAATGCCTGTCATTTCCTGGCGTTCCCCACTTCCATATGAAAGCCCACTCCCTCCCCCCCTTCCTTCAGGGACAATGGGAAAGATTCCAAAATTTCCACGGGGAGTGTCTAGCGCGGTGATACAATAAGAAAGCATGTTGTGACAGAATGGAGACAGGCTGTTTCTCTCAGCTGCGACATAACCGGCGCTAGCTAGCGCAAGTGCAAGAATTCTGCGATTAAAGGCACGAAGACAGGAGCCTTACTAAATGAAACCTGGTGCTGATCAAAGGTATGCCCTGCAGCAAGTGGTGTTTTGCTGTTTGCATATTTCCCAAAAAAAAACAAAACAATTTGCATTAATAAAAAGGCTAAAATACAATTAGATTATCTTTAATTATCTTTAAATATCCCTACTCACATTCAAACACACACACACAGACTTTGTGAGGGTTTCCTAATTAACCAGAGGAGTGCGTTTGGCTCTAGAGTGCAACGGGTTCAAATGCCATGTGCTTCTAAACGGACCAATAGGCTCTTGAAAGCCACCTGGCTTGACCCTAACAGACCCGGGCCCTCGGCTAGACGGGGGGTCAGAGGTCAACCACTCATCTAGATAGGCAGTATGTCGCAATGCCCGAGGCGGGGGCCAGGGGTCTCCATTACCTAACCTTTCCATTTACCCTTGGCTGCACAGGGAAGCACAAACACACAACGACTCCCACGACGGTTCCTGCTGCCTCTGTGTATTCATGCAGGCTTTTTTATGATCCATTTGATCCACATATGTGTAAAAAAATAATATTGTAAATTATATGAAGTGCATTTTGAGATGCAAAAACAAGAAAGTACCAGGCGTCACAAAAATATAGCCAACAAGGCTTTAAAAAAAACATGTTTAGACAAACGTATTTAAAAATTAAGGAGGTTTGAATTGTTTTACTTGAGACAGAAAGCAACTACAATACTGCTGCAATAATATGTCAGGTATAACAATGAAACAATCTTCTGTGTTTAGTTTTTTGTTTGGATTTTAATACATGGAAACAAAAATAAAGAACGCACTCTAGCTAAAATTGGGCATCTTGGTTTTAAGCTGCCACATCAAGCAGGTACAGTTTCCTTTCTTAAAAGCAAGGGAAACAAAGAGTGATCTTCTTTCATAAAGCTGACTAGCAATGCACAGTAAACAAGTTTGGAAGAGGCAGCTCTACGTTACCCTTTGCTGCTGGGGTCCCTGCAACGCTTTCTCTTTCAATAACAGGAGAAATACTTGTTGCAAGCTTTTAAACCTTCTGTGTGATAAAGGTGCTTGGTGCAGATAAATATGCTGGAATCCAGCTGGTGGACTTAATATCATTAACCAGCAGCAATATCAGTAGTAATCTAAATCCATATAAAAGCATAAATCGGTTGTTAAGTGCACCATTTAATGTTCTTTTCACACTACTAGTTTTTTTTTTATGTTTTTGTTGTTTTTTTGTTATTTCTTAGCTGATTTGGTCTTCCATAAAAACAAGGGCAGGCCTCTCTGCCAGCTGATCAGCAGTGTGCAGATCAACGTTCCTCTTAAAGGTGGAGAAAATCTCAATCTCTTTGAGAGGGCAACTCTAAATAAGAGGATTCAGAGGATTACTGTCCATAAATGAAATCACAATTGAAATGTTTCAGTTCATTTAAAATACGTAAACAATAACTGCATAATGCCTTGATATGCATGCAAACAGCAAATTTAGATCATTATAAAAAAGACTGTCGCATTTTAGATTTTCTTTAAATAAATACAAAGGCTGCTTTGAGGTTGCTTACATTTTCAACATAGAGATAATATAAAGCATATATTAGGTATAACATCAATCGATGTTCAAGAGTTCAGTATTAAGCAGCGATTCACAGATGTTAGCATCTTCCATGTAGTCACACAGAATTGCAGACTGGAGCCGATGCTCGTCATCATTGGTTATAGTGAATTACACAGGAATGATGATCATAGCTTCAGCTGAACATATGACATCAAACTGTCCTTTCTCCAACATGTAAGCAGCAACAAGGAAATGTGATTTTTCTGTTAATTTACTTCTTTCTAACCGCGCCATCTGATCAACTGGAAACTGAGGAGACACAGATCTTTAACTAAGCTGAAATTATGTATTTAGAACTTGGTCATGGAGGAGATATAACTGGAAACCATCAGTCTGCATCACATCAGGGCCCAGAGCCGAACCAAGAAAGTTCAGGTCCCTAAGCAGAATATAATAACGGCCCCCAATTCAGCCACCCTGGTACCATACAATCTCTTTTATTTAGGTCAAGCTTGAAGAGATTATGCCTTTTATACATTGTGTAACTGATTATATATCTGGAGGTTATATTTTTGTTGACCCTCATGTAAGTCATCATATAACATGATTATAAACAGAACAATAAATATGCATTGAATTAAACGTTATTTCTTTGAATTATTCATTTTGTCAGTCATGTTCAAGATAGTAAGTTTCAATAAAGGCTTAGTTCAGTAGTAAAGGTTTTAATTTGATTTACTTATGAACAAACATTAAAAACTGCAATTTATATCTATCTATATCGACAGATGCATATCTATCTATCATCTTACATTTTACTGTTTATAAACCTTTAAAGCAAATTTATACGGCTCTTCACAAAAATTACAATATAATAGCACTTTATATGCTTATTTATGTTATTTATGTATTTTAACTTCTTCGTTTCTACTTTCATCAACTCTGTTGCACCTGCTTTTGGCTGCCCCCTGCTGGCCTGGGCCCCCCAAACTGCAGCTAGGTTTGCTTATACCCAGGGCTGGCTCTAGATCATTCATTTTTCAACATGCTTTATATGTATAAATGGTTCTAGATGTTTACATAAAAAGAATTGCTTCTAAAAGAACACACTTTACCTCTTTTTTTTTTTTTACTAACTCACAACAGATTTCATTGTTAGTGCAGCTTTAAGCAACTAGATCTAATGTATCCAGATGGCAGAAGAATTAATGGAGACTGCCTCATTAACCTTAGAGCATATTAGGGCCTGGCACTGCACAGTGAGAACCCAAGCAGGGTAATTTTAACAGCAACAAAAATAATGTCTCAGCTACTTTAAAGTGGGCTGGTTTCCCCTGGAGCTTCTGCGCGTCTGATTGAAGTATGTTTATTTAGAGCGTTTGCATCCTCTCTGAGTGCCCATCCTGAAAATGGCAGTCTGGCTTTTTTTCTTCCTTTTTTTTTTTTTTTTTTTTTTTAAGAACGTGCAGGAAGTCAGATGCGCAGAGATCGTTTCCGAGAATTGAAGATGCGCAAAACCCTGCTGCTCGCCCTCTTCCAAACCTTTTGTTGAAGAATATATCTGCGAGTGATGTATCTGTGATTTATCTCTTCATTCGCCACTTTGTTCGGAGGAATGTCTATTCTGGGGGTTTTCCGTCCGGGTTTTACGCACGCTTCCACCCCAGCCGGATCGCATCATGACTCAGGCAGGGAGGGAGACGGTGGTGGCTCTGAATGATGGCTGTCTGTTCCGTAGCTCTTCAGGTGTCTATGAGGGGAACAGGATGGAGGTGGGGGGGTGCTGTAATGTCGATATAATGACAGATGGTCCACACAAAGCCAGTGCGCATTGTTCAGCTCAAAAGCAAAATATGATAGCCACCATTTATCAGCCCTCACCAAGTAGTGGAACAATGACGCTGTCTGGCAGAAAGAATGAATCAAAGTTAGATTTTTCTGGAGCCATCAGACCTGCTCTTTGCTTCTGAAGCTGCGCAAAAAACTTTGCCTTAGAAGGGAGATCCGCAACGTCTACACACATCTTTAAAAAACAAAGGATGGAAAAGTTAAGCGCACGTAGAAAAGCTTTCATTCCCGGTTATACTAGAAACTAAGGGTGGTGGAACAAATAGAAACGCACTGGTTAGAGCGCCAAAGCCGCACAGAGATTAACCTTCATTTTACGCGCATATCCAAAGCTTTTATACATCTTTTAATTACCAATAGTATATTCTATAACTGCTGCATCTGTTTCCTTGGACTTTTCTCCCCCATTTAAAGTAATCTATCTATTCTGGGTTGCTTCTCTTTTTTGGTATGATTTCATACTCACATCATTTTTCCTTCATCTTTTGACATTAACGCATCAGGATTCACTTTCCAGTCGAGGCGGGACTGATGCAATGTCTTCTTTTTTCCTCCTGAGCACCTTGATCTGAGACCAGGTCTGTGTGCGTCTGCCTCCCCCTGATCTGATCCACTGATTACGCTGCATTTGAGGGGCCGAAGGGAAGGGCATCCGGTTTACAGGGATCACTGGAGCAACGGGGATTGGCTCTGAAGGGATAGCTGGATGAAAAAAAAAATAGGCCTAGGTCTGTTTGCCATTGGATGGAGGCGCCGCTGCGTGTGGGAATGGGAGGGAATTGGGGAGTTGTCCTATATTATTCAGGAGAACTCGGGTGCGGAGAAACGGGAGGAGGAGTGTCCTCCCAGGGCAGAGCGCGTATGAAGACAATGCAATGTGTCACAGTTTTTTTTTTTTTTTATTATTCATCTTTTATGTTAATTCTGATAATCTCCTCATAAGAAATAACGGTCATATTAGAGTTAAACTTTATGGCAGCTCTTAGAGACCCCCAGGATGTTCAGTGTGAGCTCAGGGAATGTTAGGGAATGCATTTTTCTACAATTTTATTTTGTTTCTTTTATTCCTGTAATCTGTTTTGACAGGAAAAGGAACATTCAGATGTAGAATAATTACAATAAAAACGTCCTACCCAGAACAGTGTGTGTGTATTTTTTATTTTATTTTTTGGTTTGTTTGTTTTTTGCAGGATGAAAGCTACCAGGGGGCTGAAGCTGCGGACATTTTCCAAACAGGAGCAGGATGGGAAATGGTGCATGGATAATTCTCTCGTCAGATCTTCACTCTGAGAGTACTTGACTGAATCGATTCCGCTCAAAGCTTTCTCATGTTCCCACTCTTACATTAGTCCAAGGAGAACCATTTTAGGTAATAATGTTCTGAAACGTTCTTTATTCGGGATGAACAACCCTCAGAAAAGTGCTCAGTCCTTTACCTTCACAATTATTTCTTCTTACTGCAACAAATGTTCATTTATTTTACAGTTTTATTTGTTTTTTCTTTTTTTCTTTTATCTGTAAGGCTATACAAAGCAGCACATATTGCAGAAAATAAATTGTTTTATTTTATAAAATACCCTTCAATGAAATCCTGAGCAACCAATTGCATTTAGTTTGCAATTAGCATAGATGGATCATAAAACAGCAACCTTTGCATGCCTCATGCAGCCAGATCAACCAATCAAAGGAAAATGTGACTGCAAACCTCACAAGACAAAAATTTCCACCTAAACAGACCGACGGGGTAAGAGGAGCATCATCCTAATCAGAGAATTAGCCAAGAGGACCATAGGAGCTTCAGAGATGGGAATACCTTTAGAGGTGCATTATAAAAAAAATATGCTATAGGTTCTGGGTTTGTTTTTTTTTTTGTTTTTTTTGGTTGAGATGAGACAAGAAGACATTAGATGAACATACCATGACTCTGGAGACTAATAGTGGAGGCTGCATTATGTTTTTCTTCAGCAAAGAGGCTGTGGCTTTGAAGGTGGTCAGAGCTGCTCTCAGAAAACTCCAAACATAAGGCGCTACAGAGTCTTTAGAAGATGGTGGAGGTTCTCTACAACTACAGGCTGAGCTACTAGTAATACATGAGGGAATATGCATTAGACCCATATTAGATATGAATTAGACTTGAAGCTCTATGTTTAAGGTGTCTCAACATCACCCACATTTATTTGTAAACCATATGAAAACAATATATAATTTGTCTTCGTATTCATAATGATGCACTATGATGGGAGGAGGGGTGGTCTAGTGGTTGGGGCATTACGCTTAGGATCCAGAGGTTCTGAGTTAAAGCCCCACTCCCACGGACTGCCACCCTGGGTCCCTGAGCAAGACCATTAACCCCACACTGCTACTCGGGTGCCGCACAGTGGCAGCCCACTACTCCCCAAGGAGATGAGTTAAAGGCAGAGAGTTAATTTCTCCAGTGTGAGATTAATAAAGTTCAATTATTTTTCTAATTATTGTGTGTTGTGGTTTCTTATGTAAAAGATACAGTATATAAAATACTTGGAGGTTTTTGGGTTGTAACGTGAAAAAGAAACAAGAAAAAGATCAGGGGGAAATGAATACTTTTATAAGTTTGTGTAGGTTCCATTACTCACTCTAATGATATAGACAGTGTATAGTGAACCTGAGCAGAGATGAATCTTAATAACTGCTACAGGAGTTTTTATGGCATAAATGAAGAAAGATTGTCAGAAAGCAGACATTTGTTTCTTTCTAAACAGAAAATCTTTTCTTTGATTAAAATAATCCCCAAACTGGTCGGAAATAAATCCCCAAAATGTGAATCATACTTGATTTCACAATCGTCCAACAACCCAAAAATGCTGTCAACCATAAATGAATTCTTTATTCTAAGACACAAGATGCTCTGTGCTGCAAAAAGCAGCAGCAACTGCACGCTCTGGCTTCAAAAAAAGCAGCACATCATCTGATTATTGTGTGAATGTGGAGGCTAATTTGCATTACCTGTGGGACTGATTCTCTCAGAAGTATGGCACCTAGATTCATTGAGTATTCAGTCTAATTTCAAACAGCCCAAAATGGGAACAACAGCCTTGGCTTGATTTCCTTTAAGCCTCTAATCTCTCTTTCCTCTTAATTTAGCCGGCAGCTTCAATCACAGCTCCTTCACAAATCTGACCGAGTGGGTGTTCATGTGTGAGACCTTTATCCTGTGAAAATCTCATAATTCCATGCTGGTGCACTTTGTAGTTAATTTCATACTAAATCTAATCTCCATCTGCCTGCATTAAATACATTTTTTTTTTACCCCACCTTCTTTAAATTCACTGTTTCTCTTTAAGCGTTTATTTGATGATCTGAAATCCAGGTGAGTGTTTATTCTGTTGCCTACTAGAAACGTCACTGTACTTCTTATGGAGGCACAAAAATGCTAATTTCTTTAAGCATTTATTAAAGAAATGCTAAAGATTAAAAATATGTATCTTTCAAACTGTTGCACTTCCTTTTCTTTTTTCTAAGCTCTAGCACCACACACTTATCAGTGGGTTTTAAAAAGGCTTTATTTCCTTGCGTTCATTCCTCTACCATTCTGCATCCTGATGTTGCAAAACTTGCCAGCTATGTTAGAAGATCTGAAGATTTATTTTCAAAAACAAAGTATTTTCTGCATGTATTTAGAGTTTGAAATGTGTACGTACTTGACAATAAAAATGAAGTGAAAATAAGAAAAATAAAATAAGGTTAACACTCGTTTTTTGACATTGTTCTGCATAGTTAATAAAAATGCATTTGTACCTACATGCATTCATCTGATTCTAGCATTGCCGCGTATCAGAAACGTTTTCATGAGCAAAAATCTAAATCCATTTGAAATATTGTGCATAGTGAATCAATGAAAAAGTAAATTATATTCAAGGTGTTACATACTATATTGTCCTTATAGATATAGAAATTGTTCTGGAGCTCTACCAGGGTGGAAACTTCTCAGCTTCCTCTGCATCATATACTAGGCGTTTAGCTTTGTCAACGTCTTCAGCTACAACATCACTACAAACAGAGGTGAAAACACACTTTACTCAGTTACAAATACTTGAGTAACTGTTTGAAAGAAAATGTACTTTTAGGGGTAGTTTTGCTGTACTGTATATTTTCAATTCAATTTATTTGGTGACAATTGACAGTATATGTCATCTCAAGGTACTTTAGAGAGACAATTCAAGCAGATCATACAGTCAAACTGGTTCAGACTTTTCCATTTATGAAAAACAAACTGATTGCATCATCCCATTGACTTCAGCAATCCCTCACATCTAGTATGTTCGTAGCGACAGTGGAGAGGAAAACTTCCTTTAAACAGGAGGAAACCTCCAGCAGAACCAGTGTGAGCGACCATCTGCCGAGGCCAACTATTTTACTAATTTTAGTTTTTTCATATAGAGCCTAATAGTATGAAGAATTATCATCACTCTTTCTTGAGTATAATTTATGGAAACTCCTCCTGAGAAACTTAACTAAAAAAAGAAAATAACAGACTTGATTTAACGAATAATGCACCACAGAGACACACATAGGCCCAATCCCAAACTGCTCCCTAACCACTAAGCCTTAACACCAACTTAATTTGAAGTAATTCTCACCTTTTTGCAGGGTCTTTTCTGAATAGCAGCAACAAAGACATACTTGACAATAGGCATATCTCATTGTATTACATTTATTCTGAATTAAGTCAACCCCAGCTGCAGAAAAATTCAGACCTCTAGGTATAACAGTTCCAGAGCTATGGGACTTTTAACTTCTGGTGTCACCAGTGTCTCCAAACCTCTCCAAATTTGTCAAATTATTCCAAATTGTGGTTTTTGCTTTTACACAACAATTTCACCCCAAAAATCCCACTGAAGCATTGGGATGGCCACAAAACAATTTTGTTGCCGTGACAGCACAGTGACGCCCCACATGGCTTTGGCTCTGTGGCACAGATTGACATGAAATCCAAAATTTACTCCTTACTTAAAAAAAAAAATTATATGGTAAAATAAAACCATTTCAATGAGGACCATCCCTTTTGGGATCAAAAACGTTTTTTTTTCTTTTTTCCTATCTGATTTTACTGTGTGCTGAAAATGCAGCAAACCAGCGGAACTACGTACATTATAATGCATTTTTCCTCTGCCATCAGGTTACCCTCTCCTAAATTCCAACTAGCGTACACTGATGCAGACTCGCTATTTAAGGGCTTAACAGCCGACTCACCCAACCTACTGTAAGGTTTTGGAAGGTCCTTAATATTGCAGACCCTCGTGCTAAGGGGCCGGTTTAGAATTGAGCCCTACAGTTTATGTTCAAGTGAGACTTCTTGCTTTTTGCACCAGCTTTGTTATTTTATATACAGAAAACTTAAACTTGTATTTGTTAAAACTGGGATCCATAAACAAAGGATCCCAGTTAGGAAACCATCACCGCTCATGTAAATTTAAAAGCACCTCAACCAACTTATAGCAATGTGGTGTAAATCTATATAAACTGCTGTATGTATTGGTTTCATGTGTTTCATCCGCCTGAATTTGTAACTCTGAAATAATGTAATTTTCTTTGTAGATTTTGCCCATCGGATTACATCTTTCAAACGTTAAAAGTTACTCGATGCTTGAGTAACTTCTTATCAAATACTCAGTCTTGCTGTAGAAGACAGTTTTTCTTACTTAAGTGTAATTTTATCAATTTCTGACTACATCTATATCCCAGTTATTTTTCAGAGATGTTCATCTGCCCCGTGACTCTCAGCATCCTTATTTGACTCATCCATCAGGTCAACTACCCACCCAAATGTCTTTATTTCTTCTCTGTACATCAACCTTATGAAATAAAAATTTGGCTCTTCTAAAAGATTTAAAACTGCAATCTGACAACATTATATTTTCCATTGGATGCAGAATAAAGTGCTAATCAGTTTTGTTTTTAATAAGGAACACCATCTTCACACCAAGAGTCAAAATTTAAGGTCAAATTCCCAGGTAATATATTAATCATTGTCTCCTTCCTACTCCTTTTGCACAAATACTTTTCTTTTTCAGTTGTTTCTTTTTCCTTTTGTTTCTATGTTTGTTTTTAATAATTGTCTTATGTGCAGATAAAAATGAAAAAAAAAAAAGTCATTAGCTATAGTTTGGCTCTAGTTATTTCACAAAATAAGAATATTATCAATTTTGAAAAAAGATTTTTCAAATGATGAAAAGAGGGCATCACTTTAATAATCAGTGAAAAAGTTATTTTGCATTACAGAAATGAAACCCTTATAATTGTTGCCACATTTTCATGTTTCCTCGTGTGTTTTGAAAATTTATTTTTAGTGATGGATTTAAATTCTTTGAGATTGTAAGCCTCCTCGCCATCACTTTATCTTTAAGGTCCCCAACGGATCTTCTGTTAGACTCCAGACTCTGGGTCGGTGATTCCTAAACAACACCACCTTCAGGATATAGAAACAAGATGGTAAACACTTGTTAACCTAAACAAGTTAACAGATTTAGATTAACTTTTAACCTAAATCTGCAGGGGATAAAAATAACTATGGCCCGAACTTTACCCAGTAAAGCCCTTTTTCGACACTTTCTATTTTTTCTTCTCCAAAGTCTTAACTTCAAAAGTTTAACAATCATATAAGTCCTACTGTATATTACCATTATTTTTGATATTCATGAGGAGTTCTACTTTTTAGGCCCCTCACTGTGCATGAACGGCTTAAACAATTTATAGAACCTGTATTACTTGTGTTACTTTAAATAAAATCCAGAAAACTGTTTGTGATGGAGGGCTCAGAGTAAACATTGTATGAATGTTCATCTATACCGGCCGGTGTAACAGTCTTTATGACTCTAAATACTCCCTCTATTTCTTCCTTAGGAAGGCTTACTTTAAGATGTTCTGCACAGGGATGTTTGATTCGATGTCTTTTGAGTCTATTCTTTCAATACAGACACAAGATTCTGTTAAATTTCCATGGGACACCCCACCCAGCTGCCATGATTAGCACCAACACTTGTCCCATTGAATTAATACATAAATAAAAATGTATGATGTTTCAATTCAAACACATGACAAATAATGGAATGCAGTAAATCAAGTAAATTGTGATTTAATGTTTGTCTGTATTTTTCTCATTGTGATAAATACCCAAGTTTAATAACAGTAGTGTACTCCAGATATTAAAAAAGATCCTTTCAGAAGTAATTCATAAAATGCATTTTCCCATTTATAGCATCTATTGACCAGATAATAACTTAAATAGAATCTGTCAGATAAGATAAAGTAACTCACTACTAAGAGGAGCTTTAGTTTTATCTGCAGAGGACTATGAAGCAGAAAGTGTCAATAATGTCACTTGGTGTTTGGCACAGAAGGGCAAAGAGTTTTTCACCACAGTGTCTACAGGTCAGGCTGCATATAGTTTGATTGTTCAATTCAATCTGAAAAACTCACACAAAGAGAAAAGACAATTAGGAGAAATTTATTGATACAATTACTTTGTCTTCGGTGCTCAGACCTCGACAGGAAACATAGCACTTAATTTTGATAGATATGCATGAAAAGGAACAAAGAATAGGGCTGTTTCCCCCCAGGCCTGAAACTGGTGGCTGAGTGGAGATAGATGAAGTTGGTCAGTCTGTAGACTGCTGGTTAGTGAGACGAGTGCTGAGCTTTATGGGGAGATCCAATGGACTGCGTGAGCTGATACTAGAGCTTCACTCAGGGACCTGGAAGATGGAAGTCCAGTTGGATAACACAGGCTGAGAGAACCTGTCCATGATGAGCAAGCATGAAGCGACAGTGGAGAGGAAAACCCCCCCGTTGGGAAGAAACCTTTGCCAGAACCTGGCTTAACCTGGCGGCCTTCTGCTGGACGGATTAAGATGACACAGGGAATGCAGTAAGAGTCCGGGAGGAATGACACTCTAATGAAGCTTTAGCTACGATGGTGGAGGAGGGGCTGGAGGTGGGTCGAAACTGTGTCATCTGAATGAAATCACAGCGCAACCGCTGTCAGCGCACAGGAGCAGACAGGTGTGTATCGGAGGCCTTTTAGGATGAACTTTGGATGGCGATTGGCTTTTGTGGAGGCGTGGTTCAAAGCTGATTGGCTGTGTCGCAGGTGGATGTATAAAAAAGTTTCTTCAGTTGAATTTCCACCTAGGCTCCATTACTCATATGCAAAGGGAATAACAAAGGACACAAAACTTGTATAGTAAGACATATAAAGGCACAATCAATATTTTAAAGCAAAGCTACAGCGATGAGGCTTTATTCTCTGGCATCATTTTGAGATAATAAGGATGACTTTGATAACTCCATATTGTCCCACTTGAATTATGACATTTATGTGTATCTGTTTTCTTTTTTTTTTTTTTTTTTTTTACGGAACTAGTGGCTCGTCTTTTAGACAAAAGGCTGACAGTTAAGCGGTATGAGAGACATGCAGCAAAGGACCACAGTTCGGATTCAAACCCAGGTCGGCCACGTGGCGGACTAAGGCCTCCGTACATTGGTCATAGGCAAAAACCACTGCGCCACCAAAGCATGCCTCTATGTGTGTCTTTTTAACTCTCACTCAGTTTGGTTTACGTCATTGTTCCTATGCAAATGACACACGGCTGCATCTGTCTGTGAGATCGTTTGAGCCTTATCGTTTTTCTCACTTTATCAGAAAAGGAGGCCTGAAGACCCTTATCCACATCACATTATATCATGCTATGACCCATAACTATACATTTCCTTTAAACAAATATAAACTCCTCATTACAGCTATCACGTTTAGGATGTCATAGTCTGGTTCATTAATGATTTGCTTTCAAGTCTGGTTTGAAAAGATTTGTTTACATCTTCTTTTAATAAAGCTATAAGATGCATGACTTGGTAGAAAGTGTAGAAATCATGGGGCTGATTTCTTCTACCGAATGCATCAAAGGATATAATCGGGTTTGTAAGAAACAGGGGTGCATTGCACATGAGGGTAGATTGTTTTTTCAACATTATTTTTGGTAGTTCCTGTTTTTGTAGTGGTTTTTAAAGGGAGTATTATTGAGTTATTTCATGGCTGGACATGCGCAGGTGTATTTTTTCTTAGATTTGATATTTTTGAAACTCAGGGGAAGCTTTGATTATACTGAGTTGTTTTCTTGTTTTTTTGTTTTGTTGTTTTTTTGTCACAGAAGACTGTAATATCTCAGGGCAGGAAATGCCCTTTAAATGAACTTTTCTTTTCCTGGCATAAATTTATTCATTTATGCCGGAGTGTCCCTACCACTCTCTGACCCAAAGTGACTCTAGCATGGCTGGTTTTTCAACCAATGCTTATTTCTGCAGACAAGCTCCGACCCTGTAATTTTCCCCACTGTATGGAGACTTTGATGTTAAATGTATTTATCAACAAAGAAAGCCCTCTTTACCCATCATGACTCACAAGTCATCCCATATACAACGTGTAAAAGCCAGACTCAATGCAAAAGCTGGAGACAAATGTCTGGTTTACATTTAAAACCTTTTCTGATGGGAGTTAGTTTACAGATTTATTTCCTCAAAAAGAAACAAGACTAAACACAACCATTAAGAATAAATAGTTAGAATAAATCGTCTCCTTGTTTCCCAACACAAAAAGGAAGCTATTATTGGAAAATGAAACTGATTCGACAACAATTATAAAGCAAAAAATGAAAATCTCATTAAGTCAATTTTTATTTAAATAAAAGAACACTTTGCCAATGGAATAAGACAATTTGCATTTGAAAAAGGTAAAAACAGCTCCAGTCTCTTATTTTAAGTGCATATTATCTAATTATCTTATTTTAAGAGTTAAAAAAACTCATTCCATTGCCAAATAATCTTATTTATCTGCTAAAATTAAGGCTAAATACACTTAATTTAAGAAATTTTTACTTAATTCTAGATTTTTAGTTTGCAAACAACCATCTCTGTTTAACTTCTAAAAAGTTGGCGAACTGGGGCCGGGGTTCTTTTGCTGCAAAGCTCCTGTAAGCTCCACTGATTTGAGGATTCACTCTCGTGTCCATGTGCGATCCCAATCCTGCCAACGCCGGTCGCTACACAAACGATAAGTGTACAATGTGTTACTGTTAATTTCCATGACAACGTGTTAAGCTGAGGCTTAAATTCATGGCTGTGCCATACTGTGCCTAGTCAGAGTGACATCTCCAACTGCTCCAGTAATGAGCTGTCTACCATGCTGTCGTCTTCCACAGATGGAGAATATACACACAGCCGTACAGTGGGCCCCTCAAAGCTTTTGTAGTTATCTGGTTGGAACCGATATTGCAGGACGAAGCTGACTTTGTGGGAGAAGAATTTTGTACACACAGAAAAAAAAATGGTTTCACTCCTATTTTTGGTGAATCAATGCAATTACCGTTACGAAATCTAGTTTTAGAAACATAAATGAAATACAGAAATATTTTTACAACACAATGACCACAGAAAACAACAGCTCACCAAACATGAGAATATTTTTGGAAGTTAAAACTTAAATACGTCACACCAAAGAAAGACAAGGCAAGTTTATTTGTGTAACACAATCCAGTTCATGCTTTACATGAATTAGATAATAAAATAAAAGCTGAATAAACGCAAATAAAAAATAAAATAAACATGTGTAAAACAAAAGGTGAAATACTTATCTTTATATCTTAATATTTCTATTTTTTATCCTACCTACATATTTTGTTCCCCTTTTAGATTAATAAAAGTATTTTTATAGTGAATTAAATTGAATTATATTTAATACCTTCAAACACACAGGATGTCTATCATTGAAGAAGATGAGCTAGAGCAGCAGAAGGCCCCTCCACCTGTCATCCAAAAACAGGCGGCAACAACTGGCGCTTGCCTCTTGATTACCAAAATGGTTCAGAAACTGATTATAACAACAGCCCAATGGGTAAAGATGGTAAGGTTTGATTTTAGTGAAACAGCCTGAAGAAATTGATCCATCTTTCCTTCTACTAACAGCTCAGCATACTGGTGGTGGTGGTGGTATAATGGTTTTGGATGTGTTTTACTATTTGTACCTATCACTTGATCACCAACCCTGACAGGGTATGTTGTTGACCACATCCAGACATTTATGAATACTCGTCTTGGTTCAGCAGGAATCTGCACTATGTCACAACGGTTAAATTATCCTAAGCTGCTTCCTTAAATAAACCAGTAAGCTCACCACTCAGCATCTCATCTCAGTCCAATGATGAGACCCTAGATCCAATCCAGTAGTAGCAAGGTGCACCTAAAATGTTTTTATTAAAGTAAAAAGACTAAACCTAAAGCTAAAGGTTTATCAAGGCCTGTTGATTATTTTAACAGCTGTGAACAGCAGGAACAGCAAACAGGGTTAGGTTACAAGTATGCAGAGATAGCAAAAGTACTCACTTTACGTACTTGAGTAAAAGTACAGATACTTGTGTTAAAAAATACTCTGGTAAAAGTGGAAGTACTGATTAAACTTCTTTACTCAAGTAAAAGTAACAAAGTACAGGCTTGTAAATTTACTTAAAGTATAAAAGTTAAAGTAGAAACCACTTTTTTCATGCCGTTGCCTACATTTTAAATGGATGTCTGCCAATAGGACTAGATCTCCGTTGTGTTCATTTTCAATCATCTTGTTGTCCATACTACTATGCTAACGCCACCGCCACCAAGCTGCAATGATTCGCCGCCAATGAATACCGCCGAATCTGTCGATTCATCTTGTAGTGGTGCGTCAAATGCAACGTAGATTCCCATCCAATTAGATTGAATTTGGTATTGATGACGTGAAAAATAATAACGGTAACTCCATTGGAATGATTCAAAACTAAAGTAACGAGCCAATTTTTTAAAATGTAAGGAGTAGAAAGTACAGATATTTGTGTAAAAATGTAAGGAGTAGAAGTAAAAAGTCCCCATAAAAAAAAGTAGTAAAGTAAAGTAAAAATATCAGAAAAATCTACTTGAGTAAAGTAACGAAGTATTGGTACTTTGTTACTTCCCATCTCTGCAAGTATGAAATAAAATAGATGATGTAGGTCTTACAATAATAGAAATGATGATTAGAAAAATGTTCACTATTTTCTGTCAAAAAAAAAAAAAAACATGAGTCTAATATCATGGCAACTCCAGGATGGCATCAATTACAGTTGAAGACATTTCCCAATAAGCATTGCTGGCTTTTCTTTTTAGGATATTTAATATTCTGTGGGATCAGACTGAGAACTGCGAATCCTCCAAGTGACACCAAGAGGACACATTGAGGATGAAGCCCAACCTAGAAAAAAGCCATAAACAGCAGACAAAAGGAGCTCGTCTGCTTTAAAAACACAGTTTCTTTACATTTATACAAGCAGAATTTATTGAAAACATTAATAGCAACCCTCTCGATCAGCTTAAGGGCCCTGATGTAATTACTGAATCCAGACATCAACTGTTACAGAGTTAGAACAGCAATATCCTTAAGCAGCTATAAAATCTGGTTTATCATTAGGCACACACAGGTTTTGTTTACTTGATGGGTCAGATATTCCTCACATACTCATCGTCTGGTAACTATTCCAATCCAGCTAATTACTGGACCCGGTGTGAGTCCCCACCAACTCTGGACCTCCTCCTCCCTGTCCACCCCTGCGCTCAGCTCTGACATGGTGGATGCCGCCCGTTGGGTTTCATTCTTGCCGGATGCCAGAAGCAAGTTCTGTGTCTCAATTAATCTCTGGGTTTCTAATGGAATGCTTCCCTACAGGATGAGGCCCATCTCCGAGGGGGCTGCAGTCAGTGCTGTCGCTGAAGCTGCTCTGATTGCCTGAATGCACTCCCGGCTTTGGCGACACTGCAGATGTCTACTAATTGTGGTGATTATGGAGAGCGGAGGGGGGTAGGAATACGTAATGAATTTCCCATTGCTTTCATGCCTCGATCCTTTGGTTCTGCGCATCTGCTGTAAAAGCAGAGCATCCGTGGAGCTTGGAAACGGACAAAAGTGACACAGTGGATAGGGCTCTGGCTTTTGGATGGGCAGCCTTTCCAGCTCCAAGTGCTGCCAGAATGGGCCCATTTATTCTCTTGATTGTCTGTATTGCTGATACAATTGATATTCTTATTCCTGTACTCCACGTTCTTAGTTCCACACTTCCTTTAGTCTTCACTTTGGGTTCGCTTTCATAACTTCGCTTCATTTGGCCTCTGTTAGATATACAATATGTTGGAAAGGAGGAGAAAAAGAGGTGCTGCAATATTCCAGAAGACACAGATCCCAACAGAAGGGCATTTATTGATGGACAATGAGTAGATATAGAAATAGGAGTCAGTGTTAGGTTGTGTGGAGGTTTGAAGAGGACCCAAATGCAGAGACAGAAGGAGGCAGATTGCTGATTTAATGCAGATCCAAGGCAAGAGAAGCAAAGTCCAAACACAAAATACATAAAACCATAAAACCAGGGGACGTCAGGGAAAACACATATGAGGAGCCAAGAAACAACGAGAAACAGCAATTGGAAACTGCCAAAGAGGGGTATAAATGGGAAACTGAACAAAGACTGGGCTGAAGAGCTGATAGGGAGCAGGTGTGGATGGAAGCATCTAGAAGGGAGCTAGGGGGAGGAGACCGACAAAAGGGGGCGACAGAGGGCAAACAGGAAATAAATAAAACCTCAAATACAACCAGAAAACAACACAAATGGAAATGAAACCAATGAAAACTCAAAAAGAACCAAAACGATGACAGTTAAATGGTATGTACTTATATAGCGCCTTTATTCAAGTCAGGAGACTTGACCGAAGCGCTTTACACTACATTCATTCACCCATTCACACACACACTCACACACTGATGGTGGCAAGCTAGATTGTAGCCACAGCTGCCCTGGGGCTCACTGACAGAAGCAGGGCTGCCCTCTGACCACCATCAGTAGACAATGCAGGTGAAGTGTCTTGCCCAAGGACACAATGACGGTGAAAGTCAGCTTGAACCGCCAACCCTTCGATTTCAGGGCAAACTCCTACATCCAACGCCACTGTCGCCACTACAGTTACAATGTAGAGAGAGGCTAAATCATGACTAATCTACCTTAGATGGTGGCAAACATGTCAAGATGTTGTTATTCAAAGTCTAAGTCCTCTGCAAAATTTTGTAACTTCTACTGTCAAATAACTGTAACTGCATAGTTATCATTTCTTTATATGCACTTCTCTTAGGTAAATCAAGTTGTGTTTAAGTGCGTAATACAGTGTTTTCATTGATGAACTGTCACATCCTGAAGAGCTGCCACATTTTGATACATCCCTTCTTTAACACATCTCAATCAGTGTATTGTATTACATTGTGAAATATTATAAAAATACATTTTGTAATAACACCATAGGACATCTCACAAACATTATTTTCTCTTAGTCAAACTACTATAATAAGGACTATAATAAGGAAAAAACAAACAGTTGTTTGAGTGAGCGGGATGTTTGATATTCTTCATTGGTTCTTCTTCTCTGGGTATTTCAACCCTTTGATCAAAATCCTTGAAAGGTTGCTTGGCTTCTTCATTTTAAGAGCGGGTCATCCTTGGAGCATGAGGGTTTTTCTTATTATCTTAGCTGTCCCTAGAACTGAACCTTTCTGGACTGAGGTGTCTGATGTTTCTCCAGGTATCTGTTGGAGCCACTTCTCCAGTGTGGGGGCTACTGTGGGGTTTCATATGCTGTATATATCAACACGAGCCGGCTTTGCAAACTCCTCCTACAGCAAAATATGAATTTATGCTAAGGACAAATCATAGGATGCCGAATATGATGTTAAGAAATCCACTGGATGTGTTAACCTCACAAAAACTTGACTTTTTATTTACATATGAATGCTGTATTTGTTGGACCCAAAAATCCGATTAAATCAAACATCTCAGAGTTGGACTGAAGCGTGAAGCCCATGTGGTGTTTGGAGTTGGATTAGTCCTGCATGTTTATATTCATTCTCACGCATTTTCTCAGTCTGTGTGAGTTTTTAAAATCCAGATATTGGCTAAGACTTGAAAGAAGCTGAAGGTGATGGTTAGGAGAACAAAAAAAGGTTTCTGACAAAATGGAATTTCTAAGCATAACATAAAAAATAAACCCTAAAAGCAGACACGTCTGTGTGCAGTAAAGCTACACAAAATGATGCAAAAATACCTTTAACCTTTTCATGACATGAGGACCCAAATTTAGGTCCTCAGCACTCGCCCCAAGATGGTTTTTAGACCTGTAACATATTCTCTGGGGTCTTGCCTTTATTTTGATACCAAAACAATTAAAATAAACTCTGTAGTTCTTGAGATATATTCAATTAATTTTGGGCATGTTATTTTCAAGCATATTTCTCAAAAACAGGCCTAGTGTCCAAGAGGTTAAAGCATCATAGCTGTACTGTATACGATATAAACACTGCAAAGAAGTTTCTAACCTGCACTAAATGATAAACAGTTATCTAAGTCCTATATTCAGGTTATCTCTGCCTTTTATATTTTCAATAACTATTGTGTGCAGCATAAAAAGTTTCAGAAGGTAAAGATTTAGAGTACAGTAGAATAGAATAGATTAGAATAGAAAATCCCTTTACTGTCCTACAATGGGGAAATTTAGGCATTACAACTGCAAAATATTATAGCAAAAAAGTGGTCACACAAATGTGGACCTTAAAAAGTCTATAAAAATAACAGAAAAAGTGAGAAAGGTAGTCAACTTCTAAAGGAGCCATTACTAATTTGTTTAATTTAGACGGCTGACACATGACAAAAGCAACTTTTTCAATAAATCCTTTGCTGTTTAGATCAAAACAATCAGTTTGAGTGTTTTTCCGTTACTGGAAAGGCCGCTCATTATCTTTGTTTTAATTGCAAAGTAGAAATGCATGCAGACTATTTAATTATTTCTCTATGTATTAGATGTTGTATCATTTTCAGGGACAATTTCCAATTTATTAGATGTTTTTTCTGATATTGTGCAACCCCTAATTTATAGCTCGGAGTTCAAATGCCTAACAAGACAATTCAGCAAACGGAAAGTTTCACATCGTTAAACATCTCATCGGAGCGTGACAGAAATGTAGATTCAGGTTTAATTTTATCAAAACAGGGATTGTCTTTTATGTTTACTACTCTTCTTTGCAATATGAGGCCGTTTGTTTCTTCTTGGTTCATTCACTGATTTGTTTAGTGTGCCGTAATGAACTCCACCCTGTATGGGCAGCAGTCAGCATGTAGGAGTTAAACGTATTAGGCAAAGCAACCTGTGACTCCAGCTCATCCTGGGATTTTTTTTTTATGTCACGCATCAATTTGTTACCAGATCAATAAATTAGATGCTTTTCCCATGTTTCTCCTTTGAGACGAGATTGATTGAATTGCTTGGTTAGATACAGAACTAGGGACTGTTCTCACGGGACATTGAAATATCCAAACTGCTCTATTCTTTGTAAACAGTGTAATGTGGAACACACAAGTTTAAGAGTATGGATGTACAGAACCCGGTTTTAAACTTTTCCACATTTTGGTTTGTTGTAACAGGAAACATTGATGGATTTAATCAGCATTTCATGTTGAAGATCTTCAAAAAAATAGTGCTTTGATGTAAAGTGAAATTGTGTTAAAATCTAGATATACAAAATCTCTTGATTGTTTTTTTTTTTTTTTTTTTTTTTTGCATTCAGACCGTTTTAGTCTGATAATCCCTGAAAAAAATCCACTGCATCAAACTGCATTATTGGTCCACTTGCCAGAGGTCTGGTGGAGGAATGTTAGAGAAAGAAAAGCATCTTATAAAAAATAAATAAATAAGGTGGATGGAGTGAGGAGAAAAATGAAATTTAAATCAAGTTTAGGTTAAAAAATTGTATTTCAAATTTTGAACATTTCTCAAACTGTTCAAACGATCATGTAAATATAAAAATATTATAATAAACCTACCAAAACATGGCTAAACTGTGTTGGTCTATAAACTCTAATTACACATTCTAATATTTGATATTGTAACATAATATAATATCAACTGCAGTTAAAAGGCACTGTGAGGGACGGGCCACATAGCTGACCATTCTGATTAATACAATAGTCCTATTTAATCTTCTATAAGTAATGACAACAATAAACATGCCATTTTTTTTTGTATTTTAGGATACATATGAGGTTTGCATGCTAATTAATTGATGGTTAAGTTGAGCAGATCATAGGGACTTTGGGAATTTCTGCACATTCTGCTCTTTGTGCTCATCGTACCACTCTGGACACTGAACTGGAACAAATCATACTCATACATTTAGCATATTAATGAAGCTAAATATCAGACATCCTCTTCCCCTGTGCTGCAGATTTGGGCATGGCTGATTTATTGTGGATGTGCTTTTTCAAAGCAAGAGTTAGCTAATTCCTCGGGGGCGAGTGCCCTTCCTGTCACACTGATCAAAGACTTTTCCTTGATATGAGCATAAACTGCTCCATGCCCCATCACCATCAATGTCTGCGCATGGGTGTGAGTTTGTGTGTTTGCAGAGCCGTGTGTGTGTTGGATTGTGTGAGACGAGGTAGAAACGCTGATAGTTTTTATTTGTGCGCACATGTGTGTGTTTCCATCCCCCCATCACCAGAGGCTGTATTATGCGTTGTTGTTGGCGTGGCCTACATGCTTATCCAAGCATGCTGCGGTGTGGTACAGTACACACGTCTTCCCATCCCCTCTGCCCTCCCCTGTCCTGTCCGCAGGCCCACTTCATTTACGTTGGCTCCTGAATTAATCCCAGTTAACTGTCACATTAGCTCAAATCTGTTGGTCGGCTTTGTCAACAGCATAAACTAGCCTGGGTACGTGATATCGTAGATTATTTTTGCTTTGCCACATTCTGCTTGTATGAATATATTTAGGATAGCCAAAGCTGTGTCTATAGATGACCTCTGTCTTATTAAAGCAATGCACACATTTCGTTTTTGTGTCGTCTTGCATTTAACTGACCCGCAGGTGTCCTTTAAAATGTTGGCGCTGGGGTTCAATGCTCTTGCTTCTGTGGATGCTTGCATGCGTGCATGTATATTTTCCATTTGAGTCTTTGGAAAGGTTTTAAGAAATTAAAACATTTTGTTTTGATTTTTTGTGATTCGTAAAAGTCTTCTTTTAATCGGCTTTCTGTGACTTTCCCATATGTGCTACTTTGTGCAGGTCTGCCACCTGAAATCCCGACACGTTTTATCAAAGTTTCCGATTTACTGCGGTGTGGCATTGATCTTTTTTTCATCCCCTCCTCTGCATCTTTCATTGAGCACCTCTCTGTCTCTTGCTGCTCATTTACAATGGATGTGCAGAATGTGCTTGAGAGATGCACCAAGCGGGTGCCACAGGAGAGCGCATCCCCCACTCATAAGTCTTTCATCCTAATCCCCAGTCCCTGTCCAAGAAAGGGCCTCCTTTTCACTCATCTGCCCCAAAGCCTCTTTTTGTGACCCCCCTCAGTCTCTCTCCCACGACCAGAAGCCATGCATGCTAAGACAACGAAATACACGCGTGCATTGTCGCCTATAGTCAGAAACCACGTGACTGGAGAGTTGTTCCCGTTTGCACAACATTTTTTTTTTTTTTCCTAAACCCCCTCCCCCAAAAGAAAGCTCGGGTCAAAACATATTTGCTCCAAACTGTGGAATGGAGGATGTTTAATGCCAGGATATGCAGAACTGACACAGCCTCTTACTATATGTTTTTGCCTGAAGGTGGAAGCAGATTTACTGCCAGGCTGACTAACACAGCTGCTGGGGGAGCATGTCTCTCGTTAAAGGAATTGTCCTCAATAGAGATGGACGTTTGGCAGCGAGTTACGTAACTGACTGGGGATCATCTCCAGGCGGTGTTGGTGTTGGGATTTGGTGTGTCAGACTGTGTTGTGCATGCCTGTGTGTGAGTGTGAGAAAGTTTTTGTTCTGGAGTTTGTGATTCAGAGCACTTAAAACAAAGTAAGATATGATCAAATACTCTTTAATTTTTACGACCCAATGTTTTTCTATCCTTCTATTCTAAGCATGTAAAAAAAATAAGGAAATTTGGAATAGGACTTTTTTGCAGACATGTAATTCCCGTCATGTTCATTTTCATCATAAGGCATGCAGTAGCACGGAAACCACACATGCTTTGTCAATAAAATCCTCCTTTTCACAGCTGTATTTTAGAAATAAATGCAAAGACCTTTTTTCTCCAATCAGTTAAAAGAAAGTCAAAGAATATCAATGGAAATTAATGAGCATCTTTCGAGTGATAACTTTACACTCATATAATTTAAATTATTTTGGGCCGATAAAACCTAAAGACTTCGCCGTCAGATGGCTGCCAGCAGGATATATGTATGAAATTGTCCTGTTTTGGATTTTTATGCATTCATTTCTATCTCTTGATTTTATTACATTATATAGAGACTAAACAGCACCTAAGAAACAGAACATAACAACTGACATGACAGAAAACAGTCAAAATGATCTAAGAAACCTGGCAGTGTATTCAAAAATAACCCGAGTCCATGTGTGGATCAGTTCTCCTGATTATTGTCAATAGGATCGACCTAAAGATGCCGGAGAAATATGAGAGACACCAGAGGCAAAAATGCAGCAGAGGGAACACATAATGTAGAAAAGTCACGCTACATTTACTTCATGAAAAGGAGCCCTGACTAAGTACTGAGTGCATGTGCAATATTGTTCTTCTATAATATTCTAATTTTGTATAATATTTTATTTGGGGTCTTTTTTATTATGTAATCAATAGTCATTATAATTAACAGAAAAAACACTGTGTTTATGCATTTAGCAGTCACTGTTATCCCAAGGGACTTACAAAGACACAATGTGACAGTTATCAACAATATGACAATATGTTATTACTATGTCATTACTATGTCATTAGTATGAAAAATACTATTACTGAGTATTCTGTTAAATGATAAAAAAAAAACATTGAAGCATATGGAGATGTATATATCTCTACTTTCATTGTCCTAAACATTTAAAGACATTTAAGTTAAAAAAAATGCTCCTGTTTCAGTAAATGATCAATAGTTTATGTACAGTTAAATAAGAAAAATTAAGTTCTGAGCAGGCTTGGTGTGCTGCCAGCTGCTAAGAAATCTACACACACCTCATATAAAGTGACTCTAATCCTGTATATTGTAAACATATCGCTCTGCTATAAGCACTCAAGGTTGAGAGGCTCTCTGTCTGTGCTGGGTTCAGGGACTCTGTGTTGGCTTGCTCTCCGCCTGGTGTGACCCCACCCCTGGTAAATACAGGGTTGGAGGTTTCCTCTCTGGATAAAAATACTTCAACTTCTTTACAGAGAGAGAGAAAGAGAAAGACAGAAGCAGATGGGGGGAAGCAAATTCCTTTTGTATGCACACCCATTATGCTCAGTGGGCTCAAGATTTACACTCTGCTACAGCAGTACCTCTATATATATGTGTGTAATCTTTGTAAAAAGAAAACAGCTGACAGAGAATCAGTCTGTCTTTAACCAGTAAACACAAACTTTTTTTTCCATTTTTGTCCCTCTTGAACTACCGTACCTGACTCAGTGTGACATCAGCATTGTGCTGTTTGAGTTAGCTTTACACTGACAGAGACCTTAAACTGCAACAGGTAGAGATTCACTAATGGTCAGGACTCCAGAAGCCTGCAGAGACCCGAGAAGAACCTCCTTATATTCTGGGAGATCCATCTGAGTAATAAGAGCTTCTAGTTAGGAGAACCAGAACGCAGAACAGAGCAGGAAATCGCTCTCTGACTGACTTCCTTGTTTGAACTAAAAGCAGATCTGCTATCATGGCACCATTGAAACCATGCCTGTGAGTAATAACTGAACTTTGATCATCTTGATGACAAGAAAGCTACACAATGAGCTTTGTGGAGTTATACCTCTTTTCATGCTCTTAAGTTAAAAAAAAACAAGAATCCATTTTTCTTTGAATACCTTTATAGTTCATCTCACTTCTGTTTTCATCTCTCTTTAAAGAAACAAGAATACCCAGCAAACGGTACGCCTTTCTGCAGCAGGCCAGCGTTTTGATGATCCGAAAACAACACAATTGGAGAATCAAATGTAATTTAGTTGACCTCTTTTCTCTGTTGCAAACCAGTTGCCACCTAAGTCTTTAGAATGAATGATACAGGACTGGAAAATCAAAGGACGGGACTGAGAGAGGTCTTTGACATTCTGGTGAAAACACCTTCACAGCGATTGCGCAGCTTGACTTTCCAGCTGGGTGAGTCTCCTGAAGACACTCTCGTACACGCTTTGTGTCTCATCATCCTCCAGAGTCCGGGCCGCGCCCTGGAGAAGCTCCGGACGCTACAGGATGACCCCCTTGCTAACCATCTGGCTGAAAAGTGGCAATCGGGCGAAGGCCAATTAGATGATTTTGGAGATCATTGTAGCCAATTTCAGGCCAAGACGGGAGAGTCCCTGACATCGCTGGCAAGAGTTTTTAAAGTTTTATTTGACCAAAGGTTGTGTGACTCAGTTCTGAGGAATCTTGCTTACAAGAGAGCCCTTTCTAATGAATGCTTTAAGACAAGTTCTCTGGGATATAACAATTTTAGAGAGGAAGCCAAAGCTGTATGCAGGCCTCAGTTTGCGGAGTGGATGTGTTCCTCCTCTGATCTCAAATCAGAGTTTTCGCTCGATCCAAACAGATACCTGAGGGAAGAAAATGCAACATTAAAATTTGCTGTGTCTGAGGATGAGTCTGCAAAGGCTCAGTGCCTCCCCAGCCCTCTGGTGGACAGTCCCTCTGAGCTTTCATATCCCTCTCATCTTGAGATAAGTCTTCCTCCAACAGATTCTTTTAAAGGGGACAAAGCATTTACAGAAACGTCAGGAAACCAAGAACTGATAGCCCCTTCCATCCATCCTGTTAGTGGAAGTCAAACTGAAAATGTTCATTCAACAGTGCCTCAGCACACACCAGCTGGAAGATCCCAGTTTGGAGGAGAAAATGAAATTAAGACAGATGAAGTATCAATGAATACATTTCAAAGTACCAAAAGTGCAACTTACCCATACAAGGCCAACAGTGGGACCAAAGCAACACAGTTGGCTACACAAAATATTCTGCCAAATATTTCTGGTTTAAAAAGCCCAAGTGAAAGCAAAGAAACTAAAGAAGAGGAAGAGGAGGAGGAGGAAATATTTTATGCATTTGTTATCTTGCATGCTCCAGAAGATTCAGATGTGGCGGACAGCATGAAGGAAAAACTTGAGGCTGCCATCGGTACCACAGGGGCAACGTTCTCAGATGAGTTTGCTGTTCCAGGAAAAAGCACTCTGAGGTGTGTGCAGGACGCTGTCAACAACTCTGCTTTCACCATCCTGCTGCTCACACGCAACTTCAACTCACAAATGCTGGAAATGAAGACCAACATCGCTCTCATCAACTCCATACACAATGAACACAAATTTAACACAGTCATCCCACTGCTGCCTATGGACAACTGCATGCCCAGACGGAGTATTCCCATCGCTCTGCAGACCCTGGTCCCACTGGAGGAGAAGAGAAACTTTGAAAGAAAACTACAAAAGGTTTTTAATAGAGCAAATATTGAGAGACAGAGAAAGATCTGGACTGAAGAGCTGAAAATCAGGAAACTCAAACAGGAAAAAGAGAGGCTGAGGCTTCACATGGAGCAAAGGCTCGTTCTTGGAGCCAGTGTGCAAAGAGAGCAAGAGGTTTGGTGGCCACAGCATTCTAACATTCACATTGAAAACGCAAATTATGTCATGATTGGGAATGACTCTACTATGACTGTGGGCAGAGGTGGCAGTGAGGATCAAGACTGAGTATGGAAGGAAGGAAGGAAGGAAGGAAGGAAGGAAGGAAGGAAGGAAGGAAGGAAGGAAGGAAGGAAGGAAGGAAGGAAGGAAGGAAGGAAGGAAGGAAGATCTTTTCTCAACACTAAAATTCTTAAAGTTGGAAGAGCTTTGTGTTTCTACTATATTTAAAACTAAGCTTGAAAAGCTAAATCAAAATAGTCAAAACAGCAGTTCTACACCGCAGCTATTTTGGCTTAAATGGGGAACTTCATCATCTTTATCGTCATTAAATATAGCGAAAGACTGCCATCTAGTGACTGTGATTGGATTTACAGTCTCTGACCCATTCAACTGTACCAACTCTGTTTGGCCAACAGGGGGCTCTGCTGTCATACTTTTCTCATTGACATAATCTTTTCCCTCTGTTTCGGGTGAATAAAATATTGTTTGCAAAACAAAAGCTTGAGTAAGTGTTGTTTGTTATATGAGCTGGATTAAACATGTTTTATAGCAAAGTGGGGGTCAGGAACTCCTGGGGAGGTGGCAAGGCATCAATGAGGGGCTCACAAGATGGGGGGTTTAAGCATTGTGATTTAATCTCTAAGGTACATGGAGGTCCAATATATATTAGAACATACAAAAATGTGAACTTTCCCTGAAATAAATAGATTAAAACTTTATTAATTTATCTAATACATTATTCAAATGTTAAACCTACTTTTAAACTGTAAAATGCATCATTAAGTAATTAAATGTAATAAAAAATAGTATTATATGCAGTTTATAAAATATATAATTACTTAACTTTATTAATGCATATAGAGTAAACCAATTCTATGAATTTATAGGTGGATATTTTAGAGGAAAATATTTCCATTGTTCTTACATGTGGCGTAATGAAAGTTGTCTGCTAAAATTAGCAGAAACTTTACGATGTAATAACCTCAAATTTATGCACTGCTAGAAATCAAGGGTTGGATTTTATCATAGGTTAATCTAATCAAGAGGGAATGTTCAGATCTTTTTTTCTTGTTTTACAAATGAGACACAATGTTTTCATCTGTTACAAACAAATTATCAAAATCTTTATGTAAAATAGAAAATTATTAACATTTTTGCATGAATTATGCCGAAAAATTAGATCTGCTGCACATGCCTGGAGGGAAGAAAAGGAGTTAATTTCCTAACAAACTGACAGATGTCCAGATCCCCTTCAATCCACTAAAAGGACAGAACCAAAGACAAGTAGGTATTTTATACTTTGATGATGATCGTCGCTGAAATTAGGTTTGATGAGGCATAACAGAGTTGGCAAATTTCATTTTGTCTCCAACTTGCACATACAAAGAAAAGTATTCAAACTTCTTCTGACATAGAAAACGGATTTAACACATGTTTAATATAGGGTAGGACTACTCCATGTTACTGATTGAGTGAACTTTATCAGTAAGACACACCTGCACAACAAAATCCCTTTTGAGCCAGTGGTGGAGCAAAGCTCATACCTATGTTTCAGCAGTTTTGAATTCCCCCATGAGCTTTCTAATTATGCTGAAGGGGAGGATGACTGATACAATCACCCATGTTGATGTTACCGTTCATACTGACAATGTTCCACAGTATGCAGCATTCCTTTAAAAACATCCCAAAAAATGAACATAATATGAAAACTGTTTTTTAAATACATCTTTTAGGACTCAAGAGATGAAAGAAAAAAATCACTGCTAAAATCAAAGGATGGTGGTAGTAACCTTATGGTGTTCAGATGATGGTAATGTGAGAACAGAATGATTAGAACTGACCTAAACCCCTAACACAAATTAAAAATGTATATAAACCTACAGCTGAGGATAAATAGGAACCATTTCTGGAAAAATAATAAAGATCAGTATAAGAGACAGAAGTTTGAATCAGAAAAAGCAAGTAATTTAGCACGAGTGCCCTAGTCTTATGTGTTCTCAGAGCTGGCTAAAGGCAGAGGTGGGTTAGACATCCATATGTAGTGGGGTGAGGTGGCGGCCTGAATTCGGGCGTTTACTTGGGATATCACGCCTCTGTTGAGTGCTTGTACAGTACCGTATATGTCCCTATGGATGGGGTGGGCTGTGTGAATGTGATTGGAAGAATGTGAATTTGTTTTTGTCTACTTGTCAGGTTGAGTGTTACCCTCCCACCTACTGAACATCCTAGGCCCCTAGTATGAGCAGGACCTTTCCCCTTCTTATGCCCCCCACAGATGAGGGGTGTCTGTGTCTGCCGGGCCAGGCCTAGGCCTCCTGGACCTGTGGGGTCGCCACGAGGTGGTGGTGCACTCCCGGGCCCTCTGACCCCTGGATGCTTATACGGGTTCACGTTGGGTGTGACTAGCCACAGGCAGAACCCATGGGCTCGTTGTCAAACCCTGTGGCATCTAGGCACTATGGCCTCTGGGTACATGCCCCTCAGGAACTGGACCCCTTGGGGGTTGGGCTCCAAGTGCTCTCATCTTCCCTTCTCTGGTGGGTATGGCTGTCCCTACGCCTGACTCGCTTGTGTCCCAGTAACCTGGGGTGCCCCTGAATATCTGGGGCTCATATGGCCTCTTTCTCTGTTCTGGTCCCTGTAGAGCGAGTCTGGGGTCGCCTACACCGGCTATTAAGCATACTTTCCTTCCCGAAGAAGCATTGTAACACCCTTTACACACGAGCATGCCAATGCATACATGCCACAGGAGTGTAGTTCCAGGTGTTCATGGATACACACTAATACTAAATACTAAGCTGCAGCTACAGATATATACCACCCTGAATAACATTTTGTAATTACCATAAGTTTTTCCTTCCACATACATGGATATCTTTTTTAATGTTTAGTTTGGTTGTTCTGTTCTGTTACGCTCTCGGTTTTCTGTTCCTCTCATCTCATATAGGTATGGAAGTAGACTTCAAGGAGTTACTGTATATCTTCTGTGTTCCTATTTCCTATTTTTGCTGTTTTGTTTTATTTTCATGGTCTCTTTCCTGTCTCTATCTCTTTCTCTCTCTACTTAGTTATTATCTCCTTTCTTTCCGTTTCGTCTTTGTGTCCATTGTATATGATTTTACTCCCTTAATCATTTTTAATAAAGTTTCATATACAAATACCAAGCAAAACCTTACGGCAACAGCCATAATATTCTGCTTGTGAAAGCAAATATGTTGGGCTATGATTGAGCTCTGAGAAATCTATTCCCAGAGCTCTATTTGTAGAAGAGGACACCAAAAAAATAAAAATTAAAATAAAATAAATCCACAGTTTAAATCTTGAAAAAAAATAATCATGAAACGGATAAAGTTGTGACTAATGTAAACTGCTAGGCAAACGGAAATATTTGTGTAAATCAGCTGTTGAATGTTAGTTCCTTTTGAACTTGTTCTGCACATACTAGCTTTGCAGCCTGGCAAAGCTATTCAAATCCCACTTGAAGAGGTTTGAATATGAGACTTTTTATAGAAAAACATTTACATATTTAATTCCTTCCTGAAAATGTCACATGTTTGCTGGAAAACATGAAGACCAAAAAACACATATAGAAAGTATGGAGATAGTTATAGAGAAGTTAAAAGTGGATTTAGATGGACATACTGTAAGGTAGAATTCCACTAGGAAGTATGGTGGTGGCCGCATCATTCTGTGGGGGATGCCTTTCTTCAACAGGGACAGCTGACTGGAGTATGGATAGCGGTAAATGCACACCTATCTTGCAATAAAAAATGACTATTCTAACCTTGAAAAATATGAGGCTGGGTTCACGATTTAACTTTCATCAGGAAAAAGACTCCAAAAAGTGTTCGGGTCAAAGCACATTTTTACACAAAGAGACATTTTAGCACAACGTCCCAAAAATCTGATAGAAAAGCCCAGCCTGATTTCAATTAGGAAACTGTGGAAAAAGCTGAAAACTAATTTCCTTAAACACATTACTTTGTTTTACACTGACATAAACTCTTCCTTGCATTTTTAAAAGGAAATTTGGGCCAAAGGATTAGTCTATACGTGTGTTTTCCATTATACTTTTGTTACATATCTTCTATTTGTATCTATCTAATATCAAAATTTCTAGATAATGCTTATTTGTAAGTCACCTTAGATGAGCAGTGTTGTGCATCTTGTGCCCTAATAAAAAAAATATATATATTATTTGCAGTCTACTCTTTTCCTCTGAGTCATATCCAATTGACTTGAGCAGTGGTTTCACACTGCATCATTTTATGGTGACTTACTGACCAATCAGAGCAGCCTGGAGTTTTAATATTTACAATTATTCAGACAGTACTGGTGACAGCAGAATACAGGCCTGTATACCGTCTCTTTTTTTCTCCTTATACAGCTTTCATTTTGAAGACTTGGTAGGTTTGTATTTTCTTCGTTTGCAGATTATGGATGAATTAGTCCTCCACCAGATTTCTCTAGCTTAGGATATATTTGTATAACCTTCAGTTTTAACCCACCACTCCTCTTTTCCTGACCTGCATGCTGTTTTCTTTGGACTTCAAGATCCTATTTGTTCACTCAGGTTCTCAGACCAAACCTTCAAAGACGAGCTTCATTTATAACTAACAATATAGATGCCTTATGAAGATAACTGGATTTTATCGGGGTGTTGCAGTAAATAGGATCAGTGTCAGGAACTACAGCTTAGATTTGTATTGGTGTTTTTTTATTTTAATTTATTTTTTTTATTTTATTTTACAAAAATGTGCAGCTTTCTTTTAATAATTAAAAAAGACTCATTGAAATTTGTGACACTGACCTGAAAAATGTGAGAAAGTGGAAATGGAATACCTCTGCAAGTCTATAACGCTATTAATAGGTACATATTTAATCTAGCCGAAATTTTTGATTATCTAATTTAGTGAGGGAGACTGAGTAACTTACAGGATAATATGTTTAATTTCTCTCCTGACCCTCCCTTGTTTAAATTCAGCTTATATTTATAGCACAAAAATATGTCATATATCATCCTACTTTTCCAACAGATCCAGAATATAATGCAGTTTTTTTTTTTTTTTTGTTTCTTCAAATTTAAGAAAATAAAAAGGTTATCTAACTATCAGTACTGTTATATTCCTTTGCATTACTCCATTTCATGAGCTCTGTCTTTGGGCTTTTCTCATGTATTTCACTATGGAAACATGTGGGTTTGAGTCAGCAGCCATCCTACCCTTAGTTTGTATTACATTGTGATGACTCCTGACAGGATTGTAAAGGCTGGGGTGGGTGGATCGCGCATGCGCAATGCGCCTCATCCAATGATCAGTGCGGCAGGAAAAGCGCAGAAGGGGGAAAAAAGGAGATGAAAACAGTTAGGAAAAGGGAAAAAAAGAGGAACAGCGGTTCAACTTACTCCTTTATTTTATTACCTTAGTGGAAAATGTTTATCTTTGCTCTTGTGCCGCAAGTGGGCTATTTTCGTTATGCCGTAAGAGCTGAAGATTTAAAAAAAAAGAAGGATCTTTTTCTTTTTTCAGGAATCCTGCCTCCAAACTGCTGTCACGATTGAAGGAGGTAAAGCTGAGCAGGGGGCTCATCTGATCAAGGAGGGATTCAATCAAGATTAGAACAGACAGGTTTTAAGTTTTTTTTATTATTATTATTCTTTTCCAATCAGCATTAAGGTTGCTTTTCCCCCCCTACTGCATCGGATTCCTCTGGACAGGATGTCATTTGCATTCAGGAGGAGCTCCTCCGGCTGACTGAGGGACACAGACGCACAGACGGACGATGGGAGATGCGCCAGAGGACAGAGGGATGAGACGCACATTTATCGTTCCTGCCATCAAGAGCTTCGATCACTACGACTTCACCAGGGCCAAGATCTCCTGCAGCCTGACGTGGCTGGTGGCCAAGGCTTTCGGCTCGGGTAGGTGGCGCCTTTCGGAGCCTTTAATGCAGAGAAGACGGTTTAAGACTAATCAACCAACATGTGTGATAATGCGGCGTGCTGCTGAGACTGTTTGGTAAACATCATCATGTTATTAGGATCTCTATGTGACAGAAACACGTTGGAAGCAAACATTCTGCCCAACAACAAGCTGCTTTTTGGAATAAACTGAAGACAAGTTTATTATTTATAAAGTTAGTGATTTAAAGACCTAATCTAGGTTATATTTCTCCTAACAGCTGTCTGATCTTCCAATAATAATCATAGTTAATACTGGAAAGATCATTGATAAATTGGCTCTGGAACTTCTGTGGGTATCACATGCCTTGCAGGGGCGGAGCTAGATGGGGGGCCAGAGGGGGCCATGGCCACCCTTACCCAATCATTGGCCACCCCTACCATTTTTATCCCCATAAAACTGACAGTGGCAGCAGAATTACTCACAAGTGATCAGTGGTGTCAAAAGTACACACTTTAGTTACTTAAGTAGAAGTATAGATACTGCTGTTTAAAAGATGTATAGAATTTACCTTTTTACTCAAGTAAAAGTGAAAAAGTATGTACTCCAAAAACTACTTAAAGTATAAAAGTATAAAAAAAAAAAACAGGCAGATGCCACTATATGAATTGAAAGATAAATTTTTAGACTATTTGAAAAAATTCTTTGAGATAGGGCCAAGGATGAGGGAGGTCTTGTTGGTCTCCGTCTCCTGATACGCTCTCGCCTGTGTCCGACATTTCAGACATTTACACATCTTTTTCTGAATTCGACATTGTAGCATGGCATAGACAATTTGTGTTTGCAGTTTGAAGAACACCTGCTTGCTTCTGATGATTTCTTTTAGCTAACCAGTGAGGGTTTGCTTTATATGACTCATCCAATTACACTAGTTTTCACTAGATGTGGATGGAGCCAATGATCTGCATTGGATGGCACACATGACGTGAATTAAATATTTAGAAACATTAAACCGAAGCCAAGAGTGAAGAGTAATGTTTGTTTAAAAAGTACAGATACTTGTGTGAAAATGCAATGTGTAGAAGTCCGAAGTAGGAAGAAAAATAAGTAATGGGGTGAACTATAGATATATAAAAAGTCTACTTAAGGTCAGTAACAAAGTATTTGTACTTCGTTACTTGACACCTCTGCAAGTGATACTACAGTAATACTCTCAATATTCAAAACGTTTTAATTTTTCATAGATTAACAATTACTTGACCACAAAACACTGTGGTTAGTTAGACACATCAATATACAAACATTAAAGATGATAAAGTACATAATTCATACTCTTTTCAGAACTAGAGGTTTTGTTACATGTGGTAAAGAGAAAATGCAAGTCAGTCTTCAGTTAAATCATAGATAAAAAACTCTTCTATTAAAAACTTAGTAAATACATTTTTTTGTAGATATTAGTACTTGTAAATATCAATTTTATGCAGAATGATTATTAATAAAAGTAGGTAAGCAATGGCAATGAAAGGATGTTTGTCCCAGAACTCAAACCTGAAAGAACGTTATCCACTTTACTTTTTATCTAGATAGATGTTTAAATATATGTGTCTATTTGTTAGGAAAGGCTGTACGAATGTATAATCTGTCTTTATTTGGAAAATATGGATGTTGTGGTTGTTTATTGTCCTGTTGGATCAGTATAGATTGACCCTAAGGTTCTGGTGCTGATCCGCTTTCGGCCACCCTTCAGTGTACATTGGTTATTGCCTGGCCACCCTTATAAAAATGTTCTGGCTATGCCTCTGATGCCTTGACTTTGACTAGGCCACTGTGACATACTGTAGCTCTGGTTGAAGGTTTGAGTCTTAAGCAGCAACAAGCATGCTTTTGGATTCTGAAAAAAGTAAAGAAAAAAAAACAAACCATCAGACTTTGTTTTCCAAGTCTGAAAACATTTCGCTTCCCATCCAGGAAGCTTTTCAAATTCAAAATGTCTGGTTTAGTGTTGAGTTCCAAGCTTTATAGAGTAGCCCAAACAAAGCCTTGTTTTGGCTTAGAAAACTGCAAAACCGATACTGGCCCATGCGTCTGTAAAGGGGAGTCGTTTGGGGGATTGTTAGTGCCTGTCTGACCAGGTTAGAGGTATTGGTCCCCCTGCATGGCCATAAGGATTATGATAGTGGGAAGGAATCAACTCTATTGCTGTGTTATAAGTTTTTGAGAGCTGAAACCTGAGTCTACCCCCTCTGTTTATGGTCTGTTTTTCTCTCTTAACATAAATGGCTTCCTTCACACCCCTTTAAAACCACCTGTCATCTTTGTCCAAAATGTGAACATTCTGGTCCTCAAACAAATGTCATTTGTCCTTAAGGAGTAGGTGGACAGCAGAGTCTTGTCTGGAAGAGGTAGATCTCCTGTGTTGGGCCATGCGTCTGTGGAGAGCTTGTTTGGTTTCTCCAATGTAAAGATCAGAGCATTCCTCACTGCATTGAACTGCATACACCACTTCACTCATCTTAGGTTTGGGAGTTTAGTCTTTAGGATGCACTAGAGTCTGTTTAAGGGTCTTTTTTGGTTTGAAATGTACTGGGATCTTGTGTTTGGAGAAAATCCTCTTGAATTTTTCAGAGACTCCAGCAACATATGGGATGGTGATGTTTTTGCGTTTAATCTTCTTACTGTTATGGTCTGCTGCAAGTCTTTTAGATTTCCTTGCTGATTTGAAAAAACATCCAGTTTCAGGTATCCACAGATTTAAAGAGCATCTTTGATGTGTTTCTGTTCTTTGTGCTTCACCTCTGTTTTAATAGGGACATGCTCGGCCCGGTGTTGTAAGGTTCTAATGACTGAAAGTTTCTGTTCTAGTGGTGTAAGTCAAAAAGAAGATATTGGTCTGTGTGAGTGCATTTCCTACACACTTCAGTGTCGAGGTTCCTCCTCTCCTTTCCTCTCCTTCCATGCTCACCAAACAATCCAAAAAAGGTTGCTTGTTGTCAATGGCATCCTTTCTGTTGATGTTGTGGTCCACCAAGTTGATGTGTCTTGTAAAAGCTTCCTCTTCGTTTAGCTGGATTTTGACGATTGTGTTTTCCACATAACTAAACCAGTGGCTTAGTGGTGTTTCTCTAAAGGTGCCCAAGCTTTGCTTTTTGATTGTTTTTTTCCTTCTAGCCCAGCATCAAGCTCCTACCATGAGTGCTTGCCTGATTTTAATGCATAGAATTTAGAATTTTGCCCCAATAGCAATATGGAAAATTACAAATTTTGCTTTTCATAACTTTTTTTCAATGTGAACTGTTGTCTTGCAGCCCTTCCTGAGCGATTTTATTAAGTTGAGGTCTGATGTCCTGTCAACAGATTCTTCCACTAGAGCTGTCAGTTTCAGCAGCTCCTGCAGGATACAACAACCCTCTCTGCTGCCTCTCTGGCTGTACACCCCTTACCTAGTCTGTCAGTTTAGGTGGACATCCAACATTATTGTGCGGCATTGCTACCTGACTCATATATTGTTTGGAGGAAGGAATGAATGCTGCTATGGGAGATGTTTAAAACTTATGATATTCCCCATCAAACCTCTCCACAACTTTTTTCCGAACATATCTATTTTTTAGGGGGTGGGGGGGTTGCCATCATGATTCTGTTTGTCCACTAACGGCTCTAATTAATCGAATTAATTGATCTCCAAGAAAAGAAACAGAATGGTTCACTTATAATGAAATAAAAACACTCTTATGGACACTCTTACATAAACGAGACAGGCCTCAGAAAATTAACACATTATGGCAAAGATTTTCAGCAATATAAAGGAGAATATACAACATACAAAATTTGAATCAAACATGTGAAAAAACATGTGGTAGAACACAACATCAGTGCTAAACCTATTGGTGTTTCTTTGAGTTTAGCATGCAAAATCTCAGAAGTAATGATTCATACACTTCAACTTGGATGTATTATTGGCTAGAGTTGCTGCTAACGAATGTACTGACAAATAATATTGATGAAGCATGGGATGTAAGATGAAAACAATCTTGATCTAAGGATCAAATACAAAAAGAACAGAAAGATGCTGCCTGAGAACAATCTTTGGGTCAGATCACATAGAGCCAAGCGTGTATTGTGGCTGCAAGCATTTTGCTGCTGCCCTGTTTTTTTTGTCTTGGCCCTCCAATGACACAGTTTCAGCTCCTAGTACCACCGAGAACTGTGGCCCAATTCATGAGCAGTCCTCAGAGTCCTGTTTGGCCCAGATAGACCCGGCGAGCTGCGGGTAAAATCTGTCCCTGGCTGGAAGCAACAGTTTTCCTACAACCTCAGAAAATCAGAGAGGTAGATTTTTCACATGCATCTGGTTTTCTGGAGTTATAACAATCCCATCTTGATCCTGGAGGTTAAAAATTTAGGGCTGCTCAATGGCGCAGTGGGTAGCACCTGCTGCCTTGCAGCAAGAAGGTTTCAGGTTTGATTCTGAGGTCTTTCTGCATGGAGTTTGCATGTTCTCCCTGTGCATGTGTGGGTTCTCTCCAGGTACTCCAGCTTCCTCCCACAGTCCAAAAACATGACTGTTAGGTTATTTGGATTCCCTAAATTCTTCTTAGGTATGAGTGTGTGTGTGAATGGTTGTTTGTCTCTGTGTTGCCTTGTGATAGACCTGTCCAGGGTGGACCCCGCCTCTCACCTGTAGACAGCTGGAGATCGGTACCAGCACCACTCGCGACCCCAGCTGGGATTAGGCATGACAGAAATTGGATAGATGGCTGCAAATTTATTTATCATGATAATTTATGTCAGTTGTTGTAAAACAATAAATAAAAGAAGTAGATCCAAAACTTGAACTGTGAAATCCTTGAAGGTTAACAAAAAATTTCTGAGTTTGTCTTTTATAAAAGTATTTCTACTACATTTATCATTTAAATGTAACTTGAATGTGAATTTAAGCGTTGCATAGTATTCCCTGCAAATATAATCTGTTTCTTGTAATTTAAATGTGAGCCTGTTGCTGCTGTCAGCCTGTTGTCTGGCTTATGTTCATACTGACTGGCCATTCAGGACATGACTCAAATGAAACATTGATTTAGCTGGGACTGAAGTTGGAAAACTCTTAACATTCGAATACATTTGCTGTGATTATCATGAATAAGTTCAGCAACAAAACCATGAAACCGTTTATTAGGAGTTTATGATGCGCCTTCAAATGTCACTAAAATGAGTAGAAAATATCTTTTAAATTATAAATCCAATGGCCACTTTATCAGTGCCAGATTGTCACCCCTAATTAGCTCAATAAATTTCTTGACTCCTTATAGCAAAGACCCAACAATTCATCACAATCCTCCCTCAGAGATTTTGGACCATGTTGGCGTTACAGGATTATGCAGTGGCTGCAGATTTACTGACTGAACATAACATACCCTCCTAACATTAGCTAAATGAGCTCTATTTCATCTGCTGGTTGCAATACTTCTTTGACCTACTGTTGCCTTCCTGCTCATTGTCCTCTGACCTCTGAGATCATGGCTTTTTATCTCAACCAAACTGCTTCTCACTGGACTATTTTTTTGCATATTATCTTTACTTTTATTGTTTCTTTTTGCTGCTATGTTGCTCAATGCAAACTTAAGCAAGTTTGGATAGAGTATATAAGAGATCCTTCCTGCTGCCATTAACATCTATGCAGCTGGTTGAAGAAACTCCTTTAACAGTCTCAGCATTAATTTCCCTTTTGGATCAGTTAAGTATTTTTTAATTGAAGACCCAATTGCAATGCCTTGCTGCCATGTGGTTGACTGATTTACTAGCACATTTTAGTAAAAATAAGAAGCCGTAAAATGAGAAACCATCTAGTCTGATATGAATTTTTTTTTATTATTGATTCCTAAAAACAATGTTAGCCTCTCAAGATTTGCTGCTGCTGTTTGTTGTTTTGCTTTAAATTGGTTGTTAACAAGGAGAGAAATGGATCCAAAATGGCTAAGGGCCACAGTTCTATTGTTAAGGGTCTCTTTTGTTTGATTATTGATCCATATTTGGTTAAAGAAAAAGCTAATTCTAGACTAGAGTCACAAACTAAGTTATTTTTACCTTATCAGTATATATAAGTAGAAGGTATGCCATGGATAAAGCTGCCTGCTTAAGTGTTGTAGACCAAACACCGGTTGATAAACCTCTCAGGTTTGTTATTTGCATTGTGTGTAACCGAGTTGATGAAAGTATGTGTATCAGCAGTGGGTGATTCAAATCACACAACACAGTTCCACATCCTTCTTTACTCTTTCCGGTCTGTTAGGAGTTTCTGTTGGTACATACCATCCCAAAAGTAGAGAGGGAGGCAAAATAGTTTCTAACTGGCCCCTTCCACCTCACTTAGATGATAAGCTGCATTTCAGGTGGCTGAAAAAGATATCTAATATCATTATTTCCTGGTTTTTGTTTCCATTTTTGTTTCTTGGAGTTTCCATTTTTCCTCTTATTGGTTTATGTTCTTGTTAATTAGGCAGCCTCAGTTGCTTTTAAAGCAGGAAAATACCCATCTGGAAAATGGGCAAAGTATGTAAAAAAACAGGTTTGGTTCAGATTGTCTCCAAAACATACCTTTAACCCAAAATGCATAACTTTTCTTTGTTCCAAAGAGTTTTCAAAACATCTCTGTCTTTTAAGATGTGCAGGACGCCTTTCTCACATATGATATGTAATTTTCATTACCATTTATGATCTAATGTCTAGGAAATTGTAATTTTTGCATGTTCAATTTAAGGATTGTTCTTTATTTCTTTTGCTACAGCATAATGTAGGGCTTGGATTGATCGGTTGTTGTTGTTATTAAGCTTGTATTTGTGTCAGTGACAGTCAGAAAACCATGTTGCTGGATCCATGCAGGGATTTCCGCTGCAGACTCTTGTTTTTAATACAGCTCTGCCTTAAGGGCCTTAACTTCACAGTCTTTTAATAACAGTCATAAGGCATGTTACGTTTGCACAGGGGGATTGTGTGAATCTCTTAATAATATTAGGCAGTTAAAGATCCCAGTCATATTTAATGTTGCAGTTTATGCAATTTTGCTCTGGTGTCAAATCTAATTTTGGTTTTGTTGATGTTTTTTTTTTATGAAAAAAAGAGAGATTTATTTTAGTCTTTCTCCCTGTGTTCCACCCTCTGTCAGTAATAGTGGGTTTAAATGGGATTTATCTAATGAGGATCTTGGTTGTTTTAGCAACAACTAACCTTTTAGTCTCATTGTTTGCATTAAAAAATAACAAACTGCAGGGATCCAGCAGAGATAAGCACAGTAGACTATTAGCTTGTTCCCAGGGGTCTCCAAAAGGAGCAGTCTTCTCCATGCCTGGACTTCCCGTGGCAGCTACTTCCTGTCTGCTTCCTGTTTGATGGCCGACAAAAAAATGCTCTATGAGGCAGATTTTTGATGAACTTTAGAAGAAAAAAAAAAGTTGTGATTGTGTTTCAAGTCATTTTCCCTTAACTCTTCTATGAGCTGTTGTGTGAAGCAGGAGCTGCTGTTTTCTAGAGCTGATTGAACATTTCAGTATACAGAGTCAGCTGACAACAACCTCCCCCTAATCAACAAATCATCACGGTTCTGAGTATAGCTTTGCTAATTTGCTCTAATGCGTAGACATGGTTACAGGTTGGAGCAGTTAAACAGTTGTGATGAAGAAGTTCTCATTCAAGAGGTGGAACATCTGCATGTTGCTTTAAATATCTCCTTTCATCACCCAGTGTGGCTACATGGGGAGGCTGCTGTAACCACAGCTTCTGGAAAACTGCAGAGGGCTGGTCACAAGCTGAATGGATGTTAGACTTGTTTTTCTGAACAGACCGTTACATTTTCTTTTTCCGTTTTGTTTTCTGAAGCCGTTTATTCAAGCTATATGATTCTGCTCCAGGCTTGTTATGAAGGGGAAACACTGTAGCTGGAATCTTTTCATGCTCTTTGTTTTCCACGGCGTTCTTCGGAGACAGGCAGAGAGGAAATGACCTCCACACACCAGGGATACAAACAGGAGCAAAGTGTGTCACCGCACACTCACACGTCGACATTCCTACACAGGATCGTTGTCTGAAAGTGGCTCTAATGGGGGAAGAAGGGAAGGCTTACAGGAGGCTATTTATGAGGAGTATCGCTGAGCTCTGAGTCACAGCTTGTGGTTAAAAACAACTTGATGTCACGAAGGAAGAAAAAAACTATAGAGGAGTGACGGAGTTGTAGGGTGTTCTTGTAATCCTGTGGAGACTACTAACGTGGGACAAATTTATTCTCCAGATTTGGAAAAGAAAAAATCTTTAAAAAGTTAACTTTTACCTTATATAGCCATTCACCATTCCTTCTCTAATTGGAAACCAAACTAGATGGTCATCAGTGATTGTGTTTTCAATTCAGACAGGCTAGATGAACTATTTCATACAGGGCATGTGGCTCTCAATCCAGAGTGGCACAGCCTTTGGAGTAGTTACTAAAAACAGAAACAGTTTTTTTTTCTAACTTTAATCTATGTCCAAACATCAAGAGTCCTAATAAAATTTCTGTCAACTGTAGTTAACAGCTGTTGTCTGTGATCTCATAGATAACATCCATCCAGCAGCAGAAAGATCACCTGCCCTGTCAAAAAAGTTGCCTGTGCAGCATGTGAGATAAAGAATGAGAAAAATGTCAAAAAAAAAAAGAAAAAAGTTGGGGTTCTTCCTGTCCTTACTGCCATTAATTAGGAGCGGCAACATCTGCAGCGACATCTATGGTTTAAAATCAGAATTGCTATCAGCGCCAAACAGATAGAGGCCTACCACCTCTACTCCCTTTAATATTAACCCTTAGCATTACAGTGTTAGATGACCTAGAAACTGACCAATACAGGTTTTTAAAGGCCGATGGTCGTACCAGTTGTTTTGACATCAGTCTAAAACATCTGTTGCCAACGTTTTTTGGCCGATTCTTAGAGACAATATTTCTTTTTCCGTTCACATGTTCACACAATAACGACAATTGTTACACAAGTCTCAATTTAAACAAACAAAATAGCTATAATTTAAATTTTAGCTGTTTATTCTGCAGCGAAATCAAAATTGCTATTAATAGATGCTAGTTCAAAATGTGCAATTACACGAGTCACCCCAAGGGAATTGGTTAGTGTATTAGGGGTGGGTATTGCCAAAGAAGTCACGATTCGATTCGAATCACGATTCACAGGCCACGATGCGATTCTTTCACGATGCATCACGATACTTGAATTATTGCGATGCATTGCAATATTTTCTCCTCCATGTTTTGTTTTTGAATGACTCGGCGCAGTATCCCACGGCTGGAAATGCTTGTGACACAAGGCAGCGTGCGTCAACACATTTGCAGCGACATCTCCTGGACTGGAAGTTGTATTACACTTGTTTTTGGCTGATGTTCGCCAACCATTCATGCAATTTTATTTATTCATTTTTTTAAATTAATAATCGATACTTGGCGTCAAGAATCGATGCAGTAGATCACGAAAATTAGAATCACGATGCATCATCATGACGATTATTTTGCACACCCCTATAGTGTATGCACATATGGGCTGCTAAAAGAAAAAAGCTCATTAGAATCCAGATGATTAAACTTGCCTTTCATGTCAGAATAGCTGAAAGAATTCTGGCACTAAAGAATAAACCTTAGCTTTAAGAAAACGCGGCTATTAATGACACAGAAGTTGATGTGTAAGATGAGGCTTCTGGTGTTTTTTATTTTAATGTTCCCCTTTTTTTATGTTTTAATGTGCTTGTCTTTTAACCCTTTGAGCCCGGCGGGCCTGGTACCGGAACCATCTGACACCTGCTAATATTTATCTATTTATAGAAATGGTCAAAACACAATCACATGGTGTTTCATCCACACACCTTTTAAATGGGGCTTTAAAATTCATCTTATTCAGTTCAAATGTGCTTGAGTTATAGTCAATATGTGGATGTGTGAAGTCTGAGGGTTCATCCAGAGTTTGAAATGGGGTTTCACGGTGTTTTGCAGTGTTTATTTTGGAAAAAAATTGGCGAGGCTAAATATTTTTTATTTTTTATTTTCTTAATAACCTATAAATCAGACACGTTGGCATTTAAAATAGCGGTTCCACCTGAAAAGTATTCCTCAATGCCTTTCTGTCATACAAATACAAACAATTGTATTTCCGATTAATAATTTGGAAGCTGTACTTGCTTTAATTCACATCTGTAATTTCAGGCGGAATTTGCTCCTAAGACTCTCAGGCTTAAGGGGTTAATTAATCTAGACTGTGTTTAATGATCTTTAGCATAACATCTAAAGACTGGAATATGCTATACTGAACTGATTCTTTAATAAACAGATTGGTCGTTTTTGTTTTGTAATTGCAGTCATCTTAGATGGTAAAAATTGTTGCTCTAGACATATAAGAAACCTATACTCCAAACCTTAATTGGACTGATGAGTGGATTGAGATAAAAGCTGCAAAATATAGTGTTATCTTTTTAAACTCCTTTCTGGTTTAACTCTCTCTCTTTAGATGCTGTTCCAGAGGAGCTGGTTGAGCCTTTCTACAAGGACCAATACAGTCAGGAACACCTGAAGCCTCCGGTCGCCTGCCTGCTTCAGTCCGCAGAGCTGTACTGCCGTGCAGGAAGCCTTATCCTCCGCAGCGATGCTGTCAAACCTTTACTGGGACACAATGCCGTCATCCAAGCCCTGGCCCAGAAGGGGCTGTATGTCACTGACCAGGACAGACTGGTCACTGAGAGAGACCTGACCAGCACGCCCATACACATGGTGAGTAGAGGAGTGGGGATGGATATATTCAGGGGCAAAGTAGAATCGCAAAACAAGACTTCACTTTGCTCCTTGGATGAATTGAAATCTCTTTTTTTTATTTTTATCTTCTACGTGAAACTTTTCCACGCCTTAAATGTTCAGATTTGGTAACCATGGAGATTTCATGTAAAATATAAGTGATTTATTCACAACTCGGTTCAGTTTGCTGACCAGAGGTGTAAAAACTGTAAATATCATGAAAGCATAGTTAATAGAAGCCAGTCCATGGGCAGAGGAGAAAACAAATCCTTTTCATCCAGAAGTTGACTTGGCAAACCAATGAGAGAAGCCCTGAAAGGCAGGACTAGACGAGGTGATTATTTGTGTATGGACTGTAGGAGGAAGCTGTAGTACCTGAGGAGATTCATTAGCAGCCTCAACTAATTGGCTGATTTGAGTCACTTTAGGTTTTTAATCACTATATAGTTGTTGCACCTTTGACTGTGAGTTCACCTCTTTAGTAAGCCTGTTGCATAATATATTGCATGTACGATACTTATATTTAGACTCAAAATTATTCATATGGCGGGCAGATTATTTTCTGTGAAAACATGTTTCATTACATGCATCATCAGACAGCTTAGGACAAACCTTCCTGTGCTCAAACCACAATCATATTTTGAGAGGTTCTCACTGCAGGGAGTTTTTGCATCTTAGCCACTAAACTCCATTTTATAGCCTCTAAATGTTACTTAGAGGCCATACAATAAAATGCATTAGGGAATGAAATGTGATAATTTACCAATAACTGCATCTAATCAGTCCTATATGTGATGTTGTTCATGGGTGGTTAAACTCTAGTATGAGTTTGGAGTATTCTGACCCCCATTCATTTCTTTCTGACTATTTAAACCCTTTAAGAGGCCATTTGTGTCTAAGCTCGAATATAATCATCTGACCTGATAAAGAGGATGTTAGGGGAGGTCAAGGTGAATTAATCTGATATTTCAGCGACACGGCGATGGCACGCATGGATGGAGACGGGGCGTTTCTGCTCTTGCCAAGAGGGGTCTGCAGCACAGTGCACTCAGTCCTTCTTCTTCCCTGCCCTCACAGTCTGTGGTGTTTTTACCTTTGCTCCCACAGGTTTCCTTACCTTACCTGTAAAGTAGAAATAAATGTGTGTTCTCAGTTTGTCACACCACAGAAATATGTTTTTATTAATCATGCATCTGAACAGCTAAGCATATAAAATTAGAGCTCAAAAGTATTGGAAAAAAAAGTCAACTGCATCCAAGCGCTGTTGTATTTCAATGCAACGGCTTTAATGAGAAAAAAAACCAACTATTCTATTTACATTCTGATTTTAAATTCATGGGAGATTAGTGGAATGTTTGCGTATGTGTGACTCATGTTGAATGTGGAAACAGAAGAGTTGCTCTGCTTTCTGACTGCAGACAGTGGCTGCAGCTGCTGCGTCTGAGTCCCTGCGTTTTTAAGAATGGAGGGGCTCAAAGCAGTGCATGTGCTATCGAAGTCCTCAAGGAGAGGAAAAAAGTAGCTAATTTGTCACTTTTTTGATAAACAGCCACCAGACAGGGTCTGAAAAGGCACTAGATAAAGGCGCTGAGTTGGCAACAATGCAGAAACAGCTTCACAGTTTGTTTGTATACTGCTGGGCCAGCAGGGGGCGGGGCTAAGCTGAAGGCAGCCATATGACGACATGAGGCCGCACTTTTAAATGCAAAAAAAATCCAGAAACACAGCAATATTGAAAACCATGAATTAAATTCTAGCGTCACAGTGCAATCATAAAAGGTTGGCAGACTTTTTGTTAGGGGTGAGCTTCAAGGTTAGCTCTCACATAGAGTATAAAGTTAAAAGTTCACCTTTTCTGTTGCCGTTGTTATATAAAGCATTTTAAGATCATTTGAGGCGAGAATATTATACTTTTAAGCTTCACTATATGGCCCGTTTACTAATAAAAAAATTTTTTCCCATGTTGAGAGGACCGTGGCAACCAGCAGACCACTGAGTCGAACCGCAGCCAAGGCTAATGGCCCGTCTGCCGCAGCCCTCTCTCAGCATACCTGATTTTTTTAGGGAATGAAATGTGATAATTTACCAATAACTGCATCTAATCAGTCCTATATGTGATGTTGTTCATGGGTGGTTAAACTCTAGTATGAGTTTGGAGTATTCTGACCCCCATTCATTTCTTTCTGACTATTTAAACCCTTTAAGAGGCCATTTGTGTCTAAGCTCGAATATAATCATCTGACCTGATAAAGAGGATGTTAGGGGAGGTCAAGGTGAATTAATCTGATATTTCAGCGACACGGCGATGGCACGCATGGATGGAGACGGGGCGTTTCTGCTCTTGCCAAGAGGGGTCTGCAGCACAGTGCACTCAGTCCTTCTTCTTCCCTGCCCTCACAGTCTGTGGCGTTTTTACCTTTGCTCCCACAGGTTTCCTTACCTTACCTGTAAAGTAGAAATAAATGTGTGTTCTCAGTTTGTCACACCACAGAAATATGTTTTTATTAATCATGCATCTGAACAGCTAAGCATATAAAATTAGAGCTCAAAAGTATTGGAAAAAAAAGTCAACTGCATCCAAGCGCTGTTGTATTTCAATGCAACGGCTTTAATGAGAAAAAAAACCAACTATTCTATTTACATTCTGATTTTAAATTCATGGGAGATTAGTGGAATGTTTGCGTATGTGTGACTCATGTTGAATGTGGAAACAGAAGAGTTGCTCTGCTTTCTGACTGCAGACAGTGGCTGCAGCTGCTGCGTCTGAGTCCCTGCGTTTTTAAGAATGGAGGGGCTCAAAGCAGTGCATGTGCTATCGAAGTCCTCAAGGAGAGGAAAAAAGTAGCTAATTTGTCACTTTTTTGATAAACAGCCACCAGACAGGGTCTGAAAAGGCACTAGATAAAGGCGCTGAGTTGGCAACAATGCAGAAACAGCTTCACAGTTTGTTTGTATACTGCTGGGCCAGCAGGGGGCGGGGCTAAGCTGAAGGCAGCCATATGACGACATGAGGCCGCACTTTTAAATGCAAAAAAAATCCAGAAACACAGCAATATTGAAAACCATGAATTAAATTCTAGCGTCACAGTGCAATCATAAAAGGTTGGCAGACTTTTTGTTAGGGGTGAGCTTCAAGGTTAGCTCTCACATAGAGTATAAAGTTAAAAGTTCACCTTTTCTGTTGCCGTTGTTATATAAAGCATTTTAAGATCATTTGAGGCGAGAATATTATACTTTTAAGCTTCACTATATGGCCCGTTTACTAATAAAAATTTTTTTTCCCATGTTGAGAGGACCGTGGCAACCAGCAGACCACTGAGTCGAACCGCAGCCAAGGCTAATGGCCCGTCTGCCGCAGCCCTCTCTCAGCATACCTGATTTTTTTTATTTTTTTGGCAAATCAATTGTTTGATTTGTTGTTATCATTATACCCCCACAAAATTAAAAAAGTTGGAATTTATAATTATCTAGAGACTATTAATAACAGGAGGTGAAACGCAGTTCCAGACTAGCTTTGAATGTGGTGATGTCACAAATGTGTTTCTATTCCAATTGACCCAGATTTAATCTACATGCTCCTATTCTCCCCAAAGTCCAAGCTTTCCTGTGTTCTTGTCAAGGATGTGCTTGGCGAGAACACAAGTCAATACTCGCGTTTTGTGAATTGAGAAACGGCCTATGTCTTCTACTGTGACTGCCTTAACTACAGATATGGCGCTGCGCCGCACAGCAAAACGGCTCCACGGAGCCATCTACCAGAGTGGCGGTGCAGAGGTGGCTTAATTTCTTTCGTTGTTTTGGGTTAAAATGTTATCTTTTTTTAAAATAGATACTAGGAATTGAAAGATCGATATCATATCCGGCAGCCGAAAATCACAATATATGAGTAGAATGATACATTTATGACATTTATAATGTGTTTTGCTGAAAATTGGGGAATTATTTATATTTTTATATATATATATATATATATATATATATATATATATATATATATACCACCTGTCTTTTCTAAATACCCTTTATTGTTGCATTTTATTGGCTCTGCACTCCTGCTCTCAATTTTTTCACCGCTTACACTTGAAATAAATTTAGCGTTAACATGTTTAGGACATTTTTATGTTCAGGTTTGATTGCTTATTGATCCAGAAAGCCACAAAGAGAGGCATGAAGGAGGAAATGATTTGTTCAGTCAGACCTCCTGTGTGGTTTATAGTTCCAGATTTAGTGACTACATTAACTAGATGCATTTTGCCGGTTTCTAATTTTCCTCTCAAACACATTGATCTTTTTTATAGAGGTATTTGTTAATCTTTCTTCGTCTCTGCTTATTAAAGAATTTAAAAAGTGTGTTTCTGTGGAGTCAGCAGGAACCTTTCAGTGATGCAGAAGTGGGGGCTTTTCTGTTCGGGTTACGGTGCATATCTGGAGAGAAAATGATGACCTCATGGTTTTCCAAATACTGTGTGCCAGAGGAATAACTCATGTCAGGGAGGAGGAGGAGAAGGAGGAGTATGGCATTCAGTCAGAGGGGGGGTGAATAAGGAGGAAGAGGGGGAGTTTAAGGGCAGCCATTTGGGTCTGATCCAGGAGGAAGCAGGAAAGTAAGGCGGGAGAAAAGGGTGAAGACATTGGAGGACATAAGAAGAGCTATGAAACTGGTGGGAGGAAAAAAGAGAGAAAATGAGTGGAACAGACCAACTTTTAATGTATCAATCTGGAAGGAAGCGAGAGGAGGGGAAAAAGGAGCAAGACAAAGGAGGAGGATTGTGGAACTGGCTAGGAGGATGAGGAAGGCGTGATGTGCACTAGAAAGTGGTGCAAAGTAGAGGGTGGGGTCTCACACCGAGTCAAAGCTCATCTGGTGCACAAATGATACCCTCTGTACCAGAAGCACAGCCATCTCCAGCTATCTGCACAAGGTTTATCAGATCCTTTTCTACAAAATTTCTAATGTCTTAATGAAGTATCTGTGTTATCTGCATGTTTGCTACTGTAAGGCTGAAATGAGTGATGAGGCAGAGGGGGTGTGGAAAGTGAAAGCCTGCAGGAGTAGGCGTGCATTATGGGTAATGCTTCACCTTCATTTACTGTTCTGCACCTTGCACATTGTCACATTTTCTGTGTTTTGCCATGATTGGACCTGCTGCTGCTTCTTTGGCATGGCTGAGTGCCTTTAGTTGATTTAGTTGTGTATGTTGTTATTATTATTGTTGTGTGTTTGCTTGTCTGTACTGTATATATTTGACCTTTTGCACGGGAGCTGCAATGGAAATTTCGTTGAATTTTGTTCAGTGACAATAAATGCTATCTATTTCTCTATTTCTATGAATGAAGGTGAAGGGAAAAAAAATGGGAAGGGAAGGAGCAGATGCACAGATGTGAAGCTGTGCTGTAAAACCACTTGTTTGTGACTCTGAATGGACACTTTTCTATGTTTGTGGACAATTGGTTGGTTTGATTATGTTTGTTCAGGTGTATTTAACTGTCCTATGGACGCCTTTGATGAAGGACACACATGTGCACACCCTAGCAGCCATGCAACGGTGGTGGACGAATACTGATGGTTTGCATGAGCAGCTTCTTACCACTCTTTGTTACTATGGTCTGCCATCTCCAATCGCCTTAAAAGGCGTGTCTGTCACTGTGAGACTTTTAGACTCACTGCTTCACTCAAACAGACAGACACCCACCCCACACACACCATAAAAGTCTTTGTCAAGGCATAATAGGCAGCACATGGCTTTTAAATCTATGCCTTAGAGTCAACACTGGTGTCTTTTTTCCTGCTGTAGAGACATTTAAAGCTGAATGAAGTTTTAAAACAAATATATTGAGCTTTTAACATCTAACACAGTACAGTACAATCTGTCATTCAAACATGAACAGGGGATTGCACAACTGCAGACCTATCTACCTAAAATGACCTGTTTTGGAAATGTTTTGGGAGAAACATTCTTATTTATGCTGTAAAATCAGGAAATGTGGAAACGTTCAACAGATGTAGCATCAGTTTTGCAAGAGAATGTTAATATTTCTAGCTAATGTCTGTCTGTCCTTTTTCTTATCCCTTATTTTGGCCTGTCACCTATTTAGAAAGCTTAATATAGAAAAGCACTTCCACAAAGTGTTTTATTTAGAGATGGGTGAGTTTTTACTGAAAAACATCTTTACAATAGGCTTTTTATTTTACCCTTTAGGACTAAAATATTTTTTGTTGACAGACTGACACCTCAGAGGTTCATCATCTATTAGCCTTTAGCCTATTTTCCTAAATTTACTTTGGGTCAATAGTTCAAACACTGTTTCTCCAAAGCTCTCCTCGCAAAGCATTCTGGGATATATCTGCTCGTCTAGTGACCATGGATGATAACTACTTTTCAAGTTGCATTTTGGGAAATTTCGGACACTCATCTAACCATTATATAGTGTCCTATATAGTGATTATGGCAGAGATTAAGGTACAGCTGATGTTAATTGGGACCTTATATTCAAGATGGATTTTGTGGATACTTAGAAGCCACCAGCATCCAGCTCAACTCTGACCCCATAAAGTAAAAAAAAACAACAAAAAAAACATCACATGATATGCAAGCTGCAAGAACGGACAGAAGGGTGCTGCAGTTCTGTGTTTTTGGCAGGATCATTAGAAAACTCAATAAATCCGCTTGACCCCCCTTCCTAAAAATAAATGTAATTACTTCGATCTATATTTAGTTATACATATAAAGTCAAATAACTATATATGATCTTTTTTAGATAACATTTTATTGTCTAATTCCTCATTTTATATTTATAAAATGAAGTAAAAATAACATTAATGACTGTGAACTACTAAGTTAATTGATTATAGAACAGATATTCTATCAATAAAAGTTTGTACACCTTTTAATATATAAAAAAAACCTGTAAACAAAAAAAAATCACCTCAGTCACAATTTAAGTCGGTTGGATTCTAAATATTTTATGTCTAATAATTAAGATTAACTTCACTTAAAAAAATGTAACATAAAAATATAAAAATCAAACATAAAAAAAAGATAATTTAAAGCAGCAGAAGGAATTCATTCACATAGCTTGTCATTTTCGTTGAAAATCTCAGGATTTCTCCTTCCAGTTCTCCTGTGTGCGATGCAAGCTTCTTAACGGTATGGAAGATTGGGGGATTTTATGCAAATGAGTTAAGAAATGCTTTATTCTTCAGGGAAAGCTCGATTTGGTCTTAAGGAAATTGCAATTTTCCAGATCTCCAGTTCCCGTCTAAGCTGCTTTGCTTGTCTCTCCTTTTCTGTCCATGAGGCAATTTCAATCCATCAGCACAGCAGACATCAGCCAAGTGCAGAATGCATGCAATGTGAAGTATCTGATAATATCCTGAAACTGCATGAAGTCTAAACAGAACAGTTTATGTAATAAGTTTTAGCTAATACCAAAAATCATGCTACTCTTTGTTTTTGTATTTCATGCAGTCCAACTATATACAGGCAAGTGAAAAAAATACTAGACCCCTTTAGATATGTTTCTTAAAAATAATTATTCACACATTAAAGTCTAATCTATGATTAGCATTTAGAAACTAAAGTTAGTTCATTAAAGCTGAAGCAACAAATATGGATGTTGTTTAATTAACTTAAATGATTTTTAACAAAGTTTTGCATGTTAAGGAAAAGGTTGAGACATTTTTTTTGCAAAATGATTTTTCTGAGCTGATTTTCCTAATGTAGGGATGTTATTTGGTGTTTTAATTTTATTTTTTTTTAGAAATAACTGAATCATTTTGACCTAATTTGTCTGCCTTGTGGTGGTTTACTGTTAATGGATCGGTATGCAGGTGTCACACTTACAGCTTACTCATGCATGTTGACATATGTAGGATAAATGCTTTGAAGGGCTGTTGTGTGGCAGGAAAGGGAAGGGGAGGTCTGTCGTTCTAACCGGTCTGGAATGGGATAAGAAAGGCCAGTAAAATGTCAACCTTTGTCTCAGTTTTGATGCTCAAATAACTCTCATAATATATGTGACTCTATAGGAATGTGAACTCTATGGCTCTTTAAACTTTAATTTTCAGCTTTAGCATTTTAGATTTAGGAAAATCTGTGTTAATCATGTTTTTCACTAACAAACCTTTGCTTCCGTGTTTCTGTCCAGACCTCCCATCTGGCGCTCATTGATACCTTAATGATGGCCTACACCGTGGAGATGGTGAGCGTGGAGAGGGTGATGTCCTGCATCAACAAGTACTCGTCTGCCGAACGGTTTCACGGCGATGGACTGGTCCAGGGGCTGCCGTACGATACGGAGGATGCAATCACAACCTGGATCAACAAGGTATGAGCAGGAGCCTGTTTGTGTGTGCAAATATAAACCTTTAGGGTAGGGGCTTCCTAAGACTGCATGCATTCCATGCATTGCATTGCCTTTTATTTGATGCACTGATGTTTGTTTCTGTCTGCGTTCAGCTGATATGACAGCAGTGTCTTGATTTCCAGTCAGGGAGCTGGAATGTGGAGTGTTTCATAAGAGAGTCCAAGATTAGGAACTACTCTGGTTTGCTAAAAATGCAATGAAAAAGCAAATAAAGAACTGGAATAGTTGAGTCTTTGGGATCTCTGTTATTAATCTTTAACAGATTATTTAGCTGCTTTCTATTGCTAATGGTGACACCAAAAATACTATGACATCTGAAATCTAAATTTGATTACCTAAATAGTTTTATATTACCAGTGACTCCATCATGGTGCCAGTCTCCAGACTGTTAACCTACCTGTGAAAACAGACTTTACCCAGTAGTAATTTCTGCTTACGACCTACATAAAGTATATTTCTGGTGTTGTAAAAGATTTTATCCAGCTATGCTTGAGTGGATCAGTTCCACTGATCCTTATAAGTTTTTTTCTAGATGGTGAACTTTTAAATCTGGCTTGGCTTGTCTTGGTACAGTTCATTGCCTTTCTCTTTATGGTCCATTTTCAAAGCACTCTGTGTCTCCAGATCCTGAAGCACAGCATCCAAATCAGTGCAGTACACAAAAGCTGTTGCCCCAAGGCAATGATGGCTGCAGCCCACAATGCATTGCAAGATCACATGCCGTTTTAGTCCCATATAAGTTCTTAAATCTTTGGTTATTTCTCCAGTTTCTTTTTAAACCCAGCAGACTATGGTGCAACACCTAATTGTGGAAAATAATTTTAAACTGACATGGTCAGGGCCTGCTGAGATTTAAAGCTGTTCTGTTTTGCTTTTCATCACTATTTAGTAATGCAAAGTTTGGGCTGCATTGAATAAACGTGTTGTGATCCTTGATATCAGGGTGTGTGTTATTTTTAAGCAGCACATGCATTAAATGTTAAAGTCATGAGGATTTTTTTCTGTGTGTAAACCTTGGAGACCATTGTTAGGAATGTATTTTTTTCTGTGTGTATGCCTTCATGCTGGCATAAAAGGCTAATCCTTGTGATTTAAAAGATATTATTAATAAACATCAGTTTATATATCTTTGCATTTGATTGTTGTATTTGCTATAAAGTCATTATCAGTTTTTCTATTAGCTGGTTGTAACAGAATCCTGATTCAGCCTGATTCTGCCACAGTGGTTGTCTGAAAGAGTGTCTTCCTCTCTCTGAATGTCTCTTACTGTTTGTTTCTTTCTCTTGTTCAAGGTGAATGAACATCTGAGGGACGTCCTCATTGAGGAGCAGAAGTTTAGAGAAGCTTCCCTTCAAGAGACAAACGCCACAACGCATAAGGTGAGAGATTTACTCCAAATTAAAATATCAAAGACGCTATGTATCTTCAGAAACAAGCTTGATCACCTTCTAGTAGTGAGTTAATATTTGTAGATTTTAGTTTCTCATTCTGAGCCACATCTGTGTCTCTCTCCCCTCGACACATTCAGTGCGAGTAAAGAGCTCTGTAAATCAGACGAACAGATGAGCTCAGTCACCAGCTGCAGAAAATCTTTGGCAAGAGTTGCTCCATTGCTGTTGGAGGAGACAAAGCATTGCACAGGGCAGTGGAGGAGACACAGGGTGACAGTCAGACGAGAAGTGAGGAGGGGTTATCTGAGTAGAGGGGGGGAAGGAGAGTAGGAGGCATGGCAGCTGTAGCCAAAGGGCCTCAGTGACAGCCAGGCGCATTGCTGCAAGCTCTGGGGTTATGTAATGTCACTGTGACACAACAAGTTGATCTGCTGGCACATACATGCTGCAGTCAGCTGCCATCCTCCTCTGCTCACTCATCATGAAGCTACAGCACAGAGCTCGGTCAGACCATAGGCCATGACAGGGAAACAATACGGTGAAGGTTGAAAATGGAAAGCAAAGGCTTAAATAAAAGGGAATCACAGCACTTTGGTGGATAAAGATTTGTACTTTCTTTCAATTAAAGATTCAACAAGGTGAATGGATTGTAAGAAGTGTGGAAATCAGTTTGCTTCAGCATTCTACCAGCATCTCTGTCAGAGTATAAATATTCAGGCAGTTTATTAGTTCTGATAGTTTTCTATGGAGAGGATGTAATTATTATTTGTTTGGGTTTTTTCCCCGTGTTTCTCATCTTCTTTACAGTGTTGGGTCAAAGCGCCGTTAAATGCAGTGTTGTTACTAGTTTAACTACATTCCTTAGTAGTGTGGGTTTAATGTCGCTGTTTACTAAATCAAGTCGGTTTTCAGTGGTGGAGCTACTTGCATGGCCAAGTAGCGGGATGGCGTCCATAGAAGCTTCAAGCTACACTTTCCAAGGCATTTCCAGACCTTAAACGCATCTCTGCTACTCCGCTCACAGACGTCCAACGCAGATGTCACTGGAGAAGAGCAGACTTTTACCTTTACGTACCTGTCATCCTGGTTTCCACAATAGACCGTGCATAAAAAGATGCCCGCACAAATGATCTGATGGAGCCGGTGTAGTTGGATCAGCTGGAGACAGTGGAGGGGGAAGAGGGGAAGCCTATTTCAGTCCAAGCGTCCAAACACATGCAGAATTGGCATGTTATGATGTTAACGCAGTCAGAAACTAGTCATCACAACTCAAAATAACTGATCATTTTAACTGTTTACATGTAAAACGCTGAGTCTCTGTCATTGAGGAGCCCCTCTGACTGCCTCTTATAAGGAGCTGAGTCATGCCTTCCTCTAAAGGGAGGCAAACCCCCTTCCGCCCAGAGTAACATGATAGTCTAGCTACAGTAGAGGAATAAACCTTAAACTGTACATGTGTTTGTGATTTGTTTCATCCTGGCTAACTTTGTCAAAGATGTAAAAGAAGAAAATAGTCCTGGAAAAAAAAAAAAAGACTCTTGACATCAGTCAGCTGCTTTCATGCTGCACGCTCCATCACACAGCTCGTTCTGTGAGGCTTAACAGAAGTCTATTCACTCATTGTAACGCAGCGGGAGGAGATCATTTCACAAGCACACACATCAATGCATCAGCGACATCCCCACTCCAGCAGATCGGCACAAGATGCTCCTCGGTTAGTCTCGTCTATTCTGGGAAAGTGTGAAACCTGTTTAACTACGGTCATATGATGAAGCACTGCCTCAGTTCTGTGAGGATATGGAGGAGGTCTGTGTTCGCTCTGCTGTAAGTGTCCACATCAACAAAGGCTAAATTTGTTGTGCACAATAGCTAATTAGATTGCTGTTATAAAGAATGGGCATTTTAAATCAATAAAGCAAATTTTTTAACTGTTTCTGAAAGTTTGTTGGTTAGCATTAGTTAGTGTTACTAAATATAATCTATTTTACCCTGAAAATGTAGATCAGTACCTCAGCTCTGTAGTTTAGACAACGACAGTGCAGCCTTTCTCAGTAAGTGTCCCAAAGAACAACTTTAGCACCAAAGGCTGTTGTTGTCTTTGCATCCTGGGGGTGAAAGAGTCTCTGAACCCTTCAGCTGTAGCCGACCAGGCTGAAAACCCACCGCTTCCAATTTTAGGCCGACTTTTAAATGCATCTTTATATTAAAAATAAAGCTGTTCAAAGAATATATCATTGCCTGGAGGATTAATGACATTTTAAACAAAAAAATTACAGAATATTTGAATCCTTAATGATCTGTTTTAATAAAACACTCTACTAACTTAAACCAGATTACAATCATTAGGCGTCATGTCATTTTTTGTCAAAACATTAATGATATAGAAAACAAGCTTAAATTTTTATTATGCACAACAAGAGTAAAGTGAGCTAAAGCATTTTCTAAGAAATTAAAAACGTTTATTTTTGTCAGGCTAATATATAAAACAATACTAACAACTTTAAAACATCTGATAGAGTGTTATTCAATCTAAAACAGAAGAAATAGGAGAAACCTGCAAAGTACCAACCCATCTAAGAGCATCCATCTAAACTAACAGGCAGAGAAAGGAGAGCATTGATCAAAGAGGCCTCCCTAAACTTTCAAGAAAACACTGTTTCCATGATGAGACATGGTTGTGGCAGCATCATGCTGTGGGAATTCTTTTCTTCGACAGAGTTCCAGAAAGCTTGTAAGATAGAAAGAGGAATAGAGCTGGGTTCCTGCACACTTAACACAATTTTGACGATTCTGGGTTTGTAAAGAGATGATGCTGGTGACTCTCTTTCTGCCGCTGCTGTTTTATTGTTTTTTTTTCCCTCTGTTGTTGGCCTAATATATATCCCATTTTCTCCTCTTATCCAATCATGATCCACCATCAAGTCTTCTAGCAAATGGTACTGGAGATTAGTACCTGTAAGTTCATCCATTCTGGAACAGATCTCCCAAACCCGAGCATCAGTCCTGAACCTCCTTAACCCCAACCTACACAGTTCTCCCTCCTGTTGTTTATCCCTGCATGCAGCCCTGAGCTCCATCATTGTTTGCTCAAATATTTTACAACCTCTCTCCTGCCCTCGCAACCTGTTTCACATTAAGTTGAATACGATACAAAAATTGTTATTAAAACTTAAAGGGAGAGCTTCCTTAGATAAAATTTAAAACAGCAAATAAAACATTTTTTGCAACCTGTGTTTAAAACCTGAAACAGTTCAGACTGTGTCATATAAAAAAGGATGTGCAGTACTAAGAGAGATATGATCCCAATGGAACAAGGTGCAGCACAACAGTTTGTTTCCAGCAGCTCAGTGCAGAGTCATACTGTAGCTGGCTGTTAGGCAGAGAGTATTGCTGATTGAAACTTCTGATTTGCTACAAAATGCAGCCTTAAGAGAGGATCCCTCTATTGGCTTCCTTGGGGTGCTGGTTCCTGCGAAAGCACAAGCAGTGGTTGTTTTCCCTGTGGTTTTTACACGTGCAAAGTAACATATAACAGATCCTGAAGGCACACAGAATAAGCTTGCACAGAGATTAAACTAAATCACATGTACTGTCTGCTACTGAATCAGTGCACAAATCTTAGACAGCCTTAGTGTCGAGAATGGTTGAGAGGAGCTAAAATGGTTTCAAAAACTATTTTCAGACAGGGGAACAAAAAATAATTATAGGGGGAAAAAAATCACTCTAGTTTTGCTTAGAGGTCTGCTCTAGAAGCAAAAGGAAATCCTAAAGTGTATGTTTTATTTGCATGTTCAATGTAATCTGTATTACTTCAGCTGAATGCTTTAAAATACCCAGATTAACACCTTGATTTGTGTGTTTAATCAATTTGTGCATGCAGTAGTAGGCGTGTCTGCGGTTGTTTGTACCAAAATACAAAGAGAACATGTACATATCTGCCGTGATTCTCCATGAAGTTGATATTTCTTTGCCGTTGCCATGGTTTCAGGCCCGGTACAGAAGGGAGCATGCCCAGAAGAATGTTCCGTCTCTCCCCCTGGTGGAGAACTTGTTAAAGGATAACACAGACGGCTGTGCCCTCGCCGCCCTGCTGCACTTCTACTGCCCACAGGCCGTCCGTCTGGAAGGTGGGTGTCCTGACCCGCATGCACTGAACAAAGCAAAGGATGTCAGGACAGAAAAGAGTGGGTGGTACTGTGACTATTACCCTATTGAACTTACAGGTTTTTTAAAAGGTAGGATATTAAAATTTATATTTTTAGAGCTTTTACCAGATTTTATATAACATAGCAAGTTGAGCTCAAGTGATATAAAAAATAAATATTGGAATAAAATATATTGAAAATAAATAGCTATTGCACAGTGTGTAACCTTTAACTACACTGCCTGGCCAAAAAAAAAGTTGCCAGCTGGATTCAACTAAGCAAATAGGTACAAGCCTCCTATTGGATAATTACTGCATGGGCGATTATATTTCAGCTGGCAACAAGTTATTTAACCCCAACTGGTGCAATGACTTGTTTCTCATTTCCTAAACAACCATGTAGAAAGACACAACCCGTGGTCGTGGAAAAGATGTTAGTCTGTTTGAGAAGGGTCAAATCATTGGCATGCATCAAGTAGAGAAAACATCTAAAGAGATTGCAGAAACTACTAAAATTGGGTTCAGAACCGTCCAACGCATTATTAAAAACTGGAAGGATAGTGGGGAGCCATCATCTTCAAGGAAGAAACGTGGCCAGAAAAAAATCCTGAATGATCGTGATAGGTGAACACTTAAATGTGTGGTGAGATCAAATCGAAGAAAAACAACAGTAGAACTCAGGGCTATGTTTAATACTGAAAGTAAGAGCATTTCCACACGCACAATTCGAAGGGAACTCAAGGGATTGGGACTGAACAGCTGTGTAGCCGTAAGAAAACCTCTAAACAGTGAGGCTAGCTGGGAAAAAAGGCTTCAATTTGCTAGGGAGCATAAAGATTGGACTGTGGAGCAATGGAAGAAGGTCATGTGGTCTGATGAGTCCAGATTTACCCTGTTCCAGAGTGATGGGCCAATCAGGGTAAGAAGAGAGGCAGGTGAAGTGATGCACCCACCATGCCTGGTGCCTACTGTACAAGCCTGTGGGGGCGCTGTTATGATCTGGGGTTGCTGCAGTTGGTCAGGTCTAGTTTCAGCAACAGTATGTGCTCAAAGAATTAGGTCAACTGACTACAGTACCTGAATATACCGAATGACCAGGTTATTCCTTCAATTGACTTTTTCTTCCCTGATGGCACAGGCTGATTCCAAGATGACAATGCCAGGATTCATCGGGCTCAAATTGTGAAAGACTGGTTCAGGGAGCATGACACATTATTTTCACACAGAGTCCAGACCTCAACCCCATTGAGAATCTTTGGGATGTGCTAGAGAGGGCTTTGCTCAGCGGTCAGACTCTCTATGCAAGATCTTGGTGAAAAATTAATACAACACTGGATGGAAATAAATCTTTTGACATAGCAGAAGCTTATCGAAACAATGCCACAGCGAAAGTGTGCCGTAGTCAAAGCTAAAGGCGGTCCAACAAAGTATTAGAGTGAATGACCTTTTTTTTTGGCCAGGCAGTGTATTTGGCCTTTTATGTTGCACTCGGGTGGTCCCCACCCCTGTTTGTTCTTCAGTTTGGTTCCCCATAGGGACACCTGTGGCTCCCAGGGGATGTTGTTCTAGCTGTGGGCCAGGTGGACTGAGCCGACATATGGTGGGAATCCCGAGCTCACTAGGAGGGATGGGGCCCTGCATCCTTTGGACCATCTCAGTTCCGTCAGTGGATGTATGGGATGGTGCATTTTCTGCTAGGTCACAAATTTGCACACATAAACACACCAAAAACATACACTTAATTTTACTTTTAAATGCTCTCCTAATCATATCCACACATCCACCCACCTACAGGTCCATACACAACTACTCCAAATAAACAGAAGTCACACAAACAATTGTCATCACAGCAATGTTGTCAATCGCATTTCGGATTTTGTCTTAAAATGTTCTTTTTCTAGAGCAAGTCTGCTGTGATACAGGTAGGGAACCTGTTTAGATAGAGTATGCCTGAAATTTTAGGACAGGATATAAGGAAAAAAATACTTTGAGGACCTTTTGTTCACATTCCAAAACTCAAAACTGTTGCCAGTTATAGTAAATCTGATAAGCTGTAAAGAAAAAAAAAAGCTTGACATGATGTTTATATGATATATGACATTATGTTAAAATAAATGTATGACTGGGATTGTTCCTTTTCCAGTTTTATTTTTTTTTTTACACCAGTTGTTTAATGGGAGCAGCAAAATATATTTATATATTTTTTATATTAATTAATGCAGTTATTCTCTGTTAAGTAATAAAACATCATTGCTTATTTTAATTGGTATCCTGCAAAAGCGTGTTCATTGTTGCTCGTTCTTTATGAGGTTTTGACTGCAGCAATCTAAACTTCAATCAGTGCAATCTAGGGTCAAAAAAGACAGGAAAATTAATACATGTTTATATATATATTCTCATGACATTGTATTTTTTGGTTATAAATGATACAATAGTTCTTTAAACAAAGCAGTTTAAGGGCCCACACACTTATGCAACCTGATTATTGCACCCTATTTTTTTATCTATTAATCCTTTTTTTTCTTTAACTTGTTTTTCTACATATGACATTGTACATACATGTACAAAATATATTTTGAAATGATTTTTGCGTCACTAAATTGCAATTTTAACATGGGCTTTTACTCCTTAGAGAGCCTCTATATGTAGAGGACACAATGGACACTTTCTTCCTGTTCCTATGACAACCACAATACATTTCATTTGACTATTTGAAACAAAGAGAGTATTTATCATCTGTCGTTGTACTTTTCCGAGGTTTTCTCCATTCTGCTAGATGTCAACAAACGTTTTTGACCTGCTTGTTGTTTATTTTCTGCTGTTATTGTATATTAATAGAAGAGCACAGTGGGGATAATGACTATAGAATGACTCAGCGCTATAGATGTGACCTAGGACGGACTTTAAAAAGGGAGAGGGTGAGGAAACAAAGAGGCGTTTCCTCTGAGCCTGTCTCTTTTCTAAAAGTGCCCCGGGCTGAGACATGATTGGTCATGAGTTGTACGTTACAGAGAGCCGTTGGAGGGCTTCTTATCAGGAGGCAGTTTCAAAGATAAACGGCTCCTGTGTTGATTCCCTGAAAACTGCCTGGGTAGGATTAGCTTGGCAGGAAACGTGTGAAACAGATGTGAGAGCAAACTCAGCTTTATTAAGGTTTCTTGCCTTCAGCTAGATGGTGTATAAAATAAGTACAGGGGAGTTCAAAATAATGTCACACCGGAGGATTGATATTTAAGGGATGAGACATTTTAGATCTGGATGTCGGTTTTCCTCTGTTCTGTTCATTTTATGTTTTACCATAAACTGAAACTTATCTTTTTGTCTTCCTGTTCCCATTTGCTCCCCCTCCCTTTGTTTATGTGTCTGACCCCTCCCCTGGTTGAGCAGACATTTGCCTTAAGGAGACCATGTCTCTGGCGGACAGTCTGTACAACCTCCAGCTGGTGCAGGAGTTCTGCAGGAACAACCTCAATCACTGCTGCCACTTTACCCTGGAGGACATGCTCTACACCCATGCATCCATAAAGGTATGACAACCAGAATCCTGATGTTCAAATAAATCTGCCTGGAAGAGGCTGGAAAGCTCTCTTTTTATGACGCAGGAGTTAGTTGAGGAAAGGAGATGTGTGTTTGTTGGGAGAGTAGAAGGAAATTTGAGGTGGGTAATTACACAAAGGCATAAGTGAGTCATGTAAGGAAAAGTTTAGTCCTGAATGTGCATGTCTGGCTGGTTGACCTCATCCTACTCACTGTGTAGACAGAGGACAGATTCAGAGCTCTGACCCAACTCTCTTGGTAATGCTTTTCTTCCTGCAAAAAAAAAAAAAATATTTGAAGTTCATAGATCTTGAGATCTCACTTCTACACATTTTTTCAGATTTTCTGAAAACTCCTAAGAGCCTCTCTGTGCCATGCTGCCAGGCAGCATGAGTACAAACATTCAAGATTCAAGTCACAGTTTGAGCAGACTGGAACTTTCTTTGATGCAACACAGCAGCTGCTTTTCGTCCTCACACACGCAATGCTCTGCATTTCTTCTTCTGTACTCATTTCACATTCACTACACTGTCTGTGCATTGACTGGATCCTGCTTGTATGGTACAACTGGGAGTCATGTGGGGCTTTTAAAGACTCTGGCATTCTGCCTGTTCACCACAAACTCACTGTCCATAGAATCTTAACTAGTGCTTTTGTATGGCTTTACCCACTGAAATAGAAGATAGTATTTATGTTCACAGTGCCATAATGAAACTTAACCCAGACAGAATAACATTAGAGAGCTGCTTAATGAACTGATGCATCTGTTTGATTTGATGTTAGCTACCTAGTCACTGCTTATATGTTTGCATGGGAATACATTGAGATAGCACCTAAAAGAATTTGTCTTATGACATCCAATCCTAGTAAAATGCAATGCTATTTAAGGCTGTAACATGAAAATGTTTGATTGTTTTTGTAGATTTTATGAAAGATGTGGGGTTTACATTACAGAGCTCACACAGTGCATTAGGCAAAGATACTTCAGCAAAATTTTCAAAATGCTTGGAGATGGTTTCATTTTTATAGACTTTATGCAGAAGAGAGGACGAGCAACTGATAAGATATGTCTGATCTTTCAGAGTAACTATCTGGTGTTCATGGCTGAGCTTTTCTGGTGGTTCGAGGTTGTGAAACCTTCATTTGTTCAGCCCAGAGTCTTCGACCCAAACGGTAATGTCCATGCATGCATTTTGAAAACAGTAGAAGTATCTTCTTTTTTTTTGTCCTCAATGCTATTTGTTTTATAATGTGAGGGATTTGTCCTGTTTTGCCATGCAGCCTGTGAGCCTGTATCATTCTGCAGAGATATGGCTCCTGTGTCCAGTCCTGTCAAACAGAACTATGCAGACAGACCTTCAAGTCCAGAGAACCACATCACTGAAGGTAGGAATGATTATGATCTGCCATATGTGTTAAGTCTTATTTCTCTTCTTCTCTGTTAATTCTTAAACTAAAGAAAGGTGAAAGGATGCTTACAGAGACACCACAATGCTTATTTGTCTGAAAAGTAGCAGGAAACTCCAAACATCAGCTTATATTATTGGAAAAGTTGCTTTGCAAATACATCAGTGGTGTTAGAAATCTAAGCCAAACTGGCCAGTTTGATATAAATGTATGTTTTGCTAAAGTTAGAAATCAGCAGTTTCTTTTTAAATGACTAGGTTGTGGGATACACTATTGATTTAATACATCAAACTAATGATATGAGGAAAAGGAAGGAATAAATGTGAAACTAAAAGTGAGAATCAATTAATATAATGATAAAGTTTCTTTCTGATAATTTTAGTGTTGCTGAGGTTTGCACCTTATCAAACTCTGAACAGGAGCAGGAATAATATGGGACCTGATGTGCAAAAGTGCAAAGAATTTTGTTGTTTTTTATATTATTGTGAGAACAACACAACAACTGCTGTTGAATGTAATGCCAAATTAAAGAATTGTTTCCCCTTGTAGAGCAACCAAACATTAGCGTCTGAGTATAGAAGTTCACCTACCGGTAATCAATGCTCAATTTCTAGATGCCCTCTAGTGGTTGTTTACAGCTTCCTGCATGAAAAAAAATAGTTATCAAGCTCTAAAAGTTACAGCCTGAAACATAAGTACACTTAAAGCCCAACAGCAATTTTCCCTGTTCCGAATATTCCCTGTTCTGTTTCTCAAAAATGCTTTTCATTGCCCATTATGTAATCTTGTAATTTCTCAGAAATAGTAAAACTGAGGAAGTCCTTTTGTGTCTAACAGGCCTAATAAAGAGATCTACCTCCATGTCCTACGTTGATGGTTGTGGTGGGACGTGGCCCAAAGAAAAACAGTGAGTATGCTACGAAGGTGTTATCATAATCGCATCATCAGGAATCCACATTTTGTAACTTTCTCCTTCCTCTTGTACTGAAACCTTATCTCTTAATTCTTCAGCTCCTCCTCTCGGGGAATCTCCTTTGAGATCCCCCTGGATGGAGAACCAACATTGCCACCAAATGAGGCTTCTTCTCCCCACTCTATGACCCGCTCAGCAAGTAGTGACGGCCTGGGGTTCAAAGTTCATTATGCATCTCGAGGAGGCATGAAACGCCACCTCTCCCTGACACCGGCAGACGTTAACGGACAGGGCAGACAGATCCCAGAGGAGGAGGACGACTTGGCTTCTCACAAACCCTTGGGACGAAAAAACACTTTCTCTATCAAGAACCAAAGCAGGTGCAGATGAGGAACGGGTTTCTAGATCTGACATTTATAGGCTGTATTTGCATTACCTCCCAATGTTCTCAATATCCTGTGCTTTCTACAGAAACCATGAATGGTAACAACAGTGACCGTATGATTAGAGGTAGACTTATTAAAGTTCTATGATAGATTTCCAATCCTCTACAGATTAGACCCTTCAAAGGTCTACAGCTGCAATTAACATTTAAACATGTTTTCTGAAAACTTCCCACTCTAAGCAACCGTTAATTATTTATAAAGATTTGGATGGTGGACATGTTTCAGAAGAGAGTGTAGTTTCCTTTAAAACAGCTTTTTGCATCTTCTCTGACTTGTAGCTCTTAACCACTTAGCATCGGTGTTCTCACTCTGTAGAAAGATTTGATGTTTTAGTTTTTAATTGGTTAAAAAGTTATTCAAAGCACTATTTTTTTTTTTTTTTTTTTTTTGGGACATTTGAAGAAAAGAATAAACCAAGGTTGAGTCATTCATTTGCTTTTACAATGTCCTTTGCTATTTGGTAAAAAAAAAAAAAGAAAAACTGTTTTGTGAGGTGTCAAGTGTTAAAATAACCTGCATGTGAATCTCAGGATGCAGGTTTTCCCAGTAGAGTTGCGCGTGAAGAAGATGAAAAGTTTGCCTGTAATTTTCAGGACAAAATAAGTTAAACTAAATACAGGCCTCAATCGCAGATTATGAGGAGCCTTAAACATGGATTTATCATGAGATTTAAAGCTATTGATTTAACAAAATCTCTTGTGGCACAATGATAAACATTTGAGCCTTCTTCAGACACAAATAGGGATCCTTTTTGTGATTTAAAGGCATCAGAAAACACTAACGCTAATAATTCTGTTTTTCCAGATTAATTCTTCCTGTGTTTAATTTTCTATTTTTCCTGGATCTTTCTTTAGGTACCCCAATGGAGTCCTACCAGACAACAGCAGCCCCAGTAGCTGCCAAGGGAATCACTCCGACCACATCAGCCCATCAACTCCTCCAAGCATTGAAGAGGCCCTCAAGATCATCCACGATACAGAAAGGCCCCACGCCAGCCTGGGTGTTGGAGATGGAGACAATGGCTTCTTTCTGCATGGGGCCGAGCCTTCGTACCCTCCGGGGGCTCATGCTCCTGGGGAGGACCTGGATTCAGCGAAGGCTCGGGCAAATGACCGAGACCCCAACTCTGCATCGACGGATGAAGTTGACACGGGCATCCATGTGCGAACAGAAGACATCCAGAGTTTGGATGAGGACTCCTCGTCTCTGAGAGACTATTCAGATATTGACCCGGACTGTGAGGCTATGGCGAGGTCGTGTCCACTGCCTGGCAAGCATGAGAGGAACACGGAAGGAGGACACAAGAAAGGAAGGGAAGCCATCTCTGAAGGGGAAGGGGGACATGGAGGTGACAGGGGCAGCCCATGTCCCAGTTCTGCACCCATGCTCACCAGGTCTTATACTTGCAGTCCTGCCTCCTCATCCGGTGGTTCTGGTGGGGGTCTGGTGCGAATGACCAGCTTTGCAGAGCTGAAGTTCAGGAAGTTAGAAGGCAGGAGCAGCGGAGGAACCACCACTCCAGACAGCTCTGATCTCAATGTGCCCTACATTCGCTCAGCCGGAACTACGGCCTCTCAGGTTTGTCTCTCATCACAAATATTTTTCAGAACTTTCAGTGCGGAAAACAATGGTTTTCCCAATGGCATATATCTTCGGATCTAGTTTTTTGTCAGATTTAAATATTTCAATCCATCAAACCTTTTATCACAATAAAATAACGTGACTAACATAGAAAGGTAATTTAATATCAATGATGTGTTCTTTTTCATTTCCGTAGATCGGGTAGTGATTAGTTTCTTTTGGGGATATATCAGCCTACTTTATGTTGTCGGAGGAGTTTTATTTAAGTTTCATTAAATAAAAATGTCTGGTAACAACTTTGCTCTGGTATTGTTTGCAAAAGTCATCTAAATATTATAAAATCAGTTATTTCTATTATTGTTTTTTTGATTAATTAAACAATTGGAAAACAGTTTATTTATTTTTTTATGTGGTTGTTTTGGTCTGATGAGTGTTATGAGTTGTATGATTTAAATGTTGAATAAATCTCTAGGAGGCAAATAAAAAAAAGCTTCTATGGGGTAGACATTCAGATTTTCTCATGTTTTTCCTTAGTTCTCTACACCTCCCCTGCCAATCACTTCACCTTCGCCAGCTACGCCTTCACCCAGAGACCCCTCCCACTTCATAGCCTCAGAGATGATTCAGCTTAGAATGAAGCTGGAGGAGAAAAGGAGAGCTATTGAAGCCCAAAAGAAGAAGGTCAGCAGCCTTGCTTCATAAGAGATATCTTTTCAAATCTATCTCAATCTTTTCAAATCTAATGGCCGTTTTGTTACAATTCTTTCCAGGTAGAAGCAGCTTTTACCCGGCACCGGCAGAAAATGGGCAGAACAGCCTTTCTGAATGTTGTGAAAAGGAAAGGAGTGACAGCCCCGCTCAGCCCGAACTCAGGAGGGGCAGAAAAACCCTTACCTGAGCCAATCAATTTAAAGGAGGGTAACGTGGAGCAGGTGGAACGGTGCAAGCCTGACGGAGCAGCTCCGAAATCTCCCTGTGAAGACGGCGGCGGTGTGTAACCTTAGCATGCCTCTAATGCTTGCTCAGCTGATTTGGTTTTGTAAATGGTGATGGATGCTGGTTTCTGTATCTTACTTGTTTGTGTTTGTGCTGATAAGGCTTGACCCCTGGAGAGGTTGACCTTGCAGAATACACACGGTCCATCGAAAGGCTGAACACGTCGCTGGGCTTCCTGCAGACAGAGATGCAGCGTTTGGCCCAGCAGCAGGAGAAGATCATGGCCATGAGAGACCAGCAGCAACAGGCCTGGGTGATCCCGCCTCCTGCCCCCTCTCCACACAGGTATTCCTCACTTCAAATACACTAAAGGGTTGACTGAAATTCAAACCTTCGGTTATTTTCATCTGTCTTTGTCTTTCACACAGGCAGCTCCGCGAGCTGCGCAGCAGCAGTGTGACAGGCAGAGGATCGGGCCGAGGGTCGGTAGGATCCTTGTCACCGATTCTGTCCTCTTCTGGGTCTCCACGTCCAACCAACCGTTCACCTGCAGGCATCAAACGACGGCCTGCCTCATTTCATGCCAGAACGCCTCGGACTCCCCGTCCAAACGATCTGAAGGTCAGCCCCATCAGCAGAATGCTCAACACTCCCACCTCGGTGGACAGTCTGCCCAGACTGAGACGCTTTAACTCCAGCCAAACCCAGCAGAGCTCTTTCGCCTACCTTGGCCGGGATGAAGAGGCCAGGGAAAAACACGACCCAGACACCAAAGACAATAAAGAAGACCCTAAACAAACAGAGGAGACCGTAGAGAAGAGGAAGGATGAAGAAGCCAAAGAAAAGATCAACAAACAAATAAAAGAAAGGACAGAGTTTAAGGAAGACTCAAAGATATCTGAGGTTTTGCGGCAGCCGGTTTCAGAGATCAAAGTTGAAGATGTTAGCCAGACTCAAGATTATCACCAAGAAAGGAAGGACCTGGTGGAGGTGCCGCTGTCTCGGCTAAAGCCAGCCGGCATCCAGGGTCAGGAGAGCACAGAGGATGGAGAACAAGGAGGAGAAATATTTGGAGATGACCAAAAGATGTGCTGTGGGTTCTTCTTTAAGGTGAGCTGGTCCTGAGGGTTCTAAATCACTGGTTCTCAAACCCCCTCCTCAATACTGCTGCCCTGTATGTTATAGATGGCTCTCTGTTGCAGCACACTCAATTAAAGTGATTGCATAACCTCATTACAGGTGCTGGTCATAAAATTAGAATATCATGAAAAAGTAGATTGATTTCAGTAATTCCATTTAAAAAGTGAAACTTGTATATTATATTCATACATTACATACAAACTCATATATTTCAGATGTTTATTTTGTTTAATTTTGATGATTACAAATGACAACAAATGAAAATCTCAAATTCATCATATCAGAAAATTAGAATATTACTGAACACCAATAAAAACAAAGGATTTATAGAAATGTTGGCCAACTGAAAAGTATGAACATGAAAAGTATGAGCATGTACAGCACTCAGTATTTAGTTGGGCCTCCTTTGGCCTGTATTACTGCAGCAATGCGGCGTGGCATGGAGTCGATCAGTCTGTGGCACTGCTCAGGTGTTATGATAGCCCAGGTTGCTCTAATAGTGGCTTTTAGCTCTTCTGAATTGTTGGGTCTGGTGTATTGCATCTTCTTCTTCACAATACCCCATAGATTTTCTATGGGGTTAAGGTCAGGAGAGTTTGCTGGCCAATTAAGAACAGGGATACCATGGTCCTTCAACCAGGTACTGGTAGCTTTGGCACTGTGTGCAGGTGCCAAGTCCTGTTGGAAAATGAAATCTGCATCTCCAAAAAGTTGGTCAGCTGCAGGAAGCATGAAGTGCTCTAAAACTTCCTGGTATGTGGCTGCGTTGACCCTGGACCTCAGAAAACACAATGGACCAACACCAGCAGATGACATGGCACCCCAAACCATCACTGACTGTGGAAACTTTACACTGGACTTCAAGCAACGTGGATGAAGTGCCTCTCTTCTTTTCCTCCAGACTCTGGGACCTTGATTTCCAAAGGAAATGCAAAATTTACTTTCATCAGAGAACATGACTTTGGACCACTCACCAGCAGTCCAGTCCTGTTTCTCTTTAGCCCAGGCAAGACGCTTCTGACGCTGTCTGTGGTTCAAGAGTGGCTTGACACAAGGAATGCGACAGCAGAAACCCATGTCTTTCATACGTCTGTGTGTGGTGGTTCTTGAAGCACTCACTCCAGCTGCAGTCCACTCTTTGTGAATCTCCCCCACATTTTTGAATGGGTTTTGTTTCACAATCCTCTCCAGGGTGCGGTTATCTCTCTTGCTTGTACACTTTTTTCGACCACATCTTTTCCTTCCCTTCGCCTCTCTATTAATGTGCTTGGACACTGAGCTCTGTGAACAGCCAGCCTCTTTAGCGATGACCTTTTGTGTCTTGCCCTCCTTGTGCAAGGTGTCGATGGTCGTCTTTTGGACAACTGTCAAGTCAGCAGTCTTCCCCATGATTGTGTAGCCTATAGAACTAGACTGAAAGACCATTTAAAGGCTTTTGCAGGTGGTTTGAGTTAATTAGCTGATTAGAGTGTGGCACCAGGGGCCATCAATTTTGAACCTTTTCACAATATTCTAATTTTCTGATATGATGAATTTGAGATTTTCATTTGTTGTCATTTGTAATCATCAAAATTAAACAAAATAAACATCTGAAATATATGAGTTTGTATGTAATGTATGAATATAATATACAAGTTTCACTTTTTAAATGGAATTACTGAAATCAATCTACTTTTTCATGATATTCTAATTTTATGACCAGCACCTGTATATCCACCAGATGCTGCAAAAGCCTGTTAGTTCCTTCACATGATCATGTGTGGGGCAGTGAGGAGACATCTATAACAGATGGAGCATTAGAGATCAGGATTTAGAACCGCTCCTCTACACTCTCTAGATAGCTATGTGAGAAAGGAGTGAAACACGGCTTAGAAAGTTCCAGCTAATTACCAGTGGCGGCTGGTGAAAAATATTTTTGGTGGGGCTGATATAGCCTAGTATATGTCTCCAACTAATCCGGAATAAGAATTCAAATAAACAATTGGACAATACATACAATTTAACAGTAATGATTTAATTTACTATATAATAACAGTAACAGTGATGATTTTGGTCACTGTGACGGGGTTCTTTGGCCTCCAAGAATCCAGGCTCAGTCGGGTTACCGGTGTTGGTGATTTATTGTGCTCAAAAACTCAAAACAGGGTGCAAAAGAAACTAAACATGTACAAGATACTCTGGGCCTCAGCCTCCCTCCAGTTACCAGCAATGTAACAAAGAAACAGAAAACAAAAATTGCCGCTTTTCTTCCCACAGCCCTCATTAAATAGTTTAAGCCCCTCCCCTCAGGCTCTCTTATTTCTGATTTCTTCTCATAAATCAGTTTTGTCCATATATTACCTCCACAAACAATTGATGTACAAAAACAAATAATTTTTACAACTTAATTATTTTACACAGATTCATTGACTTATTCAATTACACCAAACTGGGTTTGAACCCAGCAAAGACGCAGCCAGACTGAAGATGACAAGTCCCCGTACACACACACAGACACACACACACACGGCTAACCCCACTGAAATATTAAGTGTGCACCCTCAATATGCCAGCAGGTAACCAGGAACAGCTTGTGTGTTTTAAGTTAATGGAGCTACTTGGCTCAGCGCGAGCTTATTGGTCCTCACAAACACAGTATAACAGGAATGTGTGTGTGGCGCGCAAAGTTAGAGGATGTGGATTCGTCACAGTCACAATAACCATGACATGAAATTTTCATATCCTACAACAGGGATGTTCTTCTGGCAAATGGGTAGATAAATAAGGATCTCACCGAATTTGGTGGAAGCTGCATCTCGTTCGTTACATTCGCCATCTTCCCTTTAATTTTCTGCACCTGCGCTTGGGTTCAGAAGCCTGTTAAAGTGCAGTATTTTCAGAGACCCAAGACCATAAAGTTCTGAGACGCTGATTGGCCATTAAATTCACCTAGCAATAGTACATGATTGACAGATTCTCTGCAAATGTGGGTCAGTCTGATCAGCGCCCCCAGAACAGAGACGGTAGGAGTCTGTCTGTGGAAATCCACAAATTAATGACAGTAGATAGGGAAATGTAGTTTATATAATTTGTTTTGCTTATATGTAAACACTCTAGAGAGTAAAACTGACATTTATGAGTAAATTTCTAAAAATATATTTTACGTTTCTCTCTTCTTATCAGGGAGGGCGGTGCCCCAGCGCCCCCTATGGGCCGGCCGCCACTGCTAATTACTGTACTACAAAATTTTGTGTGTTTGTGAACCATATGTCTTTAGCTGTTTTATCTTCTGATTTTAGCTACAAGGTTAAACCCACTGAAATTTAAAGAAACACATACTTCAAATAACTACCACTTTTTTAGAAAGACTGAAATGTAAATTTGGCGTTGCAGCTTTGCAACTTCCACTCCCTGTCTAGTTTTCACATTTATAATACCCCTTTCCAACTGGCCGAAAAACCTGTTAAAACCTGGGTACAATCCGCTTTTAGTGGCAGTGGGAACAGCTCAGTGATGTATGTCTACCCGGGTCAAATGACTCGGCAAGCGACCTGCGTTAAAATCTCCTCAGTTCTGATTAGCATGCTGTTGGAACCCGTTAAATTACGTGACACCATTGAACGCAACGTATGGATGTCAACACACCGCGCGAGTCCTTCCTAATCTAACAAGCTGAAACAACTAATTTCATTTGATAAACATGGCTCAGTGCTGTAAGAGAGATTCGGACAGATAAAAGAGCGAAATAATAAAGAATACTGACTTAAATAAGAACAATGGAACCAGTGGAAAACAAGATAGCCATGATAAACCAAACATATGCATTCTGATGATGATGTAGCTAGGTGGAAGTTAGGGTATAATAACAGATAGTTTAACATTCATCTGTCCATCGTCTCATCTGCCTCTCTACTTCATTTTGTTGGATCCAAAGGCATCCCAGACAAGCAGAGATATCAGTGCTCCATTTTTTATTTTATTCATTTAACCAGGAAGTCCAACGAGATTCAGAATCTCTTTTACAAGACAGATCTGACCAAGGTAGCAGCCAAATCACAACAGATTCATACATACATAGAAAAGCACTGGGAGTGCTCTTCCTGGATCCAGATGGTGATCCAGATCTTACCAAAAATTTTATGTTTCTTTGGATTGAGATTCACCTTTGCCAAAAAATGTAATTAAAATCCATTCATAGCGTTTCAGGTTATCCTGTACACAGACAGATGGACAAACAATAACACAAACACACCTAAAAACATAACCATGGTGGAGGTAATAAACATTTGCATTTTCATGATAAAATAAGTACAAAATGTTAGAAAAAACACACAATGAGATTTTAAAGAAAAACAGTAGCACGTCTCCATCACAATGTTCTTTGCATTAGTTTTAATTGTATTAATGAACTTGAGGTTTCCTAACTTCAGCTCTTTCTGTGGGTCATTCATCCCCCAAGGGGCTGAGCAAGAGGGAGCAGATTTTCCCAATTCGGTGGAAATTAGTGGAATTAGTGGAAGTTTGCCGAGTAAAGCTTTATAGATGAAGATATAAAGTGAAGTCCATCCAACTAGATGATTAGAAAATGCAGTGATGGGTTAGTGACCATGGTGTGCTTCTGTGCTTTGAAATGGTTTACTAAGGATTTTTTATAAACAGGGCTGGTGTCAATCATTTCTATCATATTCTATGACCAAAACAATCTGCAACACAGACCGCTGTTTTCGGAGAGTTCATTGGATTTAGTTCAGATTAACATTACATGGATCCATATTACCTCTAAAAGGATTGCGTTATACCCTTGAATTCCGGACTTTTTAAAGGAAAATTTGCTTTTGAAAATGTAAAAAAAAAATCTTTCAGAGCAGAACATGCAGACACTAAAGCATTGACATGAATCTTAGTGTTGTTGCCAGTGGAAAATATTATTTAGCCTCCCTGACGCGAGCAGAGATGTTCAGCCTTCCTGTTACCTGTGTTAAGTCTTGCTCTCTCTCACAAATTTAATAAGCAGGTGACATTTGAAGAATGTGATCGAAATTGGCAATCTCGTAGTGTTGAGTAGCAATATCCCTAACATTTGGGATTGTTGTTTATACAACCTGATGATGCTTAAAAAGGGATTTTTTTTTTTAGCTAAAGCTAAAGTGTTCTCAATATATTTTTTTGGGTGTTAAATCTTTAGAAACATTAAAAATATACAGAAATGTTTTATTTATGTTGTAAATATTCACCAGGATGATGTGAAAGGAGAAGAGGACATGGCAGCAAAGAAAGCAGCTCTATTGGAGAAGAGGCTTCGGAGGGAGAAGGAGACTCAGCAGAAAAAGCAACAGCAGGAGCTGGAACAGGAGCAGAAGAAAGAAGCTGAACGGTGTGTCTTTGCTGCATCCCGCAGCATCCGCACAAATTCTCGCTCTAGATTGGTCTTCTTTTCAACTTTTGTGTTCAATCCTTCAGTACTTACTTGTTCTTGTGCAGAGTGAAAGCAGAGGAGGAGCAAGTTAAGAAGGATGACGAGAAGGCAAGGAGGGACTACATCAAGAATGAATATCTAAGGAGGAGGCAGCTCAAACTGATGGAGGACATGGATGAAGTCATCAAGCCTCGTAGTGGAAGTCTCAAGAAAAAACAGCGGCCTAAATCCATCCACAGGGACGTGATGGAGTCATCTACTCCTCCTGTCAGAACCACAGGTGAATGAGTCGCAAGGTGCTGTCATAAAAACGTGCTTTTACTCAACTTCTCATGCTGATCTTTGCTGCTTCTGTGTGCTGCTCTCCTGCAGGTGTGCGTCCTCGGGGCTTCTCTGTCTCAAGTGTTTCGCTAGCTTCCCTCAATCTGGCTGACAGCGACAGAGACCAGCCAGATAACAGGAAAAACAACAGGTTAGAAACCAACTGACTGCTTTAATTTCATTATCTATCACTCACAAACATTAACATGAAGACCCTGAGCCATGCCAGAAGTTTAGATGTCGTCAACCTTAACCACCAAATGTAATGTATTTTAATGGCATTTCATGGAATAGACTGACACCAAAGGGTTCAATATGGTGAGGTGGAAACATTTTCAAAATGTATACAGATAAGAACTGTGAACAATTAGTGTCTGTCAGATTTGTCCATTCTTGTTACAAAGAATTTCTAAAAAATATGTTTTTTTACGAATTGTAATTGACTTTGACTAGGCCATTTAACACCTCCATATATTAGGATCTGGGTGATTTAATAAGGAGTTATATTTTTATTAAATTAAAGAACAAAGTGCTCTGAAAGGGGAAAAATAATTTTGAAATAAAAAAATGTGACACGTTTTCACAGTGATAACATAAATTGACAATGTTATTAGAAACTAAAGAAAAACCTTAGAGAGAAAATATTTTGTCAGAGAATAAAAAAATTGGCAATTGGTTTTCCTTTCATCTTGTTCTGTTTATCTGTATATGTGTTATACTTTATCTTCCCCGCAACTTTATCCACCAACACTTTATTATTCAGCCCTTTGTGATGATCTGTTGTCAGGGGGGCCGCCAGGAATTGGGGGCCCCATGAAAGACATTGATATTGGGCCCTCGACTCCAATTTTATCTGAATATAAAAATCTAACTAAACAGTTTTAATATTGACTCAGGTTTTAATACAGGCTGCAGGAGGCTACTCAATTCACCTCAGTTGTCCAGGATACAGTATAAACAACTGGAAGCCATTTCTTTTTATAGTTATCATTATTTAAGAAAAAGTAATGTTTTTCAATTTATATATATATATATATATATATATATATATATATATATATATATATATATATATATATATATATATATATATATATATATATATATATATATATATATATATATATATATATATATATATATAATGGGAAAAAGTGGCAAATTCCAACAGACTGTACCGATGCCAGTTTGCATCAGTACAGTCTGTTATAATTAAGTTCCGTTTCAGACAGCAGGCACCATTAATGACTAGGTAGTTGTATCCAGCAGATAGCTATCTTATTTTACTCAACAGCTTAATAATCTGTCGGTAATTTGAGCTATTCAGTTAAGAAAACATTCTGGCAAAAACAAGAGGTCTCAGTAATGGATGCCTTCTCCCTCTCTCCTGTTTCTCCTTCCTTTCCGTTCCTTTTTACAACCCAGACGTTGGGGCCCTGCATTTTTCAGCCGCTGACGTTTTTACCACACTGCTGCTTATTTTCATATTTTCTTGTAAATTTGTTTCTTTCCTTATCACTACGTCAAATGACGTGAGCATGGCATTTAAGCCCCGGTGCGAGCGAACTGCAGGTCGCAGACAGAGAGACCTAATGTAATGCACTGAGCTCCACACCATTTATTGCATTTTCACAGGAGGAGGGCTGTGAATAAATTCATGCTTTTTTTTTCTCTGTTTACTGCTAAAAAATTTGGGAGAACAATAACATTATTTATTTTACTGATTTTATGTTATTTTTATATTTAAAAAATATAGTGGGACAAATCTTTTCTTCTTTTGGGGCCCCCCTCAGTCAAGGGCTCTTAGAATCGTCCTAACTTTTCCCCCAATACGGTGCCCCTGTCTGTTGTATAAGATATTAAGAGTATTGTGCACTTCTAAAGGTTAAACATTAGTTTTTTTTCCTTTCACATCCACATCCTTAATCCAATAGTAAGCTAATCAGCTAAAACTAAGTTAGAAACTACTATGGTTTGGTTTGTGTTTTTGTGCATACCAAGTAAAACTAACAAACCCTTTGTTACACCCTGATTTGACTTTCTTTGAATGTGTAAAAAATACTAATGTACTCCTTGACCCAGACCCAGAAGGCTCTATTGTCTACAGTTTGATTCTGCTTTCTCCCTGTCTTCTCCTCTTTTTCTACGTCTGCTGTGCATGAATCCTTCAGAGGCAGCAAACTAGCTTCTGCCCATATCCCGTTTTTTTTAAGCTCCCCCAAAGACAGAAAGGGAAGGTTAGTAACACTGAAATAAAGTTAAACCTCTTTAGGTGTTGTTCTGTGAAGATATGCTGGAGCTTCAATTTAATTTTATATTTTGCTTCATTGCGTTATTTATATAAAAAAGAAAATGGAGGTTAATTTCCTAATTAGGAAACTGTATTTGCACCGTTATAGTTTTTGTGTTTTTATTATGGTTCATCAGATGCTGGCTGCAGAGCTGTTTCCATTTCTTTCTCTGTATTGCATTTAATCTCTGCTTTATGCTTAAGCTGTTTGCTTGCTGTTCCTTTCATAACTCTCTGTAACCATGAGGCCAACCACTTTGCTTTGCTTGGTTGAACACAGCTCAGCTTCATCAGAGCGTTAGACTTTGATGTGATGCAGCACAACAGGCAGACTTTGGAAAACTATGTCCCAATGTCTAAACTTGCTTTGACCCATCTCTTTGTTTCTGTGCATGTCTCTGTGTGCAATGTCTGGCACTATCTTGTATGTGTCTGGGTGTGATTTGTTTTTCCGTCTGTGTTTGCTGTTTGGTGGCCACAATCAGGCCAGACTCCGCAGAGGGCTTTTCGTCTTGTCCTTCGGCCGGCAGTCGTAATGGAGAAAAAGACTGGGAGAACGACTCGACCACCTCCTCCACACCCTCCAACACAGAATACACAGGTAGAAAGGGGGAGAAATTTGGGATTTGTATTCTCTCTGCTCTGTTTGTCCGGCAGATGTTTAATTTTTGCACTCTCATCCCTTCTTTCCGCAGGACCAAAACTGTACAAGGAGCCTAGTGCAAAATCCAACAAGCACATCATCCAAAATGCCCTAGCTCACTGCTGCCTGGCTGGGAAAGTCAACGAAGGGCAGAAAAACAAGATACTTGATGTATGTTTTGTATCTGTGGTTGTATAATGGTTACAGGTTAAGTTACATGAACTTTGTTTCACTTTCTTTGACTATTCTTACCTAAAGGTATAGTGGACGATCTTTTTTGGACTTCGAGGTCCAGGGGGGACATCCTATCTTTTGGTTGTCCCACATGCAAATCTTTGTGACGTGCTAGTTTTCCATCACTGTGCATTAGAAAACACTGGTGTATGTGTGCAGTAAGCTTTGGTTTCAGCTATTTCTCTTCCTGCATACTATGAAATAATAGATCATTAAATAAGAAATACCCAAAGGAAAAAAAATAGACTAGACCTAATTTGGGCATTCTTTCATTTTATGGCAGAAGAGCAGGTATGGTGTTTTGCATGTGTAGTAATTTGCTGGGGAAGATTCTCAGTCATCCAGGTCATAGTCATTCCATAAAAGTTAAAAAAGCAAGCCACTTGATTTTGTTTTCCAAATTTGAAGACATTTCCCTTCCCATCCAAAAAGCTTTTTCAGAAAAATCGTTCACTGTGTCTTTCAAGTGGTTTTGATTATGCTTAAAAGTCAGGGAAATACTTTAGACAGATTGCCTGTTTTGAAGAACAGCAGGAAAATTGGTTACAAAAAGATTTGTCATTATTTCTATACTTTTTGTCTTTGGACCCAAGGCCACTAAGTAATCCATCCTTTTTAATGCTTCTCTCAGAATTGTTCAGAGAGGTACAAGGTCTAGGAAAGAAACCTGTCTTCTTAATTGGATACGAGGGCCCGTCCACACCAAGTTTAGAGGAAACTGACATTATTTGTGTGTACCAACTTGCCGTCAGTCTACACAGATGCCTCTTTTCTCACTTCAGGATTTATTATTTTTAACCTGCTCCTCTTCTTTCTTTTCTTCGACAGCAGCCTTGCCAAGCTCCTCTCTGGCATGGCATACATATTAAGACACCTATTACAGTTCCTTGGTCTAATTTTGTTTAGTTTTTAAGCTCAAATATTTATTTAGGGGTACCATCTTTGGCTCCACATGTGTGTAGCCCCAAAGATCGTTCTCCAAGGTGACATTCTGGGGAATCTGAGGCTTTCCCAGACCAGAAGTGTTGTATACTCCATCATCCAAATTCGGGTTCTATAGAATCTTCTTCCTGTTACATTTCCCAGCAAAAACATCCCTATAAAAAAACTTGCTTGATGACATAGATTCTCATCCAGTATCTAGGTGCTTTATAAGCCCAGCAGCCTGAAAATGGAAGCTTATGTGTGGGAACTGGTTCTTTTGGTCATTATCCATATCTTACGACCAAAAGTAAGGGTCAGCAGGTGCACAAACTGGTTAATCCAGTAGCTTTGCTTTGTTCACTTATCTCTTTTTTCAACTCAACACTCTAGCAAGGCACCCATCATACTCTAGGGGGTGTTGACTTATCCTACTTTCTTCAAACTCGCTCTGCTTCTAATGCACATCAAGATCATGCCTTAAAGATATCAACAGAAGGACTTACCCAAAAGAACCTGAGATAAGACCCTTTTTTTTTTTTTCAAACTGGACACTGTCCTCCCTACAACTACACCTTGAGATCCCTGTCAATGAACTAAATGAACAGAATCAGGGACGAGGGACGGCTCTGGTGGAATCGAAACTGCACCTGTAGGATTCAGACATGGTTTCTGTCTTTGGAAAGGCAAAAAGCACTAACAGTACAACCAAGCTCCTTTAGCAACCCTTCATGGTTAAATATCTGATCCAGTCTTCAGGGAGAATTAAAACCACATTGCCTGTCCTAAATTCAAAGTTTGACAATCAAGTCAGATCCTCCTACTGCTGAATAAACTTTCCCAGGCTTGAGAAACACCCTCTCTTAAATGTGGAATCACCTCCTATGGGGTACTACATGAATCACCTCTCCTGTTTTACTTCACTTCTGCCTTTTTGTTCTATTTACAGAAAGCATTGAAAAATGCTTTCCATGGTAACGCACAGCTTTTTATGTCCCTTAGAAAAGACTAAGGGCTCCATACAAATGATTTACTACTCTGGAAGGAAATGAGCAGCAATAGATTTAGCAGTTTTGTTTTGTTTTTCTAGCTAAATGATATCAAAGACATTAATGATATGTATCTGCTAATCACTTGGTGGTTTGAACTTGAAGCCACCAATCAGGCTCCAAATCTGGTGTAGTGATGATCTCAGACCTGAACCTTCAGAGGCACATAAAGACAATAATAAAGACTGCCTTTTATCATCTAAAGAATAGGACTAATGTCTCAACGGGATCTTAAAAATTGTACTCATGGCTTTATCTATAGTAGAATTTATCAACGTTTTGTTCCAAACCAGAAATGAATTTGTGTTACTACACAAATTTAATATTCCACATTGATATAATCTTTTTCTTCTGCACATCTCTTGCAGGAAATGGAGAAATCTGAAGCCAATAACTTCCTGGTGTTATTCCGTGACTCTGGGTGTCAGTTCAGGTCTGTCTACACGTATTGCCCTGAAACCGAAGAGATCACCAAACTGGCCGGTATTGGCCCTAAAACCATTACCACCAAGATGATCGAGACTCTTTACAAGTACAACTCGGACAGGAAGCAGTTCAGCAAGATCCCAGCTAAGACCATGTCTGCCAGTGTGGATGCCATCACCATCCCCAACCACCTGTGGCAAACTAAAAAGCAGGGGACGCCCAAAAAACATCCAAAGTAGTGCCAGGTGATGGGGCAGCATCTGGAATTACTCCGTCAAATCAAACAGCTTGTAGAGGACGATTCTTTTTTTTTTTTTTATTAGACAAACACCAATTACCATTCCCTAAAAGTCACAACTGGAATTTCAAAATACATGTTAACACATAAAGATAATACAAAGCTGGCTATGACACTACTTCCATTGGGCACAAGTGTTTTCTTGTCAGCATGTGTGTCAATGTTCTCATGTGCCAAAAAAGAAAAGATACCAGGTGAGCCGATGCCTTACCACGCTTAACTATAGAAGCACTGAATGTCACGCCTCTCAGAGGCACTTTGGATTTCCTTCGTTTATCTTATATAGCCTTATGCTTGTTCTGTCATGGATACTCTGTGGGTGTTTGTGTCATTTTGTTCTCTGTACACACAGATCTGAGATCAGATTACCCGAATGAAGGGTGGACTCTCTGTGATCAGAAGCAGCATATTTGATGCAACTTCTGCTGCTAAAAAAAGCATGTTTTTAATTGTTTTTTGTTTTTTCCTTTTTTACATGTCACTGACAGCCCTATAAACAGGTTATATTTCAGTATGTTTGTGTGTGAGTGTGTGCACATACAGTGAAGTGCCAAACAGTGCGTCAAGTGGAGAATGCATTAGTTGAAGGAGTGCGTAAGGATGTGTCCCATCAAACGGTTCTGGAAAACACCTGCAATATACTTTTTAATTTATTTTATTTTGATATATTTCTGAAGATATCTTACGCTTTATTTGGAATCCTCTGAAATCCAACGCATACATTAGTTACATGTGTTTGTATATAATGAAGCAAGTCAGCTCTTGGTAGCATTTAAGTAGCTTTTGTAATTGATCACTTTGATGTTTGCTGGTTTCTCTGGGACCTTTTATTGTGCTGCAGCTGCAGATGAGTCCCATCTCTCAACAGCATTACTGAAACAACTACCATGAGATATAAATCTGTGTCATCAAGATGTGCAGTGATTTAAATGCTAACTTTTGACCATGCTGCAGAGTAAACAAATGATTAAAAATGTCACATAGAGGTGTTGTGTGTTCTCTGTGGTCTGGATTAAGATTAATTGTAAATACAAAGATGAACTTACTGTACCCACACTAGCTGTTTCAGACTCTCTCCACTACTGTCATGTTTCATCCAAGATCTTTCTGCATTGTTACTGCCGGTCCTTTTCACTTTACTGTTGCATTTTTACGTCAGGCATTCCTTTTAGTATGTGTTGACTCTGTACAGATATATTTTGACATATAAGAAGTATTTTTTGTAAGGATATTTACTAGTCGGAAGTGTGCACTAATGAAGCAGTACAGTTATGGAAGGATATGTGTTTGAATGCAAAGTTCTGCTTTTTTTTTTCAAGTTCTGGATTCATTTTGTTTTGAATCAGGAAAATATGATCAATATTTCATGCATTTCTGTTCTGTTTGTTTATTTTTGTTTTTAATTGTTCTTTTCTGTTTTATTAAAAAGCCAGCTCTTAACAGTTTTAACAGTCTCTGTCTCAGCTTTACTGTAATTTTGAAATGCATAGTTTGTTTTATGGTGATACTAACCATCACTGGTGGTACATTTATTTCAATTAATAGCAGCTAAGTAGCTGCAGTATAAATAGGCTGCTTTTTTTGTTAATATTACTGCTTTGGAAGTAATATTCTCAGTCCTTAGGTTTCCATAAATGAGGGTGCCAATATTTCAAATAAGTAGTTTGAAATCTCAGATCTAAAATACAATAACTTGTTTTACTTGATGTGATAAACAATCTGTGAGGCTTCAAAGTTTACTTTTGCAACTCCTTGCAAATTTTGGATATTGGATAATACGGTACTTATATTAAGAAGAATTGTCGTTTTGGATGAAGAAGAAGAGTGTTGGCCTAGTGGTTGGAGCAGTGTGCTTGTGCTCTAAGGTTGCAAGTACCCGGTTCGATCCCCGCAGCCTAAACTCTGGGTCCCTCAGCAAAACCCTTAACCCCTGATTGCTCCGTGGGCGCCACACAATGGCAGCCCATCGCTCCCCAAGGGGATGGGTCAAAATGCAGAGAATGAATTTCCACCTTGTGGGACAAAGTGATTTACATTTACGTATATGGAAGTGGTTTACAAGTGCAGGACAGTGAGAAGAGTATCAGTGTGTTTAGGTCTCATCCTGCGAGCAAGTTTACCCAAAAGCAGAGAGTAAGATGCTTAAAGAAGCCTTAAAATACCCTTTGTCCCTCATAGAATGTATAGCAGACTCCTGCATGGCTCCACAATCGGAGAAAAACTGCATAGGTTAGAACTTTGATGGAAGGTGTGGAGGAGCTAACCTCTGATCTTAAAGAAAACCATGAAGACCTTGTTTAAGTTTACCTGAAAGAAAAGAGACTGCAGGGCTAAAAGTTAAGGTGTAGTGGAATGTCTTTTCTATTTTCTAATGCAAATTAGGCTCTCTTCATCTGCAACCTATATCTTAAAGATCCAGATTTCCAGTGTTTTGGATTATTTTTTCTCTGGAACTTGACTTTAATTCTCTTGGTATTTTGTGTATGTTTCTTTGTGGATACTGAAATGGGGTCTGTCTCTATACAAATCGCTCCCTGACTCTGGCCTCCGTAGCAGTTTGAAAGAACAGATATCTTCATGGCACCTCAGAAGGAAGCTACAAGGCAATGAAAAAAATATTAAGATCAGACTAATGAGGCATTTATTGTCCGTTTTGCTTTGTTTTCCTCTGCTGAGCACCAATGTGTGTCACTCACATAATGTGTTGGAAGATCTTTCTTTTTTTCTTATTAGCCACAGAATATCTAGCAAAAACAACATACATGCAGCTGTTTGTCTGAAACATCAAATAATTCACAAATGATCAACAATCATGATCACGCTCTTCTGTTTCTCAGAATTTAAATGTAACAAAGACAGGTGAGATTGAGTTTTACCAAGTCCCAAGTAACTCTCAAGTCTTTGAAGAACAAGTTCCGAGTTAAGACCAAGTCTTATGGTTTATTTTTCAAGTCATTAACAAGTCTTATTCACCAGCTATTCTTTAAATATTGAAGTATTTCAGTCTTGCAATGGACTGAAACCTTCAGGATGTAGCTTTTGTTGCTCCAATAAGAGAATCAAGTCAGTTTATGAAAAAAAATTTCATCTCCAAGTCAGATCACTGCAAGAAGTCTGTCTTTTCAAATATAGTATAATGAAGTATTGTCTTAAAGTCTAAAGTAAGTAATAAAATATGTAAATTGAATTGAGCCATCAGGTCAAAGTTTAAATCTGTAAGGTTAAAGTATATTTAATTTAAGTATATATACTTTAATCTTACATGTTGAAATTTATTTTTGATTGGACCATGGCAATGCTGTAAAACTGCAATGGTTCCTCAAAAGGTTGCTGCAAAGCAAACATTCCCAGCTCCCTGCAGCAGAACTTTTTTGTTGTTGTTGCACAAGAGAACAGTTATAAGTGGATACAGAGATCAGATAAATTCAATATTTATACAGTTAAACATATTAAAACTTAATGAATTGATGGAGTATAACATTTTAACATGTATGCATAAGGCACATAGAAAGTCCTACCCAATATTTCAAATTATATTTTTAGAAAGAGTAATTAGATAACAGGAACAGATGTTTTTATTTTAAATCCAGACATAGAACGGTGACGATGGAAAGATATATTTCTAATAAAGGTGTTAATACATAGTTCAGTATAAATATTGCGTTAAAACAATCAAAAACCTTTTCTGAATTTAAAAGCAGAGGTGTAGCTAGAAAATTTTTATAAGGGTGGCCAGGCAAAAGTAAATAAATGTAAATATATGAAAATATATGAAAAATTAAAACGTTTAGAATATTTCACTTGAGAATATTACTGCTGCTACTGGCCCTTTTTGAATTCATGGGCTGCATCCTCTGTAGGCCAGATTCAAAGGACGATTACGACATAGCGTGGTGCCAAGGTCTGGTCGGATCCCAAGACTACTTGTTATGCAACGTTAAAATGCGTCATTCTTTTGTCCCGATTTGAAGGATGGGTCCGATGTATCCTCGCTATCCTTGGATATCCCAGGATTCATTGCAAGACCAAGCAAGCCGGCTGCTCCGTGATCAGAGGTAATGGTGCTTGGTGCCTAACAGTGGTGAATAATGGAAGTTCAGTTTAATATAATGTATGTGAATAGTTCCGTCTGAATGAATGAAAACTGTTGTTTTAATGGTTACTGAGTCAGATATGTGGTGGTGATGTTTGATTTATCTAAAGGTTTTTATCTATTACTGTGTGAATGGGTTTAGCTGTAATTTAAGGACAGATTCTAATATATCTGCAGTGAGGGGACTATAAATCTGATAGGATTTTTATTTTTAATTGCTATTTTGCACAATATGCTTAACTAAGCATTTTTTATTGTTGGATATTAGAGATTTTGCAGATTTGTTTTTATACATACATTGTTTAGATTTACTTATATCCAGAGATGGGAAGTAATGAAGTACAAATACTTCTTTACTGTACTCAAGTAGATTTTTCTGATATTTTTACTTTACTTTACTACTTATTTTTATGGCGACTTTTTACTTCTACTCCTTACATTTTTACACAAATATCTGTACTTTCTACTCCTTACATTTTAAAAAAAAAAGGGCTCGTTACTTTAGTTTTGAATCATTTCAATGGAGTTACCGTTATTATTTTTCACGTCATCAATACCAAATGCAATCTAATTGGATGGGAATCTACGTTGCATTTGACGCACCACTACAAGATGAATCGACAGATTCGGCGGTATTCATTGGCGGCAAATCATTGCAGCTTGGTGGCGGTGGCGTTAGCATAGTAGTATGGATGACGAGATGATTGAAAATGAACACAATGGAGATCTAGTCCTATTGGCAGACATCCATTTAAAATGTAGGCAACGGCATGAAAAAAGGGGTTTCTACTTTTACTTTTATACTTTAAGTAAATTTACAAGCCTGTACTTTGTTACTTTTACTTGAGTAAAGAAGTTTAATCAGTACTTCCACTTTTACCAGAGTATTTTTTAACACAAGTATCTGTACTTTTACTCAAGTACAGAAAGTGAGTACTTTTGCCATCTCTGCTTATATCTTTCTACCCCTTTTATAGAATAAAATAGAATATCTCTTTATTGTCCCACAATGGGCAAATTTACTGCAGCAGAAAGATTATTGAAAATGGTCACACAAATGTGGACCTTAAAACAATGTATAAGAATAACATAATAGGGAAGCATTAAAATATAAACAATAGAATACCGTAAAGTATTTTGAAAATAGCAACAACATTAGAGAAGTGCAAAATGACAGTAGCATGTTATTTAACTGACTAAGGTTTATATTATTACATTTGCTTTTATTAGTTCATGCTCCCGGTGGTTGGCACCTTTATTCTGCTCTGGATTCTTGTGATTGTAGTATTTTTTCACCTTACAATAGAAAAAACCAAAAACAAACAAACAAACAAAAAAACAGCAGTTTCGAAAAGTTTGGTATTTATTATTTTCCTCCTTTGTGTGTCGACCGTCACATAGCCTTCAGCGGTAAAACCCGACGAAGCATACCTGTTTGAATTCTTCCGGTCTCCTTATTTTCAAGGACTTTGAAGGATCCAGTCCAGGTAGACCACATCTTTGGAAACGCGGCCCATGAATTCGAACAGAGCCTCTGTCTGTATTAGAAGGGTTAGGGATGGGGTGGCAAATAATTGGAAGGGGTGGCAAATAATTGGCTAAGGGTGGCCATGGCCACCCCTGGCCCCCCATCTAGCTACGCCCCTGTTTAAAAGAAACCTGAAACTTTTGATGATGAAGCGATATGACAACTGATAAACTGTTTTCTGTATTTGTAAAAATCCTTTGTTATCTTGTGTATGGGTGACAACTTCTTCTTGTTTAAACGAATAGTGGCAAATATGTTTTACTCAATTTTGCTTCTTTTCAGTTATGATTTTGTTTGTTATAAGAACTCTTCATGTTGTGTTTTATTGAGTGAAACGCAAAGGGCCCCCCTCAGCTGAAATCTTTCATACACATATGTGTATTTAAATCTAACTCATGAATATTTATTCCTTTCTCTGCTCACAGAGAAAAAAAGAAGCTCCTCATGCTCATGAAGGTGTGGAGGACGGATGGAGGCGGTGCTCTGCAGGCAGCAGCAGGCTGGGCAGGGCGGCTCCGAGGACCGCAGTCAGTGAGCGCAGCCGCGGCGGAGAAAGAGGATACAGACACGGAGGACTACCGAGCAGGACCACCGTGACACCGCCTGTGAACAGCGCGGAAACACACCGGGGGTCTTCGTTTTTCCTTCCCATGTTTCTGTAGAAGCAGGTTAGTGTTGAGTCACCCCGCGCGCGCCCAGCTAACCAACTAACTAACTAACTAACTAACGGATGCTGCCTCTCTCCTCCTCGGCCCTGGCTAGCTCTCCTCCTACCGCTGCTTAAATTAGGCAGCTTTCTAGGAGCCCTGACACTAACTAGCTGTTTGGCGGTTCCGCTCTAATCCTGCGGCTAAATTCAGCGCATATATGGAGATAACAAGCAGCTTAAGCTTCTTATGCTGTTTGACTTTGTGGCTTAATGCTCGTTATTGGCTAACCATGTCTGAGGCTAGCTTAGCAGAGCTGCTGCTCCATCAGCTGCAGGCTTTCTGACTGACAGCTCACAGCTTTCTCTGGGGCTCTGCTTCATTTTACACCATGTTATGGAAATATCTTTAAATATTTACCTACCAAAGTTTCGTTGAAATAGCAAAGCAACAAGTATCCAGATTAAACAAGTTTTTGGTGCCACTAAAATAAGCATTTATTTACCTGAGCTGTCAAACAGCTTGGATATAGAGCAGCTCTGGTGTTTCATACAGATAGGATAAACTCACAGATTTATGCAAAATAGATTTGCTCCGATTTGTTGTTTTGATTTTACACAGACACGTGGAAAGGGATTACACCCCTTAGACTTGTTTGGGTTTTTTCTAAAATTATTTTATTACAAAACCAAAATCTATTATGTATTTTCTTCATTTTGATTAATCGACACAAAATTCATAGATTTTATGTGGGAGGAAAATTGCAAAAAAATATAAAATAACCCACAGACCTTAAATATAAGGTCCATGAATCCAAGTTTAATTTCAGCTTTGGTTGAAATCAGGGACACTGTTGGTCTGATGTCATTGGTCCTATGCAAAAATATGCATGCTTGTTTTTTATGCTTGACAGGAAATAAGGGTGTATTTCGTTTAAATAGAAAAGCAGCATTTCTTGCTACATTTATACATAACTTATAAGCACTACACTCACTAGATGCTGTTTATCAATGACTGAAGATTAACTGGCTCTGATGAATGAGGAATTAAGACTTTTGTCCACTAAATCTGTGCCTATTTAACAGAATATAGTCCAAATATGTCTATGTTGATTTGTAGTTTTTTATTTTATTTTAAAGATATAGAATTGTGCAGAGCTAAATAGAGGTAAAACCCACTCTTTTAAATGTTCTTTGTATCATGAAAAAAGCAAAATAATAGATTCAAGGGACGCCATATAAATGTATTGTATTTATGTGCCCTGGTACTAGAAGAGTAACTACCACTGAGCGTTTAATATATTAACCTCACTCTACAAGTTGTACATCTAGGATGTAGTTACTCTGTTTTACCCATTCCATGTATTTTATTTAGGGCTGAAACAATTCATTGGATTAATCAATTATTGAAATAATGTCAACAAATTTAGTAATCAATTAATCGTTAACTGGAGTATAGAGACTCTAAAACATGTCTTTAGCTCACAGAGCGACCCACTTAGAGCAGGAATTATACCAAAATTGTAAAAAAATTAACAAAAATTTTGCATTTTAGATAAAACATGTTTTTGTCTGTCAATATTCTCCATCCAGAACTCATCTACTGCTGCAACAATGCTGTATTGTAAATTATAAACATGTTATTCACATGTAATTGTTGGTAGGGACAAATAGGTCAGTCCAAAATGTTGGTAGGGACATGTCCCTATGGTCTCTATGCAAACCTACGCCCATGCATGAATCCATTATTCATCTTTTTTAAATAGAACTACTGTTGGACTGAGCGGTTCTAACCCATAAATAGGTTTTGATTCGTACCATTCTTTTTGCAGCTCTCTTTCTCTCTCTATGCTAGTCATTGTCTTTCTAGAAAGTGAGCCTCTATCAGTCTTTTTCAGCCTCTTGCAGGTTCTCTTCATGCTGAAGAAAGTGATGCCCACAGCATGATGCAGCTTTCCCTGTGCTTCACTGTTGGGCTGTTGTAATGAGGGGGATAAAGCTATTGCTGTCAAGTTTCTGTTGACCTGCAAAGTTGGTTTGAACTTCAGTTTTCTTTCTCTTCACCATTATACATGAGCAAACATTGTATTGTTCTTCATATATAGTCCTAAAGCTTATGCCTCGTATGAGCTACTGCTATTGTTCTGCTGGACTCGAGTATCTCCCATCTCGATCTCTGTGATTAACAGGGACACAATGAACACTAATCAGCATGATTTCCTCAGTAGGTCGTGTAAACATGCCAGATTTATCCATGTAGGCCTTTATATGGGCAGACCATGAAAAAAATTTGGGAAGAATAAAAGTTGAATGTAAAGTAATTAAAATGACATCATCTTGTCATAAATGACCCACATGTAAGCATACTCTGATGCACCATTATTTTAAAATGAATTGCTAAATTTACCTAATTACAGCCACTGTTTTCTAGATTGAGAAACACCAGCTGTGAGATGAAATGTGGGTTACTATCTAAAGCAGGTATGCTCAAAATCTGTTCTTAATGGCCACTGTCCTGCAGGATTTAGAGGTTTTCATGCACTCGCACAGCTGATTTTCATTGATTGCTGATTAACAGCCTTTTACAGAACCACATTCATTGGAATCAGCTGTGCTAAAGCAGGGAAACCTAGAAAACCTGCAGGACAACAGCCTTCGAGGACTGACATGCCTGATCTAAAGCATTAACTGCCTTGATGGAGACAGCCACTGTCCAGATGCACTTTTTGGGGATTTATATGTAACAGGAGTTTAAGTTAAACTACTGTGTCTCTATTTTATTTAATTTTTTTTGTTATTTTCAATTAAATTTAGGGTTGTTCTACTAAACAATGATATATGAAGTAATGCATAGTAGCAGTTTGGGTTAAACCAGTTTTACCATAAAAAATCTGCAATAAAAATGGCAAAACATATGTATAAATAATAAGGTGTCCAAAGGTAATTTAGCTGTAGATGAGAGACTTTGTAGGTCTAATGTGTTTAGGTCTGTACAGGAAAGCTGTTCTATAACGGTGGTGAACCTTCACAGCACTGCCCCGCTTTCCAACATTACACTGATAGTATTGCTGACTCATTCAGGAGAGAACAGCTGAAGCTGTTTACAAATGTTTAAAGCACCGCAGGCCTTGGTTAGAGTCAGTGGTCATGATTCAACAAAAGTCAAGAACCATCCACCCAAAAAGATCTGTTTTACAAAAAACACTTTTTTTTTTTTTTTTTCTTTTTTTTTTTTTTACATAATGGTTGATTTGGAAAGTTTGATTTATTTTGCTTCTTCATGTTTGAAATCATTTGGAAGTTTGTTTTTACCACATTGACACCTGCTTTTTATATCCATTTAAAAGTCTGTTCAGAATTTCCTGGAAATTTGTTTTAATTATTTTGTTATTAAGGCTTTGACTTTAAATGCATTAAATTGGATAATTAAAAACATTTTAACATGTAGAAATAAAAATGAACGCAATTAAGTGTACATATTAAATTCCAAACGGGAGCTTTTGTACTTGCTGTTTATTGTACCATAAATCTGAAGCACAAGCAGCATCAGTTGGTCCACTAGAAATATTCAAGCTTGAAAACCATGTCGGAAACCATAATAAATGCTATATGACCTGGATTTATAAGAAACAATGGCCTGAAATCCTGCATATTGAATATGCTTTATGCAGAACTGAAGTATCATGGTTCTGTCAGTTTTAGAAATGAAACTAATCTTCTGTTTTCAGGGAGTAATGTATGCCGTGTGCCCTGCTGCTAACTTTTTGTACCATATTTAGAAATTTTTATTTAATAGGTCTGAAACAATTATTCAGATTAATCATGAGTAATCAATAATTGAAATAATCAGCGGTTAATTTAGTAAACAGCAGTTAATCGTTAACTGGAGAATACAGACTGTATAACATGTGTTTAGCTAAAGGAGCAACCCACTCAGGGTAATAATTATACCAAAACTGTAAAAAAAATATTTAAAATGTTTCCTTTTTCGATAAAAAATTTTTTCGTCTGTCATTCTGCTCTATCCAGAACTCCTGAAGTGAGAAGTTTTAGTTCCACCTGGTTAAATTCTGTAAAAAATCTTCTTTAAGGAACCTCTTGCTATCAGATTATTAATCGATTAATTGAAAAAATAATCACTAATTTATGGCAAAATAATCATTACCTACAATCCTATAATTTAGTTAAACTTTTACAGTGCTGTGTGATAGTCTTTGGGGTCTGGCTGTTTATGCTTCAATAATGTTTTAAAAATAAGATTACTAAAGTGACACAACAGATAATAAAAGTCAATGAATAAGATGCAACTTTAATGAGTCTTCTGTTTTCTTGCTTATTTCCCCAGCCTGCTGCAGTGGGTTCAGGCTGATGTCTATAGCCTAACATGGTTGCTTGCTTCTCTTGTCTTTCATGTTTAGCTTTCCTGCTCCTTTCCTCTGCGTCGATCACCATGACGGCTGAAGAAACCATAAATGTGAAGGAGGTGGAGATCATCAAGGTGATCCTGGACTTTCTCCACTCCAGGAAGCTGCACATCAGCATGTTGGCTTTGGAAAAAGAGAGCGGCGTCATCAATGGACTCTACTCAGACGACATGTTGTTCCTCAGGTAGTTTCTCACTCTCACCTGAAATGTTTATGGTTCATCAGATTTCTGAGTCCAACGGCCATTTATTATCAACCTTTTATTGAATTATCTTTTAATTCATTTTAATTGTATTTATCTTATAATGACAGTATATGTGACCCGTCATGGAATCCTGGGACACATGTCTCCCGGACGACTCTCGAGCAAAATGAAAAAAGAAAAAAAATTATAATTTATTTATTTATTTATTTTTTTTCAAATTTGGTGATTTTCGCTTTTTTGCTATTTTAAGTCATGAAGAAGCCTTTCTGTGTTTGAGAAAGCAATATTGCTATATTTAAAAGTTAACATTTTAGAATAAAGAGATTTCCTCATATGCAATATACACTATATTGCCAAAAGTATTTGCTCACCTGCCTTGACTCACATATGAGCTTAAGTGACATCCCGTTCCTAATCCATAGGGTTCAATATGACGTCGGTCCACCCTTTGCAGCTAGAACAGCTTCAACTCTTCTGGGAAGGCTGTCCACAAGGTTTAGGAGTGTGTTTATGGGAATTTTTGACCATTCTTCCAGAAGCGCATTTGTGAGGTCGCACACTGATGTTGGACGAGAAGGCCTGGCTCTCAGTCTCCGCTCTAATTCATCCCAAAGGTGTTCTATCGGGTTGAGGTCAGGACTCTGTGCAGGCCAGTCAAGTTCATCCACACCAGACTCTGTCATCCATGTCTTTATGGACCTTGCTTTGTGCACTGGTGCACAGTCATGTTGGAAGAGGAAGGGGCCAGCTCCAAACTGTTCCCACAAAGTTGGGAGCATGGAATTGTCCAAAATGTCTTGGTATGCTGAAGCATTCAGAGTTCCTTTCACTGGAACTAAGGGGCCAAGCCCAGCTCCTGAAAAACAACCTCACACCATAATCCCCCCTCCACCAAACTTTACACTTGGCACAATGCAGTCAGACAAGTACCGTTCTCCTGGCAACCGCCAAACCCAGACCCGTCCATCAGATTGCCAGATGGAGAAGCGCGATTCGTCACTCCAGAGAACGCGTCTCCACTGCTCTAGAGTCCAGTGGCGGCGTGCTTTACACCACCGCATCCGACGCTTTGCATTGCACTTGGTGATGTATGGCTTGGATGCAGCTGCTCGACCATGGAAACCCATTCCATGAAGCTCTCTGCGCACTGTTCTTGAGCTAATCTGAAGGCCACATGAAGTTTGGAGGTCTGTAGTGATTGACTCTGCAGAAAGTTGGCGACCTCTTCGCACTATGCGCGTCAGCATCCGCTGACCCCGCTCCGTCAGTTTACGTGGCCTACCTCTTCGTGGCTGAGTTGCTGTCGTTCCCAAACACTTCCATTTTCTTATAATACAGCTGACAGTTGACTGTGGAATATTTAGGAGCGAGGAAATTTCACGACTGGATTTGTTGCACAGGTGGCATCCTATCACAGTTCCACGCTGGAATTCACTGAGCTCCTGAGAGCGACCCATTCTTTCACAAATGTTTGTAAAAACAGTCTGCATGCCTAGGTGCTTGAATTTATACACCTGTGGCCATGGAAGTGATTGGAACACCTGATTCCAATAATTTGGATGGGTGAGCAAATACTTTTGGCAATATAGTGTATCATCGTCTGTTTGTAAGCTGTCCTCTGTTTCCTTTGTTATTTCCCCCTCCTTCCCCCTCGTGGCAAAGTGGTTGATATAAGGTAGCAAAAATGACTGATGTAGTAATATCAACTGAAGATGGATGCTACAAAGATTGATATGCAAATTTTTTGACATTTAGAGGTAAATAGATGCACAGTGAAAACTTCGGAGATGATTTAGCCTAGTAAATTAGCCCCACCCCCCAGCAGCAAAAATCATTTTAGCCTGCAGGTGGTCTAGCCTCGATCAGTACCCCAGGTCCTACAGCTGGCGGGCCAATCAGAACGCATAGATGTGTTTTGAGTTTTTGGATGCAAAGTGGAAGGGGTTTTGAGGGTGGGACGGCAAAGCTGCACGACACTGGAGAAAGCACAACAAGAAAGATGGCAACAACTATTGAACAGTTCTCGTTTGACTCAGCTTTGGAATCAGTTTTAGAAGGATTAGACTTGGGGTTTTTGTTGCAACATGAGCAGGAAGAGGCTCCATGCTCATTCATTTTTTAAAAAGGCTGTATTCGCTGTTTTACCAACAGACTGTTCGTTTAGATTCCCCCACGAGCTTTCTGTCACGCTTACTACGTCACAGTCAGTTGCGCTCATTGGTCAGAGCGTTGGCCAATAGGCACAGACATGGTTTGAAAAACAACGGGTTGTTCTCATCAACAATCTTCCGATGTCTCATTCATCAGGGCCAGACTAAATTACACATTTATTCTTGCATTTAGTTTGGTTTATCAGGTTAGAGATGATTACTTCCACTGAAAAGATCAGAACCTACAATGAAGACTGATTACTTCATTGTAGGCAGTAAGACCTTGATAAAATACGTTTCTCTTTCTTATGGGGTCAGTTTCCATACATTATAGTTTTTTTGTTTTGTGTTCATTCTAAGAACATGTGCGTCAGCTATTACCCACCTAAACCTGCTTGTCAGCATTCTTTGATAAAATGTAATGCTAATAATTTTAGCCAATGGTGGAGGAATTACTACTTTATATTCTTGCCAAGGATTTACAAACGTCAAAGTAAATGTATCAGATTCATTTATTAAGTAAAAGTATGAGGTATCTGTAGCTGTGAAATGTGCAGCCAAAAGTAAAATAAAATCTATTTCACTTTACACAATGGAGATCCACTATTCACTATTTGCACAAAACATTCAAATATAGCATTATATGTCGTGACTGGTCACATATTTGAGATTATTAGAGATTAATTTTAAATCAGCCGCCATATTTTGGAGCTAAATGTGAGTAGTCAATGTTGGATTTTTTTCAGGCAGCTGATCCTTGACGGCCAGTGGGATGAGGTCCTCCAGTTCATTCAGCCCCTTGAGTGTATGGATAAGTTTGACAGGAAAAGGTAGGAACCAAAAAAGTTCCTGCACTAAATAATTTACCCTTTTTTTATTTAAAACATAATAAATACAGCCGTTGGCTATTATAATTCATGTTTAACTCCACAGATTTCGCTACATCGTCCTGAAGCAGAAGTTTCTGGAGGCTCTGTGTGTAAATAATGCCATGTCAGCAGAAGAAGAGCCGCAGCATGTAAGTCCAAGTCTACATATGATGTTTTATAGAACCTTAGACATTTACTGGTACCACTTCTAATGATATGTAAAGCAATCTGTTGTTACAGTAGCATAATCGGATATCTAAAATATTAGAGGCATTTCAACCTTTAATCTGTGTATGTTTATTCTGTAGAAATAATTATAACAAAACAACATATTGTTAGCCCTAACAGTTCTGATAAAATAAAAAAAGTATTATTTTACTGGTTTTAAAGTTAATGAGCACTGACAAATGATAGATTTATGATTTTATGGCTCATTTCTCGTAGCTGTTGATCTATTTTATGATTGAGATCTTGAATATTACCAAGTTCTTTTCATTTAAACAATAGATGAAAATGTGTAAAAGATCTGTGATGCTGTTGGCCTTATTCTTCCAAAGACCACTCTCATAAAAGAATCAAAGGTCAAATAATGTTACAGAAACAAATGTTAGCAGTTGGTTGAATGTAAAAGTCAGCTTTTTGCATCAAATTTACGTCTAAAGGGAACCTGAAGACTGTGGTTTCATGTCCTCTCTTTCTGCTGAATGGTGTGTATTTTCTGATTTTTAGCTAGAGTTCACCATGCAGGAAGCCGTGAAGTGTCTCCACGCTCTGGAAGAGTTCTGCCCATCCAAAGACGACTACAGCAAACTGTGCTTGCTGCTGACATTGCCTCGACTCACCAACCACGCTGAGTTCAAAGTGAGAGTTTTAGCTTTTATATTCACAGCTTAGTCACTGTTTTTCTTTGTTTGCTGCTTAATGGGGATAAAGGTCTTGTACAGATGTTTCTTTGGGGTGAAGATAACAGTCTGACTGTTTTTCCTGATTGTTTTTGTTAATGTTTGACCCTGGATGCCTCGATGTGCCATTTTCCCCCATCAGGACTGGAATCCCAGCACAGCCAGGGTGCAGTGCTTTGAGGAGGCCTGCAACATGGTGGCAGAGTTTATCCCTGCAGACAGGAAACTGAGCGAGGCTGGTTTTAAGGCCAGCGGGGATCGACTTTTTCAGCTGCTTCTTAAAGGAGTTCTGTATGAATGCTGTGTGGAGTTCTGTCAGGTGTGAGCTACTGAAGACACACTGAGCTGGTCTGTTTGTGTAAATGTGTCTGGTGATAAACTTAACCGTGTTTTCGTCTGCAGAGCAAGGCGACGGGAGAGGAGATAACCGAGAGCGAGGTCCTTCTGGGTGTGGACATGCTGTGTGGTAACGGCTGCGATGATCTGGACCTGTCGCTGCTCTCCTGGATGCAGAACCTCTCCCACAGCGTTTTCACCTGCGCCTTCGAACAAAAGCAGCTTAATATCCACGTCGACCGCTTGGTCAAGCCGGCTAAGACCGGTTACGCCGACCTCCTTACGCCGCTCATCAGCAAGCTCTCCCCGTACCCTTCCTCTCCCCTTCGTCGACCTCAGTCTGCAGACACCTACATGTCCCGGTCATTGAACCCAGCGCTAGACGGGCTGTCCTATGGTTTGTCAGGCCAGGATAAAAGGGCGAGCGGCGGGGACATAGTGCCAGGAAAAGGGGTCTCTCCAATGTCTCACTCGTTTGCAAACTTCCACTATCCAGGAGTAGGTGGACAGAATCTGAGCAGGAGCCTCATGATGGAAAGCTCTGAATGCCACAGCATCTTTGAGGAGTCCCCAGAAACGTAAGAGCATTTCAGGGGATTCAATCACTTTCCAGGCCTTGAAAACACCCTAGCAAGTCTGTAAAGGGTCACATTAACACTCTTCGGTGAAGAGGTTGCTATCGAAGAAAGATGACTCCAAATTAGGCATTTTTGGCATCGCACAGGTGTTGAGATGAAACGATTGATTACAGATTTGCTTTTAGCAACTTTAAGAAAAGAAAAATGATCTTCTCTATGGAGGCATATTGGCATTTCCAGCAAATTACGCAACAAAGCAAAGTTGCTTTATTTTAAGCGTTTTAAGCGAGTCCAGCTGTCCTTTAAGGAAAAAGATGTGTATATATGCAAATATCCAGGGTTATTAACAGAATATTTTTATTAGCAGGGGATTATTATTACATTTTTTTAAAAACATTGCTTACTGCTGTAGCGTGCTCACCTTCCTCGATAAACAGACAAGTCTTAACGGCGCAGAGTTCATGTTTTCACTGCACTATTCTCTTTTATATGTGCAATTAAAGAGGTAAATGTTTTTTAAAACAGTTTCCGTGGCCAGTAGTATCAGGTACTGGCGAGATTCCATTGTAATTCTAAATATTTCAGCCTGACTGATGTCTTTGCTGAAATGCGCCGGAGTAGAAAGCCCAGATGCTTTATGCTAAAAAGAATTGGCCTGATTTTTAGAGTAAGTCTGAGCATGCCTTTTTTTAAGTGTAACGGCCCACTATGCTGAAATACTTAGACGAACTTTATTGTCATTTTCTTTACAAAGAGCGTATACAAAAGTAAATTTTGTTAGATACAGCTTTACCACAGCTAATGAGCAGTAGCTTAGCAGTTAAATTTGAACATTTCCATTTATATTTATATAAATTGCAGCAGTGATCAAAATGTAAACGGTGCAGTAGGGACATTGTGCAAACCGCATGCTCTGGCGAGAACCACGTCCTTACAGTTACAATAAGACTCTACTTACCTGACCAGGAACACAGAGAGACTCTGTAATGAGAATCATGCTAATTGTGCTAATAGCTAATGCACAATGAATATTACGGTTTTATGTTTGTTTAGAAAATATTGTAAAATCATGTTTTTTACATCACAGCTGTGTAAGGCCACCAGCTCTCTCTATCGCCTCAAAGCAAATGTACCATCTGCTGTTGGTTTGAATTCTTAGTGACCACCTACACAAAAGCTTAAAGCCTAATGCTAAACCTCTGTGTCCACTCTAAGTCCTCAAACACTAAGCCGATGTACATTTCTTCATCTGTACCCACCTCCTGGGGTCCTGCAGCTTTCGCCTCACTGAGGTGACTTTGCACAGCGATGATAAAGTTAATGCTCCCATTCTAAATGTGTCATTAGATGCAGCGGTTAAAGAAAATTAGCTGTTAGATTATGAGCAGAAGAAGAATAAAAAAGGTTTTGATTTTAAGAAATGCATTTAGAGATCTTCTCAGTCCCTTGTTGAGCTGATTTTACTGTTGGGAATCATAAGGAAGCAAACATGATATCAATTGTTGAATATTAATCTGTTAATAGTATTAGCTGGTTCAGCTTAAACGCACAATATATATTTAATCAGTTTAATCATTATTTCAGTCTTAGCTTTTTTTGAACTGTCTATTGCTGCCAAAATCTGTTATTGCTTCAGAGAAAGATGCATTTTTCTTGTTTTTATTTGGATTATTCTGTGTTTTAGCAGGCGTTTTAATGCTGCTGTATTTATTTATTTATTTATTTTTTTTGTAGATCCAGAACTGACACGCCTGTAGATAAGATGTTGAGCTCTGGTGGAGCTCAGAACATGCGGCCTGCCTCTGCGCCAGGCGAGGAAGCACCGACAGTCGGCTCTGCTGACAGGAATGAGGTGATGATATCCCTGATTAAAATGCTGCTGATGAATGTTTTTATACTTATTTCATGGATGAGTTCTGCTTGTAGCGAGGTTATCTGTTCTGCTTCGTCTAACTGGATCTAAATTAGTGTTACTGAAGCTGACTCAGAGGAATGGTGTGACTGAGACAGTCTATTTTTATCATAAGAGCGCATGTATCTGCTTTTAATTTAGTGGGGAGTAAGACCTAGTGGTTAAGGCATAGGGATTGGAATCCTGAGGTTGTGAGTTTGAAACCCACTCCCACAGATTGCCACTGTGGTTCTCTAAGCACCCTTACCCCCCAAATGTTCCCCTTGCGCCCCATGATGGCAGCCCATTGCTCCCAAGGGGATTGGTTAAATGCAGAGGTAAATTTCTCTGATCTGAGATCAATAAAGTTAAGTTATTAATAATTATTGAATGTGTGTGAAAACTAAATGTTGAAAAATTTAAGAAACCTCCTTAAGCCACAAATGTATACCATCTTTTAGACTTCAAATAACAATCTTTAGCCCCTTTAACCTGTGAGTAATGAGGCTGCAGAACAGTGGGGGCTGGAAGGACTGGGGTCCTTTAGATGGAGGCCAGTAGGGATGAGTGACCGGGTCGCCAAGCTATATATATGGTCATCTGTATTCTTGCCCAGATCTGAATTAGGTGTTTAAAACTATTTTGTTTATCTGCTTTATTTTTCCTGTTTCCAGCCATTTTTTTTAAAAAGTCCTGAATTATAATTTCATATGAAAATAAAATACAGTGAGATAAATTCACTGTCAAATTGACAGATTCTTATGCAGGCCGTCACCAGGAGCCTCTAAGGTTTTTGTGTCACATCCCTGCTCTCTCTGTCTGGCTTTCTAAGGCTGGCTCAAAGCCAGGGTCTGGCCTCGCCCCAAAACAGATCAGCAGATCTGTTCCCAGCGGATTGTCAGGGCAGGAAGCAGACAGCGGAGCGGGGAAGTGACCTGTCCTCAGCTCCCTGTTTCCTCCTCTTTCCTCCTTTTATACCTGAGCTGAGAGGAGAGGTGAAGGGTTTCTTACAATGAAGCCTTTGAGGAATAGAGAATCAGCCCGAGCCATTTGAAAATGATCTGCCCCGTCTGGAGTTTTGTGAAAAAGTATGACATTTACTTTGTCATTTTCAGGTTTGGACAAGTATAGAGAGACAATATGGAGTTTCCACTTTATTCCAAACAGAAAATAAGGCGCTGCCCTGAAAGAGTCCATGTTTAGTGTTTTACTATACGTTCCATATTTTATTAGTCTGTGTTAAGGATCTTTTTAAACAGAGCTAATCTAAGTTAATTCACTATCAAAACAGATATTAGCTAAAGAGTCGTATTAGTTTTTTTCCACCAAATTTTCTTAAATCTTCTGTTTTTTGCAGCGAACACACAACTCTTTACCCTCGGTCTCTCAGATCTCCTGTATGTGATCAGTTAGTCAACCAATGATAGTCAACCAGATGAATACTGCTCAGATTGGATAAGAAGAGTTTGAATACATTAAGTCTGAAATTTACAGCTTGCCTGATGTTTTATAAAAGTAGTGATCTGTGGACATTTGACCTAAAATGTTCAATGATTCAACAGCTTATGCTTCTAAGATAAATAATGATAGTTATCATGTGTGGTGTCCTCAGTTACACGACTCAACGGAGAAGTATGAGGAGTACTACCGGCAGCGACTTCGGGTGCAACAACATCTGGAACAGAAGCAGCAGCAGAGGCAAATGTACCAGCAGATGCTTCTGGAGGGAGGGGTCCAGCAGGACCCCCCACCCAGTGACATGCAGCACAGCCTCACAGAGAAGTTCCTGAACAGGTACAGACACCGCAGGAGCATCACCACCCTGCAAACCACTATCAGCAGCTTTTTAGTCCGTTTCTCCCAGAGGGAAGTCTTGTGCAACCTCTAAAGGTATTGTGGAGGATTTTCGTGAAATGTTTTAAAAAAGACCCGCCCTCTCAAATAAAAAGAAATAAAAAAATGCACTTGCACCTTGTGCACGCTCTTTTTAAAAGATGCTGTTTGCGGGGCATGCAGGTGGCGCAGCGGTTAGCGCGCACAACACATTTATGGAGGCCTTAAGGGCTGGTCATACTCCCGCAGCAGTGTGTCGCAGTGAACTTGTCCCAGGTATGATGCAGACATTTTTAATTTTGAAGCGTTGTCTGTGCTATGTTTATTCCAGGCCACAACGCAAAAGGGGTTAAATCACGAACTCAGAAAAAGAACATCCTCTACTATGCCTTTAAAGACGGCTAAGGAGCAAAAAGTTCCTCTGTAGGTAGATTTGTGCTCTTTGTGGAGTTGCATGTTATGAGCTGAGGTGCAGGTTTACAAGATTTATAAAACTATTACCACAGATTCTTTTTAAAGAATGAACCATAGCATTTTAGTTGACGTTTTTTTTTTTGGTTGGACAATAATTCCATATCAACATATATCACAGCATAATGTTCAATGATTTGGGATCACAGGATTATTTTTAGCATTAATTGGGGACCTTTAGATTGTCTTTTCAGAGCTTTTTAAACCAGCAACAGTCTCCAACAATAACCTTACAGTACGTGTTCAGATAAACACGTAAGGCTAAAGCGTTTTGTCTTTTTTCGGCTACTGTGATCAAATACGGTGAAGTAAAGTTGTTGGAGATATTTCCACATAGGACCTCCAATGGACATAAAAGTCCATATATCTTTTTCACTATTATTTGTGTTTGTCTGTTTAATAAAATCCCAGTCAACTCCCTCTGTGTAGTTTTTAGGAGTGTGAACAATCAGGGTATTCTGGGTCGGCTCTGCTCAGGTTGGCTTGTTTGGGGGAGCTGCTTTGATTATGGTGTGGCTCTCAGTACGATCAAAGAAAAGAGGAGCAGCTGTCAGAAAACATGAAGCTGACATGTTAAGGTCCTAGAAATAATGGTTCCCATGAGGCTTCCCCTCACAGGGCGCAGCCCACTGCAGGCTGTGCAGCACCATCTGCCCTGAGCAGCTTCACCACCTGGGACTCTCACTCTGTGTTAAAATCCTGCTTAATAATGAGCACAGTGTCACAAACTGAGACTCTACGATGATCATGCTACAGTAGATCTACTGGAATATAGTGATTTAAACACAATTAAGAAAACATATCAATATATTTTAACTCTTCGAGGAGGAATCAATCTCTTTGGTTCATTCTTCCCTCTACTCCTCCCTCTCCCCTAAATCTCCTGTCTCTCTTGTCTTCTACATTATTCAGAAGGGTGACTGCGCATAATGAGCTCTATTTTGCTTTTATCGTCTCTGCTTTATTTTTCTCTGGATGTCGCTATTCTATTGGAACATAAACAACCTCCAGACAAAGTAAAACACAAAGAATGAGAACAGCTTTTGATGTGGCTGTTGTGCAGGTCCATCCAGAAGCTGGAGGAGCTTAATGTGGGGATGGAGAACCTGGGAGAGGAGGTGAAATCTCTGACCCAGCAGTGCAATGGGAACACGCCCGCCTCAGAGGAGAACAACAACCCCCAATCTGTGACTCCTGAGCAGAACCGGAGCCGAGGGGGAGGGGTGGTCAGCAGCACCCCGCACCGCGGCGAAGGGGGGCGCACCGTCCCACCTCCAAATGAGTCCCCTGTGGTCTCAAGGTTGGTGGGATTTCTTAAACTCACATTTGCTTGTTTTCCCCCTTAATGAGGATATATCTGAGGCGCTACTGTTTGTTTCCAGTGGTCAGAAAGGGAAAGGTCATCCCAGCGACTCTCCTGGGTCTCTATCTCGGAGTAAAGAGGTAAGGAGGCGTCACTAAAGTCAAGCCAAAGTAATGCCCACAGCCTTTCAGGCACAACATGACGCGTTATATTCATCAAACTAATGTGATATTATTGCTGTATTTTTAGGATGATCAACCAAAAAGCCTGTTTGTACCAGTGCACACCCTGGAGGACTCCCAGGCTGTCCGAGCCGTCGCCTTCCACCCGTCTGGTGCTCTGTACGCGGTGGGGTCCAACTCTAAAACACTGCGAGTCTGCGCCTATCCAGAGAAACTTATCCCGAGGTAACGTAGCTATAGCTAAAGAGCTTTCTTCTACTAGGTGCTTGTTTTGTTTTTGTATGTTAGTTGATGTGTAATGGAGATGCTCAGATGTTCTAGTAGGGTCATTCAGAAAAGCCTTGGTGCTGGAGACTGTATGAGTAGACAAATAACCGTCATTAGGCTATAGCCCCATTTACACTACCATCTGAAAACTGATCCCTGATGAGCTTGGTTCCTTATGGCCATTTACACACCAGGCTAACACAGCTTCTCTCCTCCTAGTGACGATCTATGGTATTGTGATATTTTGTTGTTTGTAGAGAGTCAGGTGAAGAATGCAGCCTTTGGTGAATTTATTTGACAGAGTCAGCTTTTGTGAGCCAGAATGAACCGCGCCGAGCCCTACTGATGAAGTAGTACTGGTTTGGCGAGGGTCGATTGTGTCTGGCACGGTCCGGTTCAATGTTGCGTGTCATTTACACTCAACAGTTGTCTCGGTTACTGTGGTCAGACCGATCTCGTCACGGTTTCAAAAAAAGTAGTGTAAATGGGGCTTATGTTTGTACTAAATCCTAAGCAGAACATATTTTTCTTAAGTATTTACTATAAGACATTACCTCACTAACTTTATCTCCTATCATGTGCAGCCAGATGTTGGATATTAGGTTTAATTGGCTGACCAGGTTTCGTACTTTGTCCTTATTATCTTTTATAAAAGATTCATAGCTAAATATCTAAAAATGTAAGCCTTTTGATAATATTTTTCTTTGATTTATTGTATTATCAAACTTTTTGATAGATGTGGTTTTTGAGTCATAGATAACAGGTTTTCATTAGTTCATTCAACAAAAATGTTTTTAAAGCGTTTGTAATCAGTCACAGATAAAAAAAAAAAAGTTTTGATTCCAAATAAAATCATTATTTACATCTATAATTATTTTAAATGGCATAATTTGTCTAAGGGACTGCTCAGTGTTGCTGTGAGTAGCACTGCTGCCTTGCAGCAAGAAGGTTCCGAGTTCGATTCCTTTCTGCGTGGAGTTTGCATGTTCTCCCTATGCATGCGTGGGTTCTCTCCGGGTACTCCGGCTCCCTCCCACAGCACAAAAACATGACTGTTAGGTTAATTGGCTTCTCTAATTCTCCTTATGTGAGTGTGTGCGTGAATGGTTGTTTGTCTCTGCTGCCCTGTGATGAACTGGTGACCTGTCCAGGGTTGCAACTCGCCTCTCGTCTGTAGACAGCTGGAGAGCGGCACCAACACCTATCATGACCCCCGCTTGGGATAAGCGTGATGGAAAATGGATGGATGGATGTTTGTTTAAATTTGACATGTCCATTTTATAATGGACAATGAGATAAATGATTATGATCCAACAAGAAAAATTAAGTTTGGGGGTCAGTTATCTTCCATGTTATAAACTGTATAAAGGTTTATAGGAAGTAAATCTGAAAAACTGTCAGTTTTTAAATGAGCCCTGGTAGGTTATGGTGAGGTGAACTGAGTTGGTGTTAACATTTATTTTTTAATTTGATTGAAACTGACATAAATAAAATAAATATAAATAGTAAATACTTAAAAAGCGCTTTTTTATAAATTAATAATATTTCGTAATAATAACTAAATAGTTGTACTCCTTCCTGTTTCCCTCGCTGTAGCGGTTCGAGCCCAATTAAGCAGCCGGTGGTTCGCTTCAAGAGGAACAAACACCACAAAGGCTCCATCTACTGCGTCGCCTGGAGTCACTGCGGACAGCTGCTGGCCACAGGCTCCAACGACAAATACGTCAAAGTCCTGCCTTTCAGCGCAGAGACATGCAACGCCACAGGTCCGAGCTCTGTGGGAAATTACACCTCAAACGCAGACTTGATCAGTTTTTAAGTTTTGATTTGTTTCTCTGTTCATCCAGGACCGGACTTGGAGTTTAGCATGCATGATGGTACCATCAGAGACCTGGCCTTCATGGAGGGCCCAGAGAGTGGAGGGGCCATTCTGATCAGCGCTGGAGCAGGAGACTGTAACATCTACACCACGGACTGCCAGAGGGGACAGGGGCTGCACGCGCTCAGTGGACACACAGGTTACCATGGAGACCGACCTCTACACGTACACCTGTCTATATGTCTGAAGGACAAAGAACGAACAAAGCTGTTTTTCCTGTTGCAGGTCATATCCTGTCTCTGTACACGTGGGGAGGCTGGATGATTGCTTCGGGCTCTCAGGATAAGACGGTGCGTTTCTGGGACCTCAGAGTGCCCAGCTGTGTGCGAGTGGTGGGAACGGCGTTCCACGGATCAGGTCTGTGTGGTCGGAGCATGATATGTAGCACTGCGGTCAAAAATGAATGGATTTTTGTTATGGCCGCCGTCTTTGATGAATTTAAAGAGGATTTCATCTCTTCCTTTACTGAACAGGCAGTCCTGTTGCCTCGGTAGCGGTCGATCCAAGTGGGCGTCTCCTAGCGACAGGACAGGAAGACAGCGCATGCATGCTGTATGACATAAGAGGAGGTCGGATCGTCCAGGTGTACCGGCCGCACACGAGTGACGTGCGGTCCGTCAGGTTTTCCCCCGGAGCACGCTACCTGCTCACCGGTTCCTATGACACAAAGGTCATGGTCTCCAACCTTCAAGGTATGTCTTTGGATACAATCTATCCGCTCGGTGAGGAAAAAACGAAAAATTTAAACCAAAACATTTCTGTCCGATGTGTTTGGCAGGTGACCTGACCAAACCGTTGCCCCAGACTGTAGTAGGAGAGCATGGCGACAAGGTGATTCAGTGTCGATGGCACACACAGGACCTGTCCTTCCTCTCATCTTCTGCTGACCGCACCGTCACTTTGTGGACACAAAACCCTTAATTCAAACCAGATGGAAAAGATGTGCATTAAAACCTAAACCGATGCTTCTCTACTTTTAAGAACGATCACATCCAATCATTCCTGAACCTTTCCGTTTGACGTGCAAAACTAATATGGGTAAAACACCGGGCACATCAGAAGCACATGCTGCATGTTCCATATACCGGTAGTCCCCCAGGGTTAGAACAGAGTTATTTTCCTTCTATTCCTAAACCGAACGAGTCGTCCTGTTTTTTTTTTTTTTTGTTACTCTCTGCATACAAAAGTTTCCTTCTGCATGTCCCTCTCATTTTATTTATTTTTCTATGATGGTGCCTTTTCAGTCTCCATAACTAAAACAAACACTATGGTTATTTAAAAAGAAAAATTCTACATTCCTCGTCTTACATATCGTAATCAGCCGCAGTAAAGCTGCATTTGTTAAAGTGGAGAAAAGCCGATGTAACCTGTACCGTTTTATGTGCGAGTTGGGAGCTATTATACCATCTGTGGGGATTTGAAACATGGTTGTATCCAGTGCATTGCTGCAGCGCCGAATGTGTAAATTAGCTGTTTTTTTATTTTTATTTGAATTCAGTGTTTTTATCAAGCTAACGCTTATAGCTAATGTCTAGCAGTGGCTTGCTTGCATTGAAGGACCTTTAATATTCAGCATCCAGGAGATGTACAGTGTTCAGATTTCAGTTGCACATCCTTACAGGCGTTTTCCAGTGGTAAGCTTTGGTTTCTATGCTGCTGTTGTTGTAGTGTATTAACAGTAGGTGTCGGTCTTGGTCTAACCATATGCACAATGACATCTGGATGGAAGCACGGGTGTTTGGATTATTTATTTAGGGCATATGCTTTGTTTTTATATATTTTCATTAACACTGTATTTTATCTGTCAGATTAACTTAAAGATCGATATTTAAGTTTTTTCATGTTATAGAGTATATTGTTTTCAGACATGAGGCCAAACTAACGCATAGATGTATTTATTTCAGTGTTTCTGTATGTATGTACAGTTTGTTTTTTGAAATGCTAGCAGCTCTTAAATTAAACCTTTCTAACTCTTGTTTTTAAAATGTAACTTAAATGAACTAAGGCTTGATGAGGTCAGAGTGCTGGTACGTTCAATAAAGTGTCTTTTACACAAAACAAGATCTCTCCAGAATTTTTTTTTATTTATTTTTGATCTCACTCAAACATTTCATACAAAATAGCTAAGAGCTTTTATCTGTGATCATTTTTAAGGTATTCTTGTTTATAGAACTTTTGGGGCTTAAAAAAAAAAAAAATCTATACAAACACCTTTCTCAAACAGTCTCATTCACCAACATCAGCAGATTATTTTGGGATGGCAGTTAAAAGAATAGTAAAAAGGTACAATAAATACAAACATAGCTGCAGTTGTGCATTAAAAAATACACTAAAAGAATAAATGAAATGCATTCATAAAAGAGTAATTTCATAAAGAGATTTAAACAACAAAAGGAGTCCCTAAAGCTACTGCTGAAATTGCTGGTGTGCAAACATCTTTTCCATAGGCTGTACAATGTTTACAGTGCTTTTTTTTTTTCTTTGTCCATAAAGAACAACTGTAACAAAACGAGATATTTGTGTCGCAGTCATCGTCCACTTCATGATTTTTTTTGCAAAAGAACAAAAGAAGTGATTATTTTTGTCCCTTTTAGTGCTTTGTTCAGTTCGTGTTGGAGGTGGGCCTTCCTGCAGAGGGCAACGTAACGCGTTGCTCATCCATCCGTTTGGCCTGAGAGCGCATGATGAGGCTGAAGAAGTCCTCGTCTGGTACGGTGGGTCCTCGGACTGGAGGAGGGGGAGGGGCGCAGCGCTGGTCATCCAGACGGGAGCCCTGTGAGGGAGACGTCACAATCAGCAGCTGTTTAGTCCATTCTTCATGTCAGAATTTCTCATTAATAACTGCAAAGTTAATGGTCCTGCCATACATAGAAGTTAAATTGTAATATTCTGTAACAGGTAATTTTATTTCAGAAATTTAAAAAAGGGAAACACCCTGTGCTTAACAATACATCAAGTCTAAAGTTCAGTTCCTCAATCAGAATATTTTTAAGACCAATAAAAAAGATGTTTAATACAGAAATATCTGCATACATCAAATTATGTCAATGTCATGTACACTAAAGGCAACAGTACTTGGCAAAGGCTCCTTTTGCATGAGCAACTGAATCCCTGCAGTTTGGCATAGAGATGATTGGTTCTCCACTCCTCCACCAGACTCAGATCTTGATTCTCAAATCTAACATTTAGTTTAAATGCCACAGAGCAACTGTGGCATTTATAATCCAGAATTTAAAATCCAGATGATAAACCACCGTCTCTGGTTCCAGCGCAGCTTTAAACTAAGAATCCATCTCCTGGATAAGTCTGTTAGGCAGTGAGAGTCAGAGCAAATACGCTGTTTTACTACTATAATAGTACCTATGTGAATCTGCCTCAAATTCTTAAAGATCTGCTTGCACAGCTCTTCCGATCAGGCTTTTTCCCCTCCCCTTAACTTTCCATTAACGTACTCGTATAAACCACTGAAGTGCCAGTTTCTTTCACAAGGACCTTTTGAGGATCACCTTCCTTTTGAAAGAAACAAGCGATGCATTACTGATGACGATTGTGGTGATGTTTAATATTTTTGCGAACCCTCACCTCTAGGAGCTGTCGATCATCTACCATGTTTTCTGTGAGGAACTGTCTGGGTAGTTGTTAATTTTCCTGACCTAATGAATGTTAACAATCAATTTTATTACATTTTGTGTGAAACAAAATGTGTAGTTTTTACTATTAAGTCCTAAACATCCAAATCAATAGCTAATCTTTATTCTTTAATTTCAGGAAAAAAAATGACAACCTTTCACAAAAATGATAGTAAGCAGATATATGATCGATACATCTCTAAGATTACGTGAAAATAAAATACTTTTTTTGGGGGGGGTTTTCAGGCTGGAACATAGAATATTTATAGAAAAGAAAAAGAGAACTAAACAAAGCAGCCGAGTCTCTCCCAGCTCTGAATGATCACCTGGCACTTGACGAGCATATCAAAGAAGTCGTCATCAGGCTCGGCATTGTCGCCGTTGGCCATCAGGTGATTCAGCACCGCCTGGTTGCTGCCCTGATTCAGTCTCAGGCCTGGCAGGCTTCCTCCCGCTGCTGACGATTCCTCCAACCGTCTCCCAGAGGATCCTGATATGTTCACAGACTCCGATACAGCTACAGATTAAAAAAAATCAATATTAGAATAAAGCATTACTGTGGGGATTTTCTTATTATTTATTTTCTTAATTATTTTTCTTGATTGGTTGTTTGGACTCACATTTTCTGATGGTTCTGGGGGGTGAATCTGCTCCACTGTTTAATGACAACCTGCTGCCTCTGTCCTGTATGGAACAACGCTGATCATCCATACGATTGCTTTGGAACCGACTCAGAAGGTCGAAGAAGCCTTCATCTCCGAGCATGTCAGGAGAGGGTCGCTGATTTAAAAAGAAAACAAGAAATAAATGAGAACCGATCGGGATCATTAAAGGACCTAAATGAGTGCAGCGCTACATACTTTCTGTGGTGCAGATGTTTGACTTGTGTCCAGAGTGTTGCTGGTGTCTTGAAGGACCTTAGTGGAGCCTCCGGCTTTGTTCTTCTTCCCTCGCAGACGGCTGACGAAGAACAGCTTAGAGGAGCTCTTGGTCAGGGAGGGTTTGGACTGCTTGGTCAGGATCTCACTGCTCCACTTCTGACCCTTCAAAACAGAACCAAGCTGATTTAGAAAATAAAACCTCACAAGAAGGGAAATAAAACCCAGAAGACTGATCCTGTTTTCAGGAGCAGTAAAATGCTGCGCTGTGTGAGTAGTTCTTACATTCATCTTGTCAGGTGTGAGTTTCATCAGCTCCAGGTTCTCCATGCTGTGTCGTCTGCTCATCCTGGGCTTTGCTCCTATTTAAAATAAACACAGCAGACATTATTCCACCTGCAGTGTATAACTTTTGGCATTTTGAATTAGTATACATTGAGATTTTTTTGTTCTCAGAGGCTGAAGCTGGCAGGTAGTCTCTGACCAAAGCAGATATTGACAGTAGATGGTTATTTAGACAGAAAGCAGCAACTATTTACTGGTGAAATAAAGGTCCAGATGATGCACCATTGGGGATTTTCTTATGTTAAACATGTAAACTGACAGCAAACAGCTTATTTTATCCTATCGCTGCGTGTCCTGAGCTCTTAACCTTATCAGCGACCCCTCACACCCCAACCATGGAATATTCTCCCTGCAGCCCTCTGGAAAGAGGCTTCACAGTAACCGCTTCTGTTATCAGACTGTTAAACTCTAAACTGGACTCTGCATTACACTCAGATCATTATTCTGCACTACCAACTTGCTGAACTTTTATATTCCTTTTAAATAGGACACAATTCAAATGTTTATTTTTGCATTGCCCTTAATTTTTTAATATTAATGCCTTCTTGCAACATTATTTGAATCTGTTTCTTTTCTCCCACATTGTTACATTCTGATCACTGCTGCATTTTATATTGATAATGTTTATCTTACTCCAACTGCAATATCATTATACTGTTGAAAAGATGCATGCAACGAAATTTCATTTTGTATACACTCTGTGTATATGAAATAAAAATAAAGTTAGTCTAAGTTATTTGGTCTGTTCTCAGTAAACAGAAAGAGGTCTAATGCCCCCCATCTATATTATTAGAAACCTCAGTGCAAATAATAGCTTGATGCAAACTTTGTGTCACTCTAAAGGTTCCTACAATAACGAGACAAAGACCAACTCCTCTAGATTTACATCAACCTCTATTATTTGTACTTTATACTATTTACCAAAGCTAATCTCTCAACAGAACCTCACACACTCTTGTTTGAAGCAGCAGGATTATCAGGGTTTTACCATGCAGGTTGTAGTCTATTTCCTTATTCTCAGACAGCGTGGAGTTGTTTGTGCTGTAGCTCAAACCCAAAACAGTCTGAAGATCTGAGACATTCATGCGAGCAGTCAGCTCCCCACTCCTGTCTCCAGTCTGGAAGGAAGGAAAACAAAACGTCCAGTGAGAATAATGCATTGTCAAATGCTCTGGTCAGGGTTTATGCTTTCAGTGATTTTAACACATAGGTGGCCATAATGATGGTTACTAACAACAAACTTTAATAATTAAAGATCCTCATTTTTAAGCCAAACTCAGGAAGATATTAACTTTTCTAAACCAAAGGAGCCAGTTGTTAAATATCCAACAGGAATGAGATGTAAACATGCAGTAGGAGAGATTCTGAAACATAAACCTGCTTCATGTAAAAAAAAAAAAAGATTGATTAAAATAAAAATAAAGGAAAAGATTTGCTAATGAAAGAGTCAAACAACCTGGTATGTGACACCTGGACACATTTCCAACTTCATAAAGGAGCAAAAAGCAAAATGTCAAAAATTTCTTATTTTAAAAAAAGACTTAAAAAAAGTCTTTTGAAGAACTAAATTGACATTTTCAGATGGATTATGGTGAGACGTCACACACCATCTTTGTGCTGTTCTCCAGGCTCATGTTTACATTGCCAGGCTGACCACGCCTATATGTTCACCTCGTGCATGTGAACAGCCTCCACTCAGGGCTTAACTGATGCTAAGTTGATTAAATTCAATATGGCCTGATGATTCATTTAATTATAAGACAGTTATTATTATTTAATGCAGCCCAGAGGGGCTTGTTGGCGACCCACAGTAATCGTCAAAAACTTCAAGAACGTCACGAATATTCTTTTTTTCTGCCCGAATGCCAACACCTTGAGTCTGTTTCCTTTACTGTAAATCAAAATGACAAGACGAGGCAAACAATCCATTTTATATTGTACAACAAAATGGTCTGATTTTCATGTGAGAAATCCATCGTATATATAATTAGTATAACCAAATTAGCCGTTGTATGTTATTGACTGTAATAGAAAGTTGCATTAAAATGTAGTCTTTTGATCTACAGACAGTGCTCAACAGCACACCAAGAGGTTAAAACATGCTTTTTGCTCCTTTGAGGCCTAAATTAGATTTAAACTGTTCGTAAACCCTGTCTATTGCTCTGCTGTGGTTCAGTCTATCACCTCTTTGCAGATCTCGAGGTGCTTCTCGGCAAAGTGCATGGCTTGATCGTGGTTCCCCAGGGCAGTGTGAGCATTTCCGAGACTCCAGCATGCTCGGCCCTCCCCTATCCTTTTAAAAGAAAAAAAGAAAACATCTAAATCTCTTGGTATACTATGGTTGAGACATAGCAGACACAATGAACTCTTGTGTGTTTGTACCGGTCGTTGAGGTCCTGAGCTATGATGAGATGTTTCAGGTGATAGTCTATGGCTCTCTCATAGTCCTGAAGTAACGTATAGGTGTTACCCAGACTGTAGCAGGCCTGCGCTTCCACAGCGCGGTCCTTCAGCTGCCTCGCCAGCTGCAGTGACCTCCTGACGAGTGAAAAAAGGACAAAGCAGCTTTATTCTGATGCCATTTAATGGTTCCTCTCAGCATTAGAGAAACATTTTTTTAGTTATTAGTTTTTTAGTAACAGAGCAAATAATTCAGCAGCTCAGACACAACAGGAAAAACAGAGGCTGTGTGATAACGTCACACAGAAAAAACATGCAGAGCTCCATTTATTGTGTTGCTCCAACAATCTTTATATGTGTTATTTATTAAATTATTCATAAAGTTTTTACATCCTGTCGTATTCTAACCACAGACTTCGAGGAATTGAATTGCATTCCTGAAACGGTCCAATGCGTAGCACTAACCATGATACTCTTCTTACACTTTAAACATGTATGAATGCATGCATGGACCACGGCTTACTTGTAATGCTCAGCTGCCACCTCAAATTCCCCCAAAAAGATAAAAGCGTTTCCCAGGTTACAGTAAGCCCTCCTTTCAGCGGAGCGATCTCCAAACTCCTTGGCTATCAGCAGACGCTAGAAGCAAAGCAGAATGTATTTCAAGGACTGTCAGGGGAGACCACAGAGGAAGGGAGGTCTGTCAGAGGTTCCCCCTTACCTGTTCATGAGACGCCACAGCTTTACCGAAGTTTCCCAACAGGTAGTGTGTGTTGCCGAGGTTACCGTAAGTTCGACCCTGAGCGGCCCGATCTCCGAGCTCCTTCACTATCGCCAGGTTTGCTCTAACGATCCATGTCAACAACAACACATTCGTCCGTTTAGATAAATGCATTGACAGTGAGGTCTCAGTGAGTATGAAGGACTCCCAGACAGCGTCTTAGGAACTTACTCGTAGTATTCTGCTGCTTTCTTCAATGCTATCATCACGTCTTCGGGGAAATCTCCCGGCTCGGCCCCACTCCAACAAATGCTTTTCCCTTTAGCATGGTACACATTGCCAAAGTTATAGAGCGCTCGCGCCTGCCCAACCTGATGTGAGCCAGGAAAACATGCCAAAGGTGAGGTGTGAAAAGCCCAAACAGAACTTCTACATTGAAATCTGGTGATCAGTTTGAATAGGTTTCTCACTTTGTCGTTTATATCCCTCGCTATGTCCAGGTGCCTCTGACAGCAAACCACAGCCTCGTCAAAGCGACCCAGCACCTTTAACGTGTTGCCAAGGTTCCCGCTGGCTTTGGCCTCTCCAAGCAGGTCTCCGATTGTTCTAAAAGACTCTGTATTTTAGTACAATACATAACTGTATACATTTATAGGGTAGATAAGGTCTTGTTGAAGTGTTTCTAACCTTGTTAAGGTGAGATCATGTCGGTGGAAATCTAAAGCCTTGGCATAGTCATGCAGATGGAAGTAGGCATTCCCCAGTTGGCTGTAGATGGCACTGAGCACCTGCAGATCCTCTGTGCCCACCTGGATTGCAGCTTCAAAGAAGGAGACGCCCGCTCTGTAGTCGCCTACCTTACAGAGCCGCTCGCCCTCCAGTGCCAGCTCCAGACAGGACACCTCCATCCTGCAGAAGAAAAGAGAAACCCTCTAATTCCTGGGTAGTCAGCTTTAGCTGAAAAAGAAAAGAAGCTACAAAGTGGTTCAACTCGGTAGAATTCCCCCCAAAAAGCTACTGGAAATCAGGTAGCATAAACTGTAGAAGAAAAACTGACTTTTATGGCTCCAACCTAAAATCAGACGGTTAGACTCCCCCCTCACCACAGGGAAAGTCAAATTCCTTTTAAAACGAAAAGGCTTTTCATCAGGGAGGCTTTCAGAGCTGCTTCCTGACATCTACAGGAAACAATGGCTCCAACTGGAGCTTGTTTATTATGGTGGCTTTAACATCCGGTATGCCTTCCCCAGAAAGCTCACCATTCTGTCACAGCAAAAACTGATGGAAACCTACAACATTTTTCTTACGTTAGGTGACAGTTTTAAAATCCAAACCAAGTTAAATTTGCCTCAAGAGCTAAAATCTGATGTTTACATACACTGTATAAAAAGACTGTTAACCTTCAGGCCCTGGTTCATTCTTGTCAGAACATTGCAAAAAAGATTTAATCTCAATATTTTTTTTCTTAAAATAAGTGCATTTTTTCTTGAATTACTGAGGCAAGTGAGCCGCTTTGCCAATGGAACAAGACAATTTACATTTAAAATAAGAAAAATCTGTTATATTGCCCAATTTAAGTGTATATCATCTAATTATCTTATTTTAAGAGTAAAAATAATGCCAATTCCATTGGCAAATTAGCTTGTTTACCTACTCAAATTAAGGGCAAATACACTTAAATTAAGACATTTTTAGGTCATTTTTGCAGTGAAGCTTAATGAGGGCCCCTTATAGCATTCAGTACGGAAGGTGCTTCTGAAAGAAAATAATTCTGAACCCACTGTGAAAAAAGTGTGGTACAGATTAGGGCTGAAGAGCCACTCGGTGAAGATGAAGCAAGACTCCAAAAGCCAAAAAAAAAAAAGCCATCTCCCAGCCTGAAAGTACAGCGGTGGCAGAATGGTCCTATGTAGGGGGTTTTGCTTCTACTGGTACTGGTGAACTTTACAAAATAGATGGTATCACCCGGAAAGAAATTAGTTTGGAAACATTGATGCAACAATTCAAGACATGATGACAAAAAGTGAAACCTTGGGCAGAAATTCATCTTCTAAACAGTCAATAACCTTTAACCTACTGTAAAATCAGATATAAAAAGCATTATGATAAAAAAGACATTTCTAAAAAAATAAAGAAAAACTGATCCCAGACCCATAAAAAAGTATAGTTTCAAGGTTGTCATGTAGGGAGAAATTTTAATGTAAACATAAACATTTTTTAAAAGTAAAAAAAAAAATTAAAAATCAGAAAAATAATTAGTCTTATTTAGGCAAAAAACTGCTTTGATAACAGTTCTTTAATATTGGGAGTTCTTCACAGAATTTTGTCTTTTATCTGAATGAAGAAACATGGATATAATTTTCTTGTTGCTCTCAGTTCAATCACAAACTGGTTATGGATTGTCAGACAATGATTAGTACTTTATCTATACATGGAAGAATAAGTAGTCCAGAAACATTCTGGAACTTTAGGTAGATTTTTCCCTCAGGAAAAGATGTTGCGAAAGATTAGTTTTGCTTAAAACATCCAGTTTGGATATAGACATTTTCTCTTGTAAACATACCCATTTGTTATCTAGAAACCTATAAAAATAAAACAGACCAAGGTGACTTGTACTATGTAATGGCCTATATGCAAGCTAAAATGTTCGGCTGCACTGACGCCAAACACCAACAACAGTAGCTTTTCTCACCATCCAGCAAAGCTATAATTTGACAACAAAAGCAAACATGATATCCCAAACAGTCAAAGCGCAGCTCAGTAGCCTTAATCCTTAAATTAGAGGACAATACCTTTGTTTTCCACCAACCTCATACATTATACCTATTGCTGTGGCAAATACCAGCCTACCTGCCCTCTTTCCGTGCCTTACAGCAACAACAGCAGCGGCACATGGAACACCTGAGTGGCATTTACTGAGGTTTTTCTTGGAAAAAAGAAAACCTTCCAGAATGCAGCTCCTTGCGTCTCTCTGAAGCAAGGACAGACGACTTTACTCCTGATCTAGTAATCCGCTTCATTAAAAACACAGAAAAGTGAAAAAAAGAAGCTTATTGCTGATTTGAAAAATAGATAAAGGTCAAAAACAAATGGTGAGATCAAACGCATAAGCCGTCTGACGTCACAGAGATATCTGAGCCCGAGAAAAGGTTCAAGGAGATGCCCGGGATGTTGTCACAGCATTAACTTCCAATGCATGGCTGCGAGGAAGTTGCTCAGTCAGCACTTTCTCGGCTAATCTGCCCGTCTTTCCTCCTTGTACTCTTGTCTCCTGACGACCTGGTCACCTGAGCTTACATCCGTGAAGTATGCACCTGACAGATTACCGAGCTGGAGAACACTAAGTAGCCTGATTAGAGCTGCCGGTCTCTGCGCTGGGGTCTAATGGAATCAATTCATTGACGTGAACCATCCGGCCAGTTTAGAGACATCGGCCCCCACTCCCCCACCCCCAACGATGGCTTAGTACAGGCGTCCCCTATCCAGATTAAGTGGACACACGTGGGCAGACACAAATTGGGATGAATTTTTCAGGACTTTTTAAATATTTATGCCAGGCAGGAAGTTCCTTCAGCGGGTCACACCTGCTGCAAGAGCACTTTACCTGAGTTTGTAGGAACAGGCTTTCAATGCTACAGTTCAACTTTGATTACTGTTCTTATCTCAAACAGCAGCCCATCATCAGCAAAATAAACAGCACAGATGTGTGGATATAGAGAACCTTTCTACAAATAACCCAAAACGGAGGAACATTTGAACCATTGAAAGAGGCCTTCGCACTACTATAATCGACTGGTCTGTAAGTGAGAGAAGCAAAGTTCCTACCTGTAGCGGACATGAAAGGGCTGCTCCTCAGCTCTTGTGCTAACCACTGAGCCACCGCTGTCCATCGTAGTGCATAATATGAGGGAAAATCCCAGTTTCGTTCCCGACAAAATGGTTGCGGTTGAAAAATAGCACAATCTCAAGTAGAAAAAAAAAAGAGAGTTAGGTGACAGTCACATAAAGTCACCAAGTGTGACAAAACCTGCAGCTGTCGCTGTGCTGAGAGTAAACTCAGAGAGGTAAGCCCATGAGTGTTAGAGCCGACGAGTCCTGAGAGCGAGTCCACACAGCTGCTCTCGTATATTGTGTGTTTTGCGTCACCGCCTCTCTGTGAAGAGAACACAAGATGCTGAATGTGAAGCCTCTTTCTGGCTACCCGCTTCCATGGTAACACCAACCAAACAGCAGCACGGACAAGTGGGGCAAGCAGAAAGGGAGAGAGCGGGGCGGGATAAAACAAGGACGGGGCCGGTTGAGCCGAGCTGTCAGTCCAAAAGACAGTGACTCAGTTCATCCAGGCTTGGAGTGCATTTGTATGTGTGTGTGTGTGTGTGTGTGTGTGAGACCTCTTAAGTTGGAACAAGGTGAGAAAGCTGTGAAGGTCTTAGGATGTAATGTTTGCTAGCAGAAAATATGTGGAAAAAGAACAAGTGTCTTGAAACCTGTTGCAGGAAACAAACGGAAACTGAGAAAAAGAAAAAAAGAGTCAAAAAGCCATTCACCAGAGGAAGAAAAGGTTAGGCCAAATCCAAAGAGTGACTGCATGATGTAAAGAGCCAAGCCAGCCATTACCTAATTTCTCCATGAGGTCATACAAGCCACCATTAAATGCCCCCAGTTTAAAATGAGGTGCCCCGCCCCTTTGCGTACCACACAATGAGAAATAGAGCAGGCAAGCTTTAAACAAAATGGGTTAAACCCTTTAGTCTAATTGCTGAAATACTGCAAAACAGGAGAAATATTCATTTTTTCTTAAAGCAGCTTGAGCCTCTCTGGTACCACAATCATGCATGATTGTTTAACAGAGATAAGCTAAGGTTAAAGTCTGAACTACACATTTTTTAAATAAGAATGACTGAAAAGTGTGGTTGTTTAATGTCAGGCTCCATAACTCAATGCTTTATACCACCTTGATATATTTTTGTTTGACCAAAAAGGTTTCTAATAGTAAAATTAGCTCCCCAGCATGGCTTCCAGTTCTGCAATAGCCTGGTTATGATTCATTTATTAGATTCAGACATGTTGCACAAGGGAAACATGTCAATCATGCACAACACTGGACCTTAAAGACTGAGTCTGGACACCACTGGGCTATGTTATCAAAAGCTTTGCACATCAGGAAACTATTTTAATAGGTTTGATGTAAACCATTCAATTGAAACTACAGCTGTATGTTAAGGGTCACTGGAAGGTGAACCTCATATCCAGTTTACCCAGCATAATGCTGCCAGCTCTCAGAGGATAATGAGTGCAGAGTGATGTGCAGTGTTGGTGTCCCTTTGATTATAGAGTTTATCAAGAAAACCATTAAACAGGGTTTATATGAATAACTCTAATTTAATGCTTTTTAATGCTATTAGAAATAATTTTAATTTCACCAACAGGTACCCATCGACAGGCTGCAGCCATTCCCAGAATTCCTCGTTTTTCAACCAATTTTGTTGAAATTGTCATTCTTCCCCATTCTCTAGCATTTTCTCCGACTCAAGCTTCTTTCAACTGGAAGCGAATCCACGCAAATATTTCATGATATAATATGTCTGACAAAATTGTTTTTATAAAACATTTCTTTTAAAAAAAAAAAGCATTTTAAATGCCAAAATAAACACATTAAATTCATTTTAATGTCAATTAAGGCCTTAATTTAAAAAAATAACTATTTAATGATTTTTAATGACCCGCGGAAACCCTGTTAAAAGTTCAACTTTGGATACCGATTTTGAAGACCAAAACAAGTTTGCATTTATAATGCAGAAATGTTGCAATCTCCAAGTAGCTCTAGGGGAGGGGCTTCCATTCATGTGTGCTATCATTTCAAAGCTAACGCAGGTTTTATCCAACAAAATTAGATATAAAGTAGATTTAATAACAACTTTGCTTCTTTGTTTTATACTTTAATCATTTTATGTCCAAAACTAAAAAAAAATAGTATTCTATTTTGTTCATAAAAGACCATCTTAATAAGCAAAGAGGTAGAAATTGACAGGAGGATACAACTGTGCATATAGTACTAAGATTAGTCTTTTTGCTATAGGTTTACAGTCAACCTTGTTAGCAGAAATGTGGAGATTATGTGAATATAATTCAGATATGGCATCTAAAATTTTGCCAAGTATAAACAGTGCTTTTAATAAATCCTACAGCATACCGGTAAAAAGGACGTGTTTAGAGTCTATTTAGATTTATCTGGTTTTCAGAGATTTATATTTATATCCGATAAATACTAGCCTATGATCAAACTTACTATGAGCAAAACTACAACAACAATTTCAACTCTAACAAAAGCTCTGGACTGCTCGTAGAGCACACTGATCAATGATTAGGAATATTGTTTATTTCTATCAAAGAACTGCTGAACATGTTTCCACACCTTACAGTAACTGTCATCGAGTTATCCCGCCTTTTCTGTTGTTATGAGCCAACTGGCTGTGTTTCTCTCCCCATTTTTATTTACTCTGTTTATACCAGGACAAACAATGCTTTAGGAAATGCTCATAAAGAGAAAAACAAAAAAAAAGTAGCTCTAACAATGATGGCATAATTGGAGATAAGGACCGAGTCTTTTTAAAGGCACAAGAAAGATGTGATTTCATTTTAAAAAAAACAAGGTAGTTGTGATAGTTGCGGTCTGTTTTCTTTTGGCCTCAAAGCTCTGAAATTACTACTGCCGCTGACAACCACATCTAAATATGGGTACATCACTATTACACAGAGAGGCAGACAGAGGCTGCATCACAACAAAGAGACCAAAATAACTCGGTTAGTTCAGGGATACTGACCGGTAATTCTTCCACACAGGGACAGGAAATCTGGGAAGCCTGGAAGGAAAAAAATAGACCATGAGTAACTCATTCAATACATCGTTACTCCTTTGCCTCCTCAGGTTTTTGCAATAAAATTAAAAACAAACACAAACACACAAATTCTAAGTTATGTTTCTTGTAATCTGTCCACTTGTAGAATGGTTTTAAACACCCCTGGAGAACGGGCCCTGGCCCCTGCAATGGGCCCTATACTGAAAGCATCCGCTACTTAAATTTAGTACATTTTTCTTGAAAAAGGTGTATTTTTATCTTAAAAAAACAACTACTGTACTACCTTATTTTAAGTGGTTAATATGCATTTATCTTATTTTAAGTGCAAAAATTTGGCAAATGATCTTAAAGGGCCGCCCCAATCCGATATTGATTTGGGAAATTGGTCCAATAAGAGACAGAAAATTAATATCTGTATATACTGGCCTTCTTCTAAAATCTCATATATTAGAATGCTCATTGAAACACTTTGCTTCTATCAACTTTTGTTAAAGTTTATTTAACTTTTTAGTAAATAAGAAATTGGTCAGTTGTTATCACAGCTGATGTTAAGTATTGTTCTCTATTTGAGAAATATCACTTGATTAAACTTTTTGCCATTCTACACACAAAAAAAAAATAAAATAAAAATATGTATGGTTCATGTTCATGATATATCGGGTTAATATCAGTGTCATTCAATAAGGATGAAGTATTGGCATCATATAGGAAGTGAAAATGTTCTATCAGGCGATAATCTTATTAACCTGCTCAGCTTTAGGGGAAATATCCTTATTATAAGAATTATTTACTTTTTTAGATCAGATCTTGCTGTCTAGAACCAAAGTCTTACCATCTTAAATATAAACAGAAAGCTTTTCTTTATTTATCTTTTTTTTAGATAAAAAAGATGTTTTAGGATTAATATACTTCTTATTTTGAGAATATATATTGTGGTTTCAAGAAATTTTCCAAAGCGAAATTTTGTCACTACATTGGCAGATTATTGAACTTATTCTGAGTAGAATCTTTAAAAAAAAAATGAATAATCCAGCAAAATATGCTCTTGCTTAGTGTACGAATCTTAAAATTTTTTTTTTGGCAAGATCCTGGTCAGATGGACAATTCTTGCTGTGAGTAAATGACCAAGTTATTAGTTCACATTTACAATTTACTTTAACAATTACTTGAAAATAAGAATCACCTGTAATCTTAAGCCATATTAAGATACGGCCAGTTTTCACAGTTTAGATCAGGAGTCTACAACTATGGCTACAACTACGGTACTACTGCTCTTTAGAGGTAAACAAGCAGACCAACATGGCAGTGCTTATAACATTCAGGAAGGCTGGTTATAATTGTGATGTTTGGGAAGTTGATATGGCAAACAATAGTCTAATCAGGGTTTACATTAAGGTTAATCACACTGCTAAGCAGAATCATCACTGGAAATCGTGTGGCATGGTAGGGAAGCCAGTATTTTTATGAATGTCTGAAATTTCATGATTACGGAAGCTGACTGTAAGGAGGTGGCCTGGTCTGCTCATGCGCTCTTTGTTATCTGAGAACTGAGCCAGAACTGAATCGCGTCCTACTGATGAACTAGTAACATGTTAGTGCAGCTCAGTTGTGTCTGACAGGGTCCGGTGCAGTTGTGCGTGGCATTTACACTCAACAGTTGTCTCGGTTACCGTGCTCGGACCGATCTCAACACGGTTTCAAAGGGGTAGTGTAAATGGGACTATAGTCCCTCCAACGTGTCCTGGGTCATCTTCTAGGCCTCCTCCCGATGGGACATGCCTGGAACACCTCCCAAGGGAGGCGTCCAGTTGGCATCCGAAAAAGATGTCCGTGCAAACTCAACTGACTCCTTTCGATGTGGCAAAGAAGGGGCTCTATTCCAACCCTCTCCTAGATGAACAAGCTCCTCACCCCATCTTTATGGGTGCCCAGCAACCCTGAGGAGAACAGTACTTTCAGCCACTTGCATTCAGGATCTCATTCTTTCAGTCTTGATCCAGATTTTATGACCATAGTTTAAGGTAAGAACGTAGAACGACCTATAAATCGAGAGCTATGCCTTTTCGCTCAGCTCCTCTTCACCACAACAGACCTGTCTATCGATCGATCTCCTGTTCCATTCTCCCCTCACTCATGAGCAGGACCCCAAGATACTTTAACTCCTCGAATTGAGGCAGGAACTCTCCTCCAACCTGAAGGAGACAAGCCAACTTTTTCCAATCAAGAATCATGGCCTCGGACATGAGGAGATGATTCATCACACTCTGCTGCTAACCATCCCAGTGCATGCTGTAGGTCCTGGCAGGTGGGAACCAGCAGAACCACATGATCCACAAAAAGCAGGGATTTTATTTTTTATTCCATGAAAAAAACGGCCCCACTATGCCCCCCTGGTTAACTTGGTCTAGAACCGCCACTGCCTATAACACATCTGTTCAGGCAGATTTAGTTCTCTTCCCCAAAATCCCCTCATTTGTAGATCAGAATCAAAATAATGGCCAACAGGTTTAATAAAACATTACCATATGTTTCCAAGACTGATAAACATTTTAGCCAATACTATATGCAAGATCAATAACCAGGGTTTACAATTTACCTACAGTCTAACAGGTCTAGTATGATCAAATTCAAGTATGTCCTAGTAGTTTTTTTTTATAAATGTATTTCATGACAAAATGATACGGAATATAATTGCTCTTATTTTTAATTAATTAAAAGCAGAGTTGGGATTTTCCAGATATAGCTCTTAACTTTCTAAAGGGTTTTTTAAATATCTTTTAAAGTTTGCATGAACAGAACCCCTCGGCCACTTATGTGCCTCCAAGTAATATAAAAACATATTTGTCTGAAATGACCACGTCTATAGAGCTCGGAGTTTCACTTTCCAGATGTGTGTCTATCAAAGACATAAAAAAAATAATAATACTTCAGCCGGTTGAAGCGTTTTGTTGTTAGTGTATCCTCTCTTTATAGCCACACATTAGCACCGTTAGCCAGTTAGCCGCTAAACTTACGTTAACCGATCCAGCTCGAACAATGGTGAACTGTCTTCTTTTCTTCAACTTCGCTCACTATCAGAACGTCGGCCCTCTTCAAATACAATGCCTTAATTTTAAAGAAAAGGGAGTAACGGAAACAGCTAACCGCTACATTATTTTACAACATTGCTAGAACTTTGTTTAAACTCCGGTTTAAAAACGTAAATCCCTGCGATTATATTCATTATATGTATGTTTTCGTGAAGTGACCAATCAGAAAGCAGAATTCAAAGAAAGCCACGCCCCGAATAGCAGCCATTGGACCAATAGATTTGAATAGAGAAGAGATGACGTGCTGCACTAACTTAGCTGTCAGTGCCAGTTTGACACGCCTTATACTTCAGCTTCAGAACAAACCGATTCTTTTTTTATTAAGGAGGATTATTTCAAAACAATAAATGTATGTAAACACGCGATGTAACAATATTAACGGTCCAAAACCCTCTGTTCTTTCCAACACCCATAACTAACTCAGCATAGAAGGTTTCCCCTTCGTTTCCCATAGCAACCAGACCGAGCTCGCGTTCTTCCAGGTCCAGACGGCATGCGCTGCAGTATGGGCTGCATTATTGATGATACCACAGAAACTTTAGCCGTCCCAGAACTTATAAGACAAAAGAGGAAGGGAGGGAACACTGTAGCAACTCTTGACAGCAGCAGGAGGTTGTTGATCCATCTAAGGTGATGTCACAGTGGCGAAGGAGCAGCTCATAACCACAGTGAGTTTACACCAACATCTGCAGAACAGAAACGTGGAAATATTTTTGGACACTCGAAAATAATAACTGTTTTGAGACAGATGTAATGTTGATAATTTAATTGTGCTTCCTATGTTTAAGAATCTACATTTAAAATCTGTCTTTGCTGAGTAATTTCTTTTTAATGCTTTCAATTATATAAAAGTAAACTATCTCACTGACAGATAAATGACAGTACAAGAAGTTAATTGGCATGTATTGTTAAATCTATTTATCAAATAAATCTATCTATCTATCTATCCATCAGTCTGTCTGTCTATCTATATATTTGTCTGTCTGGCTATATTGCTGTTAACCTAGTAAAGCAGCATTTCAGATACAGAGCACGGGAAAATGTATTGAAAAGCCTCTTAAGGTTAAAGGTAAACATATTCTTAACTCTGCCACCTAAATAATATTTTCCTCAACAATGCCATTTTCCAATCATATTCAAGTTCAGACCTACCAAATAAATTTTCAGTTTCTTATTTCAATTTAAAGAACTATAACACATAAAACAGAAATAATTAGCCCTTAATAAGGTCCTTTGATACCGGTAAAAAAGATATAGAGAGCATGTGTCCCAAACCCTCTAGCATAAACTAAATACCTCATATTCTGGACATTTAATCAATAAAAAAAAAATCTATTTATGTATGTTTTTGTTCATTTTTAAAACAATAATCAAACTGAGGGAATCAGGAAATGGATCCCTTTTGAATTTCTGGCTGATTAATCGGTGTTTCTCGAGAAATAACTTTTCTTTGGACCCACAGCGTTAAAAATAAACAAAGAAAGAAAAAGACAATGTGGCAGAATTTAACTGCATTAAGGATTTTGAAAAACTATAATATATGGTATAGTTCTGCTGAAAGTTTCTTCCTGTTAAAAGGGAGTTTTCCTCTCCACTGTCACTACAAGGATGCTTAGTGTGAGAGATTGCTTTGGAATCACTGAGTCGATGCAATCAACTGGTTTTACTTAGTTAGAAAAGTTTGAACCAATCTTACTGTATTATCTTTTTTCCCCATCCTTTATTGTCATTGCACTTTCACAAGTACAGAGCACAAAAACGTACTCTCTGCATTTAACCCATCTGCTTGGGGAGCAGTGGGCTGCCATTGGTCAGCGCCCAGGGAGCAGTGTGGGATTAAGGGTCTTGCTCAGGGACCCAGAGTTCTATGCCCTAACCACTAGGGTCAAACTCCTCTGAATTGGTTGAACTGTCTCTGTAAAGTGCCTTGAGATGACTTATGTTGTGAATTGGCTCTATATATATAAGCTGAATTGAACTGATTTCAATCAAATTTAGAAACAATCAAAGCAGTGTACACAGAGTTCTTATTTCAAAGACTCTAGTCTACAATATTGAGCTAAGGGTGAGTAATACTTTGGGTCAAGGATGTCTTCAATTAAATATAGCAGGAACAGAGTTTGACATTCAAACTGTCTGAGGTATGAAGACGAACCAGCAAAGACTCTGTTTCCTTTGACCAGGGGTCTAAAGGGATGTAGGGAAGAAAGAGGCTGTGGTGTTTAAGTGGGCTAATATACAGATTTATTGAATGATGTAAGAAAAGACCCACTGATCATCCCAGCTGCATCCACTGTAACCATAAAAGGTCTTCTTGTTGCATACAGTGTAGCTCTGAAACAATAAACTGACAGCTGGTAAGCTGTTGTCAATTTGTTTTGTTTTTTTTCATCAAGGCGAGGCCCTGTATTCACTGAGTCTCAATCTTTAGAGACATTTCATAATCTGGATGCCAGTCCATTGGACCAAGAATCCTTTAGTTAAAAAAAGTTTCATACATATATTTTAACGTTGGATCTTTCACACAATTTCTTTTTTCAACACACCAAATACTTCACATAAATTTCAAACAATAGCTTTGGATAGTTACGCTACACTTTGCTATAGGCATTCTGTTGAATAATTCATACCTTTAAGACATTATGATCCAATGTTGTCAGTTAACAACCTGTGTTGCTAAGGAATGAACAGGTGTTACATGGCCCTCTCCGTTTTTTCTGCTCCAAACACAGGTAAGAAGAAGCTGAGTCACATATATCTTCATCTGAGGGAAAATTCGATGGAGGAATCTGACGACTTAGATGAGGACGTCCAGGGAGAGGGCAAACCCACTGTGCTGTGGGAGAGGTGCATTCAGCAGAGCATTGTATTTGAGCTCAGTGAGGATGAAAGTCTCCACCTAAGTGATCTAGAGAGCTCCTTAGGTTTACATCTGTCCCAGGCAGAATCAACTGCCTCAGAAGCAAACATTCATCTCAGCGGTAAGTCAATTAGTAGCTTTCCTTGTCTCTACTTTGCTAATTAATTCAATGCAGCTGATATGATTAAAATCCTGTTGTAGCCAATTGTTCTATGATCCTTTATGTCAATTTAGTAGCATGTTGTTAAACAAAGTAATGCCTGTGACTTTCATGTTTTGTATAGAGATTTGAAGAAGACAAGAAGAACAAAATTGTTAAGTGAAAGAAAAATCATACATGTTATTTTGTTACAAAATACACATTTAAAAAGTGTGGTGTGGGATTTCGGAGTCCTTGTGTTAGTTCTTTGTAGAACCATCTTGAATTACTATACTAATTAGGGATGCACGATATAATCGGCCCCCTATCGGTATCGGCCTGTATCGGCCTTAAAATTGAATATCGGACATTGGCCACCCCACCGATATTTAACCCGATATTTGATCAGCTTCTGAGTTTCTAAAGTCTAAAAAAAGAATAAAAATACTACTTCTTCTTCTACCTCAAAAACTTCTTTTTTACAGACTTAAAAACTTCTAAAGACGAGGGAAAAAATATTGATACATTAAAATATCACAATATCTTCATATGCTGATATATTGCCATTTAAAAACACCATATCAATCTCTTTTACTAATGAAATATTGCTATATGTCATTGTTATGCTGCGAAATCCCCCGAAAATTCACTAAATTTTGCCATATCTTGATATGTTGATATATTGACGCTGTATCAATCTATTTTACTAACAAAATCTCACAAGAATTTGCAAAATATCACGAGAGTTTGTAACAGAACGATAAAATTTCACGAGGTTTTAAATAGTAAAATAGATCGATACCGTGTTTTAAAAAATCTATTTGATATCAGCATATGAAAATATATTTGAGTATTTTATTTTTCAAAGTGTCAGAAATGGATAACAAAACTGCTATTTTCAATGACTACTTATTTTTGTCCAGCTTTAACATCAGTATCGATATCGGTTATCGGCTACATGAGTTTTAAAATATCTGCATATCAGATATCGGCCAAAATCCCAATATCGTGCATCCCTAATACTAATAGTTACTTTTTTAAGTAATATTCCCAACAGCAGCCCTGAGTAGCCTAGGTCTCTGGATATTGTTGGGGTGTCGTTGCTGATACCCCTCTTCGACATTGATTGGCTGTAGGGGACAGCGGTTCTGAACCAACAGATAACACCAGACATTAAAGCATTCCTGCAATTCCAATATATGTTTTCACATTATCTATTGAAAAGCTTTAGATAATTTACAGCATGCCAAAATTAATAAAACTATATACATTTTTTATGACATGTTTGCCTCATTTAATGTCAGAACTAAGAATGGATGACCCAGTATTGAAGGCAGACAGACAGTGCGATTAATCAAAAGGCATTTATTTCAAAACTGATCCACAGAAGTAGGGCATCTATCACAGGAGCCTCTGCAGAAAGGAAACAAAGGTTAGTGACCATGTAAATCTGGCAGAGGAAGATTATGAACATGAGTCAATAACTTGGTTTAACAGTTCAGTCTGAGCCCAGAGAACAAGGTAGGATCCATCCAGTGGACTGCCAACAGGATTCTGTGGGCGCCGCCCAGTGTTTCCCAGTTGCTGCAGCCCTGGAAGACAGAGAACAAGCGTCCAGACCAGGTCCAGACAGAGGAAGAAGGGTAGGAAAATCCAGAGGACGAAGCCAAAGCCGGGGTCGAGGACATGCTCAGGATTCAGAATGAAGAGATCAGAAGTCCGAAGAGGTTCCAGAGGGAAATCCAGGACGGTCACAGGAAAAAGTTCCAAGTTTAGCAAACAGGCAGGAGTCCAAAAACAGGTCAGGCAAACAGATCAGAATGGGAACAGCCAGGCTCAGAGGTCCAAAGGTAAAACGGGTCCGGCGATCTAAACACAAGCAGATACGGTAGAACTCTCAACAAGGGCTCGGATAATCAGGCCCGCATGACTGCTTAGCAGGCTGGTTAAACAGAGGCATAACAGGTGGATCAGATGAACAGAAACAGAAACTGGAGGTGAAAAAGTCATCAGCGCCAACATCTTGACATTTACATTGTTTTATTATCTTTTGAGAAATGTCGGTTTTGCAGCGCAAAACTTCTTGGTTGAATTAAAATAATCTAAACTCTGGGCTTAAATTTAGCTCCATCCAACATCATCTAACTATCTGCATCCACAGCATTATGCTGCCACCACCTTGTTTACCGGGGGTAGCTGTGTTGAGAATAATTTATGCTGTTAATTTTTCTTAACACATAATAGTTGGCAGAAAAAAAAAGCTTTTTCTTCAGAACAGCTAATTTACAGAGAGATCAAATGAAGTTCACACAGCTTGGTATACTTTATGTATACTGTATATGTAATGTTACTTTCACTTAATGATTTTTATTCTGTCCTGCATTCTTTTATAATGGTGAATTTCAATATATACAATATAGCACACACTAAACATGGGGATGATTTTAAGCAGGATTAATATTTGTATAAATAATTAATAATTGTATAAATAATTAATAATTTTTGGCATGCCATTAATGTATAACGGCATTGTCTCTTTGAAGAGTTATATCCAATATTCAAATTTTGCTATTTTTTACACAATCCTGTTATTTTTAACTCTCTAAGTGTTTTGTTTTTTGTCTTGTTTTTACAGGGAGTGCAGACCTATCGGAATTGGATGAGTCCTCCTCAGAGAGCAGTGTTGCCCGTAGTAATAGTGTAAATGCTGTCAAAGACAAAAGTAAAAGCATTACAGCGAATGTTTCAGCCCAAAGACCTAACACCATGAATGATGAGTCATCATTCAAGCAGGCGTTTGAGGACCCTGGACAAAACACCAGTGATGAGGAGCAGGAGGATCTGCCTTATGACGATGGCCTTGGAAGCCCGTACTTTAACCAACCTTGTAGTTCTTTAGGAAACTTAGATAGAGGAAACGTGTTTAATCGAAATCCAAATACTCCTGAACTGCCTGAGAAAGAAGAGAAAACCAACACCAAATGGGACGAGGCTCCACCATGCCCTCTCTCTACAGACATCCCTCATTTGTTGTTGCGTCACTTTTCTAAAGAGGAAGACCTGCTCAGACCAGAGAGGCTTATTGAGACAGAGACTTTGCCAGAGGTGTCGCTGCTGGAAAGTGTGGACGAATCTGTTTTTAGCTCGACTCCAAAAACCAACAGATTATTAAATTCCAGCGGGGAAAGAGAAAACACCCAAGAAAGGAGGCATAATGCAACCACGAACGAAAGCCTGGATGAAGAACCTGAAAAGAAAACTGAGGATTTCTCTTTAGCTGAAACTGAAAAAAACACGTCCAGCTCTGGAAGTGTAAAACAGAGAATAGGTACCAGTGCAGATGAGACTGAGCAACACAAGACAAAAGAAGATGATCCGAATCAGAGAGTACCTCTCATTCGCACTAGATCCTTTACTGAGATGAAATATGGCCAGGGGCAAGTTCATTACCCTCTCCCTGATTTCTCCAAGGTGGCCCCGAAAGTAAAAATTCCCAAAGCTCCAAGTGGACCCGTGAGACCAGTTCTCCAAAGCCCAAACACCATTCACAGGGTCCAGTCTTCTCCGGGTATGTTAGAGTTGATCAGCAGAGTCCTGGAGGACTCAGTCCCCCCATATGTCTTCAAAGACAGTGAAAGCCAGACTCCGCCAGCAGTCGAGCATCACTTGAAGGTAGCACTCATCTTATTATGAATCGATACCTAAGGTTTCATATTTCTTTATTTCCTCAATAAAGGACACTATGATTATTGTGTAGAATATGAAACTATAATCGTTTTTATTTTTCTAGACAGAATATGGCAAATTATCGACCAGGTATGCAGAGTCAGAAAGCTTTGTGGACCAAATGAAACCAGAATCAAATGTTAGTAATAAGATCCTTAATAAATCACTGAGTAAAAAAAATCTGTGGAAATTATTACCCTTTGGTCCTAAATTATGAATCAATGATTTTGTTTTATAGAATCCTCCCTCCTCAGATGATCCGGGGAAAGAGCTGAAGTTTTCTGAAGAGACTAATTCCAACTACTTGGTTTCTCCCCCTACCTGGTCAGGTATGACAGCCTTAAGTCTGTCAGGTCTGGACCTCATACTAATGCTCTGGGCCTACAGGGATTAAAATTACAGATTTAACACATTTTCTGTCTTCCAATAAACATATCAAGATATAAAACAAAACTTAATTCTAGATTAAGATTTCCAGAAATTCCCTATTGTTTGACAATAAGGAACTTTCTATTCTATTCTATTTACAGCAAAAAAACCTGGTGCTTCTGATGCCAAATAGAGGAATATTGATCCTCATTATCATTTTAATTTGACTTTATTTTAAAATGCACAAGCCACAAGGCTATAGCTGATCGGTGATTGATTGTTATTATCTTTATAATTAACACAATGTTATTTTTATTTAAATAAACCTGATGCCTGTAAGAGCTTAGAACTAAATCATCCAATTGATAACAAACTTACGGAGTCCTTAAAGGGACATGGAGGGAAAAAAAAGAACTTTTGCGAGATCCTGCAATAGTTTTGCAGGATCTCGCAAAAGTTTATTTTTTCCCTCCAGGATTGCATACTGACCTTGTCTCTCTTCATTCATGTAATGTTGTGTTTTGGGACTTCTCTAGAAATGAAGAACCTCTCCAAATCATCCTCCATGGTTGTAGCTGACACATGGGCGTATTATCCTCCCATAGCAGTACACTTTGCACCTCCACTGTTGTGTGTCTGTTTTACTTCCAGTTCACTGACATGGCAAAACGTTTTGCGAGATCTTGCAAAAGTATTGCGGGATCTCGCAAAAGCTTAGTTTTTGCGAGATCTCGCAAAAGTATTTTGGGATCTCGCAAAAGTTAATTTTTTCCTCCATGTCCCTTTAGGGCCGCGGTTCTCAAAGTGTGTGGCGCGACCCACTGGTGGGGAATTGAGACGTGACAGGTGGGGCGCGCCAAGTTCCGGTGTGTGTGTGTGTGTGTTGTGTGACTATAAATGTAGAACGTGTGAGAGCAAACTGTCCTTATAGCTGTATGTTGCCGCTTTTTAGACCAATCAAACCCACAAAGTAATCATTACTAGCCTACATGCAGTCTAATTAAAAGAACATTAGATATGAGAAAAATTTCACCTGGAACTGAAGTGCCAAAATAATGATTGACGTGACGTCGGCATATTATTTGTAACAGAATAAACTTTCGCGCCCCAGTGTTGCCAACTCAGCGACTTTGTCGCTATATTTCAGACCCCTCCAGCGACTCTTTTTCAAAAAAACAAATCTAGCGCCTTTTGGAGACTCTTACGTGAAAGCACGTATCGTTCCTTTTCTTGTCCTCCAGCGGCAGGTGCTGCCGTGGGGCGCCTCCTCCGTCCCAACCCCGTTCTCCCCCGCTATTGCAGGAGTCCCTCTCAGCGCTGCAGTCAGAGCAGAGACACAGCATGTTTAACTTTAGCGTCCAGACTGCAAATAAAGCGCACATGCGCCGGGATTGACGGCGCAGGTTGATCATAAATAACTGAATTTGAAATATTTTATTTTAAATAAATAACGGAGTTTGATTCACACAGCCACATGTTCATGTTTCTGGTTAGGAGTGGAGAGCGAGTATCCACTCATCGGGCAGAGAGCTGTGTGCATTCTTCTTCCCTTTGCCACATCATATCTCTGTGAGATGGGCTTTTCAGCTGTTGCTTCAATGAAAACAAAATACAGATCTCAGCTGAACATTGAGCATGACTTGACAGTGGCAGTATCAAGCCTGCAACCCCGTTTTGAGAAACTGCAATGCAAAACAGGCTCATTGCAGCCACTAATGCAGGGATAAATAGACCTGTCTTGCCAGATGGATTTCACTTCTTTTCTTTTATTAACAGATTGCAGAGTGCCACTTTAATTTTTTCTATCTTTGAGCTTGATACAAATTTTGACACAGCTGCATTTTTATTTTCTTTATTTTTGAGCTTGCTGTTATTTGATGTAGATAGTTTGTATTTAGATACTACTTGTTACTTCAATAAAATTGGAACATTTTAAGATTGTTGAATATTTCATTAGCATTGTGTTGGGGCGATGGGGACAGGCGGGGCTTGAAAATTCCCCCTTGTCCAAAGTGGGGAATGACAGAAAAAGTTTGAGAACCACTGCTTTAGGGGCTCCCTACAAACTTGATTAAATGGAAGTGAATGGAAATCCTATTAGGAAGAATGTAATAATCTGCAAACACTTTATCGGCATCCAAACCCTAAGATAACCTCATATTGTGATAAAGCTGGATATTTTACATGCCTAATTATAACCCAGGCGGGTTTTCAACTTCTCCAAAGCTGCATTGCTGACTTGTCAGCTGTAAGCGCTGCTCTTTACCATGTTTATAAAGTTCTGTAGCAAACCTTCCCTATACAGCTGGATTTATAATGATTGGGTGACTTCTGAATGTATTCAGTAAAGGTGGATTTTATTAAGGCTATAAAAGGGGAAATGGGACCGAATATAAATACACACCAAACTCTTAGATTAAGAATTTTATATGTGAAACCTTTTCCAAATGATGTATCATAGCTCTATGCTCCGCATTTCTGTCACACAAAACCAAAATAAAACACATAGAGATTTTTGTTTGGAATATTATGCAATGTTAAATGTTTTTGCAAGACACTGCAGATGCTATTTATTACGTTTTATGGGCGTGTATCAATTCAGTGTTGGTGTTTTTTGCAGAAAATCTTGTTGAGAAAAGGCTTGAATCAATGCAGCCCCCAGTAGCCATGGAAGCAAACAGAGTTTTATCAAACCCAACTGAGGATGTTCTTAGTGATGGTGAGAGGATGACCGCTGAGCTGAAAGATATAATTGTCCAGTTCATGCAGAAGGTACGGGAAGTTTAAATGTGATGCATGCTTATTTTCAACAGCACCAAAGTAAAAAAAAAAAAAAAACATTTAACAAGGCTCTTATTTTCAGGTTGAAGAATTTAAATGTAATGTTACCAACATGGCTGTAAGCACAGCTGAGCAACAAATGGTACGGACTGTTTGAATACTTGGAAGCATTTTTTTATTTTGGTATGTTTTCATATTTTCAAATAATCAAAAGCTGTCCATTATCAGATGCTGAGGAGCATGATGGAGGCTCAGGATGAGCTTGAGAGGAAATACATCAGTAAGAAGGACGAGCACAGAGCTCTGGAGATGCAGAACTATATGGGTCTGTCTAGAAACACCGGCACCTTTGACCCCGACAGGTTTAGTAGATCTTATCGTTGCAGCTGATGGATATCGGTCAGATTAATGCCTGCGTGTTCTGAACATTTTCTATGCATTTGTTGTTTTGTGTGCAGACTAGTGGAGGGAGACATATTCAGGATAGGGATGCACCTTGAGGATATTAAAGAAGTCATTGACAGAAACACGTATAAACAGATTTCTCCACCCCACTCGTCCTCCACTCCCACATCCATCAGAGCCTCACCCCCCCCAAAGATCGATTCGCTTTGCTTTCACAAAAGGTCCCCTCCACCTGCACCTTCCCTTTATGAGGTAAAAAAAAAAATCACTCACACATTGCTCTTTAAAATGCTTGATTTATTAATTGTTTTTTTGCAATCAGAACACCGGCTGCTGCATGCATGATAACGCTGATTTTAATAAATGATTTTAAACTGAATTTATTCAGATCAATACAGCTGCTGCACATTCTTCTGTATGCAAGACACACAGTGCCTAAAATAAGCCCCCCGTACCACTGACTATAACTCACAGCTATTTAAAAATCATTGTCAGGCGAATTCTATAAGAGGTTTCCCAGTACAGAATAGTACCTGCTCCATTTGCACCATATTAAAGTGGTGGAACAAGGCTACCATTTTGACGTCACATTTATAGGTCTTTTTCTTGGTTCTAATAGTTTTCTAATTAATTTGCTTCCACTTAAACACCTGCAGAAAACACATCACAAAAAAGTTGCTTTTCTGCTTTGCCAAATTTATATTTTGCTCTGAAAATTGTAAAATCGAAGATATGTTGTTTAAGCTGAGAACGATGTCAATCATTACATGCAGAGTTGGGTAGAGTACCTTAAAACACATTACTTAAGTAAGAGTAACGCTACCTGATCATATTTTTACTCAAGTTAAAGAAATATGACTCAAGAGAGTTAAAGACTATTTGGTAAAAAGGCAATGTAATCACTCATGAACTAAACTACATGAGGAAAACAATTAATTTAATATTTAAAAAAAATATATAAAGTTACAGAACATTTTTAAGTTAAATATTCTAAATTAAGTATATGCAAATTCAAATATTTCTTAAAATTAGATAAGCAAATAATTATAATAATTACACAATAACATTTTATAGAAGGAACCCTTCAAAATATGTTATTTGAGTTATAAGTATAACAAAATCAACATTTACAGTATGTGACATAGGGTGACAGTATGCTGTAAAAACATGATTTTCTTACATTACACTGTAACTTATAACAAAAAAAAATTAAGCTTTGAGCAAAAAGCAGAAGGTGTGTATCAACAATTTTATTTTCATAAGGTGAAGTTACAAGAGTAGACTGAATTTTTACTCAAGTAAAAGTAGTGATTCTTTAATATATATGTACAGTATAGTAAATATATATTTCTTCTAAAAGTACATTTTTCCTTCAAAAAATACATTATTTTCAAAAATTTACTCAAATAAATATTTATTTTGGCATAAATACATTACAGCAAGAGTTTTTGTTGTAAAGCTGTTCTCCTGTAGAAGATCTTTCTATAGTTATTGAATGCGCCAGCTGGAATTAAAGGATCTAGAACCAGAAATCCTGCCACTTTCTGGTCAATTTCAGTAAGACAGGGATGTTTTGATTAGTTTTTGAAATAAAGTATGTAACTCGATTTCATATTGCAGGGAAAAAGTTTTTTGACTAGTTTTAAAGAGGAGGCACATAAAGGGGAAGATGAAGGAGAAGTCGATGACCTCAGTGAAGTCCAAGAACTGGGAACAATGGAACTTAAAAAGGAAATTGTGGACGAAACGTTGGACAATTCACAGTATGAACAACTCATCTTTTCCTCTGCTTATAATAGGAATGTATATTTTAAACTTAAACATGACTTACCAAGTTATTTCAGCATTTTTTTTTTTGTGATCAAGTAAATGTTCTGGGTTTAAACCCAAACATTATGTATAGAATGTTTGAATATTTTATTCTATTTTATTAACCTAAAAGCTGTAGTTTAGCAAACATTCATTTATTATTTTTAAATAATTTTGTAAGAGTTATAGCTGTTTTTATTTTTATTATAAAATTCTTACTGTTGTGTTTTAGGTAGACAATTTTAAGATCTGTTCAGGGACAACGGATGAAAAATAGCCTTTCGGCTAATTCTGGTACATTTGCAGGAATGCTTGCCTGTCAAATTAATAAATAAATCTAAATCTAAAAAAGAAAGAGTAAAAAGATAATGATTTTGATGCCCTGAGTTGTGTTTTAAGGTGTCTTTGTGCTGTAATAAAAGGCACGTTCCCTCCTGCAGATCGGGTTTCAGGTGCAGTGTTGGTTTCGGGTTCCTCTGCGGGGGGAGAACAGATAGTTTGGGTCTGTGTGTGACCAGGTTGTCTTCTCTGTCCTGCTTTAGCGAGCTGACAGGCTCAGAGAAGGGACTGCTCTCTCAGACAGCAGAAGATGAGCAGGAGACATCCTCAGGTTTGTCAGACGGGACAGACCACAGGGAGTTTTTAGCTTCCCTCAGTGGAACCAGGTCGCCATCAAACTGGAGGCAGTGGACTACTGACAGGTACTGTACCCTCACTGCTAAATGTGGCCAGTTAGTCTATTCCTGTATAAGGCAGCGCATCTTAGTGTTTATTAGGATGGCTTCGATTTCTGCATCTAATCTGCTGCGATTCACATGTATTAATGAGTCAGTAATAAACACTCTGCTCTCTCCCAACTGTTTGTTTTTAAATGTGTAACTTGTTGCTTCAGCGTTGTCCTGAATACCAGCAGCGAATGTGAGCTGGGTGATGGTGTGAGTCTGGCGGTGGAGGTCTCCTGTTCTCATCCTCCCAGAGACAACCACAGCACCCCAGAGCCTGTAGCTAACACCTCATGTTTATCACAGGTCGGTTCTACATACATATTGAGCCTTTCTTCTGATTTTATCCGATTTTCATGAACAGGGCTGGTCAGAACATTAATTATACTCATCACTGGCATTAATGACTTATTGATTTAGATATTTGGAAGATTAATTGAACTGTTTTTATTCAGAAACTAGTTATAAAGAAACAACTTAAAGGTTTTTAAGTCAAAAATAGGCATGATTGTGTTTTGTGGATTTTCTCTAAACCTTATCTTGGTAAATATTTACTGCAGAGAACCCCTAAGTGTTTTGCAACCATCAACAAGTTTGTAGCCTCATTCTGCTGTTATTTATATTTGGCTGCTACAGGCTTAGCTTATGGTTGAGGTAATTCTAGAAGACAAATAAGTCAGCTTTATCCATCCTAAAACTATTTTTTATGTGTTTCGACCAACACCTCTTTGAACACTGTTGTGGCCAAACTTTAACTGTGTACTTTCAATTCAATTCAATTCAGTTTATTTATATAGCGCCAATTCCCAACACAAGTAATCGTAAGGCACTTTACAGTTCAACCAGATCATACAGTCAAATTGATTCAAAGTTTTCTATTTAAGGAAAACCAGTTGATTGCATCGACTCATTGACTCAAATGCAATCCTTCACACTAAGCATGCTTGTTGCAACAGTGGAGAGGAAAAACTCCCTTTTAACAGAAAGAAACCTCAAGGCTCAGTTTGAGCGGCCATCTGCTGAGGCCGACTGGGGTTCAAGGAGACAGAAGCAGAGATACAAAAAGCATCTGTAAAAGGTGGCCCCGTCCAGGAAACACACAGCCGGGCAGACGAGCTCCGAGCCAGCTCCCATGTCAGAGAATGAAGAGAGCACATCCAGCCAGTCACAGTCAGAGAAACAGGACTACACTGGAAAACAGGCCGATCTCCAGCATCTATAAACAAGGGTGTTGATGGAAGCAGCACAGCTGATATTTCTCTCCAGGATGGTGTCACAGCCAAACAGGAACAGACGAGGCAAAGCTACAATGAGAAAAAGCAGAGAGAGCAGAACGTTACAGATCAGTACAGAGTAATTCAATTTAAGGTTAAGTTGAATGCATGGGCAGGTTATTATTCCATCACAGGTTCAATGACATCAAAGTACTTGAAACTCTATGATAAAAATAGTCCAATCTCAACCTTGAATAAAAGGAAATTCTAATTTATCGTGCAAACTCAAATTTAATATTCCACTCATTCTGATATGAGTGTTAGAAACTTCTGAATGAGGTATATGGTGCATGAATTGTTTTGTTTTTTGAGTTACAGAGGATTGTGTGTCCAGAGACAGATAGTGGGTTTGGAAGCTCCTGTCTGCACCAGTCGGCCACTGAAGCTTTTCAATCAAATGCTCTCACAGGAAGGTCAAGAAAACCATTTCAGGATTTTTATGGTTCTGCAGCCTTTCTCCACACATGACAAGGAACACTTACTTTCCAAAACTGTCTTTTTATCTGTAGCGTTCGCTTCAACTGTGAAGCTCTAAGTAACTCAGACAGTGAGGCTTCCTCCTCCAATCTGGAGACAGCTATCCATGCGGTCGGTGAGGCTGCCCACCCATCTATCCAAACAAAGTACTGTGAAGCAGCAGCTGCAGTGGAGCTGTGGGTGGAGTGCACCACCAAGGAGCCATCAGTCAGGCTGCAGGGTGAGTAAAGCCCTTCTCATTTTTTACATCATCTTTCCCTATCAGTATTGCATAATTTATTTCTCCATTGCTCTTCCCCCAGAAGCTGACCAAACACATCCTGCACTTCCCTGGGACTACATATCAGAGCCAACCCTCAGCAGCTCCATGGGTGCTATGGACAATCACAGCCCACTGAACTCCTGTTCTTGTAACAGGTCAGTTTGCATGGAGCTGATCCTATTCACTGACATAAAGAGAGATGTAATTGTTCTGTTCCTGTGTGTTTCCAGCGAGGCCATCCTAGCCTTGCAGACAGAGGTATCGAAGTTAAAGAGGGACCTAGAGCAGGGGTTAGTCCAGCTCCCCCACCTCACACAGAGGATGGACTGTCTTATTTCAAAGTACAGACAAGAGGATTTAGAGCACAGGTCTAAAATCCAAACTGACCAAACATCAGCTTCAAAAAGGTGAGTCCTAAATCTTCACATGATTACGTCTACTGCAGCTCCTGTACAGAGGGTCTGTTTGTTTCTCTGATTGAATCTCTTACTCATAGTTTAAGGAAGTCATGCAGCAGAAGCAGGAGCGACCTCACATCCAGTCTATTTAGGATGAAAGACTCGATTTCCTCAGACAAGGAATTAAGAAAAACCAGAGGTAAGTAGTCTAACAGCATCCTACATTTCTTTTTTTTTTTTTCTGAAAGATTACTTTAAAAACAAGTGGGTAGCATTACTGCCTTCCGGGTTCGATTTCCAGCCCGGGGTCTTTCTGCATGAAGTTTGCATGTTCTCCCTGAGCATGCGTGGGTTCTCTCCGGGTAATCCGGCTTCCTCCCAAAGTCCAAAAACATGACTGTTTGTTTAATTGGCTTCTCTAAATTCTCCTTAGGTGTGAGTGTGTGCGTGAATAGTTGTTTGTCCTGTTTGTCTCTATGTTGCCCTGCGATGAACTGGTGACCTTTCCAGGACGGACCCCGTCTCTAGCCCTTAGACAGCTGGAGATAGGAACCAGCACCCCTCGCAACCCCTCTTTGGATAAGCATGACGGCAAATGGATGGATATTAATGTTTATAATGACTGTTTATAAGCACAGACGGGGTCAGAGGAAGCTCTTCTAAGATCATTACGCAATTCCCAGATTCACCCCTAAATAGTGTATTTGTAACGCATGAGCTTCAAGATAAACTTCAGTACACAAAACTATCAAACAGAAGTCAAGGCCAATTTTACTGCAGAGACACTTTCTTTTTCTTACTTTTTGCTTCATTATTTTGTCCAAAAGATTAAACTTACAATGATGCTCTTGTGATGCAGCTACTGTGGGAACCTTCAATGAGCAACATTTGAATCAAAGGCCACAAGGTGAGCATGTTTAGATTTTATATCAATAATTTGGTTAAATAATTTCCGTCTGTTCTATGTAATTTATAAGTTATAAAAAAAAAAGACTAAACAAACATATAAAAAAAAAAACATAAGAAGTTTATTAACAGGATCAAAACATGTTAATGAAGGATTGTTATATCATTATGTACATGTACACTTCTCTCATTTATTAGTAACCTATGATACACCCTTCTATTTCTTTTCTTGTCAGCCATTAAAGATTTTAATTTCAAGGAGAGGTTGTATCCCTCTCTCCAGAAACCCCTCCTCCAGGTTAACTATGGCTCCTCCTGCAGCCTGCCAGCCAGGTAAACATTGCGCCTAAACATTCAAACTCGTACCAGAAACAGTCACTATAACCAGCTGTAGGAACAGCATTAAACAGGAAATTTTATTGTAATACATTTTAATAAGCCTAAATTTGATTTTAAAGGCCTGAATTCCCCACACTAACTAACTACTATGAGAAAAAGTTAATGGTTAAAGCTTACTAAATTGTTTATATTCTACACAAAGTTTTATATATTTTTTACAGCTTATCTTTCGTTTTCTTCTGATCAAATTTTGATTTAAAAAAGTTTTATTTTATTGAGAGAACCCAAATGTAAACAAACACAAAAATCGTTAAACTGAGTCTTGTTTATGTGAAAGAACTGACAATCCATTTTCTTTATGTTTTAACTTTGAGTAAATCACACGTTTAACAGACAGTAGCTGTTTTTAAAAGGGGACAATAGGGTGACCACCCAGGGTGGCATCTTAAAAGGGTTTGAATTAAAGAAGGGAATAAACCTGGGACTCAGACCCAAACAGGGTTTCCGTCGCTTATTTAAAAATCTGAAAGTAAGAACATATGGCGATCCAACAGAACAGGTAAAAGAAACTGACGTTTTCATCTGGTTTGAGATATCCATTCTGCAAAATTTTTATTTGACGTGTAAGTTGTTGGTTAAAAGGAATCTAGACTGCATTTAATCATCCCTATTTCAAAATCTAGCAAGATGATATTTAAAACTGAGAAAATAAAGGTTTGGAGAATCATTAATTTAGTTGAGGGCTAAATCAAATAAAAAATTTTCTACTCACATCTTCATACCCATAACTGCCAATATTTTTTTCTTTTTAGAAATGTGGGTCTGAAATGTTTTTTAAATTTCATATGAAAGAAATTTTAATAACCATAATAATCTCTCATCTCTATCTTATAATGCAGCTATAAAGTCAGAGAGCTTCACCTGCAGTCCACATCCTTTCACAGAAAACACTCCACCCAGTCGGACACTGCACTCTTGCCCAGCAACGTGTATTTTCAGCAGACACTCTCTGCATCCTCTGCTCCTGTCAGGGATTCCTACAGACGCAGAGCCAAAAAGGCCAGAAGCTCAGTCTTTGCTGCTCAATGTCAGCATAACAGATATATATATATATATATATATATATATATATATATATATATATATATATATATATATATATATATATATATATATATATATATATATATATATATATATATATATATATTATGAACCTTACCTAAGAGATTCTATTTTTTTCAGGAGGAGGACATAAACAGGACTCTTGACCAGGCTATTGAGGTTGCCCGCATCATGAAAAGGACCACAGATCATATGGCCAGAAGACTTTCTGCTGACTTGGCCAAGGCAAAGCTGCACAAGAAGCTTCCCAACATGTACCAATAGGGGGCAGAAAACACCAACCTTTCGAATTATCATCCATTTCTACATCCTCATTAGACACCACTGTCAAGAGGGCTACATTTGAGTTATTAAGTGGTGCATCATGTGTTTCGGTCTTTGTTCAGTTAATGACCTGGTATATCAATGACTAAGTTCATGTTTATGAATGTTCATGTTTCATTAGTTTGAGTTGGTTCCAGGTTCTTAATCATTAGCTGTTCAGAAACAATATAACATTGATGTTCTAACAACCTTTCTCACGAAGGAATGCATCATTGATGTTTGATTATTTGGTGCCATAAGCTATGATATCAGTTTTGGGCAAACTAAAGGCTGCAGATGCTGGTGAAGATTCACAGTCATCCAGGTCACAGTCATTCAAAAAAAAGTAAAAAAAAAAAAACAATCCACTGGACTTTGTTTCCAAATTTGAAGACGCTTCTCTTCCCATCCAGGAAGCGTTTTCAATTCAAAATGTCAGAAATAGTGTTGAGTTCGAGGTTTTATAGGGTGGACTACAACAAAGCCTTGTATTAGCTTAGAAAACATACAAATAGAACCGGACGAGCAGGTCCACCCCTTTGGAATGGGGGTCGTTTGGTTTCTTTGCTAGACTGTAATACCCAAAATCTGTCAATGTCGCTTTAACGACCCCCCTTTCAAAGACACAGACAGGTTAGAGACATAGACCCCTGATAGACAGCTGTTAAAATACTTACTTGCAGCTGTATCCTACGAATAAATAGTTATAAAATCATATATTGCGATTTCTGGATTTTTTTTAGGTTATGTCTCTCACTTTGGACATTAAACTAAAACTAGAAAAAGCTGTTTCGGAGAAACAGCAAAGTGGGAATGCTTTTTTTGCTGAATGAAAAGAGAAAAATTAGCTAAAGAAACTGAAAGAAGGAAAAGAAGCACAAATTAGCTGAGGAACATATGAAAATGTGATAGGAAGTAACCAGAAACTTCAAACAACAGAAAAAAGTGGAATCATCTGAAGATTTTGTAGGGTAGAATCATTTGGCAGAATAATGGCAGAAACACCCTCATCTTAAAAGAAAAACATTTAGTTAAAGTTGATTAACCAGAAGAAAAAGTCTAAAAGTATCTGTTTACCTGGAAGTTGACAGAAGCAAAGCATCTGCTTATGATGTTAGTTGATGCATTATTAGAGTAGAAATGTTAGAGCTTCATTAAGAAATGTGCACTCAGGTGTGATGTCAACAGACCTTGGTAGTGTAATCTCAAGAAATTGGTTGAGTTCGGGTTATACTTATGACCCATATGGCACAAAGAAAGAGTGTGCATATAAAAGAGTCTTTTATTTTGTAGAGTCCGTGTAGTCTTATTTTGGAAGTCTACCATGGATGTGTGTCAAGGGAAGGGTCATGCCCAGGAGTGATATAGAACGAAATCACTGGTTTACCATGTTATTGGGTGAATAGATTCTGCATTAGAGCGTAAATTGGAGACTTTTATTGTGAAATTCGCTGCGGGGTATGTTTTGAAAAGGTCCCTAGAGTCGAATAGAAACAAGCTGGTGGACTTTGGGTCATAATGTTGAGTCATTTGCATCAATTAATACACAAGTATAATATAGAGGCTTTTATTTTGTAAGGTCCCAGGAGTCTTAGTTTGAAAGTCTGGCAGGGTTGTGTGTTGAGGAAAGGGTCACACCAAGCAGTGATACTTGATGAATTTCCAATTGTAAATCGCTCTTTTTACCTGTATTAGGTCAATATATGAAGTGGCACTGGGGGGCTTTTATTTTGAAATTTGCCATTGGGTGCGTTATGAAAAGCTCCCTAGAGTCTATTTTTTTATAAGTGGTTGAGTTTGGGTCATAATGTTGCAAAAAACATATAAGTATAATGAAAAGGCTTTTATTTTGTAGGGTCCCCGGAGTCTTATTTTGAAAGTCTATCAGGGTTGCGTGTAGGGAAGGGTCATGGCCAGTAGTCATATTGTATCCATTTCCAAATGTTAAATCAGTGTTGTCTCCCTCCATTAGATTAAAATGTGCTGTTTAAAGTGTCAGAGGTAAAATCCCTTTGAAGCTTGGTTACCTTGACAACGCTTAAGGAGCCTGTCAGTGACAGAGAGAAAAGCGCAGCAGTATTGTTCCTTTCCTCTTAGGCTTTTTTGAATGGGTAAATCAGCTCAGAACAAACGAGTGCTGAAGACAAACCGTAAATGGTATCTAAAAACTTCTTTCAGTCTAAGCGACAGCTATCCTTTGTCTCCGATTGGGGTAACTTTCATGGTTGTAGCTCATAGCTCTCAAAAGCAAAACGTCCCCTCCAAACAAATGAGCGCTGAGCCAAAACCATAAAAGGTATAAAAAAAATTCTTTCACTGTTGGCGTCAGCCATCCTTCGGCTTCGACTGTGCCAACTTTCATGTTTCTACTAAAAACTATTTGGCCATGTAAAAATTTGCTTTTTCTGAGTATGAGGATTTTTCTCAGAATCAACGTTTTCCTATGCCCAAACAGGTCAGCTAAACAGCTAAACCATAAATGATATTGAAAGAATTCCTTCAATGTGAGTGCTAGAAGCGCCTGGAGATGGCGTATACCAAGTTTCATGTTTGTACATCAAACAGTTAAGAAATGGGAGCGATACGAAAATATGTATCGTTTTGGATTTTCGGATGTGATTTTTGGCAAGTCTCTCATTGGATTTCTATTGGGGAAGTGTGGACTTCTTCACGGTCTGGGCCACACTGTCGGAAAACTGTAAATGCCACACAAATGAGGGTAACATTTCCTGAATCCTGACAAAAATACCTACGTTTTGATGTATAATTTATTTCAATTGAGTGAAAAATGAGGGAGTGAGAAGACTTTGTTCGGAAAAACCAGAACAGCCTAAAAGCTAGAGCACACACGCTGACAGTTGAAGAATTCCGTCTATAGACTTCCATTATAAATCTGAAACTCTTTAAATTTTCTTTTAAAGTTTGAAGCTTCACTGAAGCAAAACTGTAAAAGTTAGCAAAAAGCTGAGTTAAACAGTAATAGCAGAAAGATACGGAAACATTTTAAAAGTTGAATGGTGTTTCTAGCTGAAAGTATGCTGAAGTAGTTAAAGGTCAAAGATGATGAAGTTTTAGCTGATTTTTGCTGAAATCTAAGAATTCTACATGCATTTCAATGGGACAAAAAAAAAAAAACGCAGAAAAAGCTGAATATCGCGAAAACTACAAAAAATATCTTTACCAAAAGACATAGCATAATTCTCCTGAACAAGCTGAACGTTTTGATACCAAAATTGTTGAAATCGGTTGAGAACTGCGGGACTAGTTAGAGTCAGAAAAATAAAACGTGAACAACAATAAGTGGGAATGCATAAGCATAAGATAACAGCTAGCACCATCAAGTGGATGATTGTGGTTTCTAGAAATTAACCATAACATTCTGAGAATAAAAAAGCATTTTAGAGCCAAATCAATCTTCTCATTCTTAAAAAATATATATAGATATACAGTACACTGATCAAGTGGGAAAAAAAACAAAACAACAACATTCCTTTTGTTGTGTTTTTGTATTGTATTTTAAGATAACACCTCCAGGCTTTTTGAGTCCAACGCTAAATCTGTCGATAGTCGCCACCCTCTGGTTTAGGAAGTAACTGCTTGTTCCACTGTATATCCCTATCTGATAATGTTAAAGAAAATCCTTTAAATATCCAGAATATCGAGAATGATAGATAAAAAAAAAAAAACTTCAACAGGCCCCGCCCACTAATGATGTCATCAGGCCGTCAAAGCCTGATGACATCATTAGTGGGCGGGGCAACCAAAGTGTCATAAAGGCATTGATGATGTCATACATTCCATTTCCTTAGAATCCTATCCTATAGAATCTCTGAGTCATTTCAGCTGAGACATCTTATCAGTGAGGTTGGTATATTTTTGCTCAGAGCTTTTTTGGTTTTAAAGTGCAAGGAAAATCTCAAAATGTCTTCCCGAGGTAAGAATGGGGTTTTCTCTCACGTAAGACAAGAGTTTAGGAGAAATATTCAAAAACACAGGAGACTGAACGAACATCTTGAAAAGGGTTTGTCTGAAACAATGCACCCTGATGTGGAAAAAGAAGTGAAACCAATAACTGCTGATCAGCAAACTAAGAAACAAGAATTTTCAGAGTCACTAGATAAAATGTGTGACATGGATTGTGAGGAATCAGGTCTTTTACCTGTGAGTGAGACATGTCAAGAAAGGCAAACAGAGGACACAGGAGATGAGGAAATAAATTTTGATGACATTTTAAGTCACAGGCCTTCAGAAACGGACACATCAGATGAGGAGGATGATTTAAATGACGTTTCACTTACATTACCTTCAGAAATGGATGAATATGAAAGGGAACCCATAACTGCTGACCAACAAACTAAGAAACAAGAATTTTCAGAGTCACTATATAAGATGTGTGACATAGACAGCGAGGACGCAGGTATGTCACCAGTGAGTGAGACAGGTAAAGACAGGCTGTCAGATGACTCAACAGATGAGGAGGCAGATTTCGATGACATTTCAATTGACTTGCTTTCCGATACGGATGAATACGAAAGAAAACCGATAACTGCTGAGCAAAAAACCAAGAAACAAGAGTCCAGATATAAGATGTCTGACATAGGCGATGAGGAACCAAGTCTGTCACCAGTGAGTGAGACACACCAAGGAAAGCAATCAGAGGACAGATCAGATGGGGAGGCAGATTTTGATGACGTTTCACTTGAAATATCTCCAGAAAGGGACGAATATGAAAGGGAACCGTCTATATGTGACTTAGACGGTGAGGAACCAGGTCTGTCACCACTGAGTGAGACAGGTAAAGACAGGCTGTCAGATGACTCAACAGATGAGGAGGCAGATTTCAATGACATACCAATTGACTTGCTTTCCTATATGGATGAATACGAAAGAAAACCGATAACTGCTGAGCAAGAAACCAAGAAACAAGAGTCCAGATATAAGATGTCTGACATAGGCGATGAGGAACCAAGTCTGTCACCAGTGAGTGAGACACACCAAGGAAAGCAATCAGAGGACACATCAGATGAGGAGGCAGATTTTGATGACGTTTCACTTGAAATATCTTCAGAAATTGACGAATATGAAAGGGAACCGTCTATATGTGACATAGACGGTGAGGAACCAAGTCTGTCACCACTGAGTGAGACAGGTAAAGGCAGGCTGTCAGATGACTCAACAGATGAGGAGGCAGATTTCAATGACATACCAATTGACTTGCTTTCCTATATGGATGAATACAAAAGAAAACCGATAACTGCTGAGCAAAAAACCAAGAAACAAGAGTCCAGATATAAGATGTCTGACATAGGCGATGAGGAACCAAGTCTGTCACCAGTGAGTGAGACACACCAAGGAAAGCAATCAGAGGACAGATCAGATGGGGAGGCAGATTTTGATGACGTTTCACTTGAAATATCTCCAGAAAGGGACGAATATGAAAGGGAACCGTCTATATGTGACATAGACGGTGAGGAACCAGGTCTGTCACCACTGAGTGAGACAGGTAAAGACAGGCTGTCAGATGACTCAACAGATGAGGAGGCAGATTTCAATGACATACCAATTGACTTGCTTTCCGATACGGATGAATACAAAAGAACACCGATAACTGCTGAGCAAAAAACCAAGAAACAAGAGTCAGGATATAAGATGTCTGACATAGGCGATGAGGAACCAAGCCTGTCACCAGTGAGTGAGACACACCGAGAAAAGCAATCAGAGGACACATCAGATGAGGAGGCAGATTTTAATGACGTTTCACTTGATATATCATTAGAAATTGACGAATATGAAAGGGAACCGTCTATATGTGACATAGACGGTGAGGAACCAAGTCTGTCACCAGTGAGTGAGACACACCAAGAAAAGCAATCAGAGGACACATTAGATGAGGAGGCAGATTTTGATGACGTTTCACTTGAAATATCTTCAGAAAGTGATGAATATGAAAGGGAACCCATAAGCCCTGAGCAACAAACCAAGAAACAGGAGGTTTTTGAGTCAGTATATAAGATCAATGACAAAGGACTGAAAGAAAATACAGTGACAGAGCAAGATGGACAAAAGGTTGATGCATTACACCACATGCTGACAGAAAAAGACAGAGAGATTGCAAACCTAACTGCAAACATGTTGAAAAGGGACTGTGAGCTTGTCGCTTTGCAACAGGAAAAACAGTCACTAGAGCACATCTTCCTAAAGACATTGCGAAAAAAGGAGAAGGCCTTGGCCAGCTGTGCTGCCAAGCTAGAAGAAGCTTCTCGTAGGGAAGGGGAGCTTGCAGAACAACTCATAATCCTAAGAGAGAGTAACGCATTTGATATGGAGCATCAAAAGCACCAAAGCGAAGCACTCCTCATCCTGGAAGATGCCCTGGCCAAAAAGGACAAAGAAATTGCAAATTTGGTGGAGAAACATCAGCAAGAACTGCGGGAGCAGGCCGACAAGTTCACAAGTATGAGACAGACAAATGACGAGTTGAAGCATCATACCTCGGAACGTGTGCTAACAGAAAAAGACAGAGAGATTGCGTCTCTAACTGCAAACAATTTTGAACGTGACCGTGAGCTTGTCGCTCTGCGACAGGAAAAAGAGTCACTAGAGCAGATTCATCTAGAGGTAGTGCAAAAGAAGGAGAAGACCTTGGCATGCTGTGTTGCCAAACTAGAAGAAGCTTCTCGCAGGGAAGGGGAGCTCGTGGAACAACTCAAAACCATAAAAGAGCATAACACATTCCATATGGAGCGTGAAAAGCACCAAAGCGAAGCACTCCTCATCCTGGAAGATGCACTGGCCAAAAAGGACAAGGAAATTGCAAATTTAATGGAGAAACATCAGCAAGAACTGCGGGAGCAGGCAGACAAGTTCACAAGTATGAGGCAGACAAATGACGAGTTGAAGCAACATACCATGGAACGCATACTAACAGAAAAAGACAATGAGATTGCGACTCTAACTGCAAACAATTTTGAACGCGACCGTGAGGTTGTCGCTTTGCGACAGGAAAAAGAGTCACTAGAGCAGATTCATCTAGAGGTAGTGCAAAAGAAGGAGAAGACCTTGGCATGCTGTGTTGCCAAACTAGAAGAAGCTTCTCGCAGGGAAGGGGAGCTCGTGGAACAACTCAGAACCATAAAAGAGCATAACACATTCCATATGAAGCGTGAAAAGCACCAAAGCGAAGCACTCCTCATCCTGGAAGATGCACTGGCCAAAAAGGACAAGGAAATTGCAAATTTAATGGAGAAACATCAGCAAGAACTGCGGGAGCAGGCAGACAAGTTCACAAGTATGAGGCAGACAAATGACGAGTTGAAGCAACATACCATGGAACGCATACTAACAGAAAAAGACAATGAGATTGCGACTCTAACTGCAAACAATTTTGAACGCGACCGTGAGGTTGTCGCTTTGCGACAGGAAAAAGAGTCACTAGAGCAGATTCATCTAGAGGTAGTGCAAAAGAAGGAGAAGACCTTGGCATGCTGTGTTGCCAAACTAGAAGAAGCTTCTCGCAGGGAAGGGGAGCTCGTGGAACAACTCAGAACCATAAAAGAGCATAACACATTCCATATGGAGCGTGAAAAGCACCAAAGCGAAGCACTCCTCATCCTGGAAGATGCACTGGCCAAAAAGGACAAGGAAATTGCAAATTTAATGGAGAAACATCAGCAAGAACTGCGGGAGCAGGCAGACAAGTTCACAAGTATGAGGCAGACAAATGACGAGTTGAAGCAACATACCATGGAACGCATACTAACAGAAAAAGACAATGAGATTGCGACTCTAACTGCAAACAAGATTAAAAGCGACCGTGAGGTTGTCGCTTTGCGACAGGAAAAAGAGTCACTAGAGCAGAGCCATCTAAAGATAGTGCGAAAAAAGGAGAAGACCTTGGCTCGCTGTGTTGCAAAACTAGAAGAAACTTCTCGCAGGGAAGGGGAGCTCGCAGAACAACTCAGAACCCTACAAGAGTGTAACGCATTAAATATGGAGCGTGAAAAGCACCAAAGCGAAGCACTCCTCCTCCTGGAAGATGCACTGGCCAAAAAGGACAAAGAAATTGCTAATTTGATGGAGAAACATCAGCAAGAACTGTTGGAGCAGGCCGACAAGCTTACAAGCATGGGACAGACAAATGACGAGTTGAAGCAACATACCCTGGAACGCGTGCTAAAAGAAAAAGACAGAGAGATTGCGTCTCAAACTGCAATCATGGTTGAAAGGGACCGTGAGCTTGTTGCTCTGCAACAGGAAAAAGAGTCACTAGAGCACACCTTCCTAAAGGTACTGCGAAAAAAAGAGAAGGCCTTGGCACGCTGTGTTGTCAAACTAGAAGAAGCTTCTCGCAGGGAAGTGGAGCTCGCGGAACAACTCAGAACCCTAAAAGAGCACAACAAATGTGATGTGGAGCTTACAAAGCACCACAGCAAAAAATTCTTCCTTGAAGATGCACTGGCCACAAAGGAAAAGGAAATTGCAAATTTGATGGAAAAACATCACCAAGAAAAGGAAGATGTCAAGAAACACTATGTAAGCAAACTAGAAGAAGCTTCTCGCAGGGAAGAGGAGCTCAATGAACGCCTGATGAGACTAACTGAGCGAAACGCATTAGATGTGGTGCGTGAAAACAAATCACTCCTCATCTTGCAAGCTGAACTGATCGAAAAGGACAGGGAAATTGAAAGGCTGGTAGAGAAACATCACCGAGAACTTCTGAAAAGGTGTAGCAACTATTAACTGGAAAAAAGGCATGTCACTAGCTGCAAACGTTGTGCAGACACAGCTTACAAGAGACCGAACACTGCTTCAATTACCAGACATGACACCTAGGAGCCCTCAAAGGGCCGCATTCCTTATGGTGAGGCAGAGACCGCCTCACAAAGAATTTTTTTTTTCCTTTTCCCTTATTGACAAAAGATAGGGCTGCATGGTGGAGAAGTTTGTAGCAATATCACCTGGCAGCAAGATTCCCGGCCCAGGGTCTTTCTCCAAGGTGTTTGCGTATTCTTCCCATGCATGCGCGGGTTCTCTCCGGGTGCACCGGCTTCCTCCCGCTTAATTGGCATCTTTAAATTGTCTCAAGTGTAACTGTTGAATGTGCATAGATGTAGTATAAACAAGGACTCAACTGAGTTAAATCCATTTTTTTAAATAATGCATCTCATTTCAAATTAAATAATTACAGTCTCAGTCAGTCTTCAGAAAAGGTAGAGCAACTTTGAATTGGAAAAAGGCCTCACTAAGAGCTTTTTCCTTATTGACAAAGGATAGGGCAGCATGGTGGAGAAGTTTGAAGCAATGTCACCTAGCAACAAGAAGGTTCTGGGTTAAATTTCTTGCCCAGGGTCTTTCTCCATGGTGTTTGTGTATTCTCACCGTGCATGCGTGGGTTCTCTCTGGGTGCACCGGCTTCCTCCCGCTTATTGGCAACTCTAACTTATCTCAAGTGTAACTGTTGAGTGTGCAAAGATGAGGTATAAACAAGGCTTCAATTGAGTGAAATCCATTTTTCTAACTAATGCCATTTCAAATTAAATAATTTCAGTCTCAGTCAGGGCGATGTAAATTCAGTTTTTAGGGTCACAACTTTCTGCCCATAAAGGACTTTAACCAGACTGGAGGAATATCTTTAAAACTGAGAAAAATTTTAAATATGATTTAAACATTTCCCAAGGATCCATAAGAGCTTATGAATATACTAATCTGCTGCTAATTAAAAGATAGTCAGTGAATCAGTGAATTATGATCAAACATTCACAGTTTTGTTTGCTTGTTGTTGTTAAAGAAAAATGATTATTTTTAGTTTTTAATACAGTTAATCTTATGGCATGTGTAAAATGTATGTTGAACACTCTCATTTTGACCATATTTCTTAATTTTGAACAAGGTTGTGTTAATGATTTAAAAATAAACTATTGATGGGTAAGTATTCAAAGCACAGGAGGCCATAAAATGAGTATCTCCTGGGGGGCGAATATCATTTGAGCCTCGAGGGGAGAGGTCTGCTTGGTTTACAGAAGACCAAAAGTCTTCCAGAATAAAAACATCTGGGATGGTGTGAAACTGAATACAATGTAGAATGTTAAAACACTAACATTTAGTTTTTAAGACATTTTTCTAAGTATTAATAGCATGTTTTTTAAATGAAAATTGTACTGTGACAATATCAGAATCAAATGGAAATTGTTTGAATGAAAATGTTTTGTTTAGTATTAGAAAATTGCTCAGGATCTATGCTTAATGGGGTAATGGAATATGTTAGCTTGTATACTTAGGATTGAATATTATGTTTCATATGTGAGAAAAAGGAATTGTATCTCATGTTCTGTTGATTCTATGTGTTATTTTTGGTTTAAGGCAGGATTCAATCTTTTGGGGTGAAATGGTGCAGAAGAGCAAAATTGAGTTTGTGAAGATAACCTTTCCTTGAACCAAAATACTGAATTTAAGTTTGTTCTTGAGATTTTATGGCAGGAAAGAGGCCCCGCATTCCACACCGATTCTGTGAAACCTTATCTCATGTTAGCCAGATGACCTTAGAATTCTTGGAGGCCCGGCAGTAAATTACGTGAAGCTCTAAGTTTTTCTGAGTGTCAGAGATAGCTCCTGGTTGGAGGAGCAAAAGCCAGCCTTATTTGAATAAATTAAATACAAGAGGATAAAGCTTTCTACATAGAAGTAACAAATCAGATTTGCTCTTGCAACTCTCCAAAGATGTCTTTGTACGTCTTTGCTTTCTTTTCTTCTCTCCATTTATGTCAGGTAATTGAATGTATGTCTCCGTTGTTCTGCAGTTTCTGGTGTAAGTTTGTGCATTGTCTTATTTCTAAGTTTATGCATTGTCTTATATTGGATTAAACTCTGTATTTCTGTGATGTCAACATGCAATGCTGGTTTTCCTTGTGGCCACACGCAGCTCACCGAGAGGACCTGGGAAAGGAAGAGAGAAGCCAACCTTTTTCCAAAGTTAACTATTTTAGAATAATTTCTTCCTTTAACATCGTGTAGATTTATTTTAATGCTCCACTCCTGTGAAACAAACCACCAGTTTTAGACACCCTGTCTGCTTTTAAGACTTGTACTTAATTTTTTTAAAAGATGATAGAATAACTTATGCTCTCCTGAGCCTCTATAGAGGTCACGTATCAGCGGACTGAGGTCCGGATCCAGACCCATCTGCTATCTAATCTGTACCCAATCTGATTTAAAACATCTATAAATTACCACATGTTGTCCAACAACAGTATCTAACTTCACTTGATTATATTATGCCTCTGTGTAAAAATAGTTTAAGACTGTGAAAAAAAATGTGAAGATGGTAGAAGGTTTAAGCAGTGTTGCACCGATACCGATACCAGTAGTGGGCATTTTTTTAACAAGTCTGAAAATACATTTGGAAACAAATGCTTAATTACAGCACAGTACTGCGCAGTGTGCAGACATAACTGATAGCAGATTCGCAAGACATAACTTGTCTTGCGAATCTGCTGTGCCGCATTAAGAAATCACATAACATATTTATCCATGGTTCCCTGGATCATGGAGTGTTGTCCAACACCGAGTTCACTTTTCTTTTTTAAAACAATGTAAAAGGTCAAAGTTTTATAAACCACCATGCAGGAGACCAGTATTTAAAATGCACACTGCATTCCTGATCTTAGCTCTGGAAGTTAGTTATTTTAAAGAATATTTGTGTCCCTCCCCCCACTTATGAAATCAAAATTTCACCCAAACATAGATGGCTGCTATCTAAGCTGATGATCCAAAGCTAACTGTTATTAGCTTCAGAGGCTAACTTCATGGTAATAATGCATTTCTTTCTTATCATAGACTGGTTTTTGGTGCTGGTCCTTAAAGAGGTTTTTTTTTTACATTGGCCCCTTGATTTTACGTTATTACATCATGTTCTACTCACCCATATGAGTTTTGTGTCATTTGGAGCTGTTCGGAAGATATTCGGTTTTATTATATCCAGGTAATGTCTTCCTATGGGCAACAAGTTGAAAACACAAACTAAACCGTTCATAATTTATTCTTTATGGTACACCAGCATTCATAACATGTAGGCGAATCACTGTCTCCCAGACATCCACGGTTATATTTTTTATATTTATATATTTTTAAAACAAAGCAGAGTGTATATGATGTCATCAGCGCGCATCGGCTACCATTCATTCATCCTGTCCTGTGAACTGCTGCTAGTTTTACTCACATGCCTGGAAGATGTCTAGTGCTACTACCACAAATGATCTTGCTCTCGAAATGGAATTGAACGACTCAGATTAGCTAGCCAAATGAATAGAAGGGGTAGAGTGTAGCTGCCTGTGCAGGGTTCCTACAGCATAAGGCAAGTTAAATTCAAGACTTTTTAAGACTTTTTAATGCCACTTGAAATAAAAATTTAAGACCAAATTCACAAGAAACAATAAAAACCCTCTTGCGACAACTTAACCCAAAGGTTTATTTTAACATAAACCACTGCACTGTTTCAAATTTTGAAAAGCTTCCCATACAGGAAGAAAGCTAAAAACACACAAATGACAGATATATTTTAATAATTATTTAACTGAATTCACAAACAATTTTGACGATTTGTGTTTTGCACATCGCATGTGTGACTCCACTGCCTTCATTCCCATCGTTCCGAGCTTGAATCGCGCTCTTTGCACACAATCCACTGTGCCTCATGTATGTTCCCTGGTTTTAGCCATGGAGAAATCTCTTGGCTGGATAACCAAATTTTGTTACATTTACACTTGCTCATACTTTCCAGACAAAAAGTTAATGGCGCATCACCCAAATGTCCCAGCCACAGCAACGCTTTTATTGGTTCCGCTATCGGGAAGGAACCAATAATGGCGAGCCATTATTTTTTTTTTATAAAAAAAAAATTGTCAATTTTAATGTTTTATTTAGATTACAAAATAAATCATAATAAAAAAAAACTATTTATGATGTTTTAAAAATTAAGACCTACGAAAGACTGATTTAAGAAATTTAATACCAATTAAGGCCTTAGTTTTATTTTGAAGAATTCAATGCCTTTTAGGACTTTTTAAGGACCCGCGGAAGCCCTGCTGTGGCCCGGGCTGCGTGTCAAAACTCTAGTCTGGCACACGGATGACGTCATACAAACTCCGCTTAATAGGACCCTTTGTAAAGCAAGAGCAGCATATTTCCCCTCATTAATAGAGGAGAATAAGAATAACCCTAGCTATATTTTTAATACAGTTTCCAAACTCACCCAGAGCCATAGCTCTGTTGAACCATCAATTCCAACTGATCTTAGCAGTAATTTTTTTTATGGGATTCTTTATAAATAAGATTGACCTTATTAAAAATAAGATCATTAGCACTCTTGTATCTACGATTGGTTTAATTGGAAGGTGAGGCAGCATCTGAGATAGCCATAGAATCTGAACCGGATTGAGACTGCTTTGATCCAGTTGTTTCAAGTTTCAGAGTTAGCAAAATTATTCTACAGTTGATCATAATATTCTTTTAAAAAGGCTTGAATATTTTGTTGGAATTAAAGAAAAAGCACTAGACTGGCAGTGTTGGGCAAGCTACTTGTCCAGTGTAGTGAGCTAAGCTATCAGTTACTCAACAATAAATTAAGCTTCACTACACAAAAGCTACCTCCTAAAGAATTATAGCAAGCTAAGTTATACTAATGTGTTAAAAGTACCTTAACTACATCAGAAGATACTTAACGTTGTACCAAGCTAATGTCAATTCAAAATGAGTTTGACACACTGGTTAAAACATTTATTAAAGATCAGCCAATGACATAACATAGTGTAAAAATTGCTTTATGATTAGCTTAATAAAAAAAACCTGAAGTAATTACTAGTAGACAAACTAGTAAACAATCTGCTGTTATTAGAACCAAATTAAAGGTGTAGTGTTCTACACATCGAGACATGACTATGAGTTTGCATTCAATGGACATCTCTAGGGAAAACAAAACCCTACAAAAGGCATCTTATTTCTTTAGGGTCTCCCTTAGAGAAAACTTCTTCAGACCTCAATTAAACAGTCGATTCAAGTAACAAATGAAACTATTTACAAAAAATGTGAAAAAATAAAGAAGCGAATTAAGAGATATATATACATTTATGTCTCACTGTATAATTTAATTTCTACCTACATATTTATTCATTGTATTTTGGGGGGGTAATTAATTGAATGCTTATTTATTTATTAAGCATGTATTTATTTATGTATTTATTTTCATACATGGGAGAGCTGTTCCTCCATACCTAAAAAATCTTATCTGTGCAAATAAGCATTAAAACAGATTTATGTAAACATCCTGTCAGGTAAATTAGGCCATGAAAATACAATATCTAAGTTTGGCTACTGCTCTCTAATTAGAGTATCTTAGTGGCACACATCAGATTGAACTATCTGGAAATTAAAGGCGCCAATAAAGTTAAAGCTGATATATTTTTCTCATTTTTATTTTAAAAAATTGACTGCAGTTGACTGTTTTAATGAGCGTTTGGCTATGTAAAACAAATGGCTAGTCTTGACCACATGAGCTCTCTATGGCCAAGAACCGAAATTTGAACACATACTTTTTATCCGAGGATTCAACAAGTTTCAAAATCTCTGAAGATAAGGTGCTCTGCTCCTGTCTCCCCCTCCATCCTGTGTGTGTGGCTCTGTGTGTCTGCGTGTGTCTGTGTGTGTCATTCTTTGAGTTCCACTGCAGTGCGCATGCGCAGGTTTCGTAGACACAGACAGGAGAGGCAGAATAGAGGCTCATGCGTGAATGTCCGAAGAATAACTCAAAAATAGAAAACCTGCTTTCATTACTTAGTTATGCCCTGGATTTTGTAGCGTTTGTGGACGCTACGTCGCTACTTGATAAAAATAATAACGTCACTACTGGAAAGTTACTTGATAAATAAAGCAGCGACGCTACGGTCAAGCTACTGGAACATGTAGTTGAACTAATAGCTTCGCTACATGTAGCGGCGCTACTGCCCATCACTGTAGACTGGTTTAAATCTAATCAATGTGATCAAAGGTTACCTTTTGAGTACCACAGGAATCAGTGCTAGGACCAATTCTCTTTACTATTCGTATATGCTCCCAGTCGGTAGAGTTACTAGACAGCATGGGATTAATTTCCGCTGTTATGCTGATATTACCCAGCTATATCTGTCTATAAATACAGATGAAGCTTACCCATCACATAGATTAGGCATGTCTTGAAGACATAAAAACCTGGATGACTCTTAACTCTCTGCTCCTGAATGCAGACAAAATAGAATTTATAGTTTTTGGATCAGAAGTTGAGTAGTGTTAAAGAAAAATGATTATTTTTAGTCTTTAATACAGTTAATCTTATGGCATGTGAGAAAAAGGAATTGTATCTCATGTTCTGTTGATTCTATGTGTTATTTTTGGTTTAAGGCAGGATTCAATCTTTTGGGGTGAAATGGTGTAGAAGAGCAAAATTGAGTTGTGAAGATAACCTTTCCTTGAACCAAAATACTGAATTTAAGTTTGTTCTTGAGATTTATGGTGAGGCCCCCAAGCTGTTTGTGAAAGCTTATCTTAGCCAGATGACCCTAAGAATTCTAGAGGCCAAGATAAGCTTTCCGCTTTTTCTTGTTAAAACAAAGAAGCAAATGACCCCAGATGTTTGCAGTAAATTAGGTGAAGCTCTAGGCAGTGTCAGAGATGGCTCCTGGTTGGAGGAGCAAGGGCCAGCCTTTTTTGAATGGATTAGATACAAGAGGATAAAGCTTTCTACATAGAAGTAACAAATCAGATTTGCTCTTGCAACTCTCCAAAGATGTCTTTGTACGTCTTTGCTTTCTTTTCTTCTCTCCATTCATGTCAGGTAATTGAATGTATGTCTCTGTTGTTCTGCAGTTTCTGGTGTAGGTTTGTGCATTTTCTTATTTCTAAGTTTATACATTGTCTTATTTTTGATTAAACTCTGTAATTCTGTGACGTCAACATGCCTTGCTGGTTTTCATTGTGACCACACGCAGCTCGCCGAGTGGACCTGGGAAAGGAAGAATGAAAAGCCAACCTTTTTCCAAAGTTAACTATTTTAGAATATTTTCTTCCTTTACAATTGGGGGCTCGTGCCGGTTCTGGAATCTCGGCGGGCGGCTGTTTGGTCCTGATTGATCCGTTTCGGCCCGACGCTTGTGGTAAGACAGTATTGGATTATTTTTCAGTTGTCTGAAGCGCCATTTGGTTGGACCGGGGCTGATTTGCTGTGTGCGGCCTCACAGAATTCAGAAGCTGCAGAGGTAGATAGAATCCCTCCTAAAAGAGTCGGTTGTTTAAGGATTTGAATGAATACACATTACAGGGAACTGTGGCTAGTTCAAACAGAGCCTTTACGTTAACTCTGACTTAAGCTGGGTTTAAAAAAAAATTATTGATTAATTAATTAATTAATTGATAAATTAATAAAAATTAATTTATTCTTTAACCCTGAGGACCCATGACTGTGCCTCTAAAAAAGAATTTCGGGTGGTTGTGTATTGGTTAGCTTTGGCTTGTATCAGCCGGAGATTTCGACTCATCTCCAGTGGACTTATAATTATTTGGGTTAATTGGATCGAGTTGTATCACTCATGGAATAAGGACTAATAGCAGGTTAATTGGACCAAGTTGTATCACTCGTGGAGAATACAGGACTAATAGCAGGTTGGATCATCTTTCTTTGGCACCCTTAATCGGGTTGCTTGTAGTATAAAGATAAAGGACTAAAATAAATTATTTGATTTAATACGGGTTCAATCGCTCTCCCCAGCTGGAAAAGAAAAAAAAACCTTTTGTCACTGGGCGGATTGATTGATCGAATAAACTAAATTGAGGCTTATTTTCGCCTCGAGCTTGACCCAGCTCTGAAGTGTAGGACTGAGAAGTTGAAATGAGAATAAAAGGGATTTGTAAGAGTGAAGTTGGAAAATTAAAAGATGCGTCATACATTCTTTTAGCCGGCACCTGACATTTCCTTTTCTTTTCTGTCTTTTCTTGACTGAACTACGACGTTGTCTGTGTTTCTGTGTTTTGTACGTTTCTTTGTGTTTGTGTGCGTGCTTGGCTGCGGGTTGATCTATTGCTGTGTGTCTATCTTCCCCCGTTATATGTTCCACCACGCGCTACTGTCTATTCGTCTGTCTGTGTCTGAATTGTGCTGAGAGTGTGTGGAAGTGATTTGTGTTTCAAGATTGTGTTATGAAATATTGTCAAATGTTTTTGCTGGATGTTGTATTACAAACTTTCTGTTAAAATGTGCTTCTGTGGGACAGAGGTGTCTCCATTTTGGTTACAAGTTGTGTTTCACAGCAGGGGGACTGATTGACCCCCCTTATTTGCACTTTGGGAGTGCTTCAGTTCTGTTAGCACTGACATTTCCAGCTCACGCTTTCAGGATTCTTGGATTTTGATGTGAATTACTCTTAGAACTGTGTTTTGTGTTGAAATGAAAAGTACAAAATAACAGATTTACAGATGTTTTTACTTTCTCAGCGGGAGAAATGTGTGGCATCAGTTCCAGGCTGGAGCACTGAAATGATCCAATTGTTTTTTATAATATTGTAACATTGACAATCACTTCAATTTCTAGGTTTCCTGACACAGGAGGGAACACCCTCACTGATTGGAACAAGAGAACAAAAACGAGAACATATGGATGTTTTTCTGCTTGACAGTGTTTTCTACACTGTTAATGTAGAACATGTTGAAACACTAATGAATGACTTTGTTTCTTGTAGGACGATCTTCGTGTGCAGCCCATTTTGCATATTACATGACCACATGAACGGTTTTTGGGTTTTCCTACAGGGGGTCTAGGTAGCCATTTCATAACAGTGGGCTATCATGAAATACGGTTGCTGTAATTAAACCCCTGCTTAAGAAACCGTCTCTTGACCCAGATGACTTGGTCAATTATAGACCTATATCCAATCTTCCTTTCTTATCCAAAATTCTTGAGAAAGTAGTTGCCAAACAAGTTTGCGATCACTTCCACCATAATGAACTTTTTGAAGAGTTTCAGTCTGGCTTTAGAGCTCATCATAGCACTGAAACAGCTCTGGTGAAAGTCACTAATGATATTCTCATGGCCTCAGATAATGGACTTGTATCTGTGCTCGTCCTGTTGGATCTTAGTGCTGCATTTGATACAGTTGACCATAATATTCTTTTAGAAAGACTTGAATATTTTGTTGGAATTAAAGGAACAGCACTAGACTGGTTTAAATCTTATCTATCTGATCGAATTCAGTTTGTTCATGTTAATGATAGATCTTCAACACGCTCAAAGGTTACCTGTGGAGTACCACAGGGATCAGTGCTAGGACCAATTCTCTTTACTTTATACATGCTCCCAATTGGTAGAATTATTAGACAGCATAGGATTAATTTCCACTGTTATGCTGATGATACCCAGCTATATCTGTCTATAAATCCAGATGAAGCTAACCCATTACATAGATTACAGGCATGTCTTGAAGACATAAAAACCTGGATGACTCTTAACTTTCTGCTTCTGAATGCAGACAAAACAGAAGTTATAGTCTTTGGACCAGAGTCTCTGAAAAAGAAACTGATTAGCCAGTCACTTCATTTGGATGGGATTAAACTGATTTCAGATAATAAAGTAAAAAATCTTGGTGTTATTTTTGATCAGGACCTGTCATTTAAATCCCATATCAAAGAGGTTTCTAGAATTTCCTTCTTTCATCTGAGGAACATTGCAAAAATTAGAAATATCCTGTCCAGGGGTGATGCTGAGAAACTAGTCCATGCATTTGTTACTTCAAGGCTGGACTATTGTAATTCTTTACTATCAGGAAGTCCACAAACTGTAGTTAAAAGCCTTCAGCTGATCCAAAATGCTGCAGCCAGAGTTCTAATGAAAATTAAAAAGAGAGATCATATCTCGCCTATCCTGGCTTCTCTTCATTGGCTTCCTGTTAAATCAAGAATAGAATTTAAAATCCTCCTTCTCACATATAAAGCCTTAAATGGCCAAGCTCCATCTTATATCAGAGATCTGATTGTTCCTTATGTTCCTAACAGAGCAATTCGCTCTCAATCTGCAGGTTTACTAGTGGTTCCTAGAATTTCTAAAAGTAGAATGGGAGGCAGATCTTTTAGTTATCAGGCTCCTCTCCTGTGGAACCAACTACCAGTTTTAGTCCGTGAGGCAGACACCCTGTCTACTTTTAAGGCTAGGCTTAAAACTTTCCTTTTTTATAAAGCTTATAGTTAGGGTGGCTCAGGTTATCCTGAGCTATCTCTATAGTTATGCTGCTATAGGCTTAGACTTTTGGAGGACATAGGGACCCCCATTTCATCATTCTGCTTCATTCTCTCTCTGTTCTCCTATTCTGCAGAATCTGTTAGTTCAATCTCTAACCTTCTGCTCTCTCTGCTTTTCCTCAGAGTAGCTTTGCCTCGTCTGTTCCTGTTTGGCTGTGACGTCATCCTGGAAAGAAATATCAGCTGTGCTGCTTCTATCAACACCCTTGTTTATAGATGTTGGAGATCGGCCTGTTTTCCAGTGTGGTCCTGTTTCTCTGACCGTGACTGAGTGGATGTGCTCTCTTCGTCCTCTGGCATGGGAGCTGCCTTGGAGCTCGTCTGCCTGGCTGTGTGTTTCCTGGACGGGGCCGCCTTTTACAGCTGCTTTTTGTATCTCTGCTTCTGTCTCCTTGAACCCCAGTCAGCCTCGGCAGATGGCCGCTCACACTGAGCCTGGTTCTGCTGGAGGTTTCTTCCTGTTAAAAGGGGGTTTTTCCTCTCCACTGTCGCTACAAGCATGCTTAGTGTGGGGGATTGTATTTGAGTCAATGAGTCAATGCAATCAACTGGTTTTCCTTAGATAGAAAACTTTGTATCAATTTGACTGTATGATCTGGTTGAACTGTAAAGTGCCTTGAGATGACATGTGTTGTGAATTTGGCGCTATATACATAAACTGAATTGAATTGAATTGAAATAATATGGAGTTTTTAAAAAAGGTTCACTCAAAACTGAACAATATTAGAACTATTGGATAATTATGTCTTTTTTATTTTTTTTTCAACCATGGTGTTATAATAATTGTGTTTAAGACTTTTACAGGACGAATTTTGGTTTGAAATCTGGGGTAACATCCTGCATCTTTCTTACAATGGGGTGTTGATGAGTCTGCTTGAGTGTGAATGAGAGTGAATGTGTAGGCAGATGGCCTTTGATGGGTTTTAGGATGCTCTATGTAAATATGACCTCAGTTTAGTGTGTAGCTGTGTGATATTTTTCTTATTTTAAACTATTTAGGGACAGTAAAGGTTTTGTTTCATAAATATGTTTTTATTACTGCTTTACGGACAATTTTAAGGTAATGACGATTACATATTTTGGTGTCACAATCTGGTTGAGGCTGAATCATCTGCTTGTGCAGTGAAATTAATATGAAACGAGAATTCAGCCTTGGCTTAAAGCAGATAGATGTAGTTATTAGGAAATTGTGTTATCCACTTTGACTACCAACACTAACACACTAACCTAAATTCTAACTAAATAAACTTGGTTTATATTTCTTATGGGTAAACTGATTGGACATGTTGAAATTTTAGCATAATGGGGTACAGTAAGTTCTTCCATTTTTGTTTTTCCACCTCTAAATTGTTTTTCTTTTGGAAATAATAAAACACGGGGATGTTATAAAGATAAGATATTACGGATGGAACTTTGAAATTTACATCATCTCAGTCTAGTTTGAATACTAGATGGAAGATTTGGAGAAAATGGTGGAACATCTTATAATATTTTGGTTTTTCAGCAAATTATTATATAACAGTGACATAGATTCTAAATTGTTTTCAAAATGATAATTTTATTATATCAACAGGGGGAGAAGGAGAAGTAGACCCTAATTCCTGGTAAATTTTTGGATATGGTTAATTGTAAATTAGTTAATCAATAATTTTGATTTTTTTTTTCATTCAACAATAGTGAATTATGGATTTCTTTAATGTAGAGTCATATGACCTTCCTGCTTTGCTAAAATATGGTGTATGTGATATAGAAGCTTCTACTAAATTAGATTTGATCATCTAAAATTGAACGGTTTCAAATAACATCTATGCCATGTCTATTTACATTTAAAATTGTTGATAGATTTCTGCATCACTGCTGACTTTGATTATATACAGTTGGGTGTAAATTGTTAATTTTGAGGAAAATTTTGGTTAAAACTGCTATGGAATTCAAATAAAATGTAAATAATTTCTGAAATTTTAAAATAGGACTTTGTCTTGAAGCGTGGGACAATGATAAGGATGTTTGGTATTTAGTAGAACAATATGAAATTTATAATTATTTGACAAAGTGCAATTCCATCACAACTTTTATCAGTGTCAGTATTAGGACATTCTAGAGTTTGTTCTAATTCTTTAATGACTTTGTGAGGTTGTGATTTTAAAATTTGTAGTTGATATTTGGCACAAGCAGAGTGAATGTCATCGAGGTATTGACGTTTATTGATTTTGAACAGTAAGTGTCATTATTTTCTTAATTCTGGCACATCTGATCGTGGACTATTTTAACACATTTCTATGTTTATTCTTTTTGCAGTTCAGGATTTGGGGCAGTTGGCCGTTTGTGCTATAACAACAACAAATCTAGAGCCACACGGGAGGATGCATCACAAGATAAATTTTATTTATAATAGTGAAAGTAACAAAATGTGCCAAATATAAGTTTTGCTTTTTAATTACTTTGTATTATTTTTTCTCTGGCAGTTCTCCTTCCTTCTGACTTGATGGCGATCTTGGGGGAAGGGTCTTATAAGCTCAGTGATCATGGGAAGATGTATTTGAAGGGATCTTCTTGATTACCGCATCAGGCCGCTGTTGTTGCTGAACAAGGACATGATGATGCTGAACTGTGCCCATCTTCTGCTGGACTGCTGTATGAAAGCCAAACGCTGTTGAGCGTTTACGAAGGTCAGTGAAGGCGAACTGTTCTCCTGCTGTCACGTGAGGGCAAAGTGCTGCTCACAGGACCTGGCAACAGATGTCTGCTTTGAGTGTTGCGTTTCATACCTGGCTGAACACAAAAGGGACTCAGGCGTTATCTGTGGGAGTCTTCTACGGCTGGGAATCAGCAGTGAGTCGGGACCACAAAGATCATAGCCTTTTGTCCAAACCCGGACTGGGGTTTCAGTGGATGACTGATCTCCTGGTTTCTACGTCCTGCTCTGTCGACCACGAAAGGCTGACCAAAGTTCATCAAAGCGGGACTGTATCCAGATGTTTCTGCACTGCTGGAATGACTGCTACTCTGGACACCTTCTGATTCAGCAGATAAAGAATGGGGCATGGCAAGTCGCTCAGCGGTGGTCCTGTTGTGTGTTCTCATGTTTGATCCTGGATTCTCACCTCTGATCATGTGACCTGGGCGCCAAAGCCCACTCCTGGGGTTCTCTTCAGTCTGCAGGTTGGAGACGAAATGGGTGCCAACAAAACCTGGTAGTGGTGAATAAGTTCTTTTTAAATTTTTGTAGTGTTTGATGCCATTGTTCTCTTCTTACTTTAGTTATAGCACTGATGCGCCCTGTTGTCTTCACGTCCCGAAGCCCTGCAGTGTATTCTAAGTGTTGAGGACACCCCATCTCCTGGGGTCAGAGGTTTTACAATGCAGTTTGGGGGTTGGTGTGTACCAACTGTTACGACACTGCATTCCTCGGAAATGCATTAACTTCCTCCATGGTTCACTCTGTTTGTCTCACAAAATGCTAATGTGTCTTTTTTCCCTTCCTGCCTGCAAAGAATGGGCAGGGACTAACTATTGCAATTACATAACTATAGCTGAATTGCATTGTGTGTTACGCTTCATCTACTAAGGAAGATGATCTAAATTTTATTTGCATAGTACAGTGGCTACCATTCAGTAAAACTAAATTTAAATTTAAATGGAATTTACAATTAAGGTGTTAAAGTGGATTGATGGGTGTCTATAGAGCTTACTGAGCGAATGACACCAAGTTCTGTGTTGATTTCATAAATTTAATCAAACATTAGAATTCTTTGCTTGAGGTGTGCAGATTGTAACAGCATCTGGGACACCATGTTTGAATTGCATCCAACTGTGTTACATGAGGCTAAAGTTAGTGGTGATAGCGGATTTCATCTCAATGAGTTGTATAGGATTTTTATTGTATTCTATGACAGAACATTTGTTCTGTTATAGAAACAGGGGGACATGAATGGAATTGATCTGATAAGCAAATTTTTAGTTTGGATCTCTCTTTACTTTTCGGAAAAAGAGGTTATTGAAGTTAAATCAAAATACATTAAATGTTTTACGGTGTATTAGCAGCATTAAAGATGAGCTAACTATTTGGATATGAAATAAGTAAAATTTATAAATTGAATATACTAAACAAAATATTGCCTATCAAATAATTTACATAAAATAGTGTTTCTTAAACTAAGGAAGGTGATTGTTGGATTGTTGCATCTCTATTCATATGTTTTAAAATAAGTTGTTTAACTAAGACATCCAGGAAGGTCTAAACAAAAGATTTACATCATTTAATAAATTTAGCTGTATCGAATCTCTCTCCAAAACTGAAAAGGTATTGATAATTGATAAACAACATAAAAAGGGTAATACATTATTCAATTAAATATTTTATAAATAGTTTTTTAAAAGAATAAATGGATCAAAGGTAAAATGGTTGAAATTTTTGGGATTTAAAATATGATTGGAATAAAGTAAGTCATTTTTGATATTTAGTGACTCATGTAAAACAGGAGAATCTACAGTCTCAACCTGCGGTCGAGGAGTGTCTGCGGGCACATCGCAGCGCGGAGGAGGATCTACGGTTCCGGGCAGAAGTGTGGCAGGGATTCCTGCCATGATTACTTCATTTTCCTGAATTAAAAGGCTTAAAAGGCCCGGACAGGCACAATAATCCTGTTCCGGTGTCCTTCCATTGAGAAAAGGAGATTGCACCCTCTCCTTAAACTCACTGTTAAATTGGCATAATACTCCAATTTTCAGTGAGCAACGGACACTCAGGTGGAAACCTGAGGTTTACAACCGAGGAGGAACACGTGAAGGATCAGGCTACAAGATCATCATTAACTTATCTTCTGTTTATTGCGTGTTTTCGTTTTTTGCGAACTCTTCAAGAACATTCGTTTCTTTTTGCGCGTATTTTTGGATCGTTTCCTGACGAAGAATTCATATTCATTTTTGGAGGACTATTGAAGGAGCATAGAGACGAACTCTAAGTTCTTATTATTGAATTGTGGGGAAAAAAAAAAAAAGGTATTTTGTAATTTTTATGTGTTTATGATTTATTTTCTTTTTTTATGTTGTTATTGTTTTGTATTGACAAATTGTAATTTTTGTGGCGAGTATTGTCTTTTAAGTTTCCTGGGCATTTTTTAGTAATTTCGAGATATTTTACTCTGGTTTTCTAATTTTATACTTGGGCTGGTATTTCTATTGTGTGTTTTCTTCTATTGACATAACTGAGTTTTATGAATTTTCATGTTTGATAAGTGAAATGTATTTTTAGTTTTAGTTTTTACTGGTTAAAATTTTGTGGTTCATCAGGTGAGTATTAAATTGTTGGATAGCGCAAGATACATTTGATAAGTTCAGATAATGGAGTTCAGCTTCAGACACATGACCTGGCAGTGGAACTAGGAGGTGCTGTTTAAAAAGGGGACTGTTATATAATTGGTCTAATGTTTTAGTTTTTTTGTATACTAAATAGTTTTTTGGTTCCTCTATTAGAAGGCTTAATCAATTTATTTGTGAGGTCTGTGTGTCTCAGACCTCAAAAGAGGGACTGTTAAAGAAAAATGATTATTTTTAGTCTTTAATACAGTTAATCTTATGGCATGTGAGAAAAAGGAATTGTATCTCATGTTCTGTTGATTCTATGTGTTATTTTTGGTTTAAGGCAGGATTCAATCTTTTGGGGTGAAATGGTGTAGAAGAGCAAAATTGAGTTGTGAAGATAACCTTTCCTTGAACCAAAATACTGAATTTAAGTTTGTTTTTGAGATTTATGGTGAGGCCCCCAAGCTGTTTGTGAAAGCGTATCTTAGCCAGATGACCCTAAGAATTCTAGAGGCCAAGATAAGCTTTCCGCTTTTTCTTGTTAAAACAAAGAAGCAAATGACCCCAGATGTTTGCAGTAAATTAGGTGAAGCTCTAGGCAGTGTCAGAGATGGCTCCTGGTTGGAGGAGCAAGGGCCAGCCTTTTTTGAATTGATTAGATACAAGAGGATAAAGCTTTCTACATAGAAGTAACAAATCAGATTTGCTCTTGCAACTCTCCAAAGATGTCTTTGTACGTCTTTGCTTTCTTTTCTTCTCTCCATTCATGTCAGGTAATTGAATGTATGTCTCTGTTGTTCTGCAGTTTCTGGTGTAGGTTTGTGCATTGTCTTATTTCTAAGTTTATGCATTGTCTTATTTTGGATTAAACTCTAATTCTGTGACGTCAACACGCCTTGCTGGTTTTCATTGTGACCATACGCACCTCGCCGAGTGGACCTGGGAAAGGAAGAATGAAAAGCCAACCTTTTTCCAAAGTTAACTATTTTAGAATATTTTCTTCCTTTACAGTAGTCAGTCACTTAATTTGGGTGGGATCAAACTGATTTCAGATAATAGTCAGAGTAAAAATCTTGGTGATATTTTTGACCAGGAGCTGTCATTTAAATCCCATATCAAAGAGGTTTCTAGCATTTCCTTCTTTCATCTGCGGAATATTGCAAAAAAAAAAAAAAATTGAAATATCCTGTCCAAGGGTGATGCTGAGAAACTAGTCCGTGCATTTGTTACTTCAAGGCTGGACTACTGTAATTCTTTACTATAAGGAAGTCCACAAACACACAGCCCTACTAGCTGTGTGTTAGAACAATAGATGAAAGAGGAATTTGAGCTGAAATCATGGTTAAACAGTTAATTCTGCACATACATGGAATAAATTCACCGCAACTTCGGCTCAAAATATAAGAGTTTATTAACAAAAGTCATTCAGCTCCAAGTCAAACATATTTCAGTTTAAAACTCTTAACTAAAACTAGTGAATCTCAACTAAACTAAACTACTATGTACAAAGAGGAAGGGGAAGCATGGTTGAAAACCATATTACAGTTTAAGATGGATCTTTTGTTCGAAAACCAAAGTTTACCTGGACGAATTTAGGATAATATCAAATGAGCTTTTCACTAATTTAGAGAAATTGGAATGTTTTCAGACCAATTCGCAATGCAAATCCATGAGGTGAATAAAACATCATTTGGTAAAAAAATGTTTTATTAATTGAACCAATAACCTTTAGTTAATGATTCATAGCATCAGGATTCCACTAAATGACTCTTGGTCATACTTGGTATTCGAAATGTAATGAGCATATGAGGAACACATAAAAACTTAGGTTATATCAGTGTTTAAACCCTTAGTAAAATAAAGATTGTCCAAGCTTCAACAACAGCTCAACACATGTTTCTGTATAGCATAGCGTAGCATGCAGTCCATCCTTTTAGCTTTGTCTTTACTCATCAGTAAACACATGAAATGATCAACATCATCAAAAGACATATTGTTCGTTCTGTCCCTAATTGTGCCAAAAATATTTAATTTTCTGATGAAAATTAAAAAGGGACATCATATCTCTCCTATCATGGCTTCTCTTCATTGGTTTCCTGTTAAACCCAGAATAGAATTTAAAATGCTCCTCCTATGATATAAAGCCTTAAGGAATTAAACACAGGGTGGCCGCGGGTCCTTAAAAAGTCTTAAAAAGTCGTAAATCAATTTTCCTCAAAATAAGGCCTTGAAAAGTATTAAATTGTCTTAAATTAATTTTGCATGGGTCTTAAATATTTGTGTGTCACGTCACCGTGAAAATGCGGGCAATCTGTTCTGCGAGGTTGAATATTTTTTTCCGGTAGCCTTTGTGCTGCGTTGTCTATGGTTAGATCAGAGCGTAGCCTACTGCGCAGCTCGTATCGCGCAGCTCTTGATGGCGTAGGCTAAAGCATCTACAGGTAGGCCGAATACAGCACCGATAGCCACTTGACTACTTAAACATGGGGAAATGCAAGTTCAATCACAAATGGCTAGAAAAGAATGAATATTCTTGGTTACGGTTGGTGCCTGGCAGCACTTATGAAGCTAGCTGCATTGTTTGTCGGAAGAATTTCAAGCTTGGGACAATGGGGATCAGAGCAGTTGAATCTCACGTACAGAGTAAAAAACATAAAGACTATGTAAAAGCACGCCAGCAGCCTGCAATTGCTAGTTTCTGCTCCACCGTTTCCACCGCAAGCAACAATGTTAACAGTACAACGCTGAATGTTACAATAGGAAATCCAAAGCCTGCAACAAGCGTGCCATCTGAGCTCCGAGCAATTTGTGGCTCCACGCCAACACTCCGAGCAGAGGTGATTTGGGTGCTGAGGACCGTGACAAGCCACCTTTTATTCAGGTCTAATGACGGGATTTAAGAACTGTTCAAAGCAATGTTTCCAGATTTGGGGCTTGTACAGTCATTTACTTGTGGAAAAGACGAAACCAGACACGTAGCTAAATTTGGATTGGCGCCATATATAAAAAAAGAGCTCATCACCAAAGTCCAAAAATGCGGTGCGTTTGTGCTTATGTTTGTTGTCTTTTAACCTACACATATTAACCGATGTTCTTAAACTCAACCGTCATTTTGTTTTGTATTTCCATTGTACGTTTGGTCTTAAATTTCATTTAAAAGTGGTATTAAAAGGTCTTAAAAAGTATTACATTTAACTTGTTTATACTTGTAGACACCCTGTAAACAAATTTTTATATGTGTGATATTTTGAATTAAATTAAAAACTTTAAATAAATAAAAAATACATTATCGTTAACTACTTTCATGTGTCAGTAATTTATCATATGGGTTATCCTGAGCTACGCTCGTGGTTATGCTCTTATTGTTTCAGGCTGCTGTGATATATATTGATATTGACTGACAGTGTCCAGTGGGAAGAATGTATTGGCGCTAGGGGTGGAACGGTTCACAAAATCCATGGTTCGGTTCACGGTTTCGTGGTCACGGTTTTCGGTTCGGTATATGTTTATTGTTATACCGAAAAATAAAAAAAATAGTAAAAATAATAAAAATTTATGAAAAATAAAAATTTATGAAATTAATGAATAAAATCCCAAAAAATTAATGAATTGTAATTATTTTTAATGATCCGCGGAAACCCTGGATCATTTCCACATGTTTTACTGCTTTGAATTTAATCATCTCGCGCATGGCCTCTACGATCTCCAAGGAACTCAGAGCGGAGCGGACGGGAGCCTTAGTGGAGACTGTATGCTTTGCTTTGCCCAGGCGGTCTGGTGCGCAGCGGGACGAAGCGGGGCAGAGGGCTGATGGAGTATGTGGGATTTCGGGGTTAGCATGACATGTTGGTCATGTTGCTGTTAGCATAAACAAAACGTGTTGCAACAATGCTTGCACACTGTTGCACTTTTATCCACAACTTTCTTTCCGCCTTCATCATAGGTCACTCTAAGTGCAAAGTGGTCCCATACAGCAGAACTATAAAGTGCTGCTAGCGCGTCTTCCAACTCCTGTTCTTTCCCACGCACCATACCCACATAATTCTCCACAACAACTGATTTTTTTCTGCTACACCCAGCTACGCTGCTTCTTCTTCTTGTTTACTACTGGGGGTTGGCTTTGGTCGCAGTACCGCCACCTTCTGCTCTGGAGTGTAATCGCTTCCCCTATGAGAAAAAGGAGCAGCGCATGTACTGAACGAAACACACGCGAACCGAGACAGTCGAACCGAACGGTTCGGACGGTTTTCAAAAACCGTTCTATCCCTAATTGGCACTATAGAAAGTACTCCTATATCAGTGATTCTGTGTTCCTATGACTCTTTTTCATTCCCACTCAAAAATGCGGGGCGTTTATAAAGCACAAGTGGTGTTTAGATACACATTTATCTGGATGATTTCACTTTGACGGGGGTCTTTGGTCCTACTACAGACTAGATCTCCTAGGGATTGTTGACGGGGTGGGTTATGTACAGCTGCAGTGCTTTGTTCCACCAGCAGTGTGAGTAACCAATGAAGATGAGTCTACATTTTTTGTTCCTAAACCTTAAAGAGGCATTACAGAATTTTCTAATGATACTGCCATCTTTATTGCAGTTTCTCTCAGACTGATTTTCCTGGTAATTGGTAAATCACGCAAATGAATTACCCAGAATTCTTATTACCGGGATATTAGAAATCCTAGGGCTTTAAATCCCGGGGCTTTCAGTGGTAAAAGGCAATTATGTGTCTTGTCTGTCCTCTCAGATGTGGTTGTGACAGAAAGCCGTTCACACTAAGCCTGGTTCTTTTGAACTGTTTATTAATATTCCTGTGGAAGAGGAGTTTATTCTCTGTACTTTTGCTGCATGCTTGCTTAGTATGACAAACTGCCGTAAGAACAACACAAGGCAATGTCAATGACTTTGCAACAGTGAGCACTGTAGCGTAAAGACTAAAGTGCTAAATCAGTGAAACAGTTGTTTCTTAACACATAATCTGAAAAGCCTAAACTTTTTGTAAAAATTGTAATTTTTTCTTTTGGTTTTGACTTTAAAGAGTTTTGTTTTTCAAATTCCAAGGGAACTTACTTTTTTTTTTTTTTAACAGCAGTTTGTTCACATGAAGTACAGTACATTATTATCAGGTTCCTATCTCTTATTCAGTAAGTAAATAAATATGTGATCTGAGATCTATTTAAATGGAGGCATGATGATATTGATAGCAACTAAAATAATTTCTTCAAATAGCAGCATTACAAAAACCAATAAGCTTATAAAAAAACAATAAATTATATTGTAACATTGCTCCATCCATTTTCCATCAAGCTTATTCCAGCTGGGGTCGGGAGGGGTGCTGGTGCTCCAGTTGTCTATGGGCGACAGGGGGGGTGCACCCTGGAGAGGTCGCCAGCCCATCGCAGGACATCGCTCCACCATCTCTGTTTGATACATTAATAACTTTACAATGGTAATATATCTCCTGCTTGCATAACATCAGGTACTGAAGATGCACATGCAGCCACAGGCAGAGGATAAAGTTAAATATGATTATACTTGGATCATACTGCTAATATTGTGTTTCAGGAAAAACCCTTCGTCTGTACCTTGATTACATATCACCCTCCTTTGCTTTTAGCAAATATGTGCATTTGATGCCATTAAAGCTTATCCCTGCTGGGCTCTGGGTCTTACCGACTAAGTGTCGTCTTTCTGAGTTTTAGCTCAGTGATAAGTGTTTCTGCTTTGTCATCACTGAATCCTGCTGGTTCCATTTTGCTTTAAGTAATCTACAGTATGGTGTTGAGTTTCTTTGTTGTTCTTCAATAATAAAAATCAAACAACGCACCTAAACTATTTCCTCAGATTGTTCCGAGAACAAGTTCATGTCAATGTTTAACCTGCAAACAATCAACACAGAAATCAAAAATTGAGCTAATAATGTCTAAAAATATATAGGTTGTTTTTTTTTTTATCATGTTTATCAGGAAATACATATCCTATTTGAAATTAGACACAAATGCTATACCTCATGATTTATGCTTGAGCAAGGTCTGGTTAAAGATAATTGACCTTCAACATTTAGGGTATTATTAAGTTGTAAAACAAACAAACAAACAAACAAAAACAATAACATTTATAAGAATTTTTTTAATTACCTTAATTGGACCATTAAATTTACAGCCACTAGGGCACTGCGCACGACGCTGCGTGTGACGTAATCCCTTAGCTGCGTCAGTGCGGGCAGCCCTGTTCTTAATCAGAATATAGATTGTGTGGCTGTCAGTACGCCAACAACATGCAAAAGCGCAAATGTATGTTTACCAACGATTTACAAAAGAGTTTCCCCGCTTTCAGACCGGGTCGAGACACATTGGAGGCCTTGTGCACAGTGTGCAAAGCAGGCACATATGTCTCGGTGTCCAATGGAGGTGCAAGGAATCTGAAAAGCCACCTGGACACCGAAAGTAAAGATAGTCTATTGATATGTTTGTTCGTTTTTGGTACATTTTGAATAATTTTTGCTACACAAGAGGTAGCAAAAATTTTTTGTTAATTAGCTCATTTGTTAATGTATTTTTTCCAATAGCCTACAGAACAGACATTATTTCATTCATTGCTGAGGCTGAGTATCATCTGTTATTGGGAGTTGAGAGTTATTGTTAACTTTTATTGTTAAGTGAGGGATGTTTAGATGAGACATTATTTCTTTCATTGTGCTATTCATTCATTACAGGAATTGTTAAGCATTTTTAATAAATACATTTTGAATGAAATTATCGTTTGTTATTGGAGTTATTGCTGTTGACTTTTACTGAAAAGCATTTTTAATAAATCAACTGTAAATATCATGTTATTGTAGGATTACGTAGGTCTATGTTAAGTGAGTGCATGCCACAGACAGACATCTCTATGCATGGGAACAGAGATCCCAACCCGCCACCCCCACCTGCTCCAAGGTGTCCTGGTTTTCCCAAATGAAAATATGGTCACCCTAATGTATTAAAGCTGCTGACGCAATCCGCTATGCTAACACCATCTTTTGATGCTATCATCACCTGAATGTTTACATCAGCTAAAGTTACAATGTTAGCTAAAACTAGCAACTAGCATGCTAACTAATGTTCACTATCCTGCCCATCCCTGGCCATCCCTTTTTGTTTACACTTGTGTGTACAAAATGACAAAATAAAATCTGTCTAAGACTAATCAACAATTCTATGTGCTTAAAAAATCAGCACATCATGTTTTGATGCTAACAAATTCAGACATCCCAAGTCTCCCGGAAGTTCTGGGAGTGTCCCTGACATAGATAGTTGTTCACAGATAAATTAGTTGGATAAATTATCCCAGATTTATCCCAGACTATGGGAGGTGGTGTTTTTTTAATGCGAGTGAGAGCGAACAGGCAGCACAATAAATCATGTATCATGTGCAGATTAGAACTACTAAGATTGCACAAACAACAGAGAGCGGGGTGTGGGGAGGAGGTTGATGGTGAAACCTGTGCAGTATGGCCATAGTGCAGCGTATCTGTCCAAAGTGATCTGTTCAGTGAGTGATCTAGGCGAATGGTTGTCAGAGAGCTGATTGGATCAGTCTGATAAGTTTCGGGTTACTCTCACCTAGTTACCACTCAAAGCTGTGCATCCTGTGAAACGGCAGAGGTTGAATCCTCGAGTGAAAATGAAAATATAGAACTAATTTTACAGCAGAATATACTAGAGTATATCCACGTCTATTGAAGGTGAGGACAAGTGGCGGATCTAGACCAAATTTACCAGGGGCCCAGGAGGGGACCAGCGTGTTTTCATGGGGGCACAGAAAAGCATGAAATAAAAAACTGGGCAAGGGATTCAAATACATTAAGAGAGCTGCATGAAGTGAAATTTATTTTCAATGAGGTTCAATAAAAATTCTATTTCTTATGAGGTCAATATACATTTATAATTTAGGAATTTTTATATTTTTGACTTAATTTAAGTTAAAACCGCCGTTTTCTATAAAATTTAGATTAGAATTCAAGAAAAATTGTTAAATTCATCTGTAAAAATTAGAACTTTTTTTCTATTTGTTGTGTGAAAAAACATCTAGCAGATGAAATCTGGGATCCTATCTCAGTACCACTAAAGCTATCACCTTATGGTTTTTGAATAATTAGTAAAACAGAATTTGTAAAGAAAAAAAATGAAATAGATCCAAAGGACCTATCAGTTACTATGTTACCACTGGATTCACACTTGAACCTCCAAAAGCATTTAAAGACAATTACAAGGTTGACTTTCTATCGCCTGAACAACATTTCCAGGATTAAAGGACTAATGTTCTGGAAAAACGAATCCATGCTGTTATTTTTAGTCGAATTGATTACTGCAACAGTGTTTTCACAGGTCTGCTTTAAAAATTGGATCAGACAGCTGCAGCTAATCCAGAACGCTGCTGCCCGTGTCCTCACTAAGACTAAGAAAGTAGAGCACATCACCCCAGTTCTAAAGTCCTTACACTGGCTCCCTGTATCCCAGAGAATAGACTTTAAAATACTTCTGTTAGTCTATAAATCTCTGAATGGCTTAGCACCTAAATACATCACAGACTAACTATCAGTGTATCAACCCTCCAGACCACTCAGGTCTTCTGGCTCCAGCCTGCTCTGCATACCTAGAACCAGAACTAAACATGGAGAAGCAGCATTTAGTTCCTATGCTCAACTTATCTGGAACAAACTTCCAGAAAACTGTAAAAGTGCGGAAAGCCTGAGTTCCTTTAAATCAAGACTAAAAACACATTTGTTTAGGATTGCCTTTGACTGTTCTAGTTAAACAGTTCAACTGAAACATTATTAGTTCAACTTTTTGATTTTCTTTAATCCAACTGTTTTTAATATTTTTAACTTTTTTGTTTCTGCATTTTTTTTTTCCTACCTGCTTTTATTCTGTTTTATTTTCCTATATTTTAATCATGCAAAGCACTTTGCATTGTCTTTGTGCTGAATTTTGCTATACAAATAAATTTGCCTTGCCTTGCCTTGCCTTATGTTCCTGCGCATATCATCATTAGAGTTTCTTTTAAGTATTATGTCTTCAGTACAGGGGCCATAACAGCGGCCAGGACATGATCTACAGGGGCACCGGCCCCCATTGGCCCCTGTCTAGAACCGGCCATGGTGAGGAATGATGACACCGTGGCGAGGTGCACTGTATGCTGAAGTCCCATGAAAAACAAAGCACAACTTATGTTCAAGGCTACAAGATTGAAAGTGTTAAAAATAAAAGACCAATACTGTTCTGTTTTGTGTGTAAGAAATTACTGTTAGTTAATAAACAGTTGTTGCAAAGTTAAGTGTGTATACATTGGGCACGGTGCGGGTCCCCACGGTGGGTGTGTGTTGGGGGGGGGCTATACCTCTCCCTGAAATTAGTTTTTGGAACTTGGGATGTCTGCAAATTCCCTTGTTAACATAGTCCCTTACATCTATTAACCTGAAAAGTACAACAAAGCCATTTTCAAAGATACAGTTTATAATAATTACAGGAAAATATTATACAAAAGTATGTTATTTATTAGGATACTGTATACGAACTGAAAGTTTCATTATTTATGTTTCTGTTGCCTAAGAAATTACTATATATAATTACATAGGAGAGGGTCTTGCCTTTGTCGAGGCAGACATTTTTGATCTTCGGCAGCACAGATCTGACAAAGTGGTGACTGTAGAGATAACTACTATGGCTGTGACATGTTAGGCCAATATACAATATATGTCCTAGACAGACTAATAAAATATTATTTATAAAATTATCTACGTAAATTAGACTTGCAGAGGTCAATCAGCAATGTTTGTAAATTGACAGATTTTTACATGATCTGCCATGGATCTTTCTCCTGCGTGTGTTTGTTTTGGTCAGAACACCCAAAACATGGTGAAGAATTACCAGGAAAATATAGGAAATATGAAACTGACAATTCCACATTAAGCAGTAATGTAGTTCTCTGTTGGCGCCTTGATGTTCTGAAACCTGAATTACTTATTGGCTTTTATAGAACCATGAATTCTGCTCTTTACTAGACAATTCTTAAGAAAAGTATCCAGCCATAAGTTCACAAGCTTACATTGAAAAAGCCTTTATTAAGCAGGACATTGATCCAAAGCAAACCTGTAATCTTTTTTTGAGCTACAGTTTTGTGAACATAGTGTTTTTTTCTATGCTGGTCCTACGGGATCCCCACCCTGTTCATTGGATACACATCGGTTACAGATAACCTCTGACGGTAAAAGGTTTTTATTCTAAACACATAATAGTCACTGCAGCTATTTCTTGACAATGTCCCAGAAACTTGGAAACATGATATTATCACTTATTATGAGCTTATTAATCTGTATTTTATCATGAAGCAGATACATAGACATGGTCAGTCCATTTAAGTTTCAATTTTACACACAAATGTACATTTTCTAAGTAAAGTAAAAGTATCATTGCATTAGAACAAATACATTAAAGAAAAACACTTCATTGCTTTTAATCAGAAAGAAAGTCTCAAGGATTGATAAGATAACATAATCAGGACATGTGGGTCATACTTTGTCTCAGCTTATCGCTGTATTCATAATACCCATGTTTCTTTGGGAGAAACAAAAAAGCTCACAACAAACATACAGGATATAGTTGCCAGACGTGTTTTTTCCAACAAAAAGAGTGCAAAGCTGCTGAGGACTCATTTTGTAATATAAGGATCTTCAACATCCTCATCTGACAAAGATGAGTCCAATCTCTTGCTCTGATAGGTCACTTTGACACCCCCTGAGGGGTGGAGTTACAGCCTTTGGGGTTTTTGGTATTTGCTGAAACAATAAAGCACCTGTCGTCTCATTTGCGAGGGAGAAAAAAAATACTGAATTTAGGCCCGAGCCACTGCCCTGAAGTCACTCCGAGAAACTGCATCACACGTCTCTGCTTCAGGCAGGAAATCACAGACAGCATGGGAACGACGCGCTTACACAGGATCAAACTTTTGCTTCTATTTACTTTAACAGGGGTAAGTGCTGACATTTTATCATTTGTCTTATCAAAGTAATTTTATCAATAGAACAAATACTATAGCCCATTATTTATAAAGTGTATCCATTTCTGAATTTTAATTTACGTCTAGATAAACTGTAAAGGCAAGGAACTTTTAAAATCGATGAACACAGGTTCTTGTGAGTGTCCCTGCTTTCAACAAGTGCATGCACCAGGCCCCTCTTTAGCTCAATAGCCAAATTCATTCCAACCTGAAAGAAATACCTGGACTGAGAAGGCATGAAATCTGTGATGAGTGAAGGTAATGTGCAGCCTGCTGCCTCTCATGCTCCCTGAATATGATCCAGGGCATAAATGGCCCCAGGATACAATGTGAAATACCAACGGCTTGCTGCTCCTTGAATTATGCCTTGCCATTAATCATCAAGATATATCCTTGTTTAACTCATTAAACAGTTTATTTGGTCTTTTTCAGGTATGCACAGCTCAAAATGGTATGTTATCTCAAAATTATTTTGGCAGAAGAATTTATGCACAGGATGTTTGGAATGCTTACTTCTGCACATTTTCATAACATAAGGTATGTTTTCCTTTCTTTCCTTCTACTTCTCAGACATCACGCTGTCAGTGTTTACGGTGACATCAAAGAGCATGACGGTGCAATGGAGCGGCCACTCGGGTGCCAGCTCCTACAAGATCACAGCCACCCCCAAGAACTCTCCCCAGCAGCCGGTCTTTGCCCAGTTCAGCGGGAACATGGTGATGGGCTCAGTGAACTCGCTGTCACCAAACACAGTGTACACCATGCAGCTGGAGGCCATGGACAATGCTCTCAATGTCCTGAGCAGCGCAGAGACGGAGGAGACAACGGGTCAGTGGCAACCTATAGCGAACACAATAAAACGGAAAAGTTACAAGGATTCAGAGTAGAAAACATTCTGAAAAAACTGCTTCCATTTCAACGATGGAAGAAGGGCTTCTATGATATTGATCAAGTTGTTTTAAGCAGAAAAAGAGTTTTATTTGAAAATAAATAATTATACTTAAATACATAGATTGAGAAATGTCTGATCATGAATTATACATGTAGATTCGAGATGCACCAATAAGATATGTGGATCACATATTCGCTCAGATATCGACTAATCAGCTGGATTGGATATCGGTGATTTGATATCGGGTATCAGAGATCCAATCCAGTGGATTTCACTTGGAACTATTAGAACTGTTGATTCTTTGTTCATGCCGCTTATTTGTATTTAATAATATGTCAAGGCTAAAGCCTTCCCTCACATGGTAAGATATATGGTTCATGCATTTAACAGTTCAATAGGACTGGTATCGGATATTGGCCGATACAGTCAGGCCAGCTATCGGTTTAGCGGAGGTCTTCAATAGGGGGTCCGCGGCCCATAGGGGGTCCACGGAGATACCGCATGGGCATCGCAAAAGTTTTGGTTGATTAGACTTTTTTTATATTCCCCCCTGCAATTTTTTCCACGATTTGAAATGTCTTTAAATCCACATTGACATGAAATCAACACCCTGTTTGAAACAAATTAATGGATGATTGATGTCATCAATGCACACATTCAGCGACACACAGGAGCTCTGTCAAGCTGAGCACCGTTTCATTCACAACACCTGTCCCATCAACGAGTAATCAGACTCAGAAATACTTTAATAATCCCAGGGCAAAATGACTTTTGTTACATGACACCATCTGTAATAGAGTGACTATAGGACCAGTTTGATATAACGCAATTCCATACAATATATTTAATTAGGGGGTCCCCGCTCCATCTCACCATCAGTTTGGGGGTTTTGGCCTGGAAAACTTTAAAGAATCCTGGTTTAGGATTGGATCTAAAAAATAATGGATTGGTGCATCTCTAATGCGAATTTAACTTCTTTAATTGGGTTTGATAAAATTACATGTTAATAACATCATTCTAATTCAATTATTAAGCAGTAAATAATGACTTATAACGAAAAGGTTGATACCAAGAGGAAATAAAGCTTAGTCCTAACAAGTAGGAATTAAAAACTTAGTTTTTTTCCTGTGAGGAAAATAGATTTGTGGGTTGAAGACAAAAGTTTTATGTAGGTCTGATGCTTAATTCTGTCAAAAACAATTTTATGGAGGCAGTTTCATAGCCTGACGTAGTCCGACTCAATTCTAGTCAGAATATGAGTCTGATACTGCTCCATAGAGCTGCGATTATGGGGCGTGTTTCGAACGAACCAGAAAAAAAAAGGCCTCTGCACCCAATTGGATAGACCTACAGTACAACCAATAAGAGCAACGGAGTGCGTGACGTATGTTAAGCAAGGCATAGTTGTTGTCCACAAAAATCAAAGCGTGCAGTTGCACGCCTATAATAAGAAGATGAGACTTGATCGCATTTCTCTGTTCCTCTTTTAAAATTAATTTGCTGTCGATATCTTCTAGAACAGACCTAATAGCAGAATCTACTCACCTAAACTCTCCAGCGGCAGCCATTATTGTTGTCACCCTAGCGCGCATTGGTCATGTGGTTGATTAGGTTACTGTTGATCATCTGTCCATCATCGTATAAAGCCCGCCCTGACAATTTGATTGGATCGCCAGAGGGTGGGCGATCATACTCGCGCTACTATGGAGCAGAGCCAGACCGAACTTCCCGACCTCAAATTTTGTGGGCGGGACTAGGTTCGGAATGGCACCCAGGCTAGCAGTTTCATGCTGTGGGGCAGCAATGCTCTCATTGGGGAAAAAAAAGGTTGTACATAATAGAGTAAATATAAATGTAGAGAGATATCCAAATGGGATCCTTTATTGGAGGATGAACTCTATAATCAAAGGCATATAAAGGGGAGTGGCTGTCTTGTAGTTAGGGCATAAAACTTGGAATTCTGAGGTTCCGGGTTCGAGCCCCACTCCCACAGACTGCCACTCTGGCTCTCTGAGCAAGACCCTTATCCCTACACTGATTCTGGGCACCCCATGATGGCAGCCCACTGCTCCTCAAGGGGATACGCTAAATGCAGGGGTACATTTCTCCAATGTGAGATCAATATCAGTTATTATTATCTTGTTATTATTTTTATATAGCTCTGCCAATCAGACCCGGGTTTATCTGACTACCTTCAGAATATGGGGCTGTAGAGGATTGAACAACTTGCCTTTCCTCCTGAACTAAGTCGCACTGAGACCTTATAGGATCAACTTAGACAACCAACACAACCAGACTTGATGCCCTGAGTCATATGATGGCTGAAGAATGGGATGACATCCCACAGCAGTGTGTGACCAAGCTGATGTCCGACAGGAAGAGGTGTCAGGTTGTTTTTGTTGTGGACAGGTCTTCTACACTCACTATTGACGCCCCTGTTAATAAAATAAATAAATTGTTTAATAGCCAAAAGTACTTGTTTGATAACCTGACTCCGCCAGATGGATTTGCTCCGCATATCCATCTGGAAACCTTCAGTAGAAGTAATATTGGGAAGGGGCGAAAATACTGGTTAGCTGATTGGCCTATGTTGGGGATAGACGGGCCAAATAAACCAATCAGATCAACGAAGCATATGACGTAACAGAGCGACGATGAAGAGGAGCCAATTGATGGATCAAACTCTTGCCGAAACCAGTCGGGAGAAGAGCAAAAACATCTTTTCCTCTGAGAAAAGCCTCCAGAGCAGTGTTTACCTCTTCTTTCAGTGAAGAAATACTCTGTAATTCCGATAAAACTTGCTCGATAGCCACGCTAACTCTTGTTTCATCGGCTGAAGCCGCCATGTTCTTTAGAGTGAACTGTCGCGCTTCTCGTTGCGCCACACCTCAACCCGCCTCAAAGCCAACGCTGATTGGACGTTAGTTTGGTGAACGGCTCCAAATTTTCTTCAGACTGATTAGCGAGTGAAATTTTGACAGCTCGCGAGATCAGGATGTTCTCACGAGGCTACTTGTTTAATACTTTTGGTAAAAAATCTTTTCATTGATTTCAAATATACAAAGCTTAGATCATCTAAATATCTAGATATTTCACATTTGAAATTAAAGGATTAAAAATGTTCTGTAAATCCTATTTTTAACATGCATGTTATGGGACCTTTACGTGCAGTGCAACATTTTTTAAAACAACAATAAAAACATAAATGTTCTGAAAAACATTCAGTTTATTCTTAAGTAAATTTTACGTTATTTATAACATTGATTACTGTGTTCCTATAATTTTGAATCTGATTAAAACCGCTTTAGCCCCATCTGACACCTGGTCATGTTCATCTATTTATAGAAATGGCCAAAACACAGTCACATGGTGTTTCATCCACACGCCTTTGAAATGGGGCTTAAAAATTACTAAAACATGTTTCAAAATTATTTTGTCCCAAATACGTTATGGTTTATAGATGTGTAAACACATACCATGAGATTTAAAATTTCACCGGAGATTTCTGACTCTACGGGAGTAATGCAACAACAGGTATTCCTTTTTAGCCCCACCCCATAATGGCCATCATCATTAAAAACTAGAGGCTCAGACCTTTGCAAAGAGGGGTCGCAGGTAATTGTGCGACCATTTCTGTTAATGTAACCAGCATGCGTTACATAAGATTGCTCTGTTATTCTTATTATCTATTCAGTTTGGTTATATTATTGGTAAATTTTATTGAAACAAAGGCTAAATCTTAGGAGCCAAGGCTTTGTCTTATGCAGGATGTCTCCAATAATGTAAATCAGCATATTTGTCTAGCCAGATTCTCTTGTATTAGAGGAAAAATGCATTTTTGCACATTTGGCATTGTGCCAAAATCCCATTTCCACCTAGCACACTGCCCACTGAAACCTTTGATATAGTCAAGATGTGGGTCTATAAAGTCTGAAGGTTCATCCAGAGTTTCAAATGGGGTTTCATGGTGTTTTTTAGTGTTTACTTTGGAAGAAAATTTGGCGAGGCTAAATATATTTCATTTTATCTATGTTTAATCATCTATAAATCAGATATGGTGACATTTAAAATAGTGGTTCCACCTGAAAAATACTCTTCAATGTCTTTCTGTCATATAAATTCAAACCATTGTATTTCCGATTTATTGTTTTGGAGCTGTACTTGTTTTAATTCACATATGTATGTTCAGGCAGAATTTGCTCCTAAGACCCTCGGGCTTAAGGGGTTACACCTAATTATTCTGGTTTCATTTACTCCTCAGCTCCTGATGTTCCGAGCATTCATCAGGCATATTCCAAAAACAGCGACAGCATCACTGTTGAGTTTGAAGAAGTTTCTGGGTCCACCAGTTACATCCTGAGAGCAGAGTCAAAGTTTGGCGATTTCTTCTTTGAAACCTCCGTGCCAGGCTCCCCGGGCACCGTGGTCGGCCTCCAGCCCTACACGGACTACATCCTGAGCGTCATGTCCGTCAACTCAGGAGGGAGGAGCCAGCCATCATACCCCATCGAGGCCAAGACAGGTAGGGATTGTTTAAGCATATTATGAGTTTCGTTGGGCTGGTATAATCATTGTACAGTATGATGCATGAAATGCAGACCTTCTATTGTTCCACCCAAACAATAACTTGTTCCGCCATGACAATAAGGCCTTATCATTTCACTGCCCATTGTCACTGAGTTTCTCTCTGTCACAAATGCAAGATGGTGGAAACTTAATCTATTCTTTGTACCGTAAAGTTTTCCTTCCTTGAAAAGGGAAACCATGAGAACTAGGTTGCCCTGCTTAATAAAAAAAGGGGATGTAACATGATTGCTTAAAAAAATCTTCACACTTAACAACAAAAAGGGCAAATGGAGAGACACAGTGAGAAAATATGATCATTGATTTATTAATTTTTTTAACGCTTTGCTTTTTACCCCCCCGTCCTTTGTAGTCGTCATCGCCCCCAAGTTGAACACATCCTCTCCTAGCAATGACTCCATCCATGTGACCTGGCCCCTGGTGGAGCATGCCGTCCTCTACACACTGATCATGATCCGAGAGGGCTCCAGCAACCGCCTTGTCCTAAACACCACTGACACCACGGTGACGTTCGACAACCTTGAATCAGGAATTTCCTATTGCATCAAGGGCATGGCATGGAACGCTGAGGGTCAGGCCGGTGACGACCTGACTGTCTGCCAGATAACTCGTAAGCATTTTCTCCAATTTTTGTCAATGAACAAAACAAAAATTCTATGTATTTTATCATAATTTAATGTGACAGACCAACACAAACTAGTGGCACACCTATGAAGTAACTATTTTTTAAAATAATTTGCTATTAAATATCTTATACTCATTCCTACAAAAAAGCCAAAAACTTCCTGTGTTGGTTAGAGGACATTAGTTAGCATAAGCATTGCAAAGATCTAGAAACATTGAGTGTTGGACTAGTGGTTAGACTAGTGCCCTTGTGCTCTGAGAAGGTTTCAGGTATCCGGTTTGATCCCCACAGCCTGCACTCTGGGTCCCTGAGCAAGACCCTTAACCCCACACTATGCCCCGGGCGCTGCACAATGGTGGCCCAGTGCTCCCCAAAAGGATGGGTTAAATGCAGAGAGATAATTTCTCCAATGTGATATCAATAAAGTTAAATTATTTATTCATTACTCGAAACATGGAAGACAGGTAAGGAATAAAGTTGTGAAAGAGTTTATAGCAGAAGTAGATAAAAAAATATTTGAATCACTATATGATTTACCATAAAAAATATAACAGAGGGAGCTGCAGAGACATCTCATTTTGAAGAATCTGTTCACAACTAGTGATTGTGACTTCTACAAATGGAGGACAGGCGGAACCAAAGCTACTGCACTGAAAGTCAAAATAATTTTTTTCAGCTTCCTGCAATTGATGTAAGGAAAGAGAAAAGGGTCATTTGATAAGGCTATACCAGAGTTTTTGGAAAGCTTGGAAAACAAGGAGATAGGAGATAAAGAGTTGAAAATCCCCAACAACACAAAACTGCTGGCAGCAATGTAGGAAAATTCTTTAAAAAATTCAGTTAACAATCAAAACATTGAAGATTTGCACCATGGTGTTGGTCTATCATCTTTATTCAAGAAACCCGAACAAAACCCTTTGGAGTATGAACAGGATAAAGTTTTTTATCCTAAATTCTACAACCTTAAAAGAATCAGTGTGGTTTCTTCACCAGGTCCTCTAAGCCCAGATGTGACCCACGTCCAGGTGACTCAGGGACGGTCTCTTGGAATTGCTGTTTACTGGATGATGGTCCAGGGGGCTTCCGGCTACTTCGCCTTTACTTCCAATGGCCAAAACTGTACCACAGATAATAGCTACTGTTACATCGTACCGCAGGAGTGCGGTCAGAACCATACGGTTTATGTCGTAGCCTACAACGACGCTGGACCCAGCAGCCCCTCACAACCGGCTAAGTACATCACATGTGGGTTCAACAAACGCAACCATGATCAAGTAGAAAACATTGCTTCCTCGCATTTTTTAACTGAAAAGGCTCATCAGAAGAGCCTAGTATCACCAAATCTTATTGTTTAGCTCTAAATTGTTTTGTGTCCTTGACAGACCCGTGTCCCCCAGAGAACATCTGGGTGGAAGAGTCCACCCCTGGGAACTGCTCGGTGGTGTGGGAGGATGTGCCCCTGGTGGAGTACTATGTGGCTTTCATAAAAAGGGATGATGGGAATGAGAAGTCGTGCAACACCACAGAGACGACCTGCCCGTTTTTCTGCATGTGTGGCTACACGTACCTCACCAGCGTGTTTCCCTACAACCAGGCCGGCACCAGCCTCTTCGCACATGTCCGCAACTACACAACCAGTGAGACCACAGTCTACTGGGACAGTATAGGCTCCATCCATGAAACTGTTCAAGAAAACAAGGAATCTGATAAACATTTTTGGCTGTATATTATTTAATTTTAACCTGGCATTTCTTAAACTTGCACAGCAATATTTGTTTCACAGACAGGAAAATTGACATGGGTACAAGGACAAATAAGAAAAGTATTAACAGCACGTGAAGGGTAGAAGGTCATGACTGGGAAAATTTAAGACAAAAATGGCTGTACAAGTTTGTATGCAAGGGCTAAAAGAAATATTTAAAAATATTCAACTAATAGATGAGGGAAACAAAGTGTCTTTGGTCCTTTTTTACCATTTCAAACCTTTGTTTATTCAATTTCACAGCCAAAGTCATTCAAAGGTCGGATTATGTGGTATAAATCGAGTTCCTTTAAGAGTTTATAAGAAGTTATTATCTTATTTGGTCGGATAGCTGGTGCTTCAGTTCGTAATAAATTAAGCAATTGAGCAGTCAGAGGAGCAAACACCAAAGTGGACTTCTTCCATTATAGAAGAACTGAATTCAAACATGTCAGAGGACATTTATACAAACACTGGAAGTGTAAGAAAAGTACTGCACTGGGAGTACAATTCTTATTAGAGTAGCTACCTGCAAAGAAATACATTTTCTAAAGTTATCTTTAATCTTTTTTTGTTGTAATTGTTTTTTACATTTTTACACCCCTTTACTTTTATATTCATGGCGTTTTCCATAGCAAGATAATTTTTGACACATAGTGTCCTACCTTTACCCCTTGCCCAATAGACTCATCAGCTTATGTGGAAATAAGAGTAGGTGTCTTTTTGCTTTGGTGTTTCTTTAAGCCTTAGCTTTATTTTCTGGGACTACCTAATTTGGCTCTAGACTAATTGAAGACACCTGGAGGGGAGATGTTAACTCCTTATATACTTTTAACAGAACCTCACTTTACAAATTTGAAATCATTATTTCATTAACAAAGCCATTACGATTCTCGAACATACGTGGAAAAACACACCATTCCACAAAGAAAGCAAACCCAGACAGCTTAAAACACTGCTGAAAATCTTGCTTCCCCATGGGCAAAATATAGAGAAATAGGATAAGCTAAGACTTTTGCATTGTGTTTCATAAGAATAGATTAAAAAACTAGATAATTGTGCATTTATTGATGCACACATCCATATACCTCCACACAGAAATACATTTTCAGCTTTTGAGACCATCTTACTCATGCATATCAGATGAAAAAAAACACACAAAGCAATAAATATTTATTTGGAATCTGTTAAATTATTCCATTGTAATCTATTGTAGAGTGAGTATTGTAGACAATCATGTAGACTGAAGGAATTAAAAATAAAAGCCACTAACAAGTTGTTTCCTCCTCCCCCTTCATGTTCCATCCTTTCTAGTTCCCTGTTGTCCTCAGGATGTAACCGTAGAGCTGGTATCCACAGAGACACTGGAGGTCATGTGGTCGCCGGTCAAGGGGGCCGAGTTGTACGAGACCACAGCGGCGCAGCCTAACAACGTCCTACACTGCAACGACACAGCGCCAGTCTGTGCTCTCTCTGACCTGAGGTGCAACACGCCTTACTCTGTGACAGTGACCCCCTGCAGCGAGTTACGAGGATGCAACCGCACCTGCACCCCACACACACATGAGACAGGTATAATGATAAAAGTGATACATAAGGAGCGGATTATGGAAGCATTTAATTTTCAACAATGTTTTTGCATTTTGAAGCAGATGTAAAGTTTGATAATTATTAGTGAAGAATGGAGGAATTACTCAGAATGTAGTAGAAATCCATGGCAAACGTAAAAAAAAAAACGTCAAGACAGATAATCATGGACATCATTTTGGGGGGTGGGGCGGGGGGACATGTCCCCTACACTTTTTCAAACGTGCGTTTTGATCCCCTGCACATTTTACTGTCCAAACTGTTACAATACAGTATGCAGACATTCATTGAACACTGGTACCAAAACGGAAATCCGCAGCTCAAGCTGAAGCTCTCTTCCCTGAGTTTAGACCGCCAGCAAGCTCCTGATTGGCCCATCGTCTTTTCTTGTGTGATTTTCTGTCACCACTGTTACTCCTGAGAAACTCACTTTACAAACATCTGAATCGGAATCTGTGATTGGATGGTGAAACACACTGAAGTTACGGTAGTTACATTAAGAGTTACTTGCATCCCTCCCACTTTGAAATCAAAATTTTGTCCATGCAGATAATATTGTTTCCTTTCACAAATCTTCCAGCCTCTGGAAAATGGTAAGAAAAAGGCTAAGGCACATTCATCTGAAAACAAAATTCCTGGTGGAGGCAGCTAGGGCAATTTTTTTAAGAAGTTAAGAATAGTATTACAGATTGGTGACTCAAAGAGGCAAGCCAATTTTTTCAGACTTTTATTTTTTTTTAATGTCCGCTTTCACTAGTATGATGTGCTCTATGTGACTTTAATGGGAGATTATGAAATATTTTAAAACTGAATATATTCTGAACATAAAGAGAAATAATATTGGTGAATTGTTGAATGAAGGGCCCTTATTGGGACTTTTAATCTGAGAAACTAATTTCAGTAGAGACCAAAAGCCACTTATAAAACTTGTGTTTTCTCCTACAGCTCCCTGTGCTCCAGAGATCCTGAATATGACTCAAACCTCTAACTCTACCTACCGAGTACTGATAACCACCCCAAACTCCCCCAATACAAACTACACCGTCACAGCAACAGGACGATATGACAAACACGTGTGCAAGACCAGAAATGACTCCTGTGAGCTCACACAGCTGCCTTGTGGCGCGCTCTACGAGGTGACAGCTGTGGCCACCACCGCAGTCGGGAAAAGTCTGCCTGGATACAGCCAAGCTCTGGAAACAGGTACAGCAATGTCTGACATTAACATCTGCATTGGTTTTATGTAAAAAAAAAAAAAAAAGAAGCCTGTAAAATCGTTTTCCTTCTCTCTGACTGAACTTTTCTAAACTCTAGAAATAAAGAAAAGAAAATAAACATAAAAATGTTCCAGCATAAACACTTGATTTCTGTTGTTCTGCCTGAGGTCCTTGCTGCCCTTCGACTGTGAACGTGACCCAGGTCACCCAGGCCATGACCAATGTAACTTGGTCGCCCAGCACCGGAGCCCGCTCCTACGTAGCCTCCTTGATGTCCCCGCGTGGGAAAGCCAAATGTCACACCCTGGACGCCCACTGCCTGATGGGGTGCATCACCTGTGGCACCAACTACAGCGTCCAACTGGATGCCATCAGCAGCACGGGACACAAGTCCCAGTGCCATTATCGAGGGTTTTCCTCCAGTAAGGAGAAACACACACAGAATGACATAAAATAAAACATACAATGAAACAATTCAAACAAAGTCGCTTTCTTTTAGGTGCCTGCTGTCCGACAGGTGTAAAGCTCTATCGCCGCACTAACAACTCGCTCAGGGTGTACTGGCGTTCTTCGAACTCTCAGGCGTATAACCATACAGTGGAGCTGTATGGGACGGGAGCCAACTATACCTGCTTTGCAGCTGCAGGCAGCATGCACTGCGACATCCAGGAGGGAACCTGCGGGGACGTCTACACGGTCGTCGTAGCACCAGTGGGAGAGTACGGGGTCCAAGTGACATTCTGCCTCCCTAGAACGTACTCAGGTGGGATCAACATTACCTGCGAAAGACTAACTGCCTGCTCATCATGGGCTTGAATGCTGTATTAAAATCAGATGTCTTTGTATATATATATTTTTGTATATAAGTATCCCTCTGTATGAATTCAGGAAATCAATAAGTTGGTCAAGCTGGTTCAACTAATGATAATTTCTAAGACGATGAGGTCAAACAGACCTTTAGGGACTGAGTTTAAAACCTGTTTTATTTGTGTGTTCAAGATTCTTATTAGAACTTGCCTTTTTTATTACTTTTTAGTTCCCTGCCCAGGAAGTAATGCCGGTATGGGTGAGTATCATTTCAGCAGACATCCCTTTTTTCAAAAAAAATATTCAGTTAAACTAAGCTGCTGAAAAATCTAAAACTATGCTCACCAGTCATTTCTGTTTCTCCAGTTATCTCTCGGAGACGACGAAGTTTGAAGTAACATGGGTGAGTTAAGGGTTCCACAGTGCCTTTTGACTTACATTTTATAACCATTTTACTTAGAAATAGGCATAGATTACAACAGCCTGATATGAAGAAAGTACAGAAGAAACCTGATATCCATTCCTAGTTTCATAGAGACATAAACCAGCTTTACAAGAACAAGGCAGGTGTCACTGACTCAAGCGAACAATAGTGAAAAACAGAGCATAGGCAGAGAAGCAGCATAGCCTCGTTTTATATCTGAAACTTGTTTGATGCCTGTTTTAAAACAGGATCATGTCATTAAACATGTAGGAAGAGAACATCAGTTTATTTTGTATTTGTGCTGAATGGTTAGAAGGTCCTAAAAGGGTAAAATAGAATGTACAATTCTGCAGTTTTGTAGAATACTCTCAAATTCTTTTGCTTGAAGAAAAGCTGTTTTATTCTTCTTTTTTTACAGCTACAGTCAAAGCTTTACATGCCTTCTTCCAAAGCATTAATGTCATATTAAATGGTGGCTCATCTTTATGTGAAACAATTGTTTCCAGATTTTAACGACTGCACAAACTTTCATGACTTCTAAAAACAGAAAATAATTAATCACAAAATCCAGATATTCATATGAACTAATTTAAATCTTTTAGTCAGTGGTGCCTTAATGGTTTAGTTTAAGTATGAGATATTGAGCTATGCTAAGACCATCTGAGATCCAAAGATCAGACGTCTGTCAACTTCAGATAAAAGCAAATCAGTTAAGATATTCAGAAAGATCCCAGGAACCACCAAGACTAGAGCCTGCCATAGACTGGGAACCGTTGAATCCTCAGTGTCATTGTCCACACTGAGCCCAGTTCCACACAACTATACACTGAGAAGGTGCCACCAAAGAGAGGAGCCCATGAGAGCAAGGCTTTAATTCTGAAAAATATTTTACAAAATGTCATGGTTATAGCCGTATCATACTATGGGTCCATTTTGGTATAATACTGCTGAATTGGACGATATGAGTAGCAGCACAAAATATAAAAAGACTTCACTGCACATCAATACGTAGATAGTTAAGACTTGGGAATTTCAACAGGAAAATGACTCCCAAACATGCATCCAAACTGGTTTAAAGAAGGAGGAAATGGGCCTACATTAAGCATCAGTAAGACTTCCTTAAGTCCTGACCTTAAACCTGAAGAACAATGGTTTAGACGTGCAGCAGCATAAACAATAATAATAAAAACAATAAATAAATTGGTGTATAAAAGTAGTAAAAAAATAAATAAAAAAGCTAAATGATTAAAACATAAAAAAATAGTACTTGAGATCCCTCAAAGTTTAGATTTGCCCCTGGTCCAAAAGGCCTAAATCAGATGAGGTATTGGCAAATTCCTGCAGAACCTGGTGACACGTTGAGAAAGTAATCCAACAGTTGGATAACGTGCATTGGAGAACAAACACATCCAAAACAGGTAGGACATTATATATTTGGTAATTGAGTTGACAAGCCTCAGTAATTACCCGGAAACCAATTAGTTTACATAAACTGTAATGATTCTGACAAGAACATTACAGTGTTTAACCAAAAAATAAAGAATGCTTCAAGTAGCTATCAGCGGTGCACATTTCTAAGGGAGATTTAACCAGGTATTAGTGGGGGAGTTTACAAATGTTTGACCCTCTTTGTAAAGTTTTACTCAGTTTAAATTAGAGAAAATAATTTTACAGAATGTAACAGAATTTTACATTTTTACAGATTCAGACTTGTGTATTTTCCTGTGGATTATTTTTTTTTTCAATACTTGAAGTAGTTTTTTTCCCAGTCCTATCATGACTGTTTCTCACAAGTGAAAATAATTATCTATAGGAAAAAATGTTTTCCTGAAGTTACCTAGAATATTTCTGTCTGTCGTCCACAGGGAAGATCATCTCACGCCATCACACGACAAACGCCTTTGTTTACATTCATTGAGACTGTAAAATTAGTAAAAATGTAAAACCTCAGAGAAACTGTTGTAAAACAAAAATCTGCATAGATAAGGAATGTACTTTATAGTGTAATAGTATCAAAAAGCCATACGACACACAATTATGAGGAGTTCAAAGCGAAATTGACTGTGAGAAAATCTTTGTAGGATATCTAAATTAAAGTTATCATTTTGTTGATTGAATAGAAAGGTATGTTTGCTTAACCTTTACATATTAGAGCTGTAATTTTCTATCAAAATTCCTTAAACATATAATGATAACACTAGAAATCAAAAGCTTAAAAACTGGAAATTATAAGATTCTCCCAACACTCATATCTTAAGTGCTACTTTTTAAATATTGCTCTAACAATTTGATAATTTTTTAAGGTGTGTAAAAATATATATGTCAAAAAGATTTGCTAGGACCTCTCCAAGTAGAAGGCCTCCACATGGCTGCAGAACCACGGGTCTCTGGTCTGAGGCCCTGACTTTGAAACTGGGACAGATGGCATCAGTCCCATCCGCTCGGAGTCATTCGTGCAATGTCAAGTGGATGATACATCTGATCAAATGCCTGGAGACAGACTCAGTGTTATCTTTGCTTTCACTGGATGTGTTCATGCTTGTTTGACAGATGTAAACAATAAAGTTTTTGCATCACAAAGCTAAATGTCACAAGTCTCTTTGTTTGGGTTTCAAACAATTAGGTTAATATTAACCCTGTCATTGCATTTTATGTACATCCTTCTCACATGTGTATTCCCAAATGAATGTGTGCCAACAGTTTAAAGACTTTTAAATAATCTATGAGAAGAAGGTCACGTTCACTGTAGCATTTGCCAGAAAAATCACCAATCACATATCATATGTCTTTAACCCCACAAAAAGAAGAAAAAAAAAGCTTCATATGTATGTAAAAAAATTAAGCTGCAAATAAAGTTTTTTAAAACTATTATTGGCAGAGGTGCGGTTCTCCCCTCCATGGATTTATACGTCCCTGTTCCTGGAATAAGAAAAAAGGAACAAGCCTGCTACTGACATCAAAGTGACTTATAAAACTGTCCTGTCGCTTAGGTCAGAGCGCAGATCAAAAGGCTTGCTGATTTATTGCTGATCAGTTGTTGCAGCACTGTGACATCTTGTGCTTACACTAAACTTTTTAGCCAAGAAAGATTTAAAAGGATTAAACTCCAATGATGATAAATTCTTTGGTGCTGGAGGGTCTTCTAGTGACAGTTTTTGAATTAAAAGAGGAAGGATACCGGGGGAGTTAGCACCAGTCATTAGACTTGGTGCTGATTGGTGTATTGCAGTACATGTGTCACAGCATGACAAAGAATTCCCTAAACATATATTATCCTTTATTATGGGCTGCTTAGTAAGGCAGTGGGTAGCGCTGCTGCCCTGCAGCAAGAGGGTTCCGGGTTCGAATCACACCCTGGGATCTTTCTGCATGGAGTTTTCATGTTCTCTCTGAGCATTTGTGGATTTTCTCCTGGTACTCCAGCTTCCTACCAAAGTCCAAAAATGTGACTGTTAGGTTAATTGGCTTTTCTAATTCTCCTTAGGTGTGAGCGTGTGTGGGAATGGTTGTTTGTCTCTGTGTTGCCCTGCTATGGACTGGTGACCTGTTCAGGACGTACCCCGCCTCTCGCCTGTAGACAGCTGCAGATGGGCACCAACACTCCTCGCAACCATGCTTGGGATAAATGTGATAGAAGACGGATGGATGGATTATCTTTTTACTATACTGATAATTTTGTTCCTCCAATATGTCCCTGGTGTTGTAAAAATGCTTCATAGTTTTTTTGGGGGAACAACAAACCTCTGACGCCACTGGGCACCTTACAAAGACATTACATCAAATCCTCCTGACAGATTGGTTTAAAATGAAAAAACCAATGGATTGCATTGAGGAATTGACTTTGCAGACTTTTTTCCTCCTGGATGAAGATGTGGTGACATTAGATATTCACCTGCTTTATGTTGTTGACTCTTCAGCATTCCCACACTGATTATTCATACAGCAACAGTGGAGAGGAAAAACTCACTTTTAACAGGCAGAAACCTCCAGTAGCGATCTTCAGCCAAGGAGTTTAAGAAGACAGAAGCAGACACACAAAAGGAACATAATAAGTCTGACCATAAACAATTTCTGTTACAAAAGACAAAAATAAACTAGCACTGTATAAAAGGAGGTTTCGTCCTAGAAATAAGCAGCTAAGCAGATTAACTCTGAGTCACACTAGGGGTAAAGGCAAACTGTAGGGTGCCCCCAAACAATGTTTGTCATTGCCCCTGCCCCCAATATCCCCAGTTCGGCCCGAGAGCAGCCACGGTCAGATCAGAAGACAACCAGAGTGACCCCACACATACACCAAGGTGGACGATAAACCACTACCAATATAAAACAGTGGGACAAACTGACTCCCAAAACCCAGCAGTAATGAGCACATACCCATCACATTCAAAGGGACTGGAAGAGCCAGCAATAGCCTGGCAGTCAACTAGGCTGCTCAATGGGCCAATTCCTACATCTGGGGGATGAGAAGACAGACCACACCAAAACCTAAGACGCGTAAAACCCACTCCATTGAAGGAATGCATTCCCAACCAGAGGGGGCAGTACAGTACCAGAACCTGACCCTGAGTTGCAATGACTCAGGCAATGCCCAGTCCCAGGTGGCACACTCGCCTCCCCACCATGAATTGATACCTAGGCCCATACCTGTATTTAACCATTAGAATCTCCCATCTAGCTCAAATCCCTAACCCTAACCCTCAGTAACGTGGGGGGTATGGGTTTTATGGGGGAGTACCCCCCATAAAACCCCAGGCTCCCCAAGCCCACCCCAGATCTATCCTAGGATGACACTGCTTCCAACCTGGTAACCCCTTCCCACTGATACAGACTCACTAAGACCTTGCACCCAGCCAGCAGAAGTCACAGGGCAAAGCTCCTATCACCCCCCTGGCAGAAGTACCTGACCCCACATCCAATGCCCCAGTGACCTCACCAATGGAGAACTCCAGCACCCAAGGCCCGGATGCCCCCCTAATCAGTGGAACGATGGAAGAGGTCAAAGGCCCTACACACTTACTAGGAGAGGAAGTTGATCAAAGGTACCAATAGAGATTAATCTGATGTTGAGACGGAGGCTTTCTCTAGCAATGTTGGGACAGTTTACAGTTAAAAACACAGATGAAAATGCACTAGCGCACATTCATAGTTCATTTTTTCAAAATCGAACAAAGTTTACAAACCTATAAATTAACTAGTTCAATTTAATTTGGTAAATTAAACCCCAATTCTACACAAAAGAACCTCATATTTCACCTTTTAAATGTGTGATCATAATATATAGAAAGAAATGGAAAATACTCAACGCAGTAAACGCGCTGTATGGGCAGTGAAGACTTCATTTAGCCAAATTACACAGAACTTCAGAAACATTTAGATACATTCAGGTTCTACTGAAAAGATCTGTATCAAAATATCTTTTCCCTTCTGTGAATTTTACTCAGTGCTGGATTATTATTATTCTTTGTGTATGTTTCTCCCGAGTGTTTCCTAGTTTTGGTTTTCGAGTTCCTTGCCTGTATTTTCTGAATTTATACTTTTGTTACCATCTACCTCTAAATGAAATTATATCTGCCTTCCGTTTCAGGGTTTGAGTCCTCTACAAACATCCACTAACCCTGACAAAAACAAACTATCACATTCATTTATATAACAGACCAAATAGAGTACAATGAGCCTTTAAAATGAGAGTATGTAATAAAGAAGAGAAGCCTGAAGCCATGTGTGCTTTTTAGTTTCATATGTTTTGTTTCAGGTTACAGAAACTCTCTTGGCAAAAAATATCTTTGAAATGTTTTACATCACTGCATATTTTGTATTGAGGTTTTATATTTATATTTATTTTATTTTTATATATATAATAGATAATGGTTTGTAAAACAAGAAAACATATGTTTTTTTTAGGAATTCAAAGAAAAAAGCTCACTGGACAATTTCATCTTTTAAAAGTGCAGCCTTGAAAAATAGTAAAAATGACTGTAAATTTACAGTTCTAAAAATTTTTTATTGGATGAGTTGTATTGAAAATAAGCTTTAGGCAGATATTGGGCATACATTTAATAAATGTACACATTGTTAGATTATAAAGGTTTATGGTGGGTAATATTCTGATATAATATTTCAATCTCAAAGTTGTAGCTGTAAGTGGAAAATCATCCTATTTATCACATATATATAAAGTCAAAAATTTTCAGGGTTTCAGGTCTGAGAGCTGTCTCACTATTCACAGCCACTCTTCATGGTGTCTGCCACTCTTGATGGGTGGACGTCTATCTTCGACTCTGTGCAGATGTGCCTGTGCACTACTCCAGTTACTTGGCAATGGCCATATCTGTGCCTATACATCCACCTACAATACTGCCTAGTTTCAAGGATGTCTTTTCAAAACCCTTAGTTTGGGTCCTGTCTGATGTGGTAGACCCTGGCACCTGCCCTGACGTCTCATGCAGTGTGCTTCTGCAAACACAGATAGCTGATATTGTTTTTTAAACTCTGTACATGATGTTTCATAAGCAACATTATTTCAAGAAAACTGACATCACTGCTGAGTCACCATATCTGGTTACTGCATTAGAATTTGTCGGAAAAAAGCAGCAATAAACTTGATATACTGCTGATTTGTAGTCTGCTGAGCTGTATTGTTATTCATAAAACTATGTGTTTCAAGTTAACATGTAAAACAAAATGTTCCATGCATATAAAGGACAAATGACTGACACAAAAGACAGGGGGTTTTGAAAGTGTGATCACCTCCTTGTTTCCTCCTTGCCCCTCAGGCATCCACCTGTTCTCTTTTAGGACCTGCTGATTGGTTCTCACAGGGTTGATCTACAGCATTGGGCTTGTAAAGATGTTAGATTAAGCTGCTGTTTTGAAGCATCCACAGAAGATCAACCCACAGAGGGATTAAGACCAACAATGGATAAGATGCTGTTGTTTTATTCATCCTCTGCCCTATTAATTCTTCTTCAGGTATTTATGTGTATCACACTACAACTGTTTATTCATACTCATTATGTTTATTAACTGGTTCTAATTTATTATTTTTCAGATACATTATAGTTTGGCTGCAGGTAAGATGTTTTGTCTTTGCCTTTGAAGTATAATTATACAATGAAAATCTGAAGCTAAAACTGAAATAGCTTTTCAAATAATTATTGTTCTTTTCATATAAATAAGGCTTTATTTAGCATTTTATCTCATGAAAAATTAAATGGATAAATATTGGACAACACTTACACATACCAGAAACAAATTCAAAAGAAAAAGAAATAATTTTGTCATTGATAAAGAGCCCCTCTTGGAAACCCCTGGATGACTTCTATCATGTACATGTGGTTTAAACATGGCACTTTAAATATGCTAAGACAAATTCAAGATGAAAGTATACAGTTATTTTTTTATTACATTTATTTCCACAGATTTGCTCAGAAAACCCTTACATTGTTCTTGAACTGCCTGCATTTCCATGTATTCAGAAACGTATTAAATGTCTCTCCTCTCTTTATTCTAGAGTGTGTTATAGTCTCAGTGGAATCCCCTTCAGCATCCCAGCTGGACGTGAAGTGGCAAAGCTATTCTGGAGCTGCATTTTATAACTTAACTTTAAAAGATATGAACTTGACCGGCACTACCCCAGTGATGCAGCTGCAAGTGTTAGGCACACAGAGATTGGTGAACGGTCTAAGACACGGGCATTTTTATGAACTCACACTGTCGGCCTTTGATGTAAATCTGGGTCTACTGTGCAAAGTTACTAAAATAGCCAACACAGGTAAACAGTCCTCAGTGTAATTCTAAAAAAAATTTAAAAAGAATGTGTAAATAATTTGAAATGAATTCTGTCCCATTCCCACAGTGCCTGCTGTATCTGAGTTTACGTCTGCCCGGGCTATTTCAAGCACTTCCATAGAGTTTACGTGGACCAATGTGACAGGGGCGGACAGCTACATATTGTTTGTGGAAAGGACATTAGGCTCTACTCCAGTAGTTTACAACCGTACCTTCACCAGCCGCAGAGGACAAATGGATGGATTGACTCCATCAACACTGTACACATGTTATATTTTCTCCTCCAACAATGCAGGGAGAGGAGCCAAAAGCAACTCAAGGACAATAGAGACATGTACGTACTTTTTTATTTACCATTCTTTTATTCTTCACAAAAATATGTCTATAAATAAGATATATGAATTATAAGCCATGTTCTTGTGGACCCACTGTTGGCCCAGATGCTTCTAATCAGCAGCCAAATTGAATTCTTTGTGTTGGCAAGAATCATTATACTCTTAACTAATGATCTGAACCTGTTAACTCTGCTGGTAGTGGTGCAGCCACCAACTGGTGTGACAGTCAGCTCAACTGGAAAGAGTACAGCCCTAGTGAAGTGGAACATTGTGAGCAATGTCCTGCGCTACCAAGTGACCGTGACGGACACCGGCAAGCCGGACAAACCACACATCTCAAGAACAACATCTTCTGTATCCATGGAAATCAGTCAACTGGAGCCCTGCTCCATCTACATAGTGGAAGTATCTTCACTTAATTACTACCTGGTTGCTGGAGAGCCCTCTGTAGTCACATATAATACAACTAGTAAGTACCTACACATAGTTTCAATACAGTATGTGCTTATAAAACACATCTATAAAACAAAACTCTTCTTTGATTTAATAAGCTTGCTTACGTTTACACTAAAGAGTCTTATTTTTATTTATTTGGCAAAAATCAGACAAATCAAAGTGTATATGACTAATTAGTGATAGGTAGAAAGAAGATTTATGAAAAGCAGCTGTGTAAAATGCATGTATTTTGTCTGTCCTCAGCTATAGGTGGAGTAACCACAGTGTCTGTGAAATACGACTGCTCCACCAGCAGGGTGACGGTAACCTGGGATGTGGTGTATGGGGCTCACATGTACAGGGCTGTAGCTGTCGATGGCACGGGGGACTCTTTGAACTGCACATCAAACTCCACCAGCTGTCCGATCTCAGAGCTCAAGTGTGGAGAGAACTACCAGGTCCACGTCACAGCCATCTCTGATGACTGTGAGAGCACCCCCACAATCATGTCCACATTTGAGACAGGTGAGGACAGGCTTCTTTTCTAGCTTTACTAGTATTTGTTTCTGTTTTTATTGTCTTAGAAGCATCGTTTTACCCTTACTGTGTCACACATGCAGTCTTAATCATAGATTTTCCCTGAGGAAGCTGTTTAGGTCCTTTCCAGTGACTCTGATTTTCTTTCTGATGGTGAGAATGCAGTGAAACTTAAAACCTGTACAGTCTATTGAAACAGGAGTTGTTTTAAGGTCAGTTTTGGCTTGGAGTAAGAAGGAGAAGGAAGCTAGCATACATTTACTGTAGTCTGAAACTCAAAGCAAAATTCCATTTTATCAACAACCACAAACATGAATCACATTTATTGTGATTTGTTTAGACCGACTAACATAAATCAGTGCCAATTATGAAGTTGGAAAAGCTGATGCACAGTTTTTACACTTACAAAGAAAATGTCTAAATCTAAATATAGTATTTAGCACATGTATACAGTATAATCTCTCTTTCAGCCTTGCATCTGCAGAACAAATTTCAAAATAAGGTGCATTAAATTAAACATGCCAAATTCTTTTTCCGTTTGCATTTTTCTACAAAGATTGCTGTGCAAATGCTAAGATGTGTGAATTTGGTTCGTTTCAGCCCCATGATAATGCGTGACCTACAGACAGTTTGAGAGAGGACCTTAAAAGAAGTATGAAGTTGAAAACCATGGCATATTTGTGCCAATCCTGTATACTTTTCTCTTTGTAACTTTTTTGAATATTATTCTACTATGGTTATTTTTGACATTTCAAATATAATCACATGGACATTATCTGGTATTGTACCAATGTAGCCACACCTTTGTAGCCACATTCAGAGCAGAAAATTTAGCATGTGAGTTTTCTTCTGACCGTCTTAACACTGCTATAAAAAGATGCAAAAACTGTGGCCGCAGTTGAGTTTCGGATCTAGGAAATCTTTTGCATGGGGTAGATATTGACATTTGCATATCCCCACTCATTGAGTTGCGCAGTGTGGGCATTATAATAATAAATCTGCATATTGATGAAGGAAAATATACGAAAAATAGTTTTCACAATCTATCCACTGAATTGCATATAATTCTACACCTTTGATGATCTGCTCCGTGCGTACAAATGCATTTGCATGTTTGTTTTTTTTAAGACAAAACAAAAAAAATTCCAAAGATCAGGCCCTGAATAGTTTGTATAGCCCAGACCACCTTCTTTCAAATGTTTCCTGCCTTTATTTATCAGATAAAAAACAGCAAAACAAAACTAGTTAGAGGTGTAACTTGATAAAATGTGAAAAAAAATGTTGGAATGATTAAAGTCTCATACGTTTCCTGTTTACTGTTAACAAAGTTTTAATGTGTGTTCATACCACCACCCATAGTCCCCTGTGCTCCTGTTGACCTCAAGACCACACATGACTGTTTCTCCAACGTCCTCAAATTCAGCTGGGAACCCACCAATAACACCCTCTACTATGTCGCAAAGGCTGTGGACAACAAGGGCTTGATGACTCCGTGCATGACTCCAGATAGGAAGTGTTACTTCACCAATGTTGAGTGTGGTCGCTCTTACACATACAGTGTATATGCAGTGAGCTCAGAATGCAACAGCCAGATCAGCCAACCCAAAACCATCTATAGCTGTAAGTATCAAAGGGCCACCTTGTATGTCTCGTATTAGCCTCTAATCCACTGCTGTGCTGTATCACTGGTTGACTCCTTACATCTTATACCAAACAGCTCCTTGTTTACCAACAAATGTGGTGACACAAACTAACTGCCTCACAAACACTCTCCACGCAACCTGGGACTCCTCTGAAGGAGCTTTATCATACACTGTTGAGGCTAAAGGTAACAACGGTAAAACCTACAACTGCTCCTCGCCAAACAACACCTGCGAAATAACAGGTGTGCCATGTGGAGAACAACTCAGTGTGTGGATCATGGCCTCCAATGACAACTGCTCCACTGACAAGTTGCTGGTAGAGTCTGCTCAGACTGGTGCGTACAGGGACTGCATTGACATTATAAATGTTTCATTTCTGCTCAGTGATAGCTAAGGTATACATTTCTGTGGTGTTCCCACCTTTCTCCAGTTCCCTGCACTCCGGTCAATGTTTTCGCATCAGCAAACTGCAAGGCGGACTCTGCAAGAGTGAGTTGGACACCGAGCTCTGGAACTATATTCTACATTGCACTTGCTGAGGATGCAAATGGAAATTCACGCCACTGCTATTCACTGGCGAATACCTGTTCAATAGAAGGTTTGGCATGTGGACAGAACTACACTGTCAAAGTCATCAGCACAAATTTTGCCTGCAACAGTACGGCAAGTCATGAGGTTCATTTCATGACAGGTAGGTGATTGTATAAGAAAACCAGCTGAAGTTGTGTTCATCTATAAAACCAAATTTGTTCAGGAATGATCTGAATGACCTTGTTCTCATCAGCAACTTGCCCTCCAACAAACATTGAGGCTTTCAGAGACTGTGATGCTAACCATGCTGTGATAACCTGGCAGCACATCCAAACATCAGGCATCTACACGGCGTGGTTAGAAGATCAGGACGGGCCTCAGGTCAACTGCACCAGTGACTCAGTCAACAACTGCACTATCATGTCACTGCCATGTGGAAAGACATACAACGTCACTGTTAGCTACAGCAATGGGCAGTGCCAGTCCACCTCAACATCTATTACCATGGACTCTGGTATTTCCAAGTTATTCTCTCCTGGGTGTAAAGCGACTCCTATAGTTAGAGTCCTGTAGTTTTTTTTAAAAGGAATCTACTATTGTCGGGATAAAATCAAAGGTATAAATGACATACAGAGTTGTGAAAAATGATTTACCCATTAATAGATATTGCTTGATTTACCTTTGAATAAGTAAAAAATAAACAAACACAAAACTTGCATAGTCAAAGTCTGATGGGAATCTTATTAGACCCTATTCATGCTTAAAGACTCTTTAGTATGGATGGGTATCTTCACAGTTCTTTAGCTGACTTATTTGCAGATAAAATAATATTTTGAAAACATCTTTATATTAAAACAGGTTACCTTTGCCTGTAATAGAGTTTTTTTTCCCCAGCCTTTTTAAACAAGTTTTCCATGGGACTCTTTAATGTTTTGTGTATTTCAATTTCAGTGCCATGTGGTCCTGAGCATGTCAATGCCAGTGTCAGCTGCAGTTCTGATGAGCTGAAGGTCTCCTGGAGCATCTCCGTTCCTGCAGTGAACTACACCACCATAATCTCCACAGCAATGGGCCCGCCAATCTTCTGTTACTCCACAGAGACCGAGTGCACTGTGGCAGGACTGCAGTGCGAAAGCTCTTATACTGTGTCAGTTTACTCCATCTTTGGGACGTGCTCCAGCCTGCCGAGTCAAGAGGTTGTGGTGCGAACATGTGAGGACCTTATAAACTAGGTTGAAAGAATGTGATGAAGTTTTGTTGAGTTCATCCTAACAACAATGCCTTGCTGTTGTTTTCGGTCAGTGCCCTGTCCTCCAACCGATGTCATGGTGATGCACACTTGCGCTCCGGATCCCATTCCTGTATCATGGACTCACAGTGGGGATGCTGAGCTCTTCCTTGCCGTCGCTTTAGGTAGCGAAGGTCATAGGGCTGAGTGCACCACCAATGAAGCAACCTGCAACCTTACCAGTCTCCTTTGTGGGGAAGTTTACACCATCAGCGTTGTAGGAGCTTATGATAGCTGTTCAGGTCTACAGAGCAACTCCCTGTCTTTTAGAACAGGTAACTATGGCTAAAAACCTTGCATTAAGTAAAACCTAACAGATGATGACTGAATGAAGTCCACTTCTCTTTCCAGAGCCGTGCTCTCCCTCTAATGTGACCAGCCAGGTGATCTGTGGTGCCGGAGCTGCTCAGGTTTCCTGGACCCCCAGCATGAATGCAGTAGGCTATGAAGTAAAGGCCACCGGCACTGATCAGAGCCTCACATGCAGCAGCTCCTCCTCCAACTGCACCATAAGTCCTCTGGTCTGTGGCCAAGTCTATGACATACAAGTGTCCGCCACTGACGGTACCTGTAACAGCAATTACAGTGCCCCCTACAGGCAAGAATCAGGTACTAAATAAAAACAAACTAGTTGGCCAGACGAAAATCGGAATCATTCATATTCTATTTAATACTTCTTTTTTATTTGTTTATTAGTTTAAAAGATGTAGGCATATGTTATTTTTTTATTAGTTGTTATAGTCGATTTCAGCACAGAGGAGATTAGAAGTAAAAATACAAATGATAAATAGTAAGGAGGGTTATTTGATTAAATCAGACGGTATATCCTAATATGTAACAAGGAGTTTATTTTGTCTCTCAATATGCAATCTTTGGCTTTGTAATATATAAAATATTAATTGACAATAAAACAAGTAATTCAACCACTGTTTAAAAAAAAGGGGATTATTTTTAACTGCCATACTTAAGTGCTTCTAGATTATTATTAGGGGTATCCCATACAGATTTTTCATTTCCCATACGATATCAATATTGCAGCTTTAAAAAATGAAAATTACTTATAATAACCCAATTCTTACTTATCTAAAAGTGTGAATTGATAGAATAGGCTTGATTAACTAATCTTACTTAAAAAGAGAACAATACTTAACATCTGGTCGGATCACAACGGACCCATTTCTCATTTTCCATAGAAAATGAATAGAAGCATAGAAGCAAAGTGTTTCTATGAGCTTTCTAATATGGGAGATTTTAGATGCAGGTTGATTTATTCCGATATTTGTTTTTTGTCTGATATCAAACCAATTTCCGATATCAATATAGGATCTGGACAGCCCTAGTGGTAATAAATTACTAACAAACCTGTTTAAGATCTTATTTTCTTATCTTGGTTTTAATACAGTATGTTTCATTTAAACAAGTAAATATGATGCAAAATGTTGTTTGTAGCTAATTGTAGATTATTGGTTTAATTTTGTAATTTAGTGGCGAGGTTTAGTCATCTGAGAATCTTGTTTCTATTGGATTAGTTGTTTTTTATGCATTCAATAACCCTGAAAGAGACATTTCAGAATATGGAACTAATTTATTTGGATTATTTGATACAAAAGTAATAATTTACTTGACAGAACATCAATCATTGTTTTGGTTTAGCCAAAAATATTGAGTTACATTACTTTGTATTGCAAAATATTTTTTGTGTACATCTTTTTCAGCTTTTTTTGTGTAGAGCTACATCCACTTTGTTGTTTCTTATAGTGCCGTGTGCTCCTGAGAACATTACTACAGACTGGCTGTGTGACACAAACGACTTAACCGTGAGCTGGGAATCCTCCTCTCTACCCCTCAGCTACAGCGTGATGGCCGTGCCTCTGAATGGAAGCAGTCCAATCATCTGCAACACTAACAATTCTAGCTGTGTTCTCAGGGGCTTCCAATGTGGACAAACTCTTAACATTTCTGTTAATGCCTCTTCTGACATCTGCAGTGGACTATATAGCCCAATACAGACTGTCCAGACAGGTAATGTACATTGTTAAAGTCATTCATCCTTCAATAGGACATAAACTGGCTCTTTACATTTCTAATATATTATATCTTCTCTTGTCAGGTCCCTGTGCCTCTCAGAAGCTAACAGTGGAAACTGACTGTGGCACAAGTTCCCTTGTGGCCTCTTGGGAGGCTTCTCCTGGGGCCTCCTCTTACACAGCAACAGTGATGGGTCCTAATGGCTTTTCTGAAAACTGCTCCACATCAAATCTCACATGCTATTTCTTGGACCTGCAGTGTGCCAGCAATTACACCGTCCAAGTAATGTCCCAGGGCAGCCTCTGCATCAGTGCTCCCATTCAAACTGTAGCAACAACAGGTCCTGTTTCTATATTTTATTTTTTATATACATGTTTTGATTCTTAAACCGTCTCAGGAGGTACAATGTTAATCTCCCTGTTGCTCTTTAGGCCCATGTGATCCGGTAAATGTGACAAGCATCCTGCAGTGTGGTTCAGACACTGCCACAGTGTCCTGGAGTGGTGGTGCCGGAGCTTTAGCCCACACCGTTCTTGCTCAAGAAGGGGGATCCCATCGGTATGTTTCCTGTAAGAGCAGCACAACTTCTTGTCAGCTAAAACAGCTGCAGTGTGGAAAAGTGTACAATTTCACAGTACTGGCTGAAGATGCCACCTGTAACAGCACTGGAGGGGCTACAGGAACCCTGGTGACAGGTTAGAAAGATAAAATAGTTGGAAAAAGACCAGATTCCTGGCATTTTAATGAATACTGATCCCTGCTCATTTTCTTTTCAATCTCAGCTCCATGTTCTCCATCCATCCAGAGCAGCACTCTGACATGTGGAAACAACTCTGCCCTCCTCACCTGGACACCAGTAGCTGGAGCCACAGATTTTATAGTAAATGCTACGGCTGTGAATGGGCACAGTGTTTCTTGCAGCTCAGATAGAGCTTCATGCAGCCTTACAGACCTCATGTGTGGTCAGATATACTCAGCATCAGTTACTGCACGAGGGAACAAATGTGACAGTCTGCCTGGACCTATCACCAACGTTACCACAGGTGTGCTACTGGTCATTTCCTCACATATGTATATTTAAGTATACTCAGACAACTCACCTTTTCCCTTCCTTGCTTCTTTCCAGTCCCCTGTCCCCCAGTCTTCACCTCTAAGCAGTACGACTGTAGCACCAGCACAGCAACGATTGGCTGGTCTGATACCGTGGGGCGCTTTAGCTTCTTTGTTCAAGTAGCAGGGGATGGGCATGAAGACAGTTGCCGGACTACCAACACCAGCTGCATGTTCAGAAACCTACCCTGTGGCTTTGATTTCAACGTGAGGGTCCAAGCTATGGGAGCCGAGTGCAACAGCAGCATCAGCACCAGTGCATCCCTAAAAACAGGTCAGTAAATTTACTCGATTCACCTCAAAACCACAGCGTTTTAAAAGTTATTCTTATTTTATGACTATTAGAACCAGCTGCTTTATTGCACTTTCAGATTTCCTTAAAAACAAGGGTACATTTAAAGTCAAAACTCCTTAAACAGAGTTACATGTTGCAACATTGCAGGTACAAACTGGATTGTACTTAATTAGAAGGGCATGGTCATCAACTATGTTACAAATAGAAACCTGAAAAGGATGACGTAACTTTATAGCCCACCAGACAACCTGTACAGAGACGATGTACAATATTTTATTGGTCTTAACAAAGGAAAGATGCATCCTGACAAGTCATTAAAATAAGTTTCCACCATTAGACCCTGTCTGGGCAGGTTGATATTACCAACATGAAGGGTAAAAGAAATTGTGATGAAGCTGAATGAGAAATAATTTTGGTTCTTAATAGTTATATAGCCCATGCAATAAGTTGAAATAACATCTTCCTAAACCCAGCCCAGGTATTTAAATCAAAATTCACGTATCTTACTTTGGACTTCTTGTTATGCTGAGGTTTGTAGGAACTTGCTTCTCCTTCCTTATATTTAAGGTCTTTTTAAGGCTCCCTGGTCTGACATTTATTCTATCAGGTAATCCTCCAGTATTGGAATGCGATTAGCTGCTTCTAAGTTTCCATAATTCTGACTTGTTTTCCTAGTTTCAGCTTGATGCACCCTTTAACATATTTTACTGCAGGTATGGTGTGTTTATAATAATGTGCAGTGTTAGGTTTCCTCTGTAAATTAAGGTCAAATGTGGACCAGAAAATGTAATCCTGTTGTCACATTCCTCTACTTATTTGCCACAAGCTATATGACTTGAGGAATGTCCAATCAGGAGCTCTGCTTCCTATTCAACAGCGGCTTTCGATTTGTTATTCCTCTGTAAAGAACAGATTTTTGAAGCCCACCAATCAAAGCTGTCCTGTCAACAGATTCTCCCTGTGAGTAGCGGGATAAATGTTCTAATAAATCCACTCCTTGCCCCATCTGTAAGTGTAGGCGGACAGACATGTCTTAGTTAGTTCAGTTGTACTCTGATCTTTTCATTTTCAGTTTATAGAAATAAATTGTGCTTTGTGAGGTTTTTAAAGTTTGGGATATTATTACAAAGCAATTCAAACATGAGGTCTTAATGGAATGGCTTATTATTCTCTAATCACACACAGATAGACTCCTATTTAATTATTAGTGGACTCCTCAAGAATATTGGTTTGTGTTGGATTTTTTTTCAGCAGTGTCAGAGTTAATTAAGTTTATTTAGAGTATACTTTCATAGTAACATGCCTTTAAAAACCATCAGTCATCTTTCTCCCTTTCCTTTACACTGTTTTCTTTGGATCTACACCAGAATACATGTGATCTTTGATTCCCTTTCCAGTCCCTTGCGCCCCAGAGAACATGAGCACCGTCACACAGTGCAGCAGTGACTCTGCTATAATAACTTGGGTGAGCAGTCCCAGTGCTGTTGGACACAATGTGACAGTGACTGGCCAGGATGGACACACCCACCTCTGTCACACCAACTCCACCAGCTGTCACGTCACTGACCTCCACTGTGGGGAAACCTACAGCGTTACCGTCACACCATACTCACAGACATGCACAGGAGCCTCCAGTTCACTGGCCAGCTTTAAAGCCGGTAAACATGGATAATATTGCTCTGTATTGTGTGCATTTCAGCTCAGAGCAGAGACATTAAACACCTCATCTCTCTCCAGGGCTTTGTGCTCCAAGCAACGTCTCTGTGTCTCCTGCTTGTGAGAACAGCACCATCTCATGGACTCCAGTGACTGGGGCAGAGATGTACATAGCGACAGCTATGGCAGATGATGGACACAATCATACTTGCAGCTCGAATGATTCAAGCTCGTGCAACTTTACTGACCTACACTGTGGGGAAACCTATGCTGTCAGAGTGGTAACACTGGACCAAAGCTGCTGGAGTGAGCCAAGCCAAGCAGTGCAGCTAAAAGCAGGTTAGAAGAGGAACCTGCTAACACATGAAGGCCTAATAACACAACAAGACTCTCTTAATTGTTTTCCTCCATGTGTTTCCAGCACCGTGTCCACCTGCCAATCTGAGTGGTCATCTTACCTGTGAAACCAACACTTTGACCCTCACATGGGATCCAGTGATAGGGGCAACCTATGTTTTGCAGTGGGAAAGGATAGGGGGAACATCTCCTCCCTCAGAGTACATAACCTCGAACATCTCTCACTCTGTTTCAAATCTGGTCTGTGGAGAAAGATATGGTTTCCGCGTTGCAGCAGAGGAGACAGACTGCAGGAGTATCTACAGTCCACCCATAGAAATAAGTACAGGTAGGAAAACTTATTGAGGGAAAATTTTACCTGTGCAAATTATCCTTAATAAAATATAAAATAGTTTTTTCTTTTTTCTTTTTTTAGCTCCTTGCCAGCCAACAAACCTTACCGTTCGTGTGGACTGTGGAACAAAGAACGGGAATTTCTCCTGGGCAGAAAGTAAAGGAGGAAGTTTCTATGTGGTGGAGGTTATTGGGGAGCACGGCCACGTAGCCTCCTGCTCGTCCAATGACACCTCGTGCGCCGTGAAGCTTGACTGCGGCCACTCATACTCTGCAACTCTGGTGGCCTCCACTGAGAACTGCAACAGCACCAGACACACAGACATTTCCTTTGACTCTGGTGAGACACTGTCCAGTGGTGGATCTAGAACATTTTCATACAGCAGGTCAGGCAGGAACAAATGTGAACTGAGGGTTTGCTGAAAACTGATAGGCAGGAATGTGAATGAGAACGAAATCTATATTTTCCAAATAAATCACAGATGCTGTTTAAATCAATTTATGAGTCAACATAATACATACCTTAAAGATGCTGAGCATTTGTTCTTTATCATTGATTACATGGAAGATGCCTAAATAAATGCAGAGACAATCTGTATCCTATTATACTATGGTAGTTCTTACCCACCAAGCAAAATAGGTTGAATAGACATAATTTACATCCAAACTACATCTGCATTCAGTTAAAAATTTAAAGGGAAAAGCTTTTATTTTCAGATTGTTGACAAGACGATCCCATCATTAAGTGTTTGGCACGTCTTAAGCCAAATCCTTAAAAGCCCCCATGTTCACGTAGCATCATTTCATATAGAAGGTTTAAAACAATCCAACCTTCGATTTTAGTGCCATCATCCAGGGAAGAAAAAGAAGACTAGGAAAAAGATAAAAATATACATCTTTCTTTTAACGTGAAATGGTCATTGGTCTAGCCCACAAAACACACCAAAGCTTCCTTAACATTCCTTGCATCATTCCTGACAGATTTTCCATAAAATTTTCTTGGATACAGTTTCCAGCCTTGGAACATTTACTGCCTCCACCTTCTTTTTCCACTATTTACTGTCAGACACCTGTGATTATAAGCCGTAATTGCAACAAACTCTTCAAAATGATCAACATGCATTCTAACAAAGGCGTCTGCAATAAAACAGAGCCACAGTATCACAGACCCTCTACTGTGCTTTACAATATGATCTTTCTGGAGAGTTTGGTACCAAGCTGATCATTTTCATTTGAATCTATCCCAAAGCCCAGTTTTAGCTGCAGCTCTCTGATAATGAGCTTCAGATTATTTTTCAAACTTCCTAACATACTTTCACAGCCTTTGACAAAAAAGCTTAATAACATGAAACCTTTTTAGATTTGGTCAGGTATGGTTAGACGTGTTCCTGTAGCACTTTCCCGACTTATAAAGATCAACCAAGATCATCCATTGTTGAGTGTCTCTGTTGTGTTTTTTACCATTTTGAAAAGCTGCTTAAAGAAACATTGCTGTGCTTGCTACTCACAAAGAAGTGAATTTTAAATTTGAGAACATTTATGTTAAGAGTTGTGTTGAATTGACAAAAGAAAACAATAATCTCACCATTAAATTCACTACTGAAGGAATCTAATCAAACCAGGCATAGAATGGTTCTTGCAGATATTTTTGGCTTGTAATTGTTATGATGTTCTGCTGCACTGAAGGATAAAAACATTTTAAGAGTTTTTTTTTTACACATCTGTCCTATAGGTCTATAGGATTGAAAAAACAACTTGAATGTATTAGAGTTGTAAATTGGCATAAAAAGAACGAAACCATTGTTAAACATTTAAGCTGTTTCAATACAAAAGAAGTAGGTTTACATGAGATGTGACACCTCTGCTCTGCTGTATTTTGAAACTCAGAATACCATTTATGTTTTTCATCAATAGTAATACTACCCTGACCCTCGATATCAAGCAGCTGAGTCATTATAATCCTCACAAAGAGAAATAAACATTGGCAATAAGCAATGTACTTTAGATTCTAACAATTATCAGCAGATAAGTTTGTAGTTTAGATTAAAAGGTGAATTTAAAAGTCCATATACATTTTAATTTTAAAGAAGTTTTTTATTTTTGGAATCATCCCCATATTACTTTTAATCATAGTTGCTTTTTTTCACACCCTTGTGTTTGTCCCTCAGCCCCGTGTCTGCCAGACGATGTCATCGCTGAGTTAGATTGTAAAACCAACACGATGAATGTGAACTGGACTCAGACCAGCGGCTCAGACGTGTACACGGCCTGGGCCATCGCTACAGACGGACACCGAGCCTCCTGTAACTCAACATCCAACCACTGCTCCATCCAGGACCTCAGGTGTGGAAGGATCTACGAGGTGGCCGTCACCTCCTCCTCCATAGACTGTGAAATCATTGCTGGCTCAGACTACAAGGTTCAGGCTGGTGAGTGAACCGGACTGGGGTCTGATCTGTTCTGTTCTGTAAAATACTCATAGTGGAGAAGTGATGATTGTAACTGGAAAGTTCTGGTTAACCTCCTGCAGCTCCTTGTAAAGCTGAGAACACCAGCGCTGAGTTGAACTGTAGCTCCAACATGATGACTGTGAGGTGGCAGGATGGCAGCACGGTGCAGAACTATTCTGTTAGAGCCACGTCTGCCCCGGGTGTAAACTCCACCTGTGAAACCACAGAGAACAGCTGCTCCTTCCTGGAGCTGAGCTGTGGTCAGCTGTACACCTTCACTGTGACGGGGTACAACAATGTGTGTGTGAGCGACATGGGTGACCCCATAGAAAGGCACAGTGGTACGGTAACAGCACTTTTTAATGAAAGTTTTTATTTTTCATATCATAATGACAGTAAATCATATTTATGATCATTTTGACTGTAGTGTTTAGCGTTGGTGTGAATTTATTGTTATAGATTTCTTTACTGTTTTTGCAAATCCTTTGTTAATTTCTATAATACGGCAGCAGGTCCTTATTTGCCTCTTAAGCAGTGGTGGATTTAGAACATTTTAAATGGTGGTGGGGGCAAAGGTGGCACAAAAGGTTTAGTCATGGTGGGACCAATTCATCTGAAAAATTAGAAATCTTTTATATTTAATGAAATCACCAAAATATAAACAGAAAAACACTTTAAAGGTTTTTATTGTGTCTATTTTTGCTTCTCAATAACAAAGCCAACCTTTAGGCTAATCAAGAAAAATACAATTTTCACTGATAAAAAAAATCAGGACCCAAATTGCTGAACTGGATGGCAAAATGCATGGCAAAGCAAACCAAATCTATTTGGATCGGCTGCTTTCTCTGATTCTCCTTATCTCCTTCCTTTACATTGATTTTTTTATCCCTTATTTACCACTTTTGTTAACATAATTTCCCTCCTCTTCACTTTTATCTTCAGCTGTTGCACTTTCAGAGGCCTTCTTTACCTGTGACGCCCCTGGTCTAAATTATTCTTCCTTCATCTAACTTCTCAGTCTTTTCTTTTCCTGCCTCACCCTTTTTACTAAAGAAACTACACATTTCTCAACTTTTAAATGTTCTTTTGATTGTGATCTGCAGTATGTTAGCATCAAGATTTGGAATAAATTGTCCCACTAATCAAAACAAGAAGTCTATAGCAATATGAAACAAAAAATCTTGTTCTCATTGCACCCGGTTTTTAATCTTAATTTTTTGATAAATTGCCGTTTCCTTTTTTTTCCCTGATTAACCTGCTCCTTTTATCCTTTTTTTAGCTCCCTGTCCTCCAACTAGCGTATCGGCTGATCTGAACTGTACAACTCATACAGCACTGATCAGTTGGTCTAGAGCTGCTGCTGCCACAGCCTACAGCGCTGTGGCCACCTCCTCTGCAGGACACAACTCGTCCTGCATCAACATGGGTGCGTCCTGTGAGCTGGAGCATCTGGTCTGTGGACAGCAGTACTCTGTCATTGTGGAGGCCATCCATGCTAGCTGCCCTGGTCCTGCCAGTGCTCCCGTCAACTTTTCTACAGGTGAGTTTAACAGAAATCTATAGACGAGAGACGTGAACATTGATGAGACTCATTTTCTTTCTCCCTTCTCAGAGCCCTGTGCTCCTACGAGTGTTTCTGTTGATTATGATGCCAGTGGTGCCTGGGTGATGTGGAGCCCTGCTGAAGGTGCCACCTCATACTACATTCAGGCTGAATCAAATAGCTCATTGGTCAACTGTACCACCAATACCACCCGCTGCTTCCTGCAAGACCTCCTCTGCAGTCATGTGTACAACATCACTGTGATAGCAGGAAACCAGGCATGCAGCAACGTGGTCTCTGACACATTACAACTCGTAACAGGTCTGTTACCAGATCAGAGATTCACTCTTTAGCGTTACTTTTTATTGATATTTGTGTGGATGTGTTTTCCCCTTTTTTCAGGGCCCTGCCCGCCCACAAATGTTCAAACCAGCATATCCTGTGACCAGCTCACTGCAACTGTGTCCTGGCTGCGGAGTTACCTCGCTGTGGGCTACGTCGCCTACTTTGGGGACCAAAGTGGACAAAACGCCTCTTGCACTGGAACACACACGGATACCAGTTGTGTGGTCTCTGGGTTGACGTGTGGCTCCATTTACAGAGTCTGGGTCATTGCTTTGGGAGAGCAGCACAACAGCTCAGACAGCTCTGTGGTTTCACTTACCTCAGGTAGAGAAAATTCATCAATGATGACATCACCAACAACCCACACCCTAACAATAAGATTAATGCCAATGGTGTTATGAATCCATTTCAACAATAACAGCTAAACTAAATCACCTTTGTGGTATCCGGATTGTTTTATTATCATCCCACCTACAATATCATGGACAAAATGTAAGAAGGATGATTCAGGATTTTTGAGGTGATAAAAGCTTATTTAGGGACCAAATACCTGTTTTGTTGTTCATTGTTTTTGCCTCCCTGACAAGTTAGTACCCTGGGTGAAAGCCAATCTCGTTCAATTCCTGAACTGCCACTAATTAGTCTTCCTCTCTCTGCTCCAACCAGCACCTTGCCAACCACACAGTATTGAATCTTTCCTGGACTGTCAGGCCCACTCTGCTACTGTTTCCTGGCAGCCCACTGTGGGAGCTGAGTCCTATGCTGCTGTCCTAACATCTTCATCGGGCCACAGCGTCAGCTGCTCCACCAACGCCACCAGCTGCCAGCTGAGCTCCTTGCATTGTGGCGTAGAGTATAATGTCACCCTAAAGGCTCTAGGAGAAACGTGTAACAGCACAGCTACCATGGAAGGACACCTCATCACAGGTAGAGAATGTAGCATATTTACACTTTTGGAAAGACATCAGTCATGAGGTTCATATAAGTCCACTGCCGGTTTCCCGCAGAAACATGTCCACCTGTGAATGTGTCCGTCCATTACAACGGGACTGCCGCCCAGGTTACGTGGGCAGCGACAGGCTCCAGCTTGAGCTCTGTATCGGCTGTCACAGAGCAGGGCCTCATCGTCGACTGTAACTCAACCACTGCTCAGTGCTCCCTGACAGACCTGCAGTGCAGTCAGACCTACAACATCACAGTCAAAACCAGAAACTCGGCCTGCAACAACACTGTGACCTCAGCGCCCCACCGCCTCATTACAGGTGGGTTACTCCCTTGTTTATGTACAGGTCCTTCTCAAAATATTAGCCTACTGTGATAAAGTTCATTATTTTCCATAATGTAATGATAAAGTTGAACATTCATATATTTTAGATTCATTGCGAACTAACTGACATATTTCAGGTCTTTTATTGTCTTAATATGGATGATTTTTGCATACAGCTCATGAAAACCCAAAATTTCTATCTCACAAAATTAGCATATTTCATCCGACCAATAAAAGAAAAGGGTTCTTAATACAGAAAAAGTCAACCTTCAAATAATTATGTACAGTTATGACTTATGCACTTTTGAGAAGGATCTGTATACTTAATTGCAGCATCTTCCTGTTTCTGTTTTTTCTTACAAATTTTTCTTCTTTGAATGTCTATTTTTTTTTTTATTCAGCACCCTGCCCGCCCACAAACATCCAAGTCGTTATGTCATGTGAACAGCTCATCGCAAATGTGTCCTGGCAGCAGAGTGACTTCGCAGTGGGCTACGTCGCCTACTTGGACAACCAAAATGGTCACTCCACCTCCTGCATGATAACAACCCCAGATAACTGTATGATGGGGCAATGTGAAGAAGGAGTTAGCTGCATTATTCAAGGGCTGATATGTGGCTCCATCTACAGAGTTTGGGTCAAAGCTTTAGGAGAGCGGTACAACAGCTCAGACAGCTCCGTGGTCCATCTCACGTCGGGTAAATATTTCATTTTTTGTATGTGTTTGTGACTGTCCTTTTTTGCCAATATAGCACTGAGAATCCATTTCCCAGAGCTTGATAATGGCCTGACAGATTTGGTTTCACAAGCAAACCATTATGAGTGTTGCTATAAGGTTAACCTCGGTATTTGTCCATGACATTTTATTGAAAATTATTTAGGGAGTAAAATTGTATACAACGGACACAGAGAGGGAAAGAAAAGTGAAAGAAAGAGAGGGAATAAGAAGTAAGGGGAAAGAGAGATAGACGGGAAAGAGGGAGGAGTAGATAGAAAAGAGAGAAAACAAAACAACAAAACAAAAAAGCAACGAAAGACAGTAGGTAAACATCAAAAAAGTTTCCAGAGTAGTGGGTATCGCTTAGATAACCAGTCAGTCTATGTGTGGAATAATTTGGTGATTGCACAATATTATTCAGGGTGGTATATATCTGTAGCTGCAGCTTAGTATGTAGTAATGGTGTATATCACTGAACACCTGGAACCAAACTCCCTTGATATATAAGCATGGGGATGTTTGTGTATAAAGGTAAATACGCTCTCTATCAGGTTTATGCTGCCCCAGAGTCGCCCTACTGGGCCCAGAACAGAGAAAGAGGCACAGATATCAAGAGGCACTTCAGATCACTGGGACACAAGGAGGCCAGATATAGAGATGGCCGCACCCAACAGAGAAAGGCAGATCAGAGCACCGATGCCCGACCCCTAAAGGAGTTATTCTATTTTATGAGTAGATTGCGTTTTGACTTGAACCTTTCCACCTTTCTGCTGTTACAACAACAAACATCACAGTGATGTTTAGGTTTTTTTTATGATCCACAAGTTAAAACCAGTGTATAATGGAGATATTGAAAAATGAATGCCTTTTAATTCTTTTTACAAATAAAAAACGCAGGATGCAAATTTTTTTGCCACAGATCCTTGATCACATTTAGGCCTGGAGCATTCTAATACATAGACTTAAACAGTGGAAGGTGAATCCTTTAGCCTTATTTGAAGTCTCCTTCCATTTTCAAAAAACACCCTGTCTTCCCTTTCCATCCTGAACAAAATCATCTAATGTCAATTATTAACTTTCCAACACATATATATATATATATATATATATATATATATATATATATATATATATATATATATATATATATATATATATATATATATATATATATATATATATATATATATATATATATATATATATATATATATATATATATATATATATATATATATATATATATATATATATATATATATATATATATATATATATATATATATATATATATATATATATATATATATATATATATATATATATATATATATTTACCTAAGCCTAAATGTCATATCTTGGTCTTATCTTGTCACTTTCTTCAATGCTTCCTCTCTATAAAACATGTTTTTTTGCCACGTTACATAAAGTAATGCACTACTTCTGTTTTTCTAGCACCTAAATACCAGAAACTAATTGTACTGTTTTAACACAAGAAAATCTAAAAAGGTTCAAGGGGTGTATAAACTTTTAAGAGGCCCACCATGTCTTTTTTGTGTGCATCAGTTAAAGTGTGTCATGTTTTTTCATCAGCTCCTTGTCTACCTGCTAACATCACGGCAAAGGTAAGCTGTGAGTCTGATAGCGATGCCATCGTGTCCTGGAGTTCTCCGACCATACTGTCGCCCATCAGCACACAAACAAACATTTCGGTCATGACCATTGTTGGAGGAAGCTCTCAAACTCTTTGCACCACCCAGCACAGCTACTGTAACCTAACAGGTCTAAGCTGTGGGGAGACCCACAACCTCAGCCTCACCGCCACCAATGAGCAATGCAGCCTCACAGCCCAGACGCACATCAACGTCACCACCCGTAAGTTTTAATGGATAATCATGGCAGCAATCAGGCTGTTTCTCAACAGTGTATCTTCAATCTTTTACTACCTTTTCTAGGCCCCTGCAGACCTCCACCTGTGTATGTCAGCCTGCTGTGTGGCACAAACACTGCTGCCATATCCTGGGATGTGAAACCAGAAGTTGAACTGTACACAGCAACCGCCATTAAATCATCAGGAGGGGAATTGAAAACATGCAACTCCTCATCGTTTTCCTGCCAGATCACTGGTCTGGTCTGTGGAGAAATGTATAATTTTACGGTGGCAGCATACAGTGATGGTTGCTGGAGCCCATGCAGTAGCCCTTTTGTCGTCCAAACAGGTACCTGAGATGATGAAATACTTTGTTTATGCATATTGTTATTAAGTTGTTATTTCATACTTGGGAACATGATGTTGTTCTTTGATTTAATAGAAAAAAACTTAGATCTTTAGTGGACTATATGAGGTTGAAAGAAATCCTTAACTGTAAAAGTAAATCATGCTGAGAGAAACACCCCCAGATTTGAACCTACAGAGATAATTCAAGTGTTTAAATAGCTGGGAATGCTTAAAGTGGCTAAAGTGTTACTGAATACACCTACAGCCAAAACTGCCACAACAGATAATGGTTTTAAATCCGAGAGGCGTGCTGTGCCGCAGCACAAGGAAAGAGACTGCTGGCATTATAGGAAAGTTTCATTACTGTGTGAATCCATTGGAAGTGCAGGATTACCTGACCAGTTGTGAAAGACTTTAATAAAGTTTTCATTATTTTATAAAAGAACTAAATTACCACTTAGTTATCTAGATTTAGTTTAGCCTAAATTGTATTGCGCTGATATTTTTTTCTGGAAAGCATTAAAGCTAATGATCAAGAATGTTTATCTTTATCCCAAATTTAATTAAACATTTCAATATTTTTGATTCTCTTAGGCCGCTTTAAGCTTTCCATCGTATCTAATGACTAAGATGTCAGGGGCTTTTGCATCTTGAACTGGTGCATGTGCAAAAACTGGCGCACTGTTATTCTGCTCTTCCCGCATTTGTTGCGTTTTGTTTTTTTATATGCTGAAATCTGTGGTGAAATTCCAAATAGCAGGAAGTTTTTTTTTTTACAATGAAATTTGGATGAAAAAGAACATAAGTTTGATGCTTCATGTCATATCAAAGATGAATGAAAATCCAGAACATTGCCGCATCTTTTATCACAGTAGCTTTATTTCTCCCTGTAGGATTCAATCTTTTATATGAAGTCAGGATTCGGTCAAAAGGAGGAACAAATGATAAATACTGCTATGAGGAGTTTTATTAAAAGCATACCAACATACAGAGAAGGATGATGCATTCATACTTATGATAAATTCGGTGCCTTATGGTATTAAATCTGCTCGCATATTAGGTTCAAAACACATACAGAGGGTAGTTAAATTGTGCCCATTATGAGTATTTATTACATGAGTGCATTTTGGCAGAATTCTGACTTTATACTTTAATATCAATACTTTCATTTAATGGGAAAATCTCACGTAAGGAAATAATTATTTTCAATGTGTTTGCTTATAAAATTAGTTTTAAATTAATGGTCAGATTCAATAGTCCTTATTAGAGAATAATATAGCTGGAGTATTTTTAAACTCATTCTATAGATGTCCTTAATTTGGAATTCATATAAATATGACTCGATAAACAGCCTAGTTTTAGAAGCTTTTTAAAATAGGAGAGACAAAAGAAACATGGAATCTAAGGAAGACAGATGTTTGTGTTATTTCCTGAAACACGAAGTGGCTGCAGGAAAATGGCCACCTTTCTAATTTTGCTCGTATCCACAGATAGTTTTAAGCACTTAAGCAACATGATATTTTGTGTGTGTGTGTGTGTGTTTTTTTTTTAAGAAATAAAGAAAAACCTGCACTCAAAAGAAGTTCCATCAGTTAAATTTATAAGTTTGCAATGTTAACCTTATCTCCACTAGCAGACTGCTTTGCTATCATACTAACTATCTTCCCACTTCTCATTCTTTCACCTATCAGAGCCTTGCCAACCTGTGAATGTCTCTGCTCAGACGCTCTGTGAGAGCGAGGAGGTGCAGCTCTCCTGGGATCACACAGGCAGCCCTGACAATTTTTCAGTCACAATGATGGGGAGTCTTGGGTACATGGAAGTCTTCAACACCACCCAACCCTTTTATTCAGCCCCTGTATCCTGTGGACAGAGCTATAATCTCACTGTCCGAGCACGGGGCAGCCATTGTGACAGCATGCCAAGCAATCCTGTTTTCTTCAAAACGGGTATTTCCTTTATGTTTTCCAAATTCTCATTTTCACTTTGTGTTGTTGTGTTTTGGTCATGTTTCTGAAAGCAGGAGAAAAATGGAGCATTGTTCATTTTCATAGGGAAGAAGGCCTGTATTCAATAGATATGAACCTTTGTATTGTACCATTAAACTCAAGTTGTTTCTAATATTTGAAAAGGAAATGTGAAAACTTTTTGATCCATTTATTAACAGTCTTGAGTTGGGGGTATTTATTTTTAAAATGCAGCTTTAATTTTCTGATCTTTCTGTGAAAAACCTTTGCAGTTTTAACAAATGTTGTTTTATTTTGTATTTTTTGGACCAATCTTGTATGCTTTGGAGCAGTGAATAAAAATGCATACAAAATGCATTTTTTAATAATGATATCCTTTCATTAGTATGTAGAAAAGTGATTACCCCATCATCTGTTTGCAGGTCCATGCATTCCCAGGGAGGTGGTGACCTCTGCGCAGTGTGACTTTAACATGGGGTCTGTCAGCTGGGGCCCCAGCAACGGTGCAGAGTCATATATTGCTACAGCAACAGGTGTGGATGCCCACACTCACCTGTGCCTCACCAACACCACTTCCTGCACGTGGAGCGACCTGCACTGCGGGGAGTGGTACACGGTGGAAGTGAGAGCACGGGCTGACAACTGCACCAGCTCTCCAAGCAACTCCTCTGTCATCTACATGAGTATGTTACGGAGAATTTCAGCATTTAGAATACTTCTGGATCATGTTAAAACATTTATATCCATGCCGTAAAAGTTTAAAAACAATCCAATGGACTTGGACTTGGTTTCCAAGGTTTGAAGACTTTCGCTTCCCCTCCAGGAAACTTTCTCAATTCAAATCTCTGGATCTGCAGTGAGTTTGAAGCTTTATATAGACAAGGCCTTGTATTGCATGGAAACATGCACATTGAAACCGACGAGTGGGTCGTTTGGTTCCACACAGAAGAGCGGCCTCCTCTGGACAAGACTCTGCAGTTCCTCTACACCTTGTGGACAAAGGACATTTTTTTAAGGACCAGAATGTTCACATTCTGGTTAAAGAAAATAGGTGGTTTGAGAGGGGTGTGAAGGAAGCCATCTATGTTAAGAGAGAAAAAACAATTTTAAACGGAGGTTGTGGACTCAGATTCCAGCTTCAAAAAACTTACAATTCAGTTACAGAGATGATCCCTTCAAGGTATCACCGCAACCCCCACCCCATCATAGAGGAACAAAGTACATCCTCTCGTCAGCCAGGTGAACAATCCCTCCGTTAACGACCGACCCTTGACAATCATAGACAGGTTTCAGATATGACAGGCTAACAATGGAACCAAACGACCCGCTCGATGGTTTCAATGTGCATGTTTCCAAGCAATACAAGGCCTTGTCTACAAAAAGCTTCAAACTCACTGCAGATCCAGACATTTGAATTGAGAAAGCTTCCTGGAGGGGAAGCGAAATGTCTTCATACCTTGGAAACCAAGTCCAGTGGACTTTTATGGGATGACTCTGACCTGGATGACTGAGAATCTTCATCAGCATTCATATCCATGAATCAAACAGCCCTGTTATTTGTGGTAAATATAAACTCTTGTTGTGATGTAATGTCACTTCTGGATTTTTCCAGATTCCTGCAGGCCTGAGAATGTGACTGCCGCGGTGAACTGTGACCAGAAGGCTGTTTCTCTGGACTGGGACATCAGTGACAGAACAGAGGTCTTCATGGTTTCAGCTGAGAGAGGAGGCAGAGTGATTAGTCTGAGCACCAACAGCACCTCAGCCCGTTTTTCTGATCTTATATGTGGTCAAAACTACAGCCTCATAGTCACCCCTTACAACCAGCACTGTACTGACAACACCAGTGTGTCCACGTCTGTCCTAACCTGTGCGTACCAATCAGATACGACCATTAGGGGCTAACGATTGTGCGATTGGCTTCTGAAATTCAGAGGCAAAGTGCTTGAAGTTTAAAATACACTTCATTGTTGTTTTTAGGGCCTTGCATGCCAGTGGGGATCTCCACCTCACAGGATTGTATTTCTGGCATCGTGGAGATAACCTGGGATTCTTCCAATGGCTCAGATTACTACACGGCCAACATGCAGACGGACACAGGCATCTCAGAAAAGTGCATGTCAGAATCCAATTCATGCAGCGTTATGGCCCTAACATGTGGGCACAACTACTCTGTGTCGGTCACAGCTTCCAACCAGCAGTGTAACATCACCTCTGAAGAAACTACAAGTCTGCAGTCAGGTCAGCATTGGTCTACTAATAGTTTGAATGCAGCCTTAGGGGAAATAATATTTTTTTAAACTTATTTCTGTTATTTGACTTATTTGATCTGAAGAGGTTGTTCTTGTTTTTATCTCCTCCTATTTTGGCTCTTTGTAATTTAGTTTTATTCTCTGCATTTTTACTATATGTTAATCTGGGAGGATTTATTATGAAAACAACCGTTAATTGGCATCTAAAAGCGAAATTAAGTAATAAGATCAATGAATGTAACAGCAAAAAAAGATAAATGAATCGGGCCATTATAATAAATAATTGTACTCAATAATTTGTACAGTGCAGTAAATACAAAGCCAGTTTTCTTAGGGGGAAAAAATAACAAACCAATATATAAAAAAGTATTTGTTTTGCACTAAACAGCTGATTATAATTATGAAGCTGATTATGTTTGCCTTGGTTAGAGCAGCGGTCATCAAAGGAGTTTGGGGGTTTAAAAGTTTTGAAACCCAGCTGGTTTCATTAATGCATAAATCCTAATTTGAAAACTTATTTAACCTATTTTTGATATAGAACATTATCTAAATTGTGAAAAAAGAATATATCTGTAAGTGGTCAATTTTTTCCATTGTTTTTCATTTTTTTCGCCACCATATTAAGTCCAAGAAAATGTTATAAAACAGGATATCTTCAATAGATATCCATGTTAAGTATTAATCACGACTCTGGTAATTTTACAAAGCTTAAAAAATATAAAAAGCCCTTGAATCATTTACATATTATATAGGATAAAAAAAAAATCTATTTTATTTCTATAGTGTTTAGTTCTGGAGCCTAAGATGTCTCTACACCTAGGCTTATTTTTTTTTCACAGATAAACTGTTTTGGTTTGGATCATTATCATGCAGAACGATTCAAAGATAACATAACCATCACTAGATTTTGCTTTAAATTTCCTCATGATTTAAAAACTCCATTGAGCCACGACAGAAAAGGCTCCCAGACCTTTAGTAGAGAAACAGGCCCTTAGCATCATAAATCCTCCGCTGTACCTAACAGTGAAAAGCAGTTGCTGGTTTGAAGTGTTCATCCTTTGTTTCACATCGTACCCAGCTGGATTATTGGTCAGTCCTACTAAAGCAAACAATTCCAGTTAAAGTCCAATGTAGCAGCAGATTTGAATTAATATAAAAGTATTTAAAACAACCAACCAACATGTAAATACCATGTTGGGATATTGTGGAGACAGTTATTTTTTTAACTCAATTTTATGGATTATCTTAACTATAGTGATATTGGGTTCCAAGCATGTTTCCCACCAGCGACTTTGTGCATTTTCTATTAACGTTGGACCTTTCCAATGTACTCTAATTGAAAATTAGATTTTTTTTTTATAAATTTTTTCAGTCTAAAAATATTCAACTGCTATAAAAGATCAATTTAATTTAAAGCTTTTTATACATCTTAACCAACGGCGCTAATAAATGTGAAGACTGCTCTAAATTATTCAATTATTGCTTTATTTATATCTACTAGCTTCATTGTTTGAAATGATACTGTCATGTTTCTGTTAGTGCCATGCATTCCCACTAATGTCTCTGTGAAAATGGATTGCTCCAACAACACGGCTGCTGTGTCCTGGTCTCCCAGTCAAGGGGACCTAAATTACTCGGTGATGGTCAACAGTAGCAGCAGTGACAACAGCTGTATGGCCTCTGATCTAAGCTGCATCACATGTGGTGCAAACTACACCATTCAGGTGGTGGCGATGGATGACCAATGCTCCAGTCATCCCAGCCCGCCTGTGCTTTTTCAGTCAGGTAAAAGCAGCAGCTCAGAGACGACTGTTTCCATGATGGATGTGTTTCTAAGCTGATTGTGTATTCTCAGGTCCCTGCCCTCCCCACAACTTGAACACCCAGCTCAGCTGTCTGTCCAATGACCTGACTGTTACCTGGGATGCAGTTAGAGATGCCGATCACTTCTTGGTTTCCTTAACTTCTGCCAGTGGAGGAAGCAGTGAAATATGCAATACTACGAAGACTGCTTGTTCTACCGGCAGCTTAACATGTGGTGATACGTACACTGTTCAAGTGATCTCTGTGAGAGGCGACTGTAAAAGTGAGCTCAACTCGACGCACAGCGTCCAGTCAGGTATGAAAAATAGGAAAAACTTTTCCCATGAAAATCCCTCCATCCACTCACTGATCCTTACAGCTCTGCTGGCCTCTTCTCAGCTCCCTGCCAGCCTGAAGGTATCAGAGGTCACCTGGACTGTGTGACCAACTCTGCCTGGATATCCTGGAACGCCTCCCCTGGGGCGGAGAGCTACACTGTCTTAGCTGTTGGAGGAGATAGCCACACAGCCAACTGCACCACTTCCACCAATACAACATGTGAGGTGGAAAACCTGGCCTGTGGCGTTTCATACAATTTCACGGTTACAGCTAAAAACGGCCAGTGTGAGGGTCCACCAAGTGCCTCCATCACTTTACAGACAGGTAACCTATTCAGATCAGAATGTTCTGCAGTTTGCGGTTTGTGACATAAACATTATGAGTTTAAATGCATTTTGCTGGGATTTGATGTGATGAATCAACACAAAATATTGTGTAGTTGTGAAGTATAATTTGATGTAACATTTTATACATAAAAGAAATCCGAAAACTCTGATGATTAGTCAGTGATTTGTAGACAGCTGATTTACTGTAGCTACACTTCTCATGGGGAATGTTTCCACCAGCTTTAGACACCAGCTGTATGTTTACAGTAGTTGCCATGCAGCAAGATGAACCACATATTCCCAAGACATGTGTAGGCTCTAACAGATTGCCTGTCAGTATTGCTCTTTATTTAGCTTAATCAGCCTTTCCAACAACTATGATCAGCTTCCATGCATCTGCAGAAGCAACCACAGCATTATTCGGCCACCACCATGCCTCAATGTGTAATTTGTATTTACTAAAAAGGCAGCTTATGTAGCAAAAAGGACCTGAGTTTAAATGGAAGAAGGGCTTTTATGGATGGCAGCTCTGTTTTGTTATTTCTACAAGTTACACTTGGCTATGTATGAGTGCATGGTTGTATATCAGAAAATGGATGGATGGATTTAAGGATCCATCTAATGATTCTTTAAATAACTGATTAATCTTATGGCTGTTTTATTGGTTAGGTCATTGATAATCAGACAGCAAGGGGTGCTTACTAGGAGATGTTTAACAGAATATGAGCCAAGACAAGCTTAAAGCATGCTACTAAAGGAGTTCTGAAAAAAGGGTTTTCTTTTTAATTGTTAAAAGTAGATGTTCGTTTTATAGTTTTTAGCCTCATTACTGCTCTGTGTGGGTTTTTCTTTCAGCAAATGGCTTGTTTTAGTGTTTGTACTCTGGGCAATGATCTTTTCGATGACTAAATTAGCTGACTATTTGATCTGTAAACTGTTAATCTGATTAATTGTTAAAGTCCACAGTGGATCTTATTTAGATGTATCAGGGTAAACAGATTAAATACAGATGCACACCACACTTTTCAGATTTTAATTTGTAAATACTTTTTAAAAGCAGTCATAGTGTCCCTCCACTTCAGTTTCTTGCAGAACTTTGTTTGTCCACCACATAGAATCCCAGTTGAATGCAATTAGTCTGCTTTAATGTAAAACAGTTCAAGATGCAAAAATACTTCTGCAAGCCTCTGTGTATACCATTCCTGCTGCACAGTAAAGTAACTGGAATGTCTCCCGTCTTTCAGCCCCCTGCTCTCTGTCTGCTATCACCGTCTTCACTCAGTGCCATAATTCCTCCATCTTGGTTGAGTGGGGGCTTATGGGCGGCGGCACTGAAAACACAGTGTACACTGCCACAGCAAAGGCCAGTGACCAAACCTACCTGCACTGCAACAGCACCGGTAGCAGCTGCTACCTCCGGGAAGCACAGTGTGGTCTCCACTACACCATCATTGTCACGGCCTCTTCAGACCAATGCAGCTCTTTGAGGAGTCCACCCTACAGAATTAGCATGGGTATAGTTTGTTATTCCTCATAATAATGTATAGAGAAAAAAACAACACTATTAGTTGCATCATAGAGCTTGCATCAACCAGCTTCAGCAAGCTGAGTCAAATTCAAGTTCCTCCGAGTTATGATTTAGATGTTTTTGTTTTTCTGCTGGTGGACCTAATCTCTGTTTTTAATATCATTGACAATCATTGAACTTAACAGGCAGAAATCTCCGGTGGCTTTATCCATTTTAGACTTATTTTCTGTCACCTTTGAGCTCATCACAGACCAGGACCAGAGTACCTCAGCAGGTATTTGAGGTCCTGTCATCAGAGCCTCCTGTCTGTAGAATCCAGGGATAGAAGGTGTTTGCAGCTTTGAGAAATCTGGACTAGGAGGTTTTGTTTAAATACTAGCCAAGGCTTATCCTGTTTTTGGTTAAATATGAGAGTTATCTTTGCTTAAAATTTTTATTTTTATCTTTTTTTTTTCTGTTGCTTGTATTTAAATATTTCAAGACATTTTTTTTTAAATAAACTTGCTGTTATCTATATAATCCAGTAAATCAGTTGCAATGACTTAAGTGAGGAGTCAAAGTTAAGAAGGTTTCATACACTTAGTTAGCCATTATTGTTGTTATCGTATAGCTTTGAAAACAATTATCCATTGAGTTGAGGTGTTAAAAAAAAAATACGAAGGTGCATAAAATTAAGTGTTTTTTCACTTTGTTTATTAAGCAAGAAGATCACAAATAACATATGTCAATAAAGTGCAATTTCCTTTTTGTAAGAGCAATAAATCCCCACACATAAAAAAGACATACAAAAAGCTCCACATTAGACAGCCAATGCTAAATACAAGAAATGTTCAAATACCTAAATAACTTAGGTAGACATAGCCAGAGACAACTTCAGCATATTATACATGATCAGTATGTCCATTTAAAGCGTTGGGGTTTTAAATAAGTGAGATATCAGACTTGGTAACAAACTCGAAGGAATGGTCCCCATAGAGCGGAGGTCTTCAACAGGGGGTCTGTGACCTCTAGGGGGTGCACAGAGGTACCGCATGGGGGTCGCGAAGGTTTTGGTTGATTAGATTTTTTTTATATATATATTCCCCCCGCTGCAATTTTTCTCCACTTATTGAAATGTTTTTAAATACAAATTAACATGAATTCAACACACTGTAGTAAACATAAATTGAGGCAGATGTTTTTAGTCATCATTGCATACATTCAGCGACTCACAGGAGCTCTTTCAAGCTGGGCACCATTTTATTCACAACACATGTCCCATCTACCAGGAATCAGACTCAGAAATACTTTAATAATCCCAGGGCGAAATTACTTTCATAACATTACTCCACCTGTAATAGAGTGACTATAAGACCAGTTTGATATAACACAGTTTTATACAGTATCTATAATTAGGGGTTCCCCGCTCCATCTCACCATCAGTCTGGGGGTCCTTGGCCTGGAAAACGTTGAAGACCCCTGCCATAGAGTCATAAACATTCTACCAGTCATTGACAGTCTGATTTTTTTTTTACTGGAAATCATCTATACCACCTTCAAACACCCGTTGGATTAGAGACACCCTCTTTTTTCTCAAATTGAAAAAAATCAATCGTCTCACCAAATGGGTGGGAAAAGCAGGAACATCTTTATTAGATTTTGCAAAAGAAGTCAAAGAATATGTTCTTTCACCTAGTGCTTCTGACAAAGAGGTAAAAAACCTCTGTCCAATAACTACAAATTGATGGGCAGTTCCAAGACGTGTAAAAGGTTCTCAGTAGACTGTTGACATTGGACACAACTTTTAAAAATAACATTTATATTGCAGCATTTTCATTAAAGTTGGATTTATGGATAGAAAATCCCTCTGGTCAGCAGATCCATCCAGCTGAGATGTAGTTTTCTACAGTGCATCCAGGTGTTTCTCCCATGGTGTTTCTCCTTGGCATTTTTCCTGATTGCAAAGCTTCAGGACTTTTTTCTTTTTCACAGAGCCCTGTGCTCCTAGAGATGTGGCGGTGGACGTCTCCTGTCAGAATCACAGTGCTCTGGTGTCCTGGACCCCCTCTCCCATTGCTGAAAGCTACCAGGTTGTTGCCGTGGCTGCAGACGGACATGGACACACCTGCAACACCACCTCCAGTGACTGCCTCCTGTCAGAGCTGCACTGTGAACAGCAGTACACAGTGTTTGTGAAGGCTAGCCATGAGAACTGCACCAGCAAAGCCAGTCAAAACGTGACTGTGAACACAGGTACCAGTAACAGGGAAAGCTGCAGCTGTAATCATGAGATGAAGAGTCTAAAATGTCCCCTCTGTTCAGGCCCCTGCCAGCTGAGGGTACTCTCCACGACGTTCCACTGTGCCAATCGGTCTGTGATGCTAACATGGACGCCCAGTGATAATAACCCTGCAGACTATTATGGATACGCTGAAGCTGAAAACGGAGACAGGCTCCACTGTCACAGCGCAGAGCCTGGTTGTACCATCAACGGACTTGTCTGTGGAACAGTTTACAATTTTTCTGTGCAGGTCTCAGATGGAACATGCAACAGCTCCTTTAGTGACCCTGTGCAGATTGCAGGAGGTAAAAGTCCAGCATGCTGCTTCTCTTAAAGAGCTTATATATTTAGCTAAATTAGACCATTAACCATCACCTATATCCCATGCAGTTCCTTGCCCTCCTCAAGATGTCAAGATGAGGCTGATGCCAATTGAGATGGAGATCGAGATGTTGCACTTCAGCTGGACGGAGATCAGCTGTGCAGATACAGAGTACATGCTGACCTTGACAGGAAGTCTGCTGGGAGACAGCCAGGCTCTGTTTGAGCTCTCCTCCTACTGGACCAGCGTGACATACTTTGAGTTCCCTCTTCCCTGCAGTTCTTCTTATGTCGCCACGCTGCAGAGCAGAAATGATGCAGGCATGAGCGGCATATCAGTACCCCTCAACGGGACAACAGGTAGACAAAATTCACACTTTAAGGTTGAATGAGACTTTTTTTTTTTTAAGTTGAGAGTCAAGATTATCCTTTATAATAAATGTAGCTCGCTGAACTCAATACGAAATATTATTTCCAAATGCTAATTTTTTTTTTAGGACTGTTTAAAACCATTTCATATCTCCTAAAGGAAATGCATTGTAATATTTTATAGGCTAGATATTAGTTTCTGTGTATTAAACCTGTAATTTACACTTATATAATTAGTTAATAAAGCAATTATTGATAAATTAGTTAAGTTGCAAAAAAAGATATGAGGCTTATTAATAAGGTGGGATACTGATAAACTCTTCATTCAAAGCAACACATTAAAATTCAAAGACATTGTTTATATAAAAATACTGGAAATAATGCATAAAGCAGTGAACAAAAGTCTTCCTTCTAGTATTCAGAAATGATCTAAGTTAAGAGAGAATAAATATAATTTGCGAGGTTTGTTTATATTTGAATGTGCAAAAGAGAAGAGCCAGATAAAGTCTACATGTGTTTCAGTTATTGGTGTGAAAATTTGGAATGATTTGAATGATGATTTAAAGTTATGTCCTTTTTTGGTGAATTTTAAAAGGGCTTTAAAATGTAAAATGATAAAATCCTATGTTATGTAGATTTGAATATTTATATACGCAGTAAAGAACCTGCTAAGTTGTAAAGGTTGCAAGTATAAACCAGGGTAGGCAATAATAAGCTTTACTTCAGCCTATTCCTTTTTTTTTTTTGGTAAATTGTTGTTTTTGTTTTGATATTGTTGTTTAGATGTTTAATGTTGGATTATTTGCTAAAAAATAAAGTGAAAGTGAAGTGAAGTTAGTAGTACTTAGCAGGTTATATAGAATGTTGTCGTCTTCTACCTGACAAAGGATTTATTTCAAGCGCACACCTTTAACTACTATTTTTTTTCCCCTCTCACAGCTCCTTGTCCACCATCAGGAGTGAAGTACAACAGTAACGCCTCCTTCATCACCGTTGCCTGGAACTCCTCAGTGTTTGCCACCACGTACACCGTGTACGATGCCAGCGTGTCGCCTAAAATGCAGCTGTGCACCACTGTAGAGCTGTCCTGTTCCCTGCCCATCATGTCCCCCAGCAGCCTGGTGGTCACAGCCAGCAACGATGCAGGGGAAAGTCAACCTGAAAATGTCGTAAAAGGTGGGAACTAACACCGCATATACATGCATATTTGAATTATTAAAAACAATCACTGAGATTATTTTCTTCTCTTTAGTTTCTGAGCGCAGGAGGAGAGGTCTCATGGAACAAGTGGCAGCAAACGGTTCGTTTACATTTGCTGGATGTAATACAACAGACTAGACTTTTCTTAGTTGATTAGAAAACAAAAATGAAGTTATTTTGTGAGAAGCTGGCTGATCACAAGCATAATAATGAAAAGTTGAGTGGAAAAGAAAAGTCTGGTAGATTATGGTGCACACGGCACCAGTCATGACTGCATTAATTGAAAGAGTGTAAAACAAGAATTAAAGGGTTAGCATGACATTTTAGAGATGGATCCATTGATGGGCTAATACCAACGCATTCCTTGCATTTGGAATTAAACTTCCAAAGTTTGGAGAAAATTAAAAGGCAGTTGTCTACGTATCTAACTCACTTTAGGACTAGTGTGAAGTTTCCAACTGCTGTGAGGATTATATTTTGAAATATTGTCAATAGTAAGATATAGAGACAGCAGGCCAGACTCCTCCAACAGCAGGGCTGCAGGTTGATCTTCTCAATGCCCCGCTGTGCTGATGCAGTCATTTTTTTTTTTTTTTACAAAAGGAGCCATAAAAAACCCTATTTAATTGATATACTTTTAATTGAGCAAACATCATTGTATTATAAAACCAAAGTTTGGTTAATCTGACATAATCATGTAATTCAATTAAATGGATTTGGTTTTTTTTTATGAACTTTAAGCTGTCATCAGAAAAACAAACAACTGAATGTAAATGCATATACATATAATACACATGTGAATGTTCCATTTTGAATTGAACTGCTGAAATAAATGTAGCTTTTGTTTATATTTTAATAAAAAAGATGAACCTTTCAGTAGCTTTTAGTCTGAATTTACAAAACAATGATAATCTTTTGGTTAAATCTGCCATCTTTGATTCCTTTCCTTCTTTAGGAAACATCTCTACTCTGCTGCTGGAGGTGACGCAAACCTCACCAGCAATAATTTCGCTCCGGTGGTCACCAGTGGAGGATGCTTCCTTCTATAACCTGCTGATCAGGAAGCCAGGAAGCTCAAAGGACAACCAACAACTCACCGTGTTTGGGGAGAGCATCACCCTCAGCGACCTGAGCCCCAACTCTGCTTACTGTTTCTCAGTCTTGGCAGTGACTGCAGAGAAAGGTGGACCAGAGTCAGAGCCTGTGTGTGTGCAAACAGACCAGCTGATGACACAGTAAATGCTTCCAGCTGTTTGTTTGGATAAAGCTTCATAAAGCAGGTCCACGTAGGAAAATGTCATGGTTGATCAAGTGGAAGCACACTAAATGTGACATATCCTGTAGCCTGACTGCAATGACTGTAGATCAAATAGCTGGAAAAATCTGTGGGTAGTTTTACTTTTTAAAACTAAATTTCACACTTTTGCTTAGATGCATGATAGAAACCTGCTTGTATAACTTCTGTTGGTTTAAACTTTAATATTGATAAAAAAAAGCTTAATTTTCGCCTTTTCTATGTAAGTGCTACATGGCCTTGCTAATTGATGTCAACATGTGTTAACATGAGATGCACTAATGTGAAATGTATTTTAATAAATCTCAATCATTTTACGCCATTCTTATTAAAATGAAAATATCTTAAATGGAATCAATGTTTTTCTTTTCCAAGAAACACTGTTTCATTTAGTTTAATTAGCCTGCAGATCTTCTGGATTAAATTCAGATTATATTTCATCTGAGGGTCTAACAATATTCAGAAAACTGTAAAAATACCGACACCTGTTGTTTTAAGATAAAAAACAAGTTAGGAGCAGCTTTTGACATAAAACCTAATTTGGGTTCCATTATCTTCTTCATTTCATTTTTTTTTATATAATCCTAATCTTGCAGTTTCATTCTTTTTTCCTGTCCTGAGGATTTAGTTTGAATCGTCTTGCCTTTAAAATATGCTAAAATAAAAAATTAAAATACTTGCCTTACCTGAAATTCATTCCTTCCCTTTTGAACTAGGTATTGATAGCTTTTAGATGCCAACATATTAGATATCTTTAAATGCTACAGTGAGGTAACAATTCATGTTTTTGTTTATACACCAACAGCAGAAAATTAATTTGTAAAAGGTTTTTATTAGAAAACAAAATGCAACAGAGAATAACTCAGACAACACAAGCAGGGATCAAGTGTGTGGTAAAAATAAATCTGTCCTTCAGAGGATAAAAACATTCCTGGACTGTCTACTAATGCTCATGGACAGACTGGTTAATCTCCACCTCTGGATTCAAACCGTGCTTCAGCGAAAGCTGAAAATGGAACCGATAACCTGCTATGATTTACATCTAGAATATGCTGACAGTACAGAGGCGAACCTTCACAACCACTACGGTCCAAAGGCAGTGTAGACACGTCTTAGACAGTATGTACAAACCCACTTCTTGGAGCAAAACAAGAATCGTAGAAAATTAAAATGCCATTTTTCTTACTGTACAGAGTTTAAATGAGGACTACCAATACTCTAACAGGGAGTGAAACATCTGAAAACAGAAGGGAACCAACATTACGTTTGGCCAAAGATGAGCCCTGATGCTAACCCTGCCTGCTAATGCTCCTTCACTTTGGGCACATCGCTGACCAGACAGCTGATCGAAGAGGAGGAAGATAATCATTCAAGTAGAAACCTTGCTGCCTTTACTCAGCACTCTGGCTTCTTTTCCGTTCACCGTGTTTACTACTATGCTCATTGCTGGAATCTCGCTGGTGGCGACTCCTCTCTTTGCTGCGGCTACGTTTGTGGGAGCGCTCTCTTTCCCGCTCTTTGCTGTGGCTGCGATCTCTCTTCCTGACCTTTTCCTCTGCGCTGCTCTTATGCCTCCTTTCTCTGCTTCTGCTCCGACTCGACCTTTTGGCCTTCCTGTCTTCCCTGTGTCTGTCTCTATCGTCTTTGTGCCTCCGGTCGTCGTTCTCTGTTCTGCTCTTCCTGTCTCTGGACCTCTCCCTCTCAGAGCCCCTGTCCTTGTGGTGATCCCTGTCCTTCTTCCTGCTCCTATCTTCTCCATCTCTTTCCTTCTCCCTGCGTTCGCTCCTCCTTTCTCTGCTGCCGCTGCGACTTCTTTTGCGTTCCCTGTTCCTGTCTGCACTACGTGATCTCCGTCTTTCCCTGTCCCCCCTCTCCCTGTCTCTGTCCCTTCCGTCCCTCTCCTTCCTCTGCCGGTCCCGCTCTCTCTCCAGCTCTCTGTCAAAGCTCGGCCCGTGGCGTTCCCTCTCACGGTGGTGGCTCCTGCTTCTCGACCGTTTGGGTGACCTTTTAGGACTCGGAGTCCGTCTTGGTGTTCTGATGAGGAGAAGCAATTCAAAGTCAAACTAATGTAGAGATTTATTGAATTCAAGTGACACATTTTAAGTTTGTTGAATGTAGATGATTGTAGCTCAGACCTAATAGGTCAAAATTGTGTTTCACAGTGAATTTCATTACCTTAAGATCACTATCAAATGGATTTTAATAGAGAAGTGGTATTAATGGGAACGTTATCCCCTAGGAATTAAACTATTTTTTTCTATTTCAAGAAACCTAAAAGTTCAGCTAATAAACCAAGGCTTTGTGAAGATGACAAACTGAAAATGTGATTGAAAACGGTCTTTTGCATGTTTCTAATTACATTTTTTTTTATCAAATATTATTGAAAAATGGTGTTGAGTATTAAATATTTGGGTACAGTTTACAATAACAACCAAAACAATCATCTATAAATGGTAAAGAAACCATGTATTAAAGACTTAATAGTTTATTAATGTTTGATACATTTTTAAGCTGCATTTAAACTATTTAAGAAAGGTAAATATTTAAATTAAGATATTAAACCGACTAACATCAGGGCAAACACGCCAGGTCAATATGATCTATTAGCCTTTTAGAAATGGTTGAAATACAGTTTATACATTATTATTACATTAATAAACTATCTGTTAATCATTAATAAATTATCTCTCTCCCATTTAGAAATGGAGGTCAAGATGGTTATTGTACTCAATATTTTCCTGGGCACATGCACGACCCTGTACCCGCTCCCGGGAGGGACCGCCTATCAAACACTTGCAAGTGCATCGACGAGCCCGTTACTCCTTGTGCACATTGTTTAAAAGTTGCTGTTCGCATCGCCGATACATATCACCTAATAATCATAACAAGGGCCAATGTACTGACACTTTTAGTTGGGTCCCTGCTCCAACACACCTGAATATAATAATTAGATTACCAGTACTCTGGACAACCTGCAGACTGAGGACGTATTTAGACGTTTGATTCTGATGTGCTGGACCAAAGACACATCTTAAAGCTGGAGGATACCATCCTTCAGGGGTTGGAGTTACTCATCCATGATCTAAGGCCTGAGGGGGGAAACTGCTAACTTGTCACTGCAGGGTTTATACAGGAATGATTAACTCTAATTTAACGATTTTTAATGCTCTTTTAATGCTCTTAGAAATAATTTTAATGCCATCAACAAATACCCATGACTCTCATATATACGGCAAATTCCTTCATCTTTTCCGTCGGCAGGCTGCAATTCCTAGATTTCCAGCCACTTTGGTTTAAATGATCATTTTCCCCATTCTCTAGCCTTTTCTCTGCAGCAAGCTTCTTTTACGAACATTCCTGATCAACCAGAAACAGTTCCGTGCAAATATATTGCGATATATTTGCAAATATATATATTGTTTAATAAATTGCTTTAATAAACTTTTTTTTTTCTAAATAAAGCATTTTAAATGCCAAAATCATCGCATTTAGTGAATTTTAATGCCAAATCAGGCCTTAATTTAAAAAAATAATTATTTAATGATTTTTAATGACCCGTGGAAACCCTGCACTGAACCTCATCAACAGAGTTAGCGCCACTAAAGCTCACTGTATTTAGCACTTTATTTAGGAACATTACTGGAAATTTTTGAGAAAGGATGAATCAACTTGGGCTTGCCCAGCAAAGAAAAGACTACTTCTCATTAGTAAGCAGTGCCATGAGGCAGAGCAACAGAATTTCTGCACAAAGTTAAGACAAATTGGCTCTCTTATTTACTTTGATGAGTTGGAAAAGTAGTTTTAACGCGTTTTTAAGTGATAAAGTCCATCTCAAAACATTATCAGTGCATTCAGTTAATCAGGATTATGCTCCTATTGCTGTTTGGGGAGGTTGGATGTGTTTTTAAAGGTGAGGGGAAAAAAAAAAAAAAAAAAAAAAAACTAGCTACCTGGAGCCTCGTCGTTCCCCTTGTCTCTCTGACTCTGCTTCCTCCTCCGGTTCCTTCTGGACCACCTTGCGTGGCCTAGCCTTCATCTGCTGATCAATGGCCTTTTGAACAGGAACTGGGATTCGGGGAAACAGGGTGGAGAACCATTCCAATTTGGTCATGAAGGAGCGTAGCATCTCTCCAATGGTCATAACACAGCCGCCACCAGCTTTAACATCAAGCTCCTATAATGAAACATTGATGGGGGGAGACATATAAAACAAAGAGTTAACACACATAACTAAAAACCATAAAGGTTTCCTTTTAAAATAATGACTCACAACAAAATTATATTTGTGATGACCAAGTACTGAACCTTCACCTCTGTTCATCTAGCTTAATCTTTGATATTTATCTTTAACAGAGGAAACACAAACATGAACATAACAAGAATTGACTCATCTAACCTGTCAGAATTCCTGTAGTCTGTATTAACAGTGTGAGCTCTAATAACAATTCACCACATTTTTAAAGGGCCCCTCCTAAAAAAAGGATTTTCCCCAAAAAGGAAGGAATAATCTAATGCTAATGTGCTGTAGGGAGAAAGAAAAAGAAGACTCTGCTTCTTTTTGTTGTTTCCCAAAAGCATTTTGAACCTTGGAGGATTAAAAACTGCTCACAGTGTAAGCACAGATTATAGCAGGGGGGGTTTACTGGACTCAAGATGAGTAGATATGAATTTTATATGGTAGAGAACAGCTGCTTTGCACTCACGCAAACCAACAGTGCTGAGATACAATTTCCAATTCACCTGCTGCACAATGGGCATCTAAAGAAAAAAACAGGGGAATTAACATGTTGGGTAGGACTTCAAGGAGTGAGCAGTTCAAATAAAAAGCAACAACACATGGAAAGGCCTGGTTGCACAGCTTTGGACCAGATTCTGCTTTTTCTAACCAAAAACTAGCCTTAATAAATCTCATAAACTCATTAAATATTTTTTTTTATATATATATTTTTTTATTAAACATTAAATGTTTTCAAGTTAACATAGTCCTACATATTCCAAATTCCTTTTGTGCAACAAGTCCTGATACGAATAGATATAGATAAAACAAAAAGGCATTTTTTTCATTTGAATTTATTTATTCTGCATCATTGTTGTACTTACCCTGGGAAATAAACAGCAGCAGAGAAGTGAGCAAGTAACCTAGCTACTCAGGCTCAGGGAACATAAGTTGGGGGGGGAGGAAACAAAATTAAGCCAAATGAAAGCAAAGGTGAAAAATCAGCTATGAGCATCACAATAAGGGGGTGGACAGTTAGCTTTAAAAGGGACATTATCTCACTGAGGATGGACTAAAAGACAAAATAAATTTAAATTATTACCCGGGGTGACATACCTCCTCATCATCCAGGAAGTCATTATACCAATCTAATAAATCTGTTGGAGGCTGCGTATATCTGAAACACAAATACCAAACCCACAAGTCAAAATCAAGCTTTTTACAACTTTTGTTTTGTTAAATTTTTTTCCTCAATGGTTTTGTTTTTATCCGTAGTTTTATAGAACTTAAAGAATTTGAGCTGACAAGGGATGTAATGACAAAAGATTAGTTCAATTCAACGTAACCTGTGAGCAAAGCTAAGACTCATACCTTATATACATGAATCCAAGTGCCCTGATGTACGGGGAGTCTGTGTGAGTGATAAGACCCATCACCTGTTTGCGTGTTAGTTTGAGAGTAAAGAGTTTGTAAAGAAGACAGAAAGCAGTAGATACAATGCCACCAGTGCCAACTCCACGCACCTAGCGAGATAAAAAAAAAAGGACAGGGTTGAAAATGCATGTTTTTTTAAAACAGCTACCTTTGTAAAGTCCTTTCAGCATTGTCAAATATATTACAGGACATACAATTTGACTTATAAATGACATCAAACCTTAAATAAACGTAACAAATTTGTCAGACCTTTTTTGTTTTTCTTCCCTCATGTGAAATACAAGACGAAGCAAAATGTGGGGAATATAAAAAGCACGTACTTCTCACTTACCCCTCCGCACATTCCGGTTTGGCCTGCAGTCTTTCTGCTCCCCTTTTCCCAAGGCTCAATGTGAGTCACCTAAAGGCACAAACAGAACTATTTATATTTCTGCTGAAAAATAATCCCCATCTAGCTGAACACTTTACTTCACCATCAAAATGTGTGTTTAAACAGACACTGTAGTTGAAAACTAGACCCTGGGATGTCCCATATATGGCCAATGGAAAATATGTAATTAAACATGCTTTAACTGCTCAGCACACAACTGTTTCATTTATCATTATTTTTGAGGTATTTACATTATTTCCTGTGTGTGATGATGCCTATGTGAAAAAAAACTTATTTATTTATTTTTTTTTACAAAAATGATAATTAAAAGGATCCATATTTTGTTATTTATGAGTCACCAATATACACCTTGCAAGAAGAGCTTTTAAAAAAAATAAAGTTGTTAATAGGAAAATAAAAGTGTCTTGAGAGTTTAATTAAAATGCATAATTAGAATAACAACAGAATTCACCCAGAGATCCAGCTCTAATTAAAAAACACACTCAATATTGTGGGTCAACAGTGGTATTAGGCAAACTTAGGTAAGGTAGAACTTGGTTTGTTTATAAATAATACTTTATAACAGGGTCGTAATTACATCGTATGCAGAAATACTACTATACTTTGAGTGTGTCGTTTACACACACTTAAAATATAAGAACAGCAGGCTATCTAACACCTATTACAAAAAAAAAAAAACGTTAAACCTCTTAATCTGACTCCTGTTTGTTAAATAACACATTGCCTACTGTATATTTCACAATGAATGCATCACCGAGCGGGTATGGTTACCTAACTAGCATGCGGCTTAGCATTAGCCGACGTTGACGTTACCTTGAAATAGATTTCGTCCACGACTTCATGGTAGGTCTTTAACTCATACAGCTGGACTTTGAAATACGGCGAAGAAAGCACATTCGTAAGAATCATTGGATTGAGGTTCATAGTCTTTTCGTTGCCCCACAGGGGCAATACGTTCCCATGTTTCCCTGACGGAGGTTTGCTAACGGCCTGCGTTGGTAGCTGGTTGCCGACGTTAGCCATGTTAGCTGAATCCCACACGGTGAAACTTTGTTTACGGTTAGCGTATGTACGACTATTGAGCCATCAATTATAAGCAAGGCTCGTCGTTCCTTTTAAAATGTCCCCCTCTCGATTTCTTGTTAAGCTAGAATTAAAGATAGTATCAGCGACTTTCCCGCCGCCGTATTAGCTAAAGTGCTACTAGGAGGTGAAACCGGAAATGTACCGTGAATGGTGCAGTAAACTACAGCTTGTAACGTCAGTTACGTTTTCACCGGATTTAAAAAATAAAAGCTTCTTTACTACGTATTTCCGGTAGGCTTTACAAATGCATGCTACTAAAAAATGAAAGCATGTAAACACAAACTGCGTAATTAAAGCCTATTTACAGAGATATAACATAATTTATTGTTTTTCAAGACATCAAATACGTTCCCAATTAAATTTTTGTATGAAATCAACTCAGTATTTATGTTGAACATTTTATAGTTTTTCTGAAACAGAACATGGTTTTGTTTTTCCAATGATGTATTCTCTATTAAATCTTCCTATTCCTATCCCAAGGTAACAACCAGTCATTTTAGTGATTTTCCATTTTGTTTTTATTTTTATTTTTTTAAACACAGTCAGAAAAAGTATGGATTACGACTGAGTATTATTTATACTATATTTTCTAAATTAAAGGGAAAAAATCCTAACCTTGCTAAGCATAATGACATGCCAACATAAACTCAGGTGATCAGCTGTTCAGTAGGAGGGATTTTTGAGCGATTCTGACCTACAGGCCAGGGGTCTGCAGTTTTTACAATCCATAGAGCCATTTTGCACTCAATCCAGCTTGATAATTTGTTTTGAGATTAAAAACATGGCCTTAAAAACACTTTTTAAATTTATTTTTTTTAAAGAATAACCATTTTATTTTAATTCTTTACATTTTGAACAAAGAAAAACAGAAAGCTTTTCTTCTAAGGGTTGTTTATATATTGGTGAAATGTTCAAATGATAAAAAAAAAAAAAAAACTCTTTTCAACCTAGCGAAAATAAAAGTATATCTAAAAATATCACTGTGGGTTATATTTATATATTAGTGTTTAACTGTAGAAAAAAACATTTACAGTTATACAAGCTGTAAACTGACAAATGTATAGTTTAGCAAAGTGGTATATCTGAAGATATAAAATATATAAAATTTTTACAAAAATGTGAGAGGCAAACATACATGTGTTAGATACTGTAATATGGGTAGTACTGTAAACACATGCATGGCAGAGCTCATTGAAGCGATTCTGTTTGGCAATCCTTCCTCTGTTTGTAGCCCAGTTTCTTGAAATCCCTGCAATGTTCTGTTCTTATCAATAGTTTGAAAATGTAAGCAATTAAAGAGGAGGATTATGATTAAAAACCTAAAAAAAATATATAACTAAAATTAAATACAACAACTCACTTAAAATAACCCTATTTAATGCCTCGTGTGACTCCATGATAAGATTGTTTTTGGCAAGTAAATAAAGAGAAGACAACAAGTTGTTTTTAAGGGGAAAAAACTGTATCGAAATTGATTTTAATTAATTTTAAAAGATTTTACAGAAATGTAGGGCCAAACTTTACAAACAGTATGGAATAAATTACAGACATGTGTTTTTTTTTTTTTTTTAATCAACATATACATTCAGCTCTAGTGTATTTAAAACAATCACATACATTTCTGTACTAAAACAAACCAACATAAATACACATTATTATAGATAATGAACACATATATTTCTGCATGACAAAAAAAAAGGAAACAAAAACAGTTTGGTTATCTTTACAGTTTTTTCATCCTCATTCACTACCAGGTGAGAGATATTCAGCTTTATTTGGCTGAGCTATTCTTAAGTATCTATAGTGCAATACATGTAAATAAGGATCTCACTGTCAGTTTTGTATGCCTTATGGCTAAAAAACCAAAGGAGCACACAATGTTTTTCATTCACTTTCCTTTAGAAATTATTATGAAGAAAACAAAAAATCAACATATTGAAACATTATGTATAAAACATTGTGAATCTCTGACAGTTACACCCTTTCAAAGCTTTCTTCTTTTCTTTTTTTAAATCAAAGAGCTAAAAATAAGACTTAATGCTACATTAGAGTCTCTCAGTACAGTGCAGAGAGATTGACAGCTCACTGAAACCGAAACAATATTGCTGTTAAATCAAGGTAGATGGACGTGCATTTGAGAAACATCTTTGTTGTTTGAGGTTTTATCAGAGAGCTAAATGCTGACAGTTTGTACAGAGTGTCCTCACAGAGTACAAAGAATCCGTTATCGGTGCAAAAAAAGTTTTAATAATGTTGTTCAGTTTCATGTTTTGAACAGCAGGGGGCTTTCACAGCCAGCAGATCCTGCAGGGGTCATACCGGGAAATGTTGCATAAGGGAAATAAAACCTCCTAAAGTCAGATAGGAGTAAGTAGGAGTAAGTTCGTTTGGCACCTGCATTGCTCCAGAGAGGTAGTTCCTCTCGTTTAAGACAAATTCCTATTAAAGCCTACCGCTTGATGACCACCTGCTCAAAGGCTCCTGTTACGACCCTGGAAAAGAATATTACATTGGGTTACTTTGCTGGAAATGAGGGCCGTTATCTGATCTGACTAAGTGGCATTCTTTTTCATGAAAACCTATCATGCTGTGAAATATAAAAAATGATTATCATGCATGTTTTACACATCAAACATCAAAAGATTAATTCAGATGTTTTAGATGCAATCTTTCCATATAAGATCCCTTATCTGACATAGTTGCGTTTTCTCATATTTACAGTAAATAGCCTGTGTTTGGCAGCCACGGTCCACAGTTACATAACCACACCCACCTCATGTGTTGACTTCCCAAAGCCGTGCTCCCACCGGGTCCAACAAACAAGCTGAGCCCCTCCTCTGTAGCAACACATTCACATTAAAAGTAAGAATGATGAGAATCTTTCAACATATATCAGCTCAACTGATCATTTTCCGGATTTGTCAAAGACCAAATAAATAAACGTGGGATAAACAGCCATAAAGTGTTGCAATCTTTGCCTGGAGTGTGTGGAGACACAGCACGTCAACAGCTCAAAGTAATTTGATCGCAGCAGTAAGATGCTCAGCTATTTTCCACACCAGGATTAGAGATACACACCCTCTGCACTGGAATCCAAGAAGCCATGGCTGAAATCCTGGCCCTGCAGGATTTTCTCTATGATATCATAAGCGTCTACCCGTGTAGCATCAACTCTCTTTAGCTGATTCTCCACTGAGTTCTGTTTTACAGGATGCCTAAGAAGAAAAGAACATTTGCAGTTAATAACAGCATATAGGCTTTCCATACAGCATAAGTTTTAAAGGTGTTCTACATTTTTAAAGCACACAGAATGCGACAGAATTATGATCAGATGTATGTAAACTGACTATGTTAGTTACAGATCTATTTACAAGGGGTATAAGCAATGTGTCTTACCTGAAAGTCCTGTTGGGCGTGGACATTTTTTCACCTGTAGAACAGCAAGTTGGAGAGCCAGTTGAAGGGGGCGTGCTCCTGCTTTCTTTCTCTCCCCTCTCCCCCAGCTGGTCACTGGGATCGATGCTGCCGATGCCTGTGGAGGTAGAGCCTCCAGAAGCACTTCGTCTGTGGCTCAGATCTGTTAGACTTGAATGATTTGAACTATAACCTGTAAGAATATAAGTTGCTATTAAAACTCATGAATGTTGCTCTTTAAAACAAGGAAACATGGATCGCTGTTATGGTACCTGAAAGTTTCGAGAGCTGACTTGCATAGCTGGATGTTCTTGAGCTGCAAAACGCAATCAGCTCCTCTGGCACTGATGCTGACTTTGTTGGAGTTGCTAAAAGAACAACGAATTACTTATCATGATTCTATTTTAATGCAAAGAAAATCTTGTCTTTCATTGGGTGATTATGTCCAGTACCGGTCACTGAGTGTGATGTATGCATGTCGCCTCCTTTCCTGTCCTCAAGGAGACCCTCTGCCTCACGCGGTTGGATTCCCAGAGTCATGGCTGTCGATGGTGGACTAAAGCAAAGACACAAACCAGTAAAGCAACTTCAGTACAGGTCAAAATATTAAATGCATAGAAGAAGATGATGTTTTTCCCAGGTGGATCATCAAATAAGTGGTCTTCCTAATTGTCAATCTTTCTGATCATATGTTTACGATGGCCGCCCTACGTCCTCTTCCCCATTTTCACTCACAGGTGAAGAGTCTGACATAGTGGAAAAATTGCAAATCTTCTTTTGGAAAACAAGCTTGCAATGCATACAGCAACTTTTAAAAAGAGCTTGCACGAGGAGAAATGGGCTTGTGCACGCTCTTGCACACATTTAATAGGCGTTCCCTCTCAGGAGCAGGAGCAGGTACAGGGCTGAGCATGTGCATTTTTCTTTTTAAAGTGGAGAGGGCTGGTATTTTCAAAAACTCGCAAAAATCCTCCTCTATACCTTTAAGTATTACAGGTCATTGGTAGGAAAACAAATACATCATAGGATCTTAATATTTCTTTTTGATATAAAACATTTTTTGTGAAAAAAGATGGACTTAAATGATATTATTTTAGCATGCTGGTTCAATTTGGACCTCCATGCTACAACTGGAATGTTACTTAAAATATGTCCTTTACTGTATGTACCATTCACTTCTTCCTCACATTAGGTAAGAGGCAGCACCTTATAAGCATCATCCAAAGATTCTGATCAACTCGTTTCTAAAACACAGCATTCAATCTGTTTATTTAAGGCATCTTAAACAGGATTTTTCTAAAAAAATTACAAGTAATACAATTTTAAGATGTCAATATATTCAAATGTAAACAAATATTTTGTTTTGACAATCAGGTTTCCTGTAAACACAACAAATGGAACCTTTAGGAGCCTTTAGGAGCTTTACACTGTAAACAGACTGCATTTACAGTACACATATAAACAAAATATGGCTTTATGTAATTCAACTACAAGCGTATGCCTATAGGCTCGTGCATATTTTCTTCCCATAACCAGCAACCAGATGTTTGTTTCCTAAAAATCCATTTTGGCTCAAGAGCAAAAGCAGAGAAGTGACTGACGGACAACATCTGCTATCCATTCAGGATATTATGCCCCCACATTCTGGGGAGTTCCAACAAAACAAATACATAGGAAGAAAAAAATGGGTTTAATTAATGTTTCCTACCTGATAATACCGGATCCTGTTAATATTAAATGTCAGCTAAATAAAAATCTGTGTAACAGCAACCTTATGAGTGTAGCCTGCATTTCAACAGCTGTGGTTTAGAGACAGAATGAATAGAAAATAAAGAGAGGAAGAAGCATGTGGCACCGTCGGTGAGCATCATTAACCCTCCCAATGCAGTGACTAACACAGGGGAGGATAAATGACTAAGCTACGGCTGTCCCCAAGGCAACCGCTGTAGTATTTAGACTAAACAACACTTGAAAGGGGACAAAAAGGAAAAGATTAAGAGGGCTTTTGCTTTTTTGTTACATCATATCCTCTAAAACTAAGAGAGTATGAATACATACTCTCAGAATATGTACTCTGAGCCAGTCTGATCACGTAGAAAGTATTTCTTTTGACTAAGGTAGGGCACAAAAACAACTGGGTGAGGTGTTATTATCTCCTAGATGAGATTGAGATAGGAGGGACTTTACAACTTTAATGTTGATTGTAGAGTGTGCAGTAACCAGAAATCTAAGTAAGCTATTTTTTAAATAACTGCATTTTCTTTCTTAAATTAAGCAGGTAAGTGAGTCCATTGAACTCATTTAGCTGGCAGATCATCTTATTTACATACTCAAGTGTAAATATACTTATTTTAATATTTTTTTTTTTACTTTGAGATTATTTTTGCTTTTAGGTGACAGACAGGATGTGATGAAAATAATCCCCCTGTGGTCAATGAAGGACCTTTGTACGAGTAAAACCCACTGTCGTTGGAAGCCTTTAGAGATGCTGACGCACAAGTAAGGGCTTCATAACAGACTCAGACTTACGTTTTAAAGCAGGGGTCTCCAGACATTAGCTGTGTAGAAATAACAACCTGGAACAGAGACACATTGTTGAGATAAAAGACAGAATCAAGACGTTGGAGTAAATGTTGCTTTCATAAGATTACAGTTTGGTTTTTGAAGCCTCATGACTCAGCAAGAATATGTATGTATTAAAATCTTTCCCATGGCTCAGACAGATGATCACACCAGAGGCTCTGACATGTCTCTGTTCTCAGAGCAGAATAACCTTTCCACACACTGAAGTCTGTCTGACAACACTGGTAAGAAAATAACCAAAACGATCCAGAGATAAGTAAATATGACTTAAATCAAGTACATTTACCTTTAATTTGAGTAGGAAAATAAAATGATCAGCCAATGTAATGAAGATTTTTACTCTTAGAATAAGATAAATAGACAATATGTACTTGGAATAAGACAATGCAATTTGTTTTTTCTTATTTTAAATGTAAATTGTCTTGTTTCATTGGCAAAGGGTCTCACATACAACCTCAATTCAAGAAAAACTGCACTAAAATAAGAAAATATGACTTATTTAGATTTACATTTTTTCCAGTGCATTTTATGGGATATACTTCAAGAGTTTTATTCTATAAGGTTTAAAACCAGGAAGTTCTGGTCACAAACTCAAGTAGAATTTTTGGCTCTTCTATAGAAGTGTTTGACAATTCCTCTTTACAAGGGGAAATTATATCATATATACAAACTGCAATACCTTAAACTAAAACTGGAAGCAGGTATCAAAAAATATTTTAGATTTTTTCTGGTCACAATTACAAACTTTAACCCCCACTGATATTAGATGAAATGCATCTAAAAATACTTTTAGATAAAATTAAAGTACTAAACTTTTAATTTCCCCAAATTCTTGAGGGCCGAGGACGAGAGGATTCAGAGGTTGGATTTTAAGCTGCTTCTTAGGTTCCAAAACTTTTTTTCTGATACTTAAGTTTTTATGCACATTGTGATCATTTGACCCAAATGTCCTGGAAGATCAGAAAGAAAATTAATCGGTTTATGACTTGACTGACCAAAGTTCCAGCTATATGGTCCAAAATCACAACATATGTGTTCAGAAAATTAAAGATGAGATCTCCAAATCTGAGAACCCTGTGTGCTGCACAAAATGAATGGGAAATATATTCAAATTAAAAAACTTCCTACCAATTAAAAAACTACATGGTTGAAATAAACATCCCTTATGTTTAGATGTGACCATTTTAGGTTGGACTCTAACCTTTAACAATTAGTCAGTGTTTTAGACTGGAAATTAGCAGAGAGAGGTGGGCTGCACTTCCAGGAAAAGTCCTACAATGGAGACCCTAAAGGTTACAGTTTCCATTGTAGGTGTTTTCCTGGAAGTGCAGCCCACCTCTCTGCTAATTTCCTGTCTGAAACATTGACTAAATGCAACTACACATTTAAAAAAGGACAATTTTCAGTTCAACTGTTAGCAAAACATTCTTATACATCTACACATTTAACCCTTTAAGCATAATTTATCCTGATATGAATAAAAAAATAAAAAATTCTCACCGTACCTTTAGAATAGAGTTGTCCTGTCTGCTGTTCTTTGTGTTGTATCCCTCCAGTAAACACCGCCGTACCGTGCTGCCAGACCCAGCAAACTCTGATAGGTTCAAGTCAGCAAAGCCAAGCTGAAAGTGGTCAAAGAATTAAAATGGCATTTTAGCTTCAATGAAAAAAAAAAAAACATAAAAAAAAATAGAATTTTTGAGCTGAAAAACTATTTGCAGTTGTCTAAACCTGAAAAGCTAAGTGTTAAATATAGGGATAATAATTTAAGTGTTTTCACTCCAATCTTTAACTTTATCAAGTAAGTTACCAATACTTATACCTTTGAGTTGTTTGTTATTTTAAAAAGTGAAGATTCAGCTCACTTTCTTCAATTTTAACAATTTAAATCAAGGCTGAAGACATGCTGCCATGAAATAAACACAATAAATCATTATAAAAAAAATTTTTTTTAAGTTAAAAGTTGACCTATTGTTAAGTTATCAGAATTAGAACCACCATGGAGTTACTTGGCGGTTGGCGATCACAGCTTTTGCAAAGGCTGGAAGTTCAAAACTCAGACTGTTTCTGTCCCTAAAACTAAACAAAAAGGCTTTGGTAAAAATATAGATGACACATCTACCCACCAAGGCACATTAAGCTCTAAATAAAAAGTAGGATTTTTAAATAAGATCTTTAAGAGTTGTAGTTAAATCATTACCTTTTCTAACCTAGCCCTACTTTCAAATACATTGGGGGAAAAAGCAGCATTTCAAGTTAAAAAAACATAGAATTCAAGGTTTGCTAAACTTAAATGATTAAATCAATGTTCTAAACTTAAAAAAAGTTGCTGAACTTTGCTGCCTTAACATTTTGAATTCTGACAACTACTCTTTTTTTTAACAGGGTTCAGCTTTTATTCTACAGCGTAAATCTCAGAGCAGCTGATAAGTAACTGTCTGTTTGTGCAGAGATTACAGCTTTATGGAAAGGAATGTTGAAAGGCGGAAAACACAAACAGAGACGAGTCACTTCGACACTCATTAAAGTTATTAGTTAACAAGGGTCCAATATTGACTTACTGACTGATCAACCAGCAACAGGGAAGTAATAAAAACTCACCCAACAATAAAATGAGATAAAATCTCCAAAGAAATTCATAAGAAATTGTTCCTTTATACTCTTGCAAAACCCTACCAATGTATTAAGTATTTTATAGCTGCTTTTTCTGCAAAAAGTTGAAATTTTAGAGGATAAAAATTACCTTTGCAAAAGATTTTCCACCTTTTAATTCCTGAAAAAACAAAAAAACAAAACAAAAAAATTATTATTCTCCTCACTGTTTGGACATTTAAACAAACTAACAGCGTGGTTTGTTGTGCCTGAGCCTCAGTTCGCCTTGGTGGTCCCATACCTTTCTCACAGACACTCGGCACATGCAGGGGTCCAGCACTCCTGTCTCTACGTTGGCGCTCATTTTAGAGATGAAAGAAAACCTTTTCTTCCAGTAGACACAGTTGGCTTGGACCGGCTCTCTGGGAGACAAGAAGATATTTTAAAAACTGTCCCCAACAGAACAGCTAATCACACACTGGAAAAACGACCTAGAAATAAGCTTTAAAAAATGTGTATTTACCCTTAATTTGAGTAAGGAAATGAGAGTTTGCCAATGGAATGAGTATTTTTAATCTTAAAATAAGATAATTAGATAAAATCCACATGAAATAAGACAATGTAATTGTGTTTTCTTATTTTAAATGTCTCTTTTACCTCCTAAATCCAAGAACAAATGCACATATTTTAAGTAAAAATTACTTATCTAGATTTGGATTTTTTTCCAGTGCAAATATTCTGCATCTATAGCTGGTTTCCTGAGTATACTGACTGTAAGGACATATTTATTCAGTAGAAAGATTGGATGAGCTTCCTTTATAATATAAATAGTTCCTGTTATATAGAAAAAGGCTGCTCTATTAAGCCTCTCTAAGTGGTGGACTCTCACTGGTCCGCTTAAATCCGAGTAACAACAAACAAAATTGAAAGACTTATTTTGTTGTCCTGAGCTTCTTTGGATTTTTTTTTTTACATTTAGCTTTCCTTTGGGATTTCACTTGGAATTTAGGGAAGTTAGATGAGGAAGTTTGGTTTCATTAGTGAAAAAAATAAAAAATAGAGGCCCTAAGGTAATGTGTCAGGGACTGGATGCAATCCCTGTGTTGAGTTTGTCTCATCAAATTTTAACCAAAGTAGATGAATAAGGAGTTTCATGGTGTATGTTTTACCAGAGGGTTTCATTTTACTGTCAGCTTGGTTGGAACAGGGATTTACAAAAGATCCACTTTATTTTCTGTTCCCTTGAGTTCATATTAGGATTTAACCCAAAATGTCAACACGTGTCTAACTTGGACATCCCTGAAATCTGCTTTGAAAACCAACTGCTGCTACTTTAAGCTGTTAGGAATTGCTACTGTTTTAATTCCCTGATAAAGGAATCTGGTTTTTCCAGATTAATACTGATTTCAAATTTACTTGATGTATAACCTTCCTAAAAATCATAGATTTCTAAATTGTTTTTTTAATCCAAAGCAAACCCAAAGAAATCTAAAGCATTGTTTGTATTTAATGTTTAATGTTTTCAAGACTATCCCAAATAAAATACATGTCACTTATAATTTATATGTACAAAAGGTGGGACTTCTTATTTTTTTATCAACTAGAAGAAAGCAAAACTCTATATAAATCACTTATTTGCTTGTTTTGGGCCTAATTTATTTACTTTCAGTATATTTTTATATTTAGATACAAAAATTGACGTTCTAAAAAGTCCTAGGTAAATGTATGTAAGGGATTCAAATATTTCCAAAGCATCAGATGCTGCATGGCTTGTTGCTAAGCAACTAGTTTAACCATCTATAGCAAACATTCTATAAACATATGTGGATCTTCAGGGGAAAAAAAACTTCTCTACTCTTCTTAACACCAAACAACTTTTTTTGGCTGCAATAATGTCAAGTTGGTGTATTTAAGTAACAAAATGCTGGGACGTTTTCCATAAAATATTAACTACCAAACACATTTAAAATAAAAAAAGATTTTGCTGTATTCTTAGTAACTTGCTCATGAGCAATAAATAGAAGAGCAGCCTTACCGAGAGGACTTGTGGGCAAAGCCTCCGTCCAACAGTCTCACTTTACAAAATAAAACTCCGTTGACGAAGGGAACCGAGGACAGCTCCTCCAAGTCGAAGTCTATTTTGAATTTAAACTTCTTTTTCTTCATAAGTATGAAGGACATGACTGCTGACTGTAAGCTGGGCGCTGTCTCTGGAGCGGAGGAGCTGAATTCTCCCGCAGCGGCGAGTCAGTGAACGCATCAGACTCGATCCAAAGGTTCAAACCCTCTCCTTCCCACCCACGAGTCATGACGTGGGGAAAATCCGTGATTTGGTTGGACACGCGGGGGAACGGAGAAAAAAAACACCCAGGCCGGACCACGCATTTCAGTTTAAAAGAAATCAATTAAAAAACGACCAATTGAAAGAAGAACTAACAGCAGGGATGGTCCCTTTAAGTGACTTTACTCTCATGATTTATAGTGAAACTGTTATAGAGAAAAGCGGAAGCCATGTTTTTCTCTCAGAGGTTAATTAGACACTATTTGATATATAATACAGGGCTGCTAACCTTTAACCAAACCTTTGGGTGAGATTTAGAAATAGTTTGGACAGGAAACCCTCAGGGTGAGATGAGGATAGGTTCAGCTATAGGTTGGGGGTTTTCAGATTATTTTACTGAAAAAAAAGTGGGATTTTTATAGCACAAAAAATTTTACTGAATAACAACAAGTGATCTGTAGTTATGTGGAAAATGTTTCTCACAGTAGAATTGAAGTACAACAGAATGGGCTCTACTAAAATACTTGCATCTTAAATATACTTTAAACTAAGAATTTCACAACTTTGTTTATTAATTATTCTCTGCAGTTAAAGTAAAATAAACAATGGGAAATTAATAAACTATTATTGGATTACTGACACTAATACAGGAAGCAGTGCAATCGAATCCCACGCAAATTCACTGTGTATGCATATTTGCTAATAGGCTAAGGATTAAAAAGATTTATTCATTATGTTATTAGTTTTTCTTACAAATGACAAAACAGCTGAACAATTCAGACCTTCTAGGAGGCTGTAGATTTTATAAAAACTCACCATGACAGGAGACGGCACTTCTCTGGATCTTTCATTTGGAAAATGTAAATTAAGTTTTTAAACATATTCAATTGACCGAAATAAGGATAAATTAATAAGATAAGAAATAATAGAATGAGAACATGCCTGTGGTTCCTACTCTATGAATCCAGGATAACAGTTCTTCTGCACATCCTCTCTGAATGTGGTTTGTCTTTTCTTTTAAAAAATAAAATGCAATGGTTCTTTTTCTTTTTGTGGACCTCCTATGGGTTTGAGAGGCAAACCTGAAAGTTTTAAGAATCAAAATATTTGTGTTGGTTTAAAAAGTCCTGAATTCCAACGGGAGATTATTCAGCTAGACTGCGCAATAATTATTGATCTTGTGAGCAAAACATGGACTAAAACTGGGACTAAAAAGCAACAGGTAAAGAGAAAACAAACCATTTGATGGGATCATACACTCAGTCTCCATCAATAGTTTAAGGTAGCTGCTGTATTTTTATTCATATTTACTCAAGATTGCTTAAAATCTTCAATAATTTACAAAGAGAATTATCCTAGTACAGATGAGATAAAATTAAAATGACATACCTCGCAAAAACTTTCTTTTTTCAATATCTGGCACAGTAAATAGGTGGGAATATGGACTGGATATGAATCTGGCATTTCATTATGTGTTAGCACTAAGGCTGTATTAAAAACGTGGCCTGGTATTTTATCACCATGGTCTTTTTATAAATAAATAAGTGGAACGGAGTTGAGTTTTAATGTCTGTCATTTTTTAGCGTGAGAAATTGGGAATATGGAGTGAGAATGTGTGACAACACTGAGATGGGTGAGTCTCACTCCCAATGGGTGAAAGTAGACAGCCCTGGTTACTATAAAGGGTTGTATTTTAAAAGTTATTTTATGGTTATGCTACAGATATAAAAAACTAAAGTTTTCATACAATTAGAATAATACAAAGGAACTGTTAAATGTTTTCTTTGTTTTTTTTACCACAGAAATGTAGGCCTACTTCCTTCGGGCTGCTTCTATATAAATACCAGCTTCAGTGCCCTCATTGTGCTTTGGTGACCAGCGTGTTGCTCCTACGTGCTGCTGGGGAAGTCCAGGTTGCTTTAATGGTGGCTTTAAGCTTCTCTGTTATGGAGGACCAACTCTGCCATGTTTAAAAATAAATACATAAATAAATAAATGTTCAATAAATAAATAAGCATAAAATTAATTGCCCAAAAACTACAATAAACTAATAATTGAAGGTAGAAATTAGTTTATAAAGTGAGACATAAATGTATGAATCTCTTTTCATTAGCTTCTTTATTTATTCCCCTTTGTAATAATTACCTTATTAAGTTATTGTCCCTTATAATCTTCAACTTTATTTATTTATTACTTATTTTTAAAGTATTTATTTATGTGCATGATATAATATTTTTGTAGAAGTTGAGGGGCAGAAGTTGACCCTCTAAGACACACAGCCATTCCTCATTTGCATAATGAGGCACAAATGCATACAGGAATGTAAAAATGACAGGCAGGCAATGAAAAAAAAAAAAAACGACAGGCAAAAATAATTAGCGCTAAAGAAATAAGTAGAGGAAAAAAAATACAAAGGAAGAATAAAAACAGACAAAAATATTATATCATGCACATAAATAAATGCTTAAAAAAAGTGGAAGGTTATAACGGACAAATGATAACTAAGGTAATTATTACAAAGGCGAGTAAACAAAAAAGCTAATTAAAAGAGATATATACATTTATGTCTCACTCTGTAATTTAATTTCTACCTACATTTATTTCTTTTTTGTATTTTGGGGGGAATAATTGTATGCTTATTTATTGTATTTATTTTTGAATATGGCAGAGTTGGTCCTCCATACTCTGTATGTTTGGATCCGGTGTTCCACATCTTTCTTTTGAAAACCCTCCACAGCTTCAATGCAGGGATTAGTTTATTCAAAGCATTACTAGACTGGATAACTCACCTTGGGCCTCAAGCAACTTGGATCCTGTGACTTTCAACTCTTCATTCAGACTCTGTGACCCTGAATAACAACTAAAATACAAAATGTATTTTTCTTCCACTTAACTTTTCATTAATGAGTTCCAACTTTTTCTGCACCTGCCTATTCTGTAAACTGTTTGCTGGACAACTGGGAAATCAATAGTCCTCTATATGGTTGTTCTGGCCAGAACATGTCTGTAACATATTATCATGCTAGAAAAAAAAATCTATTTCTATTGATCTCACTTAAAAGGTCTTTTCAAGTTGAGTTCTATTGGATTTAAGTTTTAAATGAAATTTACCCTTGAAAAATGTTTAAGAAACATTTATAGTGCTTGAGTTTCGCATTATGAACTAACTTGGTTAAAAAAACAGACTTTTTAGTGATATTCTAATTTATTACATCCAACACAATTTCAAATGTAAAAAGACAGCCAATTGAAAAACTAGGCTTTTTTTTTTAGCCATCTTTTATGTTCTCCTTACAGATATATCTTCAAATATTTAGATCAGAAGTATATTGGTACCAATTGTTATCAAGAACATATTAAATCGTTAAAGTTTTTAAGACAATCTGAGTTAAACACACTCATTTATTTTCCCAGCAGATCAGAATTCTACCTGACGAATATCGTTATTGACACCAAACAAGGTGGCCTCATAGTGACTCACAACACACCGCTGACAGTATAGCAGATTTTTGGACAACAATACTTTTAAAGTTCATGATATTTTGAAAAGTTAAAACAGATTTCTAACCGTGCACCTTTTGGATCTTATAGCACCCAGAACTAAGTGGCACAGAGAAGTTTGTGGATGTCCCCTAAGGAGGGCTATGGGCAGACATGCTTTATAATCAAGAGATTAAGTCTTTCTGTAGTGTGAGTTTTCTGTTACTTTCCATGGTGTTTGGGGTCAGTTTTGACCTCAGTCCTTACAGCAACAAAAATACTGCTTTTTATGCCTAACTCGTTTTATAGGCCTCGGTTGCTCTATAAGGCTTATTTTTCCTTCAAAAGATTTGTTTATATATTTTCAGTGTAAGGTACTGTGACTGTTTTCTTTCACTTCCAGTGAAAACTCAAATGACGCCCACTGGGATGTTGTAGTAAACAACTGGTTATTATGTCTTAGAACACATCTCTTGCATTTATTTTTAAAATATCAATTACAAGAGAAACCTCTACCTCTGTCAGTTGGCTGATGACTAACAGCGTTTTGTGAAATTGTTTAATTTTTTTCCAAAAAATATTTTAATGTATTTTTTTCATTAGAGTCTAAACTGACCCTCACACAGTAAAGCTATGACTGTTTTTTGCAAAGTATTTCAAAGGTAAATAAAGTTGGGTTCTTTGCTTTAATCAGTTATAATACACAGATTCAGGAAAAAGTCAAATAATCTTGATGCAGTAAAAAAAAAAAATGGGATACTTTTATGTATTTCATAACATCATGGGAAGGTTAAAGAGTTTTTGCAAAAGAGAAGGAGGACAATGTTGAAACTCAAGATGTGTAACGGTAATAGACTTCTTGCAAAGAAGACTATAGGGGGAAAGTCAACATTACTTTAGTTTATGGTCATGCATGCAAGCCGATGTACACCTTTAGTTAAGGCATAATAACCCAAAGTAAATTCAGAAGAAGGCAACGACTTGTACTCCTCTTTCAATAAAGACATTTCAACTCTCATACATAGGAATAAAAGGTAAGAAAAAAAACAAAAATAATAAAGCATTGTGCAAATACTCAACCAGGTTATTGTGCTTTTTTATTTAAAGGAAAATTACATAAAATTATAAAAAAACATACAAAAATAATAAGACAACAAATATAGCTATATACAATTTAAAAAAAGTATGTGTTTTTTATTATTATTATACTATTAATTATAAGTTTTGACTTTTTTATTCTTTATGTAATTATTAGACTACTTTTTCCCAACAGCACTTTGATTTCTTTTATCTCTGCTTTGATAAAATGTCGCCCACTGCTGGCGTCCAGTTGTATTGCCTCGTTAAAATCGCATAGCTCAGTGTTTCTCTCTGTGCTGACACGTCCTTCTAGATAAGCAGATTACAAACCCTCAGTAAAGCTCGGCAACATATCGCACTGGAAAATCGTGCAAAAAAAAAGACTAAAGATAATTTTTTTAGCATCATAAAATGATAATGCACTATGAGGGTTATTTATTTGCCCGCTTTTCCGTAGTGAGCCGCAGAAACGCAGCAATAGTAGTAGCTCCGCCCTCCGTTGCTGCAGTTCCTCAGAAGCACTGGCTGCAGAGTAAACCTTTGCCCTGAGCGCTCTGCTAAAACACCAACCAGCGAGCATTTATTTTTTATTTTTCCCTGATTGCTATTGAGGAGTATGCATGCGGATTATGGACAGGATTAATGAATGACCGTCAATATGGATTAATCATCCGATTAAGGTCTGCAGAACGGACGGCTTGTCTGCACGCTGCTTCCATAATAGCTCTGCAATGTATCCAGCGCTCCGGACGTCTATACTGTCAAGCGCCCGTTGCTGGGATGCCGACAGTGAGCGGTCCTACCAGGTTCTCTTTGATAAACTTGACACCAATAAAGATGGCAGGGTGGATGTGGCTGAATTACGAGCGGGCCTTAAGGCGATGGGGATGTTTCGCCACGGTGCAGCACAGGTAACCTGAAGCAGGAGATCCAGTGTTCTGCCAGAGATTTAAGTTTCAAGTCCTGGGTTGATCTTTCAGGGTTTCAGTTCTGATTCTAGATTCTCCTCTCTGTCCTACTGTAGAAAATCGTGTCATCTGGAGACCGGAACAAGGATGGGTGTTTGGACTTTAACGAGTTTACCAAATATCTGAAGGAGCATGAGATGAAGCTGATGCTGACATTCAAAAGTCTGGACAGAAACAACGATGGTAGGAGCTGGAGAGGAGGATTGGTGTTCACACTGGAAGCTCACATGTTGCCTTTTTTTAATCCAAACTGCATCACATTTCATCTGATCTTTCTTTTTGAATGTGTTTTCAGGGCACATTGATGCCACAGAGATCCAGCAGGCCCTTGCAGAACTGGGCATAGATATCAGCAGGAAACATGCAATGAAAATCTTACAAAGGTTAGACCTTTTTTTTTTTAAATCCATGATCTGCAAGCTGTTTTTTTTTCCAAACACATGCATGCATAGTCATAATTTAACTTTTTAAAACATGGAAATAAAGAAAAATTGTTTGTGGATCCTCAGCATGGACATCGATGGAACCATGATGGTCGACTGGAACGAGTTCAGAGAGCACTTCCTGCTGTATCCTGCCTTCAACCTGGAAGAGATCATCCGCTACTGGAAGCACTCCTCGGTAGGGTTCAGACACAAACACTCTGAGGCTGCTGCAGTGGAATAAATCACATGTCCCTTCACTCCTCTTCTGTTAGATACTATAGATTTTCTTTTTGCAGTTCACAACTGAGAGCAGCTCTCCTTTTTTTTTGTTTGGATGAGTTTCCCTCAGCGTGCTTTTCCGTTTCTTTCTAAATTGTGCTGGTCTGGTGTTTGGACTGGTTTGTTACCCGCACAGAACAGAGCTTCGCTTGACAGAACCTGTTCCTGAATGTTTCCCTGCATACCACAATGAAATCTGTCACTGCAGTGACTGCTGAACACATGCTAACTGGCTCTGAAATTCCCTTGTGTTCCCGCAGCTTTATATCAGATTGTAATAGATCACTAATTTTTTTCTTCCTATTTTTTTTCTGAGGAACCCTCATGTTATAAGATAAAAGCTTTTAAAAATAATCTAAAACAGGATCAGCATGTGAGGCAAAGGGCTCATAACTTTTCCTAATTTAAAGGACAACGCCATTTGATTTTTGCTCCCTTTTTTTCAGTGAATGGAAACTGAATGAGGTTGACGCTAGTCAAGGCTTTTGGGTTGCAACTTTACATTCAAGGTTAAGTAAATGCTGTCAGGCGAGACGTTAACATTGTTGCTACACAACTGCGAAAACAGAAAGCAGAAGTTGATCTTGCAAGGTTCTTGTCTCTGGCCACACACACCGTATGCTGTCACTTTAAGCCCTCAGCTATTTAAAGTGCAGAATTTAGTCATTCAATTGTATTTGTTGCAATCTATTCATGTCACCCATTCCTGTTGGAATACCAGCTGTTTACCCATTTGATCAAAACTAGTACCCTATTTTTGTAAACGGAAATTGCTCAGCAGGAAAAGTGAGCCAGTCTGTCATAAGATAAAAGATGCTTGAATGCCTGTGGTGCTTTAGTTCAGTTAGTTTGACATCAATATGCACCAGGATACCAAGAAAGCTGCCCTCACCAATGTATTTTTACAGAACAGCTTTTATTGATCTGAGAAGGCAAAGATGAACACATTTGATCCCAATGAGAAAACAATAATACATTTGGAGGAGTTAAGGTGAGGCTTTCAATCTTAGGAACATTTTAGGCACGGTGGGGGTAGCATAATGCTGAGGACCTGTTTTTTCTGCTGTATTTCAGTTGAACAAGAGAACTGGATAATAATAAAGGACTCATAGAACCTGAAAATCTTTAACTTAACCTCAAATGATCAGCTAGACGACTAAAACCTGGAGAAATGAAATGCTGAGCATACAATCTGGAGATACAGCAAGAAGTAAATAGAATCATGACAGAACCTGTTGACATTTAATGGTGGAGTGTTTGTAAAGCTAGCAGGTGTCATTTTGTATCTGGCATCGGCAACAAACTGTTGAATAAAAGTCCAAAATGAACCTGACATTCAACTTTGAGTGGGGTCATATGAACTGACGGTGCTTAAAGTAGATAATCTGTAATGATTGACGCAGTCAGTGTTTAATTCTGATTAATATAGGGGAAAATGTTGGTTTAATCTCTAGTTCCTGGACATTGGTGACAGCCTCTCCATCCCGGATGAGTTCACGGAGGAAGAGAAGAGATCAGACGAGTGGTGGAAGCAGCTGGTTGCTGGTGCTGTGGCGGGCGCCGTGTCTCGCACGGGGACGGCCCCTCTGGACAGGCTCAAGGTCTTCATGCAGGTTGGTGATGTCAAATACACGTGTGTGTGTCTGCTTGAAACTGTTAGGCTAAAGGTGTTTATGTTCACTCCAGGTTCATTCCTCCAAAAAGAACAAGATCAGCCTGATCGGGGGGCTGAGACAGATGATTGTAGAAGGAGGTCTGACGTCGTTGTGGCGAGGAAACGGGATCAACGTCTTAAAGATCGCACCTGAGACCGCAATCAAGTTCATGGCCTACGAACAAGTTCAGAACCGCATCTCAGATTTTTTCATTAAATAATCAGGTTAAGGTTACAGCTGGCAGTAACAGTGGATGTTATGTTTTCTGTTGCAGTATAAGAAGTTGTTAACTTCAGAGGGAAAGAAAATAGAGACTCATAAGCGGTTTATGGCAGGGTCTCTGGCTGGGGCCACAGCACAAACAGCCATCTACCCAATGGAGGTATGACTGGGCTTTAGCTCGCACCCACTTCCACTCAGGATCCGATCAGAGTCATTAAATTCACTAACAACAAGACAGCATGTCCTGAATGTTTGCCACTTTTGTGCTGTTCTTCTTTAAGGTTTTAAAGACTCGGCTGACCTTAAGGAAAACCGGCCAATACGCGGGAATGTTTGACTGTGCCAAGAAGATCCTGAGGAAGGAGGGGGTCATTGCTTTTTATAAGGGCTACATTCCAAACTTAATAGGCATCATTCCCTATGCAGGGATAGACCTCGCAGTTTATGAGGTGTGTGCAGTGTTGCCCTGTCTAGATATGGTTTCCTTTTTAGGCTTTAGTCAAACCTTTTTTTGTTCTTTTTATGTGTGTCAGACTCTGAAGAGCACTTGGTTGTCTCATCACGCCAAAGACTCAGCTAACCCTGGAGTTCTGGTGCTGCTGGGTTGCGGAACCATCTCCAGTACCTGCGGCCAGCTCGCCAGCTATCCTCTGGCTCTCATACGCACACGGATGCAGGCACAAGGTAAGCCCCAACCGGCAGATCGGTGGAATAGATAAAAAGTAAAACCTTACTTGTTGACTCCTGTCTGGATTAAAGGTATAATGAAGGATTTTCATGAATTTTTGAAGATCTATTTATCCATATTAAATGGATTAATATGCATAAAAATTGATTTTTATCCAGTTTTATCCATTTAAAAATAAAAAAATGCACATGATCAACCCTGTACCCGCTCCCGAGGGAACACCTATTAAACACGTGGACGAGGAGAAATGGACTTGTGCACGCTCTGTTTAAAAGTTCCTATTTCCGTCGCTCATTCAAGCTAACTTCCACTATGTCAGTGTCACCACTGGTGAGTGAAAATGGGGACGAGCAGGTAGGACGACCTTACGTAAACATATCAGCAGAATGATGGACAAATAGGAGGACAATTTATTTTAAAGATCCACCTTGAAAATAAAACATCCTCCACTATACCTTTAACTTAAGCCATTACATTTCACTGAAAAACCAAAAAAAAAAACATTTATTTCAGCTCATTTATAAGTGTACCTTTAACTAATACGTCCATTCATTTATAACAATTTTTTTAAGACTTAATACATAATTTGCATTCGTTGTCACATAATTGCACACTTGCCGTCACCGGTGGTCCCTCAGCTGGAAAAAAGACCCATATTTATGCTGCCACTGCTGGCAAGAGGAGTACATTCAAAACGTCATCCAATGCTAAACATTTAAAATACCGACAGTAAAAACAGCTTTGAACTTAAGGAACTGGAGAGGAGAGAAGCGGTCAGCAGATGGGGGTTATACAAACTATTTAAAAAAGGAATTCTAATTTGGAGGTGCTTTTATGTGACTGATTTTAACTTTTCTAAAACCGTGTTGCGCAGTAAATAAGATCTTCTAAACATTTTATGTAAACACTTCCACAGAAGTCCCAGATTATAAAAGTTTACACTAGAGAGGTTCTTACTTTGTTTTGTTAATTCAAATGTATTGTTAAACAATTTATCATTGATAATGAATTAATATTAAACATACATATTTTTCTGGTTTATTTAGCTTGGGCATGTTTGCCCTATAGCAATTATTAGTTTATGCGATGTTATTCTGACCTCGTAGTTCATTAGCTATTAAAGTTTTGTCATTATTTTAGGTTATAAATATGGAATTAAGTCAATTTTTCCATTGTGATGGTTGAAGATTAGAATTACAGCTTTATCTGTTGCGCAGTGACTCCCCAGCGTAATGACATAGTCTTCATGTGAATTTAAATGATTTACATTTTGATGGAAGGGACTAGAGTTATAAGCCTCTACTCGATTTAAAATAAAACAAATAATAACAGCTGGTTCACAAAAATATTAGAGCACATAGATAACTTTGTGAACCGGAGTAATTAACTATTTCTCTAAAGCAGATCAGTGAGTTTTGTCCAAAAGGTTACAGCCATTGATATCTAAGCAAAACTTTATTCAGTTTCCTTAAAATATTAATGCGACTCATCAGCATGTACTTCCTGGATTCAATCTGAGATTTGATCAAAATAGGTATAATTTACTTCACTGCTTTGTTATTGTTATAATAACAAATTGGGCCATTTGACTCTTAAATATAACAGATTATTAATGATTATTATTAAACATTGCTAACTAAAGGTGACCTCCTGCTTTTAGATAAATTGTCAATAAATAACTTTTTTTCTTACAATAGATGCTAAAAATACCAGAATCAACGTTGTTGTTCGTTAAAGCAGGGTTAAAATGTCCCCCTGCTGAGTGGGAACTGATGCATTATCAGTAATAGATGCATTCTGGTAGAAAGTGTTGTTTCTTTACTTAAAAACAAATCAACCTCCATGTTTTTTTGTGCTCTGCCTTCACTGTATTTTCTTCTTCGAGCGATGCTGAAGTGGATCGTTCCACAGCAGTTTGGAAATTAGATCTTTATGTAAACTGTAATAAACTAGAAAACGACTTTATGCACCAGCTCTGCTCATCATAAACTCTTAAACTCTTGTTATAACCATCCTCTAGTGTTAAAACCTCCCTGTAAGTCTTACATCCATTATAAACAGCGCTGCTCCTCTCATCTGTTTGTTTTTTCTTCTTCTTTGCAGCGTCTCTAGATGTGTCAGACCAGCCCTCCATGAGTTCTCTGCTGAGGACGATTGTAGCCAAAGATGGTTTCTTTGGGCTCTACCGAGGCATCCTGCCAAATTTCATGAAAGTCATTCCTGCTGTCAGCATTAGCTATGTGGTTTACGAGTACATGAAGACCGGCTTAGGGATCTCAAAATGATGACTGCGAGGAGCAAAGGAAGAACACTCAGTAATTGTTAGACTTGAAAGCAAAACACACACACAGACACACACAAAGTAATCTCCAAAACATACAGAGCATGACTTGATTGGTTGACTGGATGGAAAGCTGTATGTATGTTTTAACTATTGCCTGCCAGTAGTGTTTTGATTAATTGTGGTGCGCATGCTTTATTTTTAATCTTAAGATTGCACGTCACACTCCCATACACACAGTCTGCAAAGACATTTCTGAAGAAAAAAAAAAATTTTTATTTACTGTTTTAAGTTGTGATGAAGCAAAAGATAAGACATGATGTGATGATTTTGTTTATATATCTATATATGTATCTAAGAAGAAGATCTTTCCAGGGAAAGTTGGATCTTATCCTAAGCTATGCTGTTTTTCAGGGTCAGAAAAGTAACACTAAGGCTGTTTCAATCTGTACTTGTCCTCACACTGGAGATCTCATTTTTCACTTTTACTTTTAAAAACACACCTCCCCTTTTAAGGACACAAGCTTCAGATAAGCAGGTCTCCAACCAGCAGCTGTCGACTAAACAGAACGAGGCCTCAGAAGTCCATACTTATTAACACTGGAACCGAGTGTGCATAACGACACACTTCTCGTGCAATGTGAAATCCTGCGTACGTCATGATTATTTACATGTGCCTTACAGCCTCTTGATGCAAACCTCGGAGATGACTTTTTCAGCTATATAAACTGTATCTATGTACTGTATATCGACATGTTTTCAGGTATGCTTATTTATTGGACTGATTGACAAATCCTGTTAATAGACTGAAATACCTGTAAAGATCAAACTGTCTGGTGTCTCTTATTTTCAATTTGAAAACATGTAAGCATGCAGCGCAAGGATCCATTGTTATCTAAAGCTAAAAGATGAGCATAGATGTTTTTATTTTAAAGCAAACATGATAGTGTGATCTCTGTGTGATTTCAGCTATAAGAGAACATCAACACTTAATGGATTAAAGGTCAATCAAGATTTTCTATCCAAATGTACGTTTTGCTTTTAGCTAGAATGTTATACTATAAAGATGGACAGGGATATTTATGTTAGCTATTGTTGCTTAAAAAGGGTCAAGATGACAGACAGATTAGAAGGTTTTGAAAACACTGCCCTCTCTAACACTGCGATCATTGGTCAACATTTTAGGAAAAGATTTCTATGACATTCAAGTTTCTTAAAAGTTTACTATATTTGCAGTTTTTAATTTTTAAATAAAAATTGATTATATGGAATTCAGCTTAAAAATTTGAAGGAGAACATTTTTTGTTTTTTATTCTGATGATAGCTTTAAAGGGCTTTTCCTTAACGAACTGGTTTTATCGTGGCCTGAGTGGGAATTACCAAAATTTGAATGGAATGGCTTTTATGTTTTGTCGGATCTTTGAATTGGTTGGCACATGCAAAGTGGATTTTATTTAAATGTTGTAAAACCTTCAAATAAAGTTTTTGAACTTTGTAACAGAACAATAGCAGATAAAAGCTTTATATTGCATGGAGACATGTAATTTAGAGTCAAATAAATGTGCAGTTAAAAGTCAAATGTTTCCCTTTGATGTGCTGTCTTCCGATTGCTGGTTGCAGAGGTGGATGAACCAGAAGTTACAGAGAACAAGTTGTGAGAAGGTCAATTTTCCATGCTTTGCCACGGGTTCTTACAGAATCACCTGTCATCATACCTGTGCTTCTGCTTGCCTCTGAGGGGTACCTTAGGGCTCTATGCTTGGTCCTCACCTGTCTTTCCTTCACTCCCTGCCATTTATTACCATTTTTTAGGAAGCATTACACAATTTAATTCAAATGCTGATGACTTTGAAATGTGACTCTCTTGAGAAGGATAGTTTCCTTCATCCATCCATCTTCCCCTGCTTAGTCCTTGTCAGGGTCGTGGTGGAGCTGGTACCAATCTCTGGCAGTCTTTGCGCAAGATGCGGGGTACACCCTGGACAGGTCGCCACTCTTTTTCAGGGAAGCACAGAGACACACAACCATGCGCACACACACACTCATACCGCGGGACAGTTTAGAGAAGCCAATGAACCCAACACCTCATGTTTTTGGACTGTGGGAATAGGCAGGAGTACCAGGAGAGAACCCACGCTTGCAAATGGAGAACATGCAAACTCCATGTGGAGAGACCAGGAATTGAACCCAGAACCTTATTGCTGCAAGCCAACATTGCTGCCCATTGCATCACCGTGCAGCCCGTGGATTTTCTTCATTTTAATGAAAAGAAGACCGAGGTTGTTCTTTTTAATCCCCTGGTTCCAGCTGTATTCCCACCCTTGAATATTCCTCTTGGTCCTAAGGTGTAAAAATAGACCCTAGCCTACTTGATGCACATTCCTTTACTGTGGTTACATCCTCTTTCAGATTTGTCAGCTTTCAAAAGGAATGCTTACCTCTCTAGGTGCAATGATCCAATGCCTCATTCTTTTCCCGCCTGGATTATTGTAATTCTCCTTTGACTGGAATGAGCTAGGTCTTTCTTTTCTGCTTATGGCTGTTTTAAAATGTTGCTGCACAATTTTAACTGCTGCAAGTAAATGACAGCACACATTTTAGTGTCCCCTCACTGGCTTCCTGTTCAGTTTCTAAATTAGATTTCAAATAGTTTTATATATTTGTAAGTTTCTTACAGTCCTGTCTGTTTTTTTTTTTGTGATACGTCATCAATTCCTGCAATTTCGTATTGTTAGAGTGGCTCGAAAGACACTTTATATTCTCCAGAAGGCATTTTATAAATTTAGATGTACTGTAGTTTTGGCTCCTAAAGCTGAAATGAGATCACCTTGCAGGTCAAATCTCCTGCTGTTTAGATAAAACCTATAAAAAAAAAAAAAACACTTTGTCTTCTTAACATTTTTGAAATACATGGATTCTTCTGAATTTTTATAGCCCCTTTATCCTATACTTGATATAAAGTTTTTTCTCTATTATTGTTCCCTTACAGCACTTTGAAGGGGCCGTTATGTTTTTTTAAGTGCTTTAGGAATAAAGGGCTACAGAACAATGTGTATGGCATAGTGTTGTATGTTGGATGAGCTGCTGAAGGAGACGAACTAAAAAATAAAATCATACACCAGTTTTTCTGTGTCCTGTTTTGACAAGAAACACTTTATTGTTTTAAAGCTAGTGATAGGCTGATTAGGCATCACATCTAGTTTTAATTTTATAAAGAGAAATCTTTCTCCATGATGTTATCTGAGGTTTCTAGCATGCTCTTTTATTTTAAGCCTCATCCAGTCTAACTAATAGCAGATTTCTAACCCAAAGCCAATGACATTGGTCTTTTCTGGATTAAATTGAGGAAAAATCTGATGCATCCACACTTTGATAAATTGAAAACAGCAAGTGGCTGTGACAATGGGGGTGTCACAGGATAAATAGCATTTATATGGTAAGAGATCTTGTAACAAATGATTTAACAAACAAAGAAAATGTCTCAAGAAAGGAACCTTAGAGAGCTTCACATGCTATCTTTGTTCACTCCGATTTTTATTACCAAACGACACAAAGGCAGCTATAAAACTTCTTTTTTATTGCCTAAGTTTTATTGCTACAGGCTCCAGTGAGGAAAGTATCATTGTCTGCACTCATTTCAGTATAACAATGTTATTTTTACCATACATGTGAATGTGGAGACAATAGAAGAAGGGTTATGCATTGCGGATTATGAACAGCCATTTCAACTTTAACGCACCATTATTGCATCAAAATCTATGGCTTTTATTCAACCTTCTTTAAAAATCTGAATCATGTCTGCGTTATGGATATAACATTGTTTGTTTTTCCAAATTAAGTTAAAAATTAGACTTTTCATTATTCTATAGAAAGAGAATAGGCAGAGCATATAAGTCTAGAAATCAATGAAATTCTTGTCAATAAAGATCAACCAAACAAAGTTAAATCTCTTTGCAACCAGTTATTTAAAATTGTCTTTGATTTTCCAATTGGCATTTGGAAATATTTATCCACATTTGCTCTGGAGTCTTTGGATATCCATTCCTAGATAACAAACCTCCTTTATAACAGGAATATTAAGTAGTACCCTTTCTAAACTATCATGAACATTTAGTTCACACTCTCTAAGATTTAGATGTAAACCAGAAGCCTGGGTGAATGATTTCACTACTTGTAGGGGCAGTTGGGTACCTCCTCCTTATTTCTTAAGAATAGTGTTGTGTCATCTGCTAGTTGGCAATTGTTTTCCCATCTATGTTAATCCTTCCCACTTTTCAAAAGAACATGTATGAACAACAATGGAAACAGACTACATCCTTGTCTTATACCTCTACCTATGTTAAATCTTAGACATGTACCCTCAGGTAGAGAGAATAAGCTATTTATATCTGTGTGTAGCATCTTAATTATATTTGGAAAAATATTCTCCAAACCCAAGATGTTGAAGAGTTTTTATAAATAAAATGGTGTTTCACTGAATCAAATGCTTTTTGGAAATCTAGAAATAAAACATACCCTCATCACTGTAATCAATTAGGTGCAAGGCCAAACCTATTATGTCAATTGATCTACCTTTCATGAATCCTGATTATGAACTGCTTATAATTTTTGAAAGTAATGATGAAATGTTCCTAATTTGAATTGAGAAGAGTAATTATTAGTACTGTCTACTTTTAAGGGTAGGCTTAAAACTTTCCTTTTTGATCAATCTTATAGTTAGAGGGGCTCAGATTATCCTGAGCTATCGCTATAGTTATGCTGCTATAGGGTTAGACTTCTGGAGCACATAGGGACCCCTTTTTCATCATTTTGCTTCATTCTATCTCTATTCTTCCACTCTGCAGAATCTGTTAGCTTACTCTCTAATGTTATGCTCTCTCTGCCTTTTCTCATTGTAGCTTCGCTCTCATCTGTTCCTGTTTGGCTGTGACACCACCCTGGAAAGAAATATCAGCTGTGCTACAGCCATAAACACCTTTGTTTATAGATGTTGGAGATCTGCCTGTTTTTCGAGGGTCCTGTTTCTCTGACTGTGACTGGCTGGATGTGCTCTCTTCATCCTCTGACATTGGAGTTGGCTCAGAGGTCGTCTGCCTGGCTGTGTGTTTCCTGGACTTTTACAGCTGTTTTTTGTATCTCTGCTTCTGTCTCCTTGAACCCCAGTCGGCCTCAGTAGGTGCCCGTTCACACTGAGCCTGGTTCTGCTGGAGGTTTCCTCCTGTTAAACGGGAGTTTTTCTTCTCCACTGTCGCTACAAGCATGCTTGATGAGGGAGTCAGATGCAATCAACTGCTTTTCCTTAGATAGAAAACTTTCAATCAATTTGACTGTATGATCTGGTGAACTGTAAAGTGCCTAGACATTACATGTGTTGTGAATTGGCGCTATATAAATAAACTGAATTGAACTTTATGATCTAATATTAATATTTAAAACTTTCGCTCGGTTCTCTGTACTTCCTTATTAGAAGGCGTGTCCGCTGACTACGTCACGTATTTTCTCGCTCCTGATTAGCGGGCTGCTGGGATCCTTTATATCCTAATCGCTTACCGTAGCATAGGCACCGCTGCTGTTTGTGAGTGGAGGTTTAACCAGAGCGGTACAGAGGCTAATCCTCCTGCAGTGCAGAAGAACAGCAGCGGGTGTCGGTGAGTTTCTGAGTTTCTCCTTCGTATCCTCGGGGGCTGCGTTGTATTATAGTTTCTGTTGTGCTTACAAACAAACAAAAAACAACAGAAAACACATCGCTCATGCGTTAACAATGGCAGTTAGCTAGCTGACTTTGACTGCACCTAAAAATATTCTTTCGGGGTGAGGGAGCACAGCTGAACATCCAGCAGGGAGAAGACTAAACAGTTTACAGTTTCCCCTGGCGAGGGGAGGGGAGCTTCAACTTTCTGATCTACTTCACTGGATTTAATCTGTTAATCTGATGGAGTTTAGGTGCTCTGTGATAGTTTGTGTGTATTTAGGTAAACTGCTGTCGTCTTGTTGGATCTGACCAGACTAGTTCCAAGTTCACAGACAGTAAACCGTGTTTGTTGCTCCATTGTAACCCGTTCCTTATCTGTCTTGGCTCTCTGCCGTCTAAAGCTCATTAGCCGTAATGCTACCAGCCGGGGATCGTTATCATTTGGACGTGTTTCCTTTGTTTCCGCCCGTTAGTTTTGCTTACAGGACGTCGCATGACATGGGAAGCTGTCAGTGCTTGTCAGGTGCTGCCATCACATTCCTCTGCGAGCAGCAGCAGAGCTGGAAACAGCCAAACCAGCCTCTGTGTTTGCTAACCTGCTTTAATCTCCCATTGTGGTTAATATGCTAACAGGCTACAATGAGATACAAGCGATGCCATCTTGGCTTATTTGTTAAACTGATTTTATTATTTACCCTGATTAAATTTACAAAATGTATATAGAACAGTTGATTAGAGGTGTATTCTTTAATATGTTTTTTTTTTTTTTTTTTTTTTAAGAGACTTATCACTCCTAAATCTATTCACCCACAATGCCTTGCAAAATTATTTCCGGTTTCTTGTGTCTCCATCAATAACTTTGTTTATCTGTTTACTTACTATCCTTCCATGGCCGCTGGAAGTACTTTTGAACAGGGGGTGCTGTGGAAATGTTTTGTGAATTTTTGGTTTTTGGGGAAAAGATACCTATTAGGACAATTTAAAATACAATAAAAAATAAACAGAGATACATAGCTTAATTGTCATATACAATTCAGTGCAAATAACCAGGATCTGTAACACACAGACATCATTAGTTCTCAGGTGAATAAATGAGCTATTAATTAAACTTCATAATAACACTATGATGTAGATTTGGCCAGCTGGCATGGACCCGAGTCACTTTGACTCTATTAGCTCCAAAATCGTTTTATTTAAAGCACAAGAAAATAATTTAATAATATATTTTTTATTGTCATTACACTCTCAAAAATACAGAGCAATGAAATGAACTCTCTGCATCTAACCCATTCCCCTTGGGAGCAGTGGGCTGCCACTGTGCGGCGCCCGGGGAGCAGTGTGGGGTTGAGGGTCTCAGAGACCCGGAGTGGCAGTCTGTGGAGTGGGGCTTGAACTCAAAACCTCTGGATTCCAAGTGCAATGCCCTAACCACTAGGCCATCACTCCCCCTTCCTCTATTAATAAACTATTTAAAATAGTTTGAACAGTTCTCCAGATCCATTACACAAAGAACAAAAGATCAAAAGAACAGTCTAAAAATCTATGTTATTCTAGTTTATTAAAGCGTTAAGCTCTGTTTTCATCTTTACAGCACCATTCCTGTTTTACAAACGCTCTGATCTTTATAATGCAGATCACATATAAAAGAAATATAAATGAATCATCATTCACAATTTATCTCTCGGTATTTACTTTTGCTTTCTTATTGAAAATATTACCTTTATGAGTAGAATATGTTATGTTTAAAGTTATTGTCGGTGATGTTGTAGAATTTCCTTGTTTTTGAGCAAATTATTGGATTTAGTTTCTTCTGTGTTTCCCCGTCTAGCACAGATCATGCTTCCTCTACAGCTGCTTTGCCTCATTCTATAAAAGATTTTCCTTGCATTTAAAGCATATGATGGATTTTTATTTTCTTTGTTTTCCGTCCCATATCTGAAATCATTATATTTCAAGAGGTTTGGCCTTTTTTATTTGAACTAATTGAGTGGATGTGTGTTTTTCTAATTAATCTTTAATGCAACATTTATGAACACTGAGTAGATTAATAATTCATTTTTCGATTGATATTTTCAATCTTTCAATAAAGGCTATGAACTTAAAGCGTTGGAGCAGCTTCTTCCATTTTCCAAATACGCTGGTGAGAGCTCATCTCCCCAAAAAAGGCAAAGAAATGGACGAAACCCAAGAAGGGCCTCTTAAAAAGCAGTTGCCTCATTGCTACCAAGGATGGTGAAAATCCAGAGCAAAGTTAAAACACAAATTTCTCTCTAAAATGGGAAAAAAAAGATACTTGCCTACATATGGGCTGGGAACAAGGACTTTAAGTTTCGCCACAATATTTTGTGATATTCTGTCATACCTATAAATGTGATGATAAATACTTAGAAAGTAAAAAAAAAAAATCATACCTATATTAAAATGAGCTTTTACAGATGATCAATTCAAAAGCTCTGCTCAGTCAAGAAAAGTTGAAATGGTTAACTCCTCTCACAATACTTTTTTTATGAGGGGATTTATTTGCTTTTTTCTGTGTTATTTAGGCGTCACAGGGAGAAGATCACTCAAAAAAGAGGAGAACCAGTTAACCAAGTAAACCTTTCTGTAACTAAAAGGAATAATATTTAATGTGGTTTTAGCACTAGTCTAAATATTTTTATTTAGGTCATGTTTATTTTTTTTATTAGAAATGTTTGTTTTAGTATTTAACTTTATGAAACAAGCAGTTCTTTTTTTTTCTGCCTGTTAATTGTCTGTGCTGTTCTTAGGACCACTAAACGTTCATGGTGTCATCAAAGCTGTAGAGTTGTTTCGAAACAATGAGAATGGATAACTTAAGAAGTTGATCATTACCAAAAAAGCTTTAGAGTGCAAAGTCTCAAATATTTTCCAAAACAAAAACAAAGCCCTAGGCGTATTAGGTGACTAAATAGAACCTAGAAAGATTAATCAGAACGACTGCGGTTCTTATTTCAGCCTCTTTCCTCCTAGCACAAAATGTTAAAAAGAAAAAAAGGGCTGTTTTACTTTAAATACAAGGAAATTTTTACTCTTTTTCTCCATTATGATCTTGCATTTACTTCTCAAATTAAAGGCACATTTTCTAACTTTTGGTGGATTTGCTGGATTGTTGTAAAGTTGGAGTTTCTGAGCTTTATACTAAAAGTAATTATTTTCTTACAGAAGCGCGGCGAGTAGTGAGACACCATGGGCAACACAAGTGACAGAGTGTCTGCAGACCGCCATGGGAAAACCCATCGCTCCGACAGCAGCGGCAGCCAGAAGGACCAGGACTCCAGCAGCAAGATGGGGGATAGCACAGACGACCCCAACGTCTTCAACATGCATGGATCTGAGTCCAAGGTAGATGCCTAACAATGTGATCATATTGTTTTAGTTTTTAATGTTCATAAATCATCCTTCATTTATACAAATCAGACTATATATCTTTGCAACAGCACAGTATTCATATGTGTTTATTTTTTAGACTTCAGGGGAGAAAGAATTCACTCCAGATTTGGATGACCTGGTTAAAACCGGTCCTCAGGCTCGACCCACTGTTATTCGCTGGGCTGGAGGGGGTAAAGAAGTCTATATAGCAGGTTCCTTCAATAACTGGAACAACAAGATACCCCTAAATAAGAGGTGACCAGGGAAAACATAGTTTCAGATTTCTCACTGCTGTTTTCTTAAATTAATATATTTTTATTCTCACTGCCATGTGTAGAAACTCTGGTATAGCCCTGAAACTCCTTTTTTTCCCCCCTCTTCTCTTCTATATTTAAAGCCACAATGATTTTGTAGCGATTCTGGACCTGCCTGAAGGAGAGCACCAGTACAAGTTTTTTGTCGATGGACAGTGGCTCCATGACCCCTCTGAGGTACAGAAGCTAGTTTATTAACCCTTTTATACTTAAAAAAAAATGCACATATATTCTGAAAGTTGAAACATTTATCAAACCAATCTACTCGGTTTAAATTTTTAAAACTCTTTAGAAATATAGAAGGAAAAAGCTTAAACTGTGCAAAGATGTAATTTTTACCTGCAGTTAACTCAAATCAAGTAATTTCAGGCTAAGAAATGTTATTTCTATATTTCATTAGATCAATAGCTGATGTTTCCTTCATTTATTTACATGGGCAAATAAATAAAGAAGCCCAGCTTATTATGAAAAATATAATCTGCAGATCTAGTAAGACATGAGTTGCCCTCAAAACATAAATTCTGAATTTTCAGAACTTTGTTATCCAACTAGATTATACTGAACAGCACTGGAAAACCGTTATGGGTTCTCCCAGTGAGGTTTAAGGAGGTAGAAAGTCACAGAAATCAAAATAAAATTTACAGTGACAGGACAAATCCGCAGTGTTTAAATACAGCTAGATGTTTACTATACACAAAAAACAGTGTTTATTTAAGTTTATAACAAAACCTCATATAACCATCTTAAAAAGAGCTAACACTGACAGCTGCTGCTTAAGTTTTTTGACCTCTAAATGTTTAATTATCTAACACGCTAGCAGGACAAAGCCACAGTGTTTAAATACAACTAGATCTTTACTATACACAAAAAAAAAACTGCGTTTATTTAGGTCTATAACAAAACCTCATTTAACCGTCTTTAAAAAAGCTAACACTGACAGCTGCTGCTTAAGTTTTTTAACCTCTAAATGTTTAATTATCTAACACGCTAGCAGGACAAAGCCAGTGTTTAAATACAACTAGATCTTTACTATACACAAAAAAAAAAACAGCGTTTATTTAGGTCTATAACAAAACCTCATTTAACCGTCTTAAAAAAGCTAACACTGACAGCTGCTGCTTAAGTTTTCTGACCTCTACATGTTTAATTATCTTACACAGTACAGACCAAGCAGGACAAACCCCCCTGTGTTGATAAACACAACAAACCATCAGACAAAAAAGTCACTTTAAGTAATCTTGGAGAAGCCTTCAGTTTGACTAATTTATGATTATGTTTTTATTTATTTTTTTAATCAAACTGTTGCATTAAAGGCAACCCATCCCTAAATGAGCATATTTGGTGCAAAATAGTTTATTATATTTCCATCAGACCAAACTTTTATAGTCTCATTGATTCTTTCATATTTTTACTCATTACTTCCATCAAGGAGAGTTTGTGTTTGTCTGTCTGTTTGTAAAGATAATTTGAAACATTAGGGATGGATTTTAATGATATTTTTATCATAGGTGTTTTTCATGCCAGGGAACAATCCATTAAATGTTGGTGATGATCCAGATCATAATCTGCATACAGGAATTTCTTTTAAAGATTCTCCAACATTAGATAACACACAGGGACATTTGACCCGAGTGGAGGGGTGGTTATTAGGGATGTAACGATATTCACATTATCGCGCTATTGCGGTGGTAAACGTGGGTTACAATAATAAAAGGACAGGTGTCCGTCAAAAAGCAAGAGGATTAAACACAGTCCCGCGGAACAAATCATTGTTAGCTACATAGACCATGATCCTTTGCTCTGCGTCGGCATACCAACCGTTCTTAAGCCAATAGGGTTGCACGCGGATTGCACGCTGTCCACACAAGCTCAAAGCAAGCTGGCATGGCCGACAGCGATAGTTGTAAGGATGAAAACAACAACACAGAAGTTGAGATTGTGCCCGCCCCTGCAGCTTTTAAGTCAGATGTCTGGAAACCTGTTTTTTTTCGCCGTGTCAGACAACGCAAAAGGAGAGAAGGTGGTGGACAGACAATGGACTATATGCAAGCACTTCCACAGTAAACTGCGAACACGAGAAACACAAGCAATATGCTAAGTCATCTGACGACTCATCATCCGGAAAAGTTTGCAGATTCTCTCACAAAGAATGTCCTTTCCGGTCAAAAAACCCTGAAGGAGGCATTTTTTTTTTCTTGAAATGCACGTCTTTTGATCTTTGTGATGAAAAATGTGAACATAAGCTAACTGATAGGTCAGTGTTTTTTAAAAAGGCTTTTTGTCTGACTATTTTATTTAAGTTTAAGTTATGTTCCTAAATTCCAGTTTTAAAAGGCTGCTTTTACTTACCTTACACATTTAAACCTGACTTAACTTGATATTTGTTTGCACTTAAAGGGAATTCCATATTGTTTGCAATTGTTCTGGTTGCTTCTTAACTTGAACATTACACAGAAGAATCAACAGAATACTGATGTTCCTGACTAAAACTCGCACTTTAAAAGCACTATGTAAACAGCGTTTTATGATGTAATGATCCATGAATACAACAATAAATTGCCTGTTGAGTGGCAGAAGCGGAAAAAATGTCTGTATTTTTTTGCTATTATCATCACAAACACTATCGTGAGCTATTTAACAGTACTGTGAGGTTTTCCACAATATCGCAATAAATATCGTACCGTGAGGTCATTATCGAAATTGTATTGTACCGTGAGATTTTGATATCGTTACATCCCTAGTGGTAATGTCCTGAAAACAATCATTTGGCAATGGTTGCATCTATTAGTTTTCATAGTCTTCTGGACCTACCTCACCACCCTCCTTATCCCCTCCTATGATGTGAACAACTTTTTTCAGGCTTTTTTGTTGCAGATCTAGTTCTTGTTTTTTTTTTCAGCTGCTTTCTAGTTGCCTATTCCCAAATTTTGAAGATCAAGATGTCTTAGTGGAATGACAAATTCACTCTTCTTTCTCCCCCATAGAAGTCGCTAAGTGCAGTTTGGCTCTTTCTCATGTATCTACAGGTGCTGGTCATAAAATTAGAATATCATGAAAAAGTAGATTGATTTCAGTAATTCCATTTAAAAAGTGAAACTTGTATATTATATTCATACATTACATACAAACTCATATATTTCAGATGTTTATTTTGTTTAATTTTGATGATTACAAATGACAACAAATGAAAATCTCAAATTCATCATATCAGAAAATTAGAATATTACTGAAGACCAATAAAAACAAAGGATTTATAGAAATGTTGGCCAACTGAAAAGTATGAACATGAAAAGTATGAGCATGTACAGCACTCAGTATTTAGTTGGGCCTCCTTTGGCCTGTATTACTGCAGCAATGCGGCGTGGCATGGAGTCGATCAGTCTGTGGCACTGCTCAGGTGTTATGATAGCCCAGGTTGCTCTAATAGTGGCTTTTAGCTCTTCTGAATTGTTGGGTCTGGTGTATTGCATCTTCTTCTTCACAATACCCCATAGATTTTCTATGGGGTTAAGGTCAGGAGAGTTTGCTGGCCAATTAAGAACAGGGATACCATGGTCCTTCAACCAGGTACTGGTAGCTTTGGCACTGTGTGCAGGTGCCAAGTCCTGTTGGAAAATGAAATCTGCATCTCCAAAAAGTTGGTCAGCTGCAGGAAGCATGAAGTGCTCTAAAACTTCCTGGTATGTGGCTGCGTTGACCCTGGACCTCAGAAAACACAATGGACCAACACCAGCAGATGACATGGCACCCCAAACCATCACTGACTGTGGAAACTTTACACTGGACTTCAAGCAACGTGGATGAAGTGCCTCTCTTCTTTTCCTCCAGACTCTGGGACCTTGATTTCCAAAGGAAATGCAAAATTTACTTTCATCAGAGAACATGACTTTGGACCACTCACCAGCAGTCCAGTCCTGTTTCTCTTTAGCCCAGGCAAGGCGCTTCTGACGCTGTCTGTGGTTCAAGAGTGGCTTGACACAAGGAATGCGACAGCAGAAACCCATGTCTTTCATACGTCTGTGTGTGGTGGTTCTTGAAGCACTCACTCCAGCTGCAGTCCACTCTTTGTGAATCTCCCCCACATTTTTGAAGGGGTTTTGTTTCACAATCCTCTCCAGGGTGCGGTTATCTCTCTTGCTTGTACACTTTTTTCGACCACATCTTTTCCTTCCCTTCGCCTCTCTATTAATGTGCTTGGACACTGAGCTCTGTGAACAGCCAGCCTCTTTAGCGATGACCTTTTGTGTCTTGCCCTCCTTGTGCAAGGTGTCGATGGTCGTCTTTTGGACACCTGTCAAGTCAGCAGTCTTCCCCATGATTGTGTAGCCTATAGAACTAGACTGAAAGACCATTTAAAGGCTTTTGCAGGTGGTTTGAGTTAATTAGCTGATTAGAGTGTGGCACCAGGGGCCATCAATTTTGAACCTTTTCACAATATTCTAATTTTCTGATATGATGAATTTGAGATTTTCATTTGTTGTCATTTGTAATCATCAAAATTAAACAAAATAAACATCTGAAATATATGAGTTTGTATGTAATGTATGAATATAATATACAAGTTTCACTTTTTAAATGGAATTACTGAAATCAATCTACTTTTTCGTGATATTCTAATTTTATGACCAGCACCTGTATAGTGCTACATCTGGGATGTTGAGGTTTACTGTTTACTCTGAACAATCCAGGAGTAAATGAAAGAAATTCCTGGGTAAAATTTACTACATAGAAATACTGAAGCGTTCTCCTAAGTGTGAAACTTGTATAAAAAAAAACAGCAATAATATTCTAAAGACTGTCTGATTTTACTCCACTAACTATTGCACCAAGTTGCTGCTCAGCGCTGCTGTCTTGTTCTATTGAGCTTCTTTATAATGAGGTGTAGATTAACTTGATCACCTGTGTTGCAGCCAGTTGTAACGAGCCAGCTTGGTACCATCAACAACCTGATCACAGTAAAGAAGTCTGACTTTGAGGTGTTTGACGCCCTGCAGGTGGACTCTCTGGAGTGCTCAGATACATCCGGTAAACCTCCACAGAGTTACAGGCTCTTCCTTAAATGCTGCTTCTAATTTCCTCTAATGAAATTCCTGTCTTTCTTCTGCTCAGACCTGTCCAGCTCCCCTCCTGGACCTTATGGTCAGGAACAATACATCTTTAGACCAGAGGAGCACTTCAAAGCCCCTCCCATCCTCCCTCCTCACCTGCTTCAAGTTATCCTCAACAAAGACACCAATGTATCGGTCAGTATCTGTGAATGGCTCATTCTTGCCTCTCTAAATGTTGCTTTCCTGTGAATTATCCAAAGATCGAACTCAGCTGTTCTAGCCTCTCATCTTTGGTTTCTCCATTTTTTTTTTCTCAGTGTGACCCCGCCCTTCTGCCTGAACCAAACCATGTGATGCTTAATCACCTTTATGCTCTTTCAATAAAGGTAGGTCTCCTAGCAGCACAGATCGGTCTGACATTATTCAGATGGAGCAGCTGGTTAAACATGAATTATTAAACTCAGAGTAGTTTTGTTTTTTCTAATGGTTTCTTTCAAACAATTCACGTCCAGTTTTTTTCTCTACTTCTGTTCTGAATGTTTAAAATTGTCCAAATTTTCTATGGTTTAACTAGCACTGGACAATAATTCAATATCATCATTTATTACAGTATAATTTATTCAGTAACGGTGATATGACATTTAAACAAACATTTTCAGTGTTTCAACATATTCTGTAGTCTGGTTGAACCATAAAAAAAAAATAAAATTTAAGCACTGCCTAATTAGAGTTTATCAGAGATTAGATTTTTCTGAATTAATCAGGGACCCTTAGTTGGTATTTTCACACATTTATGAGTTGGTTTGCTCATTTATTAAGGTGATTTGTGAACATAGTCTTTCAGGGTTAGGCGTGTTTGTCTTCTTGAACATAAAACAGTTAATCTCGACAAAATAAAAGAGCTGATGATAGGAACTGAAAGAGTTGAGAAGCTTTGGACTAAAGAATAGAAGGAAAGGAGAGATTGTTACCTGGTAATATATAAATTGCTAAATAGAGTTTTGTATACTTGGCTTAATAATATCCAGATTTAGTGAGATCCTCACCTGCAATGCAAGATCCATTTGTAAGGAGACGGTTTATTTAAAAAAAAAAATCCTAACATGGGTATTACAAAAAGATAAAGTCTTATTATAACTGAAAATATTAGATGCATCACAATTTATGTTTTATTCTAATAACCACTTGTTTTTTTTCTTTTTCATCCTTTTTTATGATTTTTGTTCCACCAAAATCAGCTTTTAATTAATTTATAAACTACACTAAAACATCAAGCGTTTTTAAAGAAAGACTAATCTCAATCCCATTCATATTCAATCTGGAGAGACATACAGAGAGAAAAGCTGCAATTAGAAAAATGACATTTTTTGATAAAGGTAACACTAAATTATAGTCTTCGAAATATTTCTACCTAAGGTAAACCAGCTGATTGCGAGGACTCACTGACTCTCTGTAATCCCTCGCACCGAGCATTCATGTGGTGAAAGTGGACAGGAAAACTCCCTTTTAACACGAAGAAACCTAGCATATCCATTCCAACTGACCTTTTCTGTTGAATTAAAATATTAGATGCTCATATATTATGGAGCTACAACAACAAAAAACACTCTTCTTTCTTTTTTTGTTTCCTCTAATTATGTTAAAAAAAAAACAACAACAAAACAAACAAAATCAGACATTTCTTTCATTGTACAATAATAAACTACAGTTTTTGGTCTTTCACCTAGAATTTCAACATAATGCAATATGATTTGTTTGGTTGGATTGTGGCTAAATGTGAGAAAGGTCACAATCCAGTGAATATTTTGTTAGATTTTGCAATGGTCACTTGTTTTCTGTTGGCCTCAGTCTCCTGATAATTTCCTCTCTGTGTTTTTAGGACGGAGTGATGGTGCTGAGTGCTACCCACCGATACAAGAAGAAATACGTCACGTCTCTGCTTTACAAGCCCATCTAAGCTGCCCCTCATATGCTCCACAGTGCTATTTGTGTTAAAAGAGCTGCATCATATAATCCAGCTGCTTTTTGTTGGTTCTTAGCTTTTTTTTTTCTTTCTTTACATTTGGCGAAACCTTGCAGCTAAACATGTTTACAAGCAATTTTTAACACAATCACCGTGTGAGGCAGCACTTCAGTATATCCAGGTTCTGTACAGACTGATGGAGAAGTGTGTTTTGTGTTGGCTTTCAGGGAGAGATTACCGTACTGTGGCTTTAACTCCTAACAACTACAAATAAGACTGAATCAGTCAAAGATTAAGATTGTGTTTCGTGTATGTTTGTGAAAAGTGTCCCCTGTGTGTAGTAGATGACTTGTGAATGAACTGTGGTGGGTTGTTTGTTACTGATGCGCTTCAGAACTGTTACCTTTTAAATGCTTAATCGACTCGGTTAGATTTGTTGTTATTTTTTCTTTCTGCATGCAGAATGAGGTGTAACCTCTGGAGACAGACCCACTGCAGTTTAACTTTGAAGTGCAATAAAGTGCCCCAAAAACAGTTCAAAGAACTGGAGGCACAACATCCTGCTTTCATTTACATTACCGTGGAGTCTACTGTATATATATAAAGAAAAAAGCTAAAGTATTCATATAATTTTGTGACATTGCAGCAGAAGCTTTAGTTTATAATTCTTTTGTATTATTTATTTGACACAAGACCCTTCTGTTAAGGGCTGACTAAACCAATATGGCTCCATTAGATGCTTAGAGCTTGGGATTTTGTAAAACCGAACCCCGCTTTGATCTGCTCTACTGTCGTCTTTGTGATGCTAATTCTTCACGCTAACAAACCTTTACAGAGAATCATTTAAACAGAAGTTGGTTCTATTTATCAAGTAGACATAGTTGGTTTAATAGGATTTCCTTCAGAGGTATTAAAGTTTCTAAAAGACCTTTGGAAACATTTAATGTTTTCCTTTCACTCCACAAATTGTGTAGATCTCTGAAAAATTTCTGCTGCAGTGGTGAAAAATATACATATGAATACTTTTGTAAGTCTTTTCAGAGTTGGTTTGACCGGAGAACTGCTCATTCTGATGGTGAATCCTCTCTGTTCGCTTTCTGTTGTTGCCTTTTAGCTGGTTTCAAATTGTTAGCACTTTACCATCCTGTGATCACGAGTGTTGATTTAAGCATTTAACTATGCACCAGCACAAAGCTCTTGTCCTTTACCTTCTCTTATTTTGTTTTATTTTTAGGTTTATTTGATTTGTTCTGTGATATATGAATGTACTGTATCTATGTGTTGATTGTAGAGGAAAAGTTTCTGCTGTCTAGTCTGTAGAGGACACCCTCAGCAACTGGTCACCACATGAGCTAACAGGGCTGTTACAAGGATTCTGCCATAGATCTAAATGTACATTTTGTGCGTTTGTGTGTTCATGAAAGTATTTAAGTGTTTTCAATTTAATTGCCGTGCTGTTTTTAGCGGGGCTGAATTAATTGCTTGCACATATAAGAAGGGACTTGTTGATCCTGTAATTAGTTCCCATATAAGCTGAAAGCTTTTTGTCATTGTTGAACCTGCCTGTGACGTTTCGTCCGAAGAGTATGAGGTTTAGAGAATCCATAAGGCAGTGAAGTGCCATGAAAATTGAGTTTTAAAGCTGAAACCAAAACTTAAATATTTTTGAGCCCTTTTGGAAAAAAATGCAAATAAAGACACGAATCTAATGAAGTCTCCATAGCTTTCTCTGTGTTCTTCAGTGCAAAGGAGGATTAGAATAATATACGTCTATTAGCTTGACTAATATTATGCAAAATATCACTTTGCAAGATTCATCTTAACCACAGGTATACTATCTAAGTTGTAGTTGGCATTAATTGAGTTTATCTGCTTCCCTGCCTTAATGTTAGCGGTTTAGGTTCAGCCTTTGGCGATGCTATACCAAAAGCTTTTTGTCTTCCTAACCATTGCACTGTGGGCTTCAACAGCTGTTTTGAAAATTTTAACCTGCAAGTGTTTAGTTAAAGGTAAAGCCTATTGATTTGGACACGGTCCTCTTGTTATTCCACATCTTTGTCAAAGTAGGGACTGTCTGGAAGCTGGACTGGTTGCTTCTGCACTAAAATGTGCTAAACAACAGATATAAAATCTGAGAGAATATTCATGGAATGCTTGGGATTGAAAGAAAAGAGTTTAGTGTGTTTTTATTGTTTTAATAGTATATCTGCACATTTATACACAGATATTTTTATAGGAAAGCTAAAACATAACTTTAACTATCCTAAAATATTACAAAATAGTGGGTAAATAAATCTGTGATTATAAATTTTTAACAGCTGACATTGCTAAGGGATTTGCTTCAATATCTTCTTTTAGAGCAAATCATTCATTTCTAATAGTAAACGTATGCCCATCATTAATAACGTATGCCATCTATATGCTGGGGTAAGATGTGCAGTGCCTCAAACCTGCCAAAATAACGGAACACAAGCGCTCTCCTCTCTGTTCATTAATTTGTAGATCACTAAAATACAATTTTCCTGGATAAAACTACAGTCCTAATAGTCAGAACTGTAATTACAGATATCCTAAGTTGCACTTTTGCTAGCAAAAACATTTCATGATGTAAAAAATTTATTGTACTAATAGGAATGTTTCAGATACATAGAAATCACTAGACATTTTATTTCTGTCTTAAATGCATTTCTTCCTAGTCGAACTGAACATTTCAGACTTCTAAAATAACATTCTTCCTATCTAAAATGAACATTTCAGATATCACTAGTACAAATGAAGTTGTTTCCCATTCATGTTTACTGGTCTTTTACTTCCAGATATCTAAAAAAACCTATCTATCTAAGATAAACATTCTGGATTCAATTATTAATTTATTTTAATTCGTTTTAATTTGCCTAACAATAAATATGAATAGTTAATGTAACAACTAAAAGGTATAATGATTAAAAAGGAGGAGAAACCTAAATGTATCCAATATTTACATGAAAAGAAAATGACCTATTCAGCTCTTAATACTTTTATGGACATAATTCAAAAAGAAAAAAATTACCCACATAAAATAAAAAAATAAACAATAAAGAATATCTCAACCAATGTCCAAAATTGCTTTACTGTGATGATTTTTAGAACACCAGAGAAATATTTTTCTATAAACTAACTTCTTTGATCTTTTTATTGTTGTCATTTCTGATCATTTTGTTCTTTTTTTTTTATTCAAAATCAACTTTTACTGTAAGTTTTTAGCCCAGTCCCGTGAAGATAACGCAAGTCAACAATAACAACATATGGAGCATAATGTGTACAGATGAAGATTCCCCTTTTCACATTTCTACCTTCCCCCTCATATAATTTAGCCTGCAGCTGTCCCTTTAAGTAACACATCAAACTGCCTGATAGGTGTATTAATGCAACAGGTCTTTGCACCAGTGATGGCGGCTGTTTTAACGCATCGTTCCAAGTGAAGTCAAGGCGACCTCATATATTTGTGCACTTCAAGCTTTATATTTCTAAAATTCTCGCTGTATTTTTGCTTACGAACAATTCCATTCATAATTAATGAAGTAGATCTCTTTTTTTCCTTTTCAAATTATTTTTCTGTTCGCATTGTAAGCCCCTGTACATAACTTCCGCGTATATATATATAAAAAAAAAATCAGGACTCCGCATGCGCAGTGGTTGCCGTGGTTACCAGTACACCCAAATTCAACGGCTCTATTTTTTTTTTTCTTACAATCAAAATGGTAAGTTTAGTCAAGTTTCTCAAAAACGATTTATATTTCGATTATTGTTTTGAAGAAATGTTTCAAAACGTTAAGTTTGTTGCCGTAATGTTAGAAAATGTTTCTTATTTGTTAAAATATTTCACTTTACTGAATTTAATCCAAATTGAATGCAAACTGTCTATCAAGCTAAAGTATGACCTGGAGTTAATACTTTACTGTCTATCACTGTGTGTGTTATATTTCTTATTTCAGTATTCTAAATGCTGAAATCTTTAATCTAAATGTTGTCTTCTACATATTCTCGTTTCTCATGTCAAACCTTGATTTTGCTTTCTTGCATGTCTATCACATAACTTTCTTTTCCATGAATTATAGCCCCCCAAGAAAAAAAAGGTATGTGCGAAAAGCACTCAGCTCATTTTCTTTTTCACCTTTTAGTTGTATAAGCACTGATTATCTATTTAACTGATTATAGTTTTCTTTTAAACATTTCTATCACTATCCATTCTGGAGTTCAGATAAAAAAAAAAAGAAAACTAAAATTTTCAAGTGTTTTTTCAGAAGGCCCAGAAGAAGAAAAAAACTCTGAAATCGCAGAAGCAGAAAGAGGAGGAAGGTAACCTTTGTCTGTCTGTCTACCTAAACATGTGCTACGTTGACACACTTAGGATTTTATTTTGAACCTCAACCTATAACTATATTTTCTTGCATCTTATAGATACGGTTGAAGTGAGATAATTACTGATAAATGCTAATTTACTGAACTCTGATGCAGTTGTTCTACAGACCTCAGTAAAAAAATGAAAGCTTTAACTCAAATGACATGTAGTTTGGTTAATGTGTTAGCCGTAGTGTCTCTGGGGTTTTGCTGTTTTTCTGGTGTGAGCGAGCTTCCTGCTTCAGAGAGGATCTTTGCTCTTGGCTGGGCCCATAGACATATATATATTATGTCTATGGCTGGGCCAACTCGTGTTGCTTTTGTAATTAAAATGTTAAACTCCACTGGTTCTCCATGTGATTCTGAATGAGGGTCAAAAAACTACAAAACCAACATGACATAATGTTATGATTTGGGAACATTCCACTTTGCTTTAATAAATTCTCAGGTTCCTTTGGATTCATCTTTTAGATCATGTCCATCTGTATTATAAAATTTTGACCATGCAAAGACAAGATGAGCAACATAACTGCAGGACATTCCCATGGTTTTCATATTGTATTTGCTTGAACAGATAAATGTGTCTCCTTTAGACACCTGAACCAAATGAAGGCCCACAGGTCTCTTTATATCTTACCTGACTTCTTAGATTTTTTTGCATATAGGGCAGCAGTATTTTTGGCTTATCCCTTCATTTAATGCACAAATCTGGAATAAGTAGAACTTGTAATTTAATTGTGAATTGATATATTCTGGCTTGCTTAACAGTATAGCAGCCCTAGTGTAGTTGAACTTGAAAATAAATAAATAAAATAACTGAGCTTATTATTCCATCATTTATAAAATAGTTATAATTTTGATCCTAATTGCATGACAAAGCAAAAGGTGAATTATTTTTTATGTCAAACTCAATGGAAAACAAAGTGATTTGACTTTTTCTACAGTGCATATAAGCATCAGCTTTCAACCAGCAGTGAGGTGATCCTTTCTTTTTTTCTTCCAGAAGCAGCCCGGCTGCAGCTGCAGCTTGAAAGAGAAGAACAGGAGAGACTTGAAAATGAGAGAAAGCAGCAGGAGATACAGTGGTTAGAGGAAAAGGTACAATATTTTTAAACATACATGATGAAGTACAACCCTAAAAATTTTTTTTTTAATCTAACTAAATGCAAGCTGTTTAATTTTGTGATTATTATGAATATAAAGCCTGAAAAAGCTTGAACAAGGCTTCTTTTAAACAAGCAGGGTGGTTCTAAAGAGATCTGTGTTTACAGCTCTGATTGAAGTCTTTTGTAGGGGAGGGGTGGGGGGACATCAGCATCAGCTATATTACCCTCAATATTTTGATTATCACAAACATAGCACTTTCATGAACTCAGACTCCCATTGGTCAATTAATTAATTTCCTTATCAAATTCTCTTACAATAATTTACTGAATAGTGAAAGAAAAAGTATAGGGGAGAAAATAAATTTTTAATAACAATTCGGGCCATAAAAGCTTTTATTATTTCCTGTTTTGGACAAGCGTATCTTTTGTTTTCTGCATTTTCTCCATTCTGGTATATTTGCTGTTAGGTTTTGGAGAAAAGAGAGGAGGAACTGCTTAAACTGAACACTTTACTTGAGAAAAATTCCTCGGCAATAACCAAATGGAAGACTGCTGCTGCAGAAAAGGCTGCGGTAGGGAATTCTTTATATTTCTGCTAGTGTTTGCCGTGATTCTTTTTTTATTTTTATTTAAAGGTATAGAGGACAATCTTTTAGTGATTGGATCATCAAAATAAGTTGTCCTCCAAACTGTCAATCATTCTGGTGATATGCTTACGTAAGGGCGTCCTACGTGCTACTTTGGTTAGCTATCTTTTCGTGCACATGCACACTTTCAGGTGCAGATGTGTGGTGAGCTATGGTTTCCAACAGTCATTGAAGCTCTCCTTTCTTACCACGGTTCTTTGAAAATGGCTGAGGGTCGTAAGAAAAAAAATGTCTACAAAGTGTATGAGAAGAAAAGACAGACCTCAGAAGAAACAGATATAAATCCCAGAATGCTTTACTCGGAAAGCTCTCCTCGCAAAGCATTATGGGATTTGCTGTGACAGCAGCCCGCTGTCACCATAGGCTTTCGCTACCCGACAATGTTGACTAATAATGAAGATGGCGCAGGCACCATACGGTGGAGGAGGTGTTACGTCTCCAACAGCGAGCAAAAAGCAGTGATCATCTGTCCGAACGGTAAGTTAACTGAGTTCGCCATAAAGTTCAGTCCCTGCTCTATGTACTGATCGAAGGAGTTAGGGGTTTGGACGGACGTTTGGGCACAGTAAGCTTGTATGAGCTATGAGAACAGCAACTTTTAAACAGAGCGCACACGAGGAAAAATGGGCTTGTGCATGCTCTTGCTCGTGTGCATGTGCATTTTTATTTTTAAAGTGGAGAGGGCGGGTCTTTTCAAAAATTCGTGAAAATGCTCCACTATACCTTTAATTATCCAAATATTAAAAACACAAAATTTGAGGTTTGACATTTTCTTTGTCATGTCTGACAGAATCAACACAAAGGTTCCTTTTATTTATGTGTATATATATATATATATATATATATATATATATATATATATATATATATATATATATATATATATATATATATATATATATATATATATATATATATATATATATATATATATATATATATATGCATATAGATATAGGGATGGCAAATTGATTTATTCATTGGTCGTTCTTGGTCATCTAGAGCATGTCCACTTTCTGTGTTCAGTGGGAAAGATATATGCGTTGTGATGGTTACCCAGACCCAAAAGACCAGCGGGCCGTCAATACTTTCATCAGCTTGTGGAGAGACGACCTGGAGTCCAACGTTGCAGAGCAGTTTGACCAATCCACCACAGCCATACGAGTGTGTATCTGTACATACATACATTATAAAATAAATGTTTGTTTTTTTATCACAATTTATGACATAAAAACCACAATGACCAGCATAGCTCATACATGTGAAGGGGAAGGAAACATTAAACGTGGTTCATAAAAATTGTATAAAGTGTAAAGAGCTTTTAAAGATGGTGGTGGCAGCATCATGCTGTGGGGATGTTTTTTATCAGCAATTTGAAGGGAAAAAATATATGGACAATCTTAGGGAAAAATACCTGACCATAAATATGCAGCCAGTTCTACAGAAGAATAATTTGATTCAAAGCATATTTGGTCAATGCACATACCCAAATCAGACTCAGAGTGATATTTACGAACCAACTTTGTCAAATTTTACTCATTTTGAGGTATTCTGCAAAGCAAAATGAGCTACAAATGATGGTCTGGATAGCTGTTAGACAGACAGCAGAAAAAGGTAGTTCTACTCAGTGTTTACCCAGAAACGCTACTCATCAAATCCCGTAGTAGGATACTAAAATGATGAATAGAGCTAATCTCAATAAAATTGATCAATTTGTGTTTTTAATATGTCAAAATGTAAAAACAACGTTTAGGAATTGAGAATCCTGTTGCTAGACGTTGTATTAACTGGGGTCCTATTTGTAGCTGGCTGAAGATTTGCACGAGCCTCTACAAGAGGCAAAAGATCCAAAAGAGGTTCTGAAGTACCAGGAGGCTCTGATGGAAATGCAGGAGCTTTTCCATTCTAAGCACCTTTTCATAGCTGAGAAGATCCTAAAGGTACATACCGCTGCTTCATTCATGTTAAACAGTGAAGATCCCAGTATGAAGAAACCTGTTCAGCCTTTAATGTTTTCTTGTTCACAGGGAACATGTGAAAAAATGGATCCTGATGCAACAAACCTGCAGCACGAATACAAACATGAGAGGCTGACGCTGTGTCTCTGGGCCAACCTTTTTAAAGACCTAAAGTTAGTGTCTAAAGTTGAGAATATACAAACCTTTTCATTTTCTTCCCGCCGACAAACTCACTGCTTTGGATTGTCTGTTTTCAGCTTGAATGAGCATCGTTTTGAGGAAGCTGGCCTGAGCTTTATGCTTCCCATGCAGCTGGTTTGGAGCGCCGTGGCCGTACGGATGCTCCACACCCACTATGACCACCTGTCAATTCTGGTCAGGATCAGACATCAGGCACAGAAGCAGGTAGAGGAAGAGAAGGAGCTGCCCATCGAGGAGTTAGACCAAAAACAGGTTTGATCAAATAAATCAGTTTTAAGTTCTAACATTACTTTCTAAGATTACAGTTCTAACGATACTTTAACATTACAGGCTTCATCCCGTCCCCCATCCAGAAAAAGTAGCGCAAGTTCAAAGAGAGGCAGGAGCAAGATATCTAGACAGATGGAAGCTTGCAACAGTCAGATGTCCAGCTCGGATTTTTCTGATTCTCCAAGTAAACATGAAAAACCTGATGTAGAATTTTTAGACTAGATCTCTTTTCATTCTCTTTTTGAAAGTTGATACCTTCTCCAGGGGTGCTCCTGAAATCTCTGGGACATCTTTGATCAACCTTACCTGCTCTGTTTTCAGTGATAATTTTCTATTTATTTTTAATTTTAAAATTTGGATTCTTGAAGGGATTTCTACTCCTATCCAAAGGGCTTCTTCACTTTTGAAGAGCAGAACAAACCTTTCAGATACTGTGGAAAGTTAAACAAGGATTTTATGTGTAAAATGTTCCCTTTTTATACACAGTTTTCCACCTAGAACTAATGTAAAATGACCTTCTGTGTCTCCAGCTAAGGATCCATTACAAGCTTCATCCCGTCCCCCATCCAGAAAATGTAGCGCACAAAGTTCCAGGAGAAGCAGGAGCAAGATATCTACACAGATGGAAGCTCTCAACAGTCAGATGTCCAGCCCGGATTTTTCTGATTCTCCAAGTAAACATGAAAAACCTGATGTAGAATTTTTAGACTAGATCTCTTTTCATTCTCTTTTTGAAAGTTGATACCTTCTCCAGGGGTGCTCCTGAAATCTCTGTAATCTTTGATTAACCTTTACTGCTCTGTTTTCAGAGATAATTTTCTATTTATTTTCATTTTAAAATTTGGATCCTTGAAGGGATTTCTACTCATATCCAAAGGGCTTCTTCACTTTTGAAGAGCAGAACAAACCTTTCAGATACTGTGGAAAGTTAAACAAGTGTTTTATGTGTAAAATGTTCCCTTTCTATACACAGTTTTCCACCTAGAACTAATGTAAAATGACCTTCTGTGTCTCCAGCTAAGGATCCAATTGTTCCTCAGCCTAAGGTAATAAGAAGTGGAGCCCAGGTTGTAGATGTGATGCAGTACACATCTGTGGGTGGGGTTTTCTACTGTGATCTCTTCCACCTCCCACCTCGGCCTATCAGAAGAAAAGGATATACAATACTGCAGGTGATTACATCGACCTTAAACTGCCATAAGCTGTTCTCATAGCTCAGGTTGAGCAGATCCTTTAAGATTTATGTTTTTTTCTTCCAGCTTGAGGATGGGCTGAGAGTGTTCCCGTACCCAACTGGGAAGCCCAGCAATGAGGCCTGCCCTCCAGTTGGGGTGTCTGTTACCCTTCCTGACTGGATTACAAACGTGGAACCTCCACTTGTGGCTCGTTGGGATGCTGGAGGTACCGACAGCAGAAATCACACGGGTTATTTTACACACTAATATATATATTACTAGATTGGACATGGTTGAAGGATTGTTTTCATGGTCCTTCAACATTTTTATAAAATAAATAAGAAATCCCTCCCCTTCACACTTGCTTTTCATTGTGTTGGTTTGTTTTAAAAAATCCTGACAACATTCCGATTATCATGCAACACAATCCATGGGAAGGAATATGTTTATAGCATTGTTGATTTGATCTTTACACACCCAGATAAGCAGTGGAGATGGGATGGGATCACTGACGTATCCTACGAGAAGGCCGAAGCCAAGATCTCCTTCAAGATGGAGACATTTCAGACCTTTGCGTTGATGCAGAAGACCTACGCCAACCTCCCCTTTCAGGGCTGGGAGCTGCAACCGCTGGGCCAAGATTCTCTTCTTTTTACTATCAAGGGAGCCATCTTTGACATCACCATTACTATCAAGGTAAGAGAGCTGTCCTTACAAGAGGAATCTGATGTATCTTTTGCAGAAATTTGAATCAGAATTAGTCAATTTAAGGCAAAAAAATTTGAGTTTTTTAATTTAAAAAAATAGCTGAATTCAAACTCTTATTATTAAGTGTTTTTTGGAGACTAAAAACTAAAATAAATAAAAAGAATTTATTCAGTTAAGCGGGGAAAAATGCAGTAAGGATGAAGCTTGAGTTTCTTCAGTTGCACACTCTGTAAGTCAAGTTCTGTCTAGCACAATAAAAGACAAATTGATTTTTTTTTTATTAGTTCTTATCTCACTTTAGAAAAAAAAACATATTTTCATGGACGAATCTCACTGCACACATGCACTTTAACCTTTAAATGTTCTCATTTTCATAATTGTGTATCATTTTTTTCTGCTTTTTTTTTGTTGCATCATAATGTGAAATGTATTACAGACAGTGATGGGACTAACGGCGTTGAAACTAACGGCGTTACTAACGCCGTTACCTTGTTTTAGTAACGAGTAATCTAACTAATTACTTTGACTGTAACTATAACGCAGTTACCATTGCAGACACCCCGTTACTGCGCGTTACTCAGGTCGCACAATGAACCTTTTTTCATGATAGGACTCGTGCGCAGCTGCGTGAAGCTGACACCCCACCCACGTCAAAAACTCTGCAAATAGACTCAATGGTTAGTGCAACGTTAGTGCAGATTTGTGCAGAAAAAAATATTGTTTGTGCTACTTTTGTTTAAGAGATATTAAAGATTATTTTTTAAGTCATCCAGAGGTGCGCGCCTTGTCATGAGAGAGGGGAGGATGAGATTCCGTCTGTCAGTTGAATAGGTGGGTGTTTCTGCTGGTGGGTGTTAACGTACAGCACACACAGAGAGATGGAGAGTGAGGATGACTCCAGCAGCAAAACAGCGTTTTCCACATGGAAATACCGGTGTTACGTCGAGCTGCGTTTCCCCATCACATAACGGTTTCCTCTGCATCTCCACACAGCGCAGGCGGCAAGAGTCACCGCACAAGAGACAGGAAACGCGCATGCTCGCTAAAGGCGCGCAACAGTCGCCCTGTGCTCGCGCCACAGAAGAACTATGGAGAGCGTGAAGGATCAAATGAACCTGACAACAGCCAGAAATGATAACCTATATGGAGAAAGGGAGAAATCTGGATGGATGGATGGATGGATGGATGGATGGATGGATGGATGGATGGATGGATGGATGGATGGATGGATGGATGGATGGATGGATACTCTGCCTTCTCAACCTACTGTATTTTTTATTTTAAACATTATTTGATGGCCTTTGTGGCAGGGATGGAGATCCATATTTTATGTCACACACAGAGTATACATCTAGATAGATAGATGGATAGATAGATGTTGCAGTATCTATAACAACCCAAACACACAGGATTTCAGAATTAGACATCCCCAGTTATTAATTTCATATACTCACCGGATCTGAATGTCCTGTTATAAAACTTTACATCGCGTTCCCCCCTGATGTCATTTGCGTTGAGTTGCAATAAATGCTAAACTGTCTGCAGGTTCTTGTCTTTGTCGTCCGCTCTATTCAGCTGGCTTTAGAAACACACGGCGAGAAGGTGGGGGCCGGGTGGTGAGGTTTACGGGGGCGAGAAACGCAAAAGTAACGCAATAGTTACTTTTACAAGTAACTAGTTACTTTTATTGTGGAGTAACTCAGTTAGTAACTCAGTTACTTTTTGGGAGAAGTAACTAGTAACTATAACTAATTACTTTTTCAAAGTAAAGTGCCCAACACTGATTACAGATATTATTTAGTATTATCAAATGTTTTTATTTTAAGTTATTTGTCATCATTTCCTCCATTTCTATTGCCTAGAACCTCATCTCTATTTTACACCTGCTCTGTAACTGCCTGTAGCACATCAATCTGATCATTTCAATAGGGTGGAACTAAAGTGGTCTCTCTATCTTGGTCTTATGTGGAAATCTTTCTAGATCACCCACAACTTGCCCACTAATTGCAAAAACACAAAATAAAAAAATGCGAATGCAATTTAACATCCATTATAATCTTTGAAGCACATGTTATAAATCCAACAACATAAAAATAAACATTTGAATACCGCAGAAAAATAATTAAAGCTATTTTTTAACAAAAACATTGTAACCTTAAAAGAGGAAATTATGATATGGCCTATATTTGTAATTTCTCACTATCTTGAAATTTTAAAATGTATCTTTTTCATTTGACATGTGATAGTAAAACTCCGAAACGACTGAAAATAGAAAAAATCCTTTCCAATTAAAATTAATACAAACAACATTTGCATTTTTCATTATTACATTTTAAACTTTGCATTTGTTGAGTTTGTTAAAAGGTGATAATAAATAAGGTCATTATGAGTAAACCAAAAACAATGTGCTAAAATATGCTCACTGACTTTATGTCTGAAAAGATCTAAAAGAGGGATTTTCCAAGGGATATTAAAGTTAAGGGACCAAAACACTTAATTTAAAGTACATTTCTACAGATTTTCTGTTCCAGATGCTTCTTTAGTGCTCACAGATTTTTTTCAATAGCAAACTTTATTAAAAAAAAAACTGCATGGATTTACATTTGATTTGCAAATAAACCAACAGATATTAATATTTTCTCCAAGATGTCATCTGCCTTGTGCCATATAGGTATTTTCCAATACACATTTAACAGTTGGAACATGTTCTTGTTTTAAACCAAATGTCGTAAGTAGATGCTTGGTGTTCACAGTTTGTGTGTTTCAATTCAATGAGCAGAATGATCAGTGCATGCTACAGCTGGAGCAGCAAAGAGGCCTCTCTCACCTCGTGGGGAAGTGGATGAGCGGACATGCGCTGCAGAAAGCCATGCTCAAGGCGGGAGTCAACATCTTCGTGAACGAGCACACGCACAAATATGTCAGCTTCTGCAGGAAGGTCTGCATACTTTACTCCTTTCATTTTAGCAAATTTTGCAAACAACCAGAGTTCAGGGATTTTTATGCTGTATGCATTAGGGGTGATAGACTTTTTGAACAGAAGATGTTCTCTATTTTGCATTATGGTTTAATGTGCCTAACAACCTTGGTTAAAAATCAGTCCAGCAGACAACTGTTAGAATATGAGTAGATCACTAGATCCAACCTATGCTTTGCAAGGGACCAATATTAAATCAGTGCTGCTACATTTGATGATAGTGTCAATATGAAAATTACATTTTGATCGCCTTGGCATCAGAAAATGTTTATCTTGTTTCCAGGAATCGCTTACAGAACAAGTTGTTTATAAACAGATGGCCCTCTTTGCATCTGCTTGTGCTTTCTCATGGAGCAAGTGGAATGCCAAATGTGGAGAGGAGCATCTCGTTCTTCAGGTATTTTGGATTTTGCTGCAAACTTCATTTTACTGTGAACAAAACACAAACTATTTCTTTGAGGCATGTTGATGTATGACAACCAGTCTGCAATAAATGGCCAGCAACATGTCTGGTTTGCTTTATCGACTTCAGCTTTGCTAAGGTCTGGAATAAAGTTGTGGAGTTTTTTAAAATATTTATGGAATTAAACTATCCTGAGCTTCAGTATCCTGACAAAGGATAAAGCATGGGATGTTGTGGCAACACCTCACTGTAGGGGTGCTTTTCTTCAGCAAGGAGAGGGCAGACGGCTAAAGTTGATGAGAAGAAAAAGTTAAAAAAAAGGGTAGACCTGGATAGAAATAAAAAGTGTCTGATAGAGTTGAGACTGAGGTTGAAAGTTTAAACCGTGGTCATAGGGAGAGATCCATCCGTTGTCATGGCGTCTCCAGGCAAAAACATTAAGGTGATAGAATGACCCAATCAAAGTTCAGCGTCAATTGTAATTTTCTGCCAAACTTGAACATTTCTATTGGTTGTAAAGAATTAATCCAAAGGTATTTGTGGGGCTACAAAGATATGCAAATCGTAATTTTTTTGAATTTCACTTTTTCATGAAGGTTGAAATGTTTGCATTTATTTGCTCCTAATTCACAGTTTAGCACTAGTTTGCATTGGTATGTTACATAAAATGTACCAGAGACATGTTGAACCTCTTAGCTTTCATGAATACTTCTGCAAAACTTCGGCAAAGCTGTGGCCATGGCAAAGATTAAAGATAGACCCAATAGCCCAAAGCAGCTCGTCTTCATCTTTCTGTTGTTTTCATTCCTCTTTCCATCCATCCCAGGTGTGTGAGCACCATGACCCCTCCCCTGTACCTGAAGCGTCGTGGGGCGTATACCTCGTGGGTGCAGAGAAGAGTCAGAAACTAAAGATTACAGAGAACAGTGAAGCTTTTTCTCCAGAACATGTTCCTGGCAGCCTGGTCCACAACACCTTCATCCACATGCTAGAGGATAATATGAGCCCTGATGGAATAGATATGACCAGAAATTCCAATTATTGTTTTGTTGATACTGTACAGAACCTGCTGTGTGCCACCAGACCCCTGGTTTTTTCATAGATTCTGCCAACAAACCTTTACAGAGATTCCTTTAAACAGAAGTTGGCTCTATCCATCAAATAGGCATAGTTGGTTTTACAGGATTTCCTTAAGAGGTATTTAAGTTTCTAAAAGACCCTTGGAAACAAATTTCCGCTGCAGTGGTGAAAAATATAAATATGAATACTTTAGTCAGTCTTTTCAGAGTTGTTTTGACAGGAAAACTGCTAATCCTGATGGAGAACTTTGATGAATCCTCTCTGTTCTTTCTGTTGTTGCCTTTAAGCTGGTTTGATTGTTAGCACTTTACCATCCTCTGAGCAGGAGTGTTGATGTGTTTAACTATGCACCAGCACAAAGCTTTTGTCCTGTAGCTTCTCCAATTAAATGTTTTATTTTTAAGTTTAATTGATTTGTTCTGATATATGAATGTACTGTATCTATGTGTTGATTGTTGAACTAACAGGGCTGTGATAAGGACTGCCACAGATTAAAAGGTACATTTTGTTCATTAAGTATTTCCTTTTAATTTTGAATTCATTGTCTGCACATATAAAAAGGGATTTGTTGGTCCTGCAAGTGGTTCCCATATAAGCTGAAAGCTTTTTGTCACTGTTGAGACTGTCTGCAATGATAGGAGAGAGAAAGAGATTTAAAAAGTGACAGAAACAGGTGGATTGTTTTTTTTGAAGAATTTGGAATCACTGGTAGCAGCACAATCAATATCCACCCACAAGATGGTGATGTAATTAGAACAAAGAGAAAGACATGAAAAAAGGTTAACCTTTGAAGTAACTGTAGATAATCCAACATTTCAGTGAGGTAAAGAGGTCATTATGCTGAGAATGGGCCAAAAACGTTCCCTTTAACAAGGCATAAAGTTAGTGGCTGATCCATCTGTTTTTCTACTGCTATTGGCCTGGCTAATAGCAGTAGCAGTCCGCTAAAAAAACCCTGTTATCCTAGCCTGAAAGCAGGCAGTGCCTGCCTCATGAACTTACGCTGCAAGTTGCTTCCAAAGGTGAGGAGCCTGGTCTGCCAACCAATATACTTTTAGAAGCTTTAGGAACCACAATTCTAACCTGCACTTTGGGAGCAAAATTGCTGCAAAGCAATGTGGACGCATGACACAGCTTATAAAAAAAACATTTATTTTCTGTGAACAGTGCATTGATATAGAATAGTACAGAGGCTCCAGCAGTAACTTGACATTTGCTCTAAACATGTATTAATAAGGATTATACCTCCACTTCATTATACAAAACTCAGTCATTCTACTGTAACAATCAGATGATAACAGAAAGCACATAGCCCTTTGAATCTTAAGGATTACAATCTGAATAAAACAAGAATATGACGTGAAATCTCTAAAGAAAATGTGATTTGCACCAAAACACTAAACTTAAGAGGAGTCTAGGTGCTACTGCACCACCTGAATGGCTTTGAATAGAAGTTTTAGGGCCAGCCTGGATAAAGATGGCTATCGGGCCTCATTAACAGAATATGTCAAGAACATTCAGTACAAAAGAATGCTGTGATTGGTAAGGAACTGTGGTGGCAGCATAATGCTGTGGGGTTTTAACCAATCAAAAAATGCATTTGCGAAATTTTTATTTAAAAGTACATTTTTAGCAAAGAAGAAATGGTGGCCGTGTGGCTGCAGGTTTTCTTTCCAACCGAGCAATAGAACACCAGACTGAGTGTGTCCAGTCTTAACATGATGACTTGATGAGATGAATGGAGTCTGGTGTGCTATTGCTTGGTTGGAAAGAAAACCTGCAGCCACACGGTCCTTTCTGGAACCAGTTTGACACCCCTGTTTTCTGAAAGCTAGGGTATCTTACCAAAAGGGTTTGGAGGGAACATTAATTACACTGAAGTCTCTACTCCTTGCCTTCATGCGTCCCTTTTTAGAAAAATAATGTTCATCCTTAATTCTCGGGCTCGTAGTAACGCTTCTTCATGGCCCGATATTTTCGGAGGAAATAAAGGGCCTCCAGCTCTTTGATGACGTGGTCTCCCCTGGCAACCAGCTGTTTGATTTTCTCAGGGTCGGTCTCGTCTTTGTTCTTCATAAAAGCGGACTTTAGGCGTTCTCTGAAATACGCCGCTCCCTTTGGGTACTCACGGCCAAGATATAGCAGCTGGAGGATTAGAAAAAAATTTTCAGTTCACAGAGTTAAATATTTTTGTATTAAACTGAAGTTAGGTTCTGTGAATTGCGGGAATGACACACCACGCTGGAAGAAGCAGTGGTTTATTTCTATAGTAAAAACGGGGCAAATAACGAAGCAATATGACAGCTGGAGTCCTTACTACTGTGCTAAAGTAACTGCTGAAATGGTCAAACATGAACAGCCTTCAAATGCAAGATTGTTGGACAAACAGACAGAGCATGGAGCTCCTTCACACAGTCACCTCATCAAGCAGTGGTCTCAAACTCCTGTCCTAACGAGCCAGTGTTCAACGAAAGCATTTTAGCCACTTGATTTAAGACCTTTTTGGGTCAAAAGCTGGACACTGTCAAATCCTCTTACAACAGGGAGAAAGGAAGGAGAATTTAACCACAGATTAAGGGGATCATATATTGTGCAGTACAGTCACACTACTCAGTTTTGTTTTGATTACACTTTTTCATTCAGGACACAAAGCTTAAAATAAATCGATATAGACAGGGAGATTTGATGATTTTTAGAGACTTTATCCTTGTGGTTTGAAAAAAACAAAAAACAGTGGCCCAGGAGGAAGGGGAGCAGGTTGCCGGTTCAAGTCCCCACTCCATCTTTTTCAGTCTGCCTCACATGTAGTGTGTGAATGATTGCATGCAGTGCAAACAGCTTTAGAGTCAGATTTGATAAATGCCATGTACCATTAAGCAGCTGAACTAAAGTGGCTTGTTTACACAAAATAAAATGCAGGTAGGAAGAGAATAATGGAAACATGTTCACATATAGAAACAATAAATATATATATATATATATATATATATATATATATATATATATATATATATATTTTATTAATTATATTATATATATTTATAATTAGACATCACAGTCAGATATGTCTGGAACCATTTTTTACTGTTTCTTTTCCCCATATCACATTATATTGTGATTTAAAGTCAAAAGAAGGGCAAGTTTATATCTAAACCCCATAAATTATTTCAAAAGCTTTAGGAAAGTAAAGCATCCATATATTCAAAACTATAAACGTGCTTCATCGTCATTTTACCCGTTTTTAATCTATGCCTGCCATCAGCAGTAAGGAAGCAGTGATCAGAACTCACAGTTTTGTACAGTCTAATAACTTCACCCTTTAAAGGGTTTGCCATGTCACAAACCAAAGAAGCCGCCCGCCTTTCTGGAAAAAAGGAAAGAAAAAATGGGGATGTGAAGACAAACAGATATCAGATATTTTAAGCCTCGATGCATCGCTAACTAAGCGGATTTATACTGACAGGAAAATATGAACAAGCAGCTGAGAGAAGATCTTCTTTTCTCCTTTTCCACCTTGTCCTCAGTTCACGTTACACACTCTGCCGTGTGACGTCCCGTACTGTGGCAAATATAAACATAAGAACGCGCATGCGCACAAACTGCCGTAATTAAGTGTTCGATTGAGTTTCCTTTTTTTATTTTTCTAAGTGAAAAGTTTTATTTCGCTGCCAGCCCGCGCTGCTATATGATATTTTGTGGTGCTATCGTGATATAAGTGAATATAATAGAATGGAAAATCCTTTATTGTCCCACAATGGGGAAACTGGTGTTTACAGCAGCAAAAAGGTTATAGAAAAAATTATGACACAAATGTGGGCCTTAGAGATATGTATAAGAATAACATAATAGTGAATAATTAAAAAATAAACAAGGATGAAGTGCAAAAGAAAAACCTCATCATTACTTTTTTTGCAGTCTTTCTTAAGGAACAGTATGGCTGTGACGGCGTCACATCAACCATAATGCATCAATAGTATTCTTAAAAAATACACAGAATTAAAAACAAGGTTTTTAGGACACAAGTTAAAGAAGTGGGATTGATATTACTAAAAATCTCGCAGTAAGATTTGGCAAACTCCCCCATAGAAATGGGGGAGTTTGCCAACTCCCCCATAGAAATAAAGGAAGCAAGACTGAGAAAGTAAATATTCTCACAATTAAATATTTTTTAGTTTTTAAACACAACTAATTCTAATTTATCCTATAGAAGGTAAATTAAAATTATCATCATGACAAAAGAAAAATATCCTAATGTATCTATTTTAAATGCATGCATTTAGAATTCATTTTTTCGTTTATTGATTTTATCGAATACCTACTCTGGTTTTTTTCCCATTGAAACATTTTTTTCTTTTAGGTAAAAACAAATGATGGATTTCAGATTTCCATCCTTTTTAACATCCTACAGCTACACCACATTAGACTACATCTTCTAGCTTTTTTTCGGTAAAATCATTCTTTAACCGTCTTCTAAACATAGGCAGATACGTTGATCTATTTTAAACACATGGCTTAACTAATGACCACTGATTACATAAGGTGACAGTCTCACAAGTTAGATAAAATCTTAGAAACTTCTATACAACTATTTTGATTTCTCTTTAAGAATAATAATCTACAAAGAACAACAGAAAAACAAAAAAAAACAAACAATTATGCTATTGGAAACCAGCTGTAGCGTGGCACATAAGAGATCAGCCTGGTTAGGATTAGATTAAATAAAAATTCAGCCTCTGCTTGTGTATCTGAGACACCATTGATCCTTAGCTTCTCTCAATTATTTCAAAAAGGTTGTGAGATTTTCCTAATTAAGGATGTTCCACTAAAGCCAACACCTCAGACACAGAGACAGTCTTTATCAAAGACTAGGGAGCCTTTAGTTCCTCTTCCAAGACTGTTTTTTAACAACTTGCTTAGCAAATATTGCATTTTAAAGATGTATAACATATGTATGTGGTTAAGCCCATGTTAATATGAGACAATTCTTTGGATATTTTATACAAATCTTTCTGAAAGTTAAAACCAATTTAAAATTGCCATCTCTTAGTTTTGAGGGTTTGAGGTGATTCAGTTACACAATCAAATACAGTCACTATGGGTGAGTCCGTACGTCCGCCCTAACTCCTAGATACCTCAATCCCTTTATAGAGCAGGGTCCAAATGGTACGGTAGCTGACCGTTCGGACAGATGATCAATACTTTTCGCTCCCAGTTGGTCACATAAATCTGCCCCCCCGCACGATGCCTGTACCATCTTTGTCTGTAGTCGCCACTCTCAGGTGGCAACAGCCTATGACAATAGCGGGCAGCCGTGACACCAAATCCCATAATGCTTTGCGAGGAGAGCTCTCAACGCAAAGCATTCCCTTATATATCTGCTCGGATGATCCTTACTTTTCAAGGTGCACTGCATTGTGGGAATTTCGAGTCCACTACATTTTTATCCACTAGATGTTTGGAAACTCATCTAAAATGGCGTAATCACTATATAGTGCCCTACGTAGTGATTAGGGTGGACATTTGGACACCATCTATATTGCATCTTGGGATCCATTTTTGTATCAATGAAACTATATCTATAAACGATGCATTACATGAAAGTGTTGAATTTGAAAAAGTTTCTAAATATTCATCTGTCAATAATTTGATATATATATTTATTTTCTAAATATATATCATGTGGACTAGACATAAGCATTTGATCAGTTTTAATTTTCCTGTGGGGGCTGCTAAGTGGCAGTGGAGGATACTGCTGCCTTGTAGCAAGTAGGTTCTGGGTTCGATTCCCAGCCCGGGGTCTTTCTGCATGGAGTTTGTATCTTCTCCCTGAGCATGCGTGGATTCTCCAGCTTCCTCTCACAGTCTAAACACATGACTGTTAGGTTTATTGGCTTCTCTAAATTCTCCTTAGGTGAGAGTGTGTATGTGAATGGTTCTTTGTCCTGTTTGTCTCGTGTTGCCCTGTGATGGACTGGTGACCTGTCCAGGGTGTACCCCGCCTCTCGCCCGTAGACAGCTGGAGATAGGCACCAGCACCCCTGCGACCCCACTTGGGGGGTGCGCGTGTCAGTAAATGGATGGATGGATGTATTTTCCTGTGTAAAAGAAAGTTTTATGGGTAGGGCCCCGTAATCCTGCTGCAGCTAATCCTAAATCCAGTCCTGGTTCAAAAGAGCTAGTTGGATAAACTTTTCTGTACTCCATTTGGCCATCCTGTAACTCACTTTAAGTAAGTTACAGGATGTTACTTAAAGTCTTGGGCTCTCTCACAACCTGAAGTATAACCATGTCTCAAATGTTGTGGAAAACAAAGACTCCTTTAAATAGCTTTGTGCTTTCACTACTTCATTGTAAACACCCTACTAACGCTGATTAAATTTGAAATTCAGGAACATCGTCCAAACCGAAGAATGTTGTTTTCCGGGTGTCCTGGTGATACGAAAGTGTGGAGTACTCACCTTTTGGAGAACCAGTTCATTTTTTATTGCATCTACAGTCATTGCTTTAATGAAATCTTACTTATCAGCTACCACCTATGTAGAAGAAACAATTTCCAGATCTAAATTAAATCAAGCTAACATATTAGGAGAAAACCACACAACATTTTTCAGTGCTTTATTCACTCTTTCTCACAATTTATCATCGTTAAAACATTTTCATCGACAGAACACACCTGATCAGACACAGGATCCATCAGAGTCCTGCATCGGCCAACTAGTTCAAGAAGCACAAACTCAGGATAAGCCTGCACCGATCGGATAGCGATATATACATATGCAATTCAATACCAACAATAATCCACTGTTTGGTTCCCTTCTCATTAGCAAATAGCAACAAAAAAAAGGCTTTGTTTACGCTCTAACAAGGTGCTCTGTTAATTTTGTGTTTCACAATCATTTCAGAAAACATTTTCAAAAAAAAACAATTCTTCAAAAACTCTCCCTATAAGTTTGAGTTACTTGGCAACTTTCTTTTGTCTTTATTGTCTTTTTTTCCTGAAAAATCGAGCGTGAACAAAACCTACTTTAACAGAAATCAAGCAGACGCTTGGTGAAGGCCATTTCTACCTCTGAGAGCAAACTCTCAGGCTAAGGTTAAAGGCAAGCGAAGCAACATTAACAGGAGCTGTATCATAGCTGATCAGTGTATTACACTATTTAGATAAAGGCATAGTCTGCTATTACTTATCAGGTGTAAGCCTTTGCAAATAACACATTTAAAGTGGCTTCATTCTTTAATACACACTGTGTACGAAGTGTACCCAGCAGGAGGTGAGTAGCTAATGCACACACACATCGTAGTGATGTTTAACATCAAAATAAACCAAAACAAGCTATTGCACAAGTACCCAGATATACTCAACTTTGCAAAAAAAGCAAATGTTGGATGTTTTCACACAAATATCCCTAAAATGTATACAAAGCTATAAACAGCACAAAATGGCATCATGTACAGCAAATAATGAGCTAAAAGAAAAGTGAATATGGGCTTTTTTAGATGAAAATTGAAAGAATATTGAGCCAATGGACAGCCTGCCAAAGTTTGAATTTTTGTATGAATTTGTTATTTTTTAGGAAATATTACAAATGACAAGCGGATACGATAGCAAATAGCTTTGACTGAAAAACCCACTGAAGTGTTGGTCCAAAAAAAGTTTCAAAACACACGGGATGTCTTCTCTTTAAAAATAGGAAGAAAAAAACAAGACAGCCTGGTAATGCTGATGCTGTTAAACCCGTTTTTTTCTCATTCATGTAGACATGGTAATTCAGATTGAAAAAGATTAAGTCTCAAACTTTGGCAAATATCAGCAATGATGTTCCAACGCCCAGATTTTCATGTACACAATCCCTGTCATGCATCAACACGAAAGAAATAAATACAGCCATGACACTGGTTGTGTCCAAATTGTGACAAAAACTGTGAACTATGATGCAGTGCAGCATAATTACTGAAGAAACATCGTTATTGCACATGCTCGTACGACTAACCCCGCTGGGCAGAGAGTACGTGTGATCGGCCTGCTTCCTCTGGTAACCCCAACTCCCAGTTCTGCTTGGTTTATGAGTTTTTTTTTTCTGTTTTTGCAAATTTTGAGACACAAAAAATGGGGGCATAGGACTTTGCTGTAGCATCACTCAACAACAAATCAACTTAGCTACTGAATGCCTTACTATTTATTAGCTTTCTCCACAAGAACAGCAAGCACACAGCCCAAATACAGTACATTCCTCGTCCAGGGAGAGATTGCTTAAGTCACTTTTCTTTGCATTGCATCTGCAAAAAACGTTACTGCCACAAGTTAGAGAATTGCATTTTAGTGGCAGCTTTAGGGGGAATTGATTTGTCTTTGAGTGCGCTATTTGATCACACACAAATAGATGACTATATGTGTATGTACCTGTGTGAAGAATACTTCTCAAATCCACTTTAAACATTCACAAACCCTCTTTGTCTACAGGCTGTCTGGCTCTGTGTGGGTTCAGATGGGAGACGACTCTGTACCTGAAATACTTTTGAAACCCACTAGAAACAGTTACAATCACAACCGGAGATTAAAGGCATCTTCAGACACTTCGGTCTTCAGGACGCACATCCCTGAAACCATCAGAAGCACTTTTCAAATTGCCTCTCAGTCTAACACACAGCAAGGCAAACTGCTGACAGTTTCACTCAAAGACAAAACAAATGAGGTGGGAAGAGGAGGAAGGGAGGCTGGAGGTTCAGCTTATACTGTGACTGTATTGTCCCAAAGATGAAAGGGTTAATTGGAGGGAAAAGCTGATATAGGTTAAATTGAAAAGGGCAGGCTGGTGTGCAGGATGCAGAGGAGGTTCGGTTTAAGCAGAGAGGTCAGAGATGGGAGCACTTGGGTTTGGTGCTTTGACTGTCTAAAGCAGACACTCGCTGCTCCGCTTCCTGGTTGCCAGACGCTGATTAGCTTCTCCTCCTGCGACTGCAGGGAAGCCGCTGCGCTTCAGGAAACCTTGATCAGGAGGCCATGCTCTGGAAGTACCTCTAAGGTCCTCAGCTGAACGGGAAAGGAAAAAAAATTAGAGCTTGTAAAAAGCGTCTGGAAACAGGTTAATGTAAAAGGGATGGTTTGACAGTTTTGGTAAAATGTTCACTTTGTTATTAAGAGCTAAATCGAAGAGTAGATGACTTTTTTTCCATGGATGAATCTTTTACCTTTTTCTTTTTAAGCACTAATCATTTTAACAGTACCACAACAGTACCACAACCAATTTTTTTCTATATCATCTGATTTTATATACTATCTTAAAGTGTCAGACGATATATCTACCATATGTGAAGTATTTTAGCAAAATATGGTAAACACAAAGTTTATGTCAAATAATGCTTTAACCATGTTTTCTTTCCACGATGGCAGCTTCTTATTGATTCCTCTGTAAAATTAACATGAAGAACAGCAGATAAAAACTGTGGGTTTATCTGAGATATTCAGAAGACAAAATGTATGAAGGCTATGATTACATTTTATCTGGAGTTTTAATCCTAAAGACTGGATTTTTTATTTATTTATTTGCCAGGATATATATATTTTTTGTAAATAATAATCTAATTACAAATAAGGAAGAGTCTGTATTCAGATCCCTTCATTGGCTCCATAGCCGACAGGTTAATTACACAACTTTAACATTTCAACTAAGTAATGGACATTTAAACTAGTAAATAGAGGTCAAATAAAAGTTTATCCATGGCTGTGATAAGAAGTGAGATGCATTTAAAGGTCTTGATCCAAATAATTCATCAATGGAGTGCCTAATGCTGGCAGCTGTAACACAGCAAAAAAAATACTTACAAGTTAACATTAAAGAGGGACTAAAAGGGTCCTTTGGGTCCAGGCTCCTTATTTATCATCCTGGAGTGAGATTGAATATGCTAAGAAATGAGCCCCTGTTTCAACATTGACGCCTTGTGATTCAAGCTGAAGCTTGTTAAAGCCAAAGTTTTGTGATAAAAACTTTTAAAAGTTAAAACAAGAGAAATAGGGACAGTGGCTGAAACAATTAATTGGATTAATTGTGATTAATCAATCACTGAAAAAATCATCAACTAATTTAGTACTCGATTAATCACTAATTGGAGTAGAGAGGCTCTAGAACCTTTAACTGAAAGAGCTAGACATTTAGAGCAGTAATTATACCAAAAATGGTAAAAAAAAAATGTCAACATTTTGAATTTAGGATAAAAAAAGTTTTCGTCTGTCACTATGCTCCATCCAGAATTTCTCAAGCGGAAAAGTTGTAGTTTCACCTGGTTTATTTCGTAAAAAATCTTGTTCAAGGAACATTTTGTGACCTGATTATTAATCGATTTCTCGAAAAAAATTATTGACAGATGAATCGATTTGCAAAATAATCGTTAGTTGCAGCTCTAATAGAGATACTCATTAATGAGTATAAATTCCTGATCACAGGGTGTAAAAGGGTGAGGCTTTAGTTTACAAACTGTTAGGTATAGCTGTGGCAGCATCATGCTGGGGGAACTGTTACACTGCTGCTGGTGGCTGCAGAAACAGAAACATTTTATAACTTCTCTTCAGGTAAAGAAATTAGAAACTTTTTTCCCCCAAAGGTAAATCCAATGGGAATTTAAGATTAATAGGCTCATAATCTATTCTTAATTTGGGCTTTGAAATCTGGTTACTCCAAGAAAACGAGTTTAAATGAACAAACATCCAGGCAGCAATAAAAAACAGAAAATAATAGTTGCAGCTGAGGTGCCAGTGTAACCTTCCCTGTCAAAGGTATATATATATTTTTAAATATATTAGTTATAAATAAATAAGGCTCTGGAGGGATACAAGATTAACAGTTAAAGCCTAACTTGCTAAAGCAGTCCAACATGTCCTGACCCTGTTCGGCAAAAGAATAAATAAAACTTCTTGTTTTTGTTTTTTAAGAACATTATTTTTATGTTGTACAGTGACTTTTAAGTCAAAAACAAGGTTAGAACATCATTTCCAAAATGTCAAACAATTCATTCAAAAACAAGCCCCCAGATGGCTATAACGTAAAATGTTAAGCTTGTCAGAGTTCTATCCCAAAGCAAAAGTTGCAGGTGACAAACTGAGGATGAGTGATCACACGATAAGCAATGTTATCACACAGAGCAGTAAAACTCCCCTCTATGCCTCTGGTGTTATGGTTTTATACCTCTGGTCACTTCTGCAGCATAAAAGTAAATTCTTTCTAAAGATTTTCTCAAATAAATCCCTGAAACTAAGGCAGCAAACACACACATGTTGGTGGCTTTGGAAAAAACTTTGAAAATCTAAAAACCCAATATATGCAGCTAGCTCCAAATTTATTGGCATTCCTGGCAAAAATTGTCAACGAATCTTTTATTTCAGTAGGAAAACTTCAAGGTGATGACCCAAAATGATCCTATTATTTTTTTTCTTTCCACTGGAATAAAAATGAATTATTATTATTTTTTTTGCTTTTTAAACATCAGGAGAACCAATAAATGTTGAGAGGGTTGGATGTATCCTGGTTAAGGAAGCATAATGTGAAGAAGTGTGTTTTGTGCTCTACACTTTGTTTTGTTAGTTTTTTGATTAAAAAAGATAAAAATAAAGATAGAATTCAGTGTTTGATAGGATGTGAAAGCAGTGATAAGAAAATAAAGGGTAATAGCATCTCTGGTTTTTAGAGCAAGGTAATGAGAAATGGAAAGAATGAGACATGCATGAACCCATGTGTCACTCCGGAGGATGTGAGACAATTACCAGCAGGAGGAGAGGAGGGGGAGGAGCTTAGAGAGGAGAGTCTCAGCTCGTTCTTCTAAAGGGATTATAGGGGGAGAAAGGAGGAGAGACAAATTCAGAATGAAGGAACAGGGAGACAGCAGAGTGATGAACTTAAAACACAGACATCACAACAAGGAACCCTGAGTTTACACGAGGAATAAGAGGTGTAACTTAGTGAATATGACCATTGTTACCTCTAAATTTGTCCGAGCTTTTTTCAGCACATCACGAGTCCGCGACACTGCAAAAAAACAAAGCATCCAAATCTTTAGCCTGTTGAGAAATGTTAAGAGGTTTGAAGTTGTGAGGAGAACACCGACTAGAGCAGATTGTGACGATGAAGAAGAAAATTATACATGATTGGACTGAAGAACCCATGAAAACTGTCCCATTTATATAATTTGTTTCATTTAATATTTTAGTGGTAACAAATTATTTTTGGGGTTTATTTGTGGACTTTTACTAGGCTGTTTTTAACAGATAAATATGCTTAGATCTAAAGCAACCTATGGCTCCGGAGCCACAAGTGGCTCTTTAGACACTCACTTCATCACTAAAAATGATTAAGAGCAAGCTAATTTTTGAACATTAGTTATACTAACAAATCCATATATTAGAACTTTCTCCACTAACTAATGCATTTAATTGCCCTCAAAAAAATCAACTCCAATTATAACAGAATCATATATTTTGATTGATGGGAAAGTGGGAAAAGAATTTGTTAACATGATTTTAAAAAAAATATTAGAAACCCGTTTGAAAGTTTTTTTCCTTCATTTAAAAAAACAAAAAGATTAAATGGAACTGGTTATTTTAAAACTCCAAATTTCTTCTGGCTGATAGTCATTGAATATAAGTTTCTTTTTGTGAAAAATGCAATATAATGCTTATAAACAAGTTTTATTACCGGTAATCGGACTGAAGTACATTTTTTCAATTCACAAAATAAATTGACTTCTAATTATGTAAGAAATAAATGTATTTTGATCTTTTCATGTGAGGGGAAAATAACATGATTTTCCAAAAATAACAGCAACCTGTGGTGTATATCTGTTAAATATAAGTTATCTTTTTCCTTTTTTTAAAAGAGACAGGAAATGTTTGCAGCTCTATTTGAGTTTTACCAGTTGGACTGAAGTAAAAAAGGACTGTTTAGATTGTAAAGGTTGCAGAACCCCGATCTAAAACGTACCAATGCGTCTCTGGATGCATTCTTATCATTGTCTCATGCATCAAGTCTTTTTCAGCCTCTAACTGTTTTGTTTTAGCAGGGATGCTTTTTAACAAAGATGCACCGAAAGTCGCAGTTGCAGTTCCAAGAACTGCAGTTTCCCTGCAAGTTGCCTTCTTTGTACTCTGTTTAAAACTTAAAAAGCGCTTAGTGCTTCTTCATGGTAAAGCTATCACTTACATTTCTTTAATAAGCAGTCCAGTTTGCTGTGCTGGTAACCAGTTTTAACTATTGAACGTGGAACTACTACAATGTTTAGAAGTCATTAAATACCTTCAGTGAGGAGACCAGTGTTGTTCTGTTGAACATACTACTTTTATTACACACCCTTCAGACTAGGATTTGCCTTTTCCCCACAGTTTAGTGGACAAGACGTTTGTTGAAGACTCACATTGACTGACTATGAAGTGCTCCATGCTCTCCTTGGTGCGGCTGGTGCTCCTTAGTCTTTGTACTGTCCCTTTAAGAACTTCCTCCTGCTCAGATATTCGCAGTTTTAAGGAAAAAATTTCCTCCTGCAGGCACTGCTCCTACACAGATACAAACATAGTCTTTTCAGCATTTCTGATTTAACATTAGTAAATCAGTTTAATATACGTTTATGCTAGTGAACCTTCTTAAGGGTTTGTAAGGAGGGATCTGCGTTGGGCAGAGCTGCTCTCCAGAACATCTTTAGCAGAGACAACGCCTCCTCCAAGATCTGCCTCAGAGTCTTTGTGTTAGACAGAAGGTTTTTCACACACCCAAAGTCTACAACCTGCAAGCAGAACTCAGTCAGATAGGAGGATTTTACAGTTTTAGGAAAAAAGCTCATGTCAGTATTGAAAAACAGACCAGCTCGCAGCCCTCTTTCTGTTCGCCCTCCAGCAGCGGTGGGCCCAGGCAGGCCTGCAGGGTCGTCTCCATGCGCTGGATCAGGCTCCGACCCTCTAGGACTTGCTGCTGGAGAGCGCTAAAGTCATCAATGTGGCCAATGTAGTGGCGACCGTTACGGTTTGCAAACGATCCATCAGGTGCCTCCCCTTCCAGTTCTGAGTGTGGGTCAAGAGGGTCTGCTGGAAAATGTTTATAGTGCATTAGATTTCTAAAGACTTTAATGAGAATCTGATTTTTTCTGGTAAAGATTATTAGTAGATTTTAGATCTCACACACCTATGCAGAAACAGGTGCATAAAAGTCAAAACGGAGTTATTATTATTAAAAAGCATGCATACACCACTGTAAAGCAGGATCAGTTAAAGTCACACCGTTGGAAGGGCTATGGCTGTCATCCAGGTCTAAGTAGGGGGGACCAGGTGATCCACAGTTAAACAGACCAATGTCCCTGACCGGTGGAGACGGTGCCGGGTCTGTGAAGCACACAGACACACAGTGCAGGCTTGAAGACACTGCAGTCCACAGCACAGCACACCGAGCATCACAAACGTATCACTTATATTTAGAAAGCTGTGTCTAACCGTGCAGCAGCTGTCGTCTGTAGAAGGTTTCCCTCTGAGGGCTGGCAGTCAGTGCAGACAGAGACGGAGTCCGAGGTGATCCAACTCCTAACTTCTGCTCCAGCTGTTTGTGGAGCTCCAGCTGTTTGAGAGCGCTGTTCTCCTGGACGCTGCTCTGCAGCTGCGCCCGCAGACTCCTGACCTCCCCCAGCAGCTCCCCCAGCTCCACAGGGAAACCTGCAACCTCACACAGGTAACCTGAACAGGACGAATACAGGAAAGAAATTTTCTTAATTTCTTCAAATTAAAAAACAAACTTAAATTCATTGTTGGGTTTTATGTGATGCACAATTCTAAAGTGTGAGGGAAATTATTTCTATTAGGTGCATACTCTAAATCTCTGGCCTTTATGTAGTAACTAGAAAAAAACAAGAAAGAAAGCATTAATGAGTCCTGTTTGCAGTTTGGCAAAATTAAGGTCCAGGACTTAATAATGCTGTGGAGGTTAGTCTTCCAGTAGGACAAGAACACTAAACATACAACTAGACATCCAATGGGATGGTTTAGATGAAATTATATCCTGTTACAATGGTGCAGTCAAAGTCTGGACCTAAATGCAATAAAAATCTGTGTGAAGACATGAACAAAATTAATGCTCAAAGATACAATTTAGCACATGCAGTCTGTTTTTTCTATATTTACAGTAGAAGGGATTTTTATTAAAGGGGGAACTAACATCACAGAAAATACATTGAAATGTGCTTTGGCACCACTAGATGGCGCCAAAGCATCTTACAAAACTGTAGATGTTGAAACTTCAGTGCTAAAATGTAGGAAAAGAATGACTGACTGACCTTTGTTGGCCTTGGTGCTGGAACACACTCGATCGTAAACATGCAGCTCACTCTGCAGTGAGTGGATCAGCTCCCTGCTCTCACTCAGCTGCTGCTGCAGCAGGGACATCTCATGCTGTAGCCTGATAGGGTGAGTGACACTTTATAGTTCAAAGTATTTACACAACAAGAGTGAGAGAAACAGTGCTGAAAGATACAGCCACCTGTTGGTTTTGTCCTGGTTGGCCTGCCGCTCCTGTCTCAGAGCATGAATCTGCTGCCCCTGCTCCTGAGTGTGAGCCTGCAGACGCCTCAGCTCCTCCTTCCACTGCTCGGCCTCCAGCTCAGCCTGCTTTAAACGGGTTCTGGCTGTGAACACAGCCTCCTGCAGCTGCACCACTTCTTCTTTTGTGTCTAAAAGATAATGTAATTTGAATTGAAAATGCATAAAACACAAATAAATTCTGTTGTTTCTAAGTTTAACACTAAGTACCTGTGCTGGCCTGCAGGCGAGACTGAAGACTCAGATTTTCCTCTTTCAGGATCCTGATTTCATTAGAAAGTTGAGTGACTGTGTCCAGGCCCTGGATATAAATGTTTGTCGGTGCTCCTAAAAAGCCAAAGGTAATAATTTTTTATTAAAAGGTGAATAAAAAAGATGCTATTGTGAGGTATTAAGCATGGGGAAATGTTTCACCTCCACTCTGCCTAGTGGAGGCAAGTTTCTCCTCCAGCTGCTGTCTGAGCCTCTCATTGGTTCTGATGGACTCCTCCAAGCGCTGGCGTAGACATCTCACCTCCCGGAGGTGCTCCTCCATTAAATTTACTTCTACAGGCAAATATCACAACGGTTATGTTGTAACAAAATGCCTTGCAAACCAAATTAAACTGCTTCAACCCTTTTTTCATTTTTTTCACACTACAAAAAAGTATTTTATCAATATTATAAATGAATATATGTTTAAAGCTCAGGTTGTTTCATTTCTAGAGAATATCGAAGAGAATCTAGAAAATTGTTCTGGACATAAAATCGACACAGCATGGTGTTGCAATCACCATGCCATTCAGTACGGATAGCGGGCTCCTTGTTGGTCCCATCTCAGCAGAGGTGTGGTTTTAAAGAGATAAAAGAACTGCAGGGCACCATAGTTTAAAAAAACAAACAAAAAAAACCCACAATTTTTCTTTCTTGACCATCTAAGAATTATCATCACACCTGTTTGGCTGCTCGCTGTTTGGTTTTCAGAAAAGGTTCCAGCTGGCTGAGCTATGCCGTCCATGTCCCACAGAGGCCCTCCTCTTATAACACCGGAGTCAGATTTAATGGAGTTGCTCTGAGGGACGCTCCCAAGCTGGTAGTGTTGAAAGGCATGATGGGATAGCTGGTTGTAGCTTGAGAGGTCATGGTGGGTATGAGGGCCGGGTGAAAGAACTGGAAAACCTGTAATCAGACACATGCAGAAAAGGAAGATAGGGGTGAGTCAAAGCAGGCGTGAAACGAACAACTTTAAAGCCTTTCACTCAGGACACACTCTCTGAGGCCGCTCACCCCTGTTCTGCTCATGCATCTGTCTGTAGAGCATGTCCAGCTCTGGGCGAACAGCGGCAACAGACAGGGCCCTGGGCCGGGGGTCAGAAAGGACTTCATAACCCCAGACGTCAGGGCCAGAGAATACAGAGAGGGAGGAGATGGGTGCACTGAAAGGGACTGGAGGAGAATGACAGGAAATGAAACATAGCAAACAAAAGAAAAGAAAAAAGATGATTTTTTTTTTCCTTCTATGCTGTGACTCCATACCTCTACCTGCAGGAGTGTTCAGACCTACAGGGGCTGAGCAAAGCATGCTGGGACAGCTGTTGGAAGCCTTGAGGAGGCCTCGAAGAGGTGGGAGAGATGGACGGACTAGAAGAGGGGTATGGAAGATGAAGGGGCACAAAGATGCATATCACAGACAGAGAGAAAAACATCAGCTTAGAAGCTAAAGAATACCTTCAGGTTCTAATGAGGGCCCTTCTTGCCGCAGCCGCTGCTCCTCCTGAAACTCTGTGGTTATCATATCAGAGCACAGCTCCAGGTCTTCATTGCTCTGGTACTCATCAGACACCAGGGAGGTCCTGTCTGAATGGTCAGTGGTCTCAGAGAGGGCGTGGCAGCTGGATGGAGTCTGAGGGCGCTGCTGGAGCTTTGTGTGGAGCGACTCAATGAGCTGATCTTTCTGCTGCAGCTCCTTACTCAGCCTGCATCCGATAAACAGAAATCAGTGCTTCTATTCTAAGCTGATGGGGAAATTATTAGAAACGCTCTTCAATCAAAACATTTTTGTGACATCAAATTCCCTCCTGCAGCATTTTAACCAGGTTGAGGTCTAAATGACGGCTGAGAGATTCCAACACTTTAATTCTTCTATTAGCAGAAAAGTATGTGTTTCTGTTTGGGCCAAAGGACTGGATGAATCTGAGTCTCTAGAAAACATCCAATAGTTTGTAGGAAATATTTGGTCTCACTGTAGACTGAATATGTGTGGGCACAGATCAGAATCAGAATCAGAAATACTTTAATAATCCCAGAGGGAAATAACTTTTGTTACACGCTCCAGTTATTACAGTTTTATATATATATATATATATATATAATAGATACACATATAGCTCTTCTCGCTCTCTCTCTCTCTCTCTCTCTCTCTCTCTCTCTCTCTCTCTCTCTCTCTCTCTCTCTCTCTATCTATCTATCTATCTATATATATATATATATATATATATATATATATATATATATATATATATATATATATATATATATATATAGATATATGTATATATATCTATGCATATGTAAAAACTAAAGCCAAATAAAGTGAGTATCCAACTAAAGTGATCAATCCAAGTAAAGTGATACGTGGCATGCAAAAATAGTGCATAAATGTCAACCATGTGATTTCTCATTGCTTAACGTGACAAAGCAGAATAATAGGTGGACCTTGGTAACCTTGGTAACCTAAAACACATGGACTAAACATGTACATACACTATAATCTTCAGTCAATGTGCTCCAAATCTTTGTGATGCTGCGTTAATATAGATTTGTTTGATTCTCAGAGTTCTTCGAGTTTAAACTGAATAGTGTAAACAACTTAAGTGATTAAATAAGAATTGGGTGCACCTGTTTGAATTTATTACGTTTAATACATAAAAGTTCAAAATTATATAATAGGCTTAAATTCTACAAAAAGCCCCAGAATTGTTGATTAAAGTAGGAAAGGATGTTACTGAATCATTTTCCTAACTTTCAGTCGGGACTGAAAATAATGGTCAAAATCTTACTGAGGGCAGCCAAAGCATGAGCTGTCTCTGCAAAATGCCAATGAAGAATAACGTATTTAAAACCAGAGAAAATACACAACAAATCAAAAATAATCCATCCTGTAAAAAGAAGAATTAAGATGGAAAAAGGGATAACATTGGTGCTGTTAAGTGGATATAAACATCTGACCAGCATACCTACACTGCAAAAACGATCCTAAAATCAGTAAAAATATGCTTAAAATAAGTGTATTTACCCTTAATTTGAGTGAGTAAATGGGACAATCTGCCAATGGAATGAGTGTATTTAGCCTTTAAATAAGATAATCAGATATTATGCACTTGAAATAAGAGGCGGCAGTTGTTTTTTTCTTATTTTAATTGTAAATAGTCTAATTCAACTGGCAAAGTATGTCACTTACCTGCTCAATTCAAGAACAAATGAACATAATTCAAGGGAGGTTTACTTATTTAGTTTTACAATTTTTGCAGTGTATAGCTGCAGACGTGTTCTCACATACAGAGAATAGGAAAATCCTCATATCTCACCTTAAGGCAAGCAGCTCATGGCCTCGTTTGTCGCTCTGATTCTCGGCATCCTCACCTTTAATTAGAAAGATCAGAGACACAACATATTAAAGGAGCAGAGAAAGACCGGAGCGGAGAAGGATAATAATAAAAAGAATGTCCTTACCTCCACTGATCTTGGTGAGCACTCTCTGTGCCAGGGCGCTGCTCTGAGCCAGCTGATCTCTGAAGCACTGACCCATGTAGTAATCAACATCATTGGCCCTCAGGAGCTCTTCAAACGCCTGGAAACAGTTGAGAGTTGGAGTCAATATGAAAACAATTCATAAAGCCTCTCATGTGACCCTGCACTTCTGCTCCATGTTGTAGATGATAGATGTGAGAAACTGCAGCACCTTGGTGGTATCTCCCAGGTGTTGAGTCAGGATGTGGCAGACCCCCTGCCCCTCTCTCATCCTCTGCCTGAGGTGGGACAGCTCACGAGCTTGTGCTTGGATCAGAGAGTTATACTTCCTAAAAAGAGAAATGAGGAAAACCCCAAAGGGTTAACCACAGTATGAAGAGGGAGCATAGTTTTCTTTGCAGGGTAGGAGTCATATGACTCGCAGATTTGCTCCAGAAAATATCGAATGTTCAGTTTAAAAAGCAGAGTTTTTCCTTTTCCTTCTCACCCAGGCCAGGTGGCGCATTTCCCCTCCTCTGCTTGACCTTTGCCTCCAGCGGCATTAGTTTTCAACTGAGCCTCAAGCGATGCGACTCGCTCCATAAGCTCCTGCAGCTCCCTGCTGGGCCTGGAGCTGGAGCGGACTCCCTGCGTGTCTGACATCCAGCCTTCGTCGTCCTCCACTCCGCTGTGGGCTGCTGATCTCTCAAACGCCCAGTTAACCTACACGGTGAGCACCAAACAGAAGTCCTGCATTGTTCCGCCAGTGGAATAGATCAGAATCTAGGCGACAGTGATGGGTGAAGAAGTAGTGACCTTGCGGGGTGTGCGCTCCAGGCTGGAGGCGTAGTCGCTCGTGGCCGACAGCGAGCGCACTCTTAGCTGGAGTCCACGGATCACCTTATGGCAGCGGGTCAGCTGAGAGCGCAGGTCCTGGACCACATGCTGGAGAGACGCAGACTCACCCCCCATTTCATGAGCTCCTCTGTTACCAGCATACCAGCTGCCTCCCACAGCGTCCCAGTCCTGGGGCTGGGACAGCGACGTGCACATCTCCAAGTCGTCAAACTCTGAGTGGACAGGAGAGGATGAGACTCAGTGAAGGCTGCCAGGTCAGGAAGGGAAGAGCAAAGGCTAGGGATGGATATTTGGTCTCAGAGACACCAGATCTCTGTAGATCACCTGGACTGCTGGCATCCTCTCTCTCGGCCTCGTTCTCGCTGCGGCCACAGGTTTCATAGCCTAGATCCTGCAGATCTACCTGCACCTGCTTACTGGCCTGCTGGACAGATGTCTCAGCTGCAGATACAAAGAAACAGTCAGAATCTGACCGTGTTTTTATGGGCAGCTTCATAGCATTTAAAGGATAAACTCACTTAGCAGATCTCTGTATTCCTTGAGCTGCTCAGCCTGGGCCTGGACCGTGGCTTCAGACACCATCAACCTCTCCCTCAGCTCTCTGTTCTCCTGGAGGCTCAGAGTCAGGTCAGAGCGAAGACGAGCCGCCTGCTCCCGGAGACCCTCCTCTATATCCTGCCAAATCGCCCCCGACTCACTGCTGTCACCAGTGGACTCTACTGTCTGGAGATTCAGACGCAAACAAAGCCCAGATATGCCCTTTTATTAACCATTAAGCTATGTAGAATAATAAAAAAGGAAGACAAAATGGAAGAAAAATATGCAAAAGATTTATACACTTTAAGCTAATTATTTTTTTTTTATTTTTACAACCAGAACATGTAACGAAAAGGGAATATATGTCAGAAATAATGAAACACATTTTTGTAGGATCACCTTCTCCCTCCGACTTCAAAAAAACATATTCACTAAGAGGAGGGCCAAGTGGGTTAAATACGTTAAATACTCTGGTCTTGAACAGACAGAAGTATGGAATGGATGACCATTCAATGCCTGTTATTTATTTATGTTCTGTAGCGTCTAAGGATTAATATATTAATGTATCTCTCATACTTTATTTCAAGACTACCTGGTATAGTTTATTTTTGCTTTTTCTTGTTTGTTAAAAGTTGTTAGATGTAATTTACTTAACTTTGTATATTTTGTCTATGATTTTGTACACACAAAAAATAATTGTGAGTGGCGGTACTAACATTGTACATTCCCTGAAAGTAACTACCACTGCATTGTAATACTCTCACAAAATTAAAAAGAAACACATTTTTCAAGCAGCAAACTTATACGTTCTGCTTTTCTGCTAAGAACTAAAAGGAATATGATAAACTGAGAGGAGCTGCAAAGAATGAATCTGTTACCAGGATAAAGAAAAATTAAAAGATCAACAAATCTGGCCGTCATGAGGATGTGGCAAGAAGAAATGAAGTCCGCCACAAACTATGGAGATGGAGTCAAAACAGACAAGAAAATGAAGAGGATCAAGCCCGAGGAGTTGAATAAAAATGGATGCATTTGCTCTGTGTTGGCCACTGAATTATGAGTTTTACTTGCTTAATAAAATCCCATCTGTAATTGGATTTAGTACAAATCAGTCAGTTTAAAGGCTTTTCTAAATATTATTCAGAAAATATAGAAATATAATTATTGTTAAATGTTACCATCTCCGTTTGTGTGGACGTCAGGTCCAGGGAGCACGGCCTCATACAGTGCCTCTTCCCCGACTCGATGCTCAGACCGACACCAGGGGGGCCTCGCTTCCCCGACACCACTGGACATGATTCAAACTCCTCATCCTCTCCCTCCACACTGCTAGCCTCCTCCTCGGGATCGAGGTTACGCTCTGTGTTCCTCCTCTGCCCTGAAGCTCCCTGACTTTCTGTTAAAGCCCCATTCTCCTTCTGTGACCTCTGGTGGGCACTCCTGCAAAAAGAAACAGACAGAAGAAAACAAACAAGAATTAGCAGAGAGAAGGAAACCTGTCAATACATTTGAAAGGAGAGTTGTAACTACTCACTTAATCTTAGATAAAGGCTTAAATCCATTCTCCTCCAGCTGTGGCAGCACGTCTTCTAGCTGAACATCTAGAGTCCTTTTAGTTTCCCCAAGATGCTTCTGATGTAACGTCCCCTCTACCGACTCTTCACCTGCTCTTTGAATCTTCAATGAAGCCTAACAGGATAGGAAAATATGTTCTTATCAGAAATTGAAGGCCAAACTGTTCTATAAAGACTGGAAACCATTTTTTACCTTAATGGAGTTCAGGCCGTTGTCATCCTCCTCTATGCTGTCAGTAAACTCCTCACTACTGCTGTCTTCATCATCTACCTCCTCCTCCTCTTCGTCTGAGCTGAACTCTGCAAGCACAATAACCATGTAAGGATGGCATCCCCTTCCTTTAGATCTGTTATATAATTATCAGGTTTTCTCTCTGTACTGTTTTTCCTCAAGCTTTCCTTAGACCTCTATCCGCTCTAAACCAAACTGGAAGTCATTGGACTGAAGGGAAATGTAAGGTCATAAAAACACCCCCTCGCCATGATTATGTACATGTTTTCATGAGACCACCTTTACTTGAACAGAACCGACGCGTGTATGTAGATTTTTAGCTTTAAAGAAATCAAACTAGATCCTGTTTAGTGGGTTTGCTGTATGAATAACTCAAAACAGGGGTCTGGAAGGTGACTCAGCAGGAAATTTAAAGTCAAATAGCTTCACATCATCATTCCTAGTGGTACAAAACAGATGCTTATATAACGCATAGTATCCAGTGGGACTGTTTGAGTTTATTTTTTTGTTGCCTAGAGCTTCTTAGGAACATTTAATCAAAGTATTTACAATCAGACGAAGCTAAATGCTTCTCGAGGCGTTAGTGTTGATAATGAGAGGACAGTTTACTGACTGAACAATGAGCTCAGTGAGCTAAGAAGGGTTGAATAATTAGATTCATGACTCTACCCACTTGGTAGACGTGTGTTTGAATTATCCTGAAGTGCTATTATTATCTTGAACGTCAGACATCTTTCGATAAAGGAAAGTATAATTAATCAGGTATCACATTATGACCACCTGCCAACATAGTCTCTACATGTCAGAGACTCCACTACACTAAGACAGGTATGCAGGGTACCTTTCAGCAAACGGTAGGCAGCAAAGGCTCCTCAGTCATGGCAGCCATTCAGAACGCTGTCTGCAGCAAGGATGGTAACAAACCATGATGCACTGGGAATTCTGACATCCTATGCTCAGTTGGATCAGACCACAGCCTTTTCTTCCTGCCTACATCAGTGAATTTGAACCATGTTTACTTGTTTCTTCCTTGATTGATTTTGATAGAGATAGGCCACTGAACACTGGGACAAACCCACATGAGCTGCAGTACTGGAGATGCTTTGACCCAGGTGTCAAACTCTGTTAAAGCCTTCCCTTGTCATTATTCTGGCTTCAAACATTCACTTTGTTAGTTTATCTTCGGTTGTGCTACAACGAGGAGCTAAATAGCTGTTCTTAGGGATCACCTTATGGCTTATATTTGTGTAAATCTCTTAGTTTTAGAATGGGAATATGAAAACAGGGTGTTAAAAGCTGAACATCCATGCAAACAGGACAACCATGCCACAGTTTCATGCATGAAGAGGCGAGGAGATGGAAGGAAATCTAATTTGGACGTTTTTTTAGCAGAAGTTGATGGGTCTATTTTTTTTATAGACTTAAAACATCCAAAACTTGATTCTGTTTTTAAGATTTCAAACAGGAAAACCAATATGAAGTTTGGGTTTTTATGGGAAATAAGGATGGGTATTTAGATTTTGGGATCTGTCGATAATACATTTTTATAACCAATTTTTAAAATGAACACAAAAAATAAGCCCATACCAGAGGTCCTTTTGACAAAAAAACACAGCACATTTATTTTTAATCCATTAAAGAAACAAAAGAGTTGACATTTCTTCAAGCTTCGAGGCGAGATGAGCATCCCTGGAACATGTTCGCTACCAGTTAGCGTCTAAGCGGCTGATTATGTTTCACATCTTTGCATGTCTGTGGATATTTCAATGGTCTCAGTACAACCCGGAACTGATAAGAACATGTTGAAAAATTATGCATTTATTAAAATAATGTCATTACTTTTTTCTTCTACCTTCTACCTACCAGCTCATACTGAATGGGTTTCAGAAGTTTGGTGCAAAATGCAACTAAAGCAGAAGCAGGTTTTAGTAACAAGATGCTGGAAAAAGCTGAAGGTTATTCCTTTTCAATTAAAGTGCATCATCATCTCTGAACCTTTGTTAAATGCTGACAAACAGATGACATAAAACAAATGATGGATGGTGAGACGTTTCACTGAAAAGGCGTGAGCTCTAACATCTCCAGAGGATGAAACTTCACTGTAACAGCACGGCGCCAAAATGACAATACAGAGTAAACCAAAGTGAAAAGCAGGCAGTCATCACAAACAATATAAAACACATCCACACAACAAATACAGAATATATTAAAACTCTGAGATTATTTTCATTTCTGACAAGTTAATCTGAACAGAGTAGAGCTGGTGCTGGCTGGACAAAGCTGCCTCCAGACTGAGGGTCAGGCTCTTCCTTCTTTATAAATGCAGTCCTTTCTAGGACTGACCCTCAGTGCTTACAGGCAGCTCTGTCTCACATTCAGCCATTTACTCTGCAGTGCCGAGCATCAGGGAGCGTTAGTGAGAGCGCCGACTGCAGCCGTGGAGGCTAGACCCCGCCCATTCCCACCTCCAAACTCAGACTGCCTTTTAGCTGCCCGCTCCAGTGCCAGGGCCATGCTGCGGGTCCTGGACAGAACGTCCTCAAGCTGTCCTCGAAGTGCCTGAACTGAGTCCAGTTCAGTGTGCAGAGTCTGGGTCGTCTCTGAGCTGCTGTTGCTGGAGTGAAAGAGGAAAGCCTGAATGAAAAGCTTTTTTTTCTTATTTCCAGACAATAAAGCACCTCCCTTACCCATCATTCCTGTTTAGCTGAGTTAGATTTTGGTATAACCTCTTTTCAACCTTTAGGGCGTCATTCAGATTGTTGTACTCGGACACCAGCTGCTCCAGCACACACTGAAGACCAGAAAGAGAAAAACAGAGTGTTCAGAAGAAGAGCTCATCATCTATAAATAATAAGGACATTTTTTTCTTTTATAACTAAAAGCGTATTTTATTTAAAAGGCATACAATAAGCTACTTGTGGGGGTCTCCACTGCAGTCTTAAATCTTTTGTTGTTTTTTTTTTGTTTTTTTTTATTTGTGTGGGGGAGGTCCTTTCAAGAATTCATCTATATTTAATTACAACCATATTCCCATCATCTATGACTTGTTTACCACGACATGATGCTGCCACCACCATGTCCTACTGTGGGAGTGATGCACTACTCCTACCTGTCTAAAAGCAACTGGTAACAATGCTTTTTTTCTTTTTTTTTATCAGAAAGGGACTTAATGGTTTTTAAAATCCTTATTTTTACAACTATACCATTTGCATCAAAGAAAATACAAATGTAAAAATATTTGAAAAATAATGAAAAGTTCAACATTTTTTCCTAAATGTCACTCTTACCTGGTATTGAGTGCTGTCTTTTGTAGCAGCATTCTGCTGAAGAGCCAGAGAAGAACGCAGATCAAAGATTTCCTTCTGCAGAAAATGAAGGACACCGTGTGAAATTATCTGCAAAAGATGGCTTTGGAGCAGCAACTCAGCGGGTCAGAAAAAGAAGATACCTGAGTCTCCTTCTCCTTCTTCAGCATCAGCTGAATCTCCTCCTTTAAAGCCTTCATTTCTGCCTCGCTCTCCGCCTGCACAGCCTCCTCCTGCTCCTGAATCAGCTCCTGACAAAAAAGCTTGCAGTGAAGATCAGGAAAGCAGAACTGAATGTGAGGGATAAACCAAGAAGAGCTGTATGAGCAGATACCTTAATAAAGGCCTCCTTCTCCTTAAGCAGGCTGCGTAGATGCTCCTTCTCTCCTCCCATCTCCCTCTCCTTGTCCCTCCTCATCTCACTCAGTTCCTGCTCCATCTGAGTCAACTGCTTTCGAAGTTCCTGCTGCTCAATGGTGCGCTCGATGATCACCAAGGAAAGCCTGTAGGAGTAATCCTGACAGCAAAAATGGAGCGTTTTTATTTGTGCTCTGATTTCATCATCTTTCCATTACCAATGCATACCTGCAGATACTGGTCTTTAGAGCTGAGCGTTTTGAGCAGATCTTGGACATGTGCTTGGTGTTCATCAGTCTGCCGGCTGCGGTCAGACAGCAGCTCCTGGAAGAGCTTCTCTTTAAGAGCCAGCCGAGCTCTGAGCTCCTCCACAAGCCCGGCGGAACCAGCCAGGCCTCGGGCAGCAATGGCGGTCGTTAGATCCTGAAAATAGGCAAGAAAGAAGCAGCCGACGGGAGCAAAGTCATCAGATCTGTGTTGTTTTCAAACGTAAAGCTGGAAGCACAAGTTCAGTCAAACAGCTGCTCTGGTTTACCTGCATCTCCTGGCTGCGCGCCTGCAGGGCCGCCTGCAGCTGCTCAATAATGCCATCCTTCTCCCTCAGAGCAGTTTTCTCCTTCTCCTCGCTCTTCTGCTTCAGCCACTGCAGGTTCCTGTAGGCCTCTGCTGCCTGTTCCAGCTCCAGCTCTTTGCTGCGCACCAGAGCGTCCAAGCTCTGGTAGTAGAGGAACACAAAAACGCACAGACTCATTTGTACGAAAAATAAGAAAAAGGCAGAATAAAATGGCTCAGAGATTGACGGATGAGCATACCGTGATGGTTTCCTCATTGTTGGACAAGATGCAGCGGAGCCTCTCCAGGTCACGCTCTTTCTCCCTGAGGGCGAGCTGCAGCGCCCTCACCTGGCCCTCCCGCTCCTCCAGACAGTGGAATTTGTCATCAATGGAGCGCTGCAGGAAGAAAGGTTTCCCTCACTTAAAAAAAAAACCCAGAATCACATTTACTGTCCATGAAAACTTTGTGTATTTTTAGGGTTTAAACTCCTAAAAAAAGTTCTCGCCTTAAACTATACTAATTAGTATTTTATTAACATCGTTGAAAAAGCACCTGGGGATTAAGGGTCTTGCTCAGGGACCCAGAGTGCAGACTGTGGGGAACGAACCGGGTACTTGCAACCTTCCGAGAGCACATGCGCCATGCTCTAACTTCTAGGCCATTACTTGACATTGTTAACGCAGCTTAAGAACATAAATAAACTAACATAATCTCTGTATACGTTTGTGTTTTACCTCCAGAGCTCTGTCTCTCTCTTTTATCCGCTCCCTCAGCTTCTCCAGCAGGAAATCTCTTGGTTTGGAGCTTTTCGTGGACTCCAACATCTCAGAGTACTCCTAAAGACAAAAACAAAAGAGTTCAAAGAGATGTATTCGTATGAGCATCTGCGGATGCAAAGCGTGGGAGTGACCCTACCTGCAGCTGCTGCTCCTTGTCCTGCAGGGAGTATTTGAGCTTTGCAATGATCCTGTCCTTCTCCTGTGCTGCTGCTACCTTCTCAGCCTCAGACTCCTTCAGAGCTGCCTCTTTCGTCTGGAGCTCAGAGCGAGTTTTCTGCAAAGCACTGCGCAAATCCTGCAGCAGGAAAAGGAAAGGTTTGAGATACATGTTTTATAGGTTTAAGTAAGTCTGTCATGTATGACCACACCGACCTGGTTGTGTTTTTCAGTGACCTCCCTGTGCTGCAGCGCCTCCTGAAGGTCCGAGTTGAGTCTGTCCTTGAATCTCAGCAGGTCTTCCCCTTGCCTTTGGCTCTGTCTAAGACTCCTCTGGCTGGCATCCAGCTCCAGACCCAGAGAAAACAGAGAGCTCTGCACCCGGACCAGCTCGCCTTGCAGCTGGGCAAGCGTTAAGGACTCATTCATCCCTGCAGCAGCCTAGAGAAAAGAAAAATATTGGATCCGCCTTTATATCTTTACCTTGACTAAGAAAAGATTCTGGGTCAGAGGATCCAAGAAAACCATGCACCAGGTCTCACCTGGTTCTGAGTGAGCTGGTTACGGTGGGCCAGTTCTTGCAGCTTACACAGAGTGTTGTTTTGGCCTTCGATCAGATGGTACAGCTCCTGGGCCTTCAGAGAGAAATGGAAAACAGGAATCAGCTACATATATAGAGGTTGTCTAATAATGACATTTCTCTGCGTTCAAACACAGACCTCACTGTCTTTTGTAGAGATGGACTCGGTGAGGCCCTGAATGGTTCTCTCCTGACTCTGGGTGGCCTGTCGGAGCGAACGCAGCTCACACTCCATCTCGTTCAGCTTCTCCTGCAGCTTCTACACAAGAAACAACAAAATCAGTCCGGCGGTGTGATTAAAAGCACCCAACTTTAAGGGGTGGCTATTTTCATTGGGACTCACCATGTTGTTGGCCTCACTCTCCTGGATCTTGGCCTGCAGGGATTGCACCTGGAGCCGGGCCTTCTGCAGCTCGCTGACGCACTGACCAGCCGCACATTCGTACTGGTTGAGTTGACTCTGCTGCTCCTCAACGAGGCTCTGAAAAGGACAGAAATCAACATGATTCATTACTAATGACCCAAATAGCTTTATATTAGACTTATTGAAAGCATAAAATCAGAGTGTTTGAGGGCTGATCAGCCTGTTAGAGACTCCAAAACCTCATTATTCAACAATCCTCTGTGTGACACCTGTCACTGAGGGTAGGGGGTCTGGAACTGCAGAGAGGTGATTAAAAAATTTTAGACAACTGGACTATAGAAAAGCAAGAAGTCGTTACTGTGTTTCAGTCAGGCTGCTAGTGACCTACAGTGTTCAGGAGGCATAGAGGGCTGCTGTTTGGATTTCCTAGCTGTGTGAATCGTTAATATAGATACTAAAACAGTCTATAATGTCAACCTTATTTTGTTTTGTTTAAAAATAGTGGAATCCTACTTTTTATATAATTCTCTAATGATTCATCTGTTTAGTGTTATAAGCTAAAGTAGCAGATAAAGTATGAAAGCCAATGAAGAGTTTTGTCCACCCTGACATGCAGGATGCCTTAGCATAACCGCCCATCTTCACTAAATGCATGGCAAGTATTATTTAACGAGTCATGCTTCTGCTAACACAGATTTGAAACATAGCCCTTAACTGTGCAGCCGGAGCATCCAACCAGAGCTGAGATGGTCTGACATTGTGTGGATTATTTGCCCCAAGGCCTGCAGAAAACAGGCCAACAGTGCAGCTACTATGTCTTTTTGTCTTCCCTCATCTGACCTGATTCAGTCACAGGTCTTTGCTCCAGAGAATTAATGCATTCTTCCTCACAGAAGATTATTGATCAGAGCTGAGACATTTTCGGTACAACAAGCAGGCTGCATAAAGAGGAAAGTGCCTGAATATCTTCCAAATGGCTATGAGAGCTTAAAAAGCACTACAATATATGGTATTTGATGCAGTAAATAACAGCCTCTCAAACTCTAACAGATCAATCCATCCTTGGCAGACTGACCAGTCAGAGCTGCTGAAAGCCACTGATCCTCTATCAATGTTGTTTGTATGGCAACAAACTAAGAGAAAAGCTCCTCACAAGGAGGTGTTTACCAGGGGTATGAGCGTTTTCAGTTAGAGACGATTTTAGGAGCTAAAATAAATTTAATCACTGCATCTGCACCGTTTAGAGGACTTCCTTCTTTTTCCTCCAATCTCTCTACACTATCACCACTGTCTTCTAGAGGTAAGACTATTCCTGCATCTTTGCCTTTTCTATGACAGTGATAATGACCTTGTGGTTTGTGCACACACTCGTTAGTGAATTCCTGCCATATGCAGTTGCCTACCTGAACCTGACTGCACCTACAAACTGTGGTATAATCTCAGAAAGAAGACTAAAGCACACCTACCACAGCTCACATCATTTTGAGCTGCAGTTATTTCAAGAGGCTGTGGGCAGAATAAGTAACTGACAGCTTGATTATGAAACTGCTTAGACTAAAAAAGAAGGAGGGGACAATTTGCGGTTGGACTCGAGTGAAATGTCAAAGTGCATTAGTCTGGTTCATTCTTGGTACTGCAGAGCAACACTTTTTTTCTATAAGGTGTAGTACCTGGTGTGGGGGTGGGGGAGGATATTCTTTGTACAAATCTTCCAATAAATCCTCCATATCAGCAAAGCTCAGATTGTGATTGTCTTCCAGATTCACCCTGATCAAAGGGGTCTCCAGTTCAGGGGTGGGCATGTGGTTGTCTCTCTCCCCATAGGCCATTCCTAAAAGATTGTCTGGGAAACGAGGCCGCGAACCTTCGTTCCTTAAGCTCTGTCGGATCAGGACTGGCAGTTTGCTTCCTTTGGTGCGTTGGACTGGCCGGTAGGCTGTATAGCTTTGCAGCATACAGAGGGTCAGGGAAAGACTGGGCCCCAGCGAGCAGAACGTCGCTCCCATGTGCTCCTCAGACAGAGAGTCAGAAAAGTGGTCTTCCATGGCTTCCCCTGAGGAGACCAGCAGTCTGTCTCCCATTACCTCGGGTTGAGTGTTTTCTTCAGCCATTTCCAAGGATGCAATTGAGGGACTGGAGCTAGCCTGTCCAGCCAGCGTGCGATCACTGTCGGAGGTCCGGGAAACGTCCTGAGATCCGGGGACCAGAGTTTGAGAGGAGGGAGCCTCCTCTGAATCCTCCACATCATTTCTTTCCATTTCTCCACCTCCTCCGGTCACACTCCCTCCAGCGATGCTGGCTGAGTATCGGGTTGATGGCCCACAAGACGTACTCCTTGCCAGCTTCCTGGGCACTTTACAGACTGCTTCATAGTCGGAGTCTGACACTCGCCAGTAAGAGCATCCTCGGCACCTCCTGGGAGTGCTGGATCGACAGTGGTGTGAACCCGCACCTGTGGCCTCTGACCCAGACCCAGCAGAGCATGGTGGGTGGTGCTGGTGGTGGCAGTCCAGTCCATCTTCTGCCCAGGACTCATACAAAGAGTAGACCAAGTCTTCCTGGAGCAAGGCACAGTACTTTGCATGTGTTAGACCCGAAATATCCACCATTCCATCTCTAGAGCGTTCGCTAGTAGCAGTAAACGCCACAGCCCCCTCCTCTGGGTTAGTCCTCCAGTACAAACCCCCGATGCACTGCTTCAGACGATGCTTCTCCTGCAGGAGACGCTGCAGCCTGTCAATGGACAGGGCCTCTACCCGGGCGATGACCGTATCGAAGCGGTACATGCGGTCCAGCATGAACGTGCACTTGGAGCAGGCGAACTCCCTCTTGCCGTCCCGCGTCAGCTCTCGACCCAGGGCATGGGAGAGCAGCACATGTAGGTTGAGTTTGGAGGCTGGGTGGAAGATCCATCGCCTCTGGTTACCACAGAGCTCCCGGCCACAGATTCTACATGTCTCCTTCATCTTGATATCAAGCATTCTCCTGACTCTGATATAATATAATATACAGGTCACTCAGACACATGGATCTGCAGATCCAATAAAATGTGTTGAAAATGAAGCTTAAATAAAGCTTAAATAAAGGTCAACATTAAAATAAAAGAAGTGCTTCCTGTTATGAGTCCTTGTAAATCCAGTCAGAAAGTCATTTATTATCTATGTGTAATTCTGTGAGCACACAGATGATTCCAAATGGGTCTGGGAAGCCTGGGAAGTGATTCTCAGAGCTCCATCAGTCCAGGATCCTGCAGGGCGAGCAGGTGCATCGTGAATATGGCGCACAGAGAGGGAAGGTAAGTCTCTTTAATTCCACTCGGTTTCTCTGTGTATGGTGTCCCCTAGCAGGCAGTAAACCCGCTGTTTAGCATTTCCCGGTAACGCCATCCTACACGCCTCTGCAGCAGCACCAGCTCGGCTGTCACGCACAGCTTCATCCTGGCCGGGGAGCGGGGACGATTCTCCGGACTCCGCGCGGACCTATGGCGGTAACAGGCTGGTAAAAAGTGACGATCTTCTAACTCCTCTGTCTGTGTCTCTATCGAGTCCTTTTTCCATTTAAGATCTGCCAGCCATGGCCAGACATAGGAAGACACGCAGCTTAGAAGAGCAAAGTGCCGGAGCTCCTGCGGGGAGATGTGGCTTCCGAGGAGACAGACCCGCAGCAGCGGAGCGTACCATGCAGGAGGAGCAGGGGGGTGGAGCAACCCAGCTCATCTAAACTCCGACCTTAACCAGACTAATAATTTCAGCCTATACAAACATGCTAGAAACCAAACTTATGATATTCACACGTAAATAAAGTCCGCACTAACAGAATGAAATATTTTGATGACATTGCTGAAGATCAACAATGAGAACCCCCCTCGGCGAACCGTTATTTGCTCCTGCCCTGTTGACTAATATCAGTGCGCCTGAATACACAGGTGAAATGCCCAGCAGCTTGAAAAGCTCAAAGAGCAGAGGACACAAATTGATGCTTTTTTTTTTTTTTTAAGCAAAGCAGCGTTGAGGACTAAAACGGTCATAATAAAGAGCAGCACAATTATTATCCACTTAATTTTTTCAAATAAAGCAGTAATAAATGCCTGAAACAAAAAGACACTCAAAAAATATGTGTTCATTAAATATTTAATTCATATAAAATTATTTTAAATGAATGATTTTGGTTGGTAAAGCTGAAAGAATATATATGATAAATAATTTCAACCTGCACCACAACATGCTGAGGAGGACCAAGAGTGGAAATATCTGATAATAATAACAAAGTATTATTATAAACCTATTGTGAAAAAAAAATTCCTGATCCTCCATAATTCAATTAATAAAATATTCCAAAGATTTTTTTCCATAGTACATTTTAAAATACTTTATCGAATGCACAATCTAATAATTATGTAAAATGATTAATTGTTTAAAACTTGATGTCAATCTGTGTTTAAATAATTTTAAAATATGAACATATTTGTGTTTTTCTCATATTCCGAATACTATCTTGATAATGTGGATCTTAACATGAGATTGTAAATCATTTTAATTGCTTAACAGTCACCTTTCTAGAGAAATGTTTGTTTTGTCCAATCATTTAAATTGTTAACACCAGGAATATGAATAGACACATTAAATAAACTCAATTATTTATTTTATAAATGACCCACATATTCAAATTGCAATCAATGTATTTGTTTATCAGAATATCCACCAGCAAATAGCTTAACTGCAGCAAAAACAAAGTCAGCAGAGAGGGTTTAAAGTATAACGAAGTAACATATCACAACTATTAATGTTTTAAGTGAGTAATATTCTTTGTGTAATATTTGTAATCCTGTCAGTTCTTTTAAATTGTAGATAAAACAACAATACATTCAAATGCCTTTTTAATTCTTTAAGACCTTTAAAGCAAAAGCAGACCTTTTCATCTGTCTGTATCTACATAGATACACACAACACTGTCTCTGTGTTTTTGGTTATTTTTCTCAACTTTTCCTCCCTCGTTGCTATGGTTCTGTTATCAAACAATTTGCATGTGATAATCTAACAATCAGCCCTCTATTCTCCATCAAACAAACCCAGCTTATGCTCCCTGCTCTTTTCTTTTTTTTTTCTCCAGAGAAAGAAATAAATGGTCCAGCTGTGCCCGTCGATGCAAAATCAATTCATCTTCTGCTTTCTTAGCAGAGCCTATATGTGAGGACAGAGTGAGCCGTGATTAAAGTCAGGGCTGTCTGTTTTCAGGTGCTTGATTTCTGGCTCTTAATAAGGTTAATTACTTTCTTCCAAGTCAGTAATTATCTTCAAGTCACAGATTGTGATATAAATATAAATAAATCACTTTTTCTGGGTATATATATATATATACATATATATATATATATATATATATATATATATATATATGAAACTTCTATAAAATTATTACAACATAACCCCTGAAAATACATCAGCTGAAAGGAGAAAAAGGGGTTAATGACAACTTCAAGTCTCATCCGCCTAGCATTCATGTCTGTAGTGTTTGGGGAGTCAATTAAGAGCTCGTATGGCTGGTGGCGGCCTGAACCAACAACATAACTAGATATCAGTGCTGGGGTCTCTGTGCACTCAAAGGTCAACCTGACCTATCGACAGCCTGGCTGAAACTGAAGCCTTTAAACTGCTAAGCAGGGAAATGCCTGCAGCGCTCACGCAAATATGAAAGAGGACTCTTCATGGAAACAGAGAAACAATCACCATACATATGTCAGGCTAAAAGCTGTTAGTGTTTATTCACATGCAGAATGAAATCGACAGATACAGAAATCAACATGAACCACAATATATATAGCAAAATATCTAGAAGTAAATACTATAAAATCTGAATTTATAAGGTTGGTTTTGTTTCCCATATGGATACATGTTTTTTTAAAACTATATACTGATGTTTATGTTCAGTCCTCTTTTTGTGCTTTTCTTGATGTTTTGTTTTTTAAACAATAAAAACATTTTCATTGCTAATTAGTATCTGAAAGGAGATTTTAAAGCAAACAGATATTTTAAGCTTCCTTATTATACTTAAAGATATTGAACTGAAACCTTTCAATTAATGATAGAAAAAGGGTTGTGTTTTAGTTTTCATTGTATTATTGATTGTTTGATTAATTTCAGTCAATACAAAAAATACTTTTATTCAATCTATTTAAAGTAAGTTTTTATAAATATCTCTGTTTGTAGAGACAGGCTAAAAAGAAAGTGAATTGGGAACACAGTACTTTAGTCCAAATTATTTTATGCTGCCACATGGCTCACTTCATTATCACCCATTCCATTAGCACTGCCCTTTGATAAACAAGCAGTTCAAATTTTCCTCTGCAAACTATTACATCAAACTATGCAACTTGTATTCCTACATTTTCTCATATCTATAGATATTGATGGGCCACTTGGTAGCCATCACATATTTAAATGCTGGGCTCCTTACAAGCCTTTTCGCACTCCCTGAGTCTCCAATTGTGTACCATAAAAACCCAGACTTGTTTATGTTTTCACTGCACACCATCTTTAGGCCTGGAAATGCACATTTTCCTTTCATCTTGTTCAGATTAAAGCTGAGAACCTGTTTGGTGGCTCCATTTACATTATTCATTTTAAACTGATTTACAAGTTAAAGCAGGTGTTTTTGCAACAGATCTAATATCTGTCAGTCTAATAGCACTCTTGAAAAACCAAAGGATGTGTGTCAAACCGTGTATTTAACCCTAAATGTATTTATATAGGGAATATGGACACACAAAAAATGACGGTACAATGTATTTTCTTACTGCAGAAAAAAAAAAGACACAGTAAAAAACTGTAGTACTCTGTGGTGTGCAATCCTCCTGGTCGCTGTTTCCATCAACTCAATAGCTCAACAGGAAGTAAGCCTTTCAACTTAAGAGCAAATCTAGCAATAAAGCCATTCCGTACTGATAATAACCTTAGTTAATAAAACTGAAATAAGTTAAAGAAAAAGGCATTAGATAACTATTCTAAATAATTCTATAACCTAAATCTTTCTTGTTTGCAGCTGCAGAGGCACCATTTAGACAGAAGGTCGTCAACGAGAAACACGCCCTTCAACAAAAGGACGCTTCTAAAGGTTGCTGTGATGTTTGGATTAGCGCCAGTTATCAACCTTTAAGTCTTAAGGCTGCCAAGATAAATGCAGCTCAGTGGTTATGATACTGGATTACATTAAAACTGTATGGTTTCTATCCAAGGAGAGAGAGAGCAGGGCTCAGGTTTTGTTATGCTATGAGCATAGCTATTTGTCCTTGGATATGTCATTGCAGAAACACCCTGCAAATTAAATAAGATTGTGGCACTTTATGTGATGAGATGAAGCCTTTGTGATAGGGTCTGTGCTGGAAGCCTCAAACAGTGCAGCACACACTGCAAGCTTTCTACTGTAAGTGCCAGCTATTCTCTGTTAGCTTCAGAGGACTGCAGTTATTAGTCTGCAAACACGGTCACAGCAGACTGCACACAGACAGGCTGAGCTTCACCTAATAACAGAGATGTTTTGTTGGAATGTTATTTTTGTTTCACTCCTGGTGCTGTGAATAGATGCTTTATTCAGCTGCTGTGAAATTATTCCTTTGGTTTGGGCAATATCCTAAAGTGGGTAATAGCTTTTGGATCAATGCTTTTATATCCAGTTTGCATTGTGAGTAATTTTCAGTGCGGCCAAAAATTACTCACAGTATGGCTTGCTGCAGCGACAGTCTCAGTTATATCAGGTAGGTCTAATCTTTTTTTCTTACTGTGTAGTGTGCTCTACTAAGCCTACAGAAGAAGCCAATGAGAGACCAGTTCTGCATGCTGCATGCAGTCCACTGCCAGTGGGGGCACGTTTCGAGTTGTCCGGATGTGAGTCGACTCACTGCCCTGCTTTGGACAACACTGTCACAAGTTATAGTAAAAACATATATTTTTAATTAAGGGTATGCATAGAGTATATGTTATAGTTCATTATCTCACTGAAGACTTGATTATGACCCAATTTTCATTTGTTGATAATGACCTGTGCTAAATATTGTAGCTTTGACAAATACCCAAAATAAGTTTAAAAATCTGAGATCTCCAAACCTGCATCTCCTGTTCGATGCGAAGCCTCTCATGACCGAGCTCCTCCTGATAGAACTGTCAAACAGAACAAATTACAATCTGAGCCAAGTCCAATATGTTTTTAAGGCAGGTTTTATGAACAGAAATAAAGACTCAATTTTACCTCGACATCCTTGTCCTTCTGTAAAAGAGCTGAAGATAGCTCCTGAACCTGTTCCTCCAACTCTTCAACTCTGTGAGTGAGTGTTGACTTGTCCTTGCGCAGATCTGTGATAAGCGCGTCCTTGTTGCACAGTTCTTTAGTCAGATCCTCTATAAACCTGAGAACAAACAGATGGACAGTTTGTGGCAGAGAAGGATACATCTCAGTAGGTCTATCTCCTCTAGAAGAGGGCTTCTTCATTGTTCTGTACCTGTCTTTATTAATATTGGTTGGGGACATGGTGTTTGGATGTTTCTCCTCCTCTGGGATTTCCTCCATAGTGGCGTCTAAGGAAACTAGGGAGGTGTGAGAGTGTGATCCAGCCAGCGAGGCCATTCTCTCGGCCTCACTACGTGCTAGCTGGGCCTCCTGACAAACACACACAGAAACATTTCAGACTGTTGAAGATGATGCACATGTGGGTGATTAACACGACAGGACAAGTCGAGTGGAGCAAACCAACCTCCTGCAGGAGCTGAATCTTTGTCTCAAGCACCTGCTGCATGTGGTCAATTTCCTGCTGTCTCTCCTGACACCGCCTCTGTAGCTCAGCCTCATTGTTGTTGGTCAAGCTCTCTGCTGTTGTGCTGAAGGAGTAAACAACACAAATGTTGAAACAATCATTAAATGGCAAAATGCAGACATCAATATATAGTGGAAGTAGGTTGTGCAATTTCTGTTATCCTTGTTTTCAAAAAGTAATATCCCTTCTATGCATTTTACCTCAAACTACTCATAAGCCCCATTTACACTACCCTCTGAAAACCGATCCGTGCCGAGCTTGATTCCTTACGACCATTTACACATCACGCTAGCACAGTTCCTTGCCCCCTTGTGTTGATCTACTGTAGTACTACTACCTCTATAATTAAACAAGCAAACCAACATGGGGGCGCCCAAAAGATTCAGGAAGTTATGTGTTGTAATCATTGTGATATTTTGTTGTTTACAGAGAGTCAGGCGGAGAACTCAGCCTTTGGTGAATTTACTTTATAGAGTTGGTTTTTGGGAAGTTGTATACAACAAACGATAGTCTAATCATTCGCTTACAGATGCAAGAAACAACGACAAACGTTGAGGTCCATCACACTGCTAAGCAGATGACTGCTAATCGTGTGGCACGGAAGGAAAGCTAGTGTTTTTATGAATGTCTGAAGTTTTTAGTTGATTACAGTACTGACCGTAAGGAGATAGCGTGGTCTGCTCATGCACTGTTTGTTATCTGAGAAACGAGCCGGAACTCAACCGTGCCGTGCCCTACTGATGAACTAGTACCATGTTAGCGCAGTTCGGTTGTGTCTGCCGTGGTCCGGTTGCCATTTACACTCAACAGTTATCTTGGTTACTGTGCTCGGACCGATCTCGGCACGGTTTCAAAAGGGTAGTGTAAATGGGACTATATAGTTCATTCAATTGGACCATAAAGATCTTTCAGTTTCCTACTTCTATATTTACCTAAGATGATTAAGTTCATTTCATTGCAATTCGCCCAAAACTTTTTTTTAATCCCAAAAGGGAAAATAAATGTTCTAATAGCTCGTCGTCTATTTATCAAGCTCAGTGGTTGTAGGTGTAGCAGTATAGCTGTACACAGGAAGGATCTTCTGTCTTGCACCACATCTGGAGAAGCCTCTAACTGAAATCACTCTGTTGTTGTTTAACATTCTTATTGAAGAGGATGCTCACTGCTGTCATAATCCTCTTCACTTTATGAAGAATTCTTCTTTGTGAAATCATCTCCAGAGTTTCTAGAGGAGTTCATTGAACAGAGGAGGCCCTCTTTATTAGCTTGCTAAGCTTTTTTAAGTCATCTGCTCTGATTTTGTTACCCCAGCTGATGATGGAAGATGAGATCACACTCTACACAACAGACTTCTGGAAGTCAGGCGTGTACAAAGTAAAATACCGTAAATGGAGAGTACCGTCCCCTGTGATGCTCCTGTGCTGCTGATTACTTGATTAGACAGCAGACCCTTCAGTCTAACAAAAAGTGGTCTGTTTGTAAGGTAGTCTTTGATCCAGGAGATTGTTGATGCCTCTACCTGAGTCTCCTGAAATTTCTCACAAAGTTAGGCTGAATTGTGTAAAATGCACTGGAGAAATCAAAGAACATTATCCTCACTGAGCTGTCTGCCTTGTCTTAATGACAGTGGGTTTGTTGAATCAAGTGTATGATACAAACACCAAGGTGATGCACAAACTGCAGGGGGTCCTGATAGCTGTTTGTTTGTTTGCTGAGGTGATCTACAGAGTCTAGCACTTTCATGATGTGAGATGTCAGGGCAATAGGTCTACAGTCACTGAGGACTGTTAACTAAGTTTCTTTGGAAATGGAAAAAGTCAAGAGATCTGTTTCTTGGGTCAGACTGAAGTTGAACCCAGGTGGAATAGAATCCCACAGAGATGCACAGGCCTTCAGGACTCTGGGAGTGACAATCAACTCTAGAATCTCCTTAGTACTATTGCTGTCTGTCTGTTTTGATTTAACTAGGCCTCCAAAGCCAATCTTAAAACTTTATGTCATATATTCTATTCATCAAACATCCAGCAGTTGAAGCTGAGGTGCAGCTCTTTGGTTTTCCAGGTATATCTGCAGGTTGTTATATAACTACCAACAGTTAATGATTAGCATTTTCTACAGAGCTGTGCATTCATGATTCTTCATCTTGTCCTCCGCTTGTTTATTTTTTTACATATTACCTGCAAGTTTCAGTTTAACACCTTACTGTTTAAAGGACTATGCAAATATCAGAAGGGTCAATTTTAGGACATAATGGTGACATCAAGAGGGCCAAATAAAGATATTATGTCACCATGTTTCTGTCTGCTGCAGACCCCTGGTGTATACTTACAAACATCCACTTATAGCTGAGATAAAGTAGGTGTCATAGCCATCATGAGGGCTGTTTTCATTAGACATGTTGGTGGCATGGTGTGGAGGTGCTGATGGGGGCTGACTACTGTGTGGATATAAAGCTTCTTTTTTTGGCCTGCTGAACTTACACTGAAATGATTTCCTTGATATTATTATATAGAAAAAATGCCACATATCCTGTTTCAGTTTAATTAAAACCAGAAGATTTTAAGCGATATATTTCTTATAAACCTTATATTAGTCCGTATGAGCTTCCCTAACTCCTATATTTGTCTGTATGACTTAGTTAACAACTGCATCCCAGAATTCCTGCTCCCAGAATGGACCCCGTCTCGCCGTCGCCATGAATCCTGCCCTAGACGCTCTCTACAAACATTTTTAACTCTATCTGCCACATGCAGCAGCTCCAATAACTGGGATATTTTGAACGTAATCTAAGTGGTCTGTGTCTCCTGGAAGACTGTCCTTGGTGTGAAGTGGACCCTAAGAAGGGTTGGTCAGTCATCTCTTTAAGCTCTGTGAGACTGCTATAACTGATGCTGTGTAGAAACTTAGACCAAAAATATAGATAGGAGACAAAGATGCTAGCACTGCAGAGTGGTTTGTTATCCAACTTTATACTGCTTTAAAATATTTTTCAAGAATAACAAGTTGTATCGAGAAGCTAGTGTTGTAACCACAATTAAGTCTGTTAAAGCCATAATTCTTTAAATCCAATGAATTTCCCTCGTTAAGGATCTATCCATTTATCGCCTATAGCTGCCTGTCCTTACAGGGTTGTGGATGTGGGGCTCTGGTGTGTATCTCCAGCCCTCATTGGGCTGGAGGCACATGTTGCCACTTCATCGCAGGGCAATAAAGAGACAGACAAAACAAACAACCTCGGACACACATATACTTATACCCAATGACAATTTCAAAAGTTAAATTGACCTAGTTAACGTGTTTTTAAACACGAAGAAAATAAAGTAGCTGACAAATGTACAGGGCGAGCATGCAAACTCCATATTATGTCATGGTGCATTCTCTGATTTAAACAATGGCCAGTCAATCTATTTCCAAAACTCATTGATTTCTGTTGTTCTGTTTGTGTCTCTTAAGTAAAAATTCATGGCTTTAAAATTGACCTCCATGTTCATCCTGTCAACTAAGCCAGTTGCTGTTATCAATGTAATACTGAAGAAGAAAAAAATCCTCCCAGACTGTACCTATGGTTTAAATAAGATTCATTGATCCAATGGAACACAGAATAATGCAGCGCTGCCCCTTCAGTTCCTGTTGCTGCACACTGCCTGTCAGCTGGTTGAAAAAAGGCCTCTTTACATTTCTCACAGCAAAGAAAAAAAAAATAAGCTGTGTGAAATTTCTGATTGTGAAAGAAAGGGACAATCAATCTATTATGTTCTATAAAATCTTTAAGATCATTTACAGTTCAAAAGTAGCTTTGAGACAGTTTCGATAAGATGTTTGATTGGCTGCCACTGATAGGAATCGTTAAAGCCATCTATTTACAGAATTAGACAGCTTAAAAAGTGTGTCTAAAAAAATAAATTGACTAGTAGAAAAAGTAAAGCCCAGCAGCTGTTAAATAAAAGTTTGCAGGACTGAAGGTCAGATCAAGGAGGAAGATGAGCAGATCAATGGAGAGCATGACGACAGGCTCCACAATGAGGCAAGAAGAATGCGATGAGGAGGCTGTGGGTTTTTTCTCCTGCATTTTGGAGAGTCCACTGTGAAATTCTCTGTTTAACTATAATATCTGTTTACCTATATATTTTCGTAGATAAAAAGAAAGACTGCAGCTTATAATATGATTTATTACTTGTTGTGCTCTATTAATTACAGTGATTATGAGTTATCCTAAATGCATAAGAGCAAATATCAATAAACTTAATATTAATTTGCCTATTTCCACCACTGACTTTTTTTTTTTTTATCTCTGATTAAGAATTCTTGGTCTCAAGAACTACAGCTCACAATCTGTTAGTTTATGTACTCATCCTAATGCTGCAGCTTTCTTGCCTGGATATTCAGGGAGATCTGTAAACTTACAGGGCTTTGTCCAGAAGTTCCTGTTTCTCCTGGAGCTCCTTCTTCAAGCTCTCTACTTCCACTTTCAGCTCGATGTTCTGCAACAGATAAAAGACAAGAAGTAGTGTCATTAAATTCAGAGGTGCAACTGTATGTTTGCAACTAAAGAAGAAACTAATTGAATCTGTATAAGTGGAATGATGGATGATTGTAATTGTTAACATCCACACACATTAGATATCTACTAGTTGAATTGTCTGAGGAATTGGATTTCTAGAAAGAAACATGACCTTGTTTTGTTCCCATTCTGGCTTTGATTAAAACAAAATCTTTCCAATTGAGATCAGCTAGGGTCATTTAAATTACTTTGATGTGCTACATGCTTGAATTTTGAATGTAATAATCATAATAATTATTTTTCTGTGATGTTTTTATTAGTTTCATTTCACAGTATATTTTGCTGGGCTTTTGTCCCATTGCCCTCAACCAAACTGTTGTCACCACGTCAGGTTTGTAGGCCCATTGCTGGCTTCATGGTGGCTGCTGTTAAAATATTGACGTTATTGCCACTTTGTAAGTTATTTTGTATTTTTAGGGTCATCATCCAATCAGAACAATCAATTGCACCCAAACCTTGATTTCCTTTATGATTTCTTAATACTTTGTTTAACTGTTTCCATATTTTATGATATTTTCTCCTGATACAATCTGTTTTCTGAAGTGCATGGGTCCCATGGCTCCTGCAGCAAAACACCCACACATCATGGTACCTAGAAAGCTTTCAACTGGTTTCTCTCTGTCAGGATGGTCACTATGGCCAAACACTTGTGTAATAATTAGAGGAATCTACTGAAATAAATGTAATATATTATCTATATGTATGTTATTTATTATGACCTATGAACTGAGAGTTTCAATCTTATGTTTCCCTGGCATTAGGAATTGCTTTTTATGATTACATAGAATGGGTTTGCACTTGTGGAGGCAGGCATCTTTTGAGTTATGGCAGCACAGAGCTGACAAACTAGTCAAACTAGACTATAGAGATTGCATGACAATATGACTGGGGCATGTTAGGCCTATATACAATCCTACACAGACTAATTAAATACTATTTATAAAACTATCTATGTAAACTAGACTTACACTGGCAACGGCCATTATGAAGGGGAACGATTCCAGCATAGGTTGTATCGTTTTTTGTTGTTGTTTTGTTATGTTTTTCCTAAGCGGACTCACATCTTTCTCCTTCTTACAGTCCATGTTAGTTTTGGTCAGAGTGCCCAAAACAAGGGGACGAATCATGTGGATAAAAGAGGTAAGGGGAGACAGGCAGGAGCAGAGGGGAATCAGCGTGAGAACAGCGGCTTAGAGAGCTCCATAACGGGTACAAGCCAGCCAGCTATGCTGCCCTATAAATCTGCTAAATCTGGCATATTACTATTTTGAACCTTGTTGTAAGCTTGTCAATATTATGCATTGCTACATAAATAATTACATTAAATAAAGGAATAAAGGTCATCCTTAAATATACCCAATTTCAAAGCTCTGGTATCTTAGTGTATGTAAACATACATTACTGATTTAAAATCTGATTTAAAAAAAATGTGCTTCAATTTTCTGGCATTTAGAATATATGTATTTCTTGATTGACCTGACAGGGCGAATAGTTTAGCCTTGTTAAATGTAGGAAGAAAAAGCCATATTGTAAATCAGTATTAGGCCTGGGCAATTCATTGCATTTGCTATATAATCGCAATTTCGAAAAATTAAATTTTCAAATTGCACAGGCACTCAATTTTTTAGTCCCAATACATTTAAGAAGAGTAAGACACTACATTTCTGGCTCGATTAAAATGGGTATGCCGTCGCACTGAAGGGAACACAGAGTCGCAGCTAGCACCTAGATCTATGCATTATAGCAGAAGTAAGAACTTTTCATTCAAATGTTACACTAAAGTCCTGCAATGCTGGACTCTGGAAAAGCAGTCTTCAAGGTCATGAAAAAAATGAAACCCTGGAATAAAACATTAACATGATGGTGCTTAGTGCAAAGGAAAATCGCAATAAAATTGCATCGCAATATTGGTTAAAAATAATCGTAATGTAGATTTTTGGCTAAATCGTCCAGCCCTTATCAGCATGTGTAAACATTTGCTTTCAACAGTATAGCGATATGTCAGGTAGTTTAGCCTTTATCCCATATTAGCAACAACAAATAGATAAAAATTCAGGTTTGTACTGATATAACTTTTTAATTTCTGATACAATACTGTTATTACATCTTTGAGAAAGGACCAATACTGATATTGACCTGATGCAACATCAGCATGATTCATACAGTTGATACTTTTAATATATGTGGAATGTTAGAAAAGACTTGATGAAGTTATATTAAAAACAATAGATATATTAACAACGGAACTATCAATCATTAATATAAGGGCAGTGTTTTATCAGTTTGCTGATAAAAACAATCTTTACAATCTCAATATCATTTTGGGACAGCCTTAAAGGTATTGTGTGAGGATTTTTGCAAATTTTTTAAAAGACCCGCCCTCTCTACTTTAAAAAAATGCAAGTGCAAGAGCATGCCCAAGCCCATTTTTTCTCATGCACGATGTTTAAAAGAAGCTGTTCTCATAGCTCAGCTCATGCAAGCTTACTGTGCCTGAACGTCCACCCTAACCCCTAAATCCCTCAATCACTATATGGAGCGGGGACTATTTATTGGACTTTATAGCAAACTCAGTTAACTGACCGTTAGGGCAGATAATCATTGCTTGTTGCTTCCTGTTAGTCATGTAACTCTGCCTCCACCATCCTTGTTATTAATCGTCGCTGTCAGGTAGCGGCAGCCTATGGGGACAACGGACAGCTGTGACATCAAATCCCATAATGCTTTGAGGCCTTTCTTTTCTTATCATACACTTCATAGACACTTTTTCTCTTACGACCCGCGGCAATTCTCAAAGAATCGCGTTGTGAAAGGTGAGCTGCAATGACTGTCTGAAACCGTAGCTCAACACAAATATACCGCTTAAAGTGCGCATATGCAGAGAAAGATAGCTAACGGATGGTCTTACGTAAACATATTACCTGAATGATTGACAATTAGGAAGACCATTTATTTACATGATCCACTCGAAAATAAAAGATCATCATCTATACCTTTAATAAAAACACATTTATTTTTAAGCCAGTATGCCTCATCCAAGTTAAATCATCAGACCAAAATTGTCTTGGTTATAAAGCTTGATAAATCCCAACAGATTTGGAATTTATCAAGTTTACATCCACAATCCAGATGTGGATCTAAACTTCACATGTGGGTATATTTATGTGCATCATTATCATCTTTCAAATTTTTTTAACCCATTTAATAACATTGCCTTTTTAAAGATAAATGTTCTAAAAAAAAAATTATACATTACAAAATCATGCAACAGTAATATATAATTTAATATCCCTGTAATATTATTATTTCTATAATAGAACAAAAAATCTAAATTTCGACGAGATCCCACACCTTATGCATTTAAAGAGCTTGCTGAAAAGATGCATTTCATTACCTATAGTTGTAAACAATAAAAATTTCTGTTTTCTCTTTTCCGTTCACTAATACCTCTGTGTAAATCAGCACTGATGGGTGCTACATGTCCTCAGTACACGACACCTGACTGTGCTGTCATGGATTTTATATTTAGAGCTGGAGAATTCAGAGCAGCTCAGATATTCACTCACAGGGGGCAGGAGCCGAAGTCGCGGTTTGTTTACCTGCTGGAGCCCATGAGGGGCATTTAGGGGGCTTTGCTGTGCATTCATAGGGCTAGGGTGGAGAGGATTTAAAAAGAGGGGATGGTGAGGCTCATTCTTTTCATTCTGTACATTGACAGACAGCGTTAAACAGTTTATATATCTGTGTTTATTTGTCTGAGTCATATCAGATACTGCTTTCACCGGCTTGTCTTTCTCTTACCGATTAACATGGATTAATTTCTTATCTGTGAGGTTCAGAAAAAGCATCAAGATATAAACAAGCTGTTGCCAAAATGGGAGTACTAAAAAACCCTCACAGCTGCCATCCAGAAACATGTTCTGGAGTCGAGCCCAAAGCTCAATGTAGTTTGCTTTTACTAACTCGACATGAGAGTTAAAACATACATTTAATTATTGAAATGATCATGTTAGTTTATGTAATGTTGAATTTAGGCAATAGTTGCAGAAAGAGATCTGCTGATGATAATTTTGGAGCATCCAGTTGGTTAGAAACACTAATATCTAATCAGTTTCCTGTCTGTGAACTAAGTGCAGTCAGATTGCACAAAAAACAATACAGGTTAGGGAAGTGTTGGGCTAGTGGGTTGCGCTTGTGCAGTTCAGTCCCCATAACCTGCTCTCTGGGTTCCTGAGCAAAACCTGTAACCCCACTCTGCTCCCCGTGTGCCGCACAATGGCATTCCCAAGGGGATGGGTTAAATGAAGAGGTAAATTTCCTCAATGTGAGATCAATAAAGTTCAGTTATTATTATTAAGATAAAGAGACCAAAAATGTAGCTGTAGCAGACAAAAGAGAGGCATCTCTGTATTTCAGTCAGGCTTTAACAACAATGAACCAGACTTCAGTGGTTGTTTTTTATGTAGGACCTGATTTACATATTTTATGTTTTGCATAAAATTTTGTAACCAAGTCTTTGGTAAGAAAGAGAGTTTAAGCCTCAAATTCATTTCCTCTTTGGGGTCATTTGAAATAAAGTCTGGACCAAACCCATAGACCAATCTATGAGACGCCAAGTAGTCAGAAAAGCTTATTTTATTTTATCCTTTTGACATTTCAAGTCAAGCTTTCAGATTCCTAAATGTTGGCTTTTAGGAATGTCAAAAAATCTTCATTCTAAAGGTGATCAACACAGAGATGGCCTCATGTTTATCATTAATGTAATATACTAAGGATGGTTTACATTAAGTGTTGCTGAAGTTTTTCCCGCACCAGTTCATTGACCGTCTTCATGCACCTTGGACGTCGGTGAAGTTGTGCAAGCAATTTTGGATCTCAGTGGTTTATATCAAGGTAATTATTTTATCTGATTAGAATGAGGATAACGCTTTAGTCGTGCTTTAATGGCAACTCTGATAAAAGGTGTTTCATGGCAATTACCAAAATAAATAATTTAAACATTGGTTATTTGACTACTTAAAATAAAATAAACAAATTTAAAAGAAGGAAGCAGCCATATCTCATTTACTGATTTTATTCATGTGAAATTATGTAAGTTTTAACACTTTTTTCCATTCTCATTTTTTAAATCAACATTTTCTGTATCCTATTATATCCTATTTAGATGCCTCAAAATGTGATGGAACATTTAGGATAATCAGACTTTGGTTGCATCTGATAAATTAGATTTCAAAACAGAAAACTGAAAACATTTGAGCATTTCTGTCTGCATTTCATCTGCTCAAGTATATCTGTGTAACAAATAATTATAAATCTAACAGAGCATCCAGTGATAATCAGAAATATTGTCAACACACTAAAGATGCTTAGACCTTACAAAGAAATCTATTACATCAAAAATAAAACACAGGAAGCAAAATAAAAATGAAAACAATAAGAAACAGCATTATATTGTAATACATAAAGGCCCTAAGAGGTTTCTTAAATCAAATGCAAATTCCATTGAGTGTATTTAACTACAAATTCATCAAACAATCTTCCTATTTCCCCTGTGAAATAGCAGCTGTATAAAACTACAACTAATGCTAAACTGAAATTATGGATTTAAAATAGTCCTTATTTATTTTACATTTCATTGGTTATTGCATTCTCAAAAGCATCTTAAAATTGAAAAACAAAACAAAACAAAAAAAATTTCATGAGCGTCCTGCTAAAAGCAATTCCTGAACCAAATGGTAGCAAAAAATAAACTCAAGTACCTTTGTTACAATTTTATACTGGTTTTATAAGTGATATACATTTTTTATCTATTCAGAAATCTGTAACTCACAGTTGCCAAAAAAAAATGAAATACATTTATAAAACAATTTTTTGCTGTTTCTGTACTTGTCAACCAAACCACAGTTTTAAAAATGACAGGGTAAGCCACTGAAATTAAAAGTAGCAAAGCTTGTAGATGCAATACTGGATAAATTCAAGCAACATTAATACATTTTTCTTTGAAAACGAATCAAACCTTAATATTCTGATTAGAATTTAACTATAACATTTGATCTGACTAACATTTTATCACATTTTTTCAATGCATCATGTAAGCTGTCCAAATCATGTAATCATGACTGAAACAACAAAGGAGCTCGATAGTCATAAACCTACAACCAAGAAGGACCCAGCTGAGACTGACCGATTCAGGAGGGTCCCTCTGGACAAAAAATATTCTTCTATTTGACTAACAAAATAAAAACAGACAAATATTGACTGTCTATTTGAATTACAAATCAAAGTAAAACAGAATAGAATAAAAACAACAAATAAAAAAGGGGATATTTGTTGGGAGCTGGAGAAATTCCACCTTTCTCCAGCAGAGTCCGCCGTGGATCCTCTGAGGGAGCCTCCTGCACAGCTACAGCTCGTCAAGATCATCAGAAGATCCACTACTTAAGCTTTCTTCAGACCTTGCCTCAACGCCGCAGTGTTGTTCCAGTTGGTCAGCGCTTAAGCCTTGATCCTCAGAGTATTTGGATGACTTTTGAATCCAGCTCGGATTCTAATCCTTGTTTCTGTTTTCCAGGAAACCTGTGCCTCCTCTGTGTAAGCTCAGGAAGAGCTAACCTGCCGAGCCGACCCTCTGAGCCAAACCTGAAGATTCACAGAGAACCTCCAAGCAGCTCTGGACTAGAGCTGGGAAACCCAAAACCAAGGTCTGTTCAAATTAGACGTGAGACGCTGAAGCAGCAACGGACTCTGCTGATGAACTCTTCTCCAGTACCAACAGAGACTCTCCCAAAGTTAACCTCAAGAACCCTCAAGGTACAATCAGTAAAACTTCAGGAAATCAAACCTCTGTTAGCAACGCTAACTGAACTGTCTCTCACGCAGACTCCGGTGAACCAGAATCCAGACCCCGAACCTGAACCAGTATATTCTAAGTGTTTGTGTACAAATAAACTGTTAAACTTTCATCCTTGTGTCCGTCAGTGGTGTTCTGCATTCTTGGGTCGCCTTTAGTGAACCCATCATGACAGAACACTGCGGCCAAACTCTAGGCCCAGCAGATCACCTCACCCGTCGACTGGAGGAGCAGGATGCCCAAATTCAGGGACAAACCCAAACGCTCCGTGAGTTATACCGTCTAGTTGACATTCATAACCAGATGCTACAGAGCTGCGCTAATTATCTGAACAGCGCTAATGCTGTACCACAACCATATCCGGGTCCAGTTCCACCTCCGAGGTCACCTGCAGTGACGTCATCAGAGTTCCGTCCTAGTCTCCCAGAAAGATTTTCCGGTAACATGAAAGATTGCAAAGGATTTTTATTTCAATGTCGGTTGATTTTTCAGAACTCCCCTGGCTGTTTTTCCACGGATCACAAGAAGATAACTTTCATTCTCTCGCAGTTAACAGGAAGAGCCTTGGAATGGGCTCAGGCAAGATTTGCCGCTGACGATAGCTTAAACTGCTACTACTCTGATTTCATCTCTGAATTTACCCAGGTTTTCAATCAAGAAACTGACCAAACTATTGATTCTAGAGCTCTTTTCAACCTTAAACAGGGAAACTCTTCGGTGGCTGAATTTTCCATTAACTTCCGGGTTAAAGCGGCAGCTTCCGGATGGAACCAGAGCGCCTTAAAGGGAGCCTTTTTCATGGCATTAAACGAGCACATTAAAGATGAACTCGCAACCCTCGACGAACCTGCTACCCTCGAAGATTTAATTCGCCTCTCCATCAGATTAGATAATAGAATTCGAGCCAGAAACAGTTCTAAGAAGCAGGGTACACTTTCTTCTGCCTCACATAACGTGACTGTTTGTTCTCCCTCTACAGAGCAGCTGCCCATTCAGAGGCCTAAGCCCCAGTCTCTACCGTTGCCTGTTCAGGCCTCTCATTCGGGTGAAAGGGATGTCGAACCCATGCAGGTGGGACACACCAGGCTCACTCCAGAGGAGAGACAAAGGCGTATTCTAAGCAAACTATGTATCCACTGTGGTGAGAGTGGACACTTCATTGCTTCCTGCCCGGCTAAATCAAAAGCCTGGGCCCGCCAGAGGATCTGAGGAGTCTGGCGGGCCAAATAAACACTAAGAAATCTCCTCGACTGTTGCTGCCTGCCACACTTTTCTGTGCTAACCAGAGCCTCTCTTTCTCTGCATTCATCGACTCAGGCTGTGAATGTAACCTAATCGATTCTAACCTCGTCCAGCAACTCCAAATTGAAACTATTCCTCTGACTCAGCCTCTCAGAGTATCCGCTATTGACGGAAGAAGACTCCATCAAGTTACCCATCAAACTCAGCCCCTCGAGCTACTTCTGTCAGGTAACCACCGAGAGACGATAACATTTTTTGTTTTTCCCTCTGCATGTTCCCCGCTGGTGCTCGGTTTCGAATGGTTGGAGAGGCATAATCCTCACATTAACTGGGCTAAACGTCACCTGGAATCATGGTCCATCTCATGCCACGAAACATGCCTTCGTTCAGCTGCCCCCTTGGTGGGGTCTCCTAGAGGTGGGGGGGAGATGGACTCTCCTGACCTTTCTTCAGTTCCCTCTGAGTACCATGACTTAGCCCCTGTCTTCAGTAAGGTCAGTGCGACGTCACTACCTCCACACAGACCATGCGATTGTGCCATTGAACTTCTACCTGGTGCTCCTTTACCTAGCAGTAGATTGTATAACATTTCTAAGCCCGAGAGAGAAACAATGGAAAAGTACATCAACGAATCACTAGCTGCTGGAATAATTCGCCCTTCATCTTCCCCATTGGGCGCCGGGTTCTTCTTCGTGGGAAAGAAGGATGGTTCCCTGAGACCTTGTATTGACTATCGAGGTTTGAACCAGATCACTATTAAAAACAAATACCCACTGCCTCTTCTCGCCTCTGCTTTTGAGCCCGTACAGGGGGCTACTGTATTTTCTAAATTGGATCTAAGAAACGCTTATCATCTCCTTAGGATCCGTGAAGGCGACGAGTGGAAAACTGCCTTCAAAACACCCTTGGGCCAATTCGAATATCTGGTTATGCCCTTTGGTCTAACCAACGCTCCAGCCTGCTTCCAGGCCCTCGTTAACGATGTTCTAAGAGACTTTCTCAACGTATTTGTTTTTGTGTACATTGATGACATTCTCATTTACTCCAAGGACCTCGATGAACATAAAAGACATGTCCGTCTTGTTTTACAGAGACTGCTGGAGAATAAGCTGTTCGTGAAAGCCGAGAAGTGCGAATTTCATCAACCATCAGTCACCTTTTTGGGGTTTGTGCTCGAGGGCGGCCAGGTTAAACCATCTGAGGACAAGATTAAGACTGGCCAGTTCCAGAGAACCGCAAACAACTACAAAGGTTTTTGGGTTTTGCTAACTTCTATCGTCGGTTTATCAGAAACTACAGCCAGACCGCCCTTCCTTTAACTTCTCTGACCTCTGTCAAACGCAGTTTTCAGTGGACTCCCGAGGCTCAAGCAGCATTCGAAAAATTTAAGTCATTGTTTTCCAGAGCACCAGTCCTCATACAACCTGATCCAGCTAAGCAATTTATCCTAGAGGTGGATGCTTCAGATTCCGGTGTTGGAGCAGTCCTTTCCCAGAGACTAGACTCTGATCAGAAGATACACCCCTGTGCTTTCTTCTCCCGTAGGCTTTCTTCCGCTGAGCAGAATTATGATGTGGGTGACCGAGAACTCCTGGCCATAAAACTGGCACTGGAGGAATGGAGGCATTGGCTGGAGGGAGCTGAGCACCCGGTTCTTGTATGGACAGACCACAAGAACCTGGCTTATATCCAGTCAACAAAACAAGCTAATCCTCGCCAATCCAGATGGTCAATCTTCTTTTCTCGGTTCAATCTAATCATCTCCTACAGACCCGGATCCAAGAACGTGAAGCCCGATTCTCTCTCTCGTCTCTACTCCGTCGATCATCCCGAGACACCTGAACCTGTCCTTCCGGCTTCATGTACAGTGGGAGTGGTCAACTGGGAGATAACTGACCTCATCAACTCAGCCCTGGCCACTGAACCCGATCCAGGTAACGGTCCATCTAATCGTACATATGTTCCATCTTCTGTCAGGTCCCGTCTTATCCAGTGGATGCATGCCGCCAAATTCTCTGCTCATCCAGGAGTCAGTAGAACAGTAGCTCTCATCTCCAGACGCTTCTGGTGGCCCACTCTCCACAGGGACGTAAAGGAGTATGTGTTGGCTTGCCCCACATGTGCCCGTAACAAAGCCTCACACCAACCTCATTCTGGCCTGCTTCAACCACTTCCTGTTCCCTCGCGTCCCTGGTCCCATATCGCCATTGATTTCGTCACCGGTCTCCCTGTCTCTCGAGGTATGTCTACCATATTTACTTTTGTTGACCGCTTCTCGAAGTCCTGCCACCTTATTCCCCTCAGAAAACTTCCCACGGCCTTCCAGACTGCCCAGCTTCTCATCAAGCATGTTTTCCGGTTACACGGCATTCCCCAAGAGATCCTCTCGGACAGAGGCCCGCAGTTCATCTCCCAGGTCTGGAAGGCATTCTGTTCTGCTCTCGGCTGCAAACCCTCTCTCACCTCTGGTTACCACCCCCAATCGAATGGTCAGACTGAACGCATGAATCAGCAATTGGAATCCACCCTTCGCTGCCTCACATCTAACAACCCCGTGGATTGGAGCCAATTTCTGCCATGGATAGAATACGCCCATAACTCCCTCAGATCCGCATCCACGGGACAATCCCCATTTCAGGTCAGTCTCGGCTATCAACCACCTCTTCTTCCCGCAGACGAGAGAGAGATTTCGGTGCAGTCCGTCAACCATCACATCCGCCGTTGCCAAAGGATCTGGAGGGAAACCATCGCCACTCTCAACCAGTCATCAGAAGCGACTAAGCGCTTCGCCGACTCCTGGAGACGTACCGCCCCCGAGTACGCCGTAGGCCAGGAGGTATGGCTGTCCACTCGAGACATCCCCCTCAAGGGGATGTCTCGAAAACTCTCCCCTAGATTCATCGGACCCTACAGGATCACTCGAGTCATCAACCCTTCAGCTGTCCGTCTCCAATTACCTCAGTCCCTCCGGATCCACCCCACCTTCCACGTGTCCCAGATCAAGCCTGTTTCCTCGAGTCCTCTGTGCCCACCGTCCGACTCTCCACCACCCGCCCTGGAGGTCGATGGACATCCGGCCTTCACGGTTCGTCGCATCGTGGACTCCCGTCGACGAGGTCGCGGATGGCAGTACCTCGTCGACTGGGAGGGCTACGGACCGGAGGATCGCCAGTGGGTTCCAGGCTCGTACATCCTCGATCCAGCCCTTATCGAGGAGTATGAGCGTTCCTGCCCATCAACCTCTTCCGGACCGCCAAGGGGCGGTCGTTGTGGGGGGGGGTACTGTTGGGAGCTGGAGAAATTCCACCTTTCTCCAGCAGAGTCCGCCGTGGATCCTCTGAGGGAGCCTCCTGCACAGCTGCAGCTCTTCAAGATCATCAGAGGATCCACTACTTAAGCTGTCTTCAGACCTTGCCTCAACGCCGCAGTGTTGTTCCAGTTGGTCAGCGCTTAAGCCTTGATCCTCAGAGTATTTTGATGACTTTTGAATCCAGCTCGGATTCTAATCCTTGTTTCTGTTTTCCAGGAAACCTGTGCCTCCTCTGTGTAAGCTCAGGAAGAGCTAACCTGCCGAGCCGACCCTCTGAGCCAAACCTGAAGATTCACAGAGAACCTCCAAGCAGCTCTGGACTAGAGCTGGGAAACCCAAAACCAAGGTCTGTTCAAATTAGACGTGAGACGCTGAAGCAGCAACGGACTCTGCTGATGAACTCTTCTCCAGTACCAACAGAGACTCTCCCAAAGTTAACCTCAAGAACCCTCAAGGTACAATCAGTAAATCTTCAGGAAATCAAACCTCTGTTAGCAACGCTAACTGAACTGTCTCTCACGCAGACTCCGGTGAACCAGAATCCAGACCCCGAACCTGAACCAGTATATTCTGTGTGCAAATAAATTGTTAAACTTTCATCCTTGTGTCGGTCAGTGGTGTTCTGCATTCTTGGGTCGCCTTTAGTGAACCCATCATGACAATATTTAAGTAGGCTTAATTGGAATAATCAGTTTCAACTTTATATCTATCTTGAAATTTTTATTTATTTTATCATTTATTTATTTGTAATATCTATTTATCATTTAAACATAACTTATTCTTTCAATTTGCTTTACCTATTAAACCAGAAGAAAATCTACTCAAATACAATAAATGCAACTAGTTAGACGCCAAACGTTTGTTTTGTCAGTGAATTTTCACGCTGTTCTTCCAGATGCATGCTGTGTTTTAGCAAGGCTCTGATAATAAATGGTGCTGCACAGATAAGAGCACACTGCATGTCAATAAAATAAAAACTGACATCTTCCTATTATGAAGACAGTTCTAAATATAAATACTCATCACCATGCACCTGCTACTTTGACTCATTCTGATCTGAGGACCCCCAGCAACAGCTCTGCTTTTAACTACTGGGAGAAAGATGGCTGACATCACAGCAGAAGTGAACTAAACATTCCTAACCTGTGGCTGATGGTAAAATTAATGAGGTATAATCAAATAGTGAGATAAAACCGTATCAACTGAAATGCATTTTCATTTTAAAACGAAAGCTCTCGATTTTTAGGTGAGAACGTATTTTGTTTACATTAAGCTTTATTTCTTTTTTTTTTTTTTATATTTTATTTAGACAACTGTCAACAACAATACAATGATCACAGGGACAAAGTAAACATGACATTTTTTTTTTTAATCCCTTCTCCCCTCCTTCCCACTCCCCATCCTGTGGTCCCTTCCTTTACCTTCTATTTATTCTGTCCCCTACCCCTCCCCATCCATCCGTACCCGGCTGCAAACAAAAACAGCAAAATAAAAAAAATAAATAAATAAATTAAATAAAAAAAAAAATAAATAAATAAATAAATAAAATAAATAAATAAAATAATAATAATAAAAAAACAAAAAATAAATAAAAAAAAATAAAAAAAAAAAACAGTTATACAGCTGAGGAATCACAATCATAACAAAACCCAGGGGACCAAGACAGAGTACAGAAACATGGACAGCATGTAAAACAGGCGTCTGCGCAAGCGTAGGTACACAGATCAAGACAGAACATGGATATTTAAAACTGCACAGGTTGACAATCACTATCGCTAGCCAGATTCACAAGGAGCCGCCGGGCCAGGGGGACAGGCAATTACAACAGAGCTGGTTCCTATACGTTTTTCAGGCTCGAGGGAGGGTATCCAATCTTTCAAAATAAGATAGTATAGGGGCCCAAGTTTTATAAAATTTTTGGGTCGAACCTCTAAGACAAAATTTTATCTTCTCTAACTTAAGGAACATGGACAGATCTTTCAACCACAGAGAAGCCTTGGGTGGGTGTTCTGATTTCCACGCTAATAATATTCTTCTTCGGGCGAGGAGAGTTGAAAAAGCTAGTACATTTTTAAAATCATGTGTTAATGATATCCCCTCCCCTGGAGTTCCAAATATTGCCAATTCAGCACTGGGTTGGATACCTATTTCGAAAGCTTCAGATAGGATCTGAAAGATTGTGGACCAGAAGTTACACAGTTTGTTACAGGTCCAGAACATGTGAGTTAGATTTCCCTTAGCCATGTGGCACCGAGCACAGGTTTCACTCACTGTAGAGTAAATCCTTGAGAGTCTAGCTCTATTGTAATGGATCCTATGAAGGACCTTGAACTGAATTAGTCCAAGCCGAGCGCATGATGTTGACCCATTTACTCTACGTAATGCTTGGTTCCAAGTTTCATCAGAGATGTGTATTCCAATTTCCTCTGACCATTCTGCTCTGATCTCATTGAGATTCACAGTATTAAGTGATGAGATGCTATTATAAATTTTGGAGATTAAGCCCCTATCCTGTGTTGGAGTTTGCAAGATTATGTCTATACCTCCCTTTGGGGGTAAATTAGGAAAACAGGGACTATTGTTACGAACACAGTCACGGATCTGGAGGTATCGAAATAGGGAGGAACGTTGTAGGCTAAATTTAGAGGAAATAGCATCAAAGGTAGCAAAAATTCCATCTATATATAGGTCACTAAATTTATTTAAGCCTGCTCTCCGCCAGTGGGCAAAGACAGGATTTGATAAGGATGGCGGAAAAACATGGTTATCACATATGGGACTGTAGATAGAGAAGTTTTTCATATTGAAGTGTTGTCTAAATTGTGACCATATTTTTAGGGTTGAGATTACAACTGGGCATGACGAATGCTGCCTCGGAGAGAGAGGAAGCTTTGAGGTAACTAATGCAGGGAATGATGATGGCTTACACGTGTTCAGTTCTAATTGACACCAGTCAGCATCTGGTTGATGGAGTAAACAGACTATTTTTTGTAGGTTTGCCGCCCAGTAATAATACAACAGATTAGGTAGAGCCATACCCCCCTCATCCTTATGTCTCTGAAGGAAGCGCCTGCTGATTCTAGGATGTTTATTACCCCACATGAATGAGGATAGCTGTTTATCGATAAGTCTGAAGAATGATTTTGGGAGAAAAACTGGGATACTCTGAAAGAAATACATAAATCTTGGCAAGACGTTCATTTTAATACATGCTACTTTACCCGCTAAAGATAAATTTAGGACACTCCACTTCTGGAGGTCGCGTTTGAGATTATTAAGCAGAGGGGAGAGATTTTTTTCAAACAGATCAGAAAAAGAACGTGTCACGTTAATTCCCAGATATTTGAATCCTGCTCTAGCAAGCGGGAAGGGTAGGTCAGTTTCTGTAATTTGGAGCGCGGAATTATTAATTGGAAAACATTCACTCTTTGAGAAGTTCAACTTGTATCCTGAGAATTTACCAAAACGGTTTAGTAAACTCACAATGTTGGAGATAGATGATACTGGGTCCGAGATGTAGAGTAATAGGTCGTCCGCATACAGGGACAGCCGATGTTCCAGCTGTTTTCTACAAATTCCCTTAAAACTCTTTGAAGTCTTGAGCATAATTGAGGGTGGCTCAATAGCTAAAACGAAGAGGAGTGGGCTGAGGGGACAACCCTGCCGGGTACCCCTGGATAAAGAAAAGAGCCCAGACCTTGTTTTGTTAGTGATTATACTCGCTTTGGGTGAGGTATACAACAGTTGTACCCATGCTGTAAATTTGGACCCAAACCCAAACCTAGCTAGTACCGCAAATAGGTAAGGCCACTCAACCCGGTCAAATGCCTTCTCCGCATCGAGGGAGACCACAACCTCAGGATGCTCCCCCGATTCAGGAGAATGGACAACACTAATAAGCCTACGTATATTAGAGAAAGAGTGACGACCCCTCATAAACCCAGTCTGATCTGAGGAGATTATGTCAGCCACGGCTGCGTCCAGTCTCATAGCCAAAAGTTTAGCTAAGATTTTAACGTCACCATTTAGAAGTGATATGGGCCTGTATGAAGCGCAGTCTGTTGGATTTTTACCATGTTTTAGTAAGAGTATGATGTTAGCTTCTGTAAGAGTCTGTGGCAAGGTTCCCCGCTCCAATGAGTAGTTAAACATTTCAAGTAAAAGAGGTGCTAACTTGGATGAGAATTTTTTATAGAATTCGATTGGATAGCCATCTGGTCCAGGGGCCTTGCCACTCTGCATTGCTGAAATAGAATTGATAACCTCACTAAGTGTAAGGGGCTTATCCAAATCCCTCTTCCTATCAGGACCAATAACAGGGATATCCAAGCTCTTTAAGAAATTATTCATATCCGAGTTGTCCTCTGGGAATTGTGACGTATATAGATCAGAATAAAATTTCTCAAAGACCCGGTTTATTTCAGCTGGATCAATAGTTTGCTCATCAGGGGTCTTTTGGATCTGTGATATGAGCTGCGCCGCTGACCGGCTCTTGAGTTGGTGGGCCAGGAGGCGGCCTGCCCTCTCACCATGTTCATATATAAATCCACGAGATCTAAGCAAGGATTGTTCCACATCCTGCGTTGATATGAGATTATATTGCATTTGCAAACAAAGTCTCTCTTTGTACAGCTCGGGGGAGGGTGACATTGAATGTCTACGGTCCAGCTCCAGCATAGAACTGAGAAGCTGTTCCTGCCTTAATCTTCTAATTTTGTTACGTGTTGCCGTGTAAGATATTATCTCACCTCTAATTACCACTTTTAATGTTTCCCACAGGATGGATGGCGACACAGAATCTGATTTGTTTTCGACCAAAAAATTATCTATGGCAGTAGACATCGATTCACAAAAATTGTCATCTGCTAACAAAGTTGAGTCAAATCTCCAGATGGGCCGCTGAGCCTGATTAAGTGGAAAGGCTAAGTCCAGTATTACTGGTGAATGATCAGACACTACAATAGCAGAGTATTCACTTTTCTTGACAAAGGGTAGCAGAGTTTTGTCTACAAAAAAGCAATCAATCCTTGAATATGACTGGTGGACAGGTGAAAAAAAGGAGAATTCCCTACGATTTGGAAACAAAAGGCGCCAAGGATCTATACAACCTGATTCCTTCATGAATGCTGCTAAGGCCTGAGCCATCTTTGATGGAGATGACAATCTAGAGCTGGAACGGTCTAGGGTCGGATCCATAACACAGTTAATGTCCCCACCCAATATCAAACGGTGAGAATTCATGTTAGGTAGAGCAGAGATTAACCTGGATATAAAAGAAGGGTCATCCCAGTTGGGAGCATATATGCAAGCAAGTGTAACTTGAGTATTATACAGGGAACCAGAAACTATAACATATCGGCCCTGTGGATCTGATATGGACGAGCTTAAAGCGAACTGTATGTTTTTATGAATCAATATTGCTGTTCCCCTCGCTTTAGTATTAAATTGTGAATGGTAAACTTGTCCCACCCAAGGCTTCTTAAGTTTTATATGGTCTGCAGAGACCAAATGAGTTTCCTGTAGAAATGCTATTTCTGTTTTAAGTTTTTTAAGGTGGGAAAAAATTTTGGCCCGTTTCACTAATCCTCTCATGCCCTTTACATTCCAGCTAGTAAAGCGAACTGCTGAGGCATCCACTCTTACACTGTTGTTACATACATTAGCCATAATAATCCAATTTTATACCTGTCCCGGCCCAGCAGCTCCACCTGGCACCCCCACGGATGCATGTCTTCCTATGCATGTTCAAATTTTTAAGAAAAATAAAGTAGAAAAAACAACACAAAACACCTGTATGAATGAAAAAGGCAGCCCTGAACCCAACCCTTTTTAGAACCCACCCCAGTTGTATCCTTGCTTCTCTTGTCGAAGCCAACTGCTGTCCCATAAACACCTCGTAGGTCTTCCGATAGGCCTTACACATCCCCAAATTAACTTTGGAAGGTTCCCGAAAAACTTGGTATTAAGGAGTTACACTCTTTAAACAATAAGTTAAAACAGCACCAGCAACTATAAACGGTGGATAATGTAAACTCCACAGGGCAATTGTACAATAACCAGCTAGATTATGAACGTGGATTTTTGTGCTAAAATACACTAAATTTACGTAAAAACAGAGAACAGAGAACAACAAAAACAGTGATAGTAGCAGCATAAAATTGTAATAATAGGGGGCATATTCGTGTACGTGCATACATGGTGCAAACATACTCACAAGTGTATGGAAGCATGCCCCTTATGAGAAAAACGATGCGTCCACTTAAAACAGCATTAATATATATATTTTTTTCTCTCTTTTTTCCTCTTTTTTTTTTTTTTTTTAATCCAGTCCTTCAATGCAGAACACGCAGGTGTAACACATAACGCAGTAATTTGTTACCAGATCCTGCTGTAACGTGGGTATCCCGTCTCACTCCGACAGATGTTTGTTTATTTTGCAACGCAGCGGTCGTAAAACGCCTGGGCCTCCTCCGGCGTTTCAAATAAGTGGCTTTCTCCCTTAAACGTAACTTTAAGACGGGCAGGGAAAAGAAGACGAAATGACACACCCTTCTGGTAAAGAACTCCTTTGACGCCGTTGAATGCCGATCTTTTCTTTGCAAGAGCGATGCTGAGATCTGGATATATCCTCAGGGTGGTTCCCTGGTGCTTTACTTCATGCTGCCTGGACCATCTCAAAGCGGCTTCCTTCTCCCGGTATCGGTGAAATGCAAGGATGAAGGGCCGTGGTGGTCGTCCTGCTACGGGCTTGGGTCCGGATGCGCGGTGTGCTCGCTCCAATTCCGGGGGAGAAGGGAATATGTCGTCCCCCATAGCATCCTTTAGCAACTTGGAAATGAACTTAGTTGGATCCTGTCCGTCTTCACTGCCTTCAGGTATGTTAAGTATGCGTAGATTTAGCCTGCGAGATCGATTTTCCAGGTTTTCAAGGCGTTCCAACAAGGCAGCGTTTTGGGACTGAAGAGACTTAACAGCAGCTTCAGCTTCGAATATGCGTTGAAAGTTGTCGCCTGCCAGGCTTTCCGCAGCTACAAGGCGGCTTTGAAAAGAATTCACTTCGTCCCGCAGCCCGTCCACCGAAGTTTGCAGAGGCCGAATTGACTCTTGAATTAATGTGGCCACATCCTCTTTAAAGTTGTTCCGCTGCTTGGATAGTTCCGTGACCAGTTGGGACATGGAAACGGGATCTCCGCATTTACCATCGCCATGTGGTTCGCCGTCGGAGGAAGCCGCGGCCATTGAAGCTACCTTGCTAGCTAAGCTAGTCGTTCGCCTGGTTGAAGTAGAAAGTTTTTGTTTAGTATTATCACTGGCCATTATAACGTCGCCAGGTTCAGAGATGGTGCTTCTATCGGTCCGGTGCTTAATAAAAGTGTATAACTCCTGTTCTAAAGTAATTTAAAAAAAAGTTGGCCGGGAGCTCCTTCACCCTGCTTCCCTCCTCTACATCGCCAAACCGGAAGTCCTTAAGCTTTATTTCTAATACTTTTTTTTTTTATTATATAGCTTGTGAGGATGTGCTCAAACAACACACTGTGTTTTAAATGTAATTAATGGCCTGATATGGTAAAAGGAGACCAGAGAGCTAACAGCAGTTTGGCCCGTGGACAATCATCAGTATACATGTGATAAATAAATCACCGCACTGAAGCCTGCTCTATAAATAGAGATTCTGGAGCTCTGAATGAGAGCGAGATGTACCCAGGACTCACACACCTCATATACAGCATGGTTCACCGCCAAGTTGGAGAGACGTGACTTCTATCAAGTTAGACAAAACTGCAAGAAACTGGGATTTAGCTCCAAATAAACTGATTTTCCTCATCGACTTAAGTCACAGAAAGTAAGAAAAGCAGAAGTCCCAGATGAGCTCAGCAGGGGTCAGTTTACTCAATCACTGCTGGTATGATGTAATAGTGGAAAATAACCAGGAGAAGGCACAGGTCATTGTTTGGATGGATGATCTAGTCTTTTACTTGCTCTTATTGAAATGTTACAGGCAATCCAAAAGGATTCTCAATAAAGGAGATGTAAACATCTGAGTTTAAATGGTGGACTGAGCAGCCAAACAACAGCTGTTGTGGGTCACCCTACTGTAAAACACCAAAACCCAAAAAAGGACCAGAACACATACAGAGACGTCACAGCAACCAGTTCACAAAGACCACAAAACAGTATTAATTTTTTTATTCTATCATTAGGTTACAATCAGTAATTACCTAAACTCAGATATAACTGTGACACATAAAGGTTTCATATTTTTAAGCACGTTCAACACCACATGGAAATTTTATAAAAACAACCTTTGCTTTAAAGACAGTTTTAACTTAACTTTTATAGCTGAGACTTAGCACAACAACCTTTAAGGTTAATTCAATACAAATGAAGCTCTGATCTATGAGCTGCTGTAAATTAGAAGGGTTTAATTGAAGCCTTATGGCCAATAAGATTATATCATAATAAATTAGAATTTAGGCATAGATTGGAATATATTCCTACATATCCATTTTCCATCACGCTTATCCCAGCTGGGTTTTGCGAGGGGTGCTGGTGCCTATCTCCAGCTGTCTACAGGCGAGAGGTGGGGTACAACATGGACAGGTCACCAGTCCATCGCAGGGCAATACAGAGACAAACAGGACAAACAATCATTCACACACAAGGAGAATTCAGAGAAGCCAATTAACCTAACAGTCATGCTTTTGGACTGTGGGATGAAGCTGGAGTACGCAGAGAGAACCCACACATGCTCTGGGAGAACATGCAAACTACATGCAGAAAGACTCCGGGCTAGGAATTGAACCTGGAACCTTCTTGCTGCAAGGCAGCAGTGCTATCTACCATTCCACTGAGCAGCCCATATTCCTACATAACACATCAATATTCAATTCTTCGGTTCTCTTTATCTTTATTAACATAATATGGATATTGCTATTGTTTACTTTTTATATTTAAATTTTTAAATATTTCAAAGTTCAACTGAACCTTAAATCAGCAGAATTTTATAAAGCTATTAATGCATGTTTAAAAATATTCTTTGGCTAAGGGCCCCAGGTTTTATGTGTGTTTTATCTGGAAGTAAAAACAAAAAAATAAAATCTTAGTTTGCAGGGCTGATGCAGAATTGTTGAAAATTAATGAAAGGGGGAGATATAAGATTTTTCTTCTTTCTACTCCTTTGATGAAACATCAAAGTTTACCATATCATACAGGAAACAAATGTATAATATGGTGTTTTAGCCATATTGTAAGTTTAAGTTAGGAAATACAATTTCTGTTTTTTAATTCCGATTTAAAAAAAAAAGTTTTTTCTATGTTAAGTCAACAATCTCCCTATGTGCAGAATGGCATGCCAGCTGTGTCTGTATTTAATATTAATTGAGATTAGCTGGATAAGCTATGCTAAGAGGAATTAAGACTAAATAGGACAGCTAAAGTCAACTCCAGGTAAAAACTTCATAGAGATTAATACAGAGTATATGTTTTGTATTTTGATTTATTACTCCTCTGTTTTGTCATTTTTGAATTATGTTCTATAAAAGAAATCGATAATTTTTCACATAAGAAGTATTTGTGGCATAATCAACAAGATTTTTGTTAGAAAAACATATATTGACAAATTTACTCAAATAAAATGTCTGTGGCAGTTTAGACCTTGGTGAACAAAAATCTAACATTTTTCATGTAAAAGTTTTCATGTAAAATTGTAGTTTTTAGAAATAAAACAATAAAAACTAATCAGTGCATCACAACTTTAGGCAAAGAGCAATCTGAATTTCTTTGTGTAGTTTTAGACTCCAAACTCCAAAGTAAACTAAAGCATCTGTTTTTAAATTCAGCATCAGTGTTACCATTATTACCAACAGCATGGTAAGTTATGATGTTTATCACTGATTCACTTCAAATGTTTTCTGTATTAAATGTTTTCATTAGCAGAAAAATCTCATCCCACAGCCTGAATACACAATTAAACAACAATTCAGCAACAATTCAGGGAGGTTTATATTAGCTTTATGCTGTCTGTCCTTCAAAGCCATTTATAAAAGGGTTAGACACTCTTATTGTCGTTATGAATAAAGGTAAATATTATCAAGTTATAATAAAAGAAATATCAAGTTTTTTTTTTTTTTTCTCATGTGTTTCCAAGGTGCTAGCGGTCAAATAAATCAGCTAAACTGTTAAAAGGTAAAAAAGACAAACCAAAGACAGTGCATTTGTGCTGCAGATGACTCTGGGTTGCTTTCATCAATAATCTGCGATCAATAATACCACATCTTTCTAGCTAATAACGTAGTTATTTGGCAACCAATTAAATGTCAATAGCAGGAACTGGTGCTTTCTCTCTCATTAGCTCTGGTTGGATTTATTTCTTCATGTTTTGTAGGTTGCACAATAACACAGAAAAAAGAAAGTTGCATAAAGAATGATCTTGTCCATGCTCTGGGGTGAACAGTTCAAGGCAGAAAACTTTGAGAGGACTGGTCAGCTTGTCAAGTCGGCCACGTCAAGGACTAAGATCATGCATGCTAACCACTGCACCAATAAAGCATACCCTTAACTAGACTTCTCATCTCCACAAACTAGGTGTTCCTTTTTTTTTTTTTTTTTTTTGGTTTTGTTTTGTTTTGCAATGCCAACATACATAGATGTATGGGGGAACTAAAGTACTTTAAATTGTGTGAGCAAAAGAGATGAACAAACAAATATAAGTTCTTTTTCACAGAGCAGATTCATGAGCAACAGATAATGGTCACTGCACCTAAACAGATAATTGTGACATCTGTGTGAACAGAGGCAACGCTTCAACACCTACACAGTAAATTTTGCAGTGTTAAAGTAACACTAAGAGTTAAATTTAACACCAATCTGGGTGCATTTGGTCCCAGTCTGAATTAGTGTGAAATTAACTTTTACTCCAGTTGTTGTTGTAATAACTCTAAAGGAGTCAATTTACTTTTACACTGCATATTTAACACTCTGGAATTTAATGTTTAGTTAAAGCCACCAAGTATACTTTAAGGTACAGCAAGTCTCTTTAGATAGGTTGATTCATCCCAAATTCCTCCATGCACTGCCTCGCTCACCGTACGGTAGACATCCTCACTGCTCTCCTCGTACTTCTGCTGAATCCTCTCCTCCAGGAAGTAGATGCGGAGCTTGAGGCTGAAGTTCTCCTTCTTCAAGTCATTCAGGTGCTGCGATAAAGTACGGTAACCGTTAGACATGACCGTCAAAGAGCACCGACACTGTTCAACATGTCCGTTATAGATCAGAAACAAACAGTCGTCTTTGACGTCTCTGCATCACGGCAGAATACAGAGTCCATGTTTAAAGGACAGCGGCTGTCTAAGCCAGTCCTTTTGTTAGAGTCCTGCGACAGACAGACATGCTACCTCCGTCTCCATGAGGGCATACTGCCTGTAAGACAAATGCATATAAATTGGTGTCCTGGTCTCTAAAAGCCCATAAAGACGCTGTCTTCAAACCACACACACACTAAAAGTAGCACAATCACACAAACTCTCAAACTCCTGAGACTTCACGGGCGTTTGCAGTGCAGAGAGCTACTCTGCAGCACAGCCGTCAGAGATGAAGCCGCAGCAGCTCCATGGTGGGCTGTGGACTGCCCAGGGATGGGACAGGAGCTTATTTTACAGGAGGAGATATCCCAGGAATCCCAGACCGCCAGGGGAGACGAGTGGAAGAGGAGAAGAGGGAGGAGAGAGGAGGAGGCAGAGGGCTTATAGGCAGTCATGACAGTGAGAAGGGAAATTTCATACCTCTGCTAAAAAGGACAGGGGAAAGGACACATGGGGTTCACAGGAAAAGAAGGAATATATCTGTTTATATAAGGCCAACCTCACATGTTAGTCAAAGCTAAATGAGTCAGAAGAAAATCCTATTTAGGTAATTAGTTTACAGAAAAATTAGACATGATAACTTAATGATATCAACTTCGGTGATTGTCTTGGTGTTTCAGCTAATCTTTACATAGAGAACACAATAAGATCTAACTTTGAGCTGAGTCTCATCACTCATTCTTTTATTGCTAGATATAAGGGAGAATGTCCCTTCAAGCCACATAGTATACTCTATCCCATTAGAATAAATAAACATTTAAATCTAACATCCAATCCATCCATCCATCCATCCATCCATCCATCCATCCATCCATCCATCCATCCATCCATCCATCCATCCATCCATCCATCCATCCATCCATCCATCCATCCATCCATGCATGCATGCCATGCGGAGTAGCAGTCCCTCCTCCAGATTCTGGGCATGGAAAAACTCCAAAAGTAGACCCTGAGAATCCTTAAACCCAGATGATCGGAAATGAATAATAAAGATCCTTCTAGATGATCGACCTCCTCACCCATATCTAAGACTGACACAAGTTATCTGGGATCTCTTTGTTTCTGTTACAACTCACACCCTATGACTGTAGTTGATCCTCCCTTTCGGAGAAGGAGAAAACGCAAGGTCTGTGTGGAGAACCGACTGATGAGTTGGCATTAAAAGTTTAAAAAAGTCAAATGGGGCGACCCTGGAGCCTCGGATCCCTGGGGCCCATGGCCGGATTCACTTCGGGGTGGCTGGCGGCCGGCGGAGCCTGCAGACTTGTCCCTGCGGCTCCCGGTGGCCCCGGTGTTGCCGTGGCTGGGGGACTTCCTTGGGGCTGTCTCTCCTCCTCCATTGGTGGGGGTCGGTTCTTCGGCTCTCCACAACCACTATTGAGCCTTTTTCCTTTGGATAAACTTTACATTCACAAGTGCACTCACACAAAAAACTACAGCTGCTTGGTTCCAGGTACTCAGAGATTCATTTCCATAAAGAAAGCCCATATCCTTATCTTCAGGTAACACAGAATATATGTCAGATTAAATAATACTACATCAGTGATAGTTTCTAGGTGTTACACTATTGCATGTTTCGTACCATATCCGTTGGTTATGCTGTTCTTTTTACATCTCGTTGCAGGTGATGAAGCAGACTGACAATGTCTTATCATTATCTCCCTTTTATCTCCTCTTTCTTTCATCTTTTCTCCTTTTTTTCTGATTTTCCTTTCCTGTTCTACCTACATTGCAGTGTCCATTTAATCTGTAAAACTTCCTGCATAATTATAATAAAGCAATTTATATGCATAAAACAAGTGGGACACTATGGCAATAGCCCTAGTGCTCCACTTGTGAAAGCAAAATCTGTTGGGCTCTTTTTGGCATCAAGACAATTATTCTTATTGCCACATCGCCAGACAGAAAAAAAAAAGTCAAATGATGCTGCACACTTTAGAAAATGTGGATATTCTAGGCAGGAGGAACATAACTAAAACTCCTTCCCCAACATTTCACCTACAGCTGAGCCAAAGCAGAAACAGATCTGACAAAGCAGCTCAGCAAAGAAGCTGCAGAGACAGATAGGGGAGCATAAAGAAGCTGGAGAAGAAACAGTAGAACTGGGAACTCTGAGAAACAGGGCTATTAATAGAGAGATGCCCTGAATCCAGCAGAGCAGCGAATCCCTAACTGTCCCTCAGAGATACTAGCGACCAGGGGAGAGTAAAACAAAAAGTGATCTTTACTAAATATATTATTTTTGGGTCTCATACCAAGCAGCAGACCTTTCGATCAAAATGAAAGTAGCTGGTGTGATATTGATGGAAACAGATTAGTTATATCATTTCTAGTTTTGGTCTCACTCAGTATATTTGGCCATTTTGCTGTCTTTTTGCTAAATAATTCAGAACAAAGATAGGCAAGGCGCTAAGCTGAGTCCCCGCAGGACTTTAGGAACAATGTCGTAGTGTTTGAGTTTTAAAAGTTCACATGTGATAGTATCACATTATCTCCCAGAACACGCACGCATGTGTTTAAACTCTGGATCAATGGCAGACAACCTAAATTTGACTGTGTGTTCGGGAACCTTGAAGTGTTTGTGTCAGGTGGTAAAGTGACACATCTATGGACTGCAGCCCAGTTAGGGAGACAAGCTCTGTGGGAGACATGTTTTCTAAAAGGGCTCAGCAGCTCCACCTGCAGCTGTAGCAGGTCTTTCTCTTTTTGTTATGCTTTTTCCTATGAATCTAAAAAAATAACAAAAAAACTTTTAGAAAGCACACTAAGTGGATGGAGAAAATATTTGCACATTAATTTCGATATTTGAGAGAAAGTCGCCAAATTTTCTTTTTATTTATTTTTTCTAATAAGCTCTGCCTAAATTACTGAGTGTATCATAAGGATTAAAGTCAAAATGATGATGATAACAGTGAGCAGAAAAATAACAACCATCGGTACTGTACTAGTCCATGTGTCATTTGGTATCGGGCTGCACAAAAAGGATAAATAAACAGTGTGTAAATTGTTTTATTTTGATAAATTACCAGATTCTCCCCATTGCATCTGTCTTTGACGCCTGTCGGCCACGACACAGTAGTTCTCATGATATCTCCTGCTTTAAACCCCCATTCTACTGAAGCATATTAAGCTCAGACCTCCCAGTGATTCACTGCTATTGTGAGAAGCTAGCAGGCTTTCAGAGACAATACCAGAATTGGGTATTACAGGATAACAAAGAAACCAGACAACCCCCATTCCAAAGGGAAAACTAGTAGGCTGTTTTCCTGCACTTTGTTTTTGTGGTGGCTTATTTAAAGGTGTGTTAAACATTACCACAGTGACCAGAGAGAACTACAGCTACAGACTGGTCTCTGAAGTCCGTACCTGAAATGCTCCAAAAAAGAGCAAAAATGAAGGTTTGGGAATGCCCTCATCAAGTTTAGACCTAAATCTAATTAAAATATTGGGTTGCAACCGTAAACATACCATTGCTTGGAAACTTTACAATGTGACCTAAAACAATGCTGGGATTAGAGGGCCAGATACCTACTGTACAAACAGCTGTTAGGTTTCATTTTAATTGAACTTTATTGATCTCACACTGGAGAAGTTTACCTCTGCATTTAACCCATCACCTTGGTGAGCAGTGGACTACCATCGTGGGGCACCAAGGGAGCAATGGGGGGTTACGAATCTTCCTAAGATAGCCACAGTGGCAATCAGTGGGAGTGGGTTTTGAACTCACAATCTCAGGATTCCAAGCTCTATGCCCTAATCACTAGGCCGCCACTACCCTAGTTTGGAAAGGAAACCACTTTGATATTTTTGTAGTATTTTTGATAAAATTGGGCAGGAAATTGGAGCTTGTATAAATGTAGATCAGCCACTATTTCAGTAAAAAAAAAAAAAAAAACAATAATGTAATAATCTCTTTATTTAGTGGCCTTCTGTTCCTGCTTTGTTAAAAGTTTTATCTTGCTTGTTATTTGCAACCCATCCATTTTCCAACACACTGATCCCTACTGGGGTTGCAAGGGGTGCTGGTGCTTATTTCCAGCTGTCAATGAGAGACAGGCAGCTAACACCCTGTACAGGTCACAAGTCTATCACAGGGCAACACAGAGACAAACAACCATTTACACACACGCTTACATTGCAAAAACGATCTAGAAATAAGTAAAAAAATTCTTAATTTAAGTGTATTCCCCCTTATTTTGAGTAGGTAAATAAGATAGTTTGCCAATGGAATGAGTATTTTTACTCTTAAAATAAGATAATTAGATAATATGCACTAGAAATAAGACAATGTATTTGCGTTTTCTTATTTTAAGTGTAAATTGTCTTGTTCCATTGGCAAAATGTGTCTTTTATCTTCTCAATCCAAGAACAAATGCACTTATTTTAAGGAAAAATGACTTATCTAGATTTAGTTTTTTTGCAGTGTAGAAGAATTTAGAGAAGCCAATCAACCTATCAGTCATGTTTTTGGAATGTGGCAGAAGGCCAGAGTGCCCAGAGAGAACCCATGCATGCTAAGGGAGATCATGTAGAAAGACCCCGAGCCTAGAATTGAACCCAGAACCTTCTTGCTGCAAGGCAGCAGTACTACTCACTGCACCACTGTGCAGCCCTTGTTGGGAAACATTTAGAGAAAACTCTGCTTTTTCACTCAAGGCCGATGCTGTATTGGCTTCATATTAGGATAATAAGGACCAAAATCGGACAATCCACGCCAGAGGGTAAAAAAACCTGCTTAGGATTCCTTCATTCTGTACACACAACCAGTTGATTGGTCCCTGTCTTTGCTGCAGAGCTGAAAATGCAAATGGATGGAACTAATCTCTGCACTGACTGTTTACTTTCTTGGCTTGGATAATCTACATCACTGTATTTATAATTTATTGCGGTGTATTGGTTTAAATAACCACATGAAATACACTTTACATCTCACATACTATATATTAAATCACATAGTAAGAATGAAAAAGAAAACACAAAGACAGCATTAAAAAACTAGAAGAGGAAAAATGACTCAACAACTATAAACTATAAAACTACATTCAAACAGCAGTTAGATGAAGAAAATAAGAATTCTTGTTTATGATTTTAAACATTTAGTTAAATTCTTGACTGGCTAAATGTATAATACTTAATATTTACTATGCACCCACAGTGACTAAATGTTATGTGGAAATTCCTCATATCCTGTAAAAGCTAAAAATCAAAGATTCAGAGCATAACGAAGGTTAAGATACAATCTTTAATATCTATAGAGCTAAAAATAAAATCTCATATTGTTAATCTAATATCTTGGTCCTTTGGGACTTATTGTAAAGTTCAAGCTTAAACTAATAACTTTAACAAAAATCAAGAAGATGATTAAAATTGGGTTCTAGATGCTTTCTATTCAACATTTGGAGGTTAAGGCACTTTGTTTCTCATTACAGTCTCTTCTCGACATTAATTTGGTCAATTATCAAAATTTTACACTAATTTGGCCTCATTATTCTTCATATGTTGACACATTTTAACTGATGCTGTTTGTCATTCTGGCACAGCAGAGCATATTCACATTTCTGCAGAAGTTAGAAGGTCTCACCTGCTCAAACTGCTTGAGAGTGTGAGGCTGAAGAGGAGGAGAGTTGTCAGCTTCATCATGACACAAATCTAAATAAAAGCAAAGCACATTTGAAAAAAAAAATCACAAAAATATTAAAACAAGAATGTGATGTTTGAAACGTTTCTCATTTTACAAAAGGCTAATAGAAGCAAAAGTTACCTGTCATGTGACGTGTGTTCTTTAATGATGAATCCCCCTCCACAGGACTGTCAGAGAAACACCGTATAAATAAGAAGTAACACACAGAAATTTCATTCAAGCATCTAGAAACAAATACCTACAAACCTCAGAACACATTATGCTTTCAAAATAAGAGCATAACAAATTAATTAACAACAGGCGACTTCTTTATCCAGGAAGGCCACCTGTTTAATTAAAACGAAACCTTTACCATTTCACTGAAACAGCAAGATCTCATTTGCAACTCTAAAAGGATGAAGAGCTCATCAGGGAGTCTCAGCAGGGCAGCTATCAGACCCTAACTGGGGGTCAGAGTTCAAATAATCATAAATACCTACTGCTAAGCAACCAAAACTTGAAGTTTAGCTCCAATCTAACATCTTATCATAACTACAGTCAATTAGAAAGAATGGAAAGTGTTGAATGTTTAATCTATGTGTTTATCTAATCTAATAGAAGACAGGATGTCTCGTTGAAATCCAAGATCTTATTTACAAATGAGACCTGTTTGAAAAAGTGGAAAGAGAGTTAATCCCTTTTGCAAGGCAAAGCTTGGAAAGTGCTTAGTGACAATCGGGAAAATGTGGTATGCATTTACACTCTGCTTATCTGAGTCAATACTTTTAGAAATGTCTCCCTCATGTTTACATATCGACAGATATGTTTTGCTCATTCTTAACAAAAAAAAAAAAAAAACCCCAAGGCTAAAGCAGATTGGGTCTAAAAATACTGTGAATACCACAGATGTTGGTCTGTACTTTGACTGGACCGTTCTAAAATATAAATGCACTTTAATCTAAACCTGTATTTGCTGCTTAAAGTCTGGGGTTAAAGGACTGCTCTTGTATTTAACACAACCCACATTGCATTCACTTTTACAAACCATTTGGTTCCTGCCCAGTGTCCCGACTCCCAACATCATACTGCCCACCATCACCATGTGCAAAGCGATGCACATTATTTGTTTTCTCCAGCCCTTATAGTATTTGTGCTTTTGAGCCAGTGAGTTAAATGTTTTTGTTAAATCTTATTTGCAAAAACAAAAAGCAAATATAATTCAAAACATGCACCAACCCAAATAACCTGCTATGCTTTTTTCTAATGATCTTGGAAAGCTTCATGTATATTATGTCTTTAGCAAGGCAATTTGTGCACAGCAAAGTAAAAAGTAAAGTAAAGTTAAACAAAACAGGATCACTGTTCAGACAAAGGCACACCCCAACATAAAGCAGAAGGGCACTTGTGCCCTGAAATTTCTTAAGGCTTTGCTACAGACAGGGCTGGTCACTGCATGGTCAATGCATGGTAAATTCCTCTGGCAGCTGCTGCTGCTGCTGGGTCATAAAATGTAAAGACAGCTGCTGCGAGCCAAAGATTTAAAACTCAAAGGGGTCTAAATGTAGCATAACTGTGGTGGGCAGGTCAGTGCACAACTGTTTTATTAATTAACATATCTGTAGAAAAGTCCTGTTGGTGTGCTTGTGTGAGGGAGCTATGATGCAAATTACTAATTACATCACACAAACAGGATGAACTCTCACTACACACAGTGTTTACTGATTTAAATCATCCTTATGATGATTTTTTTTTTCTATCAGTACATGGATGATCATTTGGAAGAAATATGATCCAATCATCTGCGACCAAAAGGAAAACTGGCCTAGTTTTCCTTTCACATCCTGATCTATGTACAGTAGGCTACAGTAGGCTAAACTAGGTCAAATTGTGCTGCGTAAAACTCAAATGCAGGCACCGTTAACTTTATGATTTTCTTTTATTCACTAACCGAGGACCGTTAATGAGAATATGGCTATCCATGTATAAAGCGACACCTTCTATGGAGCATCCTTTGATAGATACAGCCTCACACTGTCAGCAGAAAACGGAATGGAGATGAGGAGCGGAATCAAACATGGCTGATAAGAAATAAATCATTCAGTTGCGCGCATATGAGCTCCAAATGGTATTTTATCAATCTCGTTCAGTTAGAAATGTAATATTAAAAAAAAAAATCTATAGGAATCCGGAGCTCTTTTTTCCGCGCACACATTCCGCCTCACCTCTCTGAATTTCTCCAGATTTGCTCCGGCGACGTTGAGCTCCAATCCATAAAGGCTGCTCCTCCAGTCAGCGGACATCCATGCCGCAGAGCCGCTACCTTCAAGCAGAGTCTATCATTGCTGTGTGTGGCCAGAGGAGAGCATGCTACTGCAGCAGCGCCGCACAGCACAGCGCTCAGGAGGGGAGGGGGCGCGTGAAGATGATAATGTGCGCGTGTCTGAGGAAGAGGGGGTAAGAGGACCCCCCCTTCCCAATAGAAAACGCAGCAGAAAAATGGCTTTCAAAAGACAATCATATATATATCATACTTCTCCTTTACACAGATTGTTTGGCTCCTAATGAAAACATTATTAAGAGACACATTTAAACCTGATTGTTTTGTTTTTGTTTTGAGCCCTTAAAATAAAACAATGAAAGTACTGTATAAAAGGAGTAAGGGATTAATCACTTACATTTCTGTGCCAGCATATTTTATTATAAGAAACTGATTAGGTATTGATATAGCTCCTCTGCAGAGGCTATAAAAAGAGCCAAAACCAATTCTCCAGGGACACTGGCCCCTGTTGTCCCCTGTGTTGTCCCCTGATGGCCACCCCTGGCCCCCCTTAGCCAATCATTGGCCACCCCTGTAGCCACCCCTACCATTTTTTCCCTTCTAATGCAGACGGTGGCAAGAGTAATATTCTCAAGTGGAATATTCAAAACATTTAAATTTTTGCATACATTAACAATTACTCAACAACAAAAACACTGTTGTTAATTATGCACATCAATATAATAACATTTAAAATGATAAGTACAGAATTCATGCTCTTTTCAGAACTAGATTTTGTGTTATATGAAGTAAAGAGAAAATGATCTGTCTCTGCAAGTCATCCTGAGTCATCATAGAAATCATAAATAACTATTTTAATAAAAAGGTATCAAATAATAAATTTATGTAGATACCTGTAAATATAAATTTAATGCAGATTGATTATTGATAAAAGTAGGTAAGTAATGACAATGGAAAAGATGTTCGCCCCAGAACTCAAACTTGGAACAATTGTTTCCAGTATACCTTTATTCTACAAAAGCACAGATGTTAAAATTAATGGGTCTATTTGTTAGGAAAGGCTGTAGGAAAGTATAGTTAGTCTTTATTTAGCTAACATAGACGTTGTGCTCGTTAATTTTCATGTTGGAACAGTGTAGATTGATCATGATGTTCTGGCGCCTATCCACTTTTGGCCACCCTTCAGTGTACATTGGTTATTGCCTGGCCACCCTTATCAAAATGTTCTGGCTACGCCTCTGGAGCAAATTAGTGAGATTAAGCAAATTTTTTTTTCTATAGTTAATGAGATTAAGTTTCTTTTATTTTTATTTTTTAAGTAAATGAGATTAAGTCAGTTGCTACATTTTAAATTTCAAGCTGTTTAAATGATTTTAAGGCTGCATCACCTGTACGCTATTACCACAGCGCCCTCTCCTGGTCAGTGGCCGTCAAACGATTACCTCTGTTGTTTCAATGAGAGCCTATTTGATACTTTATATCGACCAAGAACATGAGATACTGTACTCCACATTTTATTTACAAAACAAACTCATTGAGGAAATAGGTTGAGGAGCAAATACACCAAAAAACATAAACATTCAGGGGTTTAAATGTCAACTGAAAGTACTCTAACCTTTTTCTGTGGGAGACATGAAACTGTTTTCAAGCATCTTCATCTGTATGAAGGATTTCTTCTAAATCATTTTCAAACAGATTATTATTTTAAAGCTTGTTGGGGGGGCGGGGTGCATGAATTTAGATCTGGTTAACCAGAAGTGTCCACGTTATCAGTTAACATGCTAATATCTAATATCTGTAAATTATATATTTTTTTAGACAAAACATAAATACACCAAAAATAAAAATGCAGTTTTCATTTAAAATTCCTAATAGGCCCAGTTCCTCCTAAAATTGCACATTTTTCTCTTGCATCTCCCTCTCCATGATGAACCTGGGCATCAAAATAAAAGACAGTAAGTCATGCACAGAAGAGAAATAGCAGAGGCAAAGAAAAACATTAAGCCAAATGAATGAGGAAAATATGTAAATAAACCTGCTAACATTAAAAGGAATAATAAAGGTCAGTTAACCCTTCTATTTCTATATTTTTCTAACTCCAATGCAGTTGTGTTATTTATCAAGACATAAGACAAAATATATAAAAAAATTACACAAGTAAGTAACTTAGTAAGCTTTATTTTTATACTGTACCTTTCACCTGTAAAAATCACAAAGCACTTCACTTAGTGCAATTACAACAGAAACAAATAAAGGATTCAAGTAGATCAAAGACTAAGAGACAGAGACAGGATGTTCTGCAGTCTGGGGTCTACTGCCTGGAAAGGATAGATCACCTTGACTTTTTAATTAGGCTTTTCCATCTGAAGTTTTGGAGCTAACCAATAAATCAAGGGTCATTTGGTGTGATATTTATTAGGGCTGCAACAACGAATCGATAAAATCGATAAAAATCGACTTTTAAAAGCGTTGGCAACGAATTTAATCATCGATTAGTTGTGTCGCGCGATTAATGCGTCATCCGCCGCCGCCGTCAACCGGGGGAAGAAAAAAAAATATGGCGGAGCGAGTCAGCGCCGCAGTTGCAGTGTTGCCAACTCAGCGACTTTTCAGACCCCTCCAGCCATAGATATCCATAATAAAGGCTAGATGTCTTACGGCGGAGTCTCAAACGGCATCACCGGCGGCCATCTTACCTCAGGCAGGCTTTCTGTTGTGCTCTGTGGTACCTAATGTAAGGTGAGTGATCAGCACGAACACAAATACTCTTATCTCACTGAATTCTTGACGGATTTACAAACAGTTTGGTTTCTTACAAACATTATGAACGTGGCTATCATCTTGATGCTTGAACATGTCGAAATTGCAGATTTTCTTGTCGAAAAATGACTTAATCGCGCAGCATAGTTGTGCATCACAGCTACTTGCGCAAGTTATCAAGGCTGAGATTATTAGTCAATTATATAGGTTTTACTGACACCAATAACAATTGTATGACAATTAATCTTTGGTGTAAATTACAATATTTGTGGATGTGGTTGTAGTTATTAGTTGGCTAATAACAATAATCTGAGTGTTGTTGTATTTTCATTATTAGCCTAACGTTAGCTGGCTAATAACAAGAAGCTGCAAAGTGAGACCTAACGTTAGTAAGTTAGCAGCTAACGTTGCAGTTTAGCTAGCTGCTAACGTTAACCAGCAACTTTACATCAGTGGAAGAGGCAGAATTTAACATGATTTCCAATCGATTTGGTTTGTCAACACATCTTACATTATGTTACAGGAATTTGCTGGGTTTATTAAAAGGAAGATGCCAGACTTTTGCTATGACATAATAGTATTACAAGATTGTTGTTGACTCAAAGCTTTTATAAGTTTGTATTAGTTTCCTTTGGACAACTTAAAGATGGTGTTGTGCCAAACATTTTCAACTTTCCAGCTCATCTTCAAAGGGCATGTGTATCATTGAAATTTAATCACATATTGATATACCAATCTTATACACCGTGAATTGTTGTTGGTGACTTTTGTTTTTGTTTCTGCAGGTTATATAATGTGTAAGCAGGAGGAGAAGATCTTCCATCCCCGTTTGCTGACATTCCTGCACTAGTACATGACCACAGCTACCTTGCTGTCCGCTTTGATGGCCTTGTGGACAACGCTCTCTTGTACATTATACAGAAGCTCAATAAAACCTTCCTTTTCAAAGGGCATTAGCCAAGCTATGTTTTTTGGGTCATTTTTTAAATCTCTGTCTTCCATTTGTATACCATCACAGTAGTGTAGTTGGGGATTTCAACATGCTACATCTATATATACTTGTGAAGGGGACTATTGTACCAATTTTAATAGCAAATAAATGTCACTTTTATAATGGTTTAAAAATAGGAACTTTTGTGTAATTACCCCTGATATAATATATTAATCCGAATAGTCTACATGAAACTTCAAAGTGTTACCTTTAATTTGAAACCTGGATTATGCTGCTACACCAAGAGGTTGCCACACAATAAGCCTTTTTTGTCAGTATTTCATATTTTATTATAACAATAATATTCATATTATAAAAGTATGTATGTAAATATAAATAAATTAGGACTGTGAAATAATTAATCACACCCAAATAAAAGTGTTTATATATATATATATATATATATATATATATATATATATATATACATATTTATATATACATATATATATATATATATATATATATATATATATATATATATATATATATATAAATATGTATATATATATATACATATTTATATATATACATATTTTTATATATATATACACATATTTATACATGTATAGATATCTATAGATATATCTATATATCATGTTGCCATTCAGTACACTGAGTTTTAATAGCATATATTGATTTAACATAAATACCTTGTGCATGTGTATATTTATTTCACCTGTATGTTCTATTCAATGATCTTTTCATATGAAATTCCATGGTTATAATTATTCATAAGTGTGCAGTTTCATAACTACATGTCTGACTTTTGTTTAACAAACCAAACAGTTTGAGAATCGTTAGACAATTGAGGAAGTTATGGTTATTTAAGTACATGCGCCTTTAAAACACAATGTTACGAATGAGCGAGCTGCCGAGAAGCATCCCGCTGCAGCCTGCGGGAAGGCGGGGCTTGATGTCAAGCCCCGCCCACATCAAGGACAGCCATATTGGAAATTCTTCTTCTTCTTCTTCTTTTCATTAATGGCGGATTGCAAGTAACTTTTAGGTGCATACCGCCACCTACTGTACACGAGTGTGTAGCAACATTTTCTCTACATTTATTCAATTCTATTTATTAATCTTGTGTTTTTAAGAAAAGTAAATAAAGCTTTCCTTACTCTATAAATATCCATTATGTTTCCTTCATTCCCTAATATTCCTTTAAGACTCACTTCTTTTCCTGTCCTTCCAACAATTCTTTTCAGATTTTCTCTTTCAGATTCATATGCTCTACAGTTCATTAATACATGTTCTACATTTTCTTTCTCTCCACATCCTTCACATTTATCATTACTTTTCTTCCCTATTAAATGTAAAGTGTCATTTAAATAGGTGTGTCCTACTCTTAATCTAGTCATAATTATTTCTTCCCTTCTGTTTCTCTCATCAATATTTCTAATTAGTACTGACTTTTGCACTTTATATAATTTTCTCCCTTTCTTATCTTCTTTCCACCTTTTTTGCCATTCTTTTATTTCTTTCATTTTAATACATGATTTCCCTTTCCCGAAAGGAAGTATCATCTTCATTGTCATTTCTAAAGCCCTTTTTGCTAATTTATCAGCTTTTTCATTTCCTTTAACCCCTTCGTGAGCTGGAACCCAGCAGAACCAGACATTAAAGCCACCTCTATATAATCTAAATAAACTATGCATAATTTCTAGTACTAACTCTTTCCTATTATTTCCTTCTCCCTGGATACTTTCTAACACTGCTTTAGAGTCTGTACATATCACCACCCTGTCTGGTCGAACCTCCTCTACCCACTGTAAGCTTAATATAACTGCCATCCCATATTGGAAATGCTGACCGCTCTTGCCTATAGGCGCTGGCGAGAGAAATGGCCAAAAAAATGTGTTATGTCACATGGTATGTCTGTCACGTGGTATGTCCTTTTTATTTTTAAATTTTTATTAAATTTTCAGATGTTAAAATAACATTAGTAACAAACAGTCTAAAATAAACAACAATAAGGAATTATTATGAAGATGTATTTATCTATCCTCAAACCCTATGAAAAACAAATGTCATAAAATGTAAATTAAATTAGTAGTTTAGAGACAAATGTACATTACATTGAGTACACATTTATCTATCCAATAATTATCATACACGCACACTTATCCCTAGAGTGGTGTCATTAGGGCTGGTGCAGTGGATTCTGGACAAATTCCCAGTCCATCGCAGATTAAGAAAAAATCTATCCATCAAATTTCTGACCCGCTTAATCCCTCATGGGGTCGCGGGGGTTGCTCGTGCCTATCTCCAGCGTTGATTAAGAAAAGCAATATAACCAAATACTTGCTTGTGCTGAAGTTCAAATAATAATATAATATCAGTAGACCCCAACAGGATTTATCCTGTAAAAGACTACCTAAAAAAGTTTAAACCTGATATTCCTGTGAACTGCACTTTTTGTGATCTTCTCCCAGAAACTGTAACACATTTGTTTTGGTTGTGTCCATACTCTAAGATGTTTTGGTTACACTTTTGCAACTATGTGAATTCAAATGTTATGAAAAATGTTCAGCTTCATTGGAAAAACATTTTATTTGGCTTTCAACTGCAAAGTAAAATGTTTCCCAAACCTTTCCTTATCAATCTTTTAATTTTGTTGGCCAAATTTCACTTGCATAAATTTAAATTTCAAAAAAAAAAAAAAAACGGACTTTAAAGCTTATTTAATAGAAGTCAAACAATATTTTCATACAATTCATCTTTCTTCTCATCAGTAAGCTCAAAAAACCATAACAATCTGTTCCCAACTAGAAATTCTAGACAACTTAATGTTGTAAAAGATATATTTATTTGTATAATACATACACATATATATATGACACTCCCCAGCGCATATGTTTGTATAATTGCTTGTTTTTTTTCTTCTAACTGTACTTGTTTATTGTGACATATACCCCCTGGCATATTTGTTTGTTTGTTTGTTTGTTTATATATTGTTGTATGACTTTAAGTGAAATAAAAAAAATAAATAAATAAATCACAAAAAAAAAAAAATCAGTAGTCCCCGCATTGGCTGTGGCGGCGCAGGAATTACGGCCGCCATATTGGTGCGGTCTACCTGCTACTCAAACATGCTGATTCAAGCTGAACACACTAATGATGCCTCAGCACTGTGCGGCGTATTTTTGTTTAAATTTATAGACTATTCACCTCAGGGCTCCGGGGATAACTTTTCACAATTAAGATGAAAACATATCTTTACATATATCTTTATATATTCCCTGCCCTGTTACGTCAGCATTTCCAATATGGCTGTCCTTGATGTGGGCCCCGCAGGCTGCAGCGGGATGTACTTGGAGCTGCCTGTGGCAAGATGGCCGCCACGTGCGGACGTCCACCCCCATTGGCCAGCAGCGCGGACGAGACATCTAGCCTTTATTATGGATATCTATGCCTCCAGCGACTATTTTTCAAAAAAGCGACTAGCGACAAATCTGGCGACTTTTTACGGTGTCACTGGCGGCTTTTGCCTGCCGTGGGGCGCGTCCCCCATCCCAACGCCTTTCTCCCTCTCCCACAGGAATCCCTCTCAGCGCGGCAGTCAGAGCCGCAGGATTTTAGTGAGGAGTTTACCCTCAGCGTCCAGACTGCAAATGAAGCGCGCATGCGCCGGGATTGACGGCGCAAATTGATCACAATAATTAAAATAGCCGGCGCTTTGTAAAGTGAAAAAAGTCGTAACATGCAACTTTTGTAAAAACAAATGAACATGGCACGGAAGCACCACTGTTATGACGCAGCACCTGAAAAGAAAACACGTTGGAGCCTTCAATGGCAGTGAAGAGAGCTGATCAGCAGGATGAGTAACCATGTTTGTTTCATTTTAAAGAGGGGAAACGTAACGTTAGTTTCTCAGGTAGCTCATCTGATGCTTTCCTTACCTTGTTAGTAGGTTACAGACAGTGATAAGGTTGGCTACTTATTTTACTTTTAATTTCATTTAAATTTGTTTAAGCAGCGTTTATATTTTCTTTATAAATAAATTAACTTGCAAATTATGAGGGCAAGGCTTTTAAAGTTTAAATCTTCTGGCAAAGATAAAGAAAAGAAGATCCTGTAATTTATGGAAGTAAAGCAGAACAAAATCCAGCAAGATCAGTAATATGTCAATTAATTATCTGCCACATTCCCATGTAAATATCTGTCTTTGGAGGATGTGTTTTTTTTTACCACCCCTAGTTCTCTCATTTTTATTCCAAATACAATTTATAATTTGAATCACAGGGCTATTTTTATCTCTATGGTTCAGTATTTTCTCAAGCAGCAACTTTAACTGCTATACTTTCCTGTCTTAAAAGGCAGAACTCTTCTAGTCTAAAAAAACTAATTTGTTGAAATGGGGGGACCTATTGTTTGAACCCCTTAGGGGCTTTAAAAAACAAAAATGCCTGTCTCTTTTTGCGCTTTATGAAACAAAGTAGCCTATATTTTGTGGATGTACAGCAGTGACGTGCGGTGAGGTTCATAGCTGGTGAGGCACTGACGTCATCAGAATCAGATTTGCAAATAGATGCATAGATTGACAGCAGTTTACAGGTTATGTTTCACTTCTGCATCCTTACACATACAAACTGTAGCTCACAAAACACACATTTCCTTAAAAAACAAAACAAAATAAATGTTATTACTGTCTTACCTTTACTTATAAATGAATAGAAGTCCTCCTTATCTTCCTTCAGTTTTAAAAGTCTCTCTGTCTCAATGGAGATCACTGCCAGGGAAGAAAGCCTTCCTTGATCCGTCCTGTTCCTGCCTTATGTTTTCAGTCTCTTGAGCACCCCCTGCCATGAGGCAAGAGAACTGCCTGCCTCACCTCGAACTTGTTCTCTGCCGTTTATAATCGCTCATTACACGAAACACGTTACACAAACACAGTTGGTGACAAAAAGCTCTGTACATTATATACATAAGCCAAATTATTAGAAATAAGTTCACATATTACATTTGTTTAAACCATTTTATTGACGCCGTACAGCAACATGCTCTCTCCGCTTTGCAGCCAGCGCAGAGCCAGGGGTTGCGCAATCCAAGGTGAGGCAGAGCTCGCTGCTGCCTCACCGGCATCGCTTCCAAGCATTTGAATGGGAAAATAAGAAAATTCAGCGATTTTGAACAAATAAAAATCGAAATTGGTGAAGCTACATGAAAAATGAATATTTTTTAGTACAAACCACCGGATGAATATAACAATTTAAATTACTTTATGATTATATATTTTCTTTCTTTCCATGATGGCTGGTGAGGCACTGCCTCACCTGCCTCCCCTGACCGCACGTCACTGATGTACAGCTACATTTCTCATGTAAGTTTGCGTAGTTTTTACACAAACATTTATTTTTCATATTGCACCAGTACAGTTAATAAGCAACCTGTACTTGTGTGCTTGTTTGTTCTGTCTAAAATGTTTATTTTGGAATAAAGAGGTTAATATAAAAAATTTTTTTTGTCCGATTCATCGATTAATCGAAAAAATAATCGGCCGATTCATCGATTTTTAAAATAATTGTTAGTTGCAGCCCTAATATGTATAGTGTTCCAGACCACCTGGAGACAACAGTTTAGTTAGAACAACAATAAAGAAAAAGTCAAATCAAATCCAGTGAAATTAAAAATAAGAACAATAATTGATTCTGTTTTTTTTTCTCCAATCCTGAAATGAAGTATGAAGTTTAGTTTAGTTTAGTTTAGTTTAGTTTAGTTTATTTAGGATCCCCATTAGCTGTAGCAGGCTACAGCTATTCTTCCTGGGGTCCAACAACAAAACATGAAATAAAAAATTACAAATTAAATAAAATTATGTGGACATTAAAACAACATCTCCCATAATCTATACATATACATATATACATACACACATACATATATACATATACATATACCCATATACATAAACAGAAACAATCCAAACTAATCAAAACAAACTAAAAAGCACAGCAAGTGAAGAACAATGTGTACTCCCTCACAGTCCTAATCATGTTTTACCTCTATATTTAATAAATGTTCTTTCAATGATTTTTTAAATTTCCTTAAATCAGTTATCAGTTTAATGTAATTTGGCAGTAAATTCCATGCTTTCATACCTCTATACATAACAGTTCTTTTTAAGGCATTTGACTTTACTTTAGGCAAACTAAAGTTTCCTTCCGTTGCATGCCTAGTCATGTATTCGTGATTTTCCGAACTAAAAGTAAGGTTTGTAAATAACATATAAGGTGTTTTTAATACAGATACATTTCTAATCATAACAGTCAATGAGTATGAAAGTCTGTCTTTAACCAACAACCAGTTTAACTTTTTATGCATTGTTATGATATTTGTCCTTAAATCACACTTCAATATTATTCGGGCAGCTCTATTTTGTACACGTTGTAGTTTATTTAGCATTTCTCCAGGGGCATTTGACCAAACGACTGGGCAGTAATCCATTTGAGAAAAAATCAATGATTGGATTATCATTTTAAGAATATTTGGGGACATAAAGGTTGCATGTCTTCTTATGACTGTGATTCCTCTACCCATCTTTGCAATCATGTTATTAATATGTTTTCTCCATAATAACTTGTTATCAACCGTCACTCCCAGAAGCTTGGCCTCATGTACATTCCTTATCGAGACGTTATTGATATTAATATTCAATATATGATTACTGTTTACGTTGTAATTTGACCTCACCATCATGCTATTAGTTTTTGCTGTATTCAATACCAGCTTATTTGCTTTCACCCATTTATCCACTCCCACTAGTTCGTTATTCATAATAATTTCTAATTCATTATTTGTTCTTGCTGATGTATATATAGTGGAATCATCTGCATACATAATTATTTTAGTTCTTTCGAGTATGTATTAGGGGTGTAAATCACATCCATTATGGCGATTCGATTCAGTATCGATTTCCTGACCCAACGATTCGATTATTTTCGATACTCAAGAATACACCACGATTCGATTCGATTCGATTAATCGGTTATTTTTTTTTTATTATTATTATTTTTTTTACACCTTACAGGCTAAACAAAGTTTCAAGTTTGAAATAAATCAATGAAAGCTGTAATATCATTATGCATTTTCTTTAGAAACAACATCAAATAACAGAAGTAGAAAAGTTGCATCAAAAAATACTGCAAAAATACTGCACAATATCAGTGTAATGAGTTCAATGCAATACCTCGGCTCCAGAGAAACTGTCCAACATATTTTTTTAGAATGTAATAAATATACTCAGGAAAGAGAGATGTTGCTTAGAGAGTTAGACAGGAATAAAAATAAACTACATATAAGGGAATTGTTTCAAAGGTCATCTGGGGATGTAGTTTTTGGTAGTATTTTTAATTTTCTAAGAAGAACGGGTATTTTAGGGAGAATATAATAGTTTGTCTGGTCCATACTCCATTCTGGAAGGTGGCGGTAATGCACCTATAAGTTCTTTGCCAACCGCCATTAAAAAAAAGAAGAAGAAGAAGGCTCCAGAGTGTTGACGTCACCGCCCCTTGAGAGACGCTCCGCTGCTCCTCTCCCAGATTGTAGCTGACCGCAAACAGTGCACCAGACAGGAGGCCGGTTTGTTTTGTTTTTATGACCGAAATTGCGGAAAACAACTCGTGAAGTTTGACCCGCTAGAAGAGCGAGGTGCGCGAGAACGCTGGGACCCTTTTTCCAGCTTAATCTCCGCTCTTTTTGCCCTCATGTCCCTTCGTCGTCGGACTAAACTCGTCCCCACTTCCTCACCGCCTCGGCTGTATCTAGACCCACAGTGTGTAGCACAGACCACGCTTCAATACTGAGCATAATTTAAAAATGTCTGTGTGAAGCTTGCTGCAACAAACTGCTGTAAGAGTATAACCAGGAAGCGCGGTAGGATGGCAAAATAGGTTTAGCGGCACCGCAGCACGGGAGGGAGAATTACGCCCAGGAGCAAATGGATAAAAATAGACCGGAGGAAAAAAAAAACATGAATCGATTATCTTGCGGACGTGTCGATGCATCGGATCGTCGGCTTTTGGATCGATGCATCGATACAAAACGATTATTATTTACACCCCTAGTATGTATGGTAAGTCATTTGTAAAAATGATAAAGGACCCAGGCAGCTCCCTTGAGGTACACCACATGTTAGAGTTTGTTTTTCAGAAAATGCACCATTAAAATATACCATTTGCAACCGGTTAGTTAAATAACTGTAAAACCAAGTAAGTGCAGATTGTTCAAAACCATAGCAGGAAAGTTTTTCTAATAGTAAATGGTGGTCAATTAAATCAAAAGCAGCTGAAAAATCTAGAAATACAACTCCCACCATATCTTTCATTTCAATACTCCTAAGCTAGTCATCAGACATACTAGTATCATTACTATAAAAATATTGCCTTTAATAATTGGCTAATTGAATAATTTGGCTTTGTTGTATAAACAGTGACTCTCTAACTCTCAACAGATCTAACTATAATTTTTTTCTTATCTCTTCAGGACCTATTTTATTTGAGTTTTGCAAAGAAGACAAAGCAGGTAATCACAATAAAAAAATGTTAGCTTCTAGATCTGATATTTAGGCTTGTTTTGTCTTTAAAATGAGGACATTTTCCACCTTCCTTAGCTTTAGAATCTTCAGCATTATATTCAGCATCACTGCATTTGCAACCCATTTATTCAGTTTCTGAGATAAAATACATCTAATTAGCTTAAACCTAAAACCTACTCAGCTGATCAAGACAGTGTCTTCACTAAACATGCCTTTATGTAATGTTCCGTATTTACAAAATAAGAAAAGACACCTGAACTCCTCAGCAAAGATATTTCACTGTAGACTGTACCCTAAAGCTGAAGAGAAATAGATTAGAATCTTCAAAAACATATACTGCAATACCCAAGGAGCTTTTTAAATTTCATCTTTTTACTTTTTTTAAGCATTAAAGTAGAATTCCAGCTAAAAATGCCAATAAAAATACAACCACTGATCCATGATGTCCAAATGAAAGGACATACACTTAATTTAATTTGCCTACCAACATAATACCTCAAAGGTTTAACAGATATATAAATCCTTAATTTTTCTCAATTGACACCAGTGTTTAGAGGTTTTTATTGTTGTTGTTCTTTTCTTTCTTTTTTTTCATTTCTGGTCGTCTAAAATTCTATAGAAAAACTAACATGTTACTTTAGATATCTGGACAAATGTGTTTTCATTCACTTACACCAAAGAGCCAGCAGATGGCAGTGCATACATGGAGGAAGAACTCCAATGACATTGTATATCTGTATACCTGTAACAGTTTTGTCAATCTCAGCACCCACACATGGAAGATAACAGGTTTTTAAGGGCTGTTCCCTAAAATGATCAATATTTGTAAAATGATAGCTTTACTATAAGCCCATGTAAATGTAACCATGGAAACAATTATTATCTGTTTTACCATAAGAATTAAAAAATCAATAATTACATTTTAGAATGTAGTCACTGTCTGTTTATACGGATGTTCCCAAACTCTACAGATAATCTTTAAACTGTTTGTGTTAGAGAAAGAATAATACAACTGCAGTATGGGAATGATTACTATGGCTGGAATTGAAACTAAAAATTGCATTATTTTTAAGGCACAAATCCTGTAAAGTTATTTGCTTCGCAGTAAATTAAATACTTAGTCTAATAGATATATTTTTTTTTTTGTCCTGTCAGAAATTCGTTCCTGGTACCTTTCTATCAATCTTAACCATAGTAAAATATTAAAGAATAACCTGAAAATCTGTTTGACACTGTAATGTGTATTTCTTTATTATATAAAGATTCCCAGACACAACAAGAACACTCATCCATGATATCCTACTGGACAAGATTTCTAACAGAAAAGTTTAACCGTATGAAGCCTCAGTAAAGAAAAGTTTCAGTAATATAGTAATATAGTAAGTGTTTATTGTAGTCTGGTTTGTTTTGTTCATCTTACTACATCATCTAAAATCAGATGTGATAACAAATGATCTTCCCAGTAGACCAATTCATAATTTAACCTCCTAATCTATATTAATCCTCAAAATATTTACATAGACCATGAACAAAAATGTTTTATCTTAATTAATTCAAGTTCCTCTCTTCTCACTGTTTCATCATTTCATCAACAGAACTAAGATCTCTTCCCAAAAACCACACGGGGTCCTTTCCTGGAGCTACGTGGTTCTGTAGAGATGATCCAGATGGCCGGTGCTTTCATGAAGTCCCTGTCCACCATCTTATTCTCCTCTGCCAGAGCCATTGCCTCCAGTTCAGGCGAGGTTTCTGGTGACCAGTCTGCCATAAACTTATCTTTAGCCTCACAATAGTTCACCACCACTTCCTCAGGCTGCTCTCCAAGCAACCAGTCTAGAAAAAAACATGAGTAATATAAGGACAGATACCATATGTAAACATTCTGTCATTAAATTGAGAAAAGAAAATGAAATCAAAAACCTGCAAAATCATGGATGAGGTCCTTGATGAGATGGCCAATGATGGCATAAAGAACAGACACCACAATGGAGACGGCAATCAGAAGGTATATGACATAGTTGGGGAGATGGACTGCATCGCGAGAAGGAGGTATGTAAGACTCGTAAAGCACTGTGCCGTCTTCATCCCTGTAGCGAATGTTTAGCCTCTCAGGCGGTACATCCATTGTAGGTGGTACATCCATTGTCGTGTTGCTGCCCGCTTTCAGTCTCTGATGTCACTTAAGATCTCAAAACCATCGTTGCGCGAAGGATCCTGATAGGGTTAATGATGATAGCCCCTTATTGTCCTAGAAATACACCAACACAAGACACAAGTTGTTTTTCTGCAGAAGGAGGAGAGTAGAGCCAGACGGAGAATGACAGTCCCAGAATGTCTGGACATCTCTGTCTTCTGCTTTCATTTTCTGGCTTCAAATACATAACATGATGGGTCAGAAGTTTACACATACAAAGGGAGGGATGCAGTTTTATTGCGGGTGGTGATAAGTAAAATCACCACACAGCTGGACAAAGCATGACTCTTTTCTGGGAGAACCGTTTGTTCTCCTCGTCTGAAGTTATAAACAACATAACATTCCTAGCAGTCCAAATGCCTGTAACTTAATACAAATCTAATTATGACATTTCCATTTTTTCTAACAGATCCAGCATGACGGTTCAGCAGACATTGATTCACATCAAAACAGATCGAGAATTAAAGACATTTATACCTTTGCACTACCAAAAAAAGTGGGAAATGTTTACCTGTTAAAACAGACGAGCTGTCAGGCTTTCAGAAAAGCTCGACGAAAGACAAATTACTTAAAAATTGCATGAATATTCTCACCTCATAATGTTCTATATTGCGGTTTGGTGTTACAAACTCTCTGCATGTCTGTCCATTGAAGTGTCACGCATAACAACAGATAATCTGCAGAGGCTTGAGGCAGTTCGCTCTACGTCAGCAGAACGTTTGATATGGAGCAAATGAATCTGTCTGTCTGTCCTCTAGTTGAATTTCCTTTCAGTGGTATGACAATTCTTACATAGTAACAAATAACACCAGTATATTAGCTATGTGTAAATCTCTAAATCTCTAAGACATTTATGGACTTGAAGGTAACTTCAGTTACATTTTTAACTAATGTGAATCAATTATGGAAGGGTGTCGTTCATCTGGAGCGAAAAATATGTAACATAAATTATATACAGGAATCCCTGAACTATAGAAATAAGGGCAACATAATTGACACAGCTATCTAAGTAGTCTGTTAGCGAAATAAATACTTGAGTTAAACTTTCTACTTTAAAAGTATTATGAAGGGATTTTATTTCCCCGCTCTGCATCACTGTATCAGATGTATGATGTATATTAGGCAATAATGTAACCAAGTCAGCTACCTAGCAAGTTTGTTTTAAATATTAGAAGCTCAACTTTAGGAATTTATGAAAATATTGCAAAAAGACGTTGTCTGCTTGGACTGACCGATATGTAACATTGTCAGTACAGTAATCCCTGCCCTTTATAAATGAGGTCATCGCGCCTGACTCAAGCAGGTATTAGAGCAAGATAAGATGGATTAATTAAAGCAGACAAGACACAGCAACTCATTTGTATTATTAGGTTGTTTATTGGGACAGTGCTTAGCCCACATGAACAAGGAGAGTGATCACACTGGTTTTCAGTAACAGATGAGAACAATGTGTGATGTCAGAAAAACATTAAATCACTGTTGTCCTTCAGGGTTTTACAGTTTTTAAACAATTTCTGATTAGAATTATATATTTTTTCATATATGTATGCATGAAAGAAATGTATTTCACATGATAACACATATTTTTCATTCTTTATATATTTAAATATATATAACATCATAACAAAACAGAGTTGAGTTATTGGATATTGGTTTCATTTATCTATCTACTTAATAGTTGCAATAAGAGAGCATTTTTTGGTAAAAATGAGCACAAGCTACAACTAAACGTGCTTTTGCATATCTACTGCAAAGCAAATACTGCAAACACACACGACATGTGATAAAAACTGATCTGAGCTGCTGCTGAGATGAAGCCAGGAAAACTTAAAGAGCAGTGACACAAGGGGCAATGGGACAGGCGAAGGTCACACTATGAGTGGACATCCTTTTTTCTCCGGGGTAAGATGAAGTGATGGCACTTCTCCGCGGAGGAGGGGGAGATGGACGACGGCAGCCCCCGTCTCCCTGGTGGAAACCCGGCAGAAGCATCTCTCTTTCTTTCTCCATCCTCAGCTCATCTCTGGACTCCATGTGGTAACTGGAAACGCTGAGTTTTCGCTCCTCCTCTAATTCTGCTTCCTCTCCCTCTGGATCCTCCTCCACTGGTTTGGGGCCAAAGATCCAGTCTGTAAATAAAAAGCAACATGAAGTTGGAGTAAAATAAAATGTTTGTGGTGCGGGGTATGCCCTTACATTTCAAGGGGCACTTTAGTGATTTTAAAACTTGCTTTCTTGCAATTAGTCTGTAAAAGCTTGGTCAGATTATCCAGCTGAGATCTACATATTTACTGCTTTTCCTTTAAGCACAAGTTTTTACTCATTAGCAAAATCCAAAAGTGCCTCTTTAAGGTCTCATCATAACAGAATTGTTATGTTGTGGCATTCATCTGAAAGGACAATCACATGATGAGGGATGGATTTCCACTGTGCACAAACCAGACGGCAAATGTGACTGAAACTTGAAGAACACGTCAACACCGAAGCTCGGGGACAGAAATGACTCAACCACAAACACTATGTGAGAGTGGAGATGGGTGACAGATAACTGAAGGTGTAAGACATCAGTTCAGGACGTTCTCTCTGTTGATTACCTGCCAGGTCATGCATGAGGTCATTAATGAGGTGACCCACTATGGCATAAGTGGCTACTACGATCAGCACCACCCCTACTAGGACGTAGACTACACTGCGTGGCAAGGTTATTGCATCTCTCGCAGGGGGGATGTAGTCCACAAAGTAGGCATCCTCCTCTTTCTGTCTGGAGAACTGGAGGAGGTGTCGGTGCTTGATTACCAGCTGGGTGAGGTTCAAAAGTAGACCTCGTCTTGAGTTCAGGGGGATATAAGGTAGTCTGTACATATTTGATACCCTGTCAGCTGAAACAAAGCAGTGAGGTGTTAAGGTTGTTAATTTCAGTGATGATGAGTTTCTTCACCGTACTGTAAATATTCAAAAACAAGGGAGGTGGATGTGTAGACATTACTAAAGTTCATTATTTACAGTCGGGGCAAATAAATGATCAGGAAGTGGAAATGGTAGTGTTTTTTGAATTTAAAGGGTTTAGAGTTCTCTGTAAATAAGCCTAGTTTACTTGACAACTCCTCCTGTAGAAAACTTATCATACATCTGTCAGTTTTTCTACTCTTTTGCTGAGACATTAGACTTCCTCCTCTTACTCTCTTACAAAGGGTTACTTCCAGGTGCCCGAAGTGCACGAAACTCTGGAGTAGAGGAATGTAGGACAGACAGAGTTAATAGGATTGAGTGAGTCATAGAGCAATATCAGCTTTCCATCTGCAGGGATTAAAGATATGTTTGAGGAAAGCTAGATAGTAATGCGGTAAAGAGGCTTATGGTCACCAATGACCAGGCTGCATGCAGAAACATTTACAGTGCCTTAGTCAAAATAAGTTTTAACACCTATTTAACTTTTGAAAAATTTTTCTCCACACTAAAACAACACATTTACATATATCTCACTGGTGTTGTGCGGCTTTACAAAGCTGTTTCAAATCGAAATCTGAAAAAAGAAAACAGTAGAAAGCCAGAATGTGGAAGAAGACATGCTGTGAGGTGGAGAACTAACATTAAAACATGGTGGTTGGTGTATGGTGATGGTGAGGGATAGCTTCTCTATGTTGCAGGGAAGCTGGTTAGTGTTAATGGAAAGACGGGAGAGCCGATACAGTGGGCAATTCTGGAAGAAAATCTTTTGGAGGCCGCTAAAGATTTTGGATTGGCGTGGAGGTTCACCTTTTAGCAGGGCAACCCTGAACTAGCAGTGGAGATCGAAGCACATCCCAGTTGTTAGGACTTTCCAGACAAAGTTATATGAAGTCATACCTAAATATCCTATTTAGGTAAGAAGAGTGATCAAACATATTTGTACCTTGAGGTACCAAGTTGGTCAGTGTACTTCAGAAGACTTGCAGTCATGCATACTTTTCCTCTTACTTAACAATTATTGACTATTTTATATTTGTGAAGGCTACTGCATAAAATATAAAATCAATTGGGATTTAAATTTAAGAAGTTGTGGATAAATCTGTTTAAAAAAAATCAGAGGAAACACCAAATTTCACAAGGGGTTAAATACATGTTTTTTTAAATATCACAGAAGATCTAGCTCTAGTATTCTATAAATAAGTCAAATAGATCAAAATCACAGTTTCTTACTTGTTTCTCATTAAGCCACAATCACAGTCATGAGTATTTTTCTGCAACTTACCAAAATATTATATAAAGAGCAAAAAATGTCTCTATGCAGTCCACAGTGAAGATTATATGATGAGAAAAAGAGTTGGATGAACTTACCAGTGGTCAGGAAAAAGGATCGCTCCTCATCTTTATATTTAGATTTTTGGATAAAATAGGTTCCAGACAAGCATAATCTCTATAGTGGCAACTCTGGAAACAAACAGAAGAAACAGCAAAAATTCAGGTTAGGTAAACAAAACAGTTACCGTGGAGAAACTCTGAACATGTCTCGTTTTTCAATAACCGCGATAAAATGCTTCTATTCGTTTTGTGCTCACACATCTCTGTGCAGCATTGTTATGAAGAAGGTGATGTTGCCTCTGGTTTGGACTCTCCTTCTTTTGCCGTCTGCATATTGCTGCAAAACTCACGACTGAGAAATTGCCACTCCATAATAGTGATGGCTATGTTTGCAAAAACAATGAACCAAGAAACCGGGTGCACGCCCCAGTAGAAGTCTTCTTCCATGAGCAGAGGCGAGGAGACAGCAAGAATGTCAGAGGGAACCAGCTGCCTATAGGATATTAAGAGAGCTACACTGTGTGTGTCTTAATCAAGGGGTTCCTGAGTAATCCTTGACAGGATTTGCTTGGCATAAACACAAAGTCAACAGCTCTTCATTGAGTCAGCAAATGACAAAACAAAGAGGTCCGTTTTGGGCCAGCTTAGCAAACTATTGCCAACAAGAAGAAGGCATTAGGAAGAAGATGCGGGAAGCAGATTTAGTGGTATTTTGAAAAAGAGATTACCTGTAACTACAACTCCTGGATCAGTTACTTCCCAGGTAAATGGAAAGCAGAAATCAAAGAAAAAGCTTCTCCACAGAAAGCGCTACAAGCTGAACTGCCATTACAGACTATTCCTCAGCAGCCAGTCACTCAGGTAGATCCATGCTGTGGCCCTCAGGCTGGGGTGACAATCCTCTTGGGTTTGTCCTCTGTCTCTGCCATCCACTTTATGTAAGAGTCGCCCAGGAGGAAGGCCCAGTAGACGACGGTCAGAGATGTGTTTACAGTAATGATGCCGATGATCAGAGGGTTTATCATAGTGGCAGACTGGGAAAAAGATGGAAAAAAAAAAAAACTGTGTCACATCAAATGAAAAAGAGTGTGTCTGGTGTGTGGTCGAAGAGTTGACTGTTTAATCGCCTCGCCGCCTGCTTCTTCTCTCTTCCTGAACTCCCCTCCCCTCTATACTCTCTCTAAGTTTCTGTTGCAACAGCAGCCTAATCCTCTTCAGCAGCTTTGTTGCGGAAGATAAGGTTGCATTAAATTCACCATGTGGTATGAATACTGCTTATCTGTATGAATGTGTTATATAAAGCAAATGCTTTTTTTTTTCTTATAGTGAGCCTCTAAATTTGGTAGAAGCTAATAGTTACTGAAGAAACAATGGGGGAAAAATATAGTAGCCTAATGTGCTTTAGATTATAATATGACTGTCAGAAAGGAGTAATCTTGGCTTTGGACTTCATGTTCTCCGTCTGATTTAATCCACAATTTAATCAAGACTGGAAACATCAGACAGAGGAGTTCTTAACAGTACACCAAGCAGGACAGATGGATCCTTAAATGAACCTAGAGGTAACACAGCATGTGAAGCTCGATCTCTAGCAATATGTGCACCTTCAATCTCTGACAGCTGTGCTGTATGAGAAAGCAAACAGAAGAAATAGGGCTTAGCATATATATAAAATCCCAGAATTTAGGCAGACAGAGAAAGTTTTATTGACTGTACTGCAGCTCGTAAGCTGGGACCAGCTTACTGGAATCTCTGTAGAGATGGAAACCCTGGATAGTGACCACATAAGTCAGACGGTGAACGATAACGAGCATGTGAGTCACTAACCTGGTTCGTAAACTCTGTGCGTGCTCAGAGGAAGGAGTAGAAACCAGTGGGATGATTTCTACACAGCATGCGGTGTGAGCCGCCCAGAGAGTTCCAGGAACTCCTAAGTGGGACTGGAAATTATTAACATTTATCAAATGCTATCTTATCATCGTTCTTTTGTTTGTTTAGTTGGACATTAAATATATTCTGGTCTTTGAATGTGGCTGTAGTTATCAGCAGAAATATTTGCTTTTATATTTTTCATGCCACCATCTTGGTTATAAACTCAGGAGGTCTGTGTAGTTGACAGATACATAGACTGCCGCATTCTTTTCAAAGGAACATTACAGTGACAAATACACTAACGAGGACGTTTCAAGGGAGGACACCAGAAAACCATGTTTCTTTCTGTTTTCTCAACAGAACATCAGATCTTTAATAAACCTTCACATTGTTGGGAGCTGGAGAAATTCCATCTTTCTCCAGCAGAGTCCGCCGTGGATCCTCTGAGGGAGCCTCCTGCACAGCTGCAGCTCGTCAGAGATCATCAGAGGATCCACTATATAAGCTGTCTTCAGACCTTGCCTCAACGCCGCAGTGTTGTTCCAGTTGGTCAGCGCTTAAGCCTAGATCCTCTGAGTAATTCCATGACTCTTGAATCCAGCTTGGATTCTAACCATTGTATCTGTTTTCCAGGAAACCTGTGCCTCCTCTGTGAAAGCTCAGGAAGAGCTAACCTGCCGAGCCGACCCTCAGAGCCAAACCTGAAGATTCACAGAGAACCTCCAAGCAGCTCTGGACTAGAGCTGGAAAACCCAAAGCCAAGGTCTGTTCAAATTAGACGTGAGACGCTGAAGCAGCAAACGGACTCTGCTGATGAACTCTTCTCCAGAACCAACAGTGACTCTCCCAAAGCTAACCTCAAGAACCCTCAAGGTACAATCAGTAAACCTCTGGAGATCAAACCTCTGTTGGCAACACTAACTGAACTGTCTCTCACGCAGACTCCGGTAAACCAGAACCCAGGCCCCGAACCTGAACCAGTATATTCTATGTGCTTGTCCATAAATAAACTGTTAAACTTTCATCCTTGTGTCCGTCAGTGGTGTTCTGCATTCTTGGGTCGCTTTTAGTGAACCCATCATGACAGAACACTGCGGCCAAACTCAAGGCCCAGCAGATCACCTCACCCGTCGTCTGGAGGAGCAAGATGCCCAACTTCAGGGACAAACCCAAACGCTCCGTGAGTTATACCATCTAGTAGGAACTCATAACCAAATGCTACAGAGCTGTGCTAATTTTCTGAGCAGCGCTAATGCTGCACCACAACCATTTCCGGGTCCGGTCCCTCCTCTGAGGTCACCAGCTGTGACGTCATCAGAGTTCCGTCCTAGTCTCTCAGAAAGATTTTCTGGTAACATGAAAGATTGCAAAGGATTTTTATTTCAATGTCGGTTGATTTTTCAGAACTCCCCTGGCTGTTTTTCCACGGATCACAAGAAGATAACTTTCATTCTCTCGCAGTTAACAGGAAGAGCCTTAGAATGGGCTCAGGCAAGATTTGCCGCTGACGACAGCTTAAATTGCTTCTACTCTGATTTCATTGCTGAATTTACCCAGATCTTCAACCAAGAAACTGACCAAACTATTGATTCTAGAGCTCTTTTCAACCTTAAACAGGGAAATTCTTCGGTGGCTGAATTTTCTATTAACTTCCGGGTTAAAGCAGCAGCTTCCGGATGGAACCAAAGCGCCTTGAAAGGAGCCTTTTTCATGGCATTAAACGAGCAGATTAAAGATGAACTCGCAACCCTCGCGAACCTGCTACCCTCGAAGATTTAATACGCCTCTCCATCAGATTAGATAATAGAATACGAGCCAGAAACAGTTCTAAGAAGCAGAGTACGTTCTCTTCTGCCTCTCATAACGTGACTGTTTGTTCTCCCTCTACAGAGCAGTTGCCCACTCAGAGGTCTAAGCCCCAGTCTCTACCGTTGCCTGTTCAGGCCTCTCATTCGGGCGAAAGGGATGTCGAACCCATGCAGGTGGGACACACCAGGCTCACTCCAGAGGAGAGACAGAGGCGTTTTCTAAGCAAACTATGTATCTACTGTGGTGAGAGTGGACACTTCATCGCCTCCTGCCCGGCTAAGTCAAAAGCCGGGGCCCGCCAGAGGATCTGAGGAGTCTGGCGGGCCAAATAAACACTAAGAAATCTCCTCGACTGTTACTGCCTGCCATGCTTTTCTGTGATAATCAAAGCCTCTCTTTTTCTGCTTTCATCGACTCTGGCTGTGAACGTAACCTAATCGACTCCAACCTCGTCCAGCAACTTCAGATCAAAACCATTCCTCTATCTCAGCCTCTCAGTGTATCCGCTATTGACGGAAAGAGACTCCATCGAGTTACCCACCAAACCCTGCCCCTCGAGCTACTTCTGTCAGGTAACCACCGAGAGACAATAACATTCTTTGTTTTTCCCTCTGCATGTTCCCCGCTGGTTCTAGGGTTTGAATGGTTGGAGAAGCATAATCCTCACATCAACTGGACTAAACGTCACCTGGAATCATGGTCCACTACGTGCCACGAAACATGCCTTCGTTCTGCTGCCCCCGTGGTGGGGTCTCCTAGAGGTGGGGGGGAGATGGACTCTCCTGACCTTTCTTCAGTTCCCTCTGAGTACCATGACTTAGCCCCTGTCTTCAGTAAGGTCAGTGCGACGTCCCTACCTCCACACAGACCATACGATTGCGCCATTGAACTTTTACCTGGTGCTCTTCTTCCTAGCAGCAGATTGTATAACATTTCCAAGCCCCAAAGAGAAACAATGGAAAAATACATCAACGAATCATTAGCTGCTGGAATAATTCGTCCTTCATCCTCTCCTTTGGGCACCGGTTTCTTCTTCGTGGGAAAGAAGGATGGTTCCCTGAGACCCTGTATAGACTATCGAGGTTTGAACCAGATCACAATTAAAAACAAATACCCACTGCCTCTTCTCGCCTCTGCTTTTGAACCTGTGCAGGGTGCAACAGTGTTTTCCAAGCTGGATTTAAGAAACGCTTATCACCTCCTTAGGATTCGTGAGGGCGATGAATGGAAAACTGCCTTCAAAACACCCTTGGGCCAATTCGAATACCTAGTAATGCCCTTTGGTCTAACCAACGCTCCAGCCTGCTTCCAGGCCTTAGTAAATGATGTCCTCAGAGACTTTCTCAACGTGTTTGTTTTCGTGTACATTGATGACATTCTCATTTACTCCAAGGACCTCGATGAACACAAGAAACATGTCCGTCTTGTTTTACAGAGACTACTGGAGAATAAGCTGTTTGTGAAAGCTGAGAAGTGCGAATTTCATCAACCTTCAGTCACCTTTTTGGGGTTTGTGCTCGAGGGCGGCCAGGTAAAACCTTCTGAGGACAAGATCAAAGCAGTCTTAGACTGGCCAGTTCCAGAGAACCGAAAACAACTTCAGAGATTTTTAGGGTTCGCTAACTTCTATCGTCGGTTTATTAGAAACTACAGCCAGACCGCCCTTCCATTAACCTCCCTGACTTCTGTTAAACGCACTTTTCAGTGGACTCCCGAGGCTCAAGCAGCATTTGAGAAATTAAAATCCTTGTTTTCCAGAGCACCTGTCCTCATTCAACCTGATCCTGCGAAGCAGTTTATCCTAGAGGTGGATGCTTCAGATTCTGGTGTTGGAGCTGTCCTATCCCAGAGGCTCAACTCAGACCAGAAAATACACCCTTGTGCTTTCTTCTCCCGTAGGCTCTCTTCCGCTGAACAAAACTATGATGTGGGTGACCGAGAGCTCCTGGCTATCAAACTGGCGTTGGAAGAATGGACGCATTGGCTGGAGGGAGCTGAGCACCCAGTTCTTGTGTGGACAGACCATAAGAACCTGGCTTACATCCAGTCAACAAAACAAGCTAATCCTCGCCAATCCAGGTGGTCAATCTTCTTCTCTCGTTTCAACCTAATCATCTCCTACAGACCCGGATCCAAGAACGTGAAGCCCGATTCTCTCTCTCGTCTCTACTCCGTCGATCATCCCGAGACTCCTGAACCTGTTCTTCCGGCTTCCTGTACCGTAGGGGTGGTCAACTGGGAAATAACTGACCTCATCAACTCAGCTCTGGCCACTGAACCCGATCCAGGTAACGGTCCCTCTAATCGTACCTATGTCCCATCTTCCGTCAGGTCCCGTCTCATCCAGTGGATGCATGCCGCCAAATTCTCTGCTCATCCAGGAGTCAATAGAACCATAGCTCTCATCTCCAGATGCTTCTGGTGGCCCACTCTCCACAGGGACGTAAAGGAGTATGTGTTGGCTTGCCCCACATGTGCCCGTAACAAAGCCTCACACCAACCTCCTTCTGGCCTGCTTCAACCACTTCCTGTTCCCTCGCGTCCATGGTCCCATATCGCCATTGATTTTGTCACCGATCTCCCTGTCTCCCGAGGTATGTCCACTATACTCACCATTGTTGACCGCTTCTCGAAGTCCTGCCACCTTGTTCCCCTCAGAAAGCTTCCCACGGCCTTCCAGACTGCTCAACTTCTAATTAAACATGTTTTCCGGCTTCATGGCATCCCCCAAGAGATCCTCTCGGACAGAGGTCCTCAATTCATCTCCCAGGTATGGAAGGCTTTTTGCTCTGCTCTCGGCTGCAAACCCTCTCTCACCTCAGGTTACCACCCCCAATCTAATGGTCAGACAGAACGCATGAACCAACAGTTGGAATCCACCCTCCGCTGCCTCACGTCAAATAACCCCGTGGACTGGAGCCAATTTCTTCCATGGATTGAATATGCCCACAACTCCCTCCGTTCTGCATCCACTGGACAATCCCCATTCCAGGTCAGTCTCGGGTATCAACCGCCTCTTTTCCCCGCAGATGAGAGAGAGATATCGGTGCTGTCCGTCAATCATCACATCCGTCGTTGTCAGAGGATCTGGAGGGAAACCATCGCCACACTCAACCAGTCTTCAGCATCCGTAAAACGTTTCGCCGACGCCAAGAGACGTCCCGCCCCCGAGTACTCTGAGGGCCAGGAGGTATGGCTCTCCACATCCCCCTCAAGGGGATGTCTCGAAAACTCTCCCCGAGATTCATCGGTCCTTACCGGATCACTCGAGTTATCAACCCCTCAGCTGTCCGTCTCCAGTTACCTCAGTCCCTCCGGATCCACCCCACTTTCCACGTGTCCCAGATCAAGCCTGTTTCCTCGAGCCCTCTGTGCCCACCTTCCGACTCCCCACCACCCGCCCTGGAGGTCGATGGCCATCCGGCCTTCACAGTGCGCCGCATTGTGGAGGTCGGGGATGGCAGTACCTCCTCGACTGGGAGGGCTACGGACCGGAGGATCGCCAGTGGGTCCCAGGCTCGTACATCCTCGATCCTGCACTCATCGAGGAGTACGAGCGTTCCTGCCCATCTACCTCTTCCGGACCGCCAAGGGGCGGTCGTTGAGGGGGGGGTACTGTTGGGAGCTGGAGAAATCCCATCTTTCTCCAGCAGAGTCCGCCGTGGATCCTCTGAGGGAGCCTCCTGCACAGCTGCAGCTCGTCAGAGATCATCAGAGGATCCACTATATAAGCTGTCTTCAGACCTTGCCTCAACGCCGCAGTGTTATTCCAGTTGGTCAGCGCTTAAGCCTAGATCCTCTGAGTAATTCCATGACTCTTGAATCCAGCTTGGATTCTAACCATTGTATCTGTTTTCCAGGAAACCTGTGCCTCCTCTGTGAAAGCTCAGGAAGAGCTAACCTGCCGAGCCGACCCTCAGAGCCAAACCTGAAGATTCACAGAGAACCTCCAAGCAGCTCTGGACTAGAGCTGGAAAACCCAAAGCCAAGGTCTGTTCAAATTAGACGTGAGACGCTGAAGCAGCAAACGGACTCTGCTAATGAACTCTTCTCCAGAACCAACAGTGACTCTCCCAAAGCTAACCTCAAGAACCCTCAAGGTACAATCAGTAAACCTCTGGAGATCAAACCTCTGTTGGCAACACTAACTGAACTGTCTCTCACGCAGACTCCGGTGAACCAGAACCCAGGCCCCGAACCTGAACCAGTATATTCTATGTGCTTGTCCATAAATAAACTGTTAAACTTTCATCCTTGTGTCCGTCAGTGGTGTTCTGCATTCTTGGGTCGCTTTTAGTGAACCTATCATGACACACATCTCATATTGTAAAAAAAAAAAATGTCCCACTTGCCCTAGTGGCCCTTTTCCGACCTTGGATCCATTAAAATAAAAACAAGACACCTTTTGTTTAAAATAATTGCTTTCTTCACAAAAGGCAAGGCTGGTGTAAACAGTGTGTGTTAGAGGTACTCATAGAGTCTACCTAGAACAACATATGTTTTCTCATTCAGGGTGACAGTGGCGTTGGATGTAGGAGTTTGCCCTGAAATCGAAGGATTTGGCGGTTCAAGCCCCGGCTCTGACTTTCATTGTCGTTGTGTCCTTGGGCAAGACACTTCACCTGCATTGTCTACTGATGGTGGTCAGAGGGCCTGGTGGCACCAGTGTACGGCAGCCCTGCTTCTGTCAGTGAGCCCCAGGGCAGCTGTGGCTACAATGTAGCTTGCCACCATCAGTGTCTGGGTGAATGATGTAGTGTAAAGCGCTTTGGTCAAAGTTGCCTGATTTGAAAAAAGGCGCTATATAAGTACATGCCATTTACCATTCATCATGTAGTGCTGTAATTACTTTCATATTAGTAAGCTTACTATGATGTTTCCTCTGGGTAAGCTTTTCCTTCATTTTTCTTCTTGCATCCACTGGCTTTGGGAAAGCCTAGAAAAGGAGATGTAAACTCAAGTTTTATTAACATTTGGACATTTTTTAATGTTTATACAAATAAAAAGTAGACCAATTACTTTATTCTTATAGTTACAGAACATATAACATACAGAACATCGGGCATATGGAGCCAAGAAGAGAACCAAATATATATCCTGCACCATTTGTGACATTCAAAAAAATGCATCAGCTATGTCTAGAAAATTATCACTTATTTCTTCTTTATATATACTTTTTATTAAATCTTCTTTTAACAAACGAAAGTCTAGCTAATTTCTGTATACATTTTGGTTGAACTGAGCTGCAGTGATTATTTAATGAGACTGCACGGTGACACAGTTTGTAGCCCTGTTGACTTGCAGCAAGAAGGTCCTGGGTTGTATTCCTGCCCTAGAGTGTTTTTGCAGGGAGCTTGCATGTACTCCATGTGCATGAGTGTGTACTCAAGCTTCCTCTCACAGTCCGAACCTATTATTGCAATGTTAATTGATATCTCTAAATTGGCCTTGGGTGTGAATGTGTGTAAATGGTTGTATGTCTGTGTGTCGGCCTGCAATTGACTGACCTGTCCAGGGTGTACCATGCCTTTCCCCTCCATGCAGCTGGAAATGGGCACAAGCCCCACTGTAGCCCTGAAAGATAAATGACAGAACATGGAGGATGGATGGATCATTTCAAAAGGCTGAGGGTTAAATAGCGGCTCGCCCATAGGGGGCAGCATTTCCACACTTTATATTACATGGAGTTGCTAATGTGTTCTTTGGGAAATAACATATTTAAATAGGATTTTTTAGAAGAAGAAAAAAAATCATGATTTAACACAGCAAAAGTAATAGCTTTATTATTGACTAAACAGAAAATTGTGGGGCATGTTGAAGAGTGTGGCACACTGAGGACGAGACTTGAATATAAATGGGGCTTTGTATTAGATCTAAAGATGATAAACAAACCTGGGGATCTATTCTAATTAATGAACCAAGGCTGTAATAAACTGCTTGCTGAGAAAGTATTGCTGCCATTTTATTACTCTGACCGAACCTGCAAGAGGCAGCAGTGTGCTTTCTGATGGGCTCCAGAGGAAGAGTAGTCCTCAGCTGAACTTTGAAACTTATAACCTTATAGCCTGTGTGTTGGAGCGCCATCATTGCTTCATCACAGATCAAAAGGTAAGGAGTGACACTCCTTTAAAGCCTCTCTTTCCTGTCTGCCGCTCTGGAGTGAACCCTGGGCCTTTGACATGACTCTTTACACTGCCAGTAAGGACCTTTAGGAAGTTCTACTATTTGAACAGGTTTTGTTTTATCTAAAGACCTCAGAAGCTTGAGGAAAACGGTTACAGAGATGAGGCCGCCGGTGGAGGTTAGCGTGTTTCTGCTCTCTTTGCTGGGACCTGGAGTTTTATTCACAATGAATAACATCCCTGCACTTCAGGAGTAAGTTCACCATCATTTCTTTTGCATTCAGTGTCACCTTGTTCATTTGTTTTAGACTCAATCATAGGGAGTCATAGGAACCACTTTAATGAGGCAGATGGAAAAATGCTAAAGTCACAAAGGTTCCCAGGGTGCTATAGCTGACCTTATTAATAAAAGGTTAAGTGGAAGGAAGAAAGTTACAAGCAACAGAAATATACAATGTTATTCCTGTAGATCCCTTTGAGAATCACTACACTGATGTATCCAGGGAATGATACACAGGTAGGGCAAAATACGAAATCCTATCTAAGGAAACTGGTTGTTTCAAACATTTTCACACACAGTTGAATGAGAGGAAAACATAACTTTATAGGTTCATCAATCACACTCCATTCAGAATGAGGCTATGTGTGTCAGAAGCCTACATGCATAGACAACTCCTACTCATGGGCAACAAACATCTTACGTTAAAGAAGCCCAAAATCAAAAGTACTGAGGGCCGAGAAAATGAACATACTGTACTTCTCAGAAGCCTGATATCTCTGTTTAGAATAGAAATTATTTCTAAATTGAGTTTATGTTATATTCTGATTCGAATATTTATTCAAATATATATTCACAAATTAAATAAAGGCTTCAGATCTTTAGTTGTGAAGATCTAAGCCCCAATGGTTGCTCATTCTGAGAACTGAAAACTGAGAATAATGTTTTGATTTTTTTTTTTTATATGACAGTGCTTACTATTTGAACAACGTGGAAATGTGTGAACTTGCTGAGGGAAACTGTTTCTCTCTGTTACCACAGACATCTTCCTATCCTGGGAATGGGAATGTTTGTCCTGGGATCTGTTCTTCTTCTGCTCACTCTTACAGTTCAGCATGCAAAGAAAGTGGATCCTTTGTTCTACGGTACAGAAACAGTGTTTTATGCTAATGCTAAAAGAAAAGTTGGAGCTGATACTTCATTGTTTTTCTCTGCTTTTCGTAGTATTTGCAGAGCTTACCATTGGCAGCATGGTGGGATTGACCAATGCTTTAGAGCAGGATAAGATCATCTCTGGCTTTATGGATTTCTACCTACAAATGGTCAGGGGACTGTGCTCAGTTTCTTTTTCTAATATCTGAACTGTTACTTAATCTGTGATTCTCAGAGAAAACAACAAGGTGAGGTATTTTGTCTCTCTAGGGGGAGCCTCATCTTGCCACAGCCTATGCTGTGATGATGTCTTATTGGGAGGTTGTGCACCTCATCCTCCTCCTCACAGTCATTCACCGGATGTTTGCAGGGTGAGTTGCTGCACCAGAACCACCACAACTGTTCCAGTGTGTGTTGACAGATCTATGGACACTTTGCTTTTATTTTGTTATTTACAGGAAGTCCTACCGAAGCATCGGTTTGTTATGGGCTGGATCCACCATTGCCAACCAAATTGTTGTTGTTCCCGGAGTTTTTATCGGTAAGAAATGCCTAAGCTTTAACCCTCTCATTGGTCCAGATCTCTCTGCAGGCAGTTTTTCAGTGTTTCAATCTGTGCAGGTAAGTATGGGTCTAACATTCGGCCAGCTTTTTGGAGGAATGTCCCGTTCTTCTTGGTGCCTTTCTGGGCAGCGTCACAGCTCTTTAGCAGGCCAAGGGAGATGCCAATTTTGACAGCAGACAAGGTAAATTCATCTCTGAGCTCTAAATATATTAAGTTTTTTTTAGTTAATTGTTTACAGGGACATTATTCGATTTTTACAGGTATGCTATGATCAGAAACTTCTTTAATTGATGGTGTCTGTTGTTGATTAGATTACTGCAGAGCAGAAGAAAAGTCTGCTTTCTCGACCTGCCGACCTGCTCCTGACACTCCTCTTACTGGGAGCCATGGCCCTCTTTGTTTTCAGAGGATTTGTAAGTAAAGCAGCAGAGGCCCAAACTCTTTCTGCTAATTTCAGTCTAACAAGCATGTGTCACCACCTGTTTTAATACTTGTCTGTCATGCTGCTTTGCTCCAGGTGGTGTTGGACTGTCCTTTGGATGCCTGTTTTTCCTACATTTATCAGTATGAGCCCTACCTCAAAGACCCAGTTGGTTTTCCCAGGGTTATGGTCAGTCTAGCGACTAAGTTATTCACAGACTGTGATCAGACTCATACACCAAGCTCAAAAACTATATCTGATCTCATTTATTATAGATGCTGGTGTATTTTTTCTACGCTGTGCCCCTGGTGAGCATTCTTCTCTATGGTCTAAACACACCAGGATGCAGCTGGATGTTGGACTGGACCATTTTCTTTGCTGGAGCCATGGCTCAGGTATGTGCATCGCAAAGGTATTTATTGAGACTTTTTAGGTGATCAACCAAAAGGAAATCACTCACAGTTTTAAACTAAAAATCAAATCTATACATTACATCCAAAAAATCAGGGAACACAGTAAATATAGAAGGTTTTCTGGTCAGATGACACCAACATTGAACCTTTTGGCCTTCGTGCAAAATTACATATTTGGTAGAGAAATATGATCTAGACAATTCTCAGTGGTACAAACATCTTAGCTGGGTCTTAATTCTTCATTCTGTTGGAACTGCCCAGTTAAAGTCCAGATTTTAAGCCAACTTAGAATCTGGACTTACTGTATGCGCTTATACTGTATCACTTATATCCGCAAGTGCTCTTAGTGAGCTTGAACTATTTTGGAAAGAACAAAGCAAAGAAAATATGCAACATTGGCAAAGATCCCCCCAAAAAACTGGGATTTTAGCAAAAGGTGGCTCTAGAAATTAGTCTCTATGAGAGGCTGAATACAGATGATTGTACGGAAAAACCATGTATCATTTTATTACCACGCCACCATTAGGCTCCAATTTAAGTTTTTCCATGTCAGCAAATACTAATGAAGAATTTTGAACTCTGTTGCTTTAATGAGTGAAAAATATTCTAAATGAATTGTTTTAAGAGGTGCTGTAACCATGTGTCTGTATTTCTAGTTGTCACTGATGACCTCTCCCTCCTCCACTGCTTCTGTACCCAGACTCAATGGTGCCATATCGGAGCATCTCTGCACTCCCGCACTCCCTTCACGTACCGAGCCCCGGCAGACAAAAGATGGCTGGTTATCGCTCTCAATGTGCTGCTTGCCATTGTGCCAGGGCTGCTGGCCCTCCGCTGCCGCGCCAACCCAGCTTATTTCATGAAACCTGTTACCAAGGGACAGACCAACGACGACAAGAAGAAAAACTAGGACCACACACCTGGCCACTGAATACAGGAGGAATACTTTATGCTTTGAAAAGGCAAATGCTTTCAGGGGTGTGAACAAACTGAAAAACAGCCTCCTCCCCCCTATCTTAAATCCCAAAGGAGATCCAGAAACTTTACTCTCTGGGTCTTTTTTCAAATCGGCCACCTCACATGGCACTCCCTGTGTGGACTGTTGGACCCTGATAAGAAGTGCTGCTGATGGAGGTGAGGGACTGTGATCAGATCGCTCAGCTTTCAGCTGGCTCAAGCAGATAACCCAGTCCCAAAATTTAGATTACAAACCCAGATCACACAGTTTACACACACATATATGTGTAACCAAACCAAAACTCCACAGATTTATTTATTTTAACTTTTTTTTACTGGGATAAAAATGTGACTAATGGCGAAAAGTGAAATGACCAGGCAGGGATCATTATAGTAAAATAACTTCTAAAGATTCATTGAATATTTAGATTTTTTAAAAAAAAATGTAAACATATATGACATTTATTAGTGTTCCATCAAATACCAGGATGTTTCCTCATTTTCTTGTCCAGATAGTCCAAAGAAAGGATCTTACTGCAGTTTGCTGAGTAACATGAACAGTTCAATGACAGATGTACCATTTACTGCAGTACCTGTGGGTGTATCTTAGGATTCAGTTTTTTTGTTTGTTTGTTTAGTTTGTACAATAAAGAAAAAGTAACACTGAGTTGTGAGTTTTTTTCTGATGAGCTTTCAAATATATTTTGAAATCTAGCTGGGTACTGGCTGCACTTGGACTAGATTGTTATCTGTATGCTGCCTGTGTGGTCTTATCTTGTGTGTCTGCTTCTGGAAAAATGGTTTTAGAAACAGAAAATAAGTTCGGTTTTTAACAGATTCAACATTGCTGTCTCTTCAATATTGTCCCTGGCAGGGATGGTATTCAGCAGAGTGTAGAGTGCAACTCTGCAGTTATCAGCCTGATAAGAGGTGAACCCTGGATGTAGGTGAGCTGTCACATGCAGACGTCACACAAACACAAATCCCCCTGGTCAGTAGTCAAAATGTCTCATTCAATAAGAAACGAAAACCATAACTTAGATATGTGAGATTCAAAGAAAAAGATTTAATCAATCAAATATGTGTTAAGGAAAGAGTTATTCATGATTTCTTAAAGTATTTCATTTTTATAAAAGTAAAACATTGGGGCCTGTTTGCCATTTGAATCAAATGTATATATTTTAGATTAGAAACGGTTTGGTTGCAATTTATTTTAAGTTTTGGGAGCCAAGCATTCTCTGTTTTTATCTATAACCGGGTCAAAGTTCATGGCTTCACTGCAGGCAGGATTTTACCTACATTCAACATTAATAGTGTCAAGGTAAAGTTCTTTGTAAAGCTCAAAAGATGGGTTGTTTTTTACTTTCAAAGTAGTTTCATGGTAACAAATATACGTCTTTAATGAAAAAATAATTTATTAGTAAGAGCAAGGCATAAAAGGTTTCGAAATATATGGTTGTGCAGTAGTATTGCATTGAGAATTGTATATATATGATTTTCCTTGAATGTTTAGGGTGCAAAGAAGGATCCAGTAGAGGTGATAATCTGTAAGACCACATAAGAAATTGATAGTGATCTCTCAATTTATCTGTCCTTTCTTTATATAGTTTTATATTACATTTTCTCTTTTAGTTTTGTCTAATTTTCCCCCATTTTGTTTGATTTCACCCATAATTTCCCTGTTTTGATCTGTGGATGGATTGAGGGTCAGTTAAATGACAACAGTGACCTTGATAATTAAGGGGGTGGGTTTAATTATATTTTGCTTGATATGACATTTAAAATAGAGGCTATTTATTATGTTTTCTATTTCCTCCACAGAGTGCCTTTTCTTCAATGCGATCTCTCAGGAGGAGATACTGCTCATGATATCATTATGAAGAGAGAATATTTACTAGGTTGTTAAATTATTTAAAATCCAAGTATTTGAAAACTAGCTGTTTTCCCTCTGTCACCATGTCACCAAACATGTTGAAAGAGGGAAGGTAGCAGCCAAGTGCCACAAATGAAAGCGATAGTTCCCAAATATGGTCCTCAGAGACCCTTGCGTTGCATGTTTTAGATGCGTCTCTGTTTCAGCACAATCCAAAAGATTGATGACCTCTTCTGCAGCAATTAAGTGGTGAAGAAACCAGTTTATGACTCTAAAAAAAGTTGAACTGTGTTTTCAAGTTTGAAGAAGTCCACGGTCCAGTAGGTTGTTTAAAAAAAAAAAACTTTTTTTGAATGACTATGACCTGGATAATCACCAGCACAATTTATTGCTCATTCATAAATGTCAGGAGTGTGGCAGCAAGGAGCTAAGGAAAATCAAGTAGTACAGTGGTTCCCAAGGAGCAGGGTTTAGATTTAAAGTATTTAATTAAATGACCAAAAGAATTCATGTTTATAGTTGTATTGAGCTTGGAGCAGAAAGACACCTGCAGCGACTCAATGACTCAACATCTCAGGACCTCCTCCTGTGTTGGAAAAATGGAAACAAAGCCAGGAGTTACATCTCAGACTGAAGAGGCTTCAGTTAGCATGTTATTGTTTAGGACTAAAAATGCTGGGGAAAAAATTAACCAATGTGTTTTTTTTATTTAAAAAAACAATATTGTTTAATTTTGCAATGTTTTGTTTGATTGAACAAAACTATTGACGCAGTCTCTTTTTGACAGATGGAACCAAAGTAGATATTTGGCCTTTAAAAGGTATGATGATGATTTGGGCTTAGCAAAAAATTTACTCAGACATTTTAAAGAAAAACAGTCAGCTATAAACACCTGTTTACCAAGCACCTGTATACCAAAGTGTTTTAAAGACAAATTTTTAATATGTTTAACATTTGACAGTACAGTAAAAATGAATAATGCAATGATTAATTATCTCAATAACAGCTGATATTTAAATGAACATAACTCAAAAGATGATTGTATAGATTTTTCAAGGGATTACAATCATTTTCCAGACCACTGTTTGATTTCTAACCCTGGACACCCTGAGAAAACATTCCCTTTGTATTTGACAAGTTAAGCAAAAAGTAAAAATATGGTCATTTAAGATTTACAGTGGATGATTATTTTGTCAGATTGGAACTTTTTCCCTAAACCATTAGATCCTCTTAGGATCCTCACTGCGAGGGCAGACAAAAGGAGAAATGGTGCCAGAACATTTTCAGCAATCAGAGTCGGTAAAATCTACTTGATATTTATTGCCTTTGAGTCTTTTTACAGCAGTCGAACAAGAAACTCTGTTTATACCAAGACTTTCCCCTTTCCTTAATTTCAATAATTTCTGCGACTTATCCAGAGCATTTCTGACTGATCGATAAACATGTTTTTACAATTATGGGTAAAATATAAGGAGAAAAAAACTAATTATTTTTTATAAAGTAACAGAGGTCTACATGACCAATATTTACAGTATATACCTGACAACTTTACATTGTGCTTATGTGGCATATATCATTAATAATTTAATAGTTAGTTTCAGTGTTTCCCTAAAATTATGTTTGGCTTATATTTGTGCATATTGCTCTTTTCATGTTGTTAGTATCAGCCTAATTGTATGTCCAGACTGCTGTTGGACAGTTTGGTCTCTATCAGGACCAAAAGTTATCTAATATATTGTCCGTTTGACGAAATAAATACTGTTATGCACAGAGTTCCCTTTCAGCTGGCTCGACAAACAGGACAATACAGGCCAGAAGACCATGGAGGTCCATGAGAGTCAGTGAACAGATTTTGATACGCACAATAAGGCATTCAGTCCTTTGTTCAGAGGTGGTTCTGAAAATTTAAATTTGTATTTCTCTATTTTCATTAAAGCTTGATTTTTTTTTATCATTCTGTTAGCATTTTAGGCATGGATTTGCCTTTAATTTCCTTGATTTTGTGTTTTACTGTAACTTAATCAAAACATGCTTATATGTACAGTGTGGTTAAAAATAAATGTACAATCCCTGATTACATGAATTATTAGCCCTCAAGGTTTTTATTTTATTTTAATCCTGCTAAAGTGTAATTATTAGAGATTGGTGCTAAATTAAACTTAACCTGGGGAGTCAACTTGTTTCAATAAATGTGAGATGGATGGAGATGTAAAAAGGGCTAAACGTGGGACCCACTAGTGCCTTTTAGGAAGGTCTTCTTCTTCTATTCCCCACCATGTGTTTCTCTGCACAATTTTTACAATCTCCCATACTTGTATTGGTCTCCTTTAGTATTGTTGTGGCTCTAAAGACAAAAGTGTTGGCTTTATGTTACACATGCCTTATATGAGTTGTTTAATTTATTTTTTCATTTTCAGAGGAGGGATTAAACAATGCTCTATGAAATGTCCAACTGTAGCCTCGACCTTGTGTTGCTTGATCTTCATGATATTGTTTGTTAGTCATCTCCTGAGACCTTTGCAAAACAACTTTTTCTATTTCTGTTTGTAAAAAGAATGGTAAACTATTGCGCTGTTTACTTCACAGTTATAGATTAAGCTTAATGTTGTTTTACAGATGAAATGTAAACTACGTATACTGAGGTTTGTGAGTACAAGGTGAGGAAATGTGAAAAAGTTTAAAGGGTGGGGTGTCAAACTCGTATATGCTGTTGGCCAACATAAAAAAATGTATGAAGTTTGTCTTTTCATTTTATTCACTTTATTAAGAATGAAATACAACAGCAAGACAAAAAGTCATAGGAACACCAAAAAAGTAGATGACTGATCAAATATCAAAGGGAGAAAACAGTGACATCCTACCCATCAGGTAAATACAGCTGTCCAAGGATTCAAGTTTTTGAACAAATCTGATACAATCAAGTTTTTATCTGAAGCTTTTTCCGGCTCTCTTCCACACAATCCACTGTAAGCCTATGGGCCAAATCCATTTCATTGTTCTGAGTGGGTTGCTTTGGACAAAGTCCAGCAATTGATCAGCTTATAACACAGAACATATTTACAAACCAAAGATTAGAAGAAATCAAAGGATTTGTTACTAACTGGCATAGAAAGAAAATGGTGTTACATCGACTTCCTGGAGTGTAAGTACAAAAGAAATAGCTTTCACTAGCAGATCATCCGTAATAAATAGTAACATTACACAAAAAGCAGTTATTAGAAAAAGCCTCTCAGTGCGAAAAAACAAACAAGAACAGAGCACCTATTAAAGAGCTTTAATGAAAAAAGCAACAGCTAACAGCAAACACACAAAACAGCTCAGGGTTACGAAGGAACGCACGCTAGCTTGCATCGCAGCCGTCTGTGTGAACAGAACACTGGTACGATTATTTTCAACGCAGAAGAAAAGGAAATCCAATTAGAAAAAAGAAATTTCTCTAAGTTTCCATCTGACATGCATACACTCACACATATTTACACCGTGATGTCACTCTGACAGATAAGGAGAGGATTATTGTTATTTAGGCAAAGAAGGTTGCAGCCCAGTTAAAAGAAGCATCAAAACAATCAAACGCGGAGAAAGGACATTGGAGGTTAGCTTGATGTTAGAGATATCCTTATCAAAAGTAGTAAAAGCTAAGCTGACAGCAAGGGAGGAAGCAGGTATATGGGATCTACTCTCTGTCTGTATGAGCCATGGTTTGCACCTAGGCATTGCAGATGCTGTATTATTTGGTTCAGTAGTAGCTGTGAACATCATCTCTGGCTTTGTGGCCTTCTCCTCCGTGCCTCCTGTTCCTGCGGTGTTCGTGGTGCTGGTTGTGATGGTGACGTCTGTACCGGTGCGAACGGCGAGCTGAGGAAACAAAGACAATGCAGTATTATTTACATTGCAGTTTTGACAAGACATCAGAGCTCTGCTGCACAGCAATGACTCCCGAAAGCAAACCGTTTTTTTTAAGCAACAAGGAAACCAAATGGGAATACATAGGAGCAAACAATAGAATAAAACACAAGAAAATAAAAAAGACAGAGGCAGAAAACTTAATGGTGATCCATTTTAGTTAAAAGCTTTTTATATTGTTCCGACCTCTTTAGAAGGGCTGGAACATTTAGTAGGAATTAGGAGATTGGCACTAGTTTGGTTTAAATCATATTTTTGCGACAGATTAACGTTTGTTCATAACAATGATACATTTTTCACACGCTCCATACTTGTGGAGTATCACAGGGATTAGTGCTAGGACCCATTCTCTTTACTATATACGTATATGCTCCCAATGGGTAGAATTATTAAACAACATGGGATTAATTTCCACTGTTATGCTGATGATACTCATCTATATCTGTCTATAAATCTAGATTGAACTAACCCATTAAATAGACTACAAGCATGCATTGATGGCAGAAAAACCTGGATGTCTTTAAACTTTCTGCTTTTGAATGCAGACAAAAAAGAACCTTAAGTCTTTGGACCAGAGTCTTTGAATAGAATCTGATTAGTCAGTCACATCATTTGGATATGACTAAATTGATCTTGGATAATAAAGTAACAAATATCTAATTTAAATTCCATATCAAAGAGGTTTCTAGAATTTCCTTCTTTCATCTCCAGAATATTGTGAAACAATATAAATATCCTGTCCAGTGGTGATGCTGAAAAACTAGTCCATGCATTTGTTACTTCAAGACTGGACTATTGTAATTCAGGAAGTCTTCAAACAGTAGTTAAAAGCCTTCAGCTGATCCAAGATCCTGCAGGCAGAGTTCTGTTAAAAGTTAAAAAGAGATCATATGTCTCCTATGTTAGCTTCTCTTCATTTGTTTGCTGTTTAATCCAGAATAGAATTTGAAATCCTCCTTCTCATATATAAAGCCTTAAATGGCCAAGATCCATCTTATTTCAGAGATATGATTGTTCCTTATGTTCAAAACAGAGCACTTCCCCCTCCATCTGCTGGTTTACTAGTGGTCCCTAGAAGTTGTAAACGTTGAATGGGAGGAAAGATCTTTTAGTTATCAGGTTCCTCTCCTGTGGAACCAACTACCAGTTTTGTCCGTGATGCAGACACGCTGTCTACTTTTAAAGGTAGGCTTAAAACTTTTCTTTTTGATAAAGCTTATAGTTTGAGTGGCTCAGGTTATCTAGAGCTTTCTCTATAGTTATGCTGCTTAGGCTGCTGGAAAACGTAGGGACCACTTTTCATAATTCTGTCTCATTCTATCTCTATTATCCCATTCTGCCAACTTACTTAAGTTCCATCCATAATGTTCTCTCTGCTTTTTCTAATAGTAGCTTCATCTAGTCTGTTCTTGTTTGGCTGTGACTGCATCCTGGAGAAAAATATTACCTGGCATGTTCTGGCACGGTCTGTAATAAATAGCTAAGCAAACTCTTAAGTTCTGAAATGTAGATGGCTGCAGGACATTTTCAGGGATATTAACCTAAAAGATAAACACTTATAAACACCGATAAGATAAAACACTTAAAAAATTCTAGAAAAGTAAACGATACATTGAAACAATAGTATAGTGTTCATGGACCCCTCCAAGAACACTGACACGTGACAGAACATAGACTTAGACTTCAAACTCACACTTTGTGCAAATGATCCTGGGACGCTCCCAGCTGCCGTCGGCCCGGCAGCGTGAAGTTGGGATGTGACGTTGGTAGAACCCCTCAGAGCATTGGTAGCGCACCACTGAATGGATGTCATAATGCGACCTCCGCCGACCTATCAAATGGGCGTTCTCCACTGCTGGTGGGGTCCCACATAACACTGTCAAAAATATTTCCAACCGTAAAATTAGATGAAAAAGAAATTTTATGAAAAAATATATAGATATATATAGATTGATATAATATAGGTTAATATTAATATATTATGTAAAATAGTAGGTGGTACATTGTGCTGCCTCTAGATGGCAGCCTTGTCAATACATCAAGCTCAGCTGAAAAGAAATGTCGACAGAGGATATAGGTGATGAAAACCAGAGGTGTCAAAAGTGTTTACTATTCAAGTGGAAGTATAAATCCTACTGTTTAAAAACACGATTGTAGAAGTTAGAGTATCAACTTAAGCTTTTTACTCAAGAAAAATTGTAAAAGTAAAATTTTTAAAACTACTTAAAGTGTAAAAGTAAAGCAGGAAAAAATGTTAAGGAGAGATGCTTTACTGTAATAGCATATTAAAGGAATATATTCCTACAATTCTGGATGACAACTTCCTTATACAGTACTTAATCTTCTTAATTTTTTTAACTAATGCTAACAGTGTCAAATTTAACTTTGCATCATTTTGAAAAACTATTTATTTTGTTATGTGGTGAACAACAACTTGGTGCAGCATTGAGTCAAACCACAAGGAAATTATTTGTCTGCATGAAAGAAATTATTTTTATGGTTTTTATTTTCTTTTAAATACCAACAGGCCATAAATGAGCTTCAATGAAACATTACTAATGGGTCTTTTTTGAAAGTTAAGGAGTTGAAAGTAGAGATAATTGCAAAACAATACAAGGCGTAAAAGTAAAAGGTCTAAAAAGATAATTACTCCAGTAAAGTATAGATAGCCAAAATTTCTACTTAAGTAAGGTAAGAAAGTACTTGTACTTTGTTTGTGTTTTCATCAGAGGTGTCAAATAACAGACTGTATTTAACTGCTTATCTCTAACACTCTGTTCATCTTTTGTCTTTGTCCTCACTCCTATGACACCTCCAACCCAACTTCATGTTATACCGGTGTCTCCTTTCCATTTCCTTTTATCCTACATGCTCTATCTGATGGAGGATGGCTCATTCCCCAACCAAAACTCTGAGTGAGTATTAAGAAAACTTGACAAAAAATGCCCCTGACAACTTTTTGATGATATTTGTGAACCTGGTAATAACTGGCAAAAACTCCAACTTCACTTCTGCTGCTGTGGCGAGCATAAATGGGGTCAAACGCGCCACAGGAGGAAGATTGAGATTGATATTGCATTTTGCAAAATCAATATGGGTCTGGGCTGAATAGCAATCTTCACTCAAGTTTGTGTTTGTCTTTGGAGTCCTTGCTGTGGTGACGTTTAGGGGAGAAGACATAGTCAGTGAGGAAAAACTCTTAACGGTTCCACAATTTTAATAAAACTTTCGACAAAAAAGAACAAAAAAGGGAACAATGCGAATACAGAGAACACAGGCGGATAAAGAGCACGGATGACTAAGAGGATCCCAGCTGGTCGCACACAAACCACCATGTGGTGTTTTCCTAATAAATAATACACTTTACACAGTGAGGAAACTCTGTTTTGTTTACTGTGGATTTTTAAAACCGTGTTTTATATTGTAAAAAATAAAAAGAGAGAAAATGCATTTTTGATTTTAGTTTGTTTCCATCAGTATCACCTGTGCCTTTCTTGCAGATGTAGGGCAGGTTGTAGTTGCAGGGCACGTCGTTCCACTTGCCGTCCTCATGGGCAATGGTCACCACACAGTCCTCTCCGCCTGCAAAGAAGTTATCTGGCTGGCTTTCCCTCCAGTTCTCATAAACCTGCATAGCAACAAACAGTAAATATCTGCTTTTAGAACAGTCCAACTAACAAAATACTTTCATTGCATCTGTCAAAAGCAAAAATACCCACATCTTCACATTCTTTAAGCACTCAATCAACGAAATGATGCTGTGTCGAGTTTTACGTGAAAGTTCTGATGGTTGATGTGTGTAGTTAGACAACAGCTGATATGCTGATTGATGCTGGTGTTTACCTGCCAACTACAGCCTAAAATGTAATTGGTATGATAAAAAATGAAATAAGGCAATCTCTTTCCAAAGAAATGTGCAAACACATGTTTCAGATTAAATGATTGATGAGGAACATCTCTAATTGGTTATTTCACAGAATATCCTGCTTACTCGGACGTTTCTTAATCTGCTTGTCCCTTATTGAGGGATTTGGTGCAAAAATCTTCCTCATTGAACATCTTTTTGCAGACAATTTTGCCTCTTTATTTAATTTGCTGGTTATTTAATTTCACTGAATAAATGCTGATGTGCTGTCATCAAGAGGCCATTTGCTGGCTTATTCTGAAGCTGGTGTTGGCGTCCCCAGGTCCCACTTGCTGGTTTTCTGTGGTCTTAGTTTATTCAGGTCCTTGAATCAAATTCTGTCTGAACCAATTTTCTGCGGCCATCTTACTGTAGTATGTGAGATAGTATGTATATGATCAATATGAGGAAGATAGATAGATAGATAGATAGATAGATAGATAGATAGATAGATAGATAGATAGATAGATAGATAGATAGATAGATAGATAGATAGATAGATAGATAGATAGATAGATAGATAGATAGATAGATAGATAGATAGATAGATAGATAGATAGATAGATAGATAGATAGATAGATAGATAGATAGATAGAGATTGTTTGCAGCAGATTAGGTTACCTTGGTATCCCTCTATGACTTGTAAAATCACACATTGTAAGAACAAAAAATTATGGATACAGTATATTGAAGTTTAAGCTCAGAGTTAATATTCCCAAGAAGAAGGAACTGGCACTCCCTTATATATTTCAAAAACAGTTGCTTGTGTCGTGTAGTGTGACTTATGACTGACCAGATCATTGCCGTCTGTCCACTGAAAGTCCTCCTCCACTGTGCGATCATTTAAACCAATCCAGGCGTTGTCGTGACCCAGACCTAAAAACAAACCAGCAGTGTAAAGAAAAGTTAACCTCTAGAAAAAAAAAATTGTTTTAATTTTGCTTTGTTTAATTGCTTTTGCCTTTGTTTACCACACAGACTATCAGCATTACATCCGTCTTGCTTAAATTAAGTGCATTTTGCTTTATTTTAAGAATTTGTGGTTCTTACTGAGGCATACAGTTGCCTGTCTTTTAGATTTGTGCATTATAGATTGTAGCCAAATAAAATCAGATCAACTGACCTTCAGACAACCATACGTACCATTAATAAACTCCTGTTCAGCAATGGAGAGGACACTGCTGAGATGAGAACTGTGCTCCCTGCAGTCCTTCTCTGCATCCTCCCAGGTATGTCTATGGCTAAAGTACCTTTGGGGAAAACAGTGGAAGTTTGTGTCACTCTATGTTTAGTATAAATGCAGCTTTTAACATGATGGGGTGTGTGCATTCACACCTGTAGCAGTGGCCATGAAACTTTCTCCAGCCATGTTCGCAACCTTCAACATCTGAAATGAGTAAGAGAAAAATGAAAAGTGAAACTAATCTCCTCTTCAAATTGCAGTTAAATGCTGAAGGCCAGATAATCTGCAGATGAAAAGCCTTTAGAGGCTATGAGGAAGCCGAAGTGTTCTGTCTCATTTGGCAAATAAAGACTAAAATATATGACTGTGGCATCTGGAGAAGTTAAATACTTGAACTCTAATTATATGTGCCTACTTTCCATTCACAGCACACGTGGCCCTCTCTATGCACTATTGGTATTCATTAATAACACCAAGCCCTGTGCATTCATTTATAACTGCAAAGCTCAGCCATTCATTAATTCTCATTAAACTGGCACCGACACACACAGAGGCCCAACCTGGAGCTGAAGGTGACTAGAACCAGTGAGGTGCAGAGTCACCATTTCAATGTTGGAGTTTATTGTAAGGAGTAAGAATTTGTCTTTTGAGTTTGTTTCTATCATTGTTGTTTAAAGTGAAAATATTATTTCCTTCTTTATACATCCTAAAACCTAAAAATATTGTATTGAAATTTTATGTAACAACGGTACTCAAATTACTGCACCATTGTTGAGAACACACTCCAATTAGATGTGGCATTAAGGGTGTTTTTTCATTATCAAACCTTTGCTTTAACCAGTTTTAAGGTGTACTATAATTACTTATTCCTTTTCCTCCATGTAAATCTACTGGTGTCTAATGTTTTTGTGTTATTTATAGTTATGCTTTCGAAATGAAGTCAATTAATCAATTTCAACCAAAAATATCAAATTTTACAAATGCACCAGCACTAGCTGGGCTGTGACTGTCAGTTTAAGAGGAAGACGACATCTTGCAGCTGTGTTATACTTTTCACCCTAGTTCACATTTTTCAGGTTCCTTTTATTTTACAAAAATGTTATCACTACCTCCTGGGATTCATTCAAAACTGTCCTTCTTAAACTGGCTGAGATGGTCATAAAAGTGTGAAAGGCATCGATCAAAGAAAATATCTAATCTGAAAAAGAAGTTAAAAGTCCTTTAATTGTTTTGTTGGCTACATTTTTCTACTTATTTGAGTTCAAATGCCTTCATTATATTTTTTTATTGTAAAAAGCAAGAAAACTATTGGATGGCAAATGTTGGTCCAAACTGATTGGTGGAGTATCTATTAAATTCTCTTCACTTCATATTTATTCACAAAGCACATTCAAGTATGTGGTTATTGTGTCAAAATTTAACATTTCTAAAGAGCGGGAAGAATTCTGATGATAAAATGCACTTTTATTTGCTCTCTTTTTTTTTTCTTTTTTTTAAGTCATGTTTTTCCTGGGTTGTCTACAAACTATTGTTTGGTTTAAGGTTAAAGTTGTTTCTCTTACTGAAGATATTTTGCTCTTGGTTAGAAACATTCTCTACAGCAAGGAGTTAATGGTCAATTATATGTGCAGCAAAACTCTAACATAATAATTTGTTTTTGTTTTCCAGTGGTGATGATCATTATGTACAAAGTAGTTTAAGAAGAATCATTATGCTGCAATGAAGGGATGAAATGCCGATTTTTACAGAATTGAAAACTTGGGATAAAGGATTGATGGCTTTATCTCAACTCAACTTAATTTTTTTAAATAAAATCCTAAAAACAAACACAGCTGCCATAAATTACTGTGCCTACAGTACCAAGTAAAGTTAAAACTATATAAAAAACAACATAAAATATTAAATTAACAAAAAAAGAATAAAATAAATTTATGAAATCAAATAAAAACAATAAGACAAACTACAAACACAAAAACAGAGAGAGTTTCATGCTGTGTTGAAAGCCAAAGTATAAAAATAGGTTTTAAGATGAGTTTTAAAAATAGACACTAAGGAGGATTGTCTAATGAGAAGGTGAGCTTATTCCACAATTTTGGAGCACCAGCTGAAAGAGCTCTGCTTCTGAGCTTCAGCCTGGACCTCGGTGCCTCCAGAAGTAGTCGTCAGCTGACCTGGGGCACCAAGTGGGAGCAAAGGGGTGGAGAAGCTCAAAGAGGTAGGGAGGAGTCAAGCAATTTAAATACATAAAAACAAATAAAAGAATGTTAAAATGAACTTTGAAATGCACAGGCAGTCAATGCATTCCCTCTCATGGACTCCGGTTAAAAGGCGAGCAGCAACATTTTGCACCAACTGGAGGCGTGCTAAGGAGGAGTGGCTCACCCCAAAATAAAATGCATTACAATAATCTAGCCGAGATGTAACAAAAGGCATAGATTGCTGTTTCAAAGTGCTGCTGTGAAAGAGAAGGTTTAACCTTGGCCAGCTCTCGGACATGATAAAAGCTGGATTTTACTACAGAGGTGATTTCTTGGTTTGGTCCAGTAAGCTTTGTGAATCAATCAGCTTCAGACAGAAATCAGTACCTGCTTTGTTGCTTCTGACAGAATACCTTGCACATAGTAACCAATTCTAGCACAAGGGGGTGATCACCTCTGAGACCTTGTCGCTGTTAGTCTTCCTGCAGCTGTCGAAAAGGTGAGCTAAGATGCTGCGCATTGACACGCAGCAGTAACAGATGCTGCACATTGATTAGGATTATTTCCTCCTGCACAGAAAGCTGGAATCCTTTTAAAGCAACAATAGAATGACTGGAAATCATTAAAAGACTCATCAGTGCCGTTACAAACAAAAAATTTGCAAGTGCCATACTTTCTAAAGCACCAAAATTACTTTTGAACAAGCATCACATACAAATGTCCCCCAAAATTTAAAATCATCAGATTTTTCTTATTGTGCATGACTGCAGTACTTCCTCCCTCACCTTTCTCACACGTGTCTCCTCCATAGCTCGGAAGGCAGAGGCAGAGGAATGAATCGATCTTGTCAACGCAAGTTCCTCCATTTTCACAAGGTTCGGACTGGCAGTCGTCGATGTCTGAGTGCAGGAAAAAGGCAGTGGGAACAGACCAGATTCAGATTTGATTTGATTTTAATTTAACTTAATGTATTCTGCTCATGTGTTGTTTACAAAGAGCTTTAAAAAACAGCTGCAATACAGATTCTAAGGCAAGAAAAGCTGGTGATTAGTTCTACTTTAGATACTAAATTGTGTCCATGTTGGTGAGTACATTATCATAATTCAAACAGGATGTGAGGAGAATACAAAATGCCTAATCTCTTCGGCTCTCATTGTTTATGCTCATTCTACTGTAGAGGAAGGCACTTTAGGAGCCTTTGAAGTATTATAATGTTTACAGAGCCTTATTCTGTCTGTGTAATGCATTTCAAGTATCTTCTTTTGCATGCTATTTACAAATAATTGCATGAGAACAAATTAGCAGGCTCTATATGCTGCTTACTCCAATGCAACTACAGTGAAGTCATAGATTTTGTTGTATGACTCAGCTGTTAGACCCCTGCAGGGTCTAGGTTCAGCCCATCCTCTTTCTGGCTGATGTCTTCCCTGCTGAGGTGGTTTCCAGCAGCATTACAAACGCAAGGTTCCAGTGCTGCCCACTCTTAGTGAAAATTAAGGCATGAAAAGAGAGAATTTCTGTTATATTAGTAACTACAGGTTGTCCACCTTAAATTGCACACAGTTTTCATGACTGGAAGGATATATTTAAATTTAAAGCAGGAGTGAAACAGAAAAGCCATTTACTGGATCAAATTCACTTTCTCACATAGAAATGGTTTCTTAGAGTGAAGCAAAAAATGGCTAACTGGTGAAGGTCAGCGGCTGTGAGGAGCTAAATGTGTTCGACAGATTAAACTAGACTGACCTTTAGCCCCATACGAGACATCCACATTTCATCATTAGGAACACTTAGTGCTGGCAACAACAGGATTCTATATTCCCATAGGTTTGGTCAGATATATGTTCTAAAGTAAAAACAGGTACAAAATGCATATCTATCTTAAATCCCAAACCCTGGTACCAAATTTTACTTAATTTTCTAATGTTCATTACTCTAAGTTTTCTTAATTAAACATAGAAACAGTTTGTGCATTTAAGATAAAAAAAAAATGTCCTTGAATGAGCTCTATCAAGAACAGTGTCATAGGTTTAGCCTGTGTAAAATTTTCAAGGAATCTTTTGCTGTCAAATTATCAATTAATTAATCTTTAAAAAAACAACAACAGATTTTTAGAAACTAGAAAAATAAATTAGAAAAAGGATCATAGTTGAGGCATTAGTGATCAGAGAACCCCAGCCTATTTTATAACAGCCCCGCTTCTTTCAGAGTGCCCCAGTGCAGCTCTGACCACAATGTATCTTACCACCATCAGCGTGTAAATAAGTGTGTAAATGGGCAAATAACTGACTGTAGCGTAAATGCTTCAGGGTCCTTGGACTTGATAAAATGACACATAAGTACAGAGAATTTATGATTTCTAAGAACACCAAACACAGTTAAAAGCCAAATAATGAATCAGGCAGTAAAAAAAACAAAAATGTCATCACCACAAAACTTGTTCTCAGCTGTTTCAGAAGGTAGCTATGACTAAAACAAAACAAAAAAGAACATTCTGTTGAAACGTAATTCTCACAGATTAAGAAGTATACTTTTTTTTTTCGATAAACACAGTGTTGTAACATTCCCAGTTTGGTTATTTTTTTTGTACAAAAACTAAATCCACTGAAATACAGTCATATTCACCTTATATCTTTATCTTTGGGTATGCTTTACAAGATTTATGTCATGATCTCATTAGGATTTTTGGTTCTGTTCCAAGTTTCACTTTGGGTTTTCAGTTAGACTTTGATTTATGCCATTCTGTGTCATTCTGTCTCAGAAACCAGATCTTCTGCATGTGTCACAGTTAACACAGATATGCCCCCGCCCCTTCCGCAGGTGACAGCAGACAGTGGTGGCCTCTGATTGGTCAAATCTACATCCGCTCTACACTATGCATATTTCCTGTTCGGTACCTTACAGTCTTGTTTTGTTTGTATGACCGCCATTGTGGAAAACAATGTGTGAAAATCGACCAGCTAGAAGAGTGAGGTGCGCAAGAACACTGGGACCCATTTTCCACTTCAATCCCCACTCTTTTTCACCCTCATGTCCCTCCGTTGTTGCACAAACTTGCCCCTTGTGTTTTGCCACTTCCTCACACCCTGGCTGTATCTAAACCCACAGCTAGTTCATGATAATCCCTCTTGCGTTGTTGCGTGGAATAACATAGCGCAGACCACACTTCAAAATTGGGCATAAATCAAAAAATATCTGCATCATACCTGTGATAAGCTCACTCCGACACACTGCTGCGGGAGGATAACCAGCCCTTAAGTCATTAGTTTCATTTCCATTTAGTGTCATCTGAGTAATTTTCTAGTTATATTTAAGTACTGTTGTATTTCTTTTTTACTCTCTGTTGCTCTCTTGTGCCAGTCTCCTTTGCCCTAGCAACCTTCTAGATCCTTCTGTCCACACCTGCTCCCAATCAGTTGATTAATTAATTCATTGTTCTGTTTGACATGTATACTCCTCTGCTTCTCTGTTTGCCGGATTCTCTTCATCGGTTATTCCTTAGATTTATTCATCCATAGTGTCTCCTAGTTTTTGGTTTCTGAGTTTCTTGTCTGTTGGTTCTAGATTATTGCTTCTGTACAGTTTATCTCTTCATTAAATTTACAATAATTTCATCTGGCTCTTAAGCTCTGCATTAGAGTCCTTTACAAAACTCCACAGACTCTGACACTTTATAGCATCCATTTTCTGTCTCTCTTACCTAGTTAGAACTAGATGGTTGGATAATGTTAGGAATCCATTAGTTTGCGTAATTTACCTTTAACTCTTTATAGGTGGTGATTAGTGGGACTGACATAAAAGTGATGGATATAAATTGATTCTTCACGCTCCAACAATGAAACAAAGGCCAATTGCAAAATTAATCTAATCCAAACTAGGGGTCCCATCACTGAGTAAAGCTGGTGATCATTTGAAGCAGTATTGCACTAAGCACAGAGTGCTTGTTACTATGTTTTATAAATCACTTCTTTGTTCATCAAGTTTATTTAATTGGTTAGACTGCATGTGTTGGAGACAAAACAGCGTCCCTGAAAAGGGTCTAGACCAGGTAGGAACAAGCATGGCTGCAAAGAGCTTATAAAACAAACCTATAAATAGTAACTTCTAGAAATTTGGTCGAATGTTATCTATAAGCTGGGAAATGTATGCCTATGTTACGCAAACTACCCCTGATTTAGACAATTAAAAGATGTCCAAACCTGAGAACACTACAAGAAATATTCATCTGGAATGATGCCAGTAACGTGTTAATGGCTAAGAAAAATTGGGTGTCTGGGTGTTCCTAATATAGATTATATAGAAATATCAATTAAAAAATAAAACTTCACTAGATTGTGTGGAAAAAAATACAAGTTATTGCTGGATTGGTGCTCAAATTATTTAAACTCATCATTAGAACATGCACAAATAGAAGAGGATTGATAAAAAAAAATATTTAATGCAACGCATGTTCATGTTAGTATTAATATAAAAATAATTGGACATGCATATTTTTCTCCTCATAATGAACTTATATAGTTAAGAGGCACTGTGCAACATTATTAAACATCATCAAGTATATTCGAAAGGCAGAAACTTCCCTCATCTGTATTGTATACATCATCTATAAAATACCAAATTTTTCTTACTGATCTTTTTCAGCTTATTCTCACTGCCCCCACCCCGCAAATCCTTTCTGGGTCTTGACACATCTGATTCAAGTTTATATCCAATTAGCTGAAAGAGTTTATTTTATTTTTTTTATTTTTTTACATTTAGCATCTAAGAAGACGGGTTTTCTTACAATGCCTTAGAGTAGTGCTTAATCAGTAGGTCCCCAGGCTGTCTGAGGGTCTTTATAAGTTTTTTTTTTTATGCTTTTAAAAATTTTTCACACATTTCTGTTCAGTCCTGTGGCAGCACACTGTTCAGGGCTTAATAATGAGTCTAGTGAGCAAATGTAGGAATAAAGAAGAACATCAAAACTAAGATCTACATTAGATTAACACTCTAGCAAAACTATGTCTTTGAAAGGAAAGAAAAAAAAGCTTGACTTGAGAGATTTTTCACTTGATCATCTACAACACATCAAGTTTTCAAACTTTTGTATCTCTTGTGTGTTATCGGTATCAGTTAACATCAGTTTAACAAAAGAAATCTTTAAGTCTTTGTAACCAGATGCCAGACATATATCGCTAAGAGATCCAATAAAAGTGGTTGTCTGTTATATCTAGAAACAAACACTGGTTTATTCTTTTCTCAAAGAAACCCTTTATGTCTGAGTGATTCATCGATAAGAGTTGTGTGACTTGAACAACAACAGAAAACATTTCTCCAAGGATGATCTTTTGTTTAGTTGAAAATGAGTCAAAAGCTGCAAAGATCCAAAGTTTGAAATATCTTCAGAAAGTCTTAAATAAACTCTTAAAGAAAACAGTTCAAAGGTTTTTCACAAAGTTAGCAACTTTAAAACTAAATGCAGTATTGTTAACCTAAACAAACAAGATAGCAGCAAAGAATGCCATTGTTTGTGGAGCAAATGCTTAGCAATGTATTAAATGCAAGTTCAAATCTAAGACTTCTAAAAATTTTAATTGATTAATTTAAGATTTTTAAACCATGATAATTAAATGAGCTTTTTCCAATTTCTTAAGGGAGAAGAGATCAATCTAAGCTTAAATATATGAGATGCTGTCCTTATATTTCTGAAGGTAACAGCAAACTTCAACGAACTCCATTTGGATAATATAGGAAGGACCTTTTAGTAGCCTTTTTTAATGTGTTTGCATAAAAACAATGAAATCTTCAAATAAAATCCTACATTTTGAGGGACCAAAATGATCGTCTAATCATTTTCTGCTGGGCCATTTTAAGAGGGACAGTGTGACCTTTGACCTGCTGATGGTCATCCTGTCAAGAGCCTTGTTTCAAATGCAAGAATTGATGTATTATATGCAGAGCGTATATTATGTCAAAGTGTGTGTTAGTTGCGGAGTGTGTGTGTCAGTGTAAAAGTGTACAGATCACCCACCGATTTCACAGTTTCCCCCAGCATATCCTTGTGGGCAGTAGCAGCTGTAGCCCGTCCCCTGGGGAAGGCATTTTCCTCCGTGCAGACAGGGGTTAGTCACGCAGGGCTCCACCTCAACTAAATGAGACAGAAGGTGGACGTTAATTAGTGACTTGGCGAATGAATGCTCAGATGTCCAAGCCTGACATAATTTCCATGTTGATCCTGCATGATTAGGAGGATTTTGAGGTGAAATTAGTCTGTGAATCTAAAACAAAAACCTGATTTATCTGTGCTGTTTATCCAAAGGTATTACTCAATAAACATATTCCCTCCCTGTTTTCTTAAGAGGACCCAGAGAGCATTAACCTCGCCATCCACTCGCGGCCACAGTTGTCATGGTTACAATATGGAAAGAAAGCCCTTGGCCAGCTCCGCCAGCCGTAGTGGGCAGCGTGAGAACTTCAGAGATTAGCCATCCTCAACAGAAATCAGCAGACCTCCCGCTGAGTGCTCCATTCACCCCCTAAATGTCTGCGTGTGTGTGGTCCCCCCCCCGTTCCATAAACACAGATTTCCATATCAATGGACCAACACCACGTGTTTCCCCCCCTGATCCGCTCATTAACGGCACTCAAGGTCTTTGGTAAGCTGCAGCTCGTTCAGTCTGGCCGTAAAAAAAGCTCAGCTGTGGGAGTCTTTGTTCTTCCAGCTCTGTCTCTAATGCTGAAGGCTGCTTACAGGAGGGGGTGCTGTCCTGTGCAGGGTTGTCTGTTTGGATTTAGGTGGTGTGCACAAGACAAAAGGTAAATAGAAGAAATCAACACATCGGCTTTGGTTTGCCCCAAAACTGAACCTTAATCACATTTTATTTTTATGATTATCAAACCGCTGTGAATTCAAACTGAAGCTTCAAGAGAAATAATTAAAAAAGCCTTCAGACACAGGAACCCAAACACAACCAGAAGTATATATTAACTCCATCAGCATGCTTATTGTTTTCAAGGTCTTTTCACTTAAAATTTAATCTAAATTGTTACATTCCCTTACTATCACCCTCCCCCTGACGTAAGGTCTGCATTTAAGTCAGGCTTGATCTGTAAACACCACAAACTGTCACTCCCAAGTGGAAGCTGTTTTGTTTTTTCCTTTCTTTGAAAAGAACCCAGGAACCACAGAGCTTATCATAAATTGGATAGATGCTAGAACGGCAGTGGTAATGTGACGTCCACATTGTTTTTAAATGAGTATGGCCTTAAAGCAACGGTGGGCAACTCCAGACCTCAACATTTAGCTTTACCCCTGGTCCAACACACCTGAATTCAATTCTTGAATTACCTCCTCAGTATGCAGTTTTTCTTTTCTAAATAATCCAGTTACTTGATTCAGGTTTGATGGACCAAGAACACATGTAAAAGTTGCAGGATTCTAGCACTAAGGAACAGGATTTGCTCACCCATGCCTTAAAGGATGCCAATAAATACAGAAGCTGCTAGGCTCAAACTGGCATGAATAAAATCAGCACCTGCCTTCATGACTAATCCAAATGACTGAATATTTATGGCTGGACAGAACAGAGCTTGAGCTATACAAACAACACACAGAAACAAGCTGACATAATTTTCTAGAGCAGGGTTCTACAAAATTTACGTTAAGAGTCTTTCTTGCGTTTCTGCTGATGCGATTGTAAGTTACATTGGAATGGTTTCTCTCTGTGTGCATGTTCGTACTTTCACTGTGTTAGTCATTCGTTGCGTTCGCCTGTCTGCTAAGCTCAAAACAACCGCGACTGGCTTGACGGAGAAACCAGGAGAACAGCTGTGCATATTTACGACAGTGCACTTTTACTTTCGCCCTCTGGGGGGAGCCTCGCTGGAAAATCAACCCCGGTTGCATAGTATACCTTTAAACTTTGTAAAATGAATTCTTGTTCTCAGAATCCATTTCAGCCATTTTTCAAACAAGAGAAAAGATTGGTTCAAATGGATCAGTCAACACAACATTTCTAATATGCCAACAGTGAGCTTATGTAAACTCTTGAAGAGCTTTTTAAAGTTCCTTCATCGCTCCAATGAATGCATTCTGCCACTCCTCTTAACTTCTTCTTTAAATTCTGCCGAAGTACAGCTCTTAAAAAAAGGCGTGCATTTTATTATCTGTATGTTGGTCCAGGCTGCTGTATCAGTCACAGCAATTGATCATCCTGACAAACATATCAGCTGTTATGACAGAAGGAGATTCATGAAAGAACTGGTGTGAGCATTGGGTAAACCTTGCAGGATTGGCCGTTCATTAAAGCGAGTGGTGCAGAAAAATCAATATCCTCTGGGAGAAGCTGACAGAGTGGCCTGCACACCAGCAGCCTGAGCGACGTCAACAATGGGTTGAAAGCAGCGTAGCCCCGATGATAAGTCAGAGGGGACTCCAATTAAAATATTAACTGAATTTGGAGAGGAATTTATGTATAACCAGTAAAGTCACAAGTATGAGCAGTGTTTCAGCAGAAAAACACAAACAAAGGAGGAAACAACTAAATAATCTATGATATAGAGTTACAGAAAGAAACCCTGATCAGTGGAAAGTAATGTGAGAGTTGAGGAGCTACCGAATGTCCTGCAATCCAACCAGAGGTTTCTGTTTTCTGTTCCCTCTTTTTGATTCAACTGACTGATGAAGCCCTCTTTGATCTATTCAGCTGAACACATGCCGGCCATCACCAGCATGAAACTCCACAATCACCAGGGACAGAACAAGCGCTAAAGTTCACAAAAGAGAGGCAGAATGCTGGGAGTCATTATCCAAGTCCAATCCTCTGCATCCATTCATTTCTGCTGCAGGTGTAGCAAAGGCATTGGAGTATGTATGTGTGTTTATGGGCCTCTATGGCTTCAGGGCCTCTCAGTCAATCAATCAGCCCTCATACCGAGCACCAGCAGCCCAGATGGTTGCCCTCGGCTCCTCTGTCGATACAGTTTACAGCTGTTCTCCATCTGCAGACTCCTCTCTCCCCCAAGCAAAGGTTTCAAAATGCCTGCTGCAGACATGAGCCGCTTTCAGAGGAAACGAAAATACATCTGCACAGAAATGTGTGATGGCATGATGCCCAAGGGGGGTTATTAAACACACAGTGATGGGATGTTTTGTGGATCCGCTGTCGTTATCAAGCAAGTAATATGTAGTAAACCAGGTGGGCAGTTCAGCGCTCGACTGAGACGTCAAATAGTGGCAGACTTAATCATCAGATTCTGTGCGGTGGCAGGCATGCGGTAACGGCTTGTATTGGAAATAAAAGGCTTGCGCTGAAGAGATGGGATGAGGGAGTGGGTGGGGGAGTACGCTGAATAAATCACAGAATGGCAAGGTCAGAGAAAATGAAAAACATGGACTTAAAGGAAGATTCTCCTTTGGGGACAGAAATGAATAGTTTTCTATTTATGCAGACACACATCAAGGGATGATCATTTTCACCCAAAACAAGTTCTAAAACAATGTATCACATGACGTGTTTTCAACCTCACTGACATCACTACAATAAGATGGTAAACAGAGATAGCTATCCGGCAGTCAGACATTTCCTACGGTTATCCTTCCCCTTACCCCTACCTGTATGCCTCTGCACTTCTTTCAGGTAGTGGTTAAAATAACCCTCTTTGGTACGGACAACACTTCAAGCAGCTGACACTATTAGTTCCTAAAAATTCATAATTTTGAGTTAATTCACCTCTAATTCATGTGTATGATGTGATTATACTATTTAAGATATTCAAGTGAAAAAAATATCATATAGCTAAATTTTAAACAATGTATTTAATTAGTTTTTTTTGCATGTATGAAACATACGAAGCATAGATTACATTTTTTCAAACAAGCTTCAAACACCCCATACCCCTAATCCAGACTCAGGGTATAAGAGAAAATAAAATTAAGCCAAAGAAGAAATAAATAAGTATAAAAAATCATAATGATAAAGTCTTAAGCCTAGATATTAGTTATATGAATTTACATAAACGTAATCAGAGACTACTCTTTTATTTTTTTCTGTTCCACTAATGCATTTCAGCCTGGTGACTTTCCAAAAACTGCGTGAAGGTGTCCCCTGATTTTTATATATATATTGGTTCCTGCAGCTCCATTGAAGTCGTAAGACCGTCTGTGCTTTCCCAACTCAAAGCGATTACTCTCCTGGCTCGAAGCACACAAGTCAATCAAAGGTGCCTTTTTGTCGCTTTGTACAAAGTGATTAGGATATACTGCCAATATATAGAAGATATAGAATATATAGAAACCAGACTGATTGTATTCCTCCATAATGTCTGAAATGTTGTACGTTTCCAATCACAATGCAACAATGTCCCCATATTAACATGTAGGACAAGATGTCAGGGTGATAAAGTAAAATGTACCTTAGAAGTTGTTAAAGAAAAATGATTATTTTTTAGACTTTAATACAGTTAATCTTATGGCATGTGTAAACACTCTCACTTGAACATATTTCTTAATTTTGAACAAGGCTGTGTTAATGATTTAAAACTACTAATGGGTAAGTATTTAGACCACCAGGCCATAGAATGAGTATCTCCTGGGGGGTGAATAACAGTTAAGCCTGCAGGAGAGATTTCTGCTTGGTTTACAGAAGGTCAAAAGTCTTCCAGAATAAACAACCAGGGATGGTGAGGCCCCCTGCATTCCACGGGCTGTCTGTGGGAGCTTATCTTGTGTTTTATGACCCTAGGAATTCTAGATGCCAGGACAAGCTTTCCGCCTTTTCTTGTTAAAACAAAGAAGCAAATGACCCCAGATGTTTGCAGTAAATAAGGGGAAGCCCTAGCAGTGTCAGAGATGGCTCCTGGTTGGAGGACCGAGGGCCAGCCCCTTTTTGAATGGATTAGATACAAGAGGATAAAGCTTTCTAAATAGCAGAAAAAGATCAGATTTTGCTCTTGCAAACTCTCCAAAGATGTCTTGTACGTCTTTGCTTTCTTTCCTCCTATGTCAGGTAATGGAATGTATGTCTCTGTTGTTCTGCAGTTTCTGGTGTAGGTTTGTGCATTGTCTTATTTCTAAGTTTATGCATTGTCTTATATTGGATTAAACTCTGTAATTCTGTGATGTCAACACGCCTTGCTGATTTTCATATTACCAAACGCAGCTCGCCGGGTGGACCTGGAGAGGGAAGAAAATGAAAAGCCAACCTTTTTCCAAAGTTAACTATGTTAGAATATTTTCTTCCTTTACAAAGTACATTTAGATTTCTTGTATTCTAATAAATACAGTTTGATTAGCTCAATTTCTGCTACACTTCCAGGATTTCTGCATTGTGTTCACATTGGTGTGATCTGCTTCAGAAACCAGACCGCAGGATGATTAAATGTGTCCCAGAGGTCTGGTGTAAATCAAAGAAAGTTCAAAGGCAGAGCTAAAAAATGCATCCCCAAAAGAAAATAAACATTGGGAGCTTATTGAAACTTTGTTTAATCACAAATCACATACACTATATTGCCAAAAGTATTTGCTCACCTGCCTTGACTCACATATGAGCTTAAGTGACATCCCGTTCCTAATCCATAGGGTTCAATATGACGTCGGTCCACCCTTTGCAGCTAGAACAGCTTCAACTCTTCTGGGAAGGCTGTCCACAAGGTTTAGGAGTGTGTTTATGGGAATTTTTGACCATTCTTCCAGAAGCGCATTTGTGAGGTCGCACACTGATGTTGGACGAGAAGGCCTGGCTCTCAGTCTCCGCTCTAATTCATCCCAAAGGTGTTCTATCGGGTTGAGGTCAGGACTCTGTGCAGGCCAGTCAAGTTCATCCACACCAGACTCTGTCATCCATGTCTTTATGGACCTTGCTTTGTGCACTGGTGCACAGTCATGTTGGAAGAGGAAGGGGCCAGCTCCAAACTGTTCCCACAAAGTTGGGAGCATGGAATTGTCCAAAATGTCTTGGTATGCTGAAGCATTCAGAGTTCCTTTCACTGGAACTAAGGGGCCAAGCCCAGCTCCTGAAAAACAACCCCACACCATAATCCCCCCTCCACCAAACTTTACACTTGGCACAATGCAGTCAGACAAGTACCGTTCTCCTGGCAACCGCCAAACCCAGACCCGTCCATCAGATTGCCAGATGGAGAAGCGCGATTCGTCACTCCAGAGAACGCGTCTCCACTGCTCTAGAGTCCAGTGGCGGCGTGCTTTACACCACCGCATCCGACGCTTTGCATTGCACTTGGTGATGTATGGCTTGGATGCAGCTGCTCGACCATGGAAACCCATTCCATGAAGCTCTCTGCGCACTGTTCTTGAGCTAATCTGAAGGCCACATGAAGTTTGGAGGTCTGTAGTGATTGACTCTGCAGAAAGTTGGCGACCTCTTCGCACTATGCGCGTCAGCATCCGCTGACCCCGCTCCGTCAGTTTACGTGGCCTACCACTTCGTGGCTGAGTTGCTGTCGTTCCCAAACACTTCCATTTTCTTATAATACAGCTGACAGTTGACTGTGGAATATTTAGGAGCGAGGAAATTTCACGACTGGATTTGTTGCACAGGTGGCATCCTATCACAGTTCCACGCTGGAATTCACTGAGCTCCTGAGAGCGACCCATTCTTTCACAAATGTTTGTAAAAACAGTCTGCATGCCTAGGTGCTTGAATTTATACACCTGTGGCCATGGAAGTGATTGGAACACCTGATTCCAATAATTTGGATGGGTGAGCAAATACTTTTGGCAATATAGTGTATCATGAGTTATGAACTACGGCCATATAAAAAAAAGTAAGATTGTTCGATTGAGAACGTTTGTCTAAAGGAGCGTAGTTTGCATCCATCATGTGATGTAACTGATAGGGGTGACATTGCTGCAAGACTTTCTTTGACTTTTCATAAAATCAAAGGGTGTTATTAACTGTAATCAAGCATAATATCTAAAATCAGACTCATTCTTACCTGACAAACTGGTAGCTGTGGTACTGATGTTGCTTCCTACTCCTCCTTGGGTGCTTTCTTCATCTGTTACACTTGGTAAGAGGTTCCCTGAGCCCACAGCATGAGACCAGGCAGACTCCTCATCATCCTGGGGTCCCAGTAGAGACAGTGGATAATCCAGAGAGCCATTGACAGACACCTTCTCCTCTGGGACCAAGTGGGAGGACGTTAGGGAGTCATTGGAGTTGTCTATGATATCTGCCTGAAGTGAAGGAGCCAGTCCTGTGGTTTGAGCCTGAGTAGTGGGATGATCCGGTGTTGATGGCAAGGGAGATAAAGGTGGGACCTGGGTATAGGACGTTAAGGGAGAGGTGTTTTGAGGTGGGATGGAGGAGCCAGAGGCATGGGATGGGGATAGGTCAGATTCTAATAGGAATTCTGGTGATTGAGAAGATGACATGGATGGCGAGAGTGATGGAGAAAATGACTGGGTTTGAACTTGTTCTTGTGGAGTTGATAGAGATGAGTTTTCTGCTGCTAATAAAGTAATCTGCTCTCTGGATGTAGAAGGGTCCTCCTCAGTCCCAGCTGTTGTGATCTCTGTGGTCACCAGAGGGCTGGTGGTAGTGGAAGTAGTGGTAGTGGTGGACTGTCCTCTTCTATGACCTCTCTCTCGGGATCTCTCTCTGGATCTCTCTCTTGGTTTACTTGAATCAGCAGGTCGCCGTGAGACCTGAATCTCTCCTTTTGCCTCAGCACCAATGGTTTCACCACTCCCTTCTTCCTCTGCTTTCCCTCTATCCTCTCCTCTCCTTCTGTCTTCTCCTCTGTTCCTATCCTCCCCTCTGTGTTTCTTCCCCCTCCCTCTGCCCCCCCTGCCGCTGGCTTTATAAGTCACAGTCTCCTCTTTCTTGTCAGCCAGCTTGGTGGTGGTTTCCATTTGAACACTGACCCAGGTTTCTTTGCTGGAGATGGCGAATTCAGATGAAGAGCTGGAAGGACTGAGGGTGGACATCTCTGAGCTTGCGGAGGTCTCTGTTGTCAGAGAGTCACCTGAGGAAGTAAGAGTGGAGGCCGTCTGTGTGGGAGAATCTTCCCTAGACGGTGTAGACTCTGCAGGGGGGCTGCTAAACCATGAAGTACTCCAGGAAAATAGACCTGTGGAGGGTAAGAAATGAATAATTAATGCAGGCAGAAAGAGAATACTCAAACAAGGACTTTGACTTTTAAAAAGTATTCATATCACTCGAGTTTTTCACATTTTTTTTGTCACGATTCATCTATGTAAAGACTTTTTATACGAGCCATCATTGCCAACACGATGTTTGGCAATATTAAGAAGAGAAAGGAAAATTGTGTATTTTTAGCAATATAGCCTTAGTGCATATGATATTCACCCTCTTTTACCTTGATAGCCCTAAATAAACCTGTGCAGCCATTCCTAATGAGATGTAATTGAATTAGTAAATACTTTAAACTTTACCTCAATTTCCCATTGATTGAACTCGTTGACCATATATCGATATTTCTATCAGTTTTTCCTGGATTACAGTAGCAATATTAATGTTAGCAAAGCTGTAAAATACAGATTTGGTGGTGCTGAGCACTTGAATCGCGTTTTTTGTTTTTTAATAGACAAAACTAGAGAAAGTACTGAATTTATGAAGAGTAATGAAAATGTACAGACAGTTAAAAAAGTAGTTAAAAAAATCTATAATCAGAGGCTTCTATTCATTTTATGACTTTGAAATATATACTAGGGCTGCATTATATTTTGAAAATTAACTTTCAATGCAACAATAACCTGTGATAAACATGCAAATTTCAAATCACACCTGTGGTCCTTTGCTGCATGTCTCTCCCCCTCACTCTCATACCCCCTTTCCTGTCAGCCTACTGTTGAAAAAAAAAGCCACTGGTGCTGTTCTACTGGGGCTGTCCTACGAGCTTGGCCCCATTTTCACTAGTGGTGAGTCTGACATAGTGGACAATTGCAAATCTTCTTTTGGAAAGTAAGTTTGTATGAATGATGCAAACAGCAACTTTTTAACAGAGTCTCGGACGCGGGCACAGGATTGTGCATGCGCATTTTTTTTTAAAGCAGAGAGGGCAGGTCTTTTCAAAAATTTGCAAAAGCCCTCCACTATACCTTTAATATTTCTAAGCATATGTTTATTCATCATGTCTTTCATGAGTTGATGATTGGTCCTAGTGGTCTGGATCACTTCCGTTATGCTAAGGTAGTTTGTACCTTTGCACCTTTTCTGAAATTGCAGTTATAGTACCTGCCAATTTTCCTTTTGCACATATTCTTATGTGTCCGCATTTAGCAGCTGGACACAAATGTTAATAATGTGCAACTAGGTAAAATAATTATTATGACTGAATGACAGTGAAGAAAAACTGTTGTGTTTTCTTTTTATAGTGAATGCATGCTTTTTGTTTTAAGTCTATCTATTAGATGACTAAGCTTGGACATATCAGTTTTTGTATGACTAAGAAAGGACAACCCATGCTAAATTAAAACCCTTCAGCTTTTACCGTCAATCATAGCTTGTTAAGACTTTCAAAGAAATGGCAGACTGGGCTGCAATGAAAGGTCAGAATGATTTCAGTTGGTCAACACACTTCCCTCCTACAGCAATTTGTGTTTTTGTTACACATCTACCTCCTACGCTGTTTACACTCTAATCCTCTGATGCTTTACTTACCAGTAATGCCCGAGAGAAGTTAAGCTTGTCAAACTAAGCTTGCTTCACACTTTCCCTGACTCACAATCCATGTAACATCTAAAACACATCCTTCATATATTTTAGACCTACCTACATTAAGCTGCAAACCTCCTCCCTCACACCAAGACCACACTATCTGCCAGTAGGCTCCCACTTTAGAGAGATTGAGGCTTGTTGGAAAATATAATTATGGATGATTGGACTTTAAACTCAAACTACCTTGTACAGTATACTAGGACAAATAAAACCACAGTGACATGAATGAGCAGTTGGCAACATGTTTCACTATTTAAGCTCACATTAAAGGGGGCGCTTTATATATTTTTAATTATATAAGTTTATAAGCTTTAAAAAGTCCATTAGTCTAATTCAATCAAAAGTCAGTTTAATTTTCTAAATCTGATTTAACTTGGGGGAAAATTTCATAAAGGAAATTAAGAATTCACCAGAAAATGTCTTGAATTTCGGACAACTTCTGAAGCCCGGATGCAACTTAAGATAAATTGATGAGACACCTTACTCTTAGCCTTGGGTGTCATTTGTCATCCCTGAGTAAAACGAATCATGTCCTCTGTGCTTTGGTTCTGAGCTTCATAATGTCCCACAATCTCCTTAGAATCTTGTTTATTTTAAGAGGAACTGCCTTTTTTCATTAAGCACAGCTCTTCAATGTCTGGCAGCTTGACTCTTTGAAGCAAATTTGGAGAAAACATAAAAAAAAAACTGTGGAAACTTAAAAGATGCTTTACTAACTAAAACAATAAAACATAATTTAAAATGAATGGATCAGACTTGTTTCTAGGCTCAGATGGACATGAGGTGCATTAGTTTCTGTCTCCATTCTACATTTCTCTCTCAATCATTGACTCAGCTCTCAGAAATCCACACCAGTATTTTAATCGTGTGTACATTTTTATAAAACTGCCTTTTTTCTCTCTCCTGAAGACAAGATTATAATAACCCTGTCTCTAGGCAGTGTAATACCAACTCAAGGTGAGAGATCTGAACCGGTAATCCTCAGCAAAGTAGGAAAAAGGTTACAGGCTGCTAATAGTTGTAACCTTAGACGACAAATATAATTCACTTTAAACAGCATTTAGGCTTTACATAATGTTATATTAGGTACTTTAAATGTTTGGATTTTGATTAATCTTAAGAGCCCAGTCTGATTAATTAACTTTACTTTAATTACTTTTGTATCACAATAAAAGTGTTTATATTTTCCTGAAAACAACGTGGGCTACATTAATAATTGGCAATCCTTTTGGGAAAAGCCTGGTCTGATTTGAAGAGACGGCATCCATCCCACTTTGGATGGTGCAGCCCTTCATTTATTAGTCCTCCAAAACCTGACAGCCCAGGGTGCAGACCAGGAAGGAAGTCGTACTTTAACGCACCTCTCTGCAGCTTCTCTGCTCTTACCCACTCATTGCTCCATCCAGACAGTGTCTTGCCCACGACCAAAATCTAATAAATTAGAAATGTCCCCAAAGGAGTAAATCATGATAATCTAATTAAAATTAAAATAACTCCAATTGGGGGAAAAGTTAAAATGATTAGGTGTGGTTTAGTTAACATAAGATCTCTTTCTTCAAAAAGTCTGCTAGTTAATGACTTGATTTGTGTTAATCACATTGATTCATGTTGCCTTACAGAAACTTGGTTGCAGCAAGAGGATTATATGAGCAGAAATGAGGTAATTCCTTCTAGTTATTTCAATTTTCACATACCCAGAAATTGTGGGCAATCTTTTAGTCTGACTTACTGATTACTCCAAAGGCAGTTAATAATTACAACTCTTTTGAATATTTAATCCTTATTTTCCCTCATCCAGATTGCAAAGCAAGAAAACCTCTTTTTATATATATCATCCACCAGGTCCCTACTCTGAAATTTTAGAGGAGTTTTCAGAGTTCCTATCTGATTTAGTATTAAATAAAGACAGCGTCATCATAGTGGGAGATTTTGACATCCATGCTGACATTTTTTAAAAGACTAGAAGGGCACAAATTTCTATAAATGAAATCCAGTAAAACCACTGGGATTCAAAGTTACCTAATTACTAAGTATAATGTGTCATTTAGTCTTTTAGTTTAAATCCAGCTGCTCTCTGTGAACATTATTGAAGAAACAGCCTCATGAAAACCAACTTAATCTCAAAGCAATTTAAGTTGTAAATCAACACCTAAAGCCTCACATATCAACCATGACGTGGACTTCCATCATTAAGAGAAACAAAGATCCACAGCTCTGAATGGGTCTGTCAACATGGCAACTATCAGTCCTCCACTTACCAAATCTGGTCTTAGTGAAACTGTGGCAAGAGGATAGATACTGTAAAATTTAAATCCTTAACAACTACATTTTAAAGTTTGCTAAGGCACTCTGGTCAATGAGAAAAATTAATGATCTGCACTACTTGAAAAACTCTTCGTGGAGTGGAAAATAACTCTACAGTTCAACAAAAATACATCCTCAGCCACCGTGAAACAAGATGGTGGGAACATCTTAATTTGGGGAAGCTTTTCTACAGAGGAGGGTGAAGATTTAACAACACTAAACACACAGCAGATCTAGTCTGGAATAGTTGAGAGCAGCTCTCCACTTCATTGATACACATATGAGAACCACAATGAATGCATTTTATTTGGTTCAACAAGGTAAAAACAAATGTGACAAAACAGCAAAAAGCTAAGATAAAGAGAAAACATTTATTCTAATCCATCTAATATGGATTTACTCCAATCACCCTACCAGCAGCAAGAACATTTTAAATGCCTCAAAAAGTGGACGTTGCGTTTAAAGTATAAAGCTACAATCAATTATGGATCATCTGGGAGACATAGAGAATAAAACAGTAATGCCTAATTATTAAATTACCAGATTTTCCTATAAAATATTTGCATCATTCAAAATTTACATTTATTTAATTTCAAAACTTATTTTCAGACCATATAAGCATATAAAACTGATATGAGTAAATATCACTTAATCATATGGAAAAGCAACACTTTTTTTGCATTTGTCCACCTCCTATGGAGCTATACCTACAACAGCCATCTTTACTTTAAACCATTTTAAGGGCAAATCCTCTAACTTGCCCCACTTGTATTGCATTTCCTAAGTAATGCCATAGTATACCAGCGACATGGTGCATTCCCAGAGTCACTTATTCAATCCCATTTTGTGGGAATTATCTACTCAGAATTTGTGGAAAGGCTGGGAAATTGATGTTCCCGGAATTATTATTTTGTTTCTTAGATCTGAGTGAGCTAAGAGGTAGTTTGCAAAGATCAATTTCTATATGTGGAAATTGATCTTGCAGGGACATATGACAAAGGATATGCAGCTGTAACTGCAGCGCTAGCTGGTCCTGATTAAAGGGAAAGGTTAGTATAATTACATCCAACGTATTTTAGGTTTCATTTTGAATCCCTGTATGCTTCTCTTTCAACTTCCAAATTATGCGCCGATAAAATAAAGCTTGTTAATGTGAGTTTAGAGGGTATAAATCAGTTTAGAAGATCATATATCATTAACATCTCTCAGCTCAAAATCCACAGTATCTGTCTGAACAATAGTAATCAGTTCGATTAACATATACTTGAACAGGGCTAGTCATTTCCTAATCGTGGTGCTGGGGACCACCTGCCCTGCATGTTATCGATGTTTTCTCACTTTATCACACAAGATTTAATTGACTGCATTACTTTCTCAGCATGTCATCAAGTTCAGAAGAAGCCTTTTAATGACACGATCAAGCCTGTTGAAGCAGATAGAGATCTAAGAAATGCAGGATAGTGGCTCCAAAACACTCCGATTAAAAATAAATAAACAAATACAAATTTTTTAGGTGATGTAGCTCATATTTTAGACCTTCTCTGCAGGAATTCTATAATGATTTAGGAAGTGATTATAGGAAAGATGATTTAGAGATAAAATGGGAAACATGCCAAGTAATATTATGGTGTTAGAAACTATTACATAATGTTATTGCTAAGTGTCTCATCATAGCATCTATATTTACATTTTAATTCAGTAAACAATGTGGTAAAATGTGTTGAGACCTGAAAAGAAATTCTCTGAAGAAAACACTTGTGCTGACTCAATTTAAAACCTCTTCCCTTTTTACTCCTCCAGCTGCTTTCAAGACCTAAACAATCTTTTTAAATAAGATCCATTTTTAGATTACAAGCTGAAAGGCGTTGCAAACAGCACATAAGGGAGCCCAGTTTAGGAAATTAGATGAGCCTGTGGTGCCCCTGTGAAAAGTAAACCTATCCATTCTTTACACAGCAGAGTCTGCTTACAGATTTCAAGTAGTCCTGGTGTGTATTGGAAAATTTGAGCTGATTTTATTTGCGGACAAACAGACTGGTGTGTAAACAGGTTACAACTAGCTCATGGTTATAAAATGTGGCAAATGTGTTTACCTGGAGACACTGGGCTGGAATGTTTGGGCTCCTTCTCCGTCTGCTTTGTTGTTATTTCCTCATCTCCTTCATATCCACCAGGAACTTTGGTTCCTTCCTCTTCATCTGTTCCCATCAGATAGTTCCAAGGTTTCCAAATTGACTTCACAATTTTTGTAATTGCCTAAAGAAATATGTAAACATATATTACTTAATTAATCTTTAACACTTTTTTTTTAGATGGTTTTAAAGAACATTGAATCCAACCTTCTTCTCCACGGGCGTTGGGTGAACTGGAGGTTGGAGCAACTCCTCGGAATCGAGCCCAGGCTCCACCAGCTCCCCCCAGTCAAAGGAGCTCTGCCCTGGGATGAGCTGGAGGGTCACAAATGAGTCTGATGACTCTGAAGACCAGGGATCCACAGCTATAAATAATATATATATGATTACTATCAATTAATGGAAAAAATAAAGGATCTAGACAGACATTGTTGTAGGACAGGTTGTGGTACACTAAACATCAGTATAAAACTCAATCCTAATATGCTTCACTAACAGCCAGGTGCTGATGTGGTGGCTCCCGAAAACTGTGAATTAAATACTTGCTTTTTTATGTTATGATCCCAAAGAAGTGTGATGACTTTAGAATGAGTTTTCTAATTCTTTTTTATTGTTTTGCATTTTATTATTCTGATATGTACTTATTTTTGTTATGTATTCATGTTTTTTCCATGTTTCTGTGCAATTGATCTAGTCTTCTTAGTCTTGCTTCCACCCCAGATGCCATTCATGTTGTTGACTGTACTCACCTGGGCCCCATTTCAGACAGTGGGACAAATCAGAACATGGAATAAGTTTTAGTGAAGTTAAAGACTTTGATGCAATCAGCCAGCCTTTAGATAACCTATTGCTAACTACCATCTTAGCTTCGCTGTACCATACCTAAGATTAAACTGGAATTACATTTGAATGTATATATGTGATTAGATGGTATAAGACCTATTTAATGACAGGATATATTTCTGGATATGAATGGACTCTGTTATAAAATACAGACATATTTAATAAATTAAAGTCAACTTTGTGATTAGTTTCATTTATCTGATTAAACGTTCCTTTTGAAAACAATCTTTAAGCAGGTATTAAACCCACTTTTTAAAAGCCCAAATTTCTGTATCATGTTTTTTTTTTTTTGGTTTTGTTGTTATAATTTCAATCTTAAATGTTCTATTTTCATTAGCTGTTACTTGGAAATATTAATTCAATAATTAATGTATGTAATGTGTTTTTAAGACCAAAAATATGTGTTTCTGTTACATGGGTATTATATCATGGTCCTGTTACGGCCAACATATCCAAGGTCAGATCTCTGACCTAATAGCTGTCAGGTGAGCAAAAGTCACCATGAAAAAAAGTCATCATGTTTATCACTAAAGATAATACTATCATGAAGTGGTGTCTGAGAATATAGATGAAAGTTGAGTGGAAGGAAAAACTGTGATAAAACATCTCTACAAGTTTATTCAGTTTTGGTTTTGTGTAAGAAAAATCTTTCTAAGAAAATGACTTGTTCTATTTAATAAGGTGTAAGCCATAATCATCAAACTGACTTTATATCAATTAAAATCTTAGAATATATATTCTATTTATGTAATCTAAGTTTTAGTTATTTAATTGGATTTAGGAAACACCAGTTAAAGTATGAGCGCTGACTTACTGCTCTTGTTAGTGGACTCCTCTTCTTCCAGGTCAACCAGTCCTGTCCAATTGGAAGGAGAAACTCTGTCTTTTTCAGAGGAATCTATATAAATGTACAATCAAAACATTACTCATTACTAGTTAGTAGTTCATTTCCTCTGATAGGCTAAGTAATCGGCTCTTTTTAAGGATTGAGTTGTAAATGAATGTAAAACCTGTCAGCGTGGTGGTTTGCTGGGTAGTCACATTGGAGCTTTCTGGGTCTGCAGACTCAGCATCCCCTGTGAGGTAGCTCCAGGGCTTCCACAGGGAGGAATAAATCTCAGAGATGGGGCCTGCATCCTTCACTTTACCTGGGTAAGGAATTAAAGAGCCATTTGCTCACATCCGTCCTCTAAATTTATGAAAGCTTGGTGCATTTGAATTCAGCTAAAAATGGCAGCTCATTCATTGCAGATCAACTTCACATCTTGATATTTAACATTTCCTCTGCTCTGCATCTTTCTCCTGCAGCGACTGTCAATCCAGTGTTTACTTGGATACACAAAGCTGAGAGTAGAAATGAGGGTTGCTATAGTTACCCACATCGGCAATGACTGTTATAGTGATCTTTATTGTGTTAATAGCAGACAAGGCTTCATTTAAATGTGAGATGGTCCTTTTAACCACATACTTACCCCCTTCTGTTTTGTATATTTTATTCAAGGAGCAACACTTTAACTAAGTACCCATATTAAGTTCATGTTCTTGTGGTAAATCCAGCCTGTGGATTTTTATATATCATAAACCGTTACCTCTGTAGCAGTAGGCATCATATAATGCAGTAGTGTTGTCAGCAGTGGTGTTGGGTGCGAGGGTGTGGATTCCCCGCTGACTCCCTCCACATTCTGGGCGAGGCCAAGCAACAGGGAACCGGACGCTGCCGTCAGAAAGCCAGCCTGGGGCGCAGCTGTCCAGACCAGCTCTCCACGCCAGATAAAGCTGCCCCACTGTGGCCAGCTGGCCCCCGAGGGACACACAGCGGTCTGAGGCTGAAGACAGCGAGAGTCTCCCTGGGACTGAGGTGTGAAACACTTCGCCTGATGGAGGTGGACATTAGAAAAAGGTACATTAAACAAGCAAATGATTCCTTAGGTTTAGAAATTTTATTTTAGCAAATGTTCACGATAACTATGAAGTATAGGACAGAAGTATTGCAGCATTTCAATAAAGTCTGAGGATGTTGTTTTCTGTTTCATGCCACTCAGTTTTTAACAGTTTTACTTATCTTTACTATTGTTGATATTATTGAAATAATAAATATTATTATTCTTTATTTAAAGCTGAGAACGTGAACTCATATTTGTGACAGTGCTTGACAACAATCATGATAGTAAATACCAAGAAATTTCCTGCCGTTCCATTCTGCTCTAAGTGCAAAAACAGAAGGTCTAAGCATAAATTAAAGCATACATCTAATTGTGCCTGAATGTTGACCCCTGCAGATCTGTATGGGAGGAGACCCACAAAAAGAGCAGAGAAGATATGTTTTCAGAACATTGTGTCATTTTTCACTTTTTCAAACTGTTGGTATAAGCGCTGTTGAATCAGTAGCTGCACCCAAAGAGAGGACCAGATTAGACCCAGAGGAACCTGTCCCAGCCAGGTCACCTCAGGCTAAATATTTTACAGCATTTGCAGCAAACTTTTACATGTGTGCAGTTCGTCTTGACTAAAAGGATAGTAATGGTAAAACAGCCAGAGCAGGCAGACCTCCAGCTGCTCTAGTCTGCAGGGAGAGCAGCACACAGGCAGAGATAGATAAGCTAAAGAAAAATGCAAAAAAAAAAAAAGTCTGCATGACTCACCCAAAAAAAAAAAGTAAGGTACAGTATTTCTTTTATGTCGACAGACAAAATTGCATTAAAAGAATGAGAGTTAGTTTATGTTGCAATTCTGATTGTACCTGAATTGTTAATTTTATCTATTGCTTGAACCTTGTCAACCAATGATCACAAAGCTCCTCAGAGTAAATATTTTAGTTTAGATGAAGCAATAAATAAATAATGGCATTCATCTTTTAACAGAAAAAGCATAACTAAGGTGTTTGAGAGATAAAACTGCATGGTACATTTGTTTATTTATTAATTTATTTTTTCAAATATTCCTAGGATATATTAGTTACCGAATGACTTTTACAAAAAAAAAAATCAGCTCTGGTGGAAATAACTCGTAGCCCAAAAGAAAACCAACAACAGGCAAAACCAAGTCAGTGCTGATTAGTGCCTGTTTCCTGAATTTATTGAAGGTAAAAAAAAGATTTGATAAAAAGATTTATCCCCACAGTAGTGCTCTGATATTGCAACAGAATCTGATGCAAGCATCCGTATGAAAGCCAAAGGCTGTGACAGGTTTTGATTTATTTCATGTGTTGAGGTGTGTGTGTGTGTACCATCAAGTTCTTCAGCAAAACAGTACACATCAAACATCTCTTTCGGGTCTTTCTTCCCATAATTCCTGACTCCGGCAGAGTACTCCGTGTGTCCATAGCAACCTAGCTCTGGCAGCTGGACCGAATATCTGTGGACAGGAGCATGTAGGAGTCATGAATGGGAGTTAACCTTGTTATTTAGAGCTAATAATAGGAAAATAACAGCTTAAATGACTCAGAAGCATCTTACTGCACAAAGGATTTCTCAGCCTACATGCCAAAGGTTTTTGTTTTGAACAAATTAAGACTTTAAATGCCAGTTGATAATAATTTCTTATCTGTGTTCACATTTAAAGGGCAATGCATTTGTTTATATTCTGGAAAAATTACGAAGAAGAAGTGGCTAATGAGGCTGCACTGTGGAGCACTTGGTAGAACAATAAAAAAATAGCTGTCATTGCTTTACACAACAAATCTCTCTCTCTCTCTATTAATATATATATATATATATATATATATATATATATATATATATATATATATATATATATATATATATATATATATATATATATATATATATATATATATATATATATATATATATTTGATCAACAAAAAATGTGATGGACTTCACTGTTTCGGATAAAAAAGAGTTTTGAGTCCATTAGATTTTTGCTTGTTTGTTTCTTTGTTTGTTTTTATCCTCAATCTTTGTAACAGATAAAGAGTAGAAAACAGAACAGGCCTGGGTTAGGAGATGTTGAAAATATACATCAGTGAGGATAGCTGTTATCCAGCAATGTCTCCCATTGACTTTTCCACTGGTTTAGTTGTTTCCTGTTCTCATGGGAGCAGCTTAAGAACCGCAGTGTGACAGTACTCCTGGTGGCTCTTTATCACTGAACTGTACAAGTTTGTGAGCAGCTAGTGAAGTGGGATAACACAGTTAACCTTTCCAAAAAAAGTTTAAAAAATAATAATAATCCCTTGAAAAAAACACACAAAAAAAACCCTTGTTTGGGCTCCAAGAAAAAGAAAATATGTCATTAGGGCTAAAAATCAGGATTAAGGACCTTTAAGGTCAGTTATAAGAGAAGCAAGATTTCCCTATTTTAATGTTTCTGTGCTACATCACATATGAATAAAATTAATGGCACATTTCCAGGCTTCTCCGGGACATGTTGACATGCTGAAAAGGAAGTTTGGTTGAGTCAAATGACTTGCAGCAGAAACCCATCTACTGTAAATCAAGCTCGATTGCCTTTTTTGAGGACTAGAGATAAACACCACAAAGGGAAAGAAACAGGAACAGGTGGATATGAAATGGGGCTATGAACTGGCGAAGGGGCAAACTGACCCAGGGCCATGGCTATTGCCAGTAACTATTTAGCCCTGGTTTCAACAGGGCCTTGCTTTTTCAAAGCCATCTGGTGTGATCATCTTGTTTTCCTTAGACTTATATTAATGTCACTCCTGTTAGTTCTCAAATTTGCATGCACGATAATCGCATGATCACCCATGTCTCTCTAATCTCCTTTAATTACAATATTTGGCATTGATTAAAACTACAAACTTGGCTCTAAAAATTATTACCTGTTTAATAAAAACATTTGCAGGTGCATCAGTAATAAAGGCCACCATTTGTTTATTATTCAACAGCATTAAAACTAAGAAGCAGCCTTTCAGGCGCCCGGTCATGTCCTCACCGGACAGTCTGATCGGCCAACCATCCTGCTGGACAGCTGGCCAAACCGTCACGGTACGCCGCCCACAGCTGGGCTGGCGATGCCATCTGAGCCGAGTTTTCCTGGCAGGCACGCTGGGCCTCGTTGAAGGAGAGGGCATAACGAGCGTTTGGAGCCTGGTAGTGAAACACCACTCCTACACACGGAGACAGAAACAGGTGGTAAACAGTTTCAGTTCTCCTCTTCTGACAGATTCACAAGCTCAGGTTTAAAATCAATAAACAAGTGGGATCAGTCTGTGAGCGCATCAATGTGGCTGCAAACAGATCAATTGAACAGAATTTGTGCACGAGTGGAAAATAAACACAATTATTACATGTACTCCTTCAAAATATTTTAATTAAGTAAATCATTATACCAGTGGAAGATAAGACAACATGAGCAGTATAGGCAAAGGGAGCATCAAGCTACAGTAGGTTAAGCACTTAGAATGAATTTGCTGTACTCTTAATGAAAAATCACACATTATTTGCTCCCTATTAAAACTTTAGCAATACATTAATTAGGAAATCATGTTAAACGTTTCTGCTGTGTTTTTCCTTAACTTCCTTTGTGGAACCCAAACCCAGAGAGGATGCTGTACTTACCAGAGACCAGCAGAGGCACAGTGTCTCTCTCATAGTCGCTGCCCACCACAACCTGACAGTGGTAAGTTCCTGAGTCGTTGGTAAGGAGACCGGAGATCTCCATGGTAGCATTCAGAGGATTGGCAGCGTATCCTGGCAGTTTGACACGTCCACTGAAAGCCTTATTCACCTTGATTACATCACCTTTGGCGCACACAGAAAGAGATTACTAATGTTTACTAGTATTCTGTAGGTTTCACAAGCAGAACACAACATTTTTTTTTTTTTCACTTAGTTTTTATGTAAATTTTTGCAACTTACACAGACATACACATACAAGCCCACATTCAGGCTGCTGCTCTATACGGTATACTTAAAGAACAAAACAAAAAGTATATACAACAAGATAGCTTACAAGTAGAGTAGGTCACATGGTTAAACATAAGTAACTTACAAATATAAATGTAGTTAGTAATTAAATAAGCAGCACCAATGGAAATAACAAAAATGAAATAGAAAATACTGAGTAAAGATAAAAAAGTATAATAGAAATGAAATAGAATAAAATGAAGAAGAAAAAATCATGGCCGGTTTCCACCTATTAACAAATATGTCTTTTTGAAGCCTCGGGCAATAAGTTATTTGTTCCATATGATAGATTTCCCAGACCTTTTCAGTTCACATTGTTGGGATCCCTTCCTAGGGGTTTGTGTTACTGTTGGGATCTGAGGTTCTGTCTATCTTTTCTCCACCAGAGGGCGTATTGGATCTCCTGAAGCTGGAGATGACTTCACCAGCTGTTCCTTATCTGCTCATCAGGAGACCAGTATTTAAGTGGGCTGAGGACCACACTCCAGTGCCAGAGTGTTAGTCAGTCACGGTACAGCAAACCCTGAGCCAACCTGCCGGTCTAGTCTCCTGACTGCGAAACCTGAACCTGAACCTGATCCATTTTGTTTTCTCTGCTTCCCAGGTTGAAACTGCCTGAAACCAGAAATCCCCTGAAGAGTTTCTCTGTTGGAAATCGGTCTGTCTGATCTCAGTAGAACCCTGGAGAACCAAACCTGTCAAGGATCTGCCAGCTTGCCCCCAGAAGAATCTGGAAGGGAAACTGAAGCTGAAACCAGGTCATCTACAAGCTCTACCAAACTCAGCCTCCACCAAGCCCTTAGCCTGCCGTCAGCCTCTGGACCCCCCTGGTTCCCCCCCCTGGTTTCTCTGGACTGTGTTCAACAATAACCCTTTGAACTTTTTCCCTGCCTCCGGTTGTGTTCTGCATATGGGCTAGAAACCAAAACTCATTATGACACACATTTTGTATGTTGGAGAGTCAGGCTTCAACCATTTAACTGTGATGTGTTTAAGAGCTGCAATCAGTAATATTTATAGAGGGTATTTTTTTCCTCTTCCAGTAATGTCTTTTGGTAATAATCCAAAAAGTACCATCTCAGGATCTTTGTTGAAGGTTTTCTGAAATACTTTTTCTAAGGGCCTCGAATATCTTGTCCTACATTTTTCTCAATTTAGGACATGTCCAAAATATATGAGTATGTTCGCCGATGTGTGACCCACAAGTTCTCCAGCATTTATCTGAGTGTATGGACCCCATTTTAGATATAACCGCTGGTGTCCTAAAGAAACGTATTATTATCTTCCACCTAAATTATCGCCATGTATTAGAGTTAGCAACTTGATGCACTGTGGTAGATATTTCCTTCCATTTGTCTTGTTGTATATATAGTCATTTCACTTTCCCATTTTTCTTTGGTCTGTAGAGTTTTGTTAGGATCCATATCTATAAATAACTTGTATAAATGGCTAATAATTTTCTTATTCCCACTACCTGTTTGCAATTTTATCAAGAATTCTTCAATTTTAGTGGGCTCTAGGAGTTTAGTCCACGTTCTTTGTTTTGTTACAAAGTCCCTTAGTTGTAAATACCTAAAAAAAAATCTGTATTGGGGAGTATGAATTCTGCTCTTAATTGTTCAAAGGATTTAAGGCACCTATCTTTGTGAAGTTGGTGTAGATTTGTAAGGCCTCGTTTAGACCAATTTCTAAATCCTGGGTCCAAGAACATAACATTTTAAGGGTCCAATATAACATTGTTTACCACGTGAAAGGAAAATGATTGTATTTTTAATGTATTCTATAGGAATTATATTTGATGGACTAGGACAAAGTAGGGTTTAACTATAGAAGGGGGGGTGATATATTTATAATCTCTTTGTGCAAAATGTACTGCAATTTGGAACCACTAAACAATTACCCTTAAAGATATTTGAGGATGCTCTTTTTCCAAGTGGATCATCAAAATAACTGGTTCTCCTAATTGTCAATCATTCTGGTGATATGTTTATGTAAGGCCGTCCTAGGTGCTTGTCCCCGTTTCCACTTACCGGTGGTGAGTCTGACATAGTGGAAAAATCGCAAATCTTCTTTTGGAAAGTAAGCTAGTTTGAGCGATGCAAACAGCAACTTTTAAACAGTGCATGATGAGAAATGGGCTCGTCTATGCTCTGCACGCGTTTAATAGCCCTTCCCTCTCTGGAGCAGGTAAGGGGTTGTGCATGTGCATTTTCTTTTAAAGTGGAGAGGTTGGATCTTGATTGGATCTTGGTTGGATCTTGGTGCTCATGAAAGAATTTATCTGTGTGTAATTTAACCTTACTATAAGTCCAGCTGTTCAGTGAAGGAAAGATTGCTAGCGGGCATTAGAGAACAAAGATTTTTATGATGATCAAGGTGCACAGCAGGCAGGGAGCGGATTAGGGTTGTGGAGAGCTTTAAAGAAGGGATTGGGAGCTAAAAAAAATCAAACAGTTTTGTTAATGTTTTATTTTTTCACATCATTACTTCTGGATTTTCAAAAATGTTTTAAAAATTAATGATGCCCCTTACTACTCTTATCTCTATTTCACACCAATTTATATTCTCACTTGTTCCCATATTTTTGCAGCACCCCCCTTATCAAAATCTTTCTATTTCCATCTGTATTTACTTTCTCACATCTTTATTATTAGGAATCACCCTCACAGGAACAACCCTCACTTTATTTCAAAGACCTGGTAAGTGTACTCCAGGTCCAAACAAACGCTGAACAATGACATAATAAGCATGCTCAATAAACCACTTATACGCTGAAAGGATTATACTGTACAAGCTTGTGCTAAGGACTAATTTCCTTTACCTCTCTCACACTTTTAACATCTGCATTTCTAATGATTAAACAAACTAAAAATGTTACTTCTATTCACTGCTATGGAATGCTTTGTTTTGAATTATCTTATACAGCATACATAAAGGGTAACAAGGGGAACAGGGGTTTAAATCCAGCCAATGTAAGGAAGGAAATTTAGTGTAAAATTTAGCCGATGATAATGTTTTGCTGATCATAATGATTTGCCGTGGAAACTCATGAATATGGGAGGAGCCAAAAGAACACAAACCAGAATATAAAGCATAACTGAATATAACTGACTTTTCTAAAAATGGTCTTGTGATACCAATACCTTTGTAAAGAATAGTATTTTAAAAAATGAATGTAATTTAAATGTATTTAAAAAAATTAATCTAATATGGGACTTACTATTTCTATGGGTCAATGGTGGTTATAAGCAGTTAAAATTTACCAACACTAAATAACTGTCATGAAATGTGGAATCTCTTAGTAGTAATAAAAATGCTTTTTTTCTTAATTCATTTTAAGCATAAAGGTTCATAAAGACACCAACAATGATATCTGCTGTATTTAGGAAATTAACATAAACCCAAAAAACATCTATATTAAACGTCTTCAAATATTTTCTATCAAAGCATTAATAATAATTATATTCAAAAGCTTTTTTATTTACCTTTAGCTGAGAGTACTATGTTCTCCAGTGGAGCATCCCGCCCTCCTGGTGGTGGCCTGGTGTGAGTCCACAGAAGGTGTGGAGGCTCGACGGAGGAGCTGGTCCTGAGGGTGAAGACACAGGGGAGGACGGCTTTGCCTGCCAGCATTTGTTGAACTGGAGGATGGGTAATCCTACGCATGTTAACTATGGAGGACGCTGCACCTAAAGAAGTAAGAAACATAATTAGGACTTCTATGGAGCATGTTTACATAAAAGAAATGTAATTGACTAAAGATAGAAACGGTAAAATAAGTCTTTAACTCCCTGCTGATTTTGTAGGCTTTCTCACAAGACAGGAAAAGCCTGACTTTTCTGGAGTATTTTTTTAACAGAAAAACAGCATATAAACAAATCAAAGATTTTATTTCCTAGAGAGCACGAAGACTGAAGTCATTCAGCATAACATACTCTAGGTCTCACCTGACGTATAAAACCCAGTTCACAGAGTCAGAATATCATCAACAGCCAAGCATCCCAGTTTTAGTGGAAAAGGTCAACATCACTGCACTGAGGGAATAATTGATCCATCCGTGTACTACAGAAACATGGAGGAGGATCCAACTACAGCTAGATTGTTGACGATGGATCCTTATGAGTAATTATCACAAAACTCTCTCTAAATTCAACAAACGAGTTGCTAAAGATGAAGCAGAGCATCCTCCAGGCCACAATCCTGCTGAAAATCTGAAGCTTTGAGCATATTAGAAGGGGTTTATGTATTTGGAGAGTTTATGTGCTTCAAAATGGACAAAAGTCCCTCCCACGTGTTCTGAACTTTCTCAAATATTTTTTTTTCTTTTAGTTAAAATGATTTGCTTTGAGATATATTTATTTCAGCCAGTGGCATGCAAAATAATTATCATTGTTTAATACAATTTATCATTTTTTTTTTTTTTAATTTAACCTTTATTTAACCAGGAAAGTCCCATTGAGTTAAAGTAACTCTTCTTCCAGGGAGTCCTGGCCAAGAAGGCGGCTTAAAAAGTTACATTAACATAAAACCACAGGAGACAAGACAACCACAGCTACATATCATCTAGGCAAAATTAAAAACAACACAACAAGATTGGGCATACACATACAACCAAAAAGCAAACAGCAAATAAGGCATCCAATCAAAAACAGTTGCATCTGTCAGTTATTGATGATTTTAACAGGTCTTTAAAAAAAATTTATGGATGGAAGTACTTCAAGATTTAAAGTGGCTTGAAGTTCATTCCATACTTTAGGTGCAAATGATGAAAATGCTGTTTTTCCTAGTTCAGTTCTTGTAAATGGAGTATGTAAAAGTATTTTTTCTGATGACCTAGTCCTGTAAGTACTATCTTGAATGGAAAGTAAATTAAAAATGTATAAAGGTAGTTTACCCATAAGGGCTTTAGCAATAAAAGTCAGTAAATGAATTTTTCTCCTCATGTAAAGAGAAGACCACTGTACAGTTTCATAGAGAGTGCAGTGGTGAGTCCTAGCTGATGCACCTGTGATAAAACGTAAGGCAGAGTGGTACAGTACATCCAGTTTTTTAAGTAAGAATAAACTGGAGTGAATATACAGTGTATCCCTATAGTCAAGCACTGACAGGAATGTGCTCTGAACTAGCCTTTTCCTCGCAAGATAGGGAAAGCACTTCCTCATTCTAAAGAAAAAACCCAACTTTGGTCTAAGTTTCTTACAGAGGCTCTCAATATGAACACCAAAGGACATCTTATCATCCAACCAGATGCCTAAATACTTGTAAGATGATACTCCTTCTATTTTAGTGCCATCTTGTGTTGAAACACTAATGTTAGGTGAGGATCGTGAATGTGTGAATGTCATTGTTTTAGTTTTTTTAGCATTCAGTACCAACTTTAATTCAATAAGAAATGTTTGTAAATGATTAAAAGCAGACTGCAATTGTGCAAATGCAGCATTCACTGATGAAGCTGTGGTGTACAAAATAGTGTCATCTGCATAAAGATGCACTTTTGCTGTCATCAGGTCCTTACCCAAGTCATTTATATAAAGAGAAAATAAAATTGGACCCAAAACTGACCCTTGTGGGTCATTTTGGCTCATACTCTGTCTTTCTTTATTTTATTAAAGCATGTATAATGATTAGCTATTGTTTAATGAATCGAATAAGGATATTTACTAAATTAGAAGATAATTAAATAATATAACCCCCTTGTATGGTTTAAATGCTTGTTGCATATGTGGATTAAGGAGTCATAATTCATACAGTAATACCTGTTTTTTTGGATATACCATTTAACATTTAACAATTTATAAAGAAATGTTCCTATTTTTATGTGTTTTGGGATTTTTTTGTTTATTTTTTAAATATGAACATCATTTAACTAATAATAAACAATAAAAAATAGTGTCGTTTTACTCAGTAAACTATGTCAGTGTATTGTAGAACGTTGTTTTTGTAAAGTTTGCTACTCCTCACTTCCAGCTTGGAGGTGTAAGAAGGTTTTTAGACTGCACAGCCTGTTTAAATTCACCCTACAGCATCTCAATAAGATCCACATCTGGGGTCTCATTTATAAAAGTGGCATAAACACAAACCTGGGCCCGCACATCGCATGCATCACTTTCCAAACAAAGGTTGTGATCTATAAAAAAACAAAGTTGACGGGAGAAAGTGCGGGTCATTTATGCAAACTCTGACCCGTGCGTTCTTTCATTCTGGAGAAAACGAAAACTAACAGTGAGGAATTGAAACCACACTGCATCATGAATCCTCTCAGACACTCAGTTTCACCCCTCTTATATCAGTGAACAACTTTATCATAAGCACTTAAAACCACAGTGTGATTAATGCTTGTGCAGGTGAGCCATTTAAAATCCTTTACGAGACTCATAAGCTGCAAAAATCTTCTTTCTGATCGCCTCATACAGCCCCTTCAGAGCTCACTCAGCTTTTCACTTTCTCATGAACAGTCAGGAGCAAACAGACTAATATCTCAGTTCTAGACAGCATAAACCTTTTTCCAAATGCTGGATGTTGCCCAGCAGGCAATACCTGAGAGGTGATATGCTGTTTATATACTTAGTCATTTTTCTTTCTAATATAGATTTGACATTAATTTTTGAAATATATAATTTTTTTTCTTGTTTCTTTATATTGCTTGAGTTGCTAATGTTGACATTTTCATATTCGACATCTGTGACTCCTTTCTGCGACTCCTTTTTTACTCCCTGATCCAACCATGCCATCTCATCTAGATTTACAATCTCCAAAAAAGAAACTTGAGATAAGCATTTAATTATTATTTTTTTGTTATATAAAAAATATGTAAATTTTTAATGATACTTTGTTGTTTCAAGAGAGCCAAATTAAAGCAGTTTAATAGGATTATAAAAAGCAATGCTGATGGGAAAAAAAGGGTTTTAAAACAAAGTCTTGTGCAGAAAATCACAGAAGTAGAAACTGAAACCCACAGAAATGCTTAAATCTGCATTTAGATTGCCGGGTTTCACAAGCTGACCTCCCAGGGAGGCACTCTGTCAGCAGAAGAGTCCTTGTTGCTGCCCCTTAAATCACATGTAATCATAACATAACAAACCAGGGCAGAGTAACAAGCAGGACAGATGTAGAGAAAAAGAGATGCAGAGACCGGGACAGGCAGAACAAATCTACCTTTCCAATGTGACAATAGCCAGAGATGTTTGGTAGAGATCTTGAAGAGAATTTTTGCAGGCTTTTACAGAGATATATCTTTACTATAGGCTTTTTGTTTTACCCTTTAGGACTAAAACATCGTTTGATGATCAAACTTAGTAGTTCAGCTCTGATGCATCTATAGGCCTCTCTGAATGTACTTTGGGGTGGAGATTCCCTGAACTGTTATGCGGATGTGATGTCAAAAGGCGTCCATGTTACATAGATCCAACCAATCAAATTATATTCGTTATATTCAAGATGGATTTTGTAGATACTCAGAAGCGACCGGCATTAGCTCAACTCAGACACTAAAAGCAACTTCACATCAAGTAAGAACGCGAGCTATGAGAACAAGCAGAAGAGTTCTGCAGTTTTGTGTTATGAACACAGGTTGCAGTATCATTAGAAAACTTTATCATGCCTCTTTAATCAGAATAATATCTCTTGGTTGTAGGGATTTTATTATTATTATTATTATTAAATTAAATTCCTCCCATGATCAAAAACAGGTAAATTAGTCTATGTAACTTGGTGTATGATTATGTGTGTCTACCACCCCCTCCCTTATTTGTGCAAAAAATAAACTGTTCGGGAAACATTGACTTTATATCGTTTAAAAATGTACATTGAGCTATAACTCAACAATAATGCTTGGTCCGTTGCTAGGCAATGCAGGTTGGAGAGGATTTCTGAACCCATTTAGAGCTTTGAGAAGAACTGGGACTTTTAAGGTGGTCTTTTTACATCCAATCATGCTATTGACCAGTTCCCAATTAACCCATTTAGCAGCAGCATGTTCCTCCAGCTGTTTGGTTAAAGTCATTTACCCTTTCTGCCATTTGTTCCAACTGCCCTTGGGTTTGAAATTGTACCAACAACTTGCTATTATTATAGACGCCCCAATATTTGTGTTTTATTTCCTATATAATTCTGAATGAAATCCTTTCTCTTTTGATTTGTTTTTTTGTTTTTTTTTGAAAAATATTATTTGAACGTAGTGCCTTCTTGGTACATTTCCATTCATTCAACCATAATCAGTAGATGCTACGAGTTGAGTACCATTTGAAAATCTTGTTTTAATTAATTTCATAAAACAATTATCTGGATCTTGCACTTTCCTCCTCAACAGAAACAAACAGAACATGATTGAATGAGTAGAAGGACCACCATCTGTTGGGGTAATGATTAAATTTAGCAAATCAGGGATGCAGGTGCAGTTTCAATAACAATCCCAGGCTGTAGAAGCACAATGCATGCCAATTGCAGAAAAAGTAATTAAAGCCAAGAACTTATCTGAAAGCCAGCGGGCTCTGTGAGGTACAACAAACCTGTGATAATCCGGCTGCAACCTGAAGCTCTGAGATTGTCTGTATTTTGTTTCAAAATCAGGAATTTCCAAACATAATTGTGATGGAGCAGATGTTGGGCTAAATGGCTTTGGAGGGGGTCCAGCTTTATTCCTGCAAGCTTGTTCGCCAACATCCTCTGGATGTCACCTCTCACAGCATTAAAAAAAAAATGTAACATTTTTATTTTCTATGGTGAATGTGTTGTTTTGTATTGTAATCCAGTTCTCACATTGTCTTTATTCCTTCCAGCCTCTTTATCTTCTGGTGTTTTTCTTAAGATATATTTAGCTGTGTGCATCCAAACCAGGCAAAAAAGAAAGTAAAAAATGGAGGAGAAAGACAGAGAACTCACCAGAGCCTGAGGAGAGTAGCAGCATGAGAGCTAAAAAGATCTGCGGCCCAGCTGCAGCCCGACTTAACACCATCCTGGACCTGCTGAGAGAGAGAAGAAACATAAGATGGATGAAGAGCAAAACTAAATCACAGGTACTGCAGCAAAGACAAAAAGTAAAAAGAAAGAAACTTGAAAGGAGGCACTAATTAAATTTATGCACACATGTATAATGAGCTTTTTCTTCCGGGAAGTTTAAAGCTCCACAAGAACTACGGTTTTTCCAGTTTTCTTACAGAGCTGCTGGACAATATGACATCATCCTGCTCTGGTCCCACTGGTTTTGGAGTTCTAGGAGTTTGTTCTAAAAACCTATTGCAAGGGCCATTGTTAGGATCCTGAAGCATAGGATCTCAGCCCTACCCAGAAATAAGTTTTTATACCAGAGTACAAATATTTCAGTTCTTGCTGACTGGCCTAAGCTTTGCTACACTTAAATTACAAATGTTTTCACTTTGCATAAACTCATTATCATCCCAATCAGAAAACATTTAAGTAGTTCTACAAAACCGAGTAAAACATCAATGCATATTTTTCTGTTTTACGAAGAAGTGACATGCCTTCTGCAGAAAAAAACAATATGAAAATTAATTGATGGGTTTGTTCACCCAGAGTAGTGGTCTGCAACCTTTTAAATTCAAACAGCCACATTTTTAATGCCACCATAAACTGAAACCTGCCAAGAGCCATAATAAAGATTTTATTAATACTGAAAGATTTTCTACTTTTTGAATAATTTTACATTTTACAAAGAAAAAATACCATAAACATGAAAGACAAATAATGATACAGCCCGCCTAAAATATATAACACACATAGTTAAAGCTAAAAAAAAACATTCAATAATTTTAAAATCTCTTGTGCCACTGGTGCTGTTAAAGATAGTATATACAGATATTGCCTGATAATCACTATTGCCTTGATGGTTAAAACCATCTCTTAATCATGTTTTATTCAGTTTGGTTAGAGCCATAATGAAAGGCCCTAAGAGCAAAAATTGACCTACAGTACATGACAGGACTTAAGTTTAATTATCAAAACTGTTATTTACACCAGGGGGTCACCAACATGGTGCACACGGGCACCAAGGGGCCCTCTAGAACAAAATGGGGTGCCCTCAGCGTCTTCTATAAGTAGAACAACTTGACAGTGGGCTAAGTTTTAAATTTTATTTTATTCTGTTGCTCTCCTTTTTTAATAATTTATAGAGATTTCAAAATGACAATGTCTAAAATAAAAGTAGAAAAAAAGAAACAATAAAAATATGTTTGTAATGCATAAGTTTAGGTGAATGCTGACCCTTGTAGTTCATGGGTCAGCATTGGTAGCTGTGATTCACTACGTCACTAAATAGGATGGTATCCTTGATTTACACTATTCGACTTTCTGTTATTTATGGCATTTTTTATGCTGAATCTGTCTGATATTTGTGAATCTGAAACTCAGACTTTGTGTTTAAATCCCATTTTCTCATCTAAGCACAATAGGAAAACCATTTTAGATAACTGGCTGTGTCTGAAAGACTTTTGTCCCTGTGATTGTGCTTCCCTGGAGACCTCAAAGCTTTAGAATTTGCTTTGTAGCTCTTCTTTAGACAGACAGATGTTATTGACCTTGTTTTTCTTTTTCTCCATTGATTCCTCTGTATTGAGAACAACATATTGCTGTTTATTATATTTAAATCCACGTTGACAGATGGCTTCTATTTAGGGGAGAAGATTTTAAAAGTCTGACAGTTGTCAGCCCTGGTTGTGGCTACTAAAAGAGAGCAAAGATACACGGTTGTTCATAGTATTACAAGTAGTGTCTATATCTCCAATGAGGGTCTGGTTGGTTTCTTCAGCTTTTTAACTTAATAAATCATTATTTGTAAACTGCTTTTTGCATTATCTAGTTTAGATGTGCCTTCTTTTGCAATAAATCTCATTTAACTAATAAGTCATAGTAGGGAATAAATGCATCTCAGCCAGAGGTACAGATAAAATGTGTCATGATGGGTATCAGGGAGGCCCAATATGCAGAACACTGACGACACGGATGGAAAGTTTAACAGAGTTTATTGGCAAATTCACACATATAATAAAGACTGATGCAATGGTTCTGGGCTGGGACCGGTTCACTGGCGTCTGTGAGAAAGACAGTTTGGTTAGCGAAGGCTTTGTTGAGACTTGACTGATTGTGTCTAGGTTTGTACCTTGATGAACGTAGAGGAGGCTTTGGGAGCGGAACTGTTGGGTCCGGAGAAAGCTTGGGTTGGCAGAGTCCTTAAGCTGTTTCAGCGTCTTACTTCTAAAGGCTGTTTTGACCTTGGCTTGTGTTTCCAGCTCGGTATCCAGAGCTGCTAGGAAATCCAGAGAGTGAGTCTTCAGGTTTGGCTCGGAGGGCTGGCTCGGCAGGTTAAGCTCTTCCAGAGCTTCACAGGAGAAAGACCAGGAAACCTGGAAGCAGAGACAAAAGGGTTAGAATCCAGGTTGGACTCAAAGGAGACTTGGTTCACTAGGGATCTATGGCTTAAGTGCTAACCAACTGATTAAGACACTGCGGCGTCGAGGCAAGGTCTGAAGGCAGCTTAAGTAGTCCAGGTCCTCCAGATGAGATCATAAGCTGCAGGTGTGCAGAGCAGCTCAGCAGGGAGGATCCAGGGCGGACTCTGCTGGAGAAAAGGTGTATTTCTCCAGCTCCCAACAGTACCCCCCCGTCAACGACCGCCCCTTGGCGGTGCGGAAGAGGTAGACGGGAGGGAACGCTCATACTCCTCGATGAGAGAAGGGTCGAGGATGTATGAACCAGGAACCCATTGTCGGTCCTCCGGACCGTAGCCCTCCCAGTCGACGAGGTACTGCCAACCGCGACCTCGCCGACGGGAGTCCACGATCCGGCGAACGGTGAAGGCCGGATGTCCATCGACTTCCAGGGCGGGTGGAGGGGAGTCGGATGGAGGGCAAATGGGACTAGAGATGACTGGTTTAACCTGGGAGACGTGGAACGTAGGGTGAATCCTGAGTGTCGGGGGAAGTTGAAGACGGACGGCGGAGGGGTTGATGACTCGAGTGATCTTGTATGGGCCGATGAATCTCGGGTATAATTTGCGGGACATCCCCTTGAGGGGGAGTGGACAGCCAGACCTCCTGGCCGACCTTGTACTCGGGGGCTGGACGTCTCTTGGGGTCAGTGAACCTCTTAGAGGACTCAGAGGAACGGTTGAGTGCTTGGATGGTCTCTCTCCAAACACGCTGGCAACGACGGATGTGGTGATTGACAGTCTTCACCGATATCTCTCTCTCGGCAGCAGGGAAGAGAGGTGGTTGGTAGCCGAGGCTAACTTGGAAGGGAGACTGACCGGTAGATGCAGACTTGAGTGAGTTATGGGCGTATTCTATCCAGGTGAGATATTGACTCCAATCGGTGGGATTATTGGAGGTGAGACAGCGGAGGGTGGATTCGAGGTGTTGGTTCATCCTCCCAGTTTGACCATTTGACTGGGGATGATAGCCAGAAGTTAGTGACACTTTACAATTTAGAGCAGAACAGAAAGCCTTCCAAACCTGTGAGACAAATTGGGGACCACGATCTGAGAGAATGTCCTGGGGAATACCATGGAGGCGAAAGACGTGCTTGATCAGCAACTGGGCGGTTTGAAAGGCCGTAGGGGGACTGGATGTAGGCGAGATTCTTGTGGTCAGTCCACACCAGGACTGGATGCTCTGCTCCTTCGAGCCAGTGTCTCCACTCTTCCAAAGCCAACTTAATGGTCAAAAGTTCTCGGTCCCCAACGTCGTAGTTGTGTTCTGCGGGAGAGAGTTTACGGGAAAAGAAGGCACAGGGATGGATTCGTTGATCAGAGTCGAGTTTCTGAGACAAAACTGCCCCTACACCGGAGTCAGAAGCATCAACCTCTAGGATAAATTGCTTAGATGGATCTGGTTGGATTAGGACTGGAGCTCTGGAAAACAAGGTTTTGAGTTTGTCAAAAGCTGCTTGTGCCTCGGGGGACCATCGAAAAACTCTCTTGGAAGAAGTTAATGCAGTTAATGGGAGGGCGGTTTGGCTATAATTTCTGATGAACCCCCGGTAGAAATTAGCGAAGCCCAAAAATCTTTGTAGCAGCTTACGGCTTTCTGGAACGGGCCATTCTAAAACAGCTTTTATCTTTTCTTCAGAAGGCTTAACCTGCCCGCCCTCGAGCTCAAACCCCAAAACGGTAACTGAAGATTGGTGAAACTCACATTTTTCAGCCTTTACAAAAAGTTTATTCTCTAGAAGTCTCTGAAGAACCAGGCGGACATGTCTCTTATGTTCAGATAGATTCTTGGAGTAGATCAGGATATCATCAATGTATACGAATACAAACACATTGAGAAAGTCTCTGAGGACGTCGTTCACTAGGGCCTGAAAACATGCGGTGGCATTTGTTAAGCCGAAAGGCATGACCAAATACTCGAACTGGCCCAAAGGAGTCTTAAATGCCGTTTTCCATTCATCTCCTTCACGTATCCTAAGGAGATGATAGGCATTTCTTAAATCGAGCTTTGTGAAAACGGTAGCTCCTTGTACAGGCTCAAAGGCTGAGGCGAGAAGAGGATATTTGTTTTTGATAGTGATTTGGTTCAGGCCTCTATAATCTATACAGGGTCTCAAAGAACCATCCTTTTTTCCAACAAAGAAAAATCCTGCGCCCAACGGGGATGAAGAAGGGCGAATAATTCCTGCAGCTAGCGACTCGTTAATGTATTTTTCCATTGTTTCACGTTCTGGTTTGGAAATGTTATAAAGTCTACTGCTGGGTAACGGAGCACCAGGTAATAACTCGATGGCACAGTCGTATGGTCCGTGTGGTGGAAGGGACGAAGCACTGACCTTACTGAAAACAGGAGCCAAATCATGGTAATCAGGGGGTACCGGAGTAAGGTCAGGGACGTCCATCTCCCCCCCACCTCTAGGGGACCCCACAGCGGGAGCTGCAGAACGGAGGCAGGTCTCGTGACACAATGTGGACCAGGACTCCACATGACGATCGGCCCAATTAATATGGGGATTATGCTTCTCCAGCCATTCATAACCCAGTACCAGTGGGGAACATGCGGATGAAAAAACAAAGAAGGTTATGGACTCTCGATGGTTACCTGAGATTAGAAGTTCAAGGGGTTGAGTTTGGTGGGTGACTTGATGAAGTTTTTTCCCATCTATCGCAGAGACTCTGAGAGGCTGGGTTAAAGGAACCGTAGCAATTTGGAGCTGTTGGACGAGATCAGAGTCTATTAAATTACGTTCACATCCAGAATCAATGAAGGCTGAAAGAGAGAAGCTCTGGTCGAGGAAAAACAACGTGGCAGGAAGCAAAAGACGAGGAGGTTTTTCATTTTCTTCATGGCCCGTCAGACTCCTCAAAACCTCTGACGGGCCCCGGCTTTTGATCTTTCTGGACAGGAAGCAATGAAGTGTCCACTCTCACCACAATAAATGCAAAGTCTGCCCAAAAATCTCCTTTGTCTTTCCTCAGGAGACAACCTTGTGTGTCCAACCTGCATCGGCTCCATCTCAGTTTCTCCAGGATGAGTAGCCTGAACAGGCAAAGGGAGAGGCTGGCTCTTTGGCTTTGGTCTGGATAACTGTTCTGTGGGGGCAGAAACAACAGTCATGTTATTAGAGGCGGGGGCAGAGGAAAATAACGCCAAACTCTTATGTTTGCGGCTGTTTCTGGCCCGAATCCGGTTGTCCAGTTTTATAGTTAATTGGATTAGTTCTTCGAGTGTAGCCGGTTCATCACGGGTAGCCAACTCATCCTTAATATTTTCGTTTAATGCCTCGAAATAAGCACTCTTTAATGCACCCTGGTTCCATCCGGAAGCAGCTGCTTTAACCCGGAAATTTATAGAAAATTCGGCCACAGAAGAATTTCCCTGTTTTAAATGAAGCAGTGCTCGAGAATCAAGGGTTTGGTCAGTGTCTTGGTTGAATACCTGGGAAAATTCAGAAACGAAATCTGAATAGTGACAGCTTAAGCTTTCATCTGAGGCAAATCTGGCTTGAGCCCAAGCCAGAGCTCTTCCTGTTAACTGGGAAAGGATAAACGTTATTTTCTTGTGGTCCGTGGGAAAACTGGCAGGAGAGTTCTGAAAAATGAGACGACATTGAAATAAAAATCCCTTACAATCAGTTACGTTACCAGAAAACTTCTCTGGGAGACTTGGGCGGAACTCGGATGACGTCACAGTCGGTGACCTCGGCGGAGGAACTGGACCCAGAAATGGTTGGGTTACTGGAGCGGGATTAGCATTACCCACGTAATTAGCGTAGTTTTGAAGCATATGATTATGCATATCAACCAGACGGTACAACTCACGGAGGGTCTGAGTTTGTCCTTGTATTTGGACATCTGGTTCTTGCAATCGGCGGAGGAGATCATCTGCTGGGCCTTGTGTTTGGCCGCAGTGTTCTGTCATGATGGGTATCAGGGAGGCCCAATAGGCAGAACACTGACGACACGGATGGAAAGTTTAACAGAGTTTATTGGCAAATTCACACATATAATAAAGACTGATGCAATGGTTCTGGGCTGGGACCGGTTCACTGGCATCTGTGAGAAAGACAGTTTGGTTAGCGAAGGCTTGGTTGAGACTTGACTGATTGTGTCCAGGTTTGTACCTTGATGAACGTAGAGGAGGCTTTGGGAGCGGAACGGTTGGGTCCGGAGAAAGCTTGGGTTGGCAGAGTCCTTAAGCTGTTTCAGCGTCTTACTTCTAAAGGCTGTTTTGACCTTGGCTTGTGTTTCCAGCTCGGTATCCAGAGCTGCTAGGAAATCCAGAGAGTGAGTCTTCAGGTTTGGCTCGGCGGGCTGGCTCGGCAGGTTAAGCTCTTCCAGAGCTTCACAGGAGAAAGAACAGGAAACCTGGAAGCAGAGACAAAAGGGTTAGAATCCAGGTTGGACTCAAAGGAGACTTGGTTCACTAGGGATCTATGGCTTAAGTGCTAACCAACTGATTAAGACACTGCGGCGTCGAGGCAAGGTCTGAAGGCAGCTTAAGTAGTCCAGGTCCTCCAGATGAGATCATAAGCTGCAGGTGTGCAGAGCAGCTCAGCAGGGAGGATCCAGGGCGGACTCTGCTGGAGAAAAGGTGTATTTCTCCAGCTCCCAACAAAATGTTTATCACGGATAGCAATTAAAATGGTATATTTGCTTTCTATAATTAGTAGGTAGCTGTTGGAATGGATCACTGCAGTAAACAGTGACTCTGCTGCATTTTTCCTGCATAACACCAGAAAATCCTGCCACACATCAAAAATGAGCTGCTGACTTTGCCAGAGGATTTGGCTCAGTGCCTGAAGCTTTACAGTTCAATGAAGAGATGCCTGAGAAAGCGCTCATAAGAAATGGAGATGAGAAAACACAGCTCTGTGTTCATTTTAAGGTGTGGTTAGGTTACAAAAAGTCATTTACATTTTTAACTCATCTTCAGACAAATCTGTACCTTTCTAACATCAGGGAGGCTGGAAGAAGGATCTTAGAGTCCGAACCACATCCCCATCTATAGGTCTCAGTTTCAGTTACATAAACTAAATAATTCATCCAAGAAAGACCCTTTTTGCATTCACCAAGGTAACAGCAACACATGCCAACAGCATCTCTCATGCTTTGAATGACGATTACGCAACAGCGGCTGCTTTCAGCAACTGCAAGAATAATGGTGGCTCTCTTTCCTGACCATGTGAAAGTTTAGTAAAACCTTCCACTCTTTAGAGCTGAAGTGTGTGAGTCAAAGGAGCGGGTTCCTCGGCCAAACTACACTTTAATCAAACAACAATTTGTTGTGCAGGTGTTTTTAGTAAGGCTTCATTTCAGCTTTCTGAATGTGGGTAAAGTCCCACTTTGCCACAAACTCTAAAGGCATCCTCCTTCTGAGGACCTCTTTATGGGTTGTGACAGATTGGGGACGAATCGTTGGATTGTGTAGACCTGAGCTATTGGTAGATCCAGTTGGGTGGCTGACAAGTGATTTCTAAAAGCAGGGAGAGGGTCGTGACACCAAGGAGTTTACCCGGTTTTTCCAACAGAGAGCATTGTATCTGAGTGCCGGGGGCTGGCAGGAACCCACCAGGAGTTATCCACACCTACATTACTAAAGACTCAGCTCACAGACATCTCAATGGATAACCCACCACTGTATGCTCATAGAGAGCAGCCATTCAGGGTTTTGCCAGAGGGAATTTACAACATACAGTCAACTGGTCATCCAATCACACCAGCAGCATACTAAACCAGAGGCATCTTTTGTTCGAGACCAGACATCAGATGTCACGAACGCCTTCCTCTAAATTTCCCCTTTCCATCTTCTCAGGCACAGCTGTGTCGTAGAGAAAACGGAGCCAAAAGTTTCTAAAATGCTTCAGTGGACTTCAATACAAATGTCCATCTGACACATTTTCGGCATGTCGTCTGAAAAGGACATTTCTGAGCCCATTGTACGAGCCAATGAGCAGAGTGACAAAGATGTAAAAAAGAGCTAACAGACAGGGCTGCCAGGCCTACATTATGGCTTTTACGTAGCTAAAACGGGACACCAAGTGGCCCCTGTGGTCACCGCGACACAGGCAACATGGGCGTTTTCGACCCACATCTCCTGTAATGCTGCGGTCGGTTGGAAAACTTATAGAAAAACCAGTAGGAGTCAGAAACATATCCTGTTATACCACAGTGATGACTCACATGAAACATATTCACAGCAACATAACATTTACTAAAGATTTAAGGCTGACTGCTAATCAGGCTGATTTCTATGATTTATGCTCTCCTTCCCTGTCATGTCACTTTAGGAGGCTAGAGATGTCTTTTTTGTGTTGGTTTTTTTTAGATCATGAACTAAAAAATTATCTGTCATATGAAAAAACATCGGGCTAAAGCTTTATAACCTTAGTTAACCTTAAATGTCTCTAGTTCTCTATCTTGTTCTATCTGCTTTGCTCCTGGTGATGCTATTTGTTTGCTGATGTTCTCTTATAAACCCGTGAGGCGTCAGGCTAAAGGAGGGTTTTCTAATTTACCAACGAATTCCAGACTTCAATCTGAAACCTTAAAAACCAATCCTTCTTACCAGAGACAAACTGTCAAAATACCAGTGAAATAAAATGCTCATTATTTATGAAAATCTTTGTTGCTTTTTTCAGAAATATTAATATAAATCAAATTATTTTTAACCAGCTTGAAAATTCTGTGATATTTTTTGCTGAAAAAAATCCTAAATGTTGAAGTTGTTCAAGTGATGAACAATCTTCTACCTCCAAAACACTGTCTGTATTGTAAACAGTTTAGTCCAGTTTGATCAGCTGGACTTTTCCATGATCATTCTCATTTTTTTGTCTTTTCTTTTAAAGGAGAATTTCCATAAAACTGAATGAGGTGCAAGCCTGAAAGCTCATGTAATTTCCTATTGTTGAGATCAGAAACTAAAGGTTCAGGGGTTCTAGGAGATCGACAGGATCCAACATAAGCAAAACATCACTTTATCTCCTTCTAAATCCTTTTATGAGTAAGAAAGCATACAGACCCGTTATTAATACCTACACTTGTTGCAACAAAGTCTGTTCCATGTGGACAGCTTTAATTATTCTGTGTATGATTGGAACAATCATGTTTCTTCATTTGGTTTATTGTAGTCTCTGAGTTATAGTGTTTTGATCAGGAGCACATTAGTCAACCATTCACACAGCATTTTAAATGCTCTATTGCAAGAATCATTTTCTTTCCCAAAAGTTACCTAAAATGGGAAGAGTGAGAGGATCTGGAAACTGTTTTTTGTACAAAACTAATTTAACAAGCTCAGTAAAAAGAAGAAGCCTTCATATCCTCTCTGACTTTGATGCTTATATCTCCTTTATTCTCTTGAACTATTTCTTCACCACAATTTGCATTAAGTTGGACTCTTTCGGTCAAGTTCACAATGTTAATATTAATTATGGTCACAAGTAGCCTTTTGGGTTAACGAAAAAAGGTTATTTTAAACCCAGATTTTGTAGAGCTGTGAATATGGTGGGTTTAACTGCATTTTGAGTGTTGATTACTGTACACCTCAGCCTTGGCGCAGATGATGCTTGACGCAGAAACTGCAGATGATCACACTGAATCACTATTCCCGGTTTCTAAACTAAAGAAATCTAAAAAAATATATATATATAATAGAGCATCAAGAAATAATAAGGTATCTGAAAATTAGATTTAATGCAGCATTGTGTTTTATCCTCTTTAAGAGTACGGTTGTAATATCATTGTCACATGTCACATATATCAGTTCCCTATCTAAGGATGAGATGTTGATTTTTTTTGACAGGAATTTGAAATGTGTGACTGAAAAATATGTGATAAATGTGTGTATTTAGTTTAGGTCTATATCCTAACTACATATAAAACAGCACATTTAGGGACACATTCCAATCTCACAGTTCAGCTTACGTTTGTGATCCACCTTTAAAAAGTCAAAATCATAAACCATTTCTCTTAATACCAAGATCTGTCATGTTGCTCATTTTAAAACATTGTGCTCACAGCAAGAATTTCCAACAGCATAACAATATAGAGGGGCTAGGAAATTCTACACCAAAGCAGATTTTCCTGGAGAAAATTGCTTTTCCAAAGACCCCTGCTGCAGAAAACGTGGAGATAATCCTACTAAAAGTTACTGTGGGATTCTGTGTAAGAATACCTGAAAACATGACAATGTAACAACAACAATCAACTCTTTTATATTGACATAGACAATTGCCCTATTGGAATAATTACAGCTATTTTTGTAAGAGCCTTTAAAAGCATTATTCACTGCATGAAACCGATTTCAGAGAGAAGTTATCCACCTATTGATCCTGCCTATTTTAAGAATTCATTAGATCTCATGTTCAAAAATACCACAATATTATTTTTAACATTTTTATCTTTTTATCCCCTTGCTTCACATTTGAGCTTTTAATCGTGTTATGTAAAAAATGTTGACAACACTCAAGACCATGATTAATTTTAGAAAATGTTCTAAAAGTTTTGGTAAAATATGCCAAAAGAACAGGATCAGACACAAGCATTACAAGAAGAGTCTTTTTTTCCCCCCTACAGGGACCTGACAGGAGAAGGCGATCCCCCCCTTCTCCTTCTTCCTTAATCATATCTCACAAAACTATTACCTCCAGAGAGCAGCAGAGTGAGCAGCAGAATAGCAGCTCCAGATAAGTGACAGACAAAGTGGTGGGGGGAGAAGGATGAAGAAAGATGAGTGAAAGGAAGGTCATCTTATCAACATTTTTAAAATAATAACACTGCCATGATGAAAGCTCTTTAGAAAAGCCGGCTGCACAAGCTCTTTGAGTCCTATTAATTTCTTTTTGTTTGAGATAAAAGACGTCAGGTAATACATTCATAATGCCTTAAATTATGGTATTTTTTAAGCTTTCACAGAAACATGTTTTATCAACATATTCCAAAAAGATGGATGAAAATCCTGTAAAAAAAAAAAAAACAATCTATTGTTTAAAAACAGGAAAACCAAGAATCAAGGTGAACCCAGCAGTCTTTGTGTTCTTTAAGCCAGAATGGTGGGTAATCACTCTCCAAGCAGCTAATGACTCATGCAGGATTCAGATGGAGGGAGGACTCTGACAAGATACAAGTCCTTCCAGCTCAGGACAAGGTAACCCCTGGGTAAATGGATGTGCAGCAAAACACAGAGAGGGGGGATATTTAGCTTCATTTTGAAGCTTTCTGAACAGATACGTCTGAGAACAGATAAAGACGACAATTTCTAGATTGCTGAGTAAAAGATGTACTCTCAATGCTGAGTGCAGCTACAGGTTTCATTTAGATTTAAAAAGCTTCAGAAAAGTATAGAACACATAGCACCACAGAAAATCATTTGTGATGTTATAACCAGATGCCATAATGTCCCTATTGAGGAGTTCACACGGCAGAGAGGGTGAAAGTTAACTGTCAGGCAGGAGGAAAATTGCTTCACTTTTTTAGAGAAATACCAATCCTAAAAGTTTGCTGTGTATCTGTATGCAGCCCAATTAAGGAAATATTTTATGGAACCAGCTTTTTTCTGAAATTATACTTTTATATGTTTAGGTTTTACCTTGACCAACTAACACCCTTAAACAATCCTTAAACCCCCTTTGCTCATTCCTCATGTTAAATTGATCCCCTAACGATTGGATGAAGCTCCAACATGTGCTACAATTCTGTACCTTCATCCCACTCTAAACTTCAGACATGTACTGTATTCTCTCAGTGACAGTCTAAAGTTATTGCGTCTGATTGTGTCTGTTTTTTTTTTTATGTAAATACATACAAGTAAAAAACAAATCCACTGGGCTTTGTTTCCAAGTTTGAAGACGTTTTGCTTCCCATCCAGGAAGCTTTTTCAATTCAAAATGTCAGAATTAGTGTTGAGTTTCACGCTTTATAGAGAGGACCAAAACAAAGCCTTGTTTTTGCTTAGTAGAAAGAATAAATATAAGTGGAGTGGTGTATGCAGTTCAATGCAGGAAGGAAAACTCTGATGTTTATATTGGAGAAACCAAACAACCTCTCCACAGACGAATGGGCCAACACAGAAGAGATACTACAGACAAGACCAGGCTGTACATCTACACCTTATGGACAAAGGACTTTCTTTTGAGGACCGGAATGTTCACATTTTGGACAAAGAAGACAGGTGGTTTGAAAGGTGTGTGAAGGAAGCCATTTATGTTACGAAAGAAAAACAACCTTCACAAGGTGGGTCAGCTTACAATGCAGCGATAGAGTTGATTCCTTCCCGCTATAATCGCAACCCCCAACCCCATACAGGGGACCAATACATCTCGCCTGTTCAGCCAGGCCAATAATTCCCCGTAACGCCCCCCCCTTTCAGAGGCATATACCAGTATCGGATATTGAAGCTTAACAAAGAACCCAAATGACTGCCCATTCCTAAAGGGTGGACCCATTCTTCTGGTTCAATTTGCATGTTTTCTAAGCCAAAACAAGGCTTTGTTTTTGGTCCATTCTATAAAGTCTCAAACTCAATGCTAATTTTGACAAATTGAATTGAAAAAGCTTCCTGGATGGGAAGCAAAACGTCTTCAAATTTGGAAACAAAGTCCAGTGGATTGTTTTTTTAAACTTGTTTGGAATGGCTATGACTTGGATGACTGAGAATCTTTACCAGCGTAGATATACACTGTTCCTGAATTTCTTTAAGAGATTGTTTTGTGTAAATACATTTTCATATGATAATGCTTTCAAAGGTTGTTTAGAATAAAAAATGGTTATAAACTTGGTTAGATAAAGGTTGAATAAAAGAACTAAATTTCATCTTTGCACATCTAGATTCTAAATATTTTCTCAGTTTTTATTTGCACTATAATTTAACCTTAGTCAGACTGGAACGAAAGCCACGTGTTATAATCTTCCAACAGTTTCTCAGTAGAATAAGACACAAATCTGGACTTGAAGAATATGCTTTGAATTAAGCCATTGCACCCCGGCTCTGGTTGTGCACTTAAGGTTATGGTCTGTTGCAATATAAACCTCTGCCTCAGTGTCAAATGTGTGCAGCCATCTTACCCTTAAAATATGATAATCAGATATCATCCACTTGAAAGAAGAGACTGTTTTGTCCTATTCTAAATGTAAATTGTGTTATTCCGATCGCAACGTTTTTCAGTTACCCACTCAATTCAAGTAAAAAATCACTTATTTTAAGAAGAAAAATATTTTGATTTCCATTTCTGAGTGTGGATGATGTAAAAATACAAGAATGTATGAAAAAGGAGCAAGCAGTGATGATAAAAGGCAGACTTACAGAATGGTTTTAAATTTACCAGCTATCGAAAATAGACAAACAGCACTAATTTTCTCCCTTAAATCTAATTACCAAAGTAATTCAGATGTTTTCTTTTTTGGTAATTAGTCAGTAAAAACCTTGAAGAGGCTTCCCAGAAGAAGAATAGGATTAATATGTGTATAACAACACCCAAGGAAAACTGACGGTCCTCACATTATCCATCTGTTTGATACCATCCATCAGCTTTTGAACTGCTGTGGAGCAATACTCAGCAGACAGGCAACATATGACATCTGATGCTCATACTTTCTTTCTCCATCTCTATATTTTTCAATCTTTTGCCGACACATAAACATGTCAGTGAAAGTGTGACCTTGGCTGTATAAGACTTTGTGACAAACAAATAATCATCTGAATACATCTGCTTTTTTAGACATGGGTGTTACATTATCTAAACGTGTGAAAGCAGAAAAATCTCACATGACTTTCAGTGAGCCTGGTAGATTCATCTCCTTCATATTAATCAGTGCTTATTTCTCTGGATAAAACAGGAAGAAAGCTAAGCAGCATCCTCCGATTTTAACCAACCAATGTTAACTTTATAACATTGGCCATGTGGTTTCTATTTAAATGAATGAACAAAAGACAGAATAGAAACTAGTTTTTGTCATATGTGTATTTCAATTAGCTATTATAATTATCTATAAATTATAAAAGGTAAATAGATCATTTATTAAGCCCAGTAATCTTGGAGTAAGATTAAATCCAACATAACAGGGAAAGTTGAATTAAGAATAACGCCTAGGTTCAGGTCTTAAGCCCACTGATGTTAGAATTAGGGGTAAAATAACATGGCAGGGTAATATGATCTAAATACCTTTTACAAATAGTTTAGATTGAGTTTATAAATGTATATATCGAACATTAAAAAAAACTATCTGTTAATCTTTCATAAATTATCTCTAACATTTATTAATGATGTTTTTGTAAAATGTTACCAAGTTAATTAAAGAAAAAGAAAATAAGATGTGCAAACAACTGTACAGAAAGCCTTTTTTTTTTCAAAATATTTATTTTTTCTTTCTAAAACCATCTAATCAAACAGTTTAAATATAAAATCATACATTAAAATCATGAATGTTTGTGCAAGAAAAAAATACTTTTTTTTGTTTTTCTCATCATTAATTAATTAGACTTTACACTTTACAGTTTGGTCAAAAGGACATTTCTGTCCCCTGCTCTACATTCTTTCTTCAGTAAAACACGTTGATTGGAGCTGAATTCCCAAATGAATAGAAAATTTGCCTCTACTGTGTCTCTTCAAAGATAAGATGGATTGGAGTTCACTTCACCCACATCAATATTCAATAACTGCTGAGACCAAAGAAGCCTCAGTGTGCATTCAACAATTAATAGAAATTAACAGCTATATAATGGTTGTTTGTTTGTTTGCTTTTAAAATTAAATGTTTCTGGGCTAATTTAAGGGTCAGAAGTGTGTGTTTTGTGTGTGTGTGTGTGTGTGTGTGTGTGTGTGTGTGTGTGTGTGTGTGTGTGTGTGTGTGTGTGTGTGTGTGTGTGTGTGTGTGTGTGTGTGTGTGTGTGTGTGTGTGTGTGTGTGTGTGTGTGTGTGTGTGTGTGTGTGTGGTTGGGTTGTGAGGTGTTTCATGTAGCTAATTCAACATTGAGGTCAAAGTTTGTGATCATGAGGTTAGGTCTTAGACACAATGCTAAAGGGGGATCAGTTGCAAGAAGCATATCTTTCACTGAATATTTTAAATCTGTGCATCTATAAAATCCGTCTTATTGAACTGAGAAGATGGCAAAGTGTTTGCATTTCAGTCTAAAAGGAAACAGGCAGAAAACTAAGCATTGAGGAAATAAACCAGAATGAGTGAGACCAATGTAGACAGGAGTGTGGGACATCGTCCAATTATTTCAAATCCTTAATGATGGTCTAACTCTGCTGGAGGGCAAATCACAAATGCAAAGGAGAAAAAAGAGCTCTGCCCTTCAAGTGTTTCACACCATAATCTGGAAAATCTGTTTATCCATATATCAGCATCAAATAAGGACAGCTAATACGTGCTACAAGCAGTACCCTCTATTAGGATGACATCTAAAAAAAATCAAGGCAAAGACTGCTGACATGTAGGTAATTGATTTTCCTAATCCTCATATTGCCGGGGCTGATTTGGTGCAGCTTTAAGAAACACTTTTCTTATCCAACTGTGAAACCGAACATTTTTCTTCCACCAGACCTTTAAGGGGAAAGCCCCAGGCAGGCAGAAGACAAAGGGGAGGATGGGGGGGACTTTGATCTTTATGAGTTCAGATGTGGCCTCATCTATGCTTCTAATGATTGGCCTGCTGGCCTGCTTTAGCCCCTCCCAATCTTAAGGCTGAAGTTGACTGATGGATTGGTGTGTCCAATCCCCCTTGGGTTTTAGCATGAGGGCTCTAAGTCTGAATATAGCATTCACACGAGAGAGAGGCAGAATTTGAGATTAAGCCCCTTTTCAGCAGCTATAATACACTAACCCTTCAATTATTTTCATTTTTAACAAAGTTTGGCAGCATAATTACAGGAATATTATATTTGGTAGCTGTCCAGTGCTGAAATACGGATCAGTTTTGCTCCAGTAACTGCAAAGGCATTGCATGTTCCGATGTTTACAATAAATAAAAAAAGAGACCAAACAGATCATAAAATTCCTGGTTCAGTTCAGTCTGATTTACAGTTGGATCTTCAGTGAAAACTTCGGCACAGCACCACAGTATGTTTGTGAACCGAGCAAAATAAATTCTTCTTAAAGGTGCCGTGTTTATAATGTGTCAAGCGTAGAGCACACTCAATGGTGAAGCTTATTTTGAGCAGAAGTTGGCCTCTACAAGTGAGAGCTGCTGCTCATTTGCATTTATATAGCCTTATTCTATTAGCTATTACCACTGTATTAGGGTTGGAATTGAAGCCATAATCACATAAGTGACATATTAGAGTGAGCACCTTCATAGAGCACCTACAAAGGAGAATATCAAACTTCAGCTGAGTGTTACTCACAACTTCAAAACAGTTCTTAATGTAGATTTAGGTAAGCCAGCTGGGAAAATCTAATAATTTACAAGCTAACTTATATAATCAGAATTTTTTTATTTATTTAGAAATTAGCAAAAAAGAGATGAGCTCTGTTTGCTGTAGTCCATATAAATGTTACTTATAAACAGTGATATTATTAGATGTTGAACTCTATTGTTTTTCAGTTACACTTAATGCAGTGAGCTAACATTTTAGCTTTCACTTAGGCTTCAAAGGAGTTAGCCAAATGACTGCTGCAAATAATTGTCAGGAAAGCAGAATTTAATTTCTTTGTATGTATACTGTCATCAAATGTACATCAATGGGAGACAGGGCTGTAAATCTGTGATTGATATTGATTTAAAAAAAATGATGCAACAATATAAAAATAGACAACACATCATGAGATAAATATTAAATACATTATGAAAATGAGAGTCTGTGGCCAAGAAGACTGTAAATTTGGCTTTCATTGCTCAGGCCATCTCTCGGTTGCTCCACCTTGTATGGTTTGCATGCTTTTTTATTTATAAAATGGTAGAATTCAGGTCCTTGAGGCACCCAACGACAAACAAATAGCAGCCCATCCAGCAAGTGCAGCAGAGACCAGTCAGCACAGCCAAACTCCACGACAACAGAGCTCAAACCACATCCTGTCAGAAAGACCCATTAGACTGGGATTGGACGTATTCTCTATAGACATTGGCAATGCTGTCTTCACTTGGTATCCTTAGTTTATGCATTGACTGGGTGTCATATTATTTCTTCAGTGTACACGCCATTAAACAGAGTTAATAGTGTCTCCTTATTTTACGGTGAGTGAACCAGGGCTACTTAACTGGTGGTGACCTCTGTCCAGCCCATGGCTGCGATCATGAAATAAATAAAAAAAACAGAAACAAAACCTCTGTTAAAGATACCCCTAAGCTCCAGGAGATCTGCAGGTGAGTCAGAATATTTCTTTGTTGTCCTCTAGTGGCCAAATATGAATTTAATTTTGTTTTTCTTCAAAACTTAAGTCTTTAAGAATCAATGCCCTAAATATTTGACCATAAGTTGCCAATGTTTAGAGTGCATATAGTGTTATAAGATAACTTTCCATAATATTTCTGTATTTTCTTAAACTTTACCATATATGTGGTTAGCTGTCAATTTGCTGTTAATTTAAGCCAAGTAGGGTTTTGTAATTAAGGACAGAAATATTTATTATTGGAATTGTTTTCTAAAGTGCATTCAATGGCAAATGTATTTTTGGTTGTGCATGCGTAGACACTTTGGGTAGTGACAGAGCCCCCTAAAGTTGAGTAGAAATAGGGGGTATGTTTAATTTCTAACATTATGTTTGTGTAGTCCTGCTTGTATTAAATGGCTTGAAGCCATTTGAAGATTTTAAAAAATCTAAAGAAACTTTACTTTACCAATTACCGGAAAATGCCACACCTTGGGTGAGCTCTATAAATTCCTGGCTATCCCAGTAGGTAAAAGCCAGATTCTTGAAAGCCATTCTTTAGAGTGCAAACATTTGTTTGACCAACCAACAATCCTTTCAATAACTTTCTGACTGTTCATCTGTTTTTCTCCTGCCTTCCTTACTCCTACTGGACACTCATATTGGCTTCTGTTCTTTACACATTGACCTAGTTACTTCCCTCACAACGTAGTTAGCCAGTTAACTGTTAGCCTCTGATCCTGCTTAGCTTGTGTTATGAATCCTGTATGAATCAAGCCTTGATTGTTCCTCCTGACTCTGTCTCTATAGAAAGTTCTGTCCAGTTAGTGTGGCTCCTGTTACCGATTCATTCACGTGAATTCTGGATTATTCTCTCATCTATCCTTTCTGAAAACCTCTGCCCTCTATGCATGACCTCTGACAAGGACTCCTTCACTAACCTTAGCCTCATCTAGCCGGGGCAAAATTTGATCAGTCAATCAGTGATCTGAATCCAGTGGGATCTAGCATCAGAACCTTCAGTTTACCTTTTAAACCTTTCAATCTCTTTACTTATTGTGTTAGCTGAATTATCATGTCTCCAGATTCCGTCCAAGCATTACCCTTATTAATGAATTCTGATTCTTCTACTAAATTGTATTATAGGTGTCATTAGGAACACAATACTTTCTTCTAAACAAAAGGACGTTTTTTACATTTATTTAGACATTTAAAATTCTCTTTAATTCACTCACTCCATCACAGCTCACTCTTTTATACTGCAAATTTATCAGATATCATGAATCAAGTGCTGTTTTATTTACCAACACTTTTAATTGAAGATCATGTACAAAATGTTAGAATTATCCTCCAAATCTTCCAACTCAGTGTAAGAAGATTGAAAGGATCTAAAACTGTCCCAGGAAGAGCACAATTATAAACATATGTCAACAATGTCATGACCAAATTTCCAATGATTCTTCAAATTAAAAGCAATTCATGTTGAATTTATTCCTAAAATAAGTGTCAGCTGATGTTAAGGTACATTTTTTAACTAGAATAGTCTTTTTCTTTTCTTTCACCAAGAAATAATGAATCTATATGATTAATAAACTATTATGTTGTTAATGAACCTGTTGACAATTTTTTTGATTAATAATCGGATTGCAGAAGACTCGTTATGGAAATATTTTCACAGAATCTGAACTGGTTGAAGTTAAGAAGCTCTTGGTTGAGTATATTTACTGACAAAGAAGGTTTTCCTTCTTAAATCCAAAATAAATATTTCTGGTACAGTTTTGGTTTAATCGTTGTTCTGAGTGGGTTATTCTTTCATTAAGTGGCATACTTTAAAATCGGTGAAATGCAATAAACAACAGTTTGATTATTAAATTAGTTGAATATTATTTCAATAATTAACTATCAAAAATGTATTAGATTAATTATTACTGCTTTCAATAAACAGCTCTGAACCATCTCAAAGGATCTGCAAAAACGTTTCTTATGTAGTTGCATTCTGACTCCAGGCAGTGTTCAGAAATGATGTGAAGAACTGAAGGTGAAAGGCTGCAAAGAGAGCAGAAACATGCTGCACAGCTAAAATAAATGGGTACTCTATTTTGGAATCTGAGCCTTGTCTTTCTTTCAACTGTGCTCTCTGATGCTCCTGCTCCTATGCACTCATCTGCAAACTTACATTACCACACATGCAAACTGCTGCATACAAGCTAGCATCAAAAAAAAAAATCCTCTCTAATTGTTTCACATTCTCATACACATGTGTTGAGAGAGGAGAGGCATTTGGGAAACTTTCCTCCAGTATTTCTCTTCATTATTCCTGGAAATCCTCTCATCCCATAGGCTCCACCTCCCTGTCCCTGTATCACCCCTCACATGCATACATATTTCCTGAGCTCCAGCTCTCCTATCGTGTAGTTAACCTTGTCCTGCTTTGTGTCTCTGACACGCAGCATGTGGTGGGAGTGCTAACAGGGGTGTCAGATAGAAGAAAACACTAAGAATTTCTAGACTGAAGTGGTAAATGGAAACAGAATTAGCCTTTATTGGCCAACAGGGGGTCTAGACAAAACAGCTCATTTGTCAAGGTGACCTGATGTGTTCTTCCTCTCACCAGTGATTTGTACATGCCAGGGTTTGTTTACTGAGGGGCTCTCATTAATGAAGAGCGTGTCCCTTTCTCAGCATCTTAGAATCTATCTTTTCACCCATCAATTTCTCCCTTTCTGTGGTGTCTCTATGCTCATCCCAAGTTGCCCAGTTCCCTAAAGGACATCTGATGTTGGTGAGTTGTTGTCAGTTCACCAAAGGGTTTAAGTTGTACAACCGATTTGGAAAACTAAGTGGTGTTACAAAGGGGGATTGAGGAGTGCCTAATCGCTACTACTACATTATAACTATATTTTTGGGTCATATGTAAGTAATCATTTTCAGAGCTTTGTAGAGCATAAATGTTTTATATAAAATCTGGTTTCACAAAGCCATTTAATGTGGTTATTCAGTGCTGTGCTGAATGCATTAGTCTTTCTTTGTTTTTTATTCTTTATATCAGGGGTGGCCATCCACCAAGAGCTGGTGTTCTGCTCATTTAAGTTGTTTCCCTGGTCCAACTAATAAATGGATTAAAGCTGGGATAATTAAAGAGGATTCCTGCACAACCTTATAGCATACTAAGAAGGCAATTCAAGGAGTAAATGAATCCCTTAAATTATTGCACAAATAGCCCTGAACAAGTCTGTCCACTGCTCCCCACTTTGTAAATAAAATGAAAAACGTATATTGCGGCACAGGTGGTGTTACCTCTCAACTGTGCATGTTTATATATTTATTTATGCTATTTTATTTTAGTATTTGGTGCGCAACTGAGATACATAAATGAGATTTTTTTTTAACCTGCTGCTTGCATGCTCCTCTTACAAATGCAGCCCTGGGAGACTGCCCAAATGCCCCGCAAGAAAAAAATAAAAAATGATTGTTATTAACAACTATCTGGTTTCTTATTAAACTTTCTGAATAAATACCTGTTCAAACCTTCAGATCCGCTCTCACCACATCATCACGCACTTTGGTGTTCCCTTTTTAACTCCATCATCCAAAACTCACAATATGCCTTGGCATCTCTCTTGAGAGAAAGCCAAGAAAAGACACACTAACAAGGTTACTTGCCTGGTTGATGATTAATGCATGGAACTACACAGGTCATAAATATAGCCAAATATTAAAGGCTTTGCGCTCTAAATAATTAAAAGAAACCCCAAACGGTGCGATTTGTGGGCGTGTGGAAAACTCATCGCGTGATCGTGCCATGATTTGTCCAAATGACAGATACAGTACTTATTTTGAGTGATTTTTTTTTATATTAAAGCTACTAAATTAGAGCTATTTAGTTAATTGCTTTTTTCCTATTTTTATTTAATTATCTGTTGTTTTTATCTGTAAGAATTCCACATTTCTTGCATTGCTCTGAAAGCAGATGTTGAGCGACAGGAGACTCTGGTGATTTGAAGGCTTGAATACTGACACACTGACCAATAATTGAAAAAAAATACTTTTTAAAGCACGCGGCTGATGATTTATCGCTCTTTTCTTACCGTATATGAGAGATGATGCGCGTTACTGTTCAGTCCTCAGGAATGTAAGGAGAGAGCTTTGCGCCTCAGAGCAGGTGCTCTAACCAAACCCTCCAGGCGGCTGCACAAACCGACGAATCAGGCTGGAAAGCGCACTTTGCAGCTGCAGGAAAAACCGTGCTGAGTGCGTTCACAAGCGCTCCAGGTTTTTTTTCCCTCCCACTTTTTACTCTTTCATCATCATCATCTTTCCCTTCCTTAGCCGATATTCACCGGTTATCCCAGCAGACTCCGATATCTCTAGATCAGAGCAGACGCACGCGCACAGAGATGGACACAGAGAGATGGAGAGAGAGAGAGATGCTCCGTCCGTCCCCCTCCGCACCGGCAGGGAGAGAGACAGCATCGGGCCGAACAAAGAGGCAAGCGGGGGCAGACAGACGCAGCGCCCCCTTTCAAATAGGTGATGGAGAGGGAGAGTGGGGGGTGGACTTTATGAGACCATAATCCGATTCCTACATAAACCCCAAACGCTGATCTGGTTTCTGCACACAAAAAAGTAGAATTTACCCCATGAGATTACAGTGACCATCATCTGAACCCCCTCTCTGACAATGATGTGTCTTTTTTATCTATTTCACACATATCCACCAAGAAACACGCCTTTGCTTGGTTAATTTCATAAAGTAAGCACCATTTGCATTTCTTTTTTCTTTTTAGATAATGTGTGTATAAGAAACATTTGGATAAGGCTGAGCAGATTTAAGTGTAACACAGCTGTCACAGATTCATCTCCAAATCTCCCCAAATCTCAGAGCCGCAGCTGTGCTCATGGCAAACCAGCAGCATCATTCATCTTAAGGATAAAACTGTGAGGCTGTCTGACTACAGGTTAGGCTACCAACACTGATTTCTGTCAGTGATAAAGTGAGGAGAAGTGCTGAACGCTTCTCTTTGTTATTCATCAGCTCTGCAGTTTCTCAGATGGTTTTGAATAATGTATCTTTCACCTGTGAGACTGAGATATGAGTTGGTTTAGGAATTTTAACAGACTCATGATCAGTTATGACAAGGGAGAAAAACATTGACTTTTTAAACATGTTTTTATTTTTTAGACTGGAAAAAAATCCAAATCTAGATAAGCATTTTTTTCTCAAAATAAGTGCATTTGTTCTTGGATTGAGGAGGTAAAAGAGACATTTTTATCTTATTTCCCAACTCCAATTAAGGACAAAAACACTTACGTTAAGAGATGTTTACTGATTTCTAGATCGTTTTTTCAGTGTAGAAGGGAGGGATTCAATTGTTAATGTTAACTAAGAAAAAAAAGGCTTTTTGACTCTCCTGACCTTGTGCTGCTCAGTTTGATTGAACAGTGAGGCAGAAATGACACTGGTTCTCTCCTCTTGATAATTGTACAAGCTACCTTTCCCATTTCGTGAGAGCAATGAGAAATGCATATAAAGTAAAACATTACCAGGTAAATGCCAAATGAATCTCAAGGTTTAGATATATCTCAGTGGTTGTGAGGAGAAATGCCTATATAGATTCTAAAGGGATGCATTACAGCTTGGGTTGTGTGTTTTGTAATGAAGTCTTGCAAAAAATAGAATTGCAAACTCAATTGCAAAATGACTGCAGAGCATTACTATTGCTGGAATTCAAATCTCTAATGTAAATTATTTTTTAACATGCATAACTATATATTTGCATTCACACTTAAATATAAATTTTCCTTTTTTGCAGTCTTAGTTTGGTTTTCTTCCAGAATTGCCCTATATTCAGTTCTGCACAACCGCTATGCGTCTCTAAACAGCCTCACTATTGAAGAAAAAGCTTTCCCACATCATGATTCTCCTTTTACCTTGTTTCAAAGTGAGATTTCCTAATGGTTGTAATAATAATACTCTTTAATTGTTGAGGTTTGTCAACCACTTAAAACTCAGAACACAGCTGAGATTTCTGCTTTGAAATTAAAGCAAAAACAAAACACCACTAGTTGAATTATTGGTGCATGATGCAATTACTGTGTGATGTGTAGCAAGATAACAAGGATACCGTACTTATTCTTGTTGCTCTGCCTGTTTCAAAATGGATGCACTATAAGTACATTTGGAAATAAATTGTATTGCTACCTCAATGAGTATCACAATAACTGCAACACATAACATTATGATAAAATTTAAAGACAATATACCCTATTGCACGGTGGTGCGTTGGGTAGCACTGTTGCCTTGCAGTAAGAAGTTTCTGGGTTTGATTCCTGGCCTGGGGTCTTTTTGCATGGAGTATGCATGATCTCCCTGTGCATGGGTGGGTTCTCTCTGGGCACTCCGACTTCCTCCCAGTCAGGTGTGAGTATGTGTGAATGGTTGTTTGTCTCCTTGTTGCTCTGTACCGCACTCCTTGCACATAGACTGCCGGAGATAGGCACAAACACTACTGCGCTCCTGACAAGGACTAAGCAGAAGAAGATGGATGGAAGATGGATAGATAACCACTACCAATTTATTCATGTGCTTGGTGATTTTTTTCTAACAGGACTGATTGCTTCCAAACAGAGAGTTTATTAAAGTTTAATTGGAAGCAGGAATCAGGCATCTCATCATTGTAACCGGCTTTCAGTCTGGGTTTGTTAGGTCAATAAAAAAGCAAAAACAGCAACCTGCAGAAGCAGAATGATTATGTACCAAACTTCAAAATTATAGCCTTTAAAAATTACTTTTATTGTAAAAACAGAAAGCAGATGACAAGAATAAAAATAGAACTTTTCTGATCTTCATTCAAAAAGTAAATATTTATTTGGTCCTATAAGTAAAACATATAGTGAAGCTCAATATTTAACAAGAAATGATTAATTAAATGTTTTCATCTCTATGCTACCATTTTTCCAAAACTGAGCTCCAAGATCAGAAAATTCATCCCTTAAAGTGCTTTAATCACTTTTTATAAAGTTTACTGTTCTGTTGGCTTACGGAACGCCTACTTTACCCCTCGTTAGATCCTAATAAGCTTTAAAAGAAACAAAATCAAACAAGGAAATCAAGGCAGTTTGAGACAACTGAGAAAGATTAACAGCTTCACAAGAGTGTAAACTGGAAGATGGTTTAAATAATTTAGATGTGGTTCACAAACAAACAGACTTTACAGAGAAGAGTTAGCAGAAAAGCGCTCTTATACAGCAATTACAGATGCAAGTCATCACGGGATATGTGTTTACCAGCTCTGCACATGTAGACTGACATTTTTTCATCACTGCCAAACAAACTCAAGCTCCTTCAGAGTGAATGGATCGTGTCTGTAGTCAGCACCTCTCCAATCCTGCTGCACATTTTTTCAATGGATTTAAGCAAAACTGGGCCTATGTAACTCTGTGCACAGTATTTTTGACTGTATGTTTGGAATACATTTGCTGCTGGAAGGTTAATGTGAGCTGGAGACTTCTGTTGTCTCTAAGATCAAGAAATAAACATAGTTGGGATGTTTTCAGCAGGATGAACGATGTCAGTTCACCATCAAACATCAAAGCATGCTGGCCTAAAAGTTTCATTTTCGTACCATTACAGCAAAGCACCTTCCACCTTGCAATGTCCTTTTGCTTAACAGTAATGTGCTATTATGTTGGTTTTTAACATCAAATTACAGTAAGTTAAAGTACTCTTAATATGTTGGGATGTGTAACCAAGAAAAGGAAAACACACGACATGAATATGAAAATATTATTTCTTTTTTCCATTAAGTTTGTGAATGAACAGGTTAGAAGGGAAACAGTTTTTACAGTTCAGATGGAAAATTGATCTTGTGGAACTGAAACCCAGAATAGGTCTTCTGCTCGCAGCGTCTGGAACCTGTAGGAGTTTCATATAACAAGTATTGATTTCTCTTATCAAAGAGTGTAGCCTTACAGTCTGGTGTCCTCTATTGTAAAATGATATAAGCAGCGTCTTAATTGGCTTATATTAGAAGACAAAAGATCACAATGATGTGGATAAATGCCCATTTGGTTGGCTTTGTGTTGGCTGAGTAAATGTGTAATAGAAATCACACAGCAAAAAGGGCACTGCATCTAGTTTTAAAGACCTCACAGCATGGAAACACCTCATTTCTGTTATTCTTTAGTTGATGATAACTGACTAAAATATAAAGGCTCCACAATACAGAAATTTAAAATAAATTAAGACTACATTTTTTGGCTAGTTTAGATTTTTTCGTTGTTGTTTTTTGGCTTAGCTTGAATCATTTAACAAGTATTTTGCTCTAGGCCAAAAGCAGCTCTCCCACAAATCACTATGATGCATTGTCTGGTGGATCTTAGAATAAGAAAGAAAAATAATAAGGTCTGGAAAAATAAGCCTTTTATGGCATTAAACTGTTTTCTCCATACACAACATGGGTATAGTCCCTTCATGCAGCTTGAAGTTCCTCACAAATTTATCAGCTTGCAATGTTTTATAACTGTGCTACAAATATAAGCCAGAATTGTGTGAGCTTTTGATGATGATATTATTAAATAAAATACAGTCCAAGCAGTTCTCTTCAGGCATAAGGGATAAATAAACAATCTGCCTATAAGTACTTTATGCTCTGCATGGAAATAACTGTTAACAGCCTCATTAGACAGGTCAGGGAGAAAATAGTCATTTAAAGCATCATAGGGGGGAGCTTGATCTGTCACTAAAACATTTTAGTGCAAAAACACACATGCTTTAACTGACGAGAGAGGCAAAGAGAAAAGTATTAAGAAAAGCAACCAAGAGGCACAAAGTAAATCAGGAGGAGCTGCAGAGATCTGCTGCTCAGGAGGGAGAATCGGTCTAAGACACCAATATAAGGCAGGGGCAGGAAAACAGAGATAATCAGCAAATGGAGGGTGCCCACCTTCCAGCAACAGATCAATCCTAAAGATACAGTGGGATCAGAAAATTAATTTTCACAGACCACTCCAATCTGGATGAGCTTAGGATATATTGTAAACGAAAATGGCCTAAAATCTCAGCTTCTAGATTACTCCCAAATCTGGCAGCTTTTATGCAGCAAAGTTACTTTGCTAAAAGTATTGAGTTACGGGAGTTGAAAGAAATGAACACAATACTTTTTGGATCTGTATCCACTGGAAAATTGCTCCTTAGTTGGTGTTTGTCTATCACATTGGATCCAAATAATATGAATTCAAGTTACTGATCATATTGAGGTGAAATATGTTGAAAGTTGATAGTCATTGGAATGTTTTTACACAATTCAAATTAACACCAATTCAAAGGGTAAAATCTACACAGACGGGTTCTTGTGGACATGGCTTAGCAGTGCTCTGAAAGTTTCTGCATAAAAGACAGGAGGGGGTGGAAAGAGACCTAAACCTCCTGCTGAATCTCAGATTGCCTCAAAATAGACTGAAGCAGAAGGAGGAAGATAAACAGGAGCACTAAACTCTGCTCTAAAAGTTTAATGGCAAAGACTTTAGGGAACGGCTCCCTGAAGCAATGAAGACGTAAAAACACCCCGCCGTCATCAGCACAGGGGAACAAACACTGAGGGATTGAAATGTTTGAAATGTTTGCACTGTGCTGCTTCCTGTTTGCTTTTTTACCCTCAGCTGCAGCACATTATATACTTTTGAAGGAGAATTCCTCAAACTGACATTACTCACACTATCACATTTCAATCTATGAGATTAAATATTGGATCACAGAGATTAATACTGTAACACACGGACAATGCGTGTGAGGTGGTTTCACTCTGCCTCGACGTGAGCCTGAGCTGTGACTTTGGGAAATGTCATTAACACAGAGCTCTCACTGTGGGTGAGATCAAGATGATGACACAAGAGCTTCATCTGGGAAGCTCTTCCAGGTTCTCACAGCGAGTGAAGTGGTTGTTCCCTGGAACACGTGCAACCCTCTAAAGAAATTAGGGGAGCATAATGAGGCTCTCTGCAGATTTTTTCATGCTGGTTGATGTGGTGTGTTCAAGCGCCTGAGCTGACTTGTTATTTACCAAGCATGCTGTTAATGCAGAAAGATCAAAAGAGCCACATAAAAAGAGGGGAAACAGGATATCTCCGGGTGCAGAGAGGTCCAATGAACTGGATTTTATAAAGTCTGCTATTATGTCTGCTGATGGGGCAGATTTAGTGTCAGCCACCACGCTGTGCTTGAAATATTTCCGAGCCAAGCTCAGCCCCATCTGTGTGGCAGCAGCACCGCCACGGAGGAAGTCACAGAGACGCACTTGGCACCGTAACAATCTATATTTATACGTCTTTATAGAGTCATGCCGCATATTCACTAGATTCTGTTTGCTTTCGACTTAATTTGTGGCGGCACTTTTAGGGATTAAGGCTGTCGTTCGGATGCATCCATTTCTGATTAAGTTAATAAGCTTATTTTGCTTCTCCCTGTCAATCAGTTTGGTTCTTTGTTCCCACACAGTAAATCTGCTTAAAGGTTTAAAGTGTCTTGCAAAAGCACAACACTTAAACTTTTCCAGAATTCTTGTCACGTTTTAACCACAAACGTCAATATACCGTATTTTATGAAAGCGTTTAATTCTAAACTAGAATTTTCTGTTTTTTTTTACAAATACACATCTGAATAAGAGCCTACTGTATGTTAACTTTAGTTTTATGGCTTTAAAGATTCTCTGTTAAGTTTTAGGTTCAGACTTTAATAAGTCCATTAAAGTATATTAACATGTTTTTATCTAAACAATTCCAGTGTTCTTCTGGCTGTATGTTTAAGGTTATTATTAGGCCAGATGGTGAACCTTTGTCAAACTCAAGGTTTCTGCAGTGTGTTGCATGTATTTCCCTGTATTGAGCTCATATTAACACAGACATATTTATGTGTTCCTGCAAAACAAAGCAAGATGCTGCCACTTCGCTCAATGATTTGTAAAACTCTGCCACTCAGTCAAAGTTTCCTTTTGACTGCTTCTTTAAAATAATGCTCTCTTTGCCTGACTTTTTATGTCTCGGTCAGTTTCTAGTGTTACTTGGTCTTTATGATGCTGCTCACTCATTAATGTTGTCTAAAAAAAAAACTGATTGCACTAAGTATACCAAGGCAAAGAGGCACGATTTTAGATTTTGGTCATGGAGGTTTTGAAGACACATTTATGACGAGCTTTGTGTTGGATTACCATAGAAAATCCTAACGAAGAGCAAAAACGCTTGCAGGTCTAATGTGACTAAATGTGGCGCTTCATCTGTGCAACCAGGCTTCAGCAACACCAGATGAAAGATGACGCAATGTAGCCTGCTGGTTAGGGTTGGGAATTGAAAAGATTTTCACGATTCCGATTCCCTTTTCGATTCTATTAAACGATTCGATTCTTTATCGATTCTTTTTTCGATTCCAATTTGGGGGAAAAAGGAGAACAAACAGTTTGATTATCAGAATCAACTTTGTTTACTTAACTATTGCACAATCTTACAAACTCAACAAGATCAAGATGTCCACAGGAAATGTGAAACTGGAGTAACATCTGTGTTTAAATGAAAAATGAATACAAGAACAAACTTAATAACCAACAATGTCTAATAACAAATGATGGGATAATAACCTATTTTAAATAACAAAAAATACTAATTATAAAAAATTAGTAGGGAAAATTAACAGTTCTTTTGCAGAAAGATGAGCATATCTGCTTTTTCTGGAAGGATACAGGATCTTTCAGGGCTTATGGTGTCTCCAGCCGTGGAGCACACCCTCTCAGATGGGGTGCAGGAAGCCTGCACACAGAGGTAGTTTTCAGCCAGTCCAGATAGCAAGGGCAGCGTATCTTGCTTGTTCCACCACCACAGTGTGGCGCTATCCCTGCAGGGGATGGAGGGCAAGCTTTTATAGAGCTGGATTTCCTGATCTACCCTCTGGGCTAAGGAAAGACGGGGCTTTGATTCAAAAAGTGACCGCAGCTCGCTGTCTTCCTCCTCGAATAGTTATTTCCAAATTGCGTAACTTGCGTAACTTGCGTAACTTACGTAACGTACGTAAAAAACGTGACGTAAGTCATGCTCCCCAGAGCCGGCGCTCTAGGCTCTGGTGCTGCGGGAATCGAAAAAAGAATCGTTCAGCGAGCTGCCAAACGATGCCATGGAATCGGAAAATACGGAACCGGTTCTGAACAGGAACCGGTTTTCGATTCCCATCCCTACTGCTGGTGTTCCTGCTCACTGCAATAAAAAAGCATCAGAGCTTTCTATTGACATGTGAGCTGTGTTGGTTTTGAAATGTAATTCTGTTGCCTGACCTCATGTTTTTTCTGCTGCTACCTCTGGTCATTATTCCGTCTGAAAGACGGGACATATACCTCAATTTCTATGTCCTTGAGTTAAAAGATCTATCTTTCCAGAATTGTTGGACAAAATCCAGCTTAACCTTTAGCTGCTCTTGTATTTCAGTCACAGAATCCCTGTAGCAGCAGCGGCTTGTAAGATGGTGACTCCTAAAGAAAGTCTTTCAATTCACCCACAGATCTCACATTTCTTCAGTTTCTCCTCTTATCTGTATCAATAAAAAAATTATATTTGGTAACTTTATCAGACTTTCTAAGTATTAATGTTGAATGTAGTATTTCTGTCTTCATTAGCAGACAGTCTGTCCAGTTGTCATGGAGATGGTTCAGCTGTCATAACTGGTGCTGACCTAAGTTGGTGGACAGCTGGGGGAAGGTGAAGAGAGGCATTCAGATCAAAGAGGAAGTTTTCATCTAAGGCAGTAATAAATTCTTTCAGTGATTATGAATAATGAGAACAACACGCCCGGGATATGTTTCTGTCAAAGGAGTTTGCACATTGTTGCCAATATAAAATATTATTTGAGCAAGAGTGTGAAGGTGGTGTCTACACTTGCAAAAAGATATTCAATACAAAATAAAATCATAAAAGTATACTAAAAATGGGACTGAAAGTAAGGACAATAGAGGCCATAACTCCACATATGTCTCTTTTTAGCTTAGAATAAATTATTCACAAAGACAGATTGTAAGTGGAGGTCTTGACTATCTGGGAAAGAAATGAGAAAACAAAGAAAAAACATCACAAACAGACGAGGAGAAAACAAGAGAGCAGAGATAAGGAGGAGGAGAGAACAAAAGGCGCAATGAATTCCCAAATCAGAAATAGATTCGTCTCACAGTGATAACACAGGCTTGAGCTCCACATTCCGAGACACACTGATACTATTTTCAGTTTTCCTTTTCTTTTTTTAAAGTTTTTTTTGTTTGTGTTTTTTTTTCTTTGAACAAATCTTGGAAGTGTTTTGTTAAGTTTTATTTTCAGTTGTTTAAAAAAATTAATTTGTGTATGTTTTAAAAACCAGTTCAAACAGAAGCTTTAAAATCTTCCAATCTTCTGTGACACTCCAATCAATGTGCACACATTCAGGTAAAAAAAATATATATATATATTTATAAACATGCTAAATTAGGCATTTTTCTATCTCGGCCTTTAAAATTCAGGTCATGTGTGAGGGAACATGTGTGTGTGTGCGTTCACACATGAGCCCTTTCTCATGCATGATATTGGTGTGTATATATGAGTGTGTGTGTGTCTCTAAAGAGATCTGCCGTGCAGCATCTGTGATCCGTGTCACAGTCAGCCTTCCTCCTGCACCTCGTCCTCTGCTTTCTTCCATCCATCCTTCATTACTGCATACGGGGAGAAAAAAAAGGCTTATAAAGAAACCTTGGCTGTCATAGCTTTTAGATGCATACAAACACACACAGATATACCCTTTCCTCTGTGTTTCATCGTTTATCTTTATTTCACCTTTTATCATTTGTCATCTTCTGTACTTTCATAAAAAGAACGTTTTTACTTGGATATTTTTCCTACTTTGGGTTATGATTTTTAGCAAGACTCATGTCAAGGCGTGTCTGCTAGTATTGACAAATGTTCACAAAGGTTTTTATTGTAAGGATGTGAGTAGGATTTTGCAGGTTTCAGGACCAGGTTACAGAATGACATTTGGAGGAGAGGAAGGTGACTTTAGATCTTGTTTATGGGTGGGACGTTTGTTAAAATGATATTAATTAGTGGAACTCACTGATGCAGAGAAGAAGTTATGGTGCATTAAGACTGGTAGTGATTTCTAGATCCACATAGAATTCCAATACAAACCGCATGGGGAAGGGCGGTGAAGCTGAGAGCGGTGAACTCCACGTGGGAGAGCGTTCACTGCTCTGCCCTCACCTCGTGCTACTAGATAGAGCTGAGGTGCTGTCAAACAGCAGCACCATATGGAGAGAGCAGAGAGGTCATCGCTGAGGTTGAAAAAGCTGAACTTTTCTGCAAGGGCACAGGTTTGATTTCAACTTTGGTAGGGACACTATTGGTCTTCAGTTTCATTGGTCTGATGTCATTGGTCCTATGCAAACATTTATTGAAGCTTAATGGAAGCATCAGGGCACATGTTGTTTAAAGAGAACAGCAGCTTTTCTTGCTACATTAATACAAATCTTATAAGCACTACACACAGTAGATACTCTGACTGAATGTGGAATCAGGACTATTTTACCACTGAAAAGGTTTGCATTCAAACTTACCAGCGACTAAGACAGTGCCTATTTAACTAAATACAGTCTAAATATGTCTGTTATATGTGGATTTATCCTGTGTTTTATTTTGAAGATATAGAATTGTGCAGAAGTAAACAGAGCTAAACCCCACTATTATTTTTTTTTATCTAATATGTGTCATGATGGGTTCAGAAAAGCCCAATATGCAGAACACAACGGAGACTGATGAAAAGTTTAACAGTTTATTGAAGCACAAGCACATGTAAGATTACACTGGAACTGGTTCAGGCCGGGGGACAGGTTCACTGGAGTCTGTGAGGATGACAGTTCAGTTAGCTCTGGAACAGACGAGTTTGAGTTTGAGAGTTTCAGAAGGATACCTTGAAGAGTCTGGGTTTTTACTTTGAGAGAGGAACTGTTGGGTCCAGAGACTGTTTAGTTCAGCAGAGTCCAATAACCGCTTCAGCGTCTTACTTCTGACTTGAGGGCAGACCTTGGTTTGGGTTTCCAGCTCTTAGCCAAGAGCTGCAGGGGAATCCAGAAAAGAGTCTTCAGGTTAGGCTCAGAGGGCAGGCTCGGCAGGTTAAGCTCATCCAGAGCATCCAAGGGAAACAGGATTCCTGAAAGCAGAGACAAGGAGGTGTTAGAATCTTATCTCAACAGAGATAACTAGATTCTCAGGTGATAGCTAGGCTCAGGTGCTAACCAAACAGGATCAACACTGCGGCGTTGAGGCAAGGTCTGAAGGCAGGTTATATACTGGAGGATCCTCTGATGATGAGATGCGCCTCAGGTGTGTTGGAGGCTCAGCTCAGGAGGATCCACGGCGCACTCTGCTGGAGAGAGGTGGTACAGCTCCAGATCCCAACAACATGCTCTCTGTGTATCATGCAAAATAATACAGTCAAGGGACGGCAAATAAATGTATTGTATTTACATGTGCACTGAAACTATAAGAGGAACTGACACTGAACATTTAAAAAAACAATTATAAATCATAATAAAAAATTATAATTAACAATTATAAAAGACAATATTACACTATCTTATCTGTAATGTAATAGTATCCAAAATCAACAGCCAGATTCAAGCATTATTTACCAGACATTAATATTTGCACTAATTTACTTATGGACCGTGTGGAAATCTAGAAAAATAGAATCAATGTAAATAGTGTTCCTCTGTTTGTCTTTATCCTATTTCTAGAAGTAGAAGTGAATTAAATGGTGCTATTATTATGTGGAAAACAAAAAAAAAGCAGATCTTTAGCATCCTTATCGTGTTGATATGTTCTACAAGTCTCCTATACTGTTTATATTTTGACCACTGCAGCAATTTATAAATGTAAATTTTCATTTTCACTGCCAAGCTGCTGCTCATTCCCTGTCAGAGAGCTGTATGTAACAAAATTTTGTTTTGTATAAACTCTGTGTATACAAAATGACGACAAAGTTTGTCTAAGTCTAAGAATCTGACCGAATCAGAGCTGCGTCTGGATGAACCAAAGTGGACTCTTTTTTCAGAGCTTTTGGGGCTTTTAAAAAATATGATGGTCTTCCCAAGGTGATTAAAAAGTTGTGCATAGAGAAAAATCTAGCAGCAGTCTGTGATGTTAAGTTTCACCTGTGCTTTTATTGTGAATTGCTGACAGCGAGACCTTGACAGGAAATGACACAGGGTTGCCAGGGGTAACGACAAGTCCAAAGTAAAGGGTCTGGATGATGATGACTTACTAAATATTAAACAATCATTCCAGCCACTAAATAAGGTTAACACCCCCAATGTTGTATTCATTAACAGCACCAAAATGATATGTGATGTTATGCAGTAACAAACGTCACAAACGTCTGCTGGGATGGTGATGTCATCGGCCGTTATTAAAAATAATCTTAAAAACCAAATCAGCACAAACGACAGTTTGACCAGCACAAATACAGTAGCCTAAAAAGTAGACTAGATGATTTTGATTCAATTCGGAGCTTAATAGGCCACTGGGTGACCTAAGAAATATTTAATATCTCTTAAACAAAAGTAAGTTTTTTTTTTTTTTTTTTTTTTACAAATGACCATTTTAAACGCATAAACCTGCACAAAACAAGCAATAACCATTTAGTCTTCCCTCCCCTTCATCCCTTAATCCTTGAGTTTTCTTCACCTCAGCTTCATGCAGCTTAAGCTGCCCCCCATTTGATGATGCGGTCCAGGGTGTAAACACTGTGCATCTGAAATGCAGAGCTGTAAACTCCCTGAAATCCGTCCACCGCGCCCAGTTTGAGCGTATCATTACAGGTGAGGATGAGTCTATCCATGGTGCTGAACTTGAGAGCTGTTGGTCCAGTGATGTTTCATCCCTATTTTCTTCCCGGTTGGAGCTGTTTGCGTGGATGAGATAGAGTGTAGACAGGCAGGTACAGTAAGTAAATTGTAGGAAGAGATTAGGACTCAGAGAGCAGCTAGCAGAACGCCTGAAAACGGAGGTAAAGAGAGGAAACTGCCACACAAACTAGAAATCAGGAACCAGGTGACTAGAATGCAGATTTCTGTGACAGAAGACAAGAGGTTCAAATCAGAACCTCTGGAAGCAGGGAACACAAAGAAGTACGAGTCTTATTACCAGTAATGTGAGAAAAACAATCTGGCGAGTGTCTCTGGGAGCTGGCTCCTCTTTAAGCTGTTCCTGATGAGCTTTACTGAGCCACAGCTGTGGGAGCTGCACATGCCGGTCAAAGCCTGCAGGCAGGAGCAGAGAGGAACACCATAACAACCTACTCACAGCTCTTGGTAGATTTGTCATATTACTGTCATTTAATTTGCTGTTGATACAACAAATTTCTACATCTTTTTGTACATCTTTTTTTTATATATTTTATTCTTTTTTCCCAAGGAAAATCTATGAATCTCAGAGGAACTTAGCTCTGCTCTGCTTTGAGTCCTTGTCCTCCACAGGGGCTTTCTTTTAAACTCAGTTTTCCGCTCTCTCTCTCGCTTGGTCTACTATATTATTGATTGTTTTTTTATACAGATCTTAACAAAACCAATCTGTTATGCCAGCTTTCTAATTTGTATTGCTATAAACTAGGATATATTCATTAGAGTTATATTGTGTTTCATGAAATCTAAAACTATAAGTGAAAGGCGGCTGACGTTGCACTGGTCTCCACATAAATTCTTCACAGTAAATGTATGGCAGTGGCACAATCTCACTCTGAAAATCTTTGAAAAATCAAACATCTCACAGACAGAAATTTATCTTAAAAATTTCCACCTTAATGTAACCTCAAATAATTCCTGTAATGTAAATATAATTAAAACATTTACAATTTTTGGTTGACTCTTTTGAAGTTATCCAAATTTGTATAAATTCTTAATCAATAACCCATGGCTCCCTGTTTCTCTATGGTGTGAATATGATGTGAAAATCGATTTTTCTTACTCCTCAAAGCAGGGGAGACAACAGAAGGAAGATTTACTTCTTTAGAAAAGAAAGAGTTGTTCTGACCTTGAGAAACAGAGAAATAGCTACAAACAAAATACAAATGTGTCTGAATCATGCTGACAATCATAATACATACATATATACTGTAGCAATGAATGGAGTCTTAAGTTAACTATGTCTTCATAACCATTTTTTTTATATTTTATTACAAATTTTTTTTTTGTTTTTTATCTCATCATGTTTATCCCAAAATAAACATGTCAAGTTTGCTTTATGCATTAATGTTTTTCCAACAAGATGTGCAGGTGGATTTGGTGTGAAAGAATATATAAGTTGAAAATCACCTCATGCCCATGCTGAGCAGGGTGGCGGATCTATGATGCTCTGGGACTATTTTTCTAACACACTCCCTCATAATTGTTGGAATATATAGTAACGTGCATTACTTTTTTATTTCAGGCTGATCGTTCATTACATATGAAGAAGAAATGGGTCACTTTATATATATATAAAATTAGCCTTCTTCAAAGGCCTTCTTAGTCCTCAAAGCGACATATTTTGGAAATGTATTCTCTGAGCTTTAGATAACAGAGCTTAGGAAGACAGGAATCAGGATGACACATAAATTAGAGAGGCTGTGCAAAGAGAAATAATCAATAAATAACATTGCAATGTGTGATTTAGAGCTAGTCTGGCCTCCAGTCACAAATGCATCTGAAATCTGTGCAGCTGTGTGGTAAAAGCCAAACATTTTCTGGCACAGTTTGAAAACAGTTCGTGTTAATGGCTGTGATTTTTTATTTTTTTTCGCTGAGGATCCAGACTATTCCTGAACAATTTAAATATATCTGACATTTATTATGAAATCGATGGTGAAAGGCTTCATTGGGAGCTTCAATTAGCAGAAACTAATTTATTCAAGCAGGAGTACAGGCCTTTTTGTCAGTTAGCTCCATGATTTACTTCAGTCTCTGTGAAATCTTATGAGATAAATCATCAAGTCATATCAAAATAGAGAGTAACCATTGCTAGTGTTAGCTTAGCATTCTGCAAACCTCCTCTCAAGAGCAAGCTGCAAGTTGATGAACAGGTTGTGGCTGTACTGGGTTGAGCATGATGTATCTTTAGAAAAGTCTGACAGAACAGCAGAAAAACATCCATTAACAAAATATCTATGGGTTAAAGCAAGAACATCTTAGCTTTGGTGAAGGAATAAATTGGACACAATCATATAACAGATATAAGCCAAATAGCACTGATTCGATATTTCCATATAATTATCTGAACGCTCTGTACATGGCATTGTTTTTTGAGAGGTTATTGCCTAGGAGTTAGAAAGGGCTAACTTTCTAAAGGGTTAAATCTCTTGAATCGGTAGTAAGGACAAAATATAAGATGATAATAATTCTGGAACATCCTTTGTTTTTGGACCAAGTATCTATCACTTCCATCACAAAGTAAAGCTAAAAAAAACTTAGTTGAAGTGATTTCTTTTTCTAAATCTCTTAACTGTTGTTTTACAACAACTTACAAGCGTGCTTGCATATTCATTTTATCCACTGAACAATATTTCCTATGTTGATATCGGTATCTGAGCCCTTAGAACTGGATCAGAATCCAAAAATTTTACTCAAATATGTAAGAGTAAACTACTTGATCATGCTTTTATCTAAGTAAGAGTAAAAATAGCCATCCAAGAAAATACTCAAGCAAGTAGTAAGTAAGTAGAGTAACTCATCATCACATCTGATATTTAAAATAATATAATAAAGACAGAGAAAAATGTAAAGTCATGTGCAAGTTCTGCCATTTTAAATACCGTAATTAAAATAATTAAAACAAAAAATTATTGGAGAAAATAAAACAATTCTTGGCTTTTTTCCAGGTTTATTTTTAAATTAAAGCTTATGAAACCAGTATCTCCAGCGACAATATTTAGTCCTTACTGTATGTTAGCCTCCAAACTCCATGGGTTCAAGAAAGCTTTTGTACCAAAAAGAAGACAAAATTTGACCCAAACAGTGAGGACATAGCATTCACATTTTGGATGCTGATCAGATGTGGTTTAATCCAAAGGACCTCCATTCTGACAGCGTTACCACTTATGTATTGGAGTGTTTCATATGAGGTTTATCAGATTCTGGGATGAGAAGACTGATGTAAATCAAAAGAAATCTTTTTTTAAAACCTCTTCAAAGTTTTTCTTCTCCTTTACATTTACTTTCTTATCTAAACCCATGTACTGCATACAATATAACCAAAACCTGATGATAGAATAATGAGATGATGAATCTAACTGGACCTCGTCTCTTTCTGCTGACCCCCATCTCTGACACTATAGTGTGTTTATGTTTTATTTTCAAACAGCTCCATCTCTTACTGAAGCCTAAAGCCAGTTTCTTTACACTGATCTCCTGTTTTTATTTATTCCTTTTTTTGACAGGAAACATGCTCCATTTTCTCTTCTCTTTCTCTGAACATCTCTCATCGTGTTCAAGGGCTGTATTTCATAAGAGAGTAAACAGCTCTCAGGAAGGCTTTTATCATGCCTGCCTGTCTGTTATCAACCCCCTTTCTTCTGACGTTAAAAAAAAAAAGAAGAAGAAGACGGACATTGACCATTTACTGTATCAAAACATGAGTCTTTGCAGAAAAATGCATTTTAATCTCTCTAGGAATTAAAATATAGTAAATTGCATTACAGAGTCTAAAAATATAGAGAGATTAGTTCTGATGAGCTACATCAAACCATTTTAAGTACCGGTAACATAAATAATACAGTCTCATGGTTCCTAATCTTTTAGCAGTCAGTCTGAAAGATTCATTTTCTACCAACCCACTGACTGATCTCTGTTAAAACAAGCCCTAGAGGAGGATTTCTAATGATAGATATCTCTCTAGGTTACAAGCTGGCACAGTAAAAGTCTTAATAAAATGCAACTGTTATGAGAAACATTTTTTTAACCACACCAACTTATTCTTATCAAAGGTAACAAAAACATTTAAAAAAATCCTGCATTAAATCACAGAATGGAAACTGAAAATATGCAGGCCTTTATAATAAAAACTACAAACAAAAGGCTAAAATTGAGGTATAGGCATCAGATAGTTGAAAAAATAATTCAAATTAAGAATCATTAAAGTATGAAATTTATCACGATTTTCTTAGCCTATTAAAAGAAACAAGGTTCAGAATTAAAGAACGAATTTTGATGGCAGATGTTTATTTGTAGGGAAAAGGGAGGTGGAACTGAAAGTCTCAGAGCGCCTTTTATTAATTCGTGTTCAGCACCAAAACCACCAGGTCTAGAACTGGAAACAAGAGCTTCTTGGAAAGGACCTAATTTATAATGATTTTCTACACTGACCACTTGAAGCGCTTCACACTACAACCACATTTACCCAATCAATCATACACAATAGCTTACTTTTCCAAGGGCACATCATGATGAAGGCTATGACTGAATGTGCGCCCTAACCCTTCAATCACTATGTAGGGCTGGAACTATAAAGTGGACTCATTTAACTTAACGTTCAAACGGAGGACCACTGTTTTTTGCTCCCCGTTATTCACATAACTATGGTTCCTCACGCGTGCCATCATTGTTCTCTCTAAGCCCCAAAATAAATCCCATGATGCTTATCGAGGAGAGCTCTTACAGTACAAAGCATTCTGGGATAAATCTGCTCATTTAGTTATCATTGTGGGTGCATTGTGGGGAAACTTTGAGTGCACTTCTTTTTCATCCAATAGAGACTCGGACACTCCTGCAAAATGGCGTGCCACCTATATAGTGCTTTAAATGGCGTTTAGGGTGTACATTTGAACACATCCGAATATTTGAACCCACAACCTTCCAGTTAAACTCCCAATAGTTGTCCTCACTTTGGATTAAATCCAGCTGATCTGTGTCAGCTACTGTCAGTCTGTTTATCTCCTGCAAGGGTCCGTCCCTCACATCTTGTTCTCTAGGTTGGAGGGCTTACTGGCTTCCACTCCCTCACCCTGGGTTCTGTCTGTGGGGGCTTTTTGATAAAAAAAAAAGCCTCCTAGGTACTTTCTCTTGTAGGTTTTCAGTGGGTGTCCCAGTGGGATTAATGATTCACAGAAGGAACTATGAGTCCATTTGGGATTTGAACAATTTAAGCTGGATACCAGAAAAGTGATAAACTGTTAACTTGTGGGAGTTTATACTCATATTTAACCTGTATGTTAATCTGTTACATCTATTCCCATTGCAGTCTTATAGTTATCGAAATGACAAGTACAGTACCGACAGGCCTAACAGAGAGCCCTAGTTTGTGCTTCATGAAAACAAAAATGAAAGGAGGGCATTTTAAAGCTACAGTGTGTAATAATTACAGGCATATAAATTCAGAAATTTAATATATTATACATAACTATGTTATTTATCATCACCTATGAGCTCAGCCTTTTAACCATAACATTTGCGTTGCCTTAGAATTCGTTATTTATAATTACATAGGAGCGGGTCTCGCAGCCATGGAGGCTGACATCTTTGCGCTACGGCAGCGCAGAGGCAACAAACTAGCGATTGCGAGATCGCCCATTACGCTCGAAAATAACTACGGCAAGTTGAGAGAGATGAACTGAGACGGTACTGAACAGTAGATGGCAGTATTATGCCTGAGAAGCGTTTAGTCTGCCTGAAACCAAAGAAGAAGAAGAAGCAGGTATACTGCGCCTCGGTAACAAGAAAGGTGAACAAGGCGGCAGGCGTGAGTGACTTTGCAAACTGTTTGGCACTGTGTGGCCAAACATCAGACGAATGGAGGATCATGCCTACTCTGTATCACAACGAAAAGCGGCGGACACCGAACCCCCGTCATCTAAGAAGCGGAAACACGACGAGAATAAACGCAAGAGTGACAAGGAACGACAAAAAACACGGATCAACATTGGCACGGCATTTACACGATGGAAGTCACTGATGGAGGAAAAAGGTTTTCAAAGTGACGCTCAAGTTGCCAGTTTTCTCTTGGACAGGTAATTAATCCTATACACACAATTGTCTAATATCACTGCAGTTTTTGGAGTACAGGATGCTCAGACCTGTCTAAAACAATAACATGCTGCGTGATGATGCTGTTACTCTCCAGTATACTTATTCAGCAACGTCCCTGACGTTTCACAGGTAATGATTCAGTAATTTTCTGTAAAATAATTTTCTGGATATATACCTCGGTTACTTCTCTCCGGCTCCTTTGGAGATCTTCAAGCCTTTCCTCCTCTGCTCTCACCCCGCTGGCTCCCCTCTCTCGCCTGGCCCCAGCTGCACGCTCACCCCGGCCTCTCTGCCCTCTTCCTTTCCCTCTTCCTTGCCTTGTAACCCCCGTGCCACAAACAAGACTTGGACTCTGTAAACGGGGAATATATATTCTTCCAGCGAACACAATCTCGCTGTTAAACTAATGACTACAATTACTTCGTCTGTTTATATCACCATGCAAAGCAGCTCACCAAAACGTCACAACGACGTAGAAAAAATAACGGGTATATTTATTATCTTAAGTCTACATGAAATCTATACCCTACACAGACTAATGAAATACTATCTGTAAAATTATCTATGTAAACAAACCTCATCACTTGAGAAGGTAGGTGATGCAGACGTCGTGGAAGACATTTTGTCCCGTAACGCTCGCCGTACTGTGGGGGGGAGAAGCGGTGGGGGGGAGACGTTCATGTTGCTGCAGTCTGCAGTCTGACCGCTAGATGTCGCTGAAAATTACACACTGTAGCTTTAAATATAAATCTAATACCAGCATTTTGAACCTTTAAATTAATCTAAATTATTTGAATGGATCACTTCCAAAATCAATGATTACACCCTCTCTAATTACAGTAATAGGATGATTAATCAAGTTAAGAATCCTTGAAATAACAAAATCTTAAAAAAAAAAAACTATATATATATATATATATATATATATATATATATATATATATATATATATATATATATATATATATATATATATATATATATATATATATATATATATATATATATATATATATATATATATATATATAACCTACCGGTAAGTAAAAATCATAAGGAAAATTTAGTAGAATTTTTAGAGAATCATTAGCTGTTAAAATGTTTACTTTATAAACAAGTCAGTGTAGTTGGCAGAACTGTTTCCTTGCAAATTCTGCCCTTAGATCTTCGTTTGTTAAATTAGAATTTTCTGCTTGTGAAATCCTGGCTTCTGTTAAGTTTCTTTGGTTTCCTTTAAAAATTCAACATGATTGTTACATTATTTCCTGCATGGTTGTCCTGTGTTTTAACCAATGACTACCACACAGCCTTTGTACAAACGGACGTAGACGGTGGATGACTTAATACAATTCTTTTTCTCTGGTATTCTGAAATATAAAGTCAAGTTTTTCTTTACTAATTGGAAACTCAAAAAAGTTTACAGAAGAAAAGGTTGGAGGAATTAACTCCAAGTGACGCAACGAATTTTTGACTCTTTAATCAGAATGAGGCGTCACGTCTCGTTGGGAACCAAGGAAGGACCTCAGATGTTCTCTGTTTTTACTTAATCATATTTAGTCACTTAACACAGTTGTTTTAATTGCTGATGAAGGTTCTCAGTCATCCAGGTCATCGTCATTCCGTAAAAATTCAAAAAATATCCACTGGACTTGGTTTTCAAGATTTGAAGACGTTAAACGTCTAGACGAGAAAGCTTCCTGGAGAGGTGGCGAAACCTCTTCAAGTCCAGTGGATATTTTTTGAATTTTAAGGAAAGTTGTTTTAATTCCTACCCTGCAAACAGGAAACTATTCTGTTAAAGTAACTACATATGATTAAGTAAATGCAAAAAAAAACTTTTGCATTTTTTTTTCAGTGTAAATGAGGTTGACTTCAGTATCACCATACTTACATTAATCTTACTAGAATTTTGTAGAAATAAGCAGAACAAAATCCCAAAAGTGGCTCTTTGCATAACATATCTAATCATACTTTGGTTGAATAAATGATTTGAAACTTTGTTTTCTGTTTGAACTCAATTACTCCTATTTTTTCTGTAGAAACTGTCACAAAGACAAATGGTTAAAGTTTTCTTTTTCTAATATGTTGATAAAGTCAAACATTTTGATTGCCTCTAGTTTTTTTCTTAACATGGCTGTAACTCTCACTCCTTTTCACAGACTCCCACATTTACCACCTCAAATGAAAATGCCCATCTGTTGGTTTCTCCTAATTGCACCCCATTTGGCTTGTCAGAACATTAACTCAGCAGGAACCATATAACCATATTTTTCTGAGAGTACAAAACTCCACAGGAGACTCTAGTGATGGGGAAGGTGTGTGTTTGTTAGAATGAAAGTCAACACTAGGATTACAGATTAAAACATCAGCTGAATAGATGTAACTTCTTTGTATGTTGGTCCACTTTCACTTGGCAGCAGGAACAAACTGTGAAAACAAGACTGACTAATGATCACCAATGGAGATATGTGTGAGCAAACTAATTCATACAAACATTGGCGTCCTATTTGGAGTCAAGTTTCTGGTCATCATTTGTCTTTTTTTCCTACAAGGCTTGAGAAAAATGCATTTGCCTTCTCTTAGCATAACTAGTTTTATCAATCTAGAGATATCAGATAGTAAAACCTTTCATTAAGAGAGATTGTGTCATGTTGTTTCCTCTCTTTCACTTAAAATGGATCAGTATAAACCAAGCTTGTATTGAATTTAATTTTGCTCTTTCATTATGGCCATAAACAGATACTATTCAAGCAAACGATTTACTGTATTCATGTTCTCTGGACATTTTTGGAAGAAACAACATTTTTCAGATGTTTCACTGACAGTGTTGGCAAACTTGCTAACATTGTAAAACTTCATGCTACCTTTTCAATAATGCTGTCTTTAATGTTAATGTAAAAATCAATGTCAAGTTCGATAAATAATATTCATAAATTGAATCAAAATCATAATAAATCATTAAAGCCTAAGCCCTGAGGGTCTTAGGAGCAAATTCCACCCTGATATTTCATTTTGTGAATTAAAGCAAGTACAGCTCTAAAACTGTAAATTGGAAATGGAATTGTTTGTATTTGTATGACAGAAAGGCATTGAGGAATACTTTTCAGGTGGAACTACTATTTTAAATGTCACCAAGTCTGATTTATAGGTGATTAAACAAAGAAAAAATGAAAAATATTTAGCCTCGGCAAATTTTTTTCAAAATAAAACACTGCAAAACACCATGTTACCCCAAATGAAACTTTGGATGAGCCCCCAGATTTAATAGATCCACCTCTTGACTATAAGTCAAGCAAATTTGGACTGAATAAGTTGAAGCATGTTTGTTCCACAAAGGTTTTAGTCGGCAGTGTGCTAGGTGGAAATGGGATTTTAGCACAATACCAAAAGTGCAAAAATGTGTTGTTCCATTAATAAAAGGGAATCTGGCCAGACAAATATGCTGATTCACATTATTAGAGATCTTCTGCATAAGAAAAAAGCATTTCCTCATAAGAATTAGCTGTTGTTTCATTAAAATTTACCAATATTATCATCAAACTGAATAGAAAATAAGAATAACAGAGTAAGCTTATGTACCTCTGACCCTGACTTGGAAAGGTCTGAGCCTTTAGTTCCCAATGAAACTTGAGGCTATTGGGGGTGTGGCTAAAAATGAATACCTTGCATTACTCCCGCCGGATCACACATGTCAAGTGGAATTTTGAATCTCATTTTAGTTGTTAACACAGCTATAAAACAAAAAGTACTTGTGAAAAGATACATTTGAAACATGTTTTATAAGTTTTATAGCCCCATTTGAAAGGAGTGTGGATGAAACACTGTGTGACTGTAAATAGATAAACATGAGCAGGTGTCAGTTGGGCCCTGAACCAGGCCAGCTGGGCTTAAGGAGTTAAAAACAATGACAACTGTGGATGAAAAGGATGATTTCATTTAAATCTTGGAGGCATAGGGAATCTAAATTGGACCTTGGGCCTTCCTGGTTGCCCACCGCCTCCCCCCTATTAGCAGCACTGAGTCACCTATGTGGCAACTTCTGCCACTTTTCGCCCCCATGCTGTCACTTATGTACTTACAAATATTAGAGCTAACATTCCTGAAGGACACTGTTTGTCCACGGTGATGGAGCTCCTCTGATTCACATCACATTCTCCGTTTTATAATGCTGAAGGACAGAAGAGAATGGGCTTCATGGGAACATTTTTATGCTGGACGTGCTCTCTGAAACACCAGTGAGACTGAAAGTAAAATAGAAAAAAGAGATTACTTTTGCCAGTAAACCTTGATAGCAAAAAATAGGTTTGTCTATTTAATGAAATTTACTCAAGAAGGAGAAAGGGAAGGCTCAGGAACATCATGACTCATGGTTCAATAACAGTGGTGCTTTAGGGCCACCTGGTGGACATAATAGGTATCAAAGTCACAGAAGGGAGAAATGTAAAAATCAAAGATATTAAATGTGTACTCTCTTATTCTAATCATCATAATATTTTTTGTGTTATTCCCTGTGTTTTTCCACAAAACAATCTAATACATGTACTGAATGCTTTTGAAATTATAAACTGATTACTCAACAACAAGCATGCCGCAGAAAAGTGACACCAGGATAGTTCCTAAAGCTGGCTATCATGACCAAAACATTATTCATTCATTCCTGCTCACTGAAATTCTCTGATCTGATGGATTTTCAAACACAAAAATTAATGTATAAGCTAGAAATAAACGTTTACTATTTGCTGAAAAAGATGAAGCGTATATTTACAGGGATAATCTGAATTTCAAAATCCTGTGTGGTCTGACACACATGAAAGTAATGTGCATTTCAATAAACTGTGTAAAGCAATGTCAAAGCATTAGACTGTTTAGGGAAAAGGCTTCAAATGGTTTTTCTATAAAAGATATATCAGATAAAAGAAGCTTTAAAAGCTTCAAAAGATCCTTAGACTTAGACAGAATTTATTGTCATTTTGTACACACAGAGTGTAGACAAAAAGAAATTTCATTCAGTACAGCTCTCAGGACTTTTTCATCTTTTAAAGTGCAGCAGTTATAAAAGGTAATAAGCAGTAATACATATAAACATAGGACTGTATATATGTATGTATCCATTTAGGTGACCGGACGTGAAGTTTTCTGGAAACTAAACTGAACTTTTCAAGCTTGACCATGACCTGGATGACTTAGAAGCTTCACAGTTATGAACCGAAAGAATGGCGGTAAACAACAATGGGCCAGATAATATCACATTCAGAATATAACAAAAATCAAGAAAAACACCACCTCTGAAAGGATATTGGCTGAGCTGCAAGACATGACTGAAGAAGAAATGAAAAAATATGCATATAATCTTTTATTTATAGGTTATGATTTCCAAATAAAAATGTTTTTATAATTTTTATTTAACCTACAACCTTTTACTGGGTTTCTTTTAAGAAGTTTTTTTTGTTTGTTTTACTGTAGCATAGAGAAAATCTTTAAGGTGCAGCTTTACTCTTTTAGTTCACAATAGCTTCCAAAATATGTGACATATACAGCTAACTTTAGTAGGGTCACTTTTATTTAGTATTGGATGTTAGCGCAGCATTCTACACTGTTGACCACTTAATTGGAGTGCTTGGGAAACTGGTTTGCTCTTTCTGGTACAGGACAGGACTGGGTTAAATCCAACGTGTAGGCCAGGTCATTTTTTGCATCAGTATCAAAATCAAACAAAATCACATGTGTTCCCCCAAGGTTCCATCCTAGGGCCACTTTTATATGACATCTACATGCTCCCCCTCATTCAGATGTTCATAAATAAAATATAATCATGATTACGTAGACGACACAGAGCTGTACATTACGATGTGACCAGGTGACTAAGAACTCATTCAAGCACAGCTGATTCAAGATTAAATGTATTTTTGGACCAAAAGAAAAGTGCAACAGTAAGTACACAGCTTTAGTTAATACAACTAGAAACAACCAATCGGATGCAAAAATCTGGGTGTAAGGATGTAGAGTTTAACTCCTGAACCTTCAGAGGTTCATAAAGACAGTATCAATGTCAGCCTTCTATCGTCTAAGAACTAATGCCTCATAACAAATAAATTAATAATCTTATGTATAATTGACTAGTGTAATGGTGTCTTTAAATTTCTGCCTGAAAAGTCGATCAGACAGCTGAAGTTGAAGTCTTTTTCCTGAGTACTCACCAAAACTAAGATAGTGGAGCACATCACCCAAAAAAGACTAAAGTTTTTACACTTGCTACTGCTCTCTGAGAGACAAGATTAACAGTCCATAAATCATTAAACAGCAAAGCCACAACATATATTACAGACTTACTGTCATTGCTACAGCTACCCAGAAATCTCAAGTCATTTGTCTCTAATCTACTTTGCATACTTGGAACCAAATATAGAGAAGCAGCTCGACTAATCTAGAATACACTCCCAAAAAACGGTAAAAGCACTTTAGCTCTCTGTTGATTTTTATATATATATATATATATATATATATATATATATATATATATATATATATATATATATATATATATATATATATATATATATATATATATATATATATATATATATATATATATATATATATATATATATATATATATATATATGTGTGTGTGTTGTCGAAGGGGTAAGGTTTTTTTTTTTTGGTTTTTTTTACAGTGCCCTGTCTGGCAATGTGGCAATAAAAATGATTGTCTTGATGCCAAATAGAGCCCAACAGATTTTACTTTCACAAGTGTAGCAGTATAGCAATTGCCATATTGCTCCACTTGTTTCATGCATATAAATTGCTTTATTATAATTATGCAGGGAGTTTTACAGTTTATATGGACACTGCAATGTAAATAGTGCAGAAAAACAGAAGAAGAAAAGGAAAAAAGAAAAAAAGAGAAAAGAAGAAAGAAAGAAGCGATAGAAAGGAGACAATGACAAGTCACAGGGGTAAGTTGACACATTGCAATTATCTTCTCCACCAGAGGGTGCAACTAAAAACTAGAATATTAGTCTTCTTCCTTTGCATGGTCAGGTCCTATGGACTGAGTGAGAAGAAGACAACACATAGTTGGTTTAGATGACCACTAATTGAACATTTTCCACTAGCAAAAGTAACAAATATTGACAATATTTTTTATTACAAGTTTAATTCAGATAAAAATCCTAGGTGTTATACATGTGGACTTGTTAAAATAGATATTAAGACATTCTGTCATACATCAGTCAATGTTCTGATTTAAGTTAATGTTAAGTTAGAGCTAGAATTAGCAAACATGGTCATTTGTTGGGCAACTTGTCACAGTCATTTTGGGGTAAGTTGTCACATGTGACCACTACCCCAAAAGGATAATTTTCAAATAATAATTTATATAAGCACACCCTAATGAAGATTTTACTTAGTGTTTATAGAAAAAGGTGTGGTTTAAAAGAAAGGAGAAAATTAAAAGATGGTCAGGAGTTATAAAAGAACAACCCCGGGAAAGCACTCAGCATTTATGGCAAGTACTTATCCAATCACTGCAATCCCACATAACATTCAGAGTGGCTTTCGTGCAACAGGGATTCAGCCTTACAACAGGGAAGTGTTCTTGGAGACAGAATTTGCTCAGATCACCCTTTTTTAGTCCCCGTGTTGGTCCTTATCGAACCATTTGGAAGCAGCCATGCAGGGGAACCATGGTTGCAGTGGATGATATGCAAAGGCTGTGCACATTAAGAATGCACCCCTAGCAATTTGGTCTACGTATGCTAAAACTCAACTGATATGGAGAGTCTGACTAGTGGGATCTCCTTTTGTTCCAGGACCAGTTATTTTTTTCTGTAATGCTCGTTGCATAATATTTCATGATATTTCATATTCCAAATATAATAAGAGTAAACTATTGTAATTTATCCACTTTAAATAAGAACAACAGTTTGTCCTTATTTTACTGGTTGCAAAATCCAGTGTGAATCTTACCCCACATAGCGTGACAACTTACCCTCTGGTGGGGCAAGTTGTCACATGGTGACGATGTCGAATTGATTGCTTACATCTCTGTACTGACACAAGATAGGAACCTGACATGAATACAAAATATATACCTGAAACTACTACATATTTTTTTGATATATGATGTTTCGATTCCATATCAGTGAATTAGGTGTGACAACTAGCCTATATATATACACTATATTGCCAAAAGTATTTGCTCACCTGCCTTGACTCACATATGAGCTTAAGTGACATCCCGTTCCTAATCCATAGGGTTCAATATGACGTCGGTCCACCCTTTGCAGCTAGAACAGCTTCAACTCTTCTGGGAAGGCTGTCCACAAGGTTTAGGAGTGTGTTTATGGGAATTTTTGACCATTCTTCCAGAAGCGCATTTGTGAGGTCGCACACTGATGTTGGACGAGAAGGCCTGGCTCTCAGTCTCCGCTCTAATTCATCCCAAAGGTGTTCTATCAGGTTGAGGTCAGGACTCTGTGCAGGCCAGTCAAGTTCATCCACACCAGACTCTGTCATCCATGTCTTTATGGACCTTGCTTTGTGCACTGGTGCACAGTCATGTTGGAAGAGGAAGGGGCCAGCTCCAAACTGTTCCCACAAAGTTGGGAGCATGGAATTGTCCAAAATGTCTTGGTATGCTGAAGCATTCAGAGTTCCTTTCACTGGAACTAAGGGGCCAAGCCCAGCTCCTGAAAAACAACCCCACACCATAATCCCCCCTCCACCAAACTTTACACTTGGCACAATGCAGTCAGACAAGTACCGTTCTCCTGGCAACCGCCAAACCCAGACCCGTCCATCAGATTGCCAGATGGAGAAGCGCGATTCGTCACTCCAGAGAACGCGTCTCCACTGCTCTAGAGTCCAGTGGCGGCGTGCTTTACACCACCGCATCCGACGCTTTGCATTGCACTTGGTGATGTATGGCTTGGATGCAGCTGCTCGCCCATGGAAACCCATTCCATGAAGCTCTCTGCGCACTGTTCTTGAGCTACATGAAGTTTGGAGGTCTGTAGTGATTGACTCTGCAGAAAGTTGGCGACCTCTTCGCACTATGCGCGTCAGCATCCGCTGACCCCGCTCCGTCAGTTTACGTGGCCTACCACTTCGTGGCTGAGTTGCTGTCGTTCCCAAACACTTCCATTTTCTTATAATACAGCTGACAGTTGACTGTGGAATATTTAGGAGCGAGGAAATTTCACGACTGGATTTGTTGCACAGGTGGCATCCTATCACAGTTCCACGCTGGAATTCACTGAGCTCCTGAGAGCGACCCATTCTTTCACAAATGTTTGTAAAAACAGTCTGCATGCCTAGGTGCTTGAATTTATACACCTGTGGCCATGGAAGTGATTGGAACACCTGATTCCAATAATTTGGATGGGTGAGCAAATACTTTTGGCAATATAGTGTATATATATATATATATATATATATAAATATATATATATATATATATATAAATATATATATATATATATATATATATATATATATATATATATATACGTATACATACATATATATATATATATATACGTATACATACATATATATATATATATATATACGTATACATACATATGATATACATACTTATGATCCACTTATTTTCATGTGTCCCTTTATATATCATTAACTGTTTGTGTTGCTCCCATGCTAATTCAATATACATTTCTTACCACATAAGATAAGCTTTACCATCTGCCAAAAGTCACTCAGCAGGGCAGCTGCTCCCCAACCTCAGCCTTAGAATGATGACTGCCCTACCAATTGTGTCCGCTAGGGGTCAGACTCCTTCGCGTTGTCTTCTTGCACTGTGAGACATCCCGAGTCCCAGATGTCTCAAATGAGTTTGCAGTCCTCCTCCCATTAATCAGTCTGATTATACTAATACGTAAGGGAGGGGGGGACCAAACAACATAATATATCTATCTATCTATCTATTATCTATCTATCTATCTATCTATCTATCTATCTATCTATCTATCTATCTATCTATCTATCTATCTATCTATCTATCTATCTATCTAAACATTTCAAAAAAACATGTGAAATGGCTAGATGGCTTAAATTAAACGTATTAGCCATTTTAGTTATAGTCATAGTTGGTCATAGTTGATATGCAGGTATTAAACATATTTTTTATTAAGACTACATAGAAAATGTTCCTTTACTTGTCTACAATATTCTATTATTAAACGTTTTTTTCATTAACTGTAAGTGGGAAATCATCATTAGTAGAAACAATGCCTTGAAAACATTAATCTATATATTAAAATTAATCTAAATAAGGCATCTCACTCAGTCACTGAGATTTGATTCTGAAAAAAAACTTGAAAAACTTGAATGTCTTTTTTGCTTTTTAGTGTGTGTGTGTGTGTGTGTATATATATATATATATATATATATATATATATATATATATATATATATATATATATATATACACACACACACTAAAAAGCAAAAAAGACATATATATATATATATATTTATTTTTTTTTTTTCCCCAAACTCAAAATTTGCTAGATGAACCTGAAACAATTTGTCTCTCTCCTGGCTGGCTCCTCTCTGTTTCCCACCCAAATCCAAAAGGGTGAATCGTAAGGGGGTCATGTCTGGCCACCTCTCTGGAGAATAACAGGGTCTCTGTCTGCTCTCCAAACCTCCAACGGTTCTGTGCTGTCCCTATGGCAACAGCCAAGGACCCTGCAAGGCCCCCAGACTGGAACATCCAAACAGATGCCCATAATTAACATGGCTATATGGAGGTGTCAGTGCTGCCAGTCTCCCTTACAGGGAGGCAGACCCTCTCCCAGACCTGTCAGAGGTCCATAGGGCTGAGTAAAAAATGACTGCCCTCTGGTGTGTGTGTGTTTTGTGTGTGTATTCATTGGAAGATCTCGGTATGGGAGCTGTCTGGACAACTGTCTACTCTAAAATAACTTTTTTTTTTACTTTTTTTTCTATCGCCTTTGCACTAAGCTTAAATCTCTTCTGCAAAATGCAATACATGCTTTGAGGTCACCGCAGTGTGTTTAGCATGTAGAGTGAGATGTGAGTGGGACAGCTTGTCCATGCACTGTCTGACTGACACGGCTGGCTGACTATCAAATAGTATCTCATCTTCCCAAGCACTAACACTACCAGACCTTGGTAAACATGTACGTCTGAAAATGTTTACCTGAACTTACAGTTATTATGCTTTAGAACACTCATCACTTATATCTTGATGTCTTGTTATTGTCATGATGGGTTCACTGAAAGCGACCCAAGAATGCAGAACACCACTGACGGACACAAGGATGAAAGTTTAACAGTTTTATTAATGCACAAGCACACTGAATATACGGGTTCTGGTTCGGGGCCTGGATTCTGGTTCACCGGAGTCTGCGTGAGAGAGAGTTCAGTTAGCGTTGCCAACAGAGGTTTGATTTCCAGAAGTTCACTGATTGTACCTTGAGGGTTCTTGAGGTTAGCTTTGGGAGAGTCACTGTTGGTTCTAGAGAAGAGTTCATCAGCAGAGTCCGTTAGCTGCTTCAGCGTCTCACGTCTAATTAGAACAGACCTTGGCCTTGGGTTTCCCAGCTCTAGTCCAGAGCTGCTTGGAGGTTCTCTGTGAATCTTCAGGTTTGGCTCAGAGGTAGGGTGGCCATTTCTATAGCACCAAAAAGGAGGACATTGTGCGGCATATCAATAAATTACTAAAAGAGGATGCTTGTGTAGCTGAATAGAACAAAATATTAAAGAAATGTAAAAAAGAATTGGTTCCCAGCATTTGTATTTATTTAATACATTGTGGTGTTTAAAAAGTGACAATTTTTTAACACGATTAATTTGCACAGAACTCCTGCAATTGATCATAAAGCAGTTGTTTGGAAAAGAAGCTCCAGAAAGAGCTAGAGAATAGGACGATGCAAACTGCAAAAAGTGGCTGGAAAAGAGGAATTCATGACATGGCCGCAGCCTGTCGAGAGTAAAGATGATTTCACCATGTTCTCTATCTATCCATATATATATATATATATATATATATATATATATATATATATATATATATATATAAACTTGAGTCATGGAACTGTGCTTACAGCTCCTTATTTCATGTAAACTAATAACTTGTGTACATGATACTTGTTGATGGCATTAAAATTATTTCTAATAGCATTAAAAGAGCATTAAATTAGAGTTCCTCATTCCTGTATAAAACCTGTGAACGCTTAATTTAATCTGACATATTAAAAAAATCCCCATCATCATCCAGCAGATGTTCAGTTTCTGCCCAAATATTTTCTTTCTGTTGTGGATTTTTGTAACAGGGATAACTAGGATCATACATAGTTTGTATGAACTCTGTTTATTCTCTGCTTCCAAACTCATCATCTCTTCATCCATTCCTGCAATAAGAATTTTCTTTTAAAATTGTGAGATTCACTCTAGAATCTCACAACTTCTTCCTGGTCTGATTATTTAATTAATTGCTCTTAGTTTTTGGGAATATATACAAACTATGCTCTAATTTCTAGATACCGATCTGTTTTTACTATAATTTAATTTGACAAACCGGGTCTTCTCTACATTCTTTTTTCTGTTTGGAATAGCGGGTCTTGATCTGGACGGACCGGAGGGGAGCAAAAAATAGCTCAGCTCCGTATTTTGACGGTGAAGGAGAAGACGTACGTGGGCGGTGACGAGCGGAGGATGTGGAACAGCTCTCATTGATTTACATGACAGACAAGTACTCCGTACGTGAGCGGGGCGGAGCGCTGACGGAGTATGTGGAATCTGGGAGTAAAGGAGGACAAATACACGTCCGGCTGGGTGCAGCGCCGGACGCCGGACAGTGCAATGAAAATCCGGACTGTCCGCCCTAAAGCCGGACATCTGGCCACCCTACTCAGAGGGTCGGCTCGGCAGGTTAGCTCTTCCAGAGCTTTCACAGGGGAGGCACAGGTTTCCTGGAAAACAGACACAGGGGTTAGAATCCTAGCTGGATTCAAAAGTCATCGAATTACTCAGAGGATCTAGGCTTAAGCGCTGACCAACTGGAACAACACTGCGGCGTTGAGGCAAGGTCTGAAGACAGCTTAAGTAGTGGATCCTCTGATGATCTTGACGAGCTGCAGCTGTGCAGGAGGCTCCCTCAGAGGATCCACGGCGGACTCTGCTGGAGAAAGGTGGAATTTCTCCAGCTCCCAACAGTACCCCCCCCTCAACGACCGCTCCTTGGCGGTCCGGAAGAGGTTGATGGGCAAGAACGCTCGTACTCCTCGATAAGGGCCGGATCGAGGATGTACGAGCCTGGAACCCACTGGCGATCCTCCGGTCCGTAGCCCTCCCAGTCGACGAGGTACTGCCATCCGCGACCTCGTCGACGGGAGTCCACGATGCGACGAACCGTGAAGGCCGGATGTCCATCAACCTCCAGGGCGGGTGGTGGGGAGTCGGACGTATCACAGAGGGCTCGAGGAGACAGGCTTGATCTGAGACACGTGGAAGGTGGGGTGGATCCGGAGGGACTGAGGTAATTGGAGACGGACGGCTGAAGGATTGATGACTCGGGTGATCCTGTAGGGTCCGATGAATCTAGGGGAGAGTTTTCGAGACATCCCCTTGAGGGGGATGTCTCGAGTGGACAGCCATACCTCCTGGCCTTCGGAGTACTCGGGGGCTGGGCGTCTCCTGGCGTCAGCGAAGCGCTTAGTGGATTCTGTAGACTGGTTGAGAGTGGCGATGGTCTCCCTCCAGATCCTTTGGCAACGGCGGATGTGATGGTTGACGGACTGCACCGAAATCTCTCTCTCGTCTGCGGGAAAAAGAGGTGGTTGATAGCCGAGACTGACCTGAAAAGGGGATTGTCCAGTGGATGCAGATCTGAGGGAGTTATGGGCGTATTCTATCCATGGAAGAAATTGGCTCCAGTCCACGGGGTTGTTCGACGTGAGGCAGCGAAGGGTGGATTCCAATTGCTGATTCATACGCTCAGTCTGACCATTCGATTGGGGATGGTAACCAGAGGTGAGAGAGGGTTTGCAGCCGAGAGCAGAACAGAAAGCCTTCCAGACCTGGGAGATGAACTGCGGGCCTCTGTCCGAGAGGATCTCTTGGGGAATGCCGTGTAGCCGGAAAACATGCTTGATGAGAAGCTGGGCTGTCTGGAAGGCCGTGGGAAGTTTTCTGAGGGGAATAAGATGGCAGGACTTCGAGAAACGGTCAACAATAGTGAATATGGTGGACATACCTCGAGAGACAGGGAGACCGGTGACTAAATCGATGGCGATATGGGACCAGGGACGCGAGGGAACAGGAAGTGGTTGAAGCAGGCCAGAAGGAGGTTGGTGTGAGGCTTTGTTACGGGCACATGTGGGGCAAGCCAACACATACTCCTTTACGTCCCTGTGGAGAGTTGGCCACCAGAAGCGTCTGGAGATGAGAGCTACTGTTCTACTGACTCCTGGATGAGCAGAGAATTTGGCGGCATGCATCCACTGGATGAGACAGGACCTGACGGAAGATGGAACATAGGTACGGTTAGGGGGACCGTTACCTGGATCGGGTTCAGTGGCCAGGGCTGAGTTGATGAGGTCAGTTATTTCCCAGTTGACTACTCCCACTGTACAGATAGCCGGAAGAACAGGTTCAGGTGTCTCGGGATGATCGACGGAGTAGAGACGAGAGAGAGAATCGGGCTTCACGTTCTTGGATCCGGGTCTGTAGGAGATGATTAGGTTAAACCGAGAAAAGAAGATTGACCACCTGGATTGGCGGGGATTAGCTTGTTTGGTTGACTGGATGTAAGCCAGGTTCTTGTGGTCTGTCCATACAAGAACCGGGTGCTCAGCTCCTTCCAGCCAATGCCTCCATTCCTCCAACGCCAGTTTGATGGCCAGAAGTTCTCGGTCACCCACATCATAATTTTGCTCAAAGGAAGAAAGCCTACGGGAAAAGAAAGCACAGGGGTGTATCTTCTGATCTGAGTCTAGTCTCTGGGTTAGGACTGCTCCAACACCGGAATCTGAAGCATCCACCTCTAGGATAAATGCTTCACTGGATCAGGTTGCATGAGGACTGGTGCTCTGGAAAATAATGACTTTAATTTTTCAAATGCTGCTTGAGCCTCGGGAGTCCACTGAAAACTGCGTTTGACAGAGGTCAGAGAAGTTAATGGAAGGGCGGTCTGGCTGTAGTTTCTGATAAATCGACGATAGAAGTTAGCAAAACCCAAAAACCTTTGTAGTTGTTTGCGGTTCTCTGGAACTGGCCAGTCTAAAACTGCCTTAATCTTGTCCTCGGATGGTTTAACCTGGCCGCCCTCGAGCACAAACCCCAAAAAGGTGACTGAAGGTTGATGAAATTCACACTTCTCGGCTTTCACGAACAGTTTGTTCTCCAGCAGTCTCTGTAAAACAAGACGGACATGTTTCTTATGTTCTTCGAGGTCCTTGGAGTAAATGAGAATGTCATCAATGTACACGAAAACAAATACGTTGAGAAAGTCTCTTAGAACATCGTTAACGAGGGCCTGGAAGCAGGCTGGAGCGTTGGTTAGACCAAAGGGCATAACAAGATATTCGAATTGGCCCAAGGGTGTTTTGAAGGCAGTTTTCCATTCGTCGCCTTCACGGATCCTAAGGAGATGATAAGCGTTTCTTAAATCCAGTTTAGAAAATACAGTAGCTCCCTGTACGGGCTCAAAAGCAGAGGCAAGAAGAGGCAGTGGGTATTTGTTTTTAATAGTGATCTGGTTCAAACCTCGGTAGTCAATACAAGGTCTCAGGGAACCATCCTTCTTTCCCACGAAGAAGAACCCGGGGCCCAATGGAGAAGATGAAGGGCGAATTATTCCAGCAGCTAATGATTCGTTGATGTATTTTTCCATTGTTTCTCTCTCGGGCTTAGAAATTTTATACAATCTACTGCTAGGTAAAGGAGCACCAGGTAAAAGTTCAATGGCGCAATCGTATGGTCTGTGTGGAGGTAGGGACGTCGCACTGACCTTACTGAAGACTGGGGCTAGATCATGGTACTCAGAGGGAACTGAAGAAAGGTCAGGAGAGTCCATCTCCCCCCCACCTCTAGGAGACCCCACCAAGGGGGCAGCAGAACGAAGGCATGTCTCGTGGCATGAGATGGACCATGATTCCAGGTGACGTTTAGTCCAGTTAATGTGAGGATTATGCTTCTCCAACCATTCAAAACCGAGCACCAGCGGGGAACATGCAGAGGGAAAAACAAAAAATGTTATAGTCTCTCGGTGGTTACCTGACAGAAGTAGCTCGAGGGGCTGAGTTTGGTGGGTAACTTGATGGAGTCTTCTTCCGTCAATAGCGGATACACTGAGAGGCTGAGTCAGGGGAATGGTTTCAATTTGGAGTTGCTGGACGGGGTTTGAATCGATAAGGTTACATTCACAACCTGAGTCGATAAAAGCTGAGAAGGAGAGGCTCTGGTTAGCACAGAAAAGTGTGGCAGGCAGCAACAGTCGAGGAGATTTCTTAGAGTTTATTTGGCCCGCCAGACTCCTCAGATCCTCTGGCGGGCCCAGGCTTTTGATTTAGCCGGGCAGGAAGCAATGAAGTGTCCACTCTCACCACAGTAGATACATAGTTTGCTTAGAAGTCGCCTTTGCCTCTCCTCTGGAGTGAGCCTAGTGTGTCCCACCTGCATGGGTTCAACATCCCTTTTGCCCGAAAGAGAGGCCTGAGTAGGCAACGATAGAGACTGGGACTTAGGTCTCTGAATGGGCTGCTGCTCTGTAGAGGAAGAACAAACAGTCACGTTATGTGAGGCAGAAGAAAGTGTAACCTGTTTCTTTGAACTGTTTCTGGCACGAATTCTATTATCCAATCTAATGGAAAGGCGAATAAGATCTTCGAGGGTAGCAGGTTCGTCGAGGGTTGCTAGCTCATCTTTTATGTGCTCATTTAATGCCATGAAAAAGGCTCCCTTTAGGGCGCTTTGGTTCCATCCGGAAGCTGCCGCTTTAACCCGGAAGTTAATGGAAAATTCAGCCACCGAAGAGTCTCCCTGTTTTAGGTAGAAAAGAGCTCTGGAATCAATAGTTTGGTCAGTTTCTTGGTTGAATACCTGGTTAAATTCAGAGATGAAGTCAGAGTAATAGCAGTTTAAGCTATCGTCGGTGGCAAATCTTGCCTGAGCCCACTCCCAGGCTCTTCCTGTTAGCTGAGAAAGAATAAAGGTTATCTTCTTGTAGTCAGTGGGAAAGCTGCCAGGGGAGTTCATAAAAATCAAACGACACTGAAATAAAAATCCTTTGCAATCTTTCATGTTACCAGAAAATCTTTCTGGAAGGCTAGGGCGGAACTCAGATGACGTCACTGCTGGTGACCTCGGAGGTGGAACTGGACCCGGAAATGGTTGTGGTACTGGTGTAGCGTTAGCATTGTTCAAACGACTGGTGAAGTTTCGGACAACATGATCTTGGAAATCTATGCGGGAGTTTAACTCACTCAGAGCTTGAACTTGTCTGTGGATTTGGGCATCCCCCTCCTCCAATAGTTGACGGAGATGTTCTGCTGGGCCTTGAGTTTGGCCGCAGTGTTCTGTCATGATGGGTTCACTGAAAGCGACCCAAGAATGCAGAACACCACTGACGGACACAAGGATGAAAGTTTAACAGTTTTATTAATGCACAAGCACACTGAATATACGGGTTCTGGTTCGGGGCCTGGATTCTGGTTAACCGGAGTCTGCGTGAGAGACAGTTCAGTTAGCGTTGCCAACAGAGGTTTGATTTCCAGAAGTTCACTGATTGTACCTTGAGGGTTCTTGAGGTTAGCTTTGGGAGAGTCACTGTTGGTTCTAGAGAAGAGTTCATCAGCAGAGTCCGTTAGCTGCTTCAGCGTCTCACGTCTAATTAGAACAGACCTTGGCCTTGGGTTTCCCAGCTCTAGTCCAGAGCTGCTTGGAGGTTCTCTGTGAATCTTCAGGTTTGGCTCAGAGGGTCGGCTCGGCAGGTTAGCTCTTCCAGAGCTTTCACAGAGGAGGCACAGGTTTCCTGGAAAACAGACACAGGGGTTAGAATCCTAGCTGGATTCAAAAGTCATCGAATTACTCAGAGGATCTAGGCTTAAGCGCTGACCAACTGGAACAACACTGCGGCGTTGAGGCAAGGTCTGAAGACAGCTTAAGTAGTGGATCCTCTGATGATCTTGACGAGCTGCAGCTGTGCAGGAGGCTCCCTCAGAGGATCCACGGCGGACTCTGCTGGAGAAAGGTGGAATTTCTCCAGCTCCCAACAGTTATGTTTCATTTGGGTTTTGTATGATAAACCAACAGAAATTTTAGAGTAGAAGAAATAGTTTTCTTTTTTATTTCCTAATTCACAAATTAAAGCCTGGAAAAATAAGGTGTCCGTTCGTTTTTTTTTTTTTAAATAGCTCAAGCTTCTCGTCGAGCAAAAAGAAAATTGTTAAGAGTTGGTGCAGGTTTTCATTTGGCCTTTGACTTGACCATTCCAACCCATATGCTTGTATCTAGACCCCTACAGGTAGCTATGGTGTATATGTTTTGTCCTGCTGGATGGTTAACCTAAAGTGTAGTCTTGACTGTTTAGTCAAAAGGGCTCTTCCAATGAGCGGGGAATAGCTGCATCTCCTCCAGAGATACCATTGTCCTTTGGCTGCATATCTAAATGTGTCCAATATCAGATGATTGAATGAACAGTGCTCTGTAAACTAAACAAAGTGTGGGATCCCTTTCATATCCTAATTCTGCTTTAAAACTCTACTTAGCTTTACCCCTGATCAATTGCTGCTTTACTAATGTTGTCTTTAATGTGTTTTTTTTTTTATCTATTGTTAACAGAGTAAAGGGAGCCGAACAATAGGTAAACCAACAAGTTTAACTATTTGCATTTAAAACTGCATTGGCAAAAACATTTCTGGCTATAAAGTGATGAGAAATGGAAAGTTTAAAGGGTGTCCTTCAAAAACATAGTCTAGCAATGAAGAATATTCTTTTATCAATTCAGTAAATAGCATCGTGTTTCTGTAATTTTCTGGGGGGGAAAATCTGTTGTTAAGCTCCTGTTTAAATGAGAGAGACCCTCCGCTGCTGTTAATGTCCACATTAGACCGTTTTTTTTCTATTATATTTAACAATTCTGTGAAATAAAATCCTGATCTTTTTCCCTGTCTTGACAGGGCATCTAATCCTTAATAAGCTAAAGACACGTCTATCTGTTGGACCACTGACTTCAAAGGTCAGGGAATGCAGTGTCTACTCGTTTACGAGTTCATCAACACCCCAGTGGTCAGCAGCACACTCCAACGCATGGACAGGGGTCAAAAGATGGTGTTCACCTTTGACCTGCCCTGCCCCCTGTAATAAGATGTTTCCCTTCACACTGATCAATTGGTTCCTTTCAGGAGGTAACATAAAATGCCTTTATGAGGTTGTCCAAACCTAACATTCCATGCCTGTTTAAAGGAGGCCATTGAAAGGCCACATCCTTGTAAACCAGCTACAAAATAAAGGTATATCATGCAGCTGAGTTATAGGAGTCTTATCTACAGAGGTGAACTGCAGATGCATCTTTAAATAAATGCTAAATGCACTATTGGAAATTCCCACACGCAAAAAGAAAGAATATAATGCTTGCTATGCAAAATACCATGGTCTTCACAGACACAAGTGAAGAATCTAAATGGCTGGTGAACAGTTTATTCCCTGGAGGGGATCAGCGAGACAGCCAGTTATGGGACCTCATATGCAGGACGGTGGGGAGGTGGGACAGAGGCTGTCTGGGACAGAGCCAGCCAATTATACTATGGCTAGACACACTTATACTTACATGTGGGAATCCCCTGTAATCAACTAAAGATGACAATAATGAAGAAATCAGGTCCAAATGGAAAAGAGACAAGAGAGCAATATTTTTATTTTATTTAAACTTAATTAACATATAGCACTTTATAAGAATTGCAATTATTGCTATTAGCTTCATCAGCATTTAAATATTACAAATTTATAAGATCACTGACAAAATCAATCAATAACCTTTTTATGTTGTTTTAATTCTATGTACTTGTTTTACTGTTTTAATAATATGTGTTTGTTTTTATGAATTAACTTGTTTTTTATCATTTAACCTGTTCTGTTTTTGTTTTTCATGAAATTGGGTTTAAGAATGTTATATGAAAGTCAATCAATTAATAAAACTGAAAATGATTGATTAAAACATCAGTGCTTTCCAAAACACTGAGTAAGGGAACCATTACAGAAACAAGTAATTATTTAGTTTTTTTAGTTTCCTGTTGTTTATGTTCCTCTTTTGTAAATTTTTTGGTCATTTATTGACCAGGTTTAGGTTCTTTCTAACGCTTATTTTGTTTTACATTATGTTAGATCTTTTCCCTGAATTCCGCTCTGCTTTGTATTCTCTCTTCCTCAGCTTGTTACCTTAAATTTTCTCAGCTTCCTCCTGATTATTTCACCCACCTGCGTTGCTTTCTTCGCTCTTTATTGTTATTTTTCATATTGTTGCTGACTTTTTATCACAAACAAACCTAAATTTGAAGAAATGTAGCTAGAGCATAAGGAAAAGAGAGTAAGAGCTTGCATTTAGAACTGATCAACAAAACAGACCAACTCCATTATCATTAACTTCCTGTAATAAAGGGTAACTGTGTAAACTGTAATAACATGTTGAGAGCACTCCTTGTTGTGTAACCAATAGGTAGCAGGAGTCTATAAAGAAAACTATCACTGATTATATTATCAGTTCCCAACTTTAGGAAGCCATAGGCCTTCATTCATTGACTGTTGTTGGCACCATATTTATAAGCACCCACAATTTCATTATTTTATTCATTCTTTTGATAACAGCTAAACTGTTCAACATTTTTCTTTGATATTTGTAAGCTTTCCACCAAGTGAATCAATCACTGTTAGCCAAACTAAAAAAGGTCTGTTTCCTGATACTCTCGGCTATCTAGCAGACAAAACATAGTGTGTCCAATCCGACCGTCTCCATATCATAAAAAGAGTGTCTCAGGGGTCAGAGTTAGTGCCTCTTCTTTTTTATCAAAAACTTCCACCAAAAAGTGACTAAAGCAACATTTCATTTATATGCCAATGACTTTGTGAGGTACTGTACAGCCGCCACCCCAATCCATAAACTTTTTTTTTACTTTGTTCAGAAAAAAAATTGTTTTATGGTCTAAAACTCATGCTGAATGCAATAAAACCAAAGTTCCATTTTTCTAAACAACCGATTGAAATCACAGCACCTGCCGACCAATCATTGCTTTGCAGTATTTTCACACTGTAATGCTACATCTCTCTTTTAACTCTGCATATTCAGCAGGTAAAACGACCGAAGCTGAGGTGCAGGTTTTTATTTTAGGACTAAATAATGTATTCCATCTTTAAAAAAAAACAACCCTTTTTCCACCTTCATGTTAGTTTTAGATTATGGAGAAGTCCTCCTGTGCATGCATGCCTTTCTCAGAATCTTTATGCTCCGGATGCTGTGTATCATGGTGCATTGAGGTTCATCACAATTTCCTGATCACTAACTGATCCTTTGTTGTATAAACATGTGGGTTGGTCATCACTTAAGGCTGAGACACTAAGAACTATAGTTACAAAGCTGTCATAGGTTTATTTCCCACCTTTCAGCTCTTCTCCAACTGAAGACTTTCAGTTTACACACTCTTTGCTGTTTTTATTCTTCTTCTTTTTTTTTCTTTTTTTTTTTTTTTGTTTGTTAATTTTTGGGTGTTTTTTTTTTCTTTTTTATCATTTTTGGTCCTGAGGAGAAGAAGTGGAATTGGAAGAGCTTTACATATACACATCTCTTTGCCTGGAACCAGCTGCAGAAAGACCTGAAGCTTCATGACTTTTTTTCACTCAGCATTTTAAGAACATGTTGGATAACCCGGATATGGGTAGATCTGTCTGTAGATGTTTTGCTTGATTTAGTAATTGTAGAATTTCTCGTGTATTTCTTTCCTAGTCTGTTTAATTCTGTTATGTTGTTTGAATCTGATATGCTTTGATCTCGATTAAGCTTTTCTGGTAAAATGAAGAAAACAATAAAAATCCCAACCCATTCAGGGAATTTTTATAAACTTGTAAAGTAACTCTTTCATTTCAGTTGTAGGTTTAATATATTTATATTTAAGGACTATCCTTCATTATTGGTTTGAAATATATAAGAGCAAATTGTTCTTTTTCTTTATTTAAGAAGGGCGATCTTCTGTGATCACTGGCCACCAGTCCCCTAAGGAACCCTTTCAGCACCCGCTGTCTAAGGGGGATTCAGAGCATTCTGAGATTCGGCACACATCCAGCCGCTGTCCTCTGGTATATATTTCAGTGTATTAAAAACACAGTCAAAAAGTCTGGGGAAAACTTTTTTACATCAGAAGCCCTGCGAAATCCAAACATTTTAATACTATTGTGTTTTTTTGGCGGTTAGCCAGGAGAAATAAACACTGGTGCAGCGATTTTCTCTCATTTCTAACAAAGCACACTGTATAATATACCTTATTTCTACTTATTTTGCTGCTTTTAAACATCTTACCATTACTTTCTTTTTTTTCTTTTTTCTTTTTTGTATTGTAAGGTTTGTCTGTGATTCCTCTGCTGTATTGCCTGTCTTTATAAACAGACAATTATCTCTGCCTGTAAGTCTTTATTGAGCTACAAAGCTCTTTGAATTGCTTGTGTATGAATGGTGCTTTACAAACAACTTGCCAATCCTTACTTTGAAGGAGCAGTCACTAAAAGGATTTAGCGGGTTTTCTTTTTCAATTTTCTTTTGAATTTATCTTCTTGGTCAATAATAGTGAGAGTAACTCAAATTAACTAAAGTATACAAAAAAATAAAAAACACACTAATTAGTTGATTACAGATTTTAGAATGGCTGGCACATAGGCATACATGGGTGCATATTATTTGCAACATAATGTTTAAATAAGGATCTAATGGGATGTTTGTTGGGTAGAATGCTACAGCTGATTTAGCTGAGGTTGCATTAGGTCATGGAAACATGCAGGGCATTTGTCATTTGTTATTAATGTATAAATACACTAATGTGATTTTAGTGTGGTAAGATCACTCTAAGCTGTGGTATCAAAAAAGAATCTCACTGTTTATGATTTATGGAAAAGTCTTGAATATCGCTTTTATCAGTCAGATAGAAAAATATAAATAAATTACATCTGAGACAATAATAGAATGCAAAGATAAAATAAGGATTACCCTATATTTATAAATCATTGTTTAATGGTAAATGTATTACATTGTCTTAAACAGAGATTGTTTGTATTATTTCTTCTTTATAAGTGAAATATTGCAATGTTATACATTCTTGTTATAAATTAAATATTGCAATGTTAAAATTCTTGTGTGGTCTGTAATTCCGTAGCCTACCATGCTTTGTAATGTTTACAGATCTTTTGCATTATCTTTAACATGCATGCAAAAGCTACATTAGTTTGCACATCTGCTTCATTAAACCTGATAAAAACCACATGGGGAAAATAAACAGGTGGAGTAAATTTCTCAGTTAGGATTTTCCTTCTCCATCATCCAATTTTGTCAAGTGCAGATATTCATGTGATTGAATTGATACAGCTGTAAAGAAAATGCTCTTTGTGAATTTTAGCAATGGAAAAAAAATATTTGTTGTTTTTGCAACAAATAAAGTTATTAAATCATTTGTTCTATTTATTTATTTACTGTTAAGTGAAAGCTGAAGCCCAACAGAAGCCTCTTTTCTCTATTTGTCAGCTCGGGGAGCTCCTGACAGCCCCACACTGGGCCTGTGTGTGTCTGTCTGCCTCTCAATACAAGGTGGCGAACTATCCCACGGCGGGGAGTGCGCGCCTTTTCGGAATTAGCCACGCGGCACGCCTCGCGCTTTGAGCTTGAACTTGACCGGAGGAATGCGGCTCGTGGGAACGTCTGCGAAAGGGTGACCCCCCCCTCCATTCAGGGCGCGCGGGCTGGTGTCAACCGTGATTAGCATAAAACCCAGCCCGCTTTAAATTAGGGCACGAGGACTGGAGCTCGCTCTCCCCTTTCACACCAGGCAGAGGAGGAATTAACAGGTCTGATGCGGTAAGAGCTTTATTATTCACAACTTTTACACACACACACACACACACATACACACACACACACAGCTCCGCAATTAATTTCTTTACAAACAATAAACTTCACAAGTATTCTTCTTTTTACAGTTGTTTAAAGGGAAAACTACTCTAAATCTAGTTCAAATCTTAAATTCTTTAAAAATAATTGATTAGATAATTAATTAGATTTTAAAGATTGACAGCGTTTATGTTCTCACTTCTGATTTTAAAATACAAAATAAACCTTTTTCATTTCTAAAAGATATTTTAATTACTTGTTTGCACTTCATTTAAGGTAACATTATTCTTCTGTTCCCTTATGTTTGGATTGTGACATTTTGTCATGCTGTCTGCTGGATTGCTGATGTATATTAGAGCACATTCTATTGAGTTTTAATACAATATTTTATTTTGAAATTATACCTAGGATTTACTATCTAAATCGTTCAGTGTGTTTACACCCATACAATTGTTAAAAAAAAAGACTGCAGAGAAGAAAGGATAATTAAAACTTGCAATTTAATTAATTAAATTAGAACTGTTTATCTTTATGCTCTGATTTGACTTGTTTGTTTTTTGTTTTTGTTTTGTTTTTTTATATTCTGCAAAACTGCCTACACAACTGTCAGGGGTGCTAAGATAACATCAAGCTCTGCATGAATCTGCTTTATACGTTTGTTTTAGACCAAAATGGAAGCAGAAACAGATGATACACCTCTGCATTTCTTCACTGGTGATTATACTTTAATTTAAAATTAATAAAGTATCTACCCTATTCCAAAAGGATGAAGAAATACACATGCAGGCATCTTTGTTTGTTGCTATCTCTTCCTGATATGATTAAAGCTTGTGCCTCACAACACATAATGGTTTTCTTTTTTAACAATTTAGTGTGAAAGGGAACATTCCAGTCATCACTAAAATTTGTTCTCTCATCACTATCATTGCAATAGTGCAAGGAAATTTCAGCGATTTACAAACAAACCTTTAGAAATGAAGGAAAACAGACAAAAAGTGAAAAAGTTTAAATAATTTTTTCATAGACAATTATGAAATTCACAGTGAATATAGAATCAGGGCTCCTTCTCAAATTTTTGTTTTAAAAAATTCTCATTAATTTGATATTACCGGTAGTTGTGATATAATCAAGCTCTGTTAATACAAAATGATTTTGTTTAAAATGCATTTACTAAAACAAGCTTCCTTAATAAAGACTAGAATAAAATGACAGAAGAATCAAAACTAAAGAAGAGGCTCAATAAAAAAACAGAGTTGATATTAGCAATTACAGAAGGTGTTGCTTTTTAATGAAAAACATAAATTACTCTATAAGTTGCTAAAGGCAAAGTGATTTGAACAAACAGTGGATAAGACTAAATACTGAATAAAGAAAACATAATTTTCATGTAAATAATGAGAGATGCAATTTACCAACTCTATCCCAAGTAATAGAATTGATTATAATAATTATTATTATTTGTACTATTAAAACAAACCATTTTGATCTTTACTCCCCAGGCTCAACCGGTGCAAAGGACTAAGTAATGTTAAAATAAAAAAAAATCACATTTAAACAATCCTTAGAAGTTATGCCATAGATAATTTTTTATATTTGCTTTTTGATGTTTGTTTTTGTTTTTTACTTTTGCTTTTTGGCCAGGTGTTTTGTGTTGAACATAGTGATATGAATATATGTAAGCCTATATCTGACGTCGCCATGGTTACATTGGGTTAGTGCCTCTAATAAGTTTGTTGTTTTTTTGTTTTGTTTTTTGTTTTGTTTTTTGTTGTTGTTGTTGTTTGTTTGTTATGTTTTTTGTGGGTTTTTTTTTTAGTCTCTCTTGGTTGATCATCGTCCCAAAAACAGTCATCTCCTCACCAAAGTGTGGCGCTATTTCACCCTCTGTGGTTTGCAGCATTTTACTGAGCGTTGCTGCTCTGCGTGTGTTAAGGCACCGAGCTTTTAACAATTATTTAGCAGTGCTTATATGAATCGGCTTAAAATAAATCTCTAATATGCTCATAATGAATTATATTAATTGAAGCCATATTGGAGGGATCCTGTGGCGCCCAAACCAGAAAATGATGATTTCTTAAATTCACTTTTTTTATGTGGCTTTTTCCCAAACACTTTAACCAGAAAATAACATGTTGCTTTTTTTTTTTTTTTTTTTTTTTTACACTTTTTTTTTTTTTTACACTTTTTTTGTTTGTTTTCTTACTATAAGGCTCATATCTTACTATAGGCCCATATAAAATGAATGTCCTTCCCTTGATAATGCGATTTCTTCTTAAACATTGTTGTTTGCACATTTCTATTCAGTGTTTTAGAGAATTGTAATGTTATTCCTGACTGCAGAGTACGAAGCTCAATATACTAAATTAGAGTAAATTCATAATTTCTTCCTTTCAATCATATGAACTGAATGTAAGTCCATTCAGTTTAGTAAGTCTGCTATATTGCGTAAAGGGTCAATGAAAGATTATTTTTTGTTATAAACACAGCGATGCTTTAACTTTAAGGTGGTATTTTATTTATTTTTGCCAGAAGTCTCTGTATTATATCATAGTCTGCCTAGTTCAGCATATGATCATATGAGATTCTCCTCATTTCATCGCTTTATTTCAAGATGAAATCCATAAAATGTGTAGGCCTACTTTAGCGCGCTTTGCATCTCTCTTGTCCTTAAAATTATCGAGGCCCTCTTTGACAAATGTGATAGGCCATAAGCCGTCTGTATTCCCTCCTCCTTCCCTCATCCTCATCATCATCCTCATCATCATCATCCTCCCCTGCTTCTTCTCAGCTATCTCTCTCGCATGCTGCCTGCATCCGCAGCTCCTCTCTGACCCGCTACATTTGGTAAGAAAATGTATTTTTTCTCCATTCAGAGCAAATATAATCTTTGATGGTAGGGATCTGTCGAAAAGGGCAGGAACTGAAGAGGTCTGAGGACTTTTTTTTGATAGAAAAGAGCTCTGCTTGTTTAATCTTATATGCTCAGGTGTAAAACCAGCAAAAACTCCATGATTATCGGGGTTCTTTGGCAATTTCAATTAATAAAATACACGCAGAAATATTAATTCCCAAATTTTTGTAGGTTTAATTTTTTGGGAAACACAAATGTCTCAAAGCAAACCTAAACTGATCATTCTCGATGTACTATTTTTGAAGTATTACAGTATATAGGAGCATCTCTTAAGGCGATCTAAGTAGATTTCTTCGAAATATTTACTAATCATCCGAGGACCTATAGGCATTATGAAGACCAAGGTTCGGTCCAAAGGTGGTGGGCTCCCATTTCTAATGGGTTGGTTTAGAGCTATGAAATAACTACACTGAAAAGAGAGACTTTTCTGTCTTGTAAATATTACCTCGGTTTTGCATTTTAAAATTTACTCCAAAATGCCATGTAAGTGCCCTTGCCTCAAAATGACACATTTTATTTAATGTGTAACTTAGAATTCATTTGCAAATCTATATCCATCAAAAGACAGTATTAACAAAACAATTCAAATAAGTTCCCAACTTAACAGATGCAGTAATATGTCCTTGGTTATAGGAGTAATTGTGTCTTTTTCTTTGCTTGACCATGTTTAGGTCCAAAATACCATATTGTTTATTTGTTGGCTGCAATGTTGCCAGTTTGTACTGTTGCCTTGCAGTGAGACGGTCCTGGGTTCCTGCAGGGTCTTTCTGCACGGAGTTTGCTTGTTCTCCCCGTGGGTTCTCTCTGGGTACTCTGGCTTCCTCCCACAGACCAATCACTGTTAGGATAATTGGAGCCATTCTCCTTGCGTGTGTATGGTTGTCTCTGTGCCTCTGTGTAAAATTCACCAGCAAAACAAAGGTATATCTTTTGTTGATAAGAGAAATTTGGTAGTAAAATTTATTCGAGTTTTTCAATTCAAGAAAACTCAACGCGTAGATTTATATATATATATATATATATATATATATATATATATATATATATATATATATATATATATATATATATATATATATATATATATATATATATATATATATAGTGGAGGGGGGTACATAATGTGTGTTTTCAGCTGCCGATTAGTTTTGAACCAACTGTTTAATGTATAATGAGGGCCTTTTCTGCCATGCTGATTCGGTATTAGACAGGGAGGAGGAGGATGAAGAGGAGGCCCCAGGCAGCGCTGCAGTGCAGAGTTCAGCGGGGAGATATTGTTGTAAGCCTGGGAAAGTGTAGCGGGGCTGACGCCAGACTCTGTTGAGCTGAGGGAGGGAGGGGGGGTGATCTTGGAGAATCCCAGACCTGATTGTCATGTTAATTTCTTCTGGGTGCGTTGTTGAACTTGATGTTGACTTCTTTCTTCTCTCTGTCTCTCTCGCTCTTTTACCCCTCACTGAAAGGTTTTTTTTTTTTTTCAGGGGGGGGGGGGGGGGGGGGGGGGGGGGGGCATTTCCCTGTCACTTATTTGTGGGAAAATTCATCTCGCACACATAACTTATCCCCCACCCCCACCGGCCCTCTCACACACATACCTAATATTTTATCATACTTGCGCACTTCAGGTTAAATGTTTTCAAATCTAAAGTTGATTCAATGAACTCCATCAATTCATTTTAGATTGTTTTAATCCTTTTAAAATCGAAAATTATTACTTTAAAAAAAAAATCCTACAAATACATTGGATTTATTGGCATTTTTCACATTTGTAGAATAAGATCACACTAGTAATGTACTGTATTGCTCCAGGTGAAAACATATATTGTTTTCCAAATCTTTTACTTTTACAGTTAATTATGAACCATCATGTTAAGAGATTTCAAGGAAATACACACACCAGTGCATGCCCACGTTTCGGTCGCCTATGACCAATGCTGACAGTGCAATTTACACATTTTATTTTTTTTTTTAAGGAAAATAAGTGCAGTTGGGTTCATTGCCCCCTCCCCGCGTGCGTCTGCGCAAGACGCATAAGAAAGATCTGCAGGATGACAGCAGCAGATCACGTCTGAGGGAATACAGCGATCTAATCATCAGACATAGAGCGTCTATCTGTTTGAACCATTCAAACTGTAACCCTGATCCTTTGGTGTTCCGCACATGCGCACATTTTCCCCTCTTTTAACATTTCAAACACTTGCCTGACAGATACAGAGGCTCAAAGGCCATCACTGTAATCATCGCCCAACATCTTTTTCTTTTCAGCTGCAGGTATCATAAGCCTACATATCATAGTAGGATGTAAGGCAGTAAACGCTGCAAGACCTTACTTCAGCAACTAAATGCGTTTATTTATTAGAAAAGTAATTATTTAAAAGTTAAAGGATCGAGGGAATAATCCATATCAACAGAGATCACAATATATTTCGTGTTGCATGAGAACAGTAATGACTTATATTTAAACTTAAGCTGCTCTAACCAATAGGGCTGCAATTACATATAAAAACTGCAAAAAATGGAAATCTGAATGAGTCATTTTCTAAATTAAGTGCATTTTTCTTGAATTGAGGAGGTAATTGAGATACTTTGCCAATGATAAGAGAAAAATTGCTTTGTCTTATTTCAAGTGCATGTTATCTTGTTTTAGGAGTAAAAATACTAATTCCATTGACAAATCATCTTATTTATCTGCTAAAATTAAGGGTAAATACACTCAATTTAATTTTTTTACTCAATTCTAGATGGTTCCTGCAGTGAAGCCTTATGCTGTTTGACACAATTCCTTTTTGTTATCAATGATTACTTTTGTAAAAATGTAATGCAAACAACTTGTGAAAACATTTCCAGCGTCCAGTTTAGTGTAGATATCTTGATTTTAAGATATATTTTGGAGTACCTATAGTTACAGTTTGACCTGAATCGTTACAGATTAAAGGTTTATGGTCCAGTGTTTTCTGTTAGATTTTGTCTGGCAATGTAAGCCCCCAAAATGAAAAAGAAAAGCATGACTTTATCACATTTCTGATTTCACAGTCTGATTTGCTCATGGGCAGTACTAACTTTGGTGATAATCCACGGTGTCCCTGTACTTAGAGCACCCATAATGAGGATAATTGGGAGAATCAGCTCCCTGATTGACAGACACCTGCATTCATTTTCAAATTGGCTTTGATAATCTGTGCTTCCCGCCTCTCGCTGCACCCCCCACCCCTCTCTCTCTCTCTCCATTCGAGGCGGAGTTTATCCCCTCAGCTCTCCCTGTGCGCCCTCACTCAGCACACTGGCAGAGTGAGGAGCAGGATGTTGCTACTTTCTCCGCAGAATATTACAGAACACCCTTTAAGCTGCATTATTAGTCATTACTTCACTGGATGTAATAGAGAACTAGAGGTTATTTAGATCAGGTTTCCAAAGGAGGAACTGGGATTCCTGGACAACATAAATAAAGGGAGTTGTGATTGAGCAAGTAAGTAAGCTTTTATAAAGTGGAACTGATATGGATACTTCTTATTCTTGTTTTAAGAGAACTATTTTATATGTGTAACACATTATTTTATCTTGGATTGTGTCTTTTTGTGTGTTTCCAGACATGCAAAGCTGAGTTATAGCATTTATAAAACCGGCTGATTCAGGTCAGATTTGATGCTAAAGAATATGGAAAGAAACCTAAATGTTACTGCAGAGCCTGTCATGTTTATGCTCGGTTCTCAGACCTTTAGGCAACACAGATCTGCAGGTCTGAGCAGAAGTTTCATGTTGGGAAGACTTTTAAGGCTTATTATTTATAGAGTTGATCTGCGAGTGGAAGTCTTCATGAAGTGTTTTTATTTTTTCTCAAACTAAACTCTTTGTTTGGCCTTAATATCTATAAAGCATGAATCAGTATTTATATAGGCTACATATATATCTGTATAAATATATATATGATTCTGATGGGAATCTCGCTCCCTCTGTGTGTGAAAGAGAGAGAGACAGAGAGGGGGCTCTCTGTGCAGAAGAACCTCGGCTCTCCCCCTCTCTCTCTGATGCTGGGCGGCCCCTTTAAGAGACAGCGGGTCAGATTGTGTCTTTGGTTATCTAGCTGTATGAGTTTTAATTTCATAAAGCTAGAGAACCGAAAGTACGAGCTGACGCCGATGACTTCGAAGCTGACGGTCCTCTCCGCTCGACATGAAGGAGGATACAGGAGGAGGAGGATGCTGGGGCGGACAGCAGCCAGGAGGAAGCAGCAGGAGCGGTGCTGAACGGAGGAGAAGGAGGAGTGATGGAAGGAGCTGGGATCTAACCACCACCGGGATGATTTTAAACATCCTCTTTGCATAAAAAAAAAAAAAAAAAACCTGAAATGGAGCTACCTGCGCGCGTGGGCGATGAGTGCGTGAATGAGTCGATGCATCGGCCTGTTTGCATCCATCCAATCTGACCAACTTTGGGAAATAAGGTTGAATTGCACCTTGGAAACAACCATAAAGCTGACTGTCTGTAGTTCTCATAACTATATGGGTGTTATACCGGTGATATATTGGGGTGTGCAACAGAAATAGTTAAAGGGGACGATGTGATTGGTCGATCTAGAACTCACGTGATTGTGTTGGCAGCAGAATCAGACACGCGCTCTCTTTGATGGGTGCTGTGGATACATGTTGGACTGCAATTGCATATAGACTTAAAACATTGGTATCTATTCTTAACCCTTTAGCAGTATTTCAGATCTATGGCACATAGGACATTAAAACACAATGGTGCTCAGGTGGGACTGTCTGTGGATTTACTTACCTGCCTAATGCAGATTGCATGCAAACTGTAGAACTGATCATGCACAACCTTGCTACAATCTTGGACTTCAGATCTTACATTAGGCCCAAAATTCTCATCCAGTAGTTGAAATTTTGGAGTAAGCCTAGTGTTTGGTCACTCTTTTGAGGTGGAAGCAAAGGCAAGTGGTTCAGTTGTATTTATAGTCTTAAGTCATATTCCTGTTTAAATCTTAGGCCTTTATTTTGAATAATTAGGGTCAGTTAAATCTCATATTTCCTCTCCAAGATGTTCAGTTATTTCTACAGTGATGATGCCAGCATGTTTGTGCATTATAAGAGAAAGAGAAAGAAGATAAACAATGAGGGAGTTAACTCCATAATGTCAGTTTGGTTTAGTCAAACTATCCGAACGAGGAGAACGGTTGATATCCACATATTGCATTTCTGTGAAAACAAACATGTGTGACCATGCTTAGTGCTATCCGAATAGTTCCGGTAGTAAGGAAGGAGGTAAAGGAAAAAGTATGCTTTAGAATATAGGCCTTCAGCCGTTTCCTACGTTTGGGCGACCATGTATGTTGTAGTTCTTTTATGGAAGGCTTTAGTCCCAATTTCACAAGCATCATCCATATGCGTCTGATGCCTAATCATGTTCTGGAGCTAAAGGCTGTCCAGGTAATCTGATGTATGGAGTAAGGCTTAGTCAAGTGATGTGGGTCCCTTCAAGATGCCCTTTATGCATTATGACCCACTGAGTAATCACCCAGCCTAAGGGAAACCCACATGTGCCACAGATACATTGGTTATCTCAGTATATAGACAGTTTAGTTACTATTATCTCTACTTGACATGTTTAAGAAGTCCCAGTACTTGGAATGCTTTAGTTTTGTGTGTTTTGTAATCAAACAAACAAAATAAGATATAACTAATAGGTGGCTAGAGGTCCAAATTATAAAAGTGTTTCTTTCCAACAACCTATTTTCCTTAATATAATATGGCTACCTCTTAAATAAAGGTTGGAAAATAACATTTTCTATATAGTGAATAGCTCATTTTCTAAAGAAGTGCTACGATACTTGAAACTCCAGTGGCATGAGACTGTAATGCTAATCACCAAGCATCTCTCTGAGCAGATCTTACGTGTCTCTTCAGGCCTGACTCATCTCTAAGATGGGTTAGATATTCTTCCCATATATACATTCCATATACATTCCATCTACCACGTTAAATAGAACATAAGCCATTCCAAGTCATACCTCGAATTCTTAAAGGTTTCTCTACAACATTTATCTTTAGGGTTCTGATTATGCAAATATAAATATTGAAAATATGGTTTAAATTATGTACTGATCATCTCTACCTCAAGTATCTGTTTTAATAACCACAGAGACAACAGTAATACTACTGGTTGTATTTGTACAGACATTGGAGAAGCATAATAACTGATGCTTCTGGCTTTAAGTAAAATAACTATGACTCCTCACTGGATGCCGGTGTAAGAACAGCAGGTGCTGGATGAAGCTCAGTAGATCCTGGTTTGGATTGTAATGAAATGATCATCTTTTCCAGAAATATATCCTGTTCATAGAGCATCAGGGCTGTGTTTAAGAAGGTTTGGGTCCTTGGACTAGAGAGAAATGAATTTGACTGTTAACATCAACTTCTGGATAAAAATTACCTTTTTTTGCACTAATATTTGTGTTTATATAAGCATTATAACATATCTAAAGATATCTTCATGTGTGTAAAAAAAAAACACAGTATTTACCAGTAATTATGCCAGGACGCCCTGTGTGTTTTTTTTTTAAATCAGGCACTAAAACACACCAGATATAAAGATGGTGTGTTTTGCATGTGCTCATGGCTTTCTTTTGTTACATTTAGCGTGCTTTGGATTGAGAATTAGGTCAGAGGCGGAGCTGCGGCGTCATTATTCCCCAAATAGTTGTTGGTCAGCTATCCAACATAAAAAACAATTACCTAACATCCACTCATTAAAAAAATGTATAAAACACATTTGGGACTCTGATACCACAAAGCCATGCTATAGCCTGCCTTGTATACATAGATTCTTACAAGAAAATTAGGTTTTACTCACCTGTTTTTGTTAACAAGCTTTCAGCTAAGGGTTCACATGGTAAATCTGCCCAAATTTGTTTCATTGTGATTAAATGATGTTTGCACTCGCCTGCGCAATAATAACTAAATATGACATCGGCTGCAGGGTTTGATCTATTCTTAGGGTAGAATTGGCAAGCCGCAGTGATGACTGAATATCCCTGAAGTCCCAGCATGCTCCATTTAGACCATGACTGACAATATTTGATGTGCACTGTTGAACAAGAGTGCTCAGATCTGGGATTTTTTTTGTTGCATGTGGATCTATGGTTTTGATGTCAGGCAGAGTAAATAGAAATTGGTGAGGTTTGGTTATGTTATGCTAATGGGATATGTGTTCATCAGAGTCATATGCTGTCATACATTTTATTATGCTGACTAGTAAAAATATTCTTTAGGTCACTATCTTTCTTTATAGAAGCTTTCATTTTTATTGAATTGTAGTCCAACAAGATGTATTTTATCCATGATAGAAGAATTCCTATATAGGCTTACAATGACATAAAAAAGTAATGAGAAATGGATACAAATATAAAACATGTTTAACAGACTGCCATTGTGTCAAGGTCAACTCAAATACATGAATCTATTTTCCGCAAATAATCAGTTTATACTCTTCTCGAGAAGGTGTGGTTTATTAACGGCTGTTTTCTTTATTGTTTTTTTTTCTATTTGTAGGAAAATGTCAGTGCTGGGCCAAAAGGTTGCATTGGTCTGCGTGGAAGAAAAACTGCCAGTTAGCAGCATGAGGAGCAACTGCCAGCCTGCAGGTAAATATTCAAAATGAAGAGACTCATCATGTCAAGTGCAGATGTGCAGATGTTTGTGAGTCGGCTGCAAAAAAACAGAAATCTAGGAGATGTTGGGAGGATGCAAACATTTGTATCTAGTATCATTAGCTAGCTAAAGAGCTTCGGATGCCAGTGGATGATTGTTATACATGTGAGGTTATGTGTTATTGGGATGAAAAAGAAAAACTAACTATTAGTAAAAACAGAAAGGCAACGGGTTAGTTTTCCTTTTTGGCAAAAGCTCACCACAAATATCATGTTATAAATCACAGGAGATTATATTTGAGATTATCTCACATATAATTTAATTGATTTTCTACCACATTCTTAATTTTTACTATCATCTGTTTATATCTCTTTTTCATTTCAAAGATATACATGGTTATGACCATCGATCAAACTAAAATGAGTCTAACTAACCTGACCCTGGAGGTTGTCATTAAGGCCACAGAACAAGATCTGCAATTATTAAAATGTCTTTTTACAAACAACTTTACTGCTGATTTTTCGACAGTGGCAGTTTATTAATAGGAAATATGGCTTTCCGCCCAGGCTGGCATGGCATTATGGACATATCAATAATTGAAGACAAAGCATAGTCTGTCCCAGAACAGATGACATGAAATAGTCTATGGGGCCAAGGGCCTCCCTGTAAAGTAAGCTTTGTAAAACAACATTAATGGAAAAACATTGCAAGCAGCTAATTATTTTATAGTTAGATTTGCAGCTTCAAGTGTCGCTCTAAGTGCTTCTTTGGTATTGTTCAGGGAGTATGAATTTCCTTGACCAACTCCCCTTCAACATCTAAAGAAAGACCTTATATTATTTAAACCTGGGGAAGGTTGTTCTACAATGCCCAGAAACAATTTAAAATGATTCTTGGGCATTAATTAGATATTTATTCTATTTGTGAAAACATAGCTATTACTGGATATGTGCAGATGCTATTTACCCACAAACCACCACAAGTTATGAAGGCTGCTATCATAAAACTCTGATGGTGATTATCAATTGCTCTAGTTTCATTCTACTTACAAGGTGAGTAGCAAACTCAAAACAATGTGAAATGGAGAAGAATCAACAGCATTTGATTTATTAATTGGCTGATAAAACACTGTTAAAATATTGATTATTGGTTTTCCATTTCATTACGTATATTTCTTCCAGCTGGGCGTACTGGTTTGATTCATAAATGGTTATGTATTCTGGTGGATTCAAAAATACCACCTTTATCAAAGAAAATCTGCAGCAAATTTTCTATTATATATATATATATATATATATATATATATATATATATATATATATATATATATATATATATATATATATATATATATATATATATATATATATATATATATATATATATATATATATATATATATATATATATATATGCAAATGAGCAAAGTATAATTCACACCCTTTAAGTACAGCAAAGGAAATGTACACAGGCTGTGAAGGCAATAGACAGAATTCTGCAGCAACACTGAGTGTAAACGACCCGATCGGAGCAAATAAACCAGGGCCTCCATGTTGGATTCCATCGTTGCTCTCTTCTTAGAAGTATTTGCATTTTTCTTCCACCTCACGCATCACGCCTCTCACCTTCCTCAATCTCAGACATACAAAGCCTTTTGTTTCCTTCTCTTGCATTCAGCTGTGTTATCCCTTTAACCACCGTGATCCTATTTGTCAGGTAGAGTGTGCCGTAGGTGCAAGAGAGGTGGCTGTGTAATCTTTGCTGCAGTTCTTTATCCCGTTAGGAGCGCGGAGCCTCGCCTAGGGTTTGGACCTGCTCATGTGGAAAGAGTGTTTGGGTGGCTCTGTCCTTTGCCAGCCTAATGCTTTGACAGGCCACCTCCCCTAATCTAAAGTCATGTAATTACCATACCCACAATTTGCACAAGCACATTCATATTTTTAGCTACATATTGAGTGTAAAATTATTTACTTTATTAAATATTTTTGCTTTCAGATTTTTAAAAAAATGCATGAACACAGTAAGAATGTTTCTATTATATGTTCATATGTGCACATTTTAACATTTAGTTATTATATATAACCACATATTGTTAGCAAGGTTACATCTTCATGGTTGCACAATCTTGGAGCCTCAATAGAAAGCCTAGTTATTCAAATTTGCTGTGCAGCTGTTTAAGTCGCTGAGATTTTCCCAAGCTTTATATTACCATTTGCAAGGAGGAGGCTTTCCTGCTGTTTGGATGTAAATTATAACCCCGGTATTATACAGGCTGATAGGAGATAAATCTCTGCAGTAATGCAATGCAGCCAGTTGCAATTGTGGGGGTAGGGGGTGAGGATTTTGTGCATGTGCGAAGGAGGGGTACTGTACAAAAGCATGTGACAGATGGAATACAGACTAGCAAAGCTCCCACTAACAATCATGCTAGACTGTCCTTTCATCATCTTTAATTTTGCTGATTTTCTGCCTCGTCTATAGGAAGTAAACTAAAGATGAAAGCAGAACAGTGAAGATTTCTAATACCGCTGCGTCTTTATCGAAACAATTTGGAAAGTGTGCACTTATCTTTTAGAACAAATATTAACACAGGGGAGATTAGTAAATCTAAATTTAACTTGTGCGGTCCAAAAAGGCTGAGAGGCTTCAGGCCTCACGAGCCGAGCACAGATCCCTTTGGACTCACTATGCAAACTAGGGCTTGAATAATGAGATGTATTTATGAAGGGCTGGGAAGGGGGTCCTGCTATTGAAATAGAATGCTGGAGTCTGAATCGAATAGAAGGAGGAGGAGGAAGGTGAAGGGGGTTCTTGGACAAGAGAGAAAGGGGGTGCAGAGAAAGGGGGGGCCCAAGCAGTCTAGGCCTCAGCCAGGCAGCTGTGAAAAGGGGTCTCTTCTTTTTCCCACGCCCAGCAAGACGCGAAACACTGCCGCGGCTCGCTAGGGTCAAGTCCTGTCGCTAATATATACACACACATAAACGCACACGCAGAAAAGCAGAGACGGGGCAGGATAAAAGTTGTGCAAATTAACAAGCTGTCTGGGAGGTGACGTGGAGGGGGTGCCTGCTTCCCCCTTCAGAATATATTGTACTCCCATCAGGGGTCAGCGGGCTTCAGGAGACAGTTTGGTCTTAACTTCAACTTGAACTTAGAGTTTAGATGACGAGTAAAAATACATCATAGAACTTGATTTATCTTAAATGTTACTTTGCTTTTGTCCAGCTAAAAATATTTTTGACATTTGTCTCCTAAACATAGAGATAACAGAAAACACAGAATCTTATCCATCTCATCTATATATAAAAAACAATCTTATTGATTGAAAAACTGTGTGACACTATCCCTAATTTAAGCCCTAATCCAAGTTAAACTTTGCCTCATATTAATCAGTGATCAAACCAAATAAACACTAATTGTTGTATTTGAATTATCCCAGTTGACACTGTACTCACTTAGATGTAATATTTATTTCCTATAAATTAATGCTTTACTTCAGACACCTAGAGCATCACATCATATCAAAAAATACGGACTATGTTTTGTCCTAATATCTACCCAGTAGATTCAATACAATCAGATTAAGCCAACTATTATTGTGAACTAAATTGATACACATTTAATCAAAAGAAAGATTTATTTCTCTTTTCTACCTATACCTCCTTCGTTTCCCTCTCTAGATAAGGCATGGCACACCAAACAAAATGGTGCAGTGTTCCCTTCCCTTCCGGCTCTCTTCCATCAATGGATCAGTAGATTCAGGGAGCGGTGTCACACTAATTCGGTTCCCCCTGCCTCCTGGAGCCTTTCGCCTTAATTCTAGTCGGTAAAAAAAAAAAGCAGCATCTATCTTTGTGAATAGATGAACAGGCATCCTGTCGTCACACTCACTCTCTGCTAGACCCCCTCTTCCTTCCTGACTCTCCCTCTGTCTCTAGCTCATCTCACTCTCCTCATTATCATGTTCCCTCCTATTCAGATGAGCCTCAAAATAGAGAGGGAGAGCCTTTCTAATTAGCTCTGTAAAGATGCTTTGTTGTGGTCAGTGCGGCCGTCGGTGTGTGCATTGAAAAGAAGATGTGTGACCGCTAGTGTTGGCATTGAGAAAGTGTGTATAGGGCCCTTAATGAGGTTTGTTAGCTGAGTGCGTACCCCGCTGTTTGAATGCGTCCACGGCCGCCTTTGAAGGAACAGAGATGAAGAGCGAAGGAGTCTTTCAGTGCGGTGTGGCAGGTTGCAGGATGCAGATGATGCATTATGCTCCGCGTGGTTTCCATTTGAACAGCAAATGAGAGGTGGATTGTGCTTTATGTACAGGTTGTTCAGGATAACTGTGGGAAATATGCAGGAGTCGTGGTGCTCATCAGAAATGTTTACTGAGAGTTATTCTGGAGGGGAAAATTTGTCTGAGAGACTGCTACTTAGATAACCCTAAAAAATAAAGGCTTACACAGGTTTTTGGAATTTGATCTGAAAATGATTAAATACCAATTTTATAGTCATTTTAATGTGTTGTTTTGTCCTAAAAATGTGGCAATTAAAGACAGCTGAAGCAGATGAAAGTGGAGGAGAAGGCAAAAAAATAGGTTATGAAATGAAGGATTTCTTGGAGCCACAGAGCCAACCTGCTGGGCCTGCCTGCTGCCTCAGAGATTGTAAACTGTCACTCAGGATGCAGGCACAGAAGCAAGACAGAAATCATTTGCCCATATTACCCTCCAATACAGGATCCGCCGTTAACATGTCCCCTTCTCTCCTATCTTCCCCTCCATCTGCAGCTGGTATTTCTCTGTGCCTCTGCCCGTGCACATGCATTATATGAACTTGCTGCCCCTCCGAGAGATTTCCTCCTCTCTCTTGATAAAATGAGTCAGCGTGCAGCATGCTCTCCCCCTCATTGTTCGATGGTTCGTTGCCTCTCCGTAGGAGGCAGGCAGGGAGTGTTTGGGCTCTTTTTCCCCTGTTTTACTAGTTTACCAGTGTAATCCTTTACACTGGCACAATGAGCTTTCACTCCACCCAAAGGATGCTATTAGGCTCCCAGAGAGACACGGGATCTCCATAAACATTTTGGAGCTTCTCCTGCAACCCCCTCCTCACCACCTATACTGCCTCATGGCATCAACCAGGAGGAGATCTTCTTCTATATGCTTTAAACAAAAACCTCCCCATTCATTTAGAGTGAAGAGATTTACCTGTGGAGCGAAAGCTTAACTCATTCAGCTTCACCCCCAATACAGTGTTTCTTTAATAAGCTGAGGCAACCAAGAAAAGCCTCTATTCATGCATCTTTAAAAGTGTTAAGGTTTCAAAAGCATCAAACATTATTTTGTTCAGCAAGACAACAAAAGCTAAACAACTGGTGTTTAAGTCTAATTACTATAAACTGCTTTTTTATGAAAGGAAAAATAACCGAAGGAGGCTTTAGATGCTGTTAGCTAATTTAAATTAGATTCCTTAAATTTCTGTCATAGAAAAGTGTAATAATATTTTTCAAGTCTAATTTTTGGAAAATCTATAGTAAAACGACATCCTCTAATATATTTTAAGCTGTTGGTCTTCACAGTCAGTCAGATACCAAGCAAAAGAGTTACCAGCACACTTTATATTCAACTTGGACAATGCAGACAGAGAAATTATTGATAAGACTGTATAGCACATCGACACAGCTGCACATATAATATGTAATTAAGCTGAAATGCTGAGAAATGATTATTACAGAATAACTACTGAGAAGTACACATTAGGTTATTTTAGAAGATAATTTATTTTACTGCTATATTAATAAAGTGGATTTAAGGAAACAAGCTGATTATTCATAAATGTATTAATTAGTCGGTTGTCTTTATTCAATATTTTGATGTTGCCCTTCAAATTTCATGGTAGGAAATCAGTCAATGCATGATGTGTCCCACATTATTAGTTTGGATTCTGAGGAATCGACATCCCTGAAATTCCTACAGAATCTGTCCACTGATGCTGTTTTATTACAGTAATTGTGAATATTGCTGAAAGCGTTTCTGAAGGCACCACTGCTTGTGAGATATATTTCTGTTTCTCCAATCTCCTCTTTTTTCTCTGTGCCCAAACGTATCACTCTTGCTCATGTTTGCCCCCCCCCCCCCCCCCCCCCCCCCCCCCCCCCCCCAGCGCCCCCACTTCTCCCCCGGCCCTCTCTTGGCTCCCATCTTAATAATGCCGCTCTTTTCTTTCACACCGCTGAGGTGGAGGGCTGCCCTGAACCAACATTGTCCCTTGCACTGTCTCTGGTGGAGGGGAGGGGGCTATTGTGTGTGAAGGAATGGCGAGTTAACACCCATGCCTGAACCCCCTCAATGGGGGCATTGTGTCTGAATCTTCCTCAAGCTCTCTCGATCTCGCCCCCATGTCACTTCACTCTACAGCAAGCTGAAACAGGGGTGACTTAGGCTGCTTTGCTCTTATGTTATTAGGTTGAAGTTTGTTTTTTTTTAAAGCAGCATGTAACACCAAACTAAATCCTTTCTCATATCTGACCTACGACCGTTTAACCTTCCAGTTTCTGTATCTTATTATTTTCAAGCAACCCAAACTGAGCTGAAGATGCTTTGTGGCTGGCTCCAAAGAAAATTTGAGGGCTGGTGGGTGTACGGTTGCAAAAAGGAGGCCCCTGCAATTCATTTTTTTCTTCCTCAGAATAAAAAGAACAAAGAAACACACAAAGAACCTTATCATATTAGCATGATAACAGCGTTCAGAATACTTTCAGAACATTTCAAGAGGAATGGCGGCAAAGAACTCTAGAGATGAAATTATTAGCATTATTTTCAAACAGAAGAGGTTATAAGGATGATTTTAACCTGGAAGGTTTAGATTTTAATGGAGCGTTTTACATTGGAACAGAGACGACTGCTTCGCTTTGCACACAGCAGTTTGAGCATTTTTATTTGGATTTTTTTTTTATGCAACAGCGAGAGCCTTGGGGCGGGTTACAAAAGAGCAAGTTGGTGTTTTCTTCCCACATATTTTTAATCAAAGTGTTAGTGTTTACATTTGCATTTGCATTGAGCAGAGGGATGTTGAGTGCTAAAGGTGAGATTTTGAAAAACATTCTGCTTTGCCTTGTTTTCAGATGGAAACAAGGGTGGGTGGCTGGAAGGCTGGATAAAGGCTGGTGGATGACTGAACCCGGCGACCTGGTGCAGCTCATCATCATTGCCGGGGGCCTCTCGTCTTCTTCCTTCTCTCCCATGGCTCCTACCTCCATCCAGGGGTCTAGCAGAGCCCAGCGAAGCCCAGCCGGGGAGCTAGTGAGTGGGCTGGGAAGGATGGAGAAGGTCCCTGAAGGCAAGAATCACCTCTGGAGCTATCAGTGTGCAAGAGAAATCAATATGAAACACAGAATCTTCACAGCTTTGAGTGGGGTTTCCTGTGTTTTTAAGTGTGTGGCCTGGAGGGCCTGCAGACCTGCAAAGGACATCCCCTGCGCGCCTCTCTCAGCTGCAGCCTCGGCTCCTTCTCTGGACCTCAGCCCTGGTCTCCACTGGCTGTGTGTGGTTCTGCTGAAGGGTTTTTCTCCCCAAATGATATCCACAGTTTTGAAAGACTGCTGTGAGGCAAATTCCTTTCTCTTTTTTTTCCCCCATCACGAGATTGACATATCCCACCAACCTTCTGCCTCTGGCAACCAGCTTGGAAGCTCTGCCTTTGACTCACTCTCCATCTTCAGCTCTTCCTCTGTTTATTCCCCAACTAGTTTTCACATTTGACAAACAGACACTGCGATCTTTATTTTCCACCTCCACTTTTGGCTTGCAGTATGAATGATGAGCTCCAGACAGATGTCTTTCAAAAGCAGACATAATGGAAAATGAACCCTGAACATTTTTTTTCCATCATACTTATTATTCAATTTCAGACGGCACATATCATCATCTGACTGCAAAGCAAAGAGGACTGAAGATCAGAGAGCACAGAGACCTTTCATTGGAGACAGTAAAATGGCAAGTACCTCTCAGCAACACTCCACATGAACAACTCTGAATATCTATAATCATAAACTGTATCCTCATTTGGGTGTGTGTGTATATTGAGGTCCTTTTTCTTTGCACATTACTTAGATATTTCCACCCTGGTTCAATTTCTACGAAGAAGGTCAACACAGAACATAGTTTGTGAAGTAAAAAGAAAAGAATTCATTGTTATTAAAATTTGTGAAGCTTATGTGTTCAGCTGCTAGTAGTAGTTAATGAGGAGTTAAAGCTGCACGTCTTTCTGAGTGTCTCTATGACCTTTTAATATCTGAAAACTCATCTTTTTACCCCATCAAATAAGTTCGATTGAAAGAGTCAGTCAATGAGATTTAATAAATTCTTTATTGGATTTTGGTCTTGGCGTTGATTGGACCACTCTACCACAGGAATGTGAACTGGTGTCAACCAATTCATTATTGCTTTTCCTGTTGGAGGGTTGGCTCTTTTACAGCTTCCTTTGGCATGATTCTGCCACTACCATGTTTCACCATAGAGAGAGTTTATTCAAGGGGGTGGGTGAGGTAAATTTTTAGCTGGTTGTGAGACAGTAATTTCGTTTTGGTGTTTCAAGACCTAATCAGCTTCTTACATGTGTTTGATGCGTTTTCTAAATGGCTTACGTTGAACTGATATCTGGATTCTTTAACCCCTAGAACCCGACGGACCCACCGGTGAGTCCAGCTGCCAAGTGACCTCGTAATTTTAGCAAACCCCCAGTATTGATGTAAAAAACACATTTGGCACAGTTTGGTGACATTTTTGGATAAATGTGCCAAAATGGCCTCTCCGTCTAAGAAATTTCTCACTAATACCATTCTAAAATAAATATGATTCATCTGATTGAGTCCAAATTTGGTATATTTTTACACAAAATTTAGATTTAAAAGTCTGTACTACTTTTTTGTGCTATAAATAATATTTTGGTAGTGTTTTGCAATGTTTATTTCAAAGAAAATTTTGGCGAGGTTCAAAAAATGCAAAATATTTTGTATTTTGTCCCTAATATTTCAGGCAGGGTCTTTACAGAGGTACCAAAAGTTTCTTCTTAAATCTAATAGCTGTGAGGCTATAAGTGATTTACTTTTGTGTGTTTTTGTCTGGCAGAAATATATTTATACCCCCTGAGGGTGTAAGAGGTTAAGGTTCTCTTCATGGCCTCTCTATCAGAGGTATCCTTTCCCTTTTTTACCAATTAATTTAGATGGACAGCCATGTCTTTGAAGTTGAAGTGTTACTATCCTCACGCCATGAAGTGTTCAACGTTTAGGATGTTTCATAACCTAAACCTGCTTTAAACTTCTGCAGCACTTTAGCTCCTTGGTCTTAACTAGGACGTCACTATTGTTCTCTTTAGAAACGTCACAGAACAGCGTGAAGTGTGAGCTGTATTCATATATAAGGCAACCTTTGAGAACTATTGGTTCTACTGGTTTTTACACTCAAGTATCAGAAAAAAAAGAAGGAATATAAATATTTTATTTGTAAAACTGCACTAAGAAATTATGAAAAACCATTTGTTGGTTTATCATTTAAAATCATCTTTGAAAATACGTTGTACCCTAACATAATGTGGTAAACTGTTAGGGTTTATGGATGATTTTGTGAAGCATATGTGTATGAGAGACAAAGGAACTGTAAGAAGTATTCCCCTGTGTATTTTATTCCAAAACAGATTTTTTTTTTTAAACAACTCCATCTGCTCAAACATTGTCTCCAATATTTGAGCAGACAAGTTCATTTTGAACAATAAAAGGCTTTATTAGTGCATGGGGGTACTGTACTTGCTTAGCATGGAGAGTGTTGGTGTAGAAGCTGCAGCTGCAGCAGCTCTGTTACAACCTGGAGCTCCCAAACTGCTGCGAGCGTCACCGTGATGCAGCATGGTTTGTTTCCATCCAGATGGGCACAGCTTCAGACAAAATGGCTGCCAGTCTTTCCTCCTCTGCCAAAGATGGCGAGCGCATCTCTGTCGTCTGCCATCTGTGCGTCCGTTAACCGTTGCTACATGTAAATCTGGAGTTAATTGCATTTGCATAACCTCTAACCAAAGGCAGCGGTGTCGCCGTTTGCCAACTCTGGATCCCGCAAAGCTGGCATGGTTGGAAATCAAGCTAGGGTGAGGTGATGTTTGAAAGGTGTTTGCATTTCTCTTGGGGCTTCAACAGTTCGGCGCCCTGTAAAACATTTGATCGGCGTTTGGCGTACATGAGATCAGGCGCCTAACAGTACTGTGCCATATGGTGCTGATGTTTGCATGTGTTCCCTCGCATGCAAATGTGACACGGCACAAAGGATTAAGCTGAAGCTTTGCTTAATCAGATATCGCTCTGTCACACATCCTAACCCCAACATACAAAATACAGCGATTAACCAAAGAAAGAAGCTCTGGTGCGGCCTAATTAAGATGAGGGGCTGTGGGCCCAACGAAGTCCAAACACACAGACCATGATGGTCGTGTGTTTAAGCACATAAATGTCTGGTTACCATGGCACTAAAGAAATCGTAGGGTGAGAGATTTCCCTTGACAAAGAGCTGCCTATGACAAACGATGATTGTGGTTTTGAGGAATCATTTCAGCTAGAAGGAGATGAGAGGCAAATGAACCACTCGGAATGGGTTTTAGAGTCTGGATTGAACCGATTGTGAAATAGAAAAAAAAGGAAATATGTAACATCTCTGCTGCAGTTTTTACAATCGCTCGAGCCGGTGCTGTTTTCCGGGACGCTACTTCATCTGATCAGGGCAGCTGAACTAAACGGCGCTCCGATTTGCATTTTGCCCATCAAGGCAGCTGCTGCGTCGTACAGTTAGGTCTGGGGTGGGCAGCAAAATGGCGGTCACGCGAATCATAGGCTCTGTCTCCTGGTCATGGGAGCCATGGAGCAGAGAGGACGAGATGCGCGGGTTGGTGGAGGGGGGCTGAGGAGGATATTTGGGGTGTCTGGTTTGAGGGAGACAGGGGTCTAGACTGTGGGGTGGGGGTAGATAGAGCGAGAGGTTATTATTTGAAGAAAGGGGAGGTGGTAAAGGGGGTGTAGGTTTTCAGAAGGATCCATTAATGAATAAGTGCATGATGGGGGGGGGTGAATTTGTCTGCATATGTGAACACGTCTCGCCCCATTTGCATAGACTGATGAGGACGTCCATATGCTGCGCTTGCACGCCCTCCGTCGGTCTCCCCTCTGTTGTCTACTTTGCAACCTTCCCCATCTGACAGTCACATTATGGGAAGACGCATTTCTCACAATAATCCTCAAACACCCCCCTACTACACAGGAGCCTCGTGCTCGCCGCATCACCGATTCTGTAGGTTACAGCAGCCAGTGAGAGTCCGCAGAGCTGCTCTCAGCCAATGGGCAGGTTGCAAAGAAGGAGGAAGAGGAAGGAAAAGGCAAGACGAGTCATGAGTTTACCCTTGATGTGCTGGAGAAAGAAACAACAAAACAAGTAGAGGATGGAAACAAAGAGAGGAAAGCCTGGCACAGAGGGAGGGGGAGAAGCAACACAAGATGGGCATTATAATATATGTAGCAATAAACTACATCTATGCAGCTTTGTCTTTGTATTCCTGTCAGACATGGTCTTATAGAATACCTACAGATCATTGGTAAGGAAAGAAAAGGGCTCCCCAGGACTGAGCCATGGCAACGGGGGTCATCAGGAGAGGCAAAAAGTCAGCACGAACACACACACAATGCAGATCTTCATAATGATCGCTTATGAATACCGCCACGTCGAGGTCTGAGCTCACAGCGTGGGAAAACTGCACCAACATATGCAGATCAGCCAGGCTCTGGCTAGACGGACCCTCCAGCATGAATAGTCCTGCAGCAGGTGAAAGAGGACCCTGGAGTTCAAGGGTCAAGGCCAGTGAGGAGGATGTCTGGCTCACGAGTGGTGCACATGTGTGCGTGTTTGACCGTCGTCTGGGTCTTGTTGAATGCAAATGAAGTCGCGAGGCTGTTTGATAAGCACTCCGGCCCCATTATTAGCTTTGTTTTGTTTGTTCAGTAAGGACCAGGCTGAGCTCCTTCATCAAATTGTAGCAGACAGGCAGAGAGACGGGCAGCCTGAAGTCAGACCACCCTTGCTAGAAGAGGAATTGTGTTTTCTTCTAAGCCTTTTCTTCTCACACCTCTGCGTTTCTGTGGCATTTCTTCTCTGACTGACATGTTGGTCTCGGGCTCAGCAGTTAGAAGCCTGTCTTTGTTTCTCACTGATTGACAGCACATTTGCAGCACGGCCCGGCATTTCCATGCTAAGAGTGCACCAGTTTACAGACCTATGCCACACTATCTTTTGTTGATTAGCGAAAGGCTAACGATACTTAACAATAATTCTTTATATGACAAAAAATACTTGAAGCGCTGAGAGTTATTTCCTAAAATTAGAATAAAAAAGATGTTGTTTCTGCCAAAAAACGCAGCCCCGGTCAGTTTAATGTGATCCATTTTACCATTACAGTTGAAATCTTATTTCATCCAGCTTTTCCAGCAAATAGATGTTTATCCTATCGTAATAATTTAGATCTTGGTTTATTTATTACAATAATAACCTCTTAATATCATCTTATATTTATTTTTAGCTGACAAATCAATGTAAAATGAGAAATATTCATGTTGGTGCACCAAAAAATAATCTGAAACCTGAGTGTTAATACCACTTAAACTTCTCTTTAACTTTTCAAGCTACAAGTATAAATGTCAGTGTATTTTGATTCTGATCATTTCATGGTGAATCAGGCCAAAGTCGTGCATAATTGTGAAGTGGATGGCAAAGGCTGTGTGGTTTAAAAAATATTTCAGGAACAAAAATCTGAAAACTGCGGTTATCTTTTGCATTCAGCCCCACAGAGAAAATACGTTATACAGCTAGCAACGCCTCATCTTTTCACACATTCACATTTTAGATGTAAATTCGCTCATTGTCTCATAGGGGTAGAGCATAATATCTCTTTGGGTGTAAGAGAAGGGAGTGGGTGAATGGGTGAAGGAGCACAGGGCCAACTGGTTCCAGGCTTCATTAGTTCCACAGAGAGGGAGATAGGCCTACAGACCTGGCTCTGGAACAGTCGCCTCTGTTTGAAGGTGGGTGGACGGGTTCTGTTGGCGCTTCTCATCTACATATGGTGTTTCTATACTGCTAATATGCCACTAAGACATTTCCTTATCTCTTATATCATCTTATTTACTTGTTTACTCTTATATGCATATGCAAAGTAATGGATGCACAGTTAGATTTGATAAAGATCAAATGTAAAGGACAATTTTAACCTTTTGCCACAGATTCTCAATTTGGTCTCCACTTTGACAGGGCCATCTTCTTTAAATTGATCTGGTCAATGATATAAGTCAATTGATGTTATTTTAACAAATTTCTCTGTTTTGAAAGATCTTTTTTTAAATAAATTATCAGTTCACCGCTATTAGTTCGTAGATGTCTACTCTGATAAACTAGCTTGCTGTATACCACTAGCTGTAATCATCTTTCATGTCATACATGTTCTAATTTTTTACGTTGGCCAACATTTTTAAAAGTTCGTATTTAGTTGCCTTTTTAATTGAAGAGGGAATTTTTCAGATAAGTTAGTTTTTGAAAGTAAGTAAAATTTAAATAAATCAGTTGGATTTGGTGTGAAAAACTTTAATATTTCATTTTAACCATATCCCCCCCACAGTCCTAAGTCCGACAGCCCCCAGTATCTCTGGTCGATAATTTGGTCTATAATTTACGAGTTCATAGTTCATCTGTTGATCTTGTTCAAAAGCAGAAGGAATGTAGTATGAGGAAAAGTTTGTTAAATCCAAAATCAGACCCAAGCTGTGAGTCAGAAATAGAAGTCCTGGTGGAGGAGGATGTAGGAGGAATTAGGGTGAAACGCTGTGGCCTGGTTTGTGGTTCCAAAGGGATACAGACACTTTCACATGTCCCCTGCATTACAAGATAGGAGGAGCTGTTTAACACTCACACTTAATGCAAAAGCACACACACACACACCCTCCCTCTAAGAACTAGGACTCGATTTATGCAGCTTTGTTGTCGAGGCAGCAGGAAACTTATTGCCCCAGATTTAAAGTAAACCTCCATTGCACATGCAGTGCTAAACATTACTTGGCTGAAACCAGCTATTCCAGCCCAAGAAACAAATTAGTTACTCATTTTTTCAAATTATGAACATAACTTATAGAATCTATAAATGTATTTGTACTTGTACTTGCACACTTTAAGCATCCAAACCTCTGAACTAGTACTGCTGTGAGACATTTTTTCCCAAAGGCCGAAGCCACACACACACACACACACACACAGATACACACACTCCTACGCTACACCAACACTGCTGGCTTTATTGGCAGAGCCGTGGCCCCGGCCACCCATTCAGGGCTCAGTCACGGCCACTTAGAGCGCAGCAGACTCAGGGATTCAGACTAGCTGTGATCCAATGACATGTATTTATAATGAGGGGGTTGCTGGGACGTCTTTGTTGGACAGACACAATTTCAATATGAGGGTCTCTGTGTGTGTGTGTTTTTTTTTTTTATGTGGGAAGGCTGGGTTGAAAGAAACTCTAAAAAGCTTGGCAGTTTCAACTCACACTTCAGCAGGAACTGACCATTTTGTTTTCTGTGTTCCGGGTACTTTTTTTTCAATCTTTGCTTTTACCTTTCTAAAATATAATACTAAGAAGAAGACAATTAACAACAGAAAGAAAAATATGTTGGGTAATAAAAATATTAGATAATCATTCACACGTTTCTTTCCAGATTTTTCAGGATGGCTTTTAAATGCAAGGATTGATAACACAGCAGCCGACTTGTTAAATGGTTAAATTTTTCATCTAATGGCTAAAAGGACACTTACAGTAGCCACATAAAAACCTTTTTTATACTTAAACAATTTAAGAGTAAAATAGGAATATTGTTCTACACAATTATTTAATCAGTCAGCGTAAATTAACTTTTATATGTGTTTCATATTAAAAATTTAAAGTGTAAATAGAAGAGGCAAAGTGTGACAAATCATGCTTCTGATTTAGATTAGATGGATTATTTATTAGCAGCAGCCTAAAGATGAAGAAGTCCTGCAATCTAGAGAGTTTGAATTTAGTAACTAAATCAAAGGTGAACACAAACATTTAAAATGCCTTCTTACAGTTCTAAACCTTAACCCTTTCCCTGACAACCCCCCAAAAATATGTGACATTTGGTCAATCAAGATACATACATCAAGCATCAATCTTTGTTTTTTAATACAGTTGTTGACATACTCTAGGTGAAACGTTCGCTACTAATGCAATTGTATAAATGAATGCTGGACAAGAAGCTGTACAAAACGAGCAAAAGCAGTTGATTGAACCAACACATAATATTCAATTCTAATCACAATGTTAAGGCAGCATTTGGTAAAAACATTTATTAGAAATTTAACTGCTATTGTGTTCTCAATGTAAAAAGTAATGTGCAAACATTTCATTTATTTCTGAAATGTTTTTCTATAATGCAATCCCCAAAAGCCATCTCAGATTTAATTGAAAAAAACTAACTTTGAACAACTATGGTAATTATAACTATAATATGCTAATGATGTCTAATGCTGTGATTTTTACTACTAAATATAATGAGCACCTCTTAGAACAGACCGAAAATGCGCATTAACTTCTCTTGTATTATTCAAGTCTTTGTAAAAATTTTCAGAAATCACATTTGACTGAAACCAAAATCTAATGAAAAGCAAAATCCCTCTATGTAGTTAGGCATCCTAATAACACGTCATATATTTATTTCTTACTAATCCACACTTATGGAGACGTGCTAGAAGGCTAAAAGCCTGAAGCAATGCATGGGGCGGCATATGGCACTCCTGAATGATTTAAATGCTCCCTTTTAGATTATATAATTAATGTCTGAACAAATCAGGATTAGCTGCAGTTTTTCTGCCAGTCAGGTTCTTATCATGTTCAGTCATGACATTGCAAAACCAGACAGCAGAACGGTGAGTGTGGCTGTTTCTTTTACTGGCATAATTGTGGGGTCTCCTTGTGAGTGGGTGTGTCCTTTTGATGTTCTAGACTTGTGGGGTCAAAGGTACAGACAGAGATACAGACAGATTAGGTGGCGGTGAGGAAAGTGTGCTCAAACAATATAAAAGTCACTATTATCCGTTATATTTAAGGGAATCGCTCTGATCTCTATGACTCATCTGGAAATGTTTTCAGAACCGTCCATCTCTTTACTCTGTAACCAAGTCCTCATGTTAATTTCGTCTCTCTTCTTCTTGTTTTGCAGATGGAAGCCATGCTGGGACGTCTGACTGAAGAACACGACCAACAAACCTGCTCCTTTATTTTCTTCTCAGCACTTCTGACACAAACGCTTTGAAATTAATTTTAACTTTACGTTGATTTAAACAATACATAAATGTTTTGTTCGATTGTGCCGTGAATGATGTGTTACTGTAAACAAGCTTTTGTCTCTTGTTTATTAACTAGAATAAAATAATATATTTTTTAGAGAGCATCTGAAATTATTACGTCGTGTTAAAGATGATCACTAGATTATTTAATGTCTGCCATGTTTGCAGTTTATGACTTTATATTGAATGAGTCAAGCTTAACTCATCTTAAATTTAGAAAAACTTTGAGAAAAACGTTAAGAGATAATTTAGTGATTAGTAAACAAAAATGTACTTCAACTTAATTTAGATATCTTTGCAATACAATAATATAAGATATTCTATTTATTTATGTGTTTTTTATCTCCTTGGGTCTGGAGATTTTTGAGGAAATTCATTTTTTTAAAGAATTTGTCTTTATTTTTTTTGTACATTAAAAGCTGGTGACAGTGAAATGTAATATAAATTATATTATTATATAACAATATATTATCTATATATTATATTATTTTAGATGTGTATTTTTTTTTTTTTTTACCATTTTAAACAAGTCTAAAGTGCATAATAAATAAAATGTTTTATTATTTGTGTTTGTCTTTTTTTTTTTTACACTTTTCATTCTAAACATATATTTAATTATCTGCACATCTTATTTTTTTTCTTCTGAACTAATTGTTTTCAACAAAATTTAAAACTCTAAATTAGCTGTGTATGGCCAAAGTAGAAAAAATAAATAAATTTCTATATATTGCCAGAGATCGTCAAACTAAGCTTCTAAGCCAAAACCCAAGCCAAAACATAAGAATGTCATTGGCTTGAATTACTAAATTAAAATGAAATATCTTTGACACAGAAAAAAAAGAAAATCTCAAACTGAAATAGTTTTTTCTGTTTTTCTATCAGTCAAATTGGAGGATATAAATATTTAGGCCTTCAAATCTCTGCCTTGGTCATTTTAGTCTGTAAGATTTTTTTTGGTTAATTTCTTTTATCTAAAATAAGAGTTAATTTGAACAAAGGGGGGAAAATAATCATACTACAATAAGATATATTTTTAATAGAATATCTTAAAATAAACTGCTTGAAATTACAACAGAATATCTGCCGTGTGTGCTAATGGATTTAAGGAAGTGTAAATATAACATTTATCAGCGCATGGTATTATATTTTATTTGTTATGAGGTGCATGTAAGTTATTATTATGTTGTAAACTAGTTTTGAACGCTTTTTGTAGAAGAAAAACCTGAGGAACTTTTTTTTTAAAAAACATTTAACCTCGTAGGGTAAAAAAATGGAAATTAAAGGAATGTTTCCGGTGATTTTTTTTTTTTTTTTTTTGTGACGGGTGCAACTATCTTCTGAATAAATGCAAATTGCAGCTGCCTCCATCCGGCATCATGCCAAGTATCTATAGCAACACCATCTTCCAGCAGCCCCCATCCTTCTCTCCCTCCTTCACTCTCTAATTAGCCTTCTGTCTTCCTTTTAGGTGCTTTCTTATTGTGTGCCCCTTTTTTTTCCCCTACATAAAAATATGCACAATCTAGCTGTCCATAAAGGCAAAGCAATTTAACTGCTTTTTAGAAGATTACAAGCCTTTACCCTAATATCAGTTTGCTTCTTTTTTTTTACAGAAAAAAATAAAAGCTAAATCAAACCATTGAAATGTTGTAATGTAAGCAATTAAATTATCTAAATCTAATTGTTATTTTATTATTATAATATTATTATCAGTTAGTGTTTCAAGACATTATGATGCGTTCAAGCCCAAAGCGTGTCTGCGGCCTCGGACAAATGAACCCCTGTTCCTGAGCCTGTTTTCAACCATAAGAACAAGGTTGTTCCGCCCCCTGTCGGCTTTTATGATGCACTACAGGTTGCAGGTGACCAGTGATTTATTAGAGGAGCGCGCCCTCTTGTGGATAAAGTGTGTCATTACATAAATGATCACTAAAAAATACTCGTTTATTTGTATTGCAGACTCATGAACATGACTGAGAATCTTCACAAGCGAACTAAAGGAAAGCATCAAGTGTTCATCCGGGTCATAGCAGCCTTAAAAGAGGCTTATATCGAGCTACCATGCTGACTCTGAATCGGAGGAGTCAGCATTCACCTAAACGTCTTAGATAAACATATTTCTGTTGTTTCTTTTCATTTTCAATTTGGTTTTAGATATTGTCATTTTGAAATCCCTACAGTGGCTTCAATGTTCTAAATAATTTATATCAAATGCTCTATAAATGATGATAAAAAAATAAAAAAATAAGAGCAGCAGTTTAAAATAAAATTTCAAACTTAGTCCACTAGTGAGTTCTTCTGTTTTCAGAAGATGCTGAGGGCATCCCATGTGGTCCTTGAGGGCCCCTTGGTGCCCACGGGCACCACATTAATGACCCCTGTCTTAAACTAAAGTCAGTCGGGTCTCAACAGCAGATTCTCAGATGTTTTCCCTGCACTGCCCTATGGTATAGTTGGATAGAGATTGTTAACCAACGAAAACTATTTAGTTCAATTCTGGAGGATAAAGGGAACCAGCAGAGGAATGTGAGTTCTCCATTAATTTGTGTATACGTGACAATTTGCTGAAAAACTATAAAGTAATATCCCAGTAGCACAATCTCACACTAAAAAATATACTATAATATAAAGATAATTTAAGCCGTTTAGTTAATTTCTTCTGCACCATTAAGAAAAAATAATCAGTTTTTGTTCTTTTGTAACTAAAATAACACCAATTCAATCTTTTTTCAATTGAACCTTGTTTGACACAGGTACAGTTTTAGACTAGTTTTTCCTTAAACTATGAATTATAAACATTGACATAAATCTGCATAAGTATAATATGTTTGTCATTTCCATTTTAACGAGGACATTTTTCATTATTGTACTCCATGGAGAGAAGAAGTAACTGGTTAACAATTAAAAGTTCCCTAAAAAATTTTAAAACAGAAAGTGGGGGATCAGTGATATTATTAAGGATTTTATCCACCTATACCAGAATTGCAAATAATAATGCAGTGCTGCATTATAAATATATATTTTGAAAAAAACAACATTACCACTGTGAACATCCAGTTTTATTTTAAGAATTTAATATACGAGTAATATACCAACAGTTACTCCATTATCACTACAGACACATGATGAGGCTGTTTAGTAGCTATGGTACATTCAGTTGGCACAAACAAAAAACAGCTGCAATCAAAGTAAATCCCACAATATTATTTTCTGCAGCACAAAAACAACATCTGCATTTATTAATTAAAGAAAAAACAAAAACTTTCTGATTTTTTTTTTCTGCTGTTTTACAGTTTTGATTGTTTACCAAGAAAAGATCCAACTTTTTGGCCTTTTTATGATTGTCTTGGTCTCCTCCCTGTAAAGAACCAGACACTAAATTCATATTTTTTATATTTATATATATATATATATATATATATATATATATATATATATATATATATATATATATATATATATATATATATATATATACACACTTTTAAAACGAAGCTATATTCAAATCAGCCAAAAAAAAGTGTTGTAATACAACTGTGGATCTCATATAATAGCAACGATAAAGCATCAGACAAAAAAACTCCACAAGGCAGTTAAAGATTTACAAAGATTCACATAGCAAATCTGGACCGGTACAGTAGTTAATACATTCAGTCACGGAGATTAAAAGCTCTCTGAAACTACTGCCTCTCAAAAACTCATTGCTTCAAAACTGAATAAAAACCATGAGGGCAGTTAGCAGATTTAACTCCGTTACAGTAAAAATACTTCTGTTGGTTAGGCACTTCAGTGTCAGGATCACCCTACGGTTGGGCTTTAGCTACCATCTTATTTCAGCCTCTCACACTGGTTACAGCATTAAAGCTGGTTAGAGTTTATTTCTCTCTCCTAGGTTGGATAAGTCATTGATATTGATACAATTGGCAGTTAATAGTTGCTTTAAATCGGTTCTGCAAAATATCGCAGCAAGGAGGTTGCTTTGCACTGCAGCCCAGAGGACTAAAGAATCAGAACAGCATCCATGTGAAGCAAACTGCAGCGTAACATGACTGGAGTGCAGCAAAAGGCTAACTAAATGCAGGCATTGATTAAGCTGGCTTCCATCAGGTCAGTGTTGGAACATGTTAAAACTCCTCCAACATCATCCTTTTCTTTTTGTATATCTAGCAAACTATTGAGAAAACGAGACTTTTAATCATCGATCCTGATGTGGATCGAATTTAACAGAAAGTAGCGTCTAATTGGTTCCCTTACTGATAATTTGCTAATTTCTCCAGCAGTAGTAAACAATCAATGTAAAAACAAAATTTTCTGCTCCTTGTGTTACTAGTAAAAAAGTAAACACACAAAAACATTACTGATTAGCTGAGATACACAGATTGCAAACATTTCGACAGCTTTGTGCTTCAGTGACTTTTAACTGAATAGCCGCCTCCACGCTCATTAGCAACACAGGTTAAAAGAAAAGAACAAAAACTGTCAAACGCTTTGAATTAAATTTATATTTTAAAGAAGTGTCATGTATGCAGGCGGACACTTTCAAATGGTAAACTGTCAAAAAATATATATGGTGTTAAACTCAGGGTCAGCTCTAATTTATATCTAATTAAACATCTATTATAAACTTTGGAACCTTTTAAGTAATTATGCATAGATTTCCAATTCTCTGGAGTTAAAAAAAATATCAGATACCAAATTCTCTTAGCTACTTTTCCCATTTTTCAAATCAAAATAATGCGGCTCTGCTGCTCATAATCTAGAGTCAGAATAAAAGAAAATAAGCAACTGTATAAAAGTTTATCTTTGTACCAGATACGGATCGCAATCATCGACTTAGGGGTCCAAGAAAAATAGTATATTTTGGCATCTAGGGGTTTCCACATGTTTGCAAGAAAATTATCTTTTGTCCTTTTAAAACAATGTTGAACTTTTAGAGATTTCTCATCTCTACTGAGAAATAAACTGTTTAATTGGTCAAATGAGTTAAAAAACAAACATGAACATGTGGAAAAGGACTTCATGCTGGGTATAGTGGAGGATCTGTTACGCTGTGGGTCAGCTTCTCTTTCCAGTTTATATCTGACATTTTTAATAATTTCATTAATTTCCATCTTAAAGAAATTTCCCTTTTTCCTACATATCTTAACAATGGATGCAAATAAGTTTGGAGGGCACCAAAATAAAGACTAAAAACAAATCATGACATCCTGTGTATGAACTCTGTCGAATCTTTCTGCCATGTTGTGGTGTGGATGCTATGACCTGCTCTCTGCTCCACTTGGCTCTGCATTTAGAACATCACAGCTCAACCAATCTTGCCTTGGTATGTCAGATCTAACTATAGAAACCAGCAGCTTTTGTTAGTGACAGTCAGCCTGCATCAATGACGCCTCAGTGTTGAGCTGATGAGCTAACTCACCATTGAACGTACAATAAAACATTGAAATCACACATTTTGTCGGTGTTCTCATATTTCCAGCCATCTTATCCTCAATCCTGCCTAAATGGGAGATCTCAGATTTGATACAGTGACCTTTCACTGGCACAGAGACGTATGGAAACAGACACAAAGCTGTCTTTACTGACGGCAAATGGAAGACATCACACATACACAGATAAGAAGGGTAATTAAAAGGCCTCAGCCCTGAACTGTCTGCTTCAATACAAACTTCCAATGTTGCCAAAGTGTGAGCAGCAAGGAAGCTGTAAACTTTTTACTTTGTGGTGTCTTACTGGATTACATCAGGTAGTTCCATTTGTTAAAGTAACAGATTAGAGGTAATTATCATATTGCTTAACTTTCACAGATCATGGCATTGTGACAGGGGGTGGAAAATGTGCAACAATAAAAGCTAATACTTTTACCCTGATGTCTACATAAACAATATGGGCCCATGTTAGCACTCCGATCTCATAGCATAGATCAGGTCTGTTCTCACATCAGTCGTTGGGGGTACAGTTGAAACATTTTAATCCCAAACATAACTAATCCACACGCCACTGTTAATGCTATAAGCCTTAGAAGCAAAACGTACACATATTTTGCAACAGAGTCCAATTATAACCTTTGGTTAAATGTTAAACCCCCCAGTGGTGGACCTGTGTGCAAACCTCCAGAAATCTCTCTCCACGGGTCTGCAGCATTACCACCTATGCATACATTAAACTCATCATATTGCACTTGACAACAGTTTGCAGTGGATGCTGTAGATTCGCCCTACATTCCAACCCTACAAGCCATTGTTAGTCACTGTACGTCTGTTTCTTCCCACCAATAAGGGTTCTCCAGGTTTCTGCTTATGGAATCGTGTGGCTCCGTTCCCTCTGGTTCTACCGGGTATATCCCATTTGATGCAGCTTCTTCAACAGAATCTGCGTTAGGTCAAAGGTGGTGAAGCTGATTCCCACAGCTATCGGTCCTTTGACCCAGTTCATGCTGAGGCCTTTGTAGAGTCCTCTGATAACCCCTTCCTCAGAAACGATGTCTTTCATGGTGCCCAGGATGGTGCCGTAAGTGTGACCCGTCACCCCTGCAGTCTGCATGCGTCGTCTCACCACATCCAGAGGATAAGACGCCGACTGACCAATCAGGCCGGCGCAGGCCCCGAAAGCCAGGCGTTCATATGAGTAAGGCTGTGCGCGGCCACTGTGCTCTGCATGGGAGAGGAAGGAGAAAGGCCATTCTGTCACAACACAAACATTAATGTATTTTATTTGATAGACCAACACAAACCAATAGAGGGTGATAAAGTGGAGGAAAAAGACTCCATAGTTAAAAGATTTTACAATACCTGTGTGGTTTAAATCTGTATTTAAATCCATTTACCCCCACATAAATTCCAGTGCAAAGAATTGCCATTTTAAATCACCCAATTTACAAAAGTGTGTAATATAATCTCATAATTAATCCAGCTTTCCTGGGTCTCAAACAGGTATCAGCCTAAGAGTCCCCTGGATGCCGTTCAGCTGCGCCACAGCTTCTCATGGATACAGCTCCAGAGCGAATTTGAAGGGCTGGACTGTGATCAGATCAGGACCGCAACATCAACCCGCTATAGCAGTGAACTTCTAAGCTTTAAACAAAACAACAAACAAGTAAAGTGTTTATTGAACCAGTTCTACCAGTGTCTCATGTGTCATGTGTTATTTAATCACTGTATGTTTTGTTTTTTTAAACCTATGTGTGAGTTCAAATATTTCATTATTTCAGTTATTCTCTTGATTTAATGCTCATATTTATCACAGCTGTCAATTGCCCGTATGAACAACATTATTTATTACATAAAAGTCCACAAAATGTGATACAGAGGCTGTAGTATTTTACTTGGAACCTGGATCGGTTCTACTGTGCCTTTTATCAGCCGATAAAAGGCACAGTAGTTCACGCTGAATGATCCACGCTGCTGCAGACTGACTTGGATTTAAAGCAGCAAGTGGCAAAATACAACAGTCACTAATTTTAGAGAAGAATCAAACAGCTGGGGCTTCTGGGACGCTTCAGAAACGCACGGCGGTGCTTTCAGTGGAACCACTCTGATTGACGAGAACCAGTGCGTCAGAGGTGACAGCCCGGTGCAGCGCAGTACATGGGCGCCGCTTCCAGTGGAACAGAGGGGTTAGAGAACTTAGAAAATAAACAGCTTCCTGTCACACAATAATAGTAAAAATCTAAAGAGGGAGGCAAACTAAGAAAATATCAGTACTGTTAATGCAAGTGGCAGCCATTTTTAAACATACATAGACCATAAAAGCAGGGATGTGAACCTACAGAATGTTGCAAATAGGAGTTAAAAGACATTAGCAACCCTGTCCAGATTTTTATTTGTGCAAAACAGCAACAGTATGTAGCATCTAACATTTAGGTATAGCCAGATGTCATATTGTTCATAACTATTGCGATTTTATTTCTATTATGGGCTATATAAAACTGGTATATAAAAAAATGATGTGTGCTTTGTTTGTGAGGCTCTGTCTACAGAATGGAAGAACTTTTTAATGCTTTTTATTTTGACTTTAACTGCTCTTACATTAAATACCACAAAAGAAAAGAAAGTTAAAACTAAGCCGTTCCATTTTACTGTTAGGCAGTTTCTAATGACACAAAATATCAGAAAAGTTGCTAGATGCAACAAAAAATATGCATTTGTTTTATTTAATTTGTTTGAAAAGGGTAAAAATACCTGCGTGCAACTTCTTTAGTGTTTCATAAGTAAAGAAGCTGAGACCAGCATAGGGGATGACACCAAGGATGGTCGGAGAGAAACCTCGATACAAAGTCTTCAAGCCCTCTTCTTGAGAGATCCGCACAAAAACTTGCAGAATATTGCTGTACCTACACAGAGGAGAAAAAAAAAAAACTATAAATCAAACATGTTTTTATTGCTGTGAGCTTAAAATGGATTAGAAACAATCCTAAAAAGCTATTCTAGGAAAAATCTAAGCTTTCTTGAAGTTCCTTAAAACTTAAAATCTGAAAAAAATAGATTTGTTTGTGACCATAAGGGATCTGACAGTAAAGCAGAATTTTATAAAGAAATCTTTACTCCGAGCTGCTTGTTTTAGATGTCCTCCCTCCTCCAACACATGTTAACTACTTAGTGTCCTATAAACTGTTGAAGACGCCTAAACAATCACTCATTTATTTTGGTTTGTGTAACAAGGGCAAGTTCCTTCTGTCTGGTTTGAACTCAGACAATAAAATGGTTGCATATGTGATCAAATCTATTCTGGTTCTCAAGCGTCTCAAGCAGAGCTGAAACAACTAATAGTGATTAATCAATTATTGAAATAATAGTCAACTAACTTAGTAATCGATTAATCAATTAACTAGAGTATAGAGACTCCAAAACATGCATTTAGCTGACAGAGCAACCAACCTTAAGCAGTAATTATACTAAAATTGTACAAAAAAATAAAAATTTTACATTTTCAATTTAAAATAAAAATATTTTCCGTCCATCAATATGCTCAATCAGAACTCCTCAGGTGGAACATTTTAGTTTCACCTGGTTTAATTTCACAGAAAGTCTTCTTTAAGGAACCTTTTGCTATCCGATAATTAATCGTTTCAGCGAAAAAATAATCAAGAGATTAGCCGATATGGAAAATAATTGTTAGTCTCAGCCCTAGTCTCAAAAGAGAACATCAGAAAATAAACGGCTTCCTGCATTTCAAATATAAAATAAAACAAATTAAGAACGCAAATAATGGATTGACAACTTAAAATTACCCAGGGAGTAATACAATATATCAACCTAACAAAAGAGAGGCGACAAAGTATGTTGGGGGGGTTTTCTAAATTCTGTTGTCATTATTATAATTAACATTAACCCTTTCATGCATAGCGATCACTACAGCATATAGCTTTGCAATTATGCATATAGTCCAATCTAGTGGAAGCTATTGCATCCTCCCATACAGAAAAATCCAATATGATCAATGTAATGTTAAAAAAAAATTCATTGGAACCAAAATGGCTGACACACAAGGAAAAAGACCAACCACCTCAGCCATTTCTGTTTCTACAGGGGAGTAGAGGAACCACCATTCAAACAGAATACCACATTACAACAGTAAGACTAAATTACAACTATATCTATGCAACTACTTTTTTGGTATATTGATTTTTTTACAGTATAAAATGTATGAAAAACACTGGAGTGGACAGATAAATATTTCTTTACAAAATAAAGACAGAAAAAACATGTTTTTTCAAACCTTGTTTTACATTCCTAAGGATTTATAAAAACAATTAGTAAAAGAAATCCTGACTGAGTTTGTCATAATTCATGCATGAGAGGGTTAAGTAATTAAAAAAAAAAAGTATCACGATAATTAACTAAATTATATTTAACAATATAGGACTCTACAAAGTTAAAAAGAAAGTTTCTACAACGTCGTCGGACTCATTCAAATATTAGTGCACAAATACAATCTTGTAAAACTATGAAGATTATTCTTACATTTCCTTGGGGGTTACAGCCATTCTGGCCCTCACCATGTCCAGTGGGTAGGTCAGCATGGCTGCTGTGGTTCCAGCCATTGATCCAGCCACCAACCTAGGGATTGGAGGAAGAGCTCTGGGGGGAAAAAAAGAAAAGAAAAAAAAATAATAGTAGTGTAAATATGTCCATTAGGATTAACAGTTTATTGAAGTTTAGAAAAAGTCTAAATAACCAAACACTTACTTCCCCTGAAAGCCATAATATCCTCCCAGCAGCCTTTTGTACTGCTCATGAGCACAGAACTGGATGGCAGCATAGGGGATGACTCGCACCATTGTAGCAGAGTTCCCTCTCCACAAACTGAAGAAGCCATCCTTCAGGTAGGTGCGGTAGATCAGCTTATACGCTTCCTGTTACAGCATTTACAACAACTGATTAATAATCATTACATGGAAATAAGGTTACATGATTCCTCAAACATACCATGACTTATAGCATAAAATAATATTGCATTCAATGCAAATATGCTTGAGTGCTGAATTCTATTTTTGTTCATCCAGACCATTTAAATACATTTAAATAATTCCTCTCTTTTGTTTAAATAACTAAATATTTGAAGATCTTCCTTAGGCATACCTTGGCTGAGAATCTTGCTGAGGACACTGAAAGACAACCACAAATATGAATATAATTAACTTTAATACATCTTTCTTCACACACCAATTTATTATTTGTATTTTTTGCAGGAAAACATCGGTCTATAATTGATTGCTGCCATTTAATAGTACATAGAGCTTAGCAGAGCATCTCACTTGCCTTGGAAGATTATTTTTGTTCGATCCAAAGGGGCTACGGCGGTCTTAGCCACGGCTCCGGCTAAAGCCCCAGAGAAGAGAGCGTTGAGGACAGATCGAGTTTGTTTGATGCCCTGCATAGCCAAGGAGAAATCCTGTTATTCTTAGCAATGTCTTTACATAAACATAGTCGTGTTTCAGACCCAATATAGCATTAACCAGAGTTACAGAATAATAAACACAAGCTGTCATACAAGCAGACATGTAGTCAACCTAAGTAAACATGAAGTCACACAGTAAGGATTAAACAGTTGATTTTAGAAGATTTCAGTGTTTGTTCCTACAATTAATTACAGTGAAAATAAAAAAATAGCAGGGATAGACATTTATAACATGTAATAATTATGAAAATGTTCCTTTACTAACAATCTGGGTTCATCTGGGCTGTATGATATCATATCTAACTTTTTTTCTGTCAATATGTGTGATAAGAAAGTGAGACTTTTGGAAAGCTGGAAACCAAGAAACAGCTGTTAACAGTTAGTGATAAAGGAATATCTGTTATCTGGGGAGTGTTGGTCTAGTGGTTAGAGCAGTGCTCTTGTGCTTTGAGAAGGTTGCAAGTACGTGGTTGTGATCCCCACAGCCTGTACTCTGGGTTCCTGCACAAGACCCTTAACCCACTGCACCCAATGCCTGCTGCTCCCCAAGGGGATGGGTCAAAATGCAGAGAGCAGTTTCCCCATTGTGGGAAAATAAAGGGATTTACATTACATTCACATTACTTTAACATCTTTAGAACGGTTTATTTGCGCTTTCCTCATAAGAGTTTGACTTTTTGTTTTCTGTTACTTGAAACAGGTGCATTTTGCAATTATCATGAATGTAGAAAATTATTAACAGCCGTCACTACCTGACAGTGACGGCTACTAAAGATGGCGCAGGCACTACGTGGTAGAGGAGGAGTTACGTGACCAACCGGGAGCAAAAAATTGTGATCATCTGTCCAAAAGGTCAGTTAACTGAGTTCGCTGTAAAGACCACTATATAGTCCCCACTCTATATAGTGCTTGAACGATTTAGGGGTTAGGAAGGACGTTCAGGCACAGCAAGCTTGTATAAGCTTTGAGAACAGCAACTTTTAAACATTGCATGCTCCAGGAGAAATGGGCTTTTCCGTGCTCTCGCACCCGTGGAGAGGGACGGTCTTTTAAAAACGTTGTGTAAATCCTATCTTTACTTATACCTTTAAATATAATTGTTTTTCTAGCAATTTGCGTCATCTATAAATGAATATGGAACTGAGTCGTCACCCTGAAATATGAATTTTTTATCTTAAGACGTGCGTGTTGGTTTTTAGTTATTTTTTTCCAAACCAGAAAAGCCCAAAAGAGGACGGTTTAGAAAGGATGGTAACATTAGCCTGCCTTGCTTCCACCACTATTCCACCAAAAGGGGTGAATCCAGCAATCTGGGACTCTAGGTGTGTAATTTTGTAACAATTGTGTAGAGAGACTGGTAAACATGGGTAAATTAAACATGGCAAACTGCTAATGTTGCCAACACTACATATGAACGTGTAAACAAGTCACATTTTTTGGGTGTATCCTTGCAAAAAAGGGAGTTTGTAAGGGTCAGAATACATTCCACCTCATTTTCCCTAAAAGTGATTAAAAATTAATTTAAAGGTAATTTCCTATGAAATGTATATGTAAAATACTTTGTCAGCAGTCCTTAAATTGATTTATTTGTATTCTCTTAGACATTTCATGCTAAACCCAAGCTTACCAACTATAGTGATGGAGCACCATCTCAAAAAGACTAAGTTAGAAAATTAACTCAGATTTTAGATTCTCATTCTTGAAGAAGCAAATGGAAAGATTTAAAGCAGGGGTCTCAAACTGGTTCCAGAATGGGCCGTGTGGCTGCAGGTTTTCTTTCCAACCAAACAATAGCACACCAGACTCCAGTCATCTCATTAGGTCATCATGCTCAGATTGGACTGACTTGATGAGATGACTGGAGTCTGGTAAAAAGAACATATCTGGCATGTTACCTCAAAGCTTGCTTCAGACTGACTGGAGGAAGAGATGGGCAGCACCTCTCCCTGCGTCAGTGAGGCTCGCTGCTCCTGGACTCCGCTTCCCATCCCCCTGGATTCACCAAGCACGCTCATGCATTTGGCTGACAAGGAGGGCGAGGGGTGCTCCCAAAGGTGAGAGCTGCAAGAGGTCAGCAGAAAGAAAAAAAAAAAGTACACTTTTAGGTCAGTCTAAATATAAACGAAGCAGTGTCCTGTAGATGTATAAATGTTTCCTCCTAGTAGCATGTAAAAAGCATCAGGATCAAGTGACCTAGCATGACGGCTCCCATTCAAACACTGTTAACAGATCTAGGTTTACCCAAACAGGGTTGGTTAAATAATGCAATCACAAACAGATCTCTTAATAAAATTTAAAGCATGCAGAATGCTGAGTCAGATGACTGCCAAGAAAAGCCTTCATGTGTTATCATTAAACACAAGAAAACACTTCCTTGAAGGACACAGCTGAGGACTTCTAGTGTTAAGTAGGTGAAAGGTGTTCATTTGTTGCGTCTCTCAGGACACTCCTGTGCTAGAATACCACATCTGAGCATTACAACATCTCCCAACAATCAGGACCATCTATTCAGCAAAGATCTGATTGAGATCAGGTTTTGGTGAGAAACCTTTTGACTTCTGATCACGGGGAAACAAAGGCCCTCGCATGCTTTCCAATGAGCTAATCATTTCACCATACAAGTCAGCCATTCACGCAACCTTCCACCCCTTGTATTGGCTCACTGAGTCAGCTTCACAGCTTTTAATCACATGTAAAGCCCTAATGTTTTGGTATGTAGAGCTAAAACCAGACATTTACATAAGTTAACAAAAATACCTTTTCTGATATAGAAATAGTCTAAACCTAGAACTTTATAAGCTCTTTTTTGATTGCCTAAATATTTTCTTGCAATTATCCAAAATTATGTCAATAGTTTTTAATCAATCAGATTAAATTTGTAAGTAAAAAAAAAAACTCAAATAATGTTTGGAAGCTAAACCAGGCGACTCAGGAAACATGTTTTTTTTCCCCCAACTACTTCACGGACTAGTTTCTGATTTCTTTGGACTTTTCTGTGATGTCACACGAGGAAGCAGTGTGTTTAAGATTTGTCTTATAACACAGCCACCTATGTGCTTCGATTTGGCTAAAAGAGTAAAAGCTTACAAAGGCATATCAATATCCAACTTGCAAATATAAATACTTCAACATGAAGTTGAAATCTGTCCTAACAAGTTTGTTCATTTTTTTAAATCTATATAGAGTTAAATAAAAACAAAGATACATCAAAACAAACATTACAAATGTCACAAATTTCCTGTCAGAAACGTTTTGGCAACTAATTTACTAATTATCACAGCAGACAGAATAAATTAAGATAACCTGTAAAAGCAGGGCAGAATAGAAAGAAATCTCTCTGGAGCAGCAGGATGCTCTTTTTACAAGCTAGCGTCCAACTGTGTCAGTCAGTACCGAAGCCCTGAACAACAGTTTGCTTTGTTTGATTTAAAAAAATAAATAAAATGTCCCTCTTCCAAAAGAAAACAAAAAATAAACCGAGGGCCAAAAAAACAGACAGTAAGATGAATGAATTCATTTGATGCTTTAAAACCTTAAAGAAACCTTCTCTAAACTTCAGAAAATGTGATTATGGTAAAATCTGTGCTTCCTTTTTTTTTTTTTATTCACTAAATGCTAAATAAACAGAAGTTATGAAGCAAGAGGACAAACAGAGAGTCTCCTAGAAAGAAAGCCGTGTAGTTAGGGGGAACCAAGCCTGGCATCGTTACAAAAAGCCTTTAAGAGGACAGATTCTCTAGTGAACAAACAAAGGCCTTTGATACACCTCCTGTACTTTTCCCCTCTCCAACAATATGTTCTTCTTTTTTTTCTTCAGTATATCATCTTTCACTTTCTTTACTCATTGCTGGCCCAAAAGCCTCTCTGTGAAATAAGTGTTCTGCATCTTTTTTTTTATTTCCAAACCTCCCAGTTTAAATCAGTGTCTGTTGATAAGTTATTTTCTGAATGTTTAAAACCTGAAATAAAGTTAAAAGCCTCCCTTAGCTTTTAAAATATAAAATATAGACAGATAATGAAAAATTACTTTTTTATTCAGGTTTTAAATCCATTATAACCCATTATTATAACTACCCTTCTATGGTTTAGAGGCCTTTCAATGAGATGTTTTCAAATCAATTTAACTGAAAACTGCCTAAAAGATAGCTACTATGCTTTCCCCATATTTAAAAGAAATATATATTTATGGATTTACAAGTTTTTCACTTTGTAACATGAGCCATTTAATACCGTTTATTAGAAAATGCTTTTCTATAACTACCTGCCTTCATAATTTTTAACTTATTACGAATAAAGCAAAGAACTGTAACAAAAAAAAAATTGTAATCAGGAGGCATTTCTCTAAAACTACTACATTTAGTAGAGGGTTGATATGTTAATGTTTTAACAGAGAACAGCAGCACATAGCAGTTCCTCTGGCTGATAAAAAGCTCCACTTTTCTCTGTGGTCTTGCCTGCAAATCCTGTTCTGTTTTTTCATCCGTTTTATTTTTTTTTAATAGTTGCATTACTTTGCAAATCTGAAGGAATATTAAAAAAATATAACTTTATCTCCATCTACACATTAAAAGAAATATGCCCTTTAATCTGCACAACATCCTCATGGAAATATTACTCTGTGCTAGGAGTCCGCATTTATCATATCGTTTATCACTATTTTGATAAAGTTTTATTCATGATATCAATTTTGAATTATTATCAAAACAAGAAATTGTTCAAACATGAATAAATCATGTTAATACCTTTTTCCCATTTGGGCATTGAGAAATATAAAGAATAACATCAAATGCGGTTAGTAAGGGATGTTTATTGATATAAATCACATTTTTGTATGTAACTGTTGTCCTAAAGAAGCACATTTTAAATGTGCATTTGTAGCATTTGTGATTGTGCAGCTACGCTTGCTGTGGGACGCAGTCAAAACTAAACAGTTACCCAAGAAGGACTTCAAAGAATCAATGAATTGTGTTTTAATCATCACTTTGATCATTATCGCGATAGTGCCAAAATAAAAACCTCTTGATAACAGTTTAGTCTATATAGCCTAGTCGTACTGTGTGCAATATCGAGCTGGAAAAGAGTAGTGAGAGAAGTGGGAATTTATAGTAACCGATATCATGGATTTTTATCAGTAATCTTCCTAGGGCATAATTGTTTAACATCGTCCAATCCTATAGAAGTTTTTAGTAAGCTAAGTCATTGTTAATCAAAAGACGTGACAAGAATAACAAGTTTAATACATTTAATTAACAGTGAGGAAAAACAAAAGATTTTAAGAACCACCCTATCAAGTAGGGTGGTTGGGGGGAGTATTGGCCTTGTGGTTAGAGCAGTGTGCTTGTGCTCTTAAAGGTTGCAAGTACCCAGTTTGATCCCCACAGCCTGCCCTCTGGGTCCCTGAACAAGACCCTTAACTCCCCACTGCTCCCTGGGCGCAGCACAATGGCAGCTCACCGAATCCCAAGGGGATGGGTTAAATGCAGAGAGTTCATTTCTCCAGTGTGAGGTTAATAAAGCTCAATTATTACATCAGAGCTGATCGAGGCTAAATTCACTAGTTCCCATCATCTAATGGCAGCATATTTAAATATGTTAGGTATTAGCAGTAATCATTGCCGCCTATCTGGCGGAGGTCATACATTTTTGCTTTGAATAGATGATAAAGTCCTGTTGAACATAATAATAACCTGTTTACCAAACTTAAAATGAAAAATAGTTGATCTGTTAGTACAATTACCTGGGTTTCTTAAAGGGGTGGTTTTTTTTTGTTTTTCTCCCGGCTGTTATTTTGTGGGGCTTCTATGTTGATAAAAAAAAAGAAGAAGAAGAAAATATGCTCTATTTTTGAAAATGACTCCTAATGCTGAGCCTGTCCACATTACCCAGTCAGGGTGAGCCAACATTTATACACCCATTTACTGAAATAACTGTAGTGTCTCTGCTTGGAGCTGCAGGCTTATTCAAACTTGTCCACAAACAAAACAACAGACCCAGTGAATCTTGGCAGCCAGCTGGATGTAACCAGCTAGAAAATACAAACACCCCCCGGTATCTTACCTTGTAAAGCTCACACCAAGTCGAAGGTTTATTTCGGTCTGATCTCCCACTCCTGCTGTTTAACTTTTAAGTCGTCTCTGTGCTCCTCAGTGGCTCTTTAACCAACTGCTACTAGGTTAAGTAACGAATGCTAGCTGTTAGCTCCACCCCGCTACATTACCGTCAGTACTACTCTGATATTCAGCTGAGAGGGGATATAAACCATGAGAAGGAACACTGACAGAAGTTTTTTTTTTTCTGTTTTTTTAAGGCACTGTTTCCCTTACAGTTTAAATAACTAGCCGCGCTTCGGTGACTTCATGTGACAGACATCATCCACGCTCTGGTATCTCTGCCGTTACTACTCCTGTCAGCCACCCAAGGCAGGTTTGACAAGGGCGAGCCCCGTTGCATTGTGGGAAACGTAGTCTCAATGAAGCGAGGGACGCTTGGATAGGTTGACTAGAGGGGCGTAAACGGCAACTTTAAAACCTAAACACAGGTATGAACACGGGGCTTTTTCATGGATTTTTTTCCTTTCTTAACCCTTGTTGAAACGTCACTTTTTTCTTGTTCTTTTTTTGGAAAACTATTAAGCTCAAAATAAATTAAAAATATTGAGAAAATGCCTATATATCCCAGCTTTAGTCATAAAGTCATATTAAATAGGTTAAAAAAAGAACCTGGCCAAATAAATTACACAAATGTAACAAACTTTACTTATTTTATGTATAGCAGGTCTATGAGTTAAAAAAAATATATTACACTATTATAAATCAAAGTTTTAAAAGTCATTAAGTTTAAATAATGTAGAAAAAGATTGTTCCAGCAGATTACATACTGAATCAAACATTGACAGTGTATACTATAAAAGCAATTAAGAAGACAAAATCAAAGATCAATTTAAGTTCAAGTGGATAGGCACCAGCACCCCTCGCGACCCAACTCGGGACAAGCGTGTAAGAAAATGGATGGATGGATGGATGGATGGAGTTCAAGTGTTTTTAATTGCTAGTTGTACTGACATTTTCACATTTATTACAATAAGATGAAAACATGGGCGTGTCTAGAATAACTAAAAAACAACCAGTCTTTCTTGTTTTTAGGAGTAGTAGGGATTTCTTTTACTAAGAAAATGCCTAAACAGTGTGTAACATTTATTTTTTCTCATTTTTAAGCTCTTACTTGCTAATTGTCTTTAAATGTTAATTTTTCAGCTCTTCGGGCCTTTTATTTGATGATTTTTTTTTTATTAGGTAGACAGGAAATGGGATAAGAGAGAGAGGGAAGACATGTGGCAAAGGCAAACAGGCCAGGAATCAACTCTGACAGCCACACCAAAGCCTAAAGCTTCTCTGCCCAACTCCTGTGCCATCGCCATGCCCCATCTGACTTGTCAGTTCTAATTTCTTTAAGTAACTATAATAAATACAGTGCCTTAACCATGCTCTTTTAATACCATTCAAACAATTAGGAGAAACTCAGCAACAAAAAAACACAGAAGTCCATCAATAGTAAAAGCTCAGAGAAAATAATGCAAAAAACAAACAAAACAAGAATGTTTGAGAATTTGAAGCGTTATATTGATGCAGAAGCAAACAGGTGCAGAATGTCAACAGCACCGACAGTGATTACTCTCATGCAAGTAATGTGGTATAATGTGGTATACAATGGCTATTTTCTCTAGTTTGGGTCTGTTGGGTCTGCCAACTGGATGTGAATGCTTTAAATCCTCACAAATTTTGAATCATAATGTGGGATAAATGGGGTGATTTTTAATCTACACATAAAAATCAGCAGGACATTCCTCAAAGGTGACGGTCCAGCCTGAGTAACTTGCTCCACTCTCCTGGCTTATAACAAAATGGATGTTAAAATAAGTACATTTGACTCTACAGCATTGAATTTGAAAAAAAAAATATTCTTGAAATAAGAATAAGATAATTGCATAGTCTCTAGATGAGTTAGATTCTATGTAACAAAACTCTATTAAAATTAATCTGTTTTCTATATATTTTTCATTGTCGGATAAAATTACTTTAAGGGCAGTACAGACGAAAAAAAATGTTTTGGAATCATCGCTAAAGAAAAAGGCCACAAAGTGAAAACTGTGCCTTGTTTTTCTTCATCCTGTCCCTACAACCAAGTGATTAGCTCTCATTAGCTTTCATTGTTATGGTTGTACAGTGGCCCTCAGAGATGACATCACTGACTTCCCAATTCAGTTCTTAGGTAAATCGAAAGCATGGCACTCTAACAAAGACATGTACAACAAGATTCAAACAAACAAACATACACATATACATAGACTTTTAGACTTTTATTTGTCCCCAAGGGGAGATTCTTTTTCACATAAACAGAGCTCGTTTACACAAAGACATAAAAAAAAAAAAAAGACACCACAGTAAACACCAACACCAGCAAAAGTACAAGACGCGATACGAGACATGATACACTCAACGGGGCCTGTTGTTTAAAAAGGTGATGGCTGCAGGAATCAGGCTCCTGCCAAAACGGGCCCTACTACACCTGAGTGCCCTGTACCTCCGTCCAGAGGGCAGGGGTATGAGGTAGTCCTGTAGTGGGTGAGTGGGGTCCCGTTCTATGGAGAGTGAAAAACGTCCAATGGCCTGTTGGTTTGCGTCTGTGAGGTTGGGTGTGGGGAGTCCAATGATTTTAGCAGCTGTGTGTGTGACCTTTGTGAGTTTGGTTTTGTTTTACATATACATATATATACATATATATATATATACATACATATCTAAACATATATATATATATATATATATATATATATACATATATTTACACACACATATACATATATATATACACTATATTGCCAAAAGTATTTGCTCACCCATCCAAATTATTGGAATCAGGTGTTCCAATCACTTCCATGGCCACAGGTGTATAAATTCAAGCACCTAGGCATGCAGACTGTTTTTACAAACATTTGTGAAAGAATGGGTCGCTCTCAGGAGCTCAGTGAATTCCAGCGTGGAACTGTGATAGGATGCCACCTGTGCAACAAATCCAGTCGTGAAATTTCCTCGCTCCTAAATATTCCACAGTCAACTGTCAGCTGTATTATAAGAAAATGGAAGTGTTTGGGAACGACAGCAACTCAGCCACGAAGTGGTAGGCCACGTAAACTGACGGAGCGGGGTCAGCGGATGCTGACGCGCATAGTGCGAAGAGGTCGCCAACTTTCTGCAGAGTCAATCACTACAGACCTCCAAACTTCATGTGGCCTTCAGATTAGCTCAAGAACAGTGCGCAGAGAGCTTCATGGAATGGGTTTCCATGGTCGAGCAGCTGCATCCAAGCCATACATCACCAAGTGCAATGCAAAGCGTCGGATGCGGTGGTGTAAAGCACGCCGCCACTGGACTCTAGAGCAGTGGAGACGCGTTCTCTGGAGTGACGAATCGCGCTTCTCCATCTGGCAATCTGATGGACGAGTCTGGGTTTGGCGGTTGCCAGGAGAACGGTACTTGTCTGACTGCATTGTGCCAAGTGTAAAGTTTGGTGGAGGGGGGATTATGGTGTGGGGTTGTTTTTCAGGAGCTGGGCTTGGCCCCTTAGTTCCAGTGAAAGGAACTCTGAATGCTTCAGCATACCAAGACATTTTGGACAATTCCATGCTCCCAACTTTGTGGGAACAGTTTGGAGCTGGCCCCTTCCTCTTCCAACATGACTGTGCACCAGTGCACAAAGCAAGGTCCATAAAGACATGGATGACAGAGTCTGGTGTGGATGAACTTGACTGGCCTGCACAGAGTCCTGACCTCAACCCGATAGAACACCTTTGGGATGAATTAGAGCGGAGACTGAGAGCCAGGCCTTCTCGTCCAACATCAGTGTGCGACCTCACAAATGCGCTTCTGGAAGAATGGTCAAAAATTCCCATAAACACACTCCTAAACCTTGTGGACAGCCTTCCCAGAAGAGTTGAAGCTGTTCTAGCTGCAAAGGGTGGACCGACGTCATATTGAACCCTATGGATTAGGAACGGGATGTCACTTAAGCTCATATGTGAGTCAAGGCAGGTGAGCAAATACTTTTGGCAATATAGTGTATATATATATTTATAGAAAAAAAATTGAAAGCAACTTTTTCTTAAAATAAGTGCTTTTTTCTTTAAGCAGGTAAGTGAATCACTTTGACAGTAGAATAACACAATTTACATTTAAAATTGAAAAAAAAAACAATTGCATTGTCTTACTAAAAGTTTATAACATGTAATTGTCTTATTCTAAGAAGAAAAATACGAACTCCATTACCAGATCATTTTATTTACCTACTCAATTTTCAGAAATATATTTTTTTTTTTAGATAGTACAAAAACTATCTAAAAAACTATCTAAAACACACACACATTTCAACCCACAGAGGGCAGCAGTAAAACATTCTCGGTCCAAATATTTCAAGAACTATACAAGTTTACACAAGAACGTCCTTCTTTTGCACAGTAATATAAATACAGCCCATTTAGAGGCCAAATTTTACAGATTGTCTACAAAAAAAGCTGATTTGTTGTTTAGTTAAAGCATCCTGTTTGTCTTTGCAGTGTCATGGAGGTCTGTTTCCAGCTGTCATTGGGTTAGACGTACACTACATGAAAGAAGAACGACTTACAACACTTTTGTTAGATTTACAGTTTTATTTACTGTGTTTATCAATCTGTAGAATACGCACTACATAAAATAAGAAAGGCTCACCAGAAGCAAGCTGTCATGTAATATGCTAATCAGTACGGGGAGAGTAAAAAATGAAACCATGAAATCGATGATGGAAAAAAATAAATAAAAAAAAAAACCTACAGAAGTACAAGGCATTCAATTACTGTTAAAAGATGGTTTAGCCAAAAAAGCTGCACAGCCAAGTTAGCCAGAAGGCACAAAAATGTGCATCTTATAAACATTAAAAAAATAAAATTAAAAGAAATGTGCAAACCTCTATTTACTGTGACTTTCACAAGGTTAAAATGTCTGTTTTGTTTTTTTGGGAATATTTTTAATTAAGTTTCATCAGCATTAAAGCAGCTGTATCAACAGCTTTATTCCCACCAGGTAGGTTAGTTTGTATTATTTGCCGTGGAAAAACCTTACAGCTTTTTTGGTTGGAATTAAAGTTGTAACCTGTGCATTGCCGTTTTATTCCACTCCTAATATGCAATGCTGCCATGTTTCCCAGTCCACAGCTCTCGAAGCTCCACTTTGCATCCCAGATCTCGGAGAGCTGCTTTGCCCTCATCACCACAGTCTTTGTGTGTCTGCACAGCCCGAGTTATCAGGGCTTCTGCTCCCAGCTCCAGGATTTGCTGGCTGTAGTTACGCGTTCTTGCAACCAGGTTTCTTATCAGCATACAGCCCTGTTTCTGTTTGACAAAAAGGAGAATAGGAGCATACATAAAAGAGCTTGACTCTCCATCTTGATGCGGGTGTAAGTGCTCTAAGTCATCTCAAGTTACCTGAACATTCAGAGCATTGGGATGGTTCTTCATGGCCTGAACAGCGGCCATCACACCTCCGTTCTCCATGATGACTTTACAGTTGTTGGGTTTTCGTAAGGCAAGAACAGAGAGGCATGCACAGCCCTGCTCACAGACCTGCAGGGGAACATAAGGACAATTTCGTCACATCATATTCACGCTAATAGGTCTTTCCACATTTTTTAACATTACAACCATAAATAACAGATCTATGGATATTTTTTAGAAGAAAGTTACAGTGCCACACTACCATAATTAATTATTTTCTATCACATCTAAATAGCTTCAAAAAATCTAACTATATCCGACAGAAAATGAGGAAAAAGCAACCCAATCAGCTTCAACCTGTAAAAGTAATTGCCGCCTTGTGAAATTAAATTATTTTAATTAACCAAATTATTCACTTTCAAATAGAACCATGAAAGGCAACATGATTTAGATAAAACATCCAAAACAGAAAAACATCACACCCAAACAAACGTTTGTTTCTGAAGTGGGGAGTGGTGAACATTACCAGACGTTTCCAGCTCATCTACAACCAGAGCTTAAGTAGGGTGGAGCCAGAGGAGTGTATGTAACACCTACAAAATCTAACCCTCAAATTATTATTCAAGCGTAACCACTTACAGCAGGGTTGTTTGTATGGCGGTTCATAGCAATAACAATAAGGTCGACGCCTCCAGCACCGACAACTGCATCCTTAACGTCATCATTTCCTGCTATTGCACGTATGGCGCTAAGGACCTGCCGGCCAACTCCTGCAGGGACAGTAAAGAGTTCAGGAAGAATGAGGAAGAAAAACACACTCGAATATGACTTGTTTTTTTTGTTTTGGGTTTGTTGACATTACCGGTGACTCATAGCTGTCTGCAAGTAAAGTCATCATAAATTTTAATCCTCCCAGATCACAGATGTCTTGGCAGAACTCATTCCTGACAGCCAGTCGGGATAAAGCTGCGCACAGTTCACTCAGAACAGAAGTATTGCCGATGTGAGCTGTGAGGGAGAGGGAAAATAAAAAATGATGGAATATCCTTTATTTAACCACCATTCAATGGATTACTCTGCCTTACATTTTGCAGCCTCTATTAGGATCTTCAGTCCACTGTGCTCAAGAACGATACTCTTGGCGTGTTCGTGAGCATGCCCAAATGAAACTCGGACATCGTCGTCGAAGGTCATGACCCTAAGAGCAGCCGATGCCTCCTTAACAAGCTCCGCACTACCACTGTGTCGTGTTATGGCACCGGTCAGCAGCGGCAGAACTCCATCTTTAACCAGATCCTGCCTGTTCTGCTCGTGTTTAGTGCAGCAGTGACGCAGCACTCGGATGGCGACGCCTGTCACCAAGGAATCCGCCTGGTATCTCTGGAGAATATCTATAAGGAACCGCCGTCCTTCCTCGTCCAACAAGTCTGGCTGTCCATCTGTCAATGCAGCCAGAGCAAAAAGTGCAGCGGAGGCAAAATCCTGCTCCTCCACGCTCTTTTTGCAGAATGAGAGGATGATGGGGTACGCATCTTTCTGAGCAGCAAGGTACCTCTGTGCAAATCCAAGTGAGCACTGCTCGGTGAAAGATTTTAAGTCCGCTGTCACGTCAGTTAAAGCGGCAGTGTCCTTACCAATCCGGAGAGATTCTAAAGCCTGCAATCAGTCCAAGACATGAACATAATAAAAAAAAAAAAAAAACCTTCACTAACCAAATCTATGCTGTTGTTTTTTATTTATTTATTTGTATTAAAACTCACCTGTAAGACTTCATGTGTTTGCTCTTCTTGATTGTCATCAGATGATGTAGTCGGTACAACTTTCACTATGCAACCGAGATCCACACCTGCAAACAAAAACCTGTTTTATTTGTTGTGGCCATTTTATTTATTTATTTTTTAATTCTCTTTATTGAAATACCACATCATCATAACACAGATGGTTACAATATTACAACAAAAAACATTTTTTATTTTTTTTCATTTTGTACAATATGTTTTTCTATTCAGTACAGCTCGCCCATCGAACATAGGAACAAACATAGAACCTGAGGTGTTCTTTCATTTTTGTCAAGAGTAAAGGGGGTTGTTTGAAATTAAATAGACAAAGTTTCAAAAATAATTGAAAATTGAATCAATTAGATTAAGGAAGGGCACCTTGAAGAAATGTACGTTTTCCATAAATTCCAATTGTCTTCAAATTTTGATTTCTGTAACCTGATGGAAAAAGTCATTCTTTCCATTATGAATATTTTGTAGATGACACCATACCAGTCCTCGATGGATGGGCTGCCTGGTTTTAGCCATTTCTTGGTGATTGCTTTCCTGGCTGCTACACTCAGTATTCTAAATAAGTATTTAGTCTTTGTGTTTGTCGATATTGAGTGTGATATTCCAAAAAAAAGTTCCTCCCGTGGCCATTTTATTAAATGTGATGATGATGCAGCTTTTGGCTTCCCACTAAAATAAGGTTGGATTTCATTTCTCCATTTCTGTGTTCTACAAATATTTAGCATCATTATTAAGTTTGATTTGTAATTATTTTTTTATCACAAACCAACCATTTCTGACTTATTTATTTAAATGTGCCTTGTACCTGCTGGGATGTGCCAGCCACTGATTTTTTATAACATTTAGTCCTGTTGCACACAAATACCTGAGGACCTGTTGTTGTAGATTGAGGACAATTTGCTGGTCTTTACAAGGTACTTTGCTAATGGTTAGGTTTAGAGCTAAGGTGTCATTTGGGTTAGGGTGAGGTATGCATTGGTAATATTTAGGTTTAGGGTTAGTTTTAGGGTTTGGGCATAGAAAGGGTTGAAAATGACTGAAAGTCAATGGAAGTCAATTGGATTCAACACGTGGTCCTCATTACATATAGCAGAACTAACTTGTGTGTCACAATAAGAAATCTGAAGTTTGAAAAAGGAAAATAATAGGAGAACAAAGGAAGAGGAGTCTCTACATAAAAGGCATTGTTTAAACATAGAAACATTGCTCCCGTTTTTGTTATAAACGTTTTCCATATGGATTGTTGTTTATGGATTGTTTATGGACCACATATTACCCAGCTGTGGGTCTGCTGGTGAACCCATTCAGTACTGAAGCTACAAAGTTAGAAGCTGTTCAACACAGTGACTATAGCAAATCAATAGACTGTTATTTTGATTATAACGTGTGCACAACAATTTAGGCTCAAAATATGATAATATTAAACCTCTAGTACGATAATCCTACATTCCTCAACTGGCAACACAGGTGCAACTGAAGGACTGTAGCTGCTTTCTCCGAGCTAAGACCATATGCATCCATGTCTGTCAAATATCCAACTTCAATGCGCAAACCAAAGACCTCATATTGGTTGATCAAGGATCCCAAGTGGGTTCACGACCCCAACTTCGGGAATCAATGTTTTAGTGTTTTTATTTTTAGTTATTTTACCCTGAGACTCGAACTGCTCCACTGCATCCCTCAGAGCCTCATGTGGATCCATCTCAAACTCCTCCATGTTCTCCCGGACAGCCGCATCAAATGTTTCCTGTGTTATCCTTCGCTTCGACATCTTTTCCTCTTTTCCACACTGTTAAAAAAAACACGAAGACAGCGGGTAGAAAGAAGGCAAATGTTTAAGACAATAAACCACACTATTGATAGCTGGAAATGATGCCTGCTATAGCTAGCTAATGGATGTTATGTGTTTTTGCTCTCGTTAACTGTGTAAGTAGCAGCAAGTCAACAGTTAAGCAGAAAAACGTGTGCAGTGTAATGTTCTTACAAAAAATGGGTATTTCGAGAATAAAAATTAATGAAAAACTGAAATATTACCTCCGTGTACAGAATGACAACCGGCTTATTACTACGATTAAATATACGCAAACGGCGTAGTCTGAATCACTGTCAGTCAGTGTAAGTTCGCAAAAGAGCTTTGTGAATAGCAAAAAACCCTGCCCAACTTCGTGCACACAGATATTTTGTCCGTTAAAACAAAGAGAGCAAACATTCGTTCCTACAAAGTTAATTTTGGTTAATCGGTGGTAATAAATGATTAAATAAACGATTAGATAAATGTAGGGCTGTCAACTCTCACCCATTGGGTGTGAGACTCACACATCTCAGTGTCCTCACACGCTCTCACTCCTTATACGCAATTTTTCACTCTAAAAAATGCGGACGTTAAAACGCAACTCCATTCCACTTATTTATCTATAAAAAATATAATGCTGATAAAAATCCACTAATTTAGTAATCCATTCATCCTTAACTGGAATATAGAGACTCTAAAATATTATTGTTACAAATTTTTAAAACAAATATGTAAACATTTAACATTTTATAAATATGTGAACATTTTATGTTTAAAATAAAATAAAAATGTAATCTTTCATGATGCTCTATACTGCCCCAAGTGGAAAAGATTTAGCTTCACCTGGTTTAATTTCGTATAAAAACTTTTTAAAAGGAACCTTTGGCTATCCAATTATTAATCGATTAATTGAAAAAATAATCGACAGGTTAGTCTATTTGCAAAATAACCGTTCGTTGCAGCCATCTACAGCCTCCTAGAAGGTCTGAATTGTTTGGCCATTTTGTCAATTGTAAGAAAAACAAATAAGATAACGAGTTAAGATAATTTTTTACCCTCAGACTATTACCAAATATTCATACACAGAGTAGTTTGCATGGGATTTGATTGCACTGGTTCTTGTATTAGTGCCAGTTATCTAGTGATTGCCCATTAGTTCCTCATTGTTTATTTTACTTGAACTGCATAGTATAATTAATAAACACAGTTTAAAGTATATTTAAAATGCAATTATTTTAGTAGGGCCCATACTTCTTTACTTCAATTATCTAAAAATCCCCAGAATATAAAAAATAATTTTGGTGTTTTTATAATGTTACACATAACTACAGATAACGTATTGTTATTCAGTAATATTTACTGTTATTAAAAAATTCCACCTTTTGCCGCTCTGTTTCAGTTAAATCCTCTGAAAACTGACAACTGATAACTGCACCTATCCTCATAGCCTTTCAATCTAACCCTGACAAGGGTGGCCTATCCAAACTATTTCAAAATCTCACTCCAAGGTTTGGTGAAAAGTTGGAAGCCCTGTAAATGCTTAAACTGATAAACAAACAAACACTTTACCAATATGAATTAAGTTATCTACAAAGTGAGGCAAGATATTTACCCTTTCCTGCTTAGCAAATCAGACTTAACGTGATTGATAAAAACATACCTGATAGATGAATCCACTATTGCATAATGTATGAGATAAGTTCATTGAAATAGAGAAATAATGATAAAGAAAAAGTATGCCCACCAGTGTCTGGTAATTTTGTAGCAACTGTGTTAGCCATCATCCACCCACTTATCTCAAGCAGGGTCGCAAGGGGTGCTGGTGCTTATCTCCAGCTATCTGTGGTACACCCTGTACAGGGCAACAAACAGGGCAAACAACCATTCATGCTCACACTCCCACCGAAGAAGAATTTATAGAAGCCAATTAACCTAACCGTCATGTTTTTGGACTGTGGGAGGAAGTTGGAGCACCCGGAGAGAACCCACGCTCATTCAGGGAGAACATGCAAACTCCATGCAGAGAGACCCCTGGCAGGGGTTTGAACCCAGAACCTTCCCACCTTTATTTATTTTTCTATCACATTCAATTTAGTCTCTCCTTCTGTTTCTGCGGTTCATAAACTTCTTAAAAACCTGATTCTCTAACTTAATACATTTTCCCTCAAAGTTGGTGTGGCCCAGTTCTGGCTCACACAATATGCTCACATTAGGCCCACATGCCACAAAGAATGAAGGTCGTTTGGTGGTCCATACATAGGACATCTATGGACCCCCAGGTGAACCTGTGCTGGCTCAAAACAGTTTTAGCACTGGAACCAGTTGTCAGCCTGATTCCCTCCTTCAAAAAGAGATGTAATAAATAAATTAATTCAAAAAGTTATAGCCTTAATCTGATGAGTCCTTTTCAGCTGTTTGCTTATTCAGGTGTCACTGCTGAGGATTCTTTTTAGGAGATTACTCTGAGTAGGTACTTCTACACTTCCGCCCATTTTCAATTGATAAAAGATCCTGATGTTAATTATTCCACAGGTTTTGTATTTTCCTTCTTAAATATTTTCATCCCTCAAAAAAAAAAAAAAAAAAAAAAAAAAAAAACAGAGGCAATTAATGTGCTAAGTATTTCGTTTTTTCATTTTTTTTCTAAAATAAAACAACGTTTGAGCAACACAAATAATGTTTCTGCATTTTGATTCAGCTTCAGCTTTGAATACAGACCCGCTCTATTCTCCAAGTGGATGACCCCCTTCCTCCTTAAGCTATTTACATTGGTCATATGTGTGAGGACACCGGTCAGACTTTCATAGGCCCTGAAAATTTAATTACTTATAGTTACCTGTGCAATTGTTAGACAGGTGAACCCAAATGCATTAACTCTACTGGAAAGGAAAAAAACAAAGGAAAAACTATTACTCTCTCATAAGGAGACTGCTAACAAGTCACTTCTAGATCCGCAGCTTTTTCTCAAAATTTGAGGAGTCAGTTCCAACCTGTCCACGAGTTCTTGCTCATCCGCCTGAAGAGTAACCTATTGTCATGTCCCGACTCGTCACCACATGCAAGTCCTCATCAGAAGTGAGTCATGAGCTGAAGAGATCATCAGAATGTTATTTAAAAAAAAAAGAAGATAGTACAATAATGCTACATGCCGTTTGAGCTTGATGTTTTGTAAACCAGGTACTTTATTTATTAGATTCACATTCTGTGGGGTGGCTTGCACGCATGCAGGACATAAAGCCGCACAATTCACAGCTCCTCTACAGGTGAGTTTCCCACATCCAACATAGTAATTAAGCATTCATTTGAACTAAAAGCTTCATCCAGATTTTGAAATACAGTTTGAATATCAAAGTACACTGTTGGTCTATCCAACTCTGAGAGAAACAATATGGCCATTTTTAACTGTAAATGTTACAAAAACAGATTCATCAAATTTCTCTTTCTCACACGACCTTGAGTCCCCTTTTTTACATCACAACATCAAATCTTCTCATATTTTATTGGGAACTTTTTTGTTAGATAAACACTGGGTAGGGTCTAACCGTGTGGTGGAAGGAGAACAATACATAGTTTTCTAAGTATTTTACAGGTTTAATAGGTTTACAGTTGCAGCATACTCAGATGAGCCAATGATCTTTGGGGTGTGAATATTTGTATTATTGGATAATACAGAGAGGATTAAGATAATTGTTTTACCAAATTCAGAGCACACCTTCTTCCAACAACATCTCAGACATTTCGATGTCAGAAAAGTTTAGCCTCTTCAGCAACATAGAAAAAAAATATATGTATATTTAAATTGTTTTCTAATAAATCTCGGTATATGCAGCTTTTTAAAGGGGATATCACCTAAGCATGACTTTTCTCCCAAGTAAACCTATATTTAATGTATTTATACTTTTAAACAGTTCCATATTTGTTACAGTATTAATAAATGTTAACCTTTGCAGCTGCAAACATCTTCAAGATGAAGGCTTTACATCCACTTCAGATCAGCATTTTTGTTTTCTAGGATTTTTAGTCTATTGCAGCAGATCTAATCAGATTGATCAGTCTGCTCCAGCTCTAATTTCCTCATCTTATTTGTTCTTGGTCTCCACAGGGTGTGTCTGCTGATCACTATAACCCTTATCCATCAAAACACACAAGCAGTTGTGAAGCAATCTTAGAGCAGCAGATGGAATCATAACTGAACTCGTGGCTCTGCATGATCTCGAAGAAAGCAACAGCTTGGTTTTCTTGTAATTTAGCTGAACACCAAGATCTCTGATATGCCGGTGGTGCTGCACTACATTGCTTTTTTTAAAGGTTAGGTTATAATTTTGTGTTGATGTAAAAAAAAAGGAATTCAGTCCTCTAAAATGAAAAAAAAAAACAATATGTCTGAACTTAAGCATGAACTTAATACAGGAAATACATTTAGTGCTTAATTTGATCAATTTTCTTTATCTACAATTTTAAAGGCACTTTAACCTGGATTTAATGTTGATTGCTTTGAAGTTTGCATCAACAGCTGCAAAAACTTATTCAGTATCTACAGGAATACTGGTTAATCCTCTTAGGAATGTTTAAACAGTTGATATCAGTCTGGATTTTGAGCCTTTTCACATTTCGAGCCCCACTCCCATAGACTGCCACTCTGGGTCTTTAAGCAAGACCCTTAACCCCACTCTGCTCCCCGGGCGCCCCATGATTACGTCCCACTGCTCCCCAGGGGGATGGTTTAAATGCAGAGGTAAATTTCTCCAATGTCAGATCAATAAAGTTAAATTATTATTATTATTATTATTATTATTATTATTATTATTATTATTATTATTATTATTATTATTATTATTATCATATATGAGACTCACAAATGATGCATAAAAAAACAAAAGAAATCTGAAAAGCACATACTTTCTCTATTTGTCTTTTTAAATGTTTATTGATGTGAATAATTTTCTGTATTTTTGTTGTCGGTTTATGGTTGAAATACAGACAATGAAAATTTCGATCATTGTTAGGACATTCCACTTTACACGGAAAAAACAAATTACCTAGTTGGGATGGTCATAAAGGTGGCAATGGCCCCATCTAGCAACGCCACTGCCACACATCTAAAGTCTACCAAATGACATTATGATGCTCTTTCTTATTCCCTTAATCATTAGGTCTTCTTAAAATGACTTCATTGATTTTTAATCAATCAAACCTTTATTCCTTAATAATTTGTTAATAATTTGTTAGCCACCAGCCTTCATCATACATTCATAATAAAAGATATAAAAATGCAAACAAAGGAGCGTGAAAAAAAGAAAAAAAGACAGTTTATGTGAAACAGCTACTATAAGTGTGCTTTAAAAATCTAACAGCTTCAGGAACGAAAGACCTAAAACGTTCAGTAGAACACCCTCTGTATGCTTTTATGTTGTGCTGTTTTATGCGCTCTGCTGTGTCCCATTCCTGCAGTCAGTATCTAGCTCTCTGAGCAACCTGCTGCTAGGGAGTCTGTTGTCAGTGAAGCTGAAACTAATAGGCTGTCGCCTCTCTTAGAACTAGACACAACACTGAAACCACACTCAGGGTGTAACAATTCACTGCTTGTGCCATACGAGACTAATGTGGCAATTAGTTTTGAATAGTTTGACATCTACATTCAAGATCATGTTGATATTATAGAGTTTTTGTTTGGGACCCATTTTCATAGGAATAATGCAAAATTTGGGGTAATATATCCGCGGTTGCTTCTCTTATTGAAGGATCGTCTAAAACACAAAAAGTGGTAATTTTGAAAATAAAATTAGAGCACATAGGTTATTTAAAATGTTTAAGTTGTCACTGTCCTAATGAGATCACTTTTCTTTCTTATACAATTATAAATCACGTGGCAGCATCTTTAATAATTGAACTTTTATTGATCTCACATTGGAGAAATTTACCTCTGCATTTAACCCATCCCCTTGGGGAGCAGTTGGCTGCCCTTGTGCGGCGCCCGGGGAACAGAGTGGAATTAAGGGTCTTGCTCAGAGAACCAGAGAGGCAGTCTGTGGGAGTGGGGCTCGAACTCAGAACCTCACGATTCCAAGCTCTATACCTTAACCACTTAATTGGAGATAAATAACACCAAAATCCTTTTAGTGTATGTATTAATACATGTATATGTGAATATTATCCAGAACCATCAATGATTTAGTGGATGATTTTTCTTGAAATATGAGAATAAATACCAAAGTCAGTTTTTGAACAGCAGTGCATATAAAAACATATTAGAAATACAGTCGTTTCTTCTTCTTCGTCTCAATAATTTGTTAAACCATTTGCTTCTTGTGACTTTCAGCTGTGGAGCAGCAATAAATGTCTGAAACCAAAGCTGACTGGAGAAATAATCACTCAGAGTGAGAGCTAGACTTAGGCATTAGTTGTGCATGTCACAAAGAGTGACACGTTAGCAAGGGCCTAAGGAAAATCTAGTCTGTCTTTGGTGAGTTATTAAGAAAAACAAATGTTGTGCTCACTAATTTTCCTGTTGGTTCAGTGCAGATTTCCCCCCACACTGAAAAAAAAATAGAGGTTGACAGAACTTAAATTTTCTAGGCAACGTGATGCATTTGGTTTTTTGAGTTTTCCTTACTTAAATTCACTGTGGTTGAGTTTACAAAGATTTTTGAGTTCTGCCAACTTAGGTTTTTGGAGTGTTACATAGAAATTTTGAGTTCTACCAACTTAGGTTTTTGAGTTTCACCTTTAAGTTCTGAGTTCTATCAACTTTGTTTTATGAGTTTGACATATAGATTTTGAGTTCTACAAACTCAGATTTTGTAGTGTTATCTGCAAGTTGAGTTCTATCAACTCAGTTTTTTTAGTCCTACCAATCATCTTCACTACCAATCATTCAACACTCAAAAAATTATGTTAATACAACATTTTTATTGCTTCAAGTCAAACATTGTATCAATAGATACAGTATAAAACCATGTTCAACAACATAATCTTAACTGCACAGATCAAAGTAACCTGACACTGGACCAGAATGTTCTAGATTTGTAAGAGGGAGTGATGATGAGGGAAAAAACAGTAAGACACTGATTTAGTAAGAGGAAAACACACAGGTAATTTTTTGTGAAGTAAGTGTATTAACATATATGAAAAAATAACAGTTTTACAAATTTGGACGGCCTTGAGTTTGTTTTTTCAATTGTAGTCTCTTTAAAATGGGTGCACCCTTTAAAAAAAATAAAATGAAATAAAATGTCTTGTTTCCCAACGGAAATAGAAAAAGGTTTTCCCTTTTTATCTCTGAGTTTTTCTTTTTTGTCCTACCAATCCGACAGGACGATGAATGCAAGAAAAGAAAGTCCTCTTTAGTCCAAATCCTTCTCTTCAGTCCAAATCCAGATGTTCACACGGTTGGCTCGCCATCTCCATTTAAGGAGAGAATCCAGAATCCAGGGTATCCAAAAAACCCTGCCTGCATAGCACAACAGGGCTTAGTTAAATCCATTCACTTCTTGTTCTTAACTGTACAGTTTATATCTCTCCAAGTATGATAAATTTCAGTGTGTAATGTAACTTTTCTAACTCATTACGAATTAACTGCTGCATTACAGGGTTAACATATAAAATGTTAATGTCACTGTTTTTCTTGTAAAGCAAATAAAATCATGAAAGCAAAAAATCCACATGTAAATAATTATAAAACCACTTACAGCTAAACAGTAAATACCCACACAGATTAAGAAAGTAAAATAATGTAGTCTTGTAATATTCTGTGCCTAAGTGCAACAACACTGCACTACATAAAACAATTTAGAAATTTAATAAGTTATTACACTCAACTTAATGTCTCTTTTCATTTGTACAATGAAAATAACAGGCACTCTTTTCTCTGGATAAACACTCACCCGCACATGCGCGACATAAACACGCACGCGCACACGCGCATTATAAACACGCACGCGCGCGGCTTTTCCTTTCATCAGAACGTGAAAAACATGCGAACTCATGCTTCAACTCGGTGGCAATACACCACAAGGGAATGCTAACTCACGGAGCTAACCGCTAACTGGCTGTACTTTGCAGCACTCACCAGGAAAAGAAAAGATTCAGAAAACTGGTAAGGTCCCAGGGTCGTTCCTCCGTGGTTCTCCAAATGCATAAAAGCACAATGTCAGCCAATCTTCTCAAATGCGAGGGAAAAAGGCTGTGCCCTTGAAGAAACCGATAGGAAACCCCGTACCGTAGTGGGCGTGTCCATGAACATAAGCAGTGCGCATGCCCATGAGTTTACAGTTGAGGGAACTCAAAAAATCTTGTATAGGCGATTTAAAACTCCTTGTTAAACCAACTTCTGAGAATTTGAGTTGGGCAAACGTGTATTTATTTGTTAGATGTCAAATTTATATTTCTGAGTCGAATTACAATACAATTGTGTGTTAGAACAACAATTGCCATTTACTTTTTTAACAGTGCAACAGGTTCTGGTGCTGATCCCTTTTTGGCCACCCATCAGTGCACATAGGTCCCTGCCTTGTCACCCTAATGAATATATCCCTCCTTCATCAATCTGTGTAGATATACTTTGAGGCATATATTCATCAGAAAATCTTTCAGAGGTTTTCAGTAATTCCATGTTTATAAAATAGCTGCCTTATAATGTGTTCGTTTGGGTTTCCACTATAAATCTGTTTCATAATTTTTTCCTGGGCTAAAGAAATATGGAATTATGTCTGTAACTATGTTCTAGAGAAATCTGTGTCACCTCTTTGTAACAATGTTTTCTTTTTTAATGTAATTAAAAAAGTTAATTTTTTTTTAAATCATTTTCTCTATCATCTCCATGGAATGAGTTGTTGTATTTTTTTACTCAGCCTCACTTATTTCATCCAGAGGGTGGCAGTACAATTCTTTGCATAGGCACACACAGTGGCATTTGTGACACCAGAAGGCTTCAGTATTGCATAACATTACCATTAACCATTTTTTTTTTTTTGCCAGTGAGAAAAGTACATTTGTAGATTATTTAGTATGGACTCTTGCACACATATCACAGGGTTTTGGAGGATAGTAGTGGATTTCCAGATTGATGTGGTTATAGGGATTATTCTGTTTAAAATGTAGACCACACACTTTTCATTCATTGTGGGGTGTTTTCTCACATCGATGTTAAACTATAAAATCAATGTTCATTCATTCAGCCATTTTATAACAATTTGAGACAAATTGCATCCAACATTTTTAATGTCTCAGCCTCCAATACCTGGAGCCTGAGACTTACTGGGATATGCAACATGCAATAAAATATATCTCCAAGTTTACCAGAAAGTTTACAAGAAAAAAATATGCTATGCAATATTTAAAAAGCAGCATATCCATTTTTTTCTGGATGGAATTGAAATTGTACTTCTAGGGATGCATGATATATCAATTTTGGGATTGGAATCGGCTCTTTCATGCATTGATGTTTTTGGGCCCTATATTTGTAATGCACTAAAAAGCATCTCTCTAAAATCTATAAATATATATATCAGTGTGTTGTGGTCTTGTGTTTCCAAAAAATAGGAAAGCATTCAATAATTACGTGGTCTGCTGCAACACATAAAGCGGTGCTCTGTTTTATAAGCTTTCTGTTCTATGCACAGTTTCAACAGGTCAGGATGTCCAAAAGAAAAATGTGTCCGTTTGCTCCGTCTTTGCAAACAAATCGTGTAACTTAACATTGTTTATCTTAGGAAAAGAAAATATATGATGTTACTTGTTCATCATAAAATATGTATGTAAAAGAAGTTTAAAAGTATTTAAAATGAAAAAGATGCTTAGCAGTGTTTTAAATATATCAATAATCAATCTTAAACGAAAATACCTAAAAAATACCTATTACCTAAAAAAAGACAGCCAAGAAGCTCTACTGTATACTTATAATGTAGGCTACTTGTTTTTAAAGTTGGTGCTTTTTTATCGTTCCAAGCAAAGAAGTTTCATCAGTCATTTTGCTACAGGTATTGCAAATTTTCTGAAGATATTTAAAACTAACTCAATCAGAAAACAAAGATAGAAATGTTTTATAATGTTTTTGAATCAGAGAGAATTCATATTATAACATTCATCAATCGAAACTTAGTGTTAAGATGTGAGGGAGTAAGGATTGGGTATGTAGTATGTAGTTTGTCACATTACAGCAACAAACTTTATTGTATTTTACAGGGTTTTATATGACATGTTATCTGATGTGGAAGCAAAATGACAAATTGCATTCAAATGTTCCTTCAGGTAAGAGGCTGAAAGGGTGTGCTTTTCTATTCAAACACCTTTTCTACATCTCTATTTAATTTATTCAGTGTGAAAATCTAGTTGTGTGAACCCGTCAGAGGTTTGTTAGAGAACCGTCTTGAATAAATAACGCAGTGAAGACCAATGAGTACAACCGACGGGTAAAGGAGAAGATTAAAGCAGATTTAGGTTATAAAGCTACATCCCAAGCTTTGAAGATCAAACCGAGTATTTTTTCAATCTGTGAAATGCTTTCTAAGGTGGAAGGAATTAGCGTAATGGCAATACGTGAAGAAAACTTTTTTGAGCTTTTTATTAATCATAGACTGGGTGGAGGTTACCTTTACAAGAGGACAACAACCATAAACATCCAGCTGGAGCTACACAGGAATGATTCAGATCAAAGCATATTAATGTGTTAGAATGGCCCAGTCAAAGTTCACAGCAAAAGTCCAAAAGAGAATTGTGGGAAGACTTATAAATTCCATTCACAGACACGTTCCATCCAATCCTGGTGTTGTTGTTTTTCGCAGACACTCTCGAATCAGTGTGCCTGAGCAGAAGCAACATACTCCAGAAGACCCACAGCTGAACTAACTGTGAAATAAGGCTTCAGAACAAATGAATATCTTGAAAGCCAAAACAATGTCTCAGCATCTTTTCTCCTTTGATTTTGACATCACGATCGCCACAAATAAAATGCATGAAGAACATAACGATTGACTTACGATCAAACGGCTGTTAACTTTAGAGGCTAACTTTATCTTAAAGCCTCTTGTTTCCAGTCATGGGAGGTGGAAGCTACTTGTCTGAGAGGTCATATGAGGTCATTTGGAGTCATTTAAGCGAATGAGCTGCACAGGAATGAGCTCCACAGGATGCAGGGCGCAAAGGAATGTGGTGTAAATGTCACATCAAATTTAAGACCAGATGTTTGCAAATTGAAGACAGAGCAATACCAGCTTACTGAAGATGATATATGTGACACAAAATACAGCAAAACTGTTAGTTTGAAAACATTTGAGATTCTTCTGGAGTTTTACTGGATGTGAGACTAAAGGAAAGCAAGATGCAGGCGGTAAAGGTTTTTCCTTTTTATTTTAAAGATACCTCGGGGGAAATAAAAGAAACTCACATATTATTCACCATGAACCACAAAGGTACTTAAAGCTCTGATTCTTACCTCCCTTGTCTCCCCTGACAGAAACTGAATTCCTCTGTCAATGTCTGACTGCTGGGCTCAAGTGATTTCCATTTTGGTTCCTTGCATGTGTGTGGAGAACATCTACCTGTATCCTTCTCCTCTTTGCTGCTGCTTCAACAGCCTTCGGACTGCTCTCAGAATCCTAACCTGTTCCTTACTCCCCTCATCTTACCTGTTCTGTTCACCCCAAACATATCATGTCTCACCAGCTCTCATCAGGAAGCAAGGAAAATGCCATGAATCAAACTCCTGTCAACATCAGCTCTGTGGAACACCCACCCTCTGCAGCAGGGTTGTCCAAAGTTGGTCCCTAAGGGCTGCTGTCCTGGAAATTTTAGATGTATCCCTGCTTCAGTGCATCTAATTTCCATTGATGGCTAATTAAGAGCTGCTTGCTAACCCACAATCATCAGAATCAAGTGTGTTAAAACATGGAAACGTTGCAGGAAGAGGCCCCTGATAATTTTTTTTTTTTTTTTTTTTTACAAAATACAAAAAAAAAAACAAAAAAAACAAAAAAAAACATGGAAACGTTGCAGGAAGAGGCCCCTGATCATTTTGGACATCCCTGCTATACAGGAACTCCAACTGTCTCTGCATCAGTAAGCTCAGCACTATCAATATCAGCCATGTAATTATCATCTCTCCAACCAGTTTAACTACCTACCTCCCCTCCTGCTTCCTACTTCCTAGAAACCTTGTCTCTAAACCTGTAGAATATCATTTGTGTACATATTATAAGATTAATCCTATTTTCTGAACTGTCATCATTATGCCAGCAATTGTTACTTACACCAGTATCATAGACCATCGCCATCAACAGTGTAATTATTTTTAAATAACGAAATATCCTTAATGAACTAAAAATGGAAAATCACTAAGTTATAGACAGGGCCGTAGCTAGCTGGGTGGGCAGGAGTGGCCATGGCTACTCCTAACCAACCATAGGCCACCCTTGCAGTGAGTGATTTGTTGTTCCCATGGGGACCACAACACAGGCTTAAATACTAAAGCAACCTGACTTTAATTCAGTTTTAGAGCTGAAGCTTTAGTGCTGAAGAACACCTATCCAAGAGTCTTTGTCAATTCTGTCAGCTCACACCAGAGCAATCTGTTGTAGCACTGATGTATTTAAGCAGCATAGAGGTCCATCCTCCTAAGCACATTCCAAGTCAGATGCAAATGAAATAACCCCGCATCTTTCTCTTGAAATGTTGAAGTCTTGTGCATGCGCTATGTGACTGGCCCTTTGAATCATATGGAGGTAATTCACCTTTTGAACAAGCAGTTCTTCTCTACAGCTTAGGGTGTTAGCAGTGATACTCTGATAAGAATGTTCTAACTAATTTGACATTTCAGTTGTTAGTGCATTAAAAATACACTCCTGAATTTTTTACATCAATATAATAACATTATAGATGATAAATAGATGGCATTTGCAGAACTAGTTTCTATGTTTTATGTGGGAGAGGGAAAATGTATGTGTAAGTCATCTAGGAGTCTTATATGTAACTAAAAATAAACAACAACTAAGCCCACTTAATGTATGTATTAATGCAGGTATATATCAAAATGATGCATGGCTATGATCAGTTAAAGGTTTAGTGAATGGTTTTTACCTGAAATGTAGGTAAAAATCACCAAAATAATTTTTCGAGTAACTGCGCATCCTTCCTGCTCTTCGCAAGGCAAGGAAGGTTTATTTGTATACAGTAGCACAGTTCAGCACAGAGACAATAAAAGTGCTTTATGTCAATTAAAAAGTAAAATAGAAGGAAAATAAAAACAGAAGTAAGACAGTAAAGATAAAAATATGGTAAAAGCCGATACTTGAATTGCTAAAATATACTCTGGAATTATATATTTCTTCTCAGGCCTCCTTTACATTTCATAAAATTGTAAGATAGTTTGCTTTTTGTGATTTTCAGTCATTTTCAAAGTATACCCTGAGAACGGCATAGTTATAATGAATGGCTGAAACAGAAGCTAACTGGATTCATCAACACTACAATGCAAAAAATGTAAATCTAAATAAGTAATTTCTTAAAATTAGTACATTAGTTCTTGAATTGAGAAGGTAAGGGAGACAATGTGCCAATGGAACAAGACAATTTAAAAGGTATTGCCATTTAAAACTTTTTTCAAGTGCATATTATCTAATTACCTTATTTTAAGAGTAAAAATGCTCATTCCATTGGCAGATCATCTTATTTAGCTACTGAAATTCGAGCTAAATACACTTAATTTAAGAAAATTTAGCTTGTTTGTAAATCGGTTTTGCAGTGTAGTGTTAATGATGAGCAACAAGAGTACTCTAACTGGTGTTAAGTGAGATTGGCATGTTGATCAACCAATAAAAACATGATCCCCCTGAACTTGAAGCCAAAAGAAAATTCTCCACTATAGCCTACCGTTAATTAAGAAATCATGTGTAAATGTTTTTATGTGTTTATTACCAAAGGCTATAGGAACATCTAGTCTGTCATAAGTGATTTATTATTAAAAATACCAACATGCTCATTCATTTTTCTGTTGGGGTAATTAAGTTTTCCCCTCAGTGCTTATTAGCCCCTGCATGCCCTCCTATGAAAAATTTTCTGGTTACAGACAAAAATGAAAAAAGCATGTACATGCTGGAAGCATATTCATCAAGTTTGCATTAATGAGAATATATGTATAAGCTCTTTTAAGATCTCAAAAGATTTGATGTTTGGTATTCAGCAGGTGAATCAGGTGGAGGTTAATAGGTTTACTGATAAACTTTGAAATAGTCAGTATACAGATATTCTCCTTAAATATATACAGCTTTAAGAAAAGAGACAAAAAAGCAAAGATACAATTTTAATTGCTGTTATTCATGTTATTAATCCATTGCAACAGGGGGTGTCCCCAGAACTTAGAAATGAATCAGAGTCTTCCTCCTCTTTAATTCTAGACTAATTACAGGCCAATTAGCTTTCCAATGCAAATTTCCAAAGTTATGAAAAAGGCTAAAGAGAATTAACACATCAGATACTTAGAAACTCATAAATATTTACTTTCTTTATAGTTCAATTAAATATTTAACATGACTTTTTCCAAAGTTATATTGAGAGTCATTGAATAAAACTGTCTGGTTTTGAAGTGTACAGTATTGTAGCATGGTTTGAATTGTCAAAAATTACCTTTAATGTTGATAAAACTGTTTTAATTATGCTTTCTTCTGCACAATCATAAATGCTTTTTTTATTGTTGTCATGTTGGATTCTCATTTAAAACTGAAGGTTGATGGAGAGACAAGTTGAGAAAGCAAACTTAGACTGATTATAGACAGTGAACCGCTCAGGCTGCACACTCAAGGATTTTCATTTCCCATTAAAATACTGTTTAATTTTTGGTCGCATGCACCAGCCTCAAAACCATTCAGGGTTTAAGATGTTTCATAATTAATTACAATCACTTAAGAACCTTGACAGGAAGCCTGTGAAATCGCGCCACTGTCATGCTCTTAAAAAACCGAATTTGATGAATTTCAAATGTATTGTAACGTTTCACAATGTAAACATGTGGAGCTTCCTTCCTACAGAGCTAAAACCTAACTCTGACTGGCATCAGTTAAAGTTAAACATAGCCTGTAGTTGCATAGGATGTAAGAACTGTGCAGTCATGCTTAATTTCCAAATCTCTCTGCTTGATATTATTTTATCTTAAAATGTAAGATTCACTATTTGTTACTGGTTAGTAGTGTTGCACCGATACCAATACCAATATCGGGCAGGCCCCCGATACAGCACTAAATCCATGCATTTATTTGAAGTCGAATTGATTACTGCGACTGTTTTCACAGGTCTGCCTAAAAATTGGATCAGACAGCTGCAGCTGATCCAGAACGCTGCTGCCCGTGTCCTCACTAAGACCAAGAAAGTAGAGCACATCACCGCAGTTCTAAATTCCTTACACTGGCTCCCTGTATCTCAGAGAATAGACTTTAGAATACCTCTGTTAGTCTATAAATCCCTGAATGGCTTAGCACCTAAATACATCACAGACTTGCTATCAGTGTATCAACCCTCCAGACCACTCAGGTCTTCTGGCTCCTAGAACCAGAACTAAATATGGAGAAGCAGCATTTAGTTCCTATGCTCCACTTATCTGGAACAAACTTCCAGAAAACTGTAAAAGTGCGGAAAGCCTGAGTTCCTTTAAATCAAGACTAAAAACACATTTGTTTAGGATTGTCTTCGTTCTAGTTAAACAGTTCAACTGTCTTCTGTTTTTAATATTCTTTTTTGTTTCTGCATTTCTTTATTTCATTTTTTTACCTACTTGCTTTGATTCTGTTTTATTTTCCTATATTTTATTCATGTTAAGTACTTTGCATTGTCTTTGTACTGAATTGTGTTATACAAATAAATTTGCCTTGCCTTGCCTAAAAGGGTGGTATCAGTATCAGCGAGTATCGACCAATGGGGCACCGATACCATTTTGAGAGCCAAAAGTTTATTCAGCTATTGTCACCCATTCGTGGTAGGAAATAAAAAGTTCTCTTGGATTCACTTTGTATTAATCTTTTTCCTACTTCACAAAAGTAGGCAGCAGCTTAACAAAGCCATGAAGGCAATTATTTTACATCCAAGTAGTATGCAGTTCTTCATATATACACACACACACATCAATTTCAAACAGATGGTATCGGTCGATACTGCACAGCCAGGTATCGGGGCCAAAAAATGTCATTGGAGCAACATTACTGGACACTCAACTCTTGTACCTAATTAAATAAACAAATCTATTTCAATAAGTAAACATTTATGTAAATATTCAAATTCTAAATAACTTATTTAAGTATTTCTGATTCTAATCTATCACATGAAGCCATTATAGTTCAAATAATTAAATTTAGATGGATTGTTGTAATTGCATAAAAAAAACAAAAAGCAAAAAAAAAAAAAACGTGTTCCTTTAGGTCTAAACTAAGAATGACTACCAGGTAACACGCCTAGTGGGAGGTGTCAAAAGTGTCAAAACTGAGTTGAAGATACCCCCCCTTTTGCTCCTGCATGCTTTTGTCCCCTCAGCAGAGCAGAGAGGCTGCTGTGCGTGAAAGTTTCTGGACGTACTAGGTGTCTTGGACGCAGCAGCTGAAATGAGTGATTTCCTGCCAAATAGTGAGCCCATGTAATCGTGACTGCAGCAGCTACTTCCTGCACTGTTACAGTGCTTAATGAGGATTAAGTTGAAGCTGTCATGGTGCTCCGCATGGAGGGCAAGAGACGGAGGAGAGCGGAGCTACATGAATGATCTCATTTGGGTTTTCATGCCAGCACTGGACCAGCTTACTAATTGTGTCCTGTTAACAATACAAATATCCCTATACAGTACATGTGCTTATATTTGGCACCTACGGTTTAACATTGACTAGAAATTCAAATCTTTATTTGCAAAATTACCCATTGAGGAGACTAAATCTCTAATGGGACAGACAGACAGACAGACAGACAGACAGACAGACAGACAGACAGACAGACAGACAGACAGACAGACAGACAGACAGATATATAGACAGATATATAGATAGATAGATAGATAGATAGATAGATAGATAGATAGATAGATAGATAGATAGATAGATAGATAGATAGATAGATAGATAGATAGATAGATAGATAGATAGATAGATAGATAGATAGATAGATAGATAGATAGATAGATAGATAGATAGATAGATAGATAGATAGATAGATAGATAGATAGATAGATAGATAGATAGATAGATAGATAGATAGATAGATAGATAGATAGATAGATAGATAGATAGATAGATAGATAGATAGATAGATAGATAGATAGATAGATAGATAGATAGATAGATAGATAGATAGATAGATAGATAGCCCTAACCCTCAATTGCTCCCCAGCCCCGCACAGTGGCAGCCCACTGCTCACCAAGGGGATGGGTTAAATGCAGAGGTGAATTTCTCCAGTGTGAGATCAATAAAGTTTAATTATTATTATTAAATACACTACATTTAAGAATTTTTATTTATTTGTAGATCATTTTTGCAGTGTATATAGGAAATACCTGTTGAATAAATATAAGAAACATACACATCTGCTTAATAACTATTCTACACATTTAAAGTGAACTACAAATTGCCTTGTTACTTATGATTTTGCCACTCAGCTAAAGAAACATCCAGCAAAGACCAAATTCTTATCGTCCATTAGATACTGTGTTAATATTATTTGTTTCGTGCTCTGGACAAAGGTCTGATGGTAAATATTGACTTAGTGCACAATAAGTCCTGAAATTCCAACGTATTAAATCGACACTAAAACCAGTATGTACAACTACAGCATATCAACTGACCTGAAAAAAAGACACAAGAATTTTACAGCCTTGTTTAACCATTTGTGGTTCACTGGTTATTAATCCAGTTTGTAGAGGTATCTAAGGGTAAACCTGTGTTATGAGTGCATGAGTTTCCTTTAAGCAGCACCACACAGATGGTGCCTTCATTGTCAGAGTAAAAGCTTCTGATTTTATAACTCTGATGCTGAAATCATTTTTACTTCAATGTTTTTCATTAAAAATTAGCAAAATCAATAAAATACTCCTCTAGAAAGAAGGTTACATAGCTGATACTGAACGAAGGTTTGCTACCTCATAAGTATTGAACATTTTCTAATTTATGATGGTATAGTGTGAAGTTGATTGCTTACACACTGTCTGGCCTGAGGAGACTGGAGTGTTAGCATGAGAGAATACAAACAATCAGACCTGATGACACAGCAACATCTACAAAGAGCCCTTTTTTTGTCATTTAAAGAACGAAGGGGTGAGGCTGACATAGCACTTCATGCCCCCCTACTCTGCGGCGCCGCAGATAAGCTCTCCCACTTCAGGCTTTATAGACTCTTACTTATACTGCAGTGCTTCATACACTATACCCGCATCTTTCCGTGCATGATTGTGATCAGTTTAATTCGCATAGAGAGGTGCTTTGAACAGACAGAGCTTTTATTGGAAAGAAGATGGCAACTGGGGCCTTAACTGTTGTTAATTCAGGACTCTGAACGTTCTGGACTTGCATATTTGGTACCAATTAAGCGCCAATTAAAGCAAACCCCTCTGACATCTACCAAAAAATTAGACATCAATTCATTACGCTGGTGTAGTTCATTGACCCATCTTTGCAGTTACATCCCTTTTTTTTTGTTTTTGTTTTTATTTTTCAGACAGTGATTTTAGAATGAAGAAAAAACTGGACAATTGTCTCATGTGAGGTAATTTAGATCTTAATCTGGAGTCAGATGGACAAATGGGGATGTTATGGTGAACCCATGACTTCAGGGAAAAACAGAAGGCTGGGGTTAACGAACATTTCATGTAGGAAGTTATATGTACAGTATTTATTATGTTTCCACAGGAATGCAACTTCAATAACCAATAGATGATTTAGAGACAATGAATTTGACAGACTACCCCTAAACCTTCAACCTGGTTGTTGGAGGAATAAATCCTGGCAAGTTTATACCATTACAATCTTCACCTGTTAATGAATGGTATGTATTAAGTGAAAAATGTGCTAACTGTGAGTAAGAAGTAAGAAAAGCCTGCAGGTCCTGTGGGCTGCTCTTGGTATATAGTGGTAGCTGCTCTAAGGTAGGAACAATGGTGACCCTAACAGGGTCATGGGCATCCATGGCTCCCTGAAGCACATAGGAAGCGAAGGCAGCTGTTTGGTCGGATCCAACTGACACTCTGTATCTCGAATTCCTGTAAAAGTTCCGATTATGTGATGAGCGAGCAGATCTAATATGGCCGTGTAAGCAGGCCTGCCGGGACGGCCCACGTTTATCATATCTGATCAGTGCACAGCCAAATCAGATTTACTTTTGTATCAATACAATGCACATAGTCTCTTAGATTATACCATTTTCTGGGCTGTGTGTACCCTATATGACCACAAAATTAAAATCAAGTGCAGCCACTTCCTGTGGACAGTCATATTCACAATATCTATATATTGAATTCTCTAAAAGCTCAGTGGGTTGCACTTTGTTAGAGGACAGTTAGAGTTAAAATTTTAGTGGATTTTCTTTTACTTCGCCCCTCTTTTTAAACACCCTGCTTTACTGGTGATTAATGAATGGTAAGGCAGCTTAGCCGCTGCATGGCGGAGCCGTTTCATGAAAGAGGCTTAAGATTGATCTTTTCTACAAAGAACTGTTCAGATTGGTCGGACCTTATAGCGAGGATGAAAAGGACATCAAGAAAGCTATTAAGTACAGCGAAGGATGTGTGATGCTGAGAGCCTGCATCTACCTGTGGAATATGTTGACTGAAAAGGATGCTTATAGGCCTCTTCTTCTAAAGCCCCTGTCATTTTATGAGTGCATATGAAGATTTTCTACCTCTGCAACAAAATAAATCAGTGGGTTCTGTCATTAGAGTCAAAACAACAGAGATATACTAACATTTTTTATCTATCTGTGGCATGTCTGACCCATTTGAGCTGAAGTCCTGTGAGAAAATAAAGATTTGAGGAAAATCTTCACTCTGACGTCCTGTGTCTGAGAGTGAGCATGTGCTTTTTTTTTTTTTTTTAATCACTGCTGCTGCTAAGGGTCAATCCTGCAGACGCAGACACCTTGGCCCCCACTTTGGCCCTTGGTGGCCACCGGCTTACATGATGTGCTCCGCTCGCCCTGGTATGCCGAGGTGCGCATGCCCACTAAGAGGACGCAGCGGCTCCATGTGTGTTGAGGCGCATTATTTGGCAACAGACGCGGCAGCGGGGAGGGCCGAAAAAAAGAGGATATCCCCAGGATTTCAAAAAAAGCAACGATTTATCGAGGTTAATTGCAGATTAAACGTTCCCTCTTCGACCATCGGGGAAGAACGGGCGACAAAGCTTCAAAGTAAGTTGACTTTTAGCAAGCTTAAGTTTTTTAAGAGAGTGGATCGAGGGGAGCCTTTTATTCGGACTCGACGAGAGGAGACAGGTTTTCCTCCACCTATCTGTGACGATAAAGAAGCTGATGGGCTGTTGAAAAGTAACACTTCTCCGCAGAGCCAAAGGTTGAGCGCTGGGGAGGACGAGGAGGAGGAGGGGGGAGGCTGGCTCAGCCGAAATTTTGCTTTATTTTACGCTTCGTCAAACTGGCCGGTGTGTAAATGTGACAGCCGGAGTTGGTTCTTTTCGATAGAAGTAGCTAAATGAGGTGAGGATTACAACGTTACACCGCCGGCGGGCGGCTCGTCGGCGGCGAGCTCACTCCGTGGGCCCGGTGGGTGAAATTTAAGAGTTCCGAGTGGAAGATTTTTTTAACTCAGGAGGAGGCAAACAGGTAAACAGTCCCAGCTCGAGTCAAACAGTCCTACTTTCAGGGCTTTATGGGGAAAGTTTGTGCTGTCCCGCTATCGGGGTGCAGTCAGGTCAGCGGTTCGGGCTCGGTTCCGACGGTTTGGGTCACGGTTTCGAACAGAAACGGAGATAGAGGAGTTTTACTAGTTTGTCTGAAAGTATCTCTCAGCCGATGATGCACGGACGGTTACCGTATTTTTTTTTCTTTTAACCGAGGCTAATGGCTCTTCGTGTTTTTGTTTGTGCGTTCTAGCTAACGTTAGCTCGCTAACTAATAACACCTCCTTCGAGGCGGTGTCAGTAATAAAAAGCCGGCTAGTTGCACATGTACTGTGGGCTGGGTTTAGTTTTTAAAGGGCTGACTGTGGTGTTGGACGGTGTGGAGGCTGCTTGGACCGTAATGGTGGACACGGCTGGCCGCTTTTAAGCCCGTGGCACCACCGTTGGTTCTGCTATCTGATAGCTAATCTTCCTACTTCTCTCTGTGACAACCGTAGTCTTCCTCCTCTTAAAGCTGAACACACACACATGCCACGCACGTGCGCGCGCACGCGTACACACACCCGCTCTGCCTCTTCTTCTCAGCCGCACACACATTTCTCCACACGAGTTTCCCGGCGCTTCAGGACCAGGATATATCTCAGGATTTTCTTTGCCATCGAATTGGTTTGGGAAAAGATGATCAGCTTAAGTTCACGATGAAGCATTTAGGTGGATTTGAAACGTTTAAAATTTGATGAATGAACATGAGCGACACTGTGAACCACGTTCAGCGACGTGCCATTGGTGGCTGCTGCTCACGTATTAACAGTCACCTATTTTTATTTGCATTTATGATCGAAACCTTAATGAAGTCCTAGGTCTACAAAGTTTTGTCAGGTACATTTCACTTTGTGGGAAAACCACACAATAGCTGAACATGTTAGTCTATTTTTGGTGATTTAAAGCTGGTGATTGAAGCTATACTTTATAGAATAACCTTTCTCTTTTGTTACAGCTGCAAGACTTTTATTGCTTGCAGCTTGTTATGTCTTTAAAATGAAGCATTTGCCTGCTTTTTCTTTATAAAGTAACTCTGATGAAGTAGTATTTTTTAAAGTCCTGCCACACATTTAAAAACAGATTTAGATCTGCCTTCTATAAACCATCATCCATCTCTCCATCAGCTTACTTTTATCAACATCCCTATTCCTTCTAAAGAAAAGCATCCCCAGAGCATGATGCTGTCACCACCTTGTTTCACTGTTGCTTTGGAGGCTTTGCAGTGCCAGGTTCATCCACTCATTACATTTTTCACGTAGTACATAACATGGCAGTTAAGTTTTGGGGTCTTCTCTAACCACAGTGACTTCTTCTACATATTTGCCGTGGCTTGTGGTACGTTGCAGATAGGGCGTCTTATGGCTTTTTTTATTTTTTGAACAAGTGCCTTTGTTCCAGGGAAGCACGTGACAGTTTATGTTTTGAGTGATTCCTTCATCTCAGGTGAAGATCTCTGTGGCTCCTCCGAAGTTACGACGCCTGTCTCTCTGACTAATGCTCCCCTTGTCCAGTTGGTCGTTGTAAGCGGACAGCCAGGACTTGGTAGATTTGTGCCATACTTCTTAGTTTCTGTGGGTGGTCTGGAGGTACATTAGTGGATGTTCAAAGCTCGAAATAATGCTTAATAATCAAAACTTGTTTTGAGCACCAGAGCTTTATCCCTGACACCGCTGGTGTGGTCATTGCCCTTCACAAAGCAGTTTGTCCGTTTTTCAGGTTAAACGATAATTATTCTCTATTTGAAATGTACAATTTGCTATTTTTTTTTTTGTAAGATAATAAAAATAAAACTGCATCAGTCCTAAATTGTCCCAATATTTTCTAACTCCTATGTGGGAAGAATTGGAAAACTTTATCAGTTCTGCTGAGTAATCAGTCAGACAGTGTTTATTCTTATCAGTTGTTATTGGATACTTGGTACTACAGCCAGATCACTCTAAAACACAATTATGGTCTTTTTTTTCTCTCTCCTAGGATCCAGAATAAACCATCAGTTGTTTATCAGAACAAAGAGCGTGTAAAGTTTTGTTTACATGTTAACAATATGTCAGCTGTTAGAAAATGCTTTGCTTTGACCCTGGGCTGTCCTGACTGGCAGAGGGGAAGTTTAGTTCTGTGGAAGGGCTATCCACCCAGGAGTGCTTTTAAAAAAAAAAAAAATTATATAGTTGCATTAATGTTAGAAATGTAATTTAGGAACTACTCATAAGTTCTAACCTTAGCAGAAAACCCCATCCCAGCAATCTCACACACACAAAGCAGGTCCAGAGCTGTTGTGCAATCAGCCGAGTTTTGTTAAGGGTCATCTGCCGGCCATATTTGAAGTATCTGCACAACACTCCTTGGATCACAGGATTGCTCTGTGGTCAGTTATGGAGTTTGATATAATATGCTGCATGGACATAGTCTGGTTTAAAAAAGTTCTCAGGATTTCCTAGCTTAAGCTGCAGTTTGACAATGTAGTGTGGCTGCATACCTGCTAGTTTTTTTGTTTTTTTTTGTTTTTTTAAATCCTTGTGTCATATAGTCATGGTTTCTCAGGGTAAAGGTCTATCTGTGTTTGAATAACATGCTGAACATGTAATGTATGCTCAGTAGGGCTGAGGAGAGTCAGGATCTGAATGTCTGTTAAGATATTCACCTCGAAGCAACAATAGAAGACAGATGACAGCCCCCTTATAGTGGCCACGTTAAAGATCGTTCATTTGTTCAACGCTGCGGGTGATAACTGCTATTTGACAGATATTAGGGAAATCACTGGCGATTGTTTTTCCACATATGGGGGGGAGCTTCATCCTGCAGACATGGCTCATTTAGTTTTATGTAAAATCCCAATGATTAAGCACAAACTCATTAATAAGCATCAAGGCTTTTGTTCCATGTTCCATTAGGATTCCAAAAAAGGCTTCTAAATGGTCATGTCCTGTATTAATGATGGAGCAGGAGGGGGGTGGCGGAGCTGATGCTTGCCACAGAGTAAGCCCTGTGTTCATAAAGCTACTGTACCTTGAGCTATGAATGCACATAGAAGCGAGGGCTGCAGCAGAACTGGGATCCTTTTGTCTGTGTATCTCTGCGCTTAGCCTTTTCACTGAAGTGACTTTAAAGTGGAGAAGCCATCATGCAGTCTCCTTTGCTGTTGTTACTCTCAGAGCAACCCAAACTAGCTTTAATAAGCAGTGTCCCTCCAGAGAGGTGGGTTTTATAGTGCTCCTTTAAAGAGTTTTCCTGTTTTCTATTTCAGTGCATTTTAGTCACAATTTTTTAATGTAATTTTTTTCTAATCAAGCAGCTTTCCAATAACATATGGATGCCTTAAATATTCTGGTCCATATTAATATCTCATCCCTAATTTTCTCTAAGAACCGGTGATTTTCATGCTAATTTCCAATTAAAGGCTGTCCACTTACGTTGGTTGTGATGAGTTGGTCATTGAACAACTCATCACAACCAAGGAGCATCTTTAACCAGTCTGTTATCTTGTTCGAACAGTATGGATTATTCTCTGGCACTCAAAAGCCATTTTTATGAGTGGAGAAAATTTTACTTCATCCGCCTATAGAGGGCGTGCAGTCCCATGACGGCTCTCTGTTTTTGCCATGATGGACGACATCAAACCACCTGCATTCGTGTCATGAACAGCCAGATATTTACTACAGAGATAATAAATGAGTGGCGAATCTGCCAGCCTAACATTGTCTACATATGTTGTACAATTAGATGGGGAGTTAAAAAAAAACTGCCACATTTCAAAAAAATCTGTTGTTGGAGTGAAGGATCCCTATAATGTGCATTCTAGCTTGTTTTTACCGATTCAAGACTGCCATCTGTAGGATATCCACCACTTCACCTGCTATGACTTGTATACTTGTTTAAGAAATTCCCAATCTTATTTTTTTGGAAAAGCACTGAAGGCTTATAAAAGTTTAGAGGACAGTAGGTATGTTCTGTATACCAAGCGAGGAAGAGCGCTGCGTTATGCCGCTGGAAGGAGGGGAGCATGGAGGACATAACTATAAAAACGGTTAGCCTGTTAACTATTCAGACCGGGAGATTTTCTCACGATTTTATGTCTCTCTCAAACATCAATGCCTTTAAATTACCATGATGATGCTTATATTAGCAGTTGTTTGAATAAAAATAACAAAACATTTTTAAAACAGTAATTTGAGCATTAAAAACAAACCATTTAAGAAGTAATTTCTGCTAATTCTGCTAGTTGTAGCTTCTTCCAGCTCTGTCTTTTTACAGCAGCCACCCATCTCGCTCGCCTTCCTGGGTCTTTTGGAAAGCCGTCCTTTCCTCCTGGTCGGTTTATACATCCATATGATGAACATGAGATTAGGAAGTTTATGTTGGTGTTTTCAAGGTTATATGGAGAAAAACTATAATAGCTGCTGGTTATGTTCTATGTATCAGTGGTATGTTTTGCCATTCAAGGATGAGGAGTCGTGGGTGTCATGTGATTGGCTACTGTCAGCTGCATGTCCTTTATATAGCACTGAACACCTTGCCATGGGGATATATCAAAACTATTTGGTAGTTAGTTTGCTATCATAGTTGACAGAAACTTTGATAGGTTTATATAACCATCGGTTAATATTAAATCGGTCACAAGTATGTATGATTTCTACTGTACAGATACTATCATATCTGGTCAAAATTGGTGTCACTCAATACTCAAAGCTGTCATATTGGTATCGTAACGAAAATGGGGAAAAAAGTTGTCGGGACATCCTTAATACAAAAAAAATTCCGTTTTGTTTATCAGACCAACAAAGGTCTCTTGACTCACTGAAATGGCAGCATGTGTCTATTCTTGGGGATAACTGTGATGTTTACAATTTACAGAAACTGCTACAGCAGCTAGTGTGCAGATGTTTTGCACATGTTTGTTTGAACTCCTATTACTCTGTGTTTTTTAGCCTCCAAAAAAGTAGCTCAGCAAAGTTATAGAGTTGAGTTTGGAGACTGTTAACTTTCTGGGGTATAGAAATGTACATCCCTATTGGTTTCCTGGTGGCAACAGATCATCTTTATCTCTGCTCAGTTGTGTTTGGTTCCTAATTTTATTTTTTTTATCTTTATCAAGTCCTTCTGCTCTGACAGTGCACTTTTAGACCTGTAACAAATAAAATCTGCCATGTTTGATTCTGTAATTCTGAAATCCACATATGCCGTTTCAGATTTACAGCAGCAGATTTGACTTGGATATTATTAAAGAAGAAATATTAGATCCAAGCCTTTCTTTGTACTGAAAAACCAACATTTGTTTTTTTATCTGTGAGTTTTTTTTTTTTTTTTTTTTTTTTATCGTGGATTAAGTATGACTTGAGTGAAGCTTCAGTCCATATGTACCTGTGTATATAAAGTGGAGTTTGATTAAGCCTTTAAACTGTGTTGAATGTCATTATGGTTGGTGTTGCTATGAACATTTGTTGTCTGTGTTTTCCCCTTTAACCTCAGATTTTAAAAAAACTACCAACATTTCCAGATCCAGGTTTTTAAATCAAATACTCTGAAGCATCAAACAGAAAAACTCCTGTAATCCATCGTAAAATTTTCTGTTACAACCGTCTTGTTTTCTTTTTAGTCTGAATCAACGCGTTGTTTCGTGGAAAATACAGTTTCCTTCCAAATAGGTGGCTACAGCATGTGGACTTCCTTTGTTTTATTTTGAAACACCTCACTGCTAAGAAAAATAGTCAACTTGGACTTGTTTTTCCACTCATAAACTCCGTCTACAAATTGCTTTGATGTTGTTGTTTTTTTGGACCCATGGAAACCGTGAAAGCAAAACAGTAGATGAAGTTTCTACCATTGTCTGTACCTCAGCTAGGTTTCTCCAGATGTGGTTGCTGACATCTTAGTTGTGTGAAAGACAGATTTACAGGTGCTGGTCATAAAATTAGAATATCATGAAAAAGTAGATTGATTTCAGTAATTCCATTTAAAAAGTGAAACTTGTATATTATATTCATACATTACATACAAACTCATATATTTCAGATGTTTATTTTGTTTAATTTTGATGATTACAAATGACAACAAATGAAAATCTCAAATTCATCATATCAGAAAATTAGAATATTGTGAAAAGGTTCAAAATTGATGGCCCCTGGTGCCACACTCTAATCAGCTAATTAACTCAAACCACCTGCAAAAGCCTTTAAATGGTCTTTCAGTCTAGTTCTATAGGCTACACAATCATGGGGAAGACTGCTGACTTGACAGTTGTCCAAAAGACGACCATCGACACCTTGCACAAGGAGGGCAAGACACAAAAGGTCATCGCTAAAGAGGCTGGCTGTTCACAGAGCTCAGTGTCCAAGCACATTAATAGAGAGGCGAAGGGAAGGAAAAGATGTGGTCGAAAAAAATGTACAAGCAAGTAGAGCTGGGCGATATGGCGATATATATCGTGAGGACGAGAGAAACATGTCTATCGTGACCTTTCTCCTCTATTTTTTCTATCGTGATAAACTTCTTTATTATTATTATTACTGCTAATATACATTTTAATATAATCTGTTAATATAACATTTTGCGTTTTTGCTATGCAAACTCTAAGTGTATATAACGAAAAAAAAAGAGAATAAAAAGATAATGTGTAGAGAACGTGGTTTTGCGACACTACACCGCTTTACGTCACGCGGCTTTGCACCATACGTTTGCGACATTACTGATGGAGAGAGCCCGTGAAATTTCTTTCTGGCTTGAAAAAAAAATGAATGATGGACACCCAAGAAGATTTTACCGTTAAAGCGGAGCTGCCTGGCTTATATGCTAGTTGTCGGGCTGAAGTGGAGAGAGAGGTACGCAGTGGTGCGACGCATTATGCGTTGACTACGGACATGTGGATGAGTAGAGCAACACAGCCTTATATGAGTCTCACCATCCTTATCACGGACTGGACCCTCCGCGCTCGGTGTCTACAGACCGTGTACTTTCCTGAGGACCACACCGGAGTGATGCTCGCCCAAGGTATGAGCCTGACATTGCTATGCACTTTTGTACGTTCGCTAGTTTTACTATTATTGGTTTTACTAATATGCTTACACCAATGAACTGTGTGCTTTTACAGCATACGCATCCATTACTGGACCTCACTGATATTATAATTTATTCTGAAGGGGGGAAAAGTGAAGGCTACTGCACCTGTGAGTGTTGTGTTTACACACAAAGGTGCTGTAGCATTCACTTTTTCCCCTTTAGAGTAAATCATACTGTGTGTATTAGTGTGTACTGTTTGTTATAGTTTGTTGTATAGTACTGTTGTGTTCCATGTTTTTAAACTGTGCAGCACGTTTCTCTTGTGACTGCTGAAAAATAAAGAGAACAACTGAAACACCCATAATTGTGGTACAGGTCGTATGATGGATCACATTTTTAACTACACTGACACTCCTATCCAGTAGAACATGTGGGCATTTTAATTAATGTATTACCAGTGCAGACACATTTCTTCTTAAATAGGCGAGGCGCCTCCTAGTGGAAAACAAGGTAAGTGAAAGACAAGAGAAAAAACTGGCCTTGGAATTTTATAAAATGTCAATAACAAATGAATATTAAATGATTAATTACTGCAGCGCAATAGCCAAGATTCTATACTGTTCACTGTCATGGCCGCAAATTGCATAACTGGTGTTCTTGGTTTGGGGTTGGGATTCTCATATTAGGAAACAAGATGATGGGTAAAAAATAGGCGATGAAAGATTTTTTTCAACCCTGTCCATCTGACGGACTATGAAAACATAAAATGCAACATCAGTTGTGGTATATCGTGATATACACTATATTGCCAAAAGTATTTGCTCACCTGCCTTGACTCACATATGAGCTTAAGTGACATCCCGTTCCTAATCCATAGGGTTCAATATGACGTCGGTCCACCCTTTGCAGCTAGAACAGCTTCAACTCTTCTGGGAAGGCTGTCCACAAGGTTTAGGAGTGTGTTTATGGGAATTTTTGACCATTCTTCCAGAAGCGCATTTGTGAGGTCGCACACTGATGTTGGACGAGAAGGCCTGGCTCTCAGTCTCCGCTCTAATTCATCCCAAAGGTGTTCTATCGGGTTGAGGTCAGGACTCTGTGCAGGCCAGTCAAGTTCATCCACACCAGACTCTGTCATCCATGTCTTTATGGACCTTGCTTTGTGCACTGGTGCACAGTGATGTTGGAAGAGGAAGGGGCCAGCTCCAAACTGTTCCCACAAAGTTGGGAGCATGGAATTGTCCAAAATGTCTTGGTATGCTGAAGCATTCAGAGTTCCTTTCACTGGAACTAAGGGGCCAAGCCCAGCTCCTGAAAAACAACCCCACACCATAATCCCCCCTCCACCAAACTTTACACTTGGCACAATGCAGTCAGACAAGTACCGTTCTCCTGGCAACCGCCAAACCCAGACCCGTCCATCAGATTGCCAGATGGAGAAGCGCGATTCGTCACTCCAGAGAACGCGTCTCCACTGCTCTAGAGTCCAGTGGCGGCGTGCTTTACACCACCGCATCCGACGCTTTGCATTGCACTTGGTGATGTATGGCTTGGATGCAGCTGCTCGACCATGGAAACCCATTCCATGAAGCTCTCTGCGCACTGTTCTTGAGCTAATCTGAAGGCCACATGAAGTTTGGAGTTCTGTAGTGATTGACTCTGCAGAAAGTTGGCGACCTCTTCGCACTATGCGCGTCAGCATCCGCTGACCCCGCTCCGTCAGTTTACGTGGCCTACCACTTCGTGGCTGAGTTGCTGTCGTTCCCAAACACTTCCATTTTCTTATAATACAGCTGACAGTTGACTGTGGAATATTTAGGACGAGGAAATTTCACGACTGGATTTGTTGCACAGGTGGCATCCTATCACAGTTCCACGCTGGAATTCACTGAGCTCCTGAGAGCGACCCATTCTTTCACAAATGTTTGTAAAAACAGTCTGCATGCCTAGGTGCTTGAATTTATACACCTGTGGCCATGGAAGTGATTGGAACACCTGATTCCAATAATTTGGATGGGTGAGCAAATACTTTTGGCAATATAGTGTATATCGTTATCGTGATATAAAATAATCCATATCGTGATATAGTATTTTTTCCATATCGCCCAGCCCTACAAGCAAGAGAGATAACCGCACCCTGGAGAGGATTGTGAAACAAAACCCCTTCAAAAATGTGGGGGAGATTCACAAAGAGTGGACTGCAGCTGGAGTGAGTGCTTCAAGAACCACCACACACAGACGTATGAAAGACATGGGTTTCTGCTGTCGCATTCCTTGTGTCAAGCCACTCTTGAACCACAGACAGCGTCAGAAGCGTCTTGCCTGGGCTAAAGAGAAACAGGACTGGACTGCTGGTGAGATGTCCAAAGTCATGTTCTCTGATGAAAGTAAATTTTGCATTTCCTTTGGAAATCAAGGTCCCAGAGTCTGGAGGAAAAGAAGAGAGGCACTTCATCCACGTTGCTTGAAGTCCAGTGTAAAGTTTCCACAGTCAGTGATGGTTTGGGGTGCCATGTCATCTGCTGGTGTTGGTCCATTGTGTTTTCTGAGGTCCAGGGTCAACGCAGCCACATACCAGGAAGTTTTAGAGCACTTCATGCTTCCTGCAGCTGACCAACTTTTTGGAGATGCAGATTTCATTTTCCAACAGGACTTGGCACCTGCACACAGTGCCAAAGCTACCAGTACCTGGTTGAAGGACCATGGTATCCCTGTTCTTAATTGGCCAGCAAACTCTCCTGACCTTAACCCCATAGAAAATCTATGGGGTATTGTGAAGAAGAAGATGCAATACACCAGACCCAACAATTCAGAAGAGCTAAAAGCCACTATTAGAGCAACCTGGGCTATCATAACACCTGAGCAGTGCCACAGACTGATCGACTCCATGCCACGCCGCATTGCTGCAGTAATACAGGCCAAAGGAGGCCCAACTAAATACTGAGTGCTGTACATGCTCATACTTTTCATGTTCATACTTTTCAGTTGGCCAACATTTCTATAAATCCTTTGTTTTTATTGGTCTTCAGTAATATTCTAATTTTCTGATATGATGAATTTGAGATTTTCATTTGTTGTCATTTGTAATCATCAAAATTAAACAAAATAAACATCTGAAATATATGAGTTTGTATGTAATGTATGAATATAATATACAAGTTTCACTTTTTAAATGGAATTACTGAAATCAATCTACTTTTTCATGATATTCTAATTTTATGACCAGCACCTGTATGTTCTTTCATAGGAGAGAAAACCCATGTTCACAAATTAAACGTTATCTCCTGTGAATAAATTGGCTTCAAATGTTTCTTAATCATGCTAGTGTTCAGTCGTGACATTCATAGTTCTTAAATTTTCATCTTGTTTGAATAATAACCTGGGTAATGTATGCCAGACAGTATTTGTTGATTTGAAAACTATGAACCCTTTCTAAATGAAGTTTTTTGGGAGTGGCTTCTAGGGGCTCTTATTTTAAGGGGGTCTGTGAGGTCAGTTTCTTGGGCTGGTCTGGGATCTGTGTGTGTGGTTGGTACAAGAAATGATGTGTAAACTGCCACGGAGATGAAATGTGAGACCTGTCAGCCATTCACATCCCCCATTACAAAGATAGGTCTGGTGTCCGTGTAAGGTTGAGGCGGTTGTAGTGGTATGTCTTGTGTCCAGACTCCTTCTACCCCCCACACAATCGATCTGAATCACAACAGCATATAAGAACAGAAGCGCACACACACACTGTACAACGCTCGTCAGTGTGGGAGGCTCCACGTTCACTCCAGTACCTTAGGGGTTAACTGAAGACTCAACCTCTCTCTCCGTCATACACACTCCTATATGCACACACACACACACACACACACACACACGATAACCGGTTTAAACCGGTTCCCAGGAAAGTGCTTTGTGTGTCCCACTGAATCCAGGGAAGTGTCACGTCATGTGTGTCTCAGTGATGTCAGAGTATTAAAAAAAACTTCATCAGCTCTCGGTGATCAGGCGGCGGCTGTGTGTATGTGCTGTATAGGTATGCTTTGAATACCCTAACTGTGCTGGATGCTCACCACTGTAACAACTTTGTGCACAGAAAAGGGAAGGGGGGTAGAGGGCCTGTGGAGCCAGGTTGTTGGGGTTAATTGTACTCATTTTTCACCCCCTCCTAGCCACTTAAAAAAAAAACACCCTTTAGTTTCCTGTAGAAGGTCCCCCGGGTGTCCCTCAACAGATCTTTAAGGGCTTGCTTATTTTCATAGCATTGCTTTTTGTAAGATTTGGATCTTAGCTGCAGAGCTACTGCAGCTACTGACTGAATAGATTTTGAGCCTCACCTGTAATTCCTGTTTGACATTTTTGTGACCTTTGAGCAGACCTCTCTTATTGTATCATGTGATATTGGACATGTGTTAATGGCCAGAGTGGATCAGAGGTATCTGCACATAGTGGTTGTGAAAATGAAGTCCCTACAAACTGCATTAGGCATTGTGGCTACATTTTTATTGTACCGGTGTGTCAATCAAATATTATTTCATGACTCGTTTAAGAAACCGAAACTGTGTTTGTTTCTTATAGTTGTGTTGATTATGACTCACAGATGATTAAAACACAAATGGCCCTGCCTTTGAAATTAGAATATTGATTAAAAAGTACAAAAATGGAAACTCATTTTGTCTCAACTTAATTGGCTAATTGACTCAAAACCCTTACAGATATTTGCCGAGCCTCTAAATCGTCTCTCACCCTGCGTCTTTAGGATACAGCACGGGGAAGCCTAGTGACTTAAAAGATGTCCACAACACAAGCCATTGATCATCTCCACAAGGGCAGTAGGCCAGTGAAGGTCCTTCCTAAGAAAGCTGGTTGTTAAGTGCACGCTGTATCTACCCTTACATATGGGAAGCTACGTGGAAGGGAAAAAGTACAGCAGCAACAGGGTTAACCAGTCATTCAAGAACTTTGGGGAGATCCACAAGGAGTGGCCTGGGGCTGAAACGGTGTATCAAGGGCCGTCGAGCACAGATGAATCCTAACCTGAACAAGAGGGCAGAAAAAAAGACTCCACTCTGGGGAGAAAAATAACTTAAACAAATTAATGTTCTATGGTTCAAAGTTTGCTTGTTAGATGAGGGTAAAGTTTGGATTTCATTTGGAGTAGAGAGGCACAGAAAATACCTCGATGAGGTCCAGAGTGAAGTTTTTACAGTCAGCTATAGGGGGGGGGCTGTGTGCACTGCTTGTGTTGGTTGTCTGAAGCCAACAGTCAACACAACCATCTACCAAAAAGTTTGAGAGTTCATACTTCTTTCTGTTGACCAGTGCTCTTCTGGTTGATGCTGATTTAATTTTCCAGCTGGGCTAGGCCTCCTTCCCACAAGCACCAGCTCTTTCTGTGGACATGGTCTTACTGTCATTTTACCTAACCTACCTGACCCCATCAGGGAATCTGTTATTGAAAAGAGGAAGAGGCAACAATTCAGATAACCTAAAAAGCCATCAAAGCTGAGATTCCATCAGGACTGGGTTATGCTTGACACATACATAACCCGTTTGTGCTATACATTTTACATTTGTAAACCCTCAACAGTAGGAGCTGTTGCCGCACAGATGCATCAAGCATAAACCAAGGTTAATACTACGTCCATGCACTTATCCTCTCTATACCACTCTGCACTGATGCAGTATTTCATTGAAAAAAAGAGCTAAATATAGATTGAATAGAAATGAACATGCTTTCCAGGGGTTTGTCATTAGTTTTTTAACGTTCCCTGATCTTATGTAATATACAAATTTTCTGAGGCACTGAATTCTGCCTTTCATTGCCTGTAAACCTGCAAGAAACAAAGCATAAAATATCCAATTCTGTGTCAGGTACCTCTATAATATTTGATTTTTCACCTTTGGATATGAATGAAAATATATTCGATATTCCCACAATATATCGATGTACCTGTAGGATAACGCTGGGCATGAACATGCCGCTTTCACATTAGTTACTGAGGGGGCACCTTTCAGGGCTTCCTGGTTGACACTGAGCTTGGTATTTATTTACTTACTGACTCTATATTAAATGTATCTTTCACTAAGAAATATTATGGACACAAATATCATGATTATCGCCACTGGTGCCTTGAAAAATGCTCAAATTGATAGGATTTATTTTGGATTTCATAAAATTCTCCAACATAAAAGGCTGTTGGCAGAGGTTTGAGCTGACATTTATGCACATAGTAAATAAAGAGAACTATATGATTTTTGCTTTTGCTATATAGCAAAAAAAAAAAAAACATGATAAATACCAGCTAAATTTGCCTGTATTTTGTTCTTTCACATCCTGCTGGAGTTCTGCTTATTAGAATAAAATATGCCTAACCAGCTCTTATTAGCAGGCTAATTAGTTAGAGTATCTGCTTTGGTTGCCAGCCCTCAAGCCAGCTGACCCAATGTAGATTTAAAACGGTATCATCATGCGAAAAGATGAGACACAGAAGTGGCAAATCTAGGAATGCTTTTTCTTTTTTGTTGATGTGCTGCGGGAGGTTGCAGAGACTTATTTTGATGCACTTGATGCAAGCAGTAATGTTTTCCTCAAACTCAAGCATTCATAAAAACTTTAAACGGATCAAACATTGCTAAAAGAGCTAAAAGATTTTTTTTTTAAGAAAAAAAAGCAACGTTTCGTTTTGAGATTTATGTAATTTGAAATGTCACAGGATCAGTTGGGTCTTTAGCTGTGGTGTTTTGTAGGGCAGTCATGTGAGTAGCTCGACTACTCCACATTGCTGTTGCTGTGTGGGATGCAGACTCCCTTACATGATGCTGGCTTATATTCTCTTCATTTGACATCAGTTTTTGTTTTAGTGTTTAGGCGATGTTGTCAACAGAATAGATGAGAATATAGAGTATCATTAAAAAGACTCAATACACACTAAAACATCCTGTTGAAATGAATTCCTGAAGTTTTAATCAACTATACAAGGAAAATATCATGAGCAGAGAAAAGACAGATGGGAGGAGGCTGAGTCAGTGTTTCCTGACTCCATTTATCCTGATTCTCCTTTCATTCTTCTGGTTTATAGGATTTTATTTTTTATTTTGCTGATTCTTGTATCATACTGGTCACCCTCTCTCTTCCTACTAGACTATAATACCACTCTAAACCAGGCTATAATACCTAAGTGTAGGAGATGTCTGATATAATCCTTACTGGGTGCATTTTTATTAATCTGATAACAAGTTTATCTGTGGAAAACTGTCCTTTAATAAATGCTTCTAAATATCATGCAGCCTTTTATAAATGCAGCACCTCAAAAAGGGAATTCATACTCCCTAAACTATTTTTCCTTATTTTTTACATTTAATCATCGTCTTTTCTGTATTTTATTTGGGTTAGGCAGACTAGCTCTTAATAATTTAGTGGGAGAAATGTTTGTGGATCTTTTGTTCATTTGATTTTCTTTTTTTTTTTGTATCAAAAATAGATTTCTGCGTAAAAAAAAAAAAAAATTAGACTGCAAATTCACTCCACACTTTTCAGATTTTTTGGTTTGTTTAATCAATTCAGAAGCATGTTCCTCGTTGTGCCTCTCAATTATTTGGTGTTTTATCACACACAATGGCTCTGATATTGGTTGAAAGAAAGAAAAACAGTTGAAGGGATAAAGGAGGTGTAAGGGATATTAAACCATCTGAGGGGACGCAAGAAACGAACAGGAGGATAAAGTAATAGAGGGCAGTGTTATAACAAAAGTAGCAGTCGTGTATTGACTGATGTGGTCAACAGTCGGCCGGCTTCTGCTCTTATTTCCGACATGATGGGTGGGATTCAGAGCAGATGTGTGACATGTACTGGAGCACTTCTGTGAGGGCAGTCTGTAATGCTCATCTGTGTCACAGAGAGCTGCCTTTTGTCTTTGGTTCAACTCCTGGTGGCTTTTTAGCCTCGGATAGGGCTGAATCTGCAGCGCGGAGGACAGCGCAGCGTAATGGGTCAGGTTATCATCTGACTCTTAAACTGTAAATTAGGACTGTATTTACCTAATTTTTTGCTATAAAAGTCCCTAATTTAATCCCTGTGATGATAATGTTATTTCAGCTGTGTGATACATCAGTAGTTTTTATTCATTTCTAAAACTCTTCAGTGATCCTCACGTTTTTTTTGTTCTGTTTTTTTTTTTCCCATTTGGTGCTAAATAGCATCGTGTTTGTTTCAGATTTCTTTACTTGGGTTTTTGGTTTAGACTAAAATTCGGATAATTACATGTTTAGGAATTACGCTGGAGTCAACATCTCTGGTCATGTGACTGCTGTTAATCCAACATGTTTTGTCTTGGGGCCATGTCAGTGAGGCTCTGTACCCTGTTGTGGATTCAAGGTCAGCTTTGTCTGCAGCAGTTGCTTAATGGTAGGTGTGCAACCATAACAGTGCCGAGTGAAGGGGATAATCATGTTGTTAAAGGTGGTTTGGGGTTTCATGATGGCAGTTAGAGAGTAGGAGGTGACAGATTGTCCTTTAAAGCTTTGTGGACTACTGTGTTGATATTACTGCATTTAGTACACATAAACAGATCAAGCTTCCACCAGTTGGTATTGATCTTAGGTTTTCTTTGAGTTCTAACCTGCTGATTTTTAGGGGGAGGGGTTTGTGTTTTTTATTTTCTTAGGTTTTTTTTGTTCCTAAGCCCCATCAGTCTTTCAAACCAGAGTTAAACTAATCACAATTTTCAAGTCAAAGGGAAAAATCCAATCTCGTTAATCTTGTTTTATGATCCTAATACCAATTTTACAGGGTTGTTGTTGGGTGTGAAAAGAAATACAATTTTGAGGATTTAAACTGCCTAATTTTACCTTAAAAGTGCTTTAATTTATTCTGATTTTTGCAAATGGGACACATGATACATTAAGTTACATCTTATATTAGTTTATGTTCACCTATTGTCTCTTAAAACACATAGCACAGGACGACTGCTTTTAGAGCCGTGAAGAACTGCGTCACACAACTAATTAACCAGTAAATTGATTTCTATTTTAATTCGTATTTTCTGCTGTGTTGGAGACATTTCCAATACTGGTATTGGAATCAGAACAACTCTAGCAGTCTGTCCCATGCTACCACACTTGTGAAAGCAGCACCAACATTCAAAAGTGAGCAAAACATCAGCCAGAAAGGTACTGAGAATTGGTCTGTGGTCTTGCTGATTACCAATAATTTCCCCCCCGTTTTCTATTCCATTTGCACAACAGCATGGGGAAATGATTGTCAATCAGTGTTTCCTCCAAAGTGGACAGTTTGATTTCACAGAAGTTTGATTTGATTGAAGCTCTGTTGTGTTGTTTATGTTTCCCTTTATTTTTTAAAGCAGTGTATAATATTGCTAATACTTTTAACACCAGATAAAATTGTTCATGTATAAATGACATAATGCCGACAGTTTGTTGTTAGTTTTCGTTTTTTTTTTTTTTTTTTTATTGGGACAGCTCAGTTAATGTTATTCCTTTTCTGCAGGCGATGTCTGAGGAGGCTGTCCGCCAGACTCGCAGCCAGAAGAGGGCGCTGGAGAGGGAGGCTGCCTCACAATCTGTGGACCTCTCCAATGCTGACTACGAAAGCAAAAAACCTAAATTGGAATCTTCTGAGCCATCGTCAGGGGCACAAACTAAACCCAAGCCAGACCTTTTGCTGGCACAGGACGCTCAGAGCCGGACTAGACCTGGATCCGATGCTGAAACGGAACCGGAGCCAGAGAAGAGCCGATTGCCGTTACCTTTAGTGTCACCCCTGACTTCAAAAGACGATTGTGATCGGACACAGAGACACCAGACGACTGAGTCCGGCTCAGACAATCGAATTCACTGCAATGACAGACAAAGGATGGAGCCAGCTGTGGAGCCTCGAAGCCGGCTCCGGCAGACTGAGGCTAAGACCTCAGGTGGGACGCTCGCTGCGGGCGAGGTGAAGGCAACGATCAAAGTGGAGGTTCAGACCGAGCAGCCTGTGGACATGAGCACCAGCAAAGGGTGAGAAACTAAAAGCAGCTTTTAAATCTTCTGCTTTAAAAGTTTCTTTGATACATATTTACAGATAAAGTCATAACATCGCATAAGTGTTTTTTTAGAAACTCAGAGGAAAAGCTCTTTTTTTTCTTCTAAAGTTTGTTTTTAATGAAGATGTGCTTCACACAATACATCAGTTAATGGATAAGGGAATGGGGGTTAAATACAATTCTTAAGGCCTGGTTATACTCCCGCAGCAGTGTGTCGCAGTGAGCTTGTCGCAGATATTTTTGATTTATGCCCAATATTGAAGCGTGATCTGCGTTATTTTATTCCACACCACAACACAAGAGGGACAATCATGAACTAGCTGTGGGTCTAAGATGCAAGTTTGTTCGACAGTGGAGGAAGGGACGAGGGCGAAACAGATCCAGGTGGAAAAAAGGTCCTAGCATTCTCGCACACCTCGCTCTTCTAGCTGGTCCATCTTCACGAGTCGTGTTCCAAAATGGCGGTCATACAAACAAAACAAGCCGGTAAGGTACCAAACAGGAAATACGCATAGTGTAGAGAGGGCCAATCAGATGCCTCCTGTCTGCGGCTCTGTCTGCGGTAACCTTCAATTTTGGAGGGGTGCTCCAGAGTGTCTGCGGGGGCACATTTGCGTTCACTATGACACACACGCAGACTGCCTCGTTTCTGAGTATAAATCAGCCTTTAGGACGACATTCTTTTTGGTAAAAAAAGACCTAAAAAATGTGGATAAACTTGTCATGTTCATTGCTCAGGTGTCTTTCCACCTTTACTTCCAAACAAACAGTCTACACATAGTAAAGGTTCTGGGGTCTCTCCTGTGCATTCACTTTTAATTTCATTTCAAATTAGGTGAGTGACTTAATCATTCTAAGATCTTTATAATATGATGTTACTCTTTAAAATCTCCACACCATAATTTCATCCTTCCTAACTTAATTTATGCTGTATGCACTCTTCTGATATGCACACAATGTAGTTTGGTTGCCCAGTATGGCTGATCTCTGCTAATATATGGGGGATCATGAGTTTGAAAACTGATGAGTTGCATCATTGGATCTCAACTACTTAAGGAGATCCTGGTTATGTTTGGTAGGTCTAAGCAGCCTTCATCAGGAAAGGGAAAATCTAAGCCAGGTTTTCTAGGATATTTTGTCTGATTTAGAGTGGGTGATGGAGATGCAGCACTGTTTCAACTCAGATTAATTCTTCACCTATCCTATCCATGTCTGTCTGACTGGACAGATCAAATTAAAATAAATCCTTTAACTTCAGACTGAGGTGTTGAGGATGAGATGGTCTAAAGCACCTCATAAATTAGGTAGTTAGGACCAATCTTTTAAAATTATTTCAAAGATCTTTTTAAATGCTGCTTTGAAACGTATGAGAACTTTTATTTAGTCCAAATATATGAAGCAAAAACTCACTAAACTCTTCCAGTTGTTTAATGGTGGGATTTGAATTTTTCAAAATTTAGGAATACATCCTTTAATCAATAGCGTCCCTGTTCTGCACCATTCAGGGTACTGACAGAAAGTCCCTTTTGGCCACTTTCCTTCATGCCTTTATTACTTATGCCCAATTTCGTGCTACTTTATTACACATGAATTATAGACAAATGTAAGTTGATTTCCTTTGTGGTCCCAACATGTGATGCAAATTTCTTGTCAGTAGTCCAATTAGAAATGTGTATTACCTCTGGAAATCCTTGGCCTTGTGTTCAGTGTTCGTTTTTCCCCGCTGTTAGTCATGAAGCGGCCTGATCACATGAACAATCAGTTGTTTCAGCTTCAAAAGTTTCTTTGCCCACTAAATGGCTGCCAGCTACTTTGTTTCTCCTTTTTATTTTTTAAGCATACTTTAAGAAGCGGTAATAATGATACTTTATGTGAGTATAAATAGATGTGTTGGGACACTTTTGTAATCCCTGTGTTCTCTCAGGCTGTGTTTTGACAGGAGCCTAAGTAGGGGGGGGCGCATCTTTTTTTAGTCCACCTCCATTTTCCCTCCACTCTCCACCTGAACCCTAAAAACTCCTCTCACACAAAATGAAGCCGTGTGTCACAAACTGGTTCCAGCCGGCTGTTGCCATGGTTTCCACCGTGGAAGGAACAGGGGGAGTTAATGTGTCACGTGATGCTGACTTTGAGGTCATGTGACTTCTTCGGAAGAGTAGTGATTAATCCACAGGAAGTGATGATGATGGCGCTAAGCCCCCGAGGAGAGATTATTACGCACACACATACAAATAAGGAGGACAGCCAGTGGAGGCAGGCCTCATATTGTCTAGAAAATGTTTATGCCCGGTAGAAATGTTTAATGTCTGCAATCATTGCTTGTTTTGTGGAAACATTCCCCGCCCCACACCACTCAGTTTGTTTTTTGATTTATGTTTTAGAGCAGATAGAAACGATTAAAAGCCCGGTGCAGCAGAACCTGTTACTTTGCAGAGATAGGATGTGAGGTTTGAATAAAATATGCATAGCTACATGGTTTTAGCACAAGCTGATCGCCATGGCTAGATTCTGACTCTTCTGGATCTACATTTGCTATCGTTTTTGCAGGCTTTGTGTTACATATTTAGCCTCCGTGTGGGTCACTCCCAAATGCCCTAGACGCCTGTTTTTGTTTTTTATGGGTTTTCTGTTTTTTCTTTAGTGTTCTGTTTAAGCAGGAAATGCACGTTCTCTTAAACAGCCGTTTCATTGTTACTTCAAGACATTTTCTGGAGCTTAAAGGGACCACCTTGCCCCTCCTTGGCATTTAGGTGTATTCACCTTCAGTTGGAGCATGAATGGAAGAGCTGAGAGGAGAGCTGTCTGGACTTGTTAGATTACAGTGGAGCAGATAAACCTGTGGTCATAAAGTATAATTGTTGCAGTATAGAAGACCTCCTTGAAGAGAGACTGTGGAACAGTGTTTAAATAAGATTAATGCTGTAGTTTATTTCTTGCAGCACATGAAAATAAAGTAGGATCTCTCAGCTTTGAAATTCTTACTGTGTTTAAAAGTTTCTCTTAACACGTACAGCACTAGGAAGTTTTATCAAGTTTGTGAGTTTATATTGCTGGTCAGTTCTGAAACTGACCCTGGATGTTGCTGTCCTCTTTTTTTTTTTTTTTTTTTTTAATTCACCTGCAGCATAAAAAGGGAGAAACGCCCACCGTCCCCTGAAGACGACGACGACGATGTCATCATCTTGTCTGATAACGACTCCCCTAGTCCACCGATGAATGGCCTGAGCCACTTTAAGGAGCTGGACACTGACCTGCTCATGGTTAGACAAAAAAAAGAAAAAAACGCCAAATGTTTACAGTCTTATGGTAATTTACCTGGGGTGTTGTGTACGCTATGATCCAACCAAAAAAGATCTCAATTCCGTATTTCTGGTGTATTTTGAGTGTTTTTCATAGAGGTCTAAAATTTGAGAGGTGGGGTGTGTAGCTCCTTCTGTGTCTATTTAAGCGACAACATTTTGCTGATTCTGAAAAGCATAGAAACCAGCTTTGCACGTTCAGAGAATTCGACTTTTGTCTGTTTTTCTTAAAAAAACAAAAAATGTTTAAGGTAGTTTTGAATAGGAGTAGAGCTACTTGCCAAAAGTTCTCTGGATTGGGGTCATTGTTCTGTTTAAAGATAAGATCACCAGCCTCGCTATTTCTGCTGAAGGAAAGCATCGCCTCAGCATGATGCTGCCATCACCATGTTTCACCATTGGGATGATTTGTTCAGAGTAATGGACAGTGCCAGTTCAAGGTCTACACTTGGATTCAATGAACCAGAGCATGCTTTGCACTCCTTTGCTGACCCCCCTACAAGGCTTGTGGTACACTCCAAACTGTTTTGAATGCAGTGTTCTGTGAGATTTTTAGTGCATTAGACATTGTTTTCTACCAAAACTGTGGTTTAAACTGCTCTACAAAGCCTCTGACCTTTCTGCTGAGGTCTTCACAGAACAGCTGCATTTATATTGAGGTTTAACTACTCGCAGGTGAACTGTGTTACTAATTAGGTGACCTCTAAAAGCAGAAGTTCTATTTAAAGGGGTGTATCACAAGATAGCATGTAAAAAACTCCAATGTTTGTAGGCTTAACACAACAAAAGGAAAAAAATATAGTGTATTATTTGTAAGGTCCTGTATTTTGTTGTGACCCCAGTGCAGCTAATCCAAATCTGAAAGTTGTGTCAAGATTCAAATCACAATGACCAAGGTCTTTGGTTTGTTTGCTTTTATTTTTTAGATCAGCTAAATAGAAGTGTTTTGTTTGTTGGCAACATGAATGACTTTCTATTCTGTTGTGTGCAGAGGAGCAGCCCTGTGGAAAGAGAGCGTATCATCAAGCAGCTGAAAGAGGAGCTAAGACTAGAGGAGGCCAAGCTGGTGCTGCTGAAGAAGCTTCGACAGAGCCAAATACAGAGGGACACTCTGCAGAAGGTAAACACACTTTGTCTACAGTGACACTTAACCGTCAGTTTATGTTGCGTCCTCCTTTAAGTGGCCATCGTCTACCCCTCAGATGAAGTCTGAATCATGAGTGGATAGGGTCTCACTTGTATTTGGATGGCAGAAATAGTAGCTGGTTCTTCTGCTGACGTTCTTTGTAACTAGAAAACCTGCAGAAGGTTAAAGTCGGGTTTAATGAACTCATTATTGCCACTACAAGGAGATTGTAGAGGTTAGAAGGGAGAGTTGGAGTGAGTCCTCAGCTTCAGGTCAGTGTGGAAACAAACGGAATGAATGAGTCATTGGAAAAGCATTCAAATACTTTACAGTCATATATTTAGTTGATTTATTAAATAATAAAGTATAGCTGTGCCACCACCCATGTTTATGACTCATACCTCGAAAGCAATAAAAATCTGATGAAGAAAAACCGTTGGAGGTGTTCAGTGATTACAGCCATGTGTATTGTGAAAGGTCCAAACATTTGAAGCGAAGTGCACCATATGTCTTTTGTTTGAACACATACACATTTTTTTCTTATCTGGGATTCTCCTTTGTAATTTCTCAGCCCTCAGGTTTATCTGGTTCCTCTGCTCCTCCTCCTCTAATCCGAGGAACAATTACCAGCAATAAAGGCTCTCAGCAGGTTAATGTTCTGTTGTCTTTGCACCTTTTTGGGCGGGTCGTTGGTGTCCAAGGTCAATCATTGTGTATCTAACATGGCCGTTATTTATCTGTGTCCAGATTCTGACAGGAAGAAGCTCGGGGACAGTGATCCCTCCTCCTCTGGTCAGGGGAGGACAACAGCTGTCGTCCAAACATGGCTCCCAGATCATAATGCCACCTCTGGTTAGAGGGGCACAGGTAAGTCATGATGGGGACAATCAACCCTTCTGTCTTTACACTGTTAGGTTTTTTTGGAGCTATACGGTCTAAATGCTCATTCTTATTGCGATCACAACAACCTCTCTAGAAACTTAATGCAAATTAATGATAATTAGCACTGATTTTCTCTCTTTGCGCCTCTGTGTCTTTATGTATGTTCTCTTTGCTTTGGTGCTTTTTATGTCCCTATCCTTGTCCTCCACTCCCCTCATCCATGACGTGACTCCATGTCCTCCCTCTCATTGTCCTGGTTAGCCCATCTCTGTTTCTCCACAGCAGATCCACGCTCTACGCCAGCAACAACAGCAGCAGCAGTTGGCAGCAACAGGAGGATCAGGGCCTCCTCCTCTGCTGCTGGGACCGAGGAACTCTGGAACCTCATCCCAAGGACAGAGAGGCATGGTCCAGTCAGGCCTCATCCGGGTGGGCAACAACACAAACTCACTGGTTCGTATCTAACAGGGCCTTAGATTTGTTGACTAGATGTTTCTCAAGATTAAAGTGTGTAGTCAGTGGCAATCATTAAGCTATCAGACGTGCATTAAATCAAAACCAATGGCCTACAGTCTAGTTCAGGGGTTGGCAATCCAAACTGTTCAAAGAGCTATTTTGGACCAAATAAACAAATCGGTCTGGAGCCTCAAAAATGTAAAAGTCTCATATGGCAACACAGGCACTTATAGTATTAGCCCACAAAACAAAAAAGAACTATGGGAGCTTAAATATAAAATGAGCATTAAATGATTAAATGTCTATCCTGAAGAAAATCTCTCATCATGTGACTACTCTGCTGTATGATATTTGGTGCTTTAAGTTTAAATTCCATTACAGTATTAATGTATAAGGTTTTGTTGCTTTCATAAAATTATAGAAACACAATACAGAAATCAGATTTTTTTATTGTTTTATTTTGAGGATTTCGGGGGGGGGGAAATAAGAAAATTCACATCCCTGCATAAAAGAGCTACCTGTTCATTCTGTGAATGGTTTTCCATGCTTGAAATGAAACCAGCAGTATTGGAGTTCGGGGATGCAATCCACTTCTTAAATCTATCTTCGCCCTCTAATTTATCCAGTTCTACAATTGTACTTTTTCTCTCACTCCCAACTCTGTGAGCTGCTGCAAATTAAGCGCGCCTTCCCTGGAAATGCCTTCCCAAATTACTCTTTTTTTAGTGCTGTCAAAATTATCGCGTTATTAACGCGTTAACGCGAGGCCATTTTAACGGCGATAATTTTTTTAACGTGAGATTAACGCTATGTGGTTTTATGGTACAATTTTCCAAGTACATCCTGCTGCAGCCTGCGGGAAGGCGGGGCTATTTTCCCCCAGTGTATGCATTTCTCATAGGCTTCGAGAGCGGACCTCCTCAAGGGAAAAAGACGCTCATACACTGGGTGACGCTAGTGCCTTTTCTTTAAGCCCCACCACCAACAAACAAGTTGAGTGTCTGGTAACTAGTAGCAACCTGAAATACGCTGAGAAAACAGATTACTGAGGTGAAATGGAATCTGCTACGGCACTCTTGCTGTCTGTGTACGCCACAGGTCAGTATCGCGCGCGCGCGTGTGTGTGTGTGTGTGTGTGTGTGTGTGTGTGTGTGTGTGTGTGTGTGTGTGTGTGTGTGTGTGTGGGGGGGGGGGTGGGTGCGTGCTTGTGTGTGTGTTCTCATTTTTGTTAAGAGGCTGAAAAGTAACTTTCTAGAGCATAGACTACCTCCATCTATGGAGGTAGTCTATGCTCGGTCTATTGATTTTGATGTATTGATTGAAAATTGTTCATTATTATCTTGGTTAATTAACATCTAATGTTAACTCTACAGCATTTTATAGCAGTAGGGTAAAATGCTTGTCTTTGTTCAAAAGACTGCATTAACTGTAAAGACTGTCTTTTACATCAGCCTGTTTTCAGGGCCTTTTTTTTGGCTACATATTTGTTATTTTTTGCTACATGCCTCCCCATCTTCTTGCCATATGTTTCTATGGCATAAATCAGTATCTGTGACCTGTTTTCATTTTTAAAAAAGAACATTGGCACAAACCTAGCCTGTATGTATTTTTTTGTATGTCATCGAGAGTATTTAAATGATTTTCAATCAGGAAAAAAATGTGCGATTAAAATGCGATTAATCGCGAGTTAACTCAGGCATTGATGCGATTAATCGCGATTAAAAAAATTTAATCGATTGACAGCACTACTCTTTTTATTATTCGAGAACTTCTCACTACAAAGCACACATGCAGGCAATCCTTCCGCATTGATAATGAAAGCAAATGATTCGGTCCATTCTTTGAATCCTCTGTTCTCATCCGCTATCTTCCTTTTTTCCCGTTGGGAGCCATGTCCCTAGACACAATGTTTACATTTATTGTTGATATGTATTTATAATACAAATTTTGATTGCATTGGGAAAACATACTGAATGTTTGACCTCCTGCACACCATATTAAAACAAACAAAAAATTCCAATCTTGCGGGTCTAGGTTGCTGAAACCTGTTATTTTTCCCTCATCATAATGGTTTTTCTTCTTTATTCATTTTTTATTAAGATGCATTATATTGTTCAGTCAAGATTGGAATAAATCACATTTTATTATTACCTCCTCATTTTAATATCCGATATTTTATAAATGTGTGGCTCTGCATTGCCTGCGTTTTACACCTGGGTAGCAGAAAGTCTAATGGGACTTCCACAGCCAGGGATGAGAGTCTTGAAGGTTTTAAAGACACCAGTCCAGCCAGGTTTGTAAAAAGTGAGTAGAGAAAGAAGTGAACAAGATCGAATGTCAGTCTAACAAAGCCGCCCAATGGAGAAGAGATTATCTGTTTTTCATGTATTCTAATTGGGTTTTTTGTTTGATGTGCTGCTAAAATAATTTTGCACATGATAGATGGAAATTTGATCTTCCTCTTCTAACATGCTATTCCCAGAGATGCATACAGAATGAATGAAGGTCTCTATTAAAATATTTTGCTATAACAAAGAAATCAACCGAAATTAGAAAGCAGATATTGTAATTATAACATTGCACACATGTTTATGTGCTAAATATGTTTAGGTTTTCCTATAATTATTGGTCATGTATTGTTTTTGTTAACTCACATATTTTTTTTCCCTCTGACTTTATTATACTTGCAGTTATTTTTATTTATTTTTCTAATTCATACCACAACTTTTAAAATTAATTTTATGTATTATCATTAGGAGCCTGTTTTTCTCTCCTATTTGCACTTTAATTTCCATTTTTTGTTTACATGGGAATTAACACAGGAGTTAGGGAAGGAATGAAACAAAAGCAAAATCAGATAATTATAATAAATTAAATATATTGATATAACACCAAGGAAAACTGCTGCAGTTGGACATTTTTAATATCAAATATGCAACGTTTTAAGAATAACAATTATTATTATGCTTGTTTTATTGTATTTCCTACATTTGTTATCTTTCTAACTTTTTATTCATTCTTTATTGTCGAAGTTTTAGTCCTCCAGTAACTCAATAAACGATTTGGGTTTACTGTTTCTTTTTCTCCCATTTGACGTATTTATGGAACATGAGTCATCACAAATGTATGATGAATTATGGGAAAATGATAAAATTTATGTAATTATTGTTGTCAAAACTGGAGTGAAGTTGTACCAAAGAGGCCAGAACGTCTGAAATAGGATGCGGTGAAAAGGCGGAATGACCGCAACGTTTAGCCGTTAGCTAGGTGTAGTTAGCTCGTAGTCGTTGATAAAATTAAACCGTAATCCATGTAATATTATGGCCGTGCTCGTGTTGCTAAGTCGCGTTTGCTTTTAAAAGTGCTGCAAATCTTGACGAAATACGGCAAATCAGAAAACGGCAGTTCCTTGTTCTGCTTTTAATTGTTTTTTACTTCGTCTTTAAACATGGCTCAGTTACCAATTACTAACTTTTTTCGGAGAACTAACAAGCAGAGAGTTGAGGTAAACCTACAGCCTGAAGTTAGCTTTGAAAAATGGCTAATGGATAATTTCGGTTTATTTGTTGCTGCGTTAGGCGTTAAGTTTAAAAACGAATACATTTAAACTCGTCAAACCGAGATTAGATTAGTCTAAAAATAGCTAAAACCTTCTTGTAACTAGGGAAAAATTGTATCTAATGTGTCGAACGTATTTAAAGTGGTCCATGTCTGAAACTATACTTAAAGTCTTGAAACCCAGACTAGATTATTAAGCACAAATAGCAAGTGTTATATCCTTGGTGTTATCTCTAAAAAAAAAAAAAAAAAAAAAAAAATCAAAAAAATATTTATAAGAGTATTAGGGGGGTCCTTTTGTAAAACTGATTGTGATTTTTGGGAAGAGTTCATTGCAGGTGTGACATTAAAGAAGATTTTATTGTATTATAAATCGACCCAGGGTCAAATATAAGGAATCCCAATAGCATTATATGCAGTTACAAAAGTAAGCCTGTAGTTTTGTAAATACTTTGCATGAAGGGATTGAATTCATTGTACATGAAATGCAAAGTTATATCAAGAATTATCCAAATAGTCCAGTGTGATAAGGCTTTTCATAGCCCTCCATTGATCTGTCATTTTAACAGTTAAACAAAGGATCATTCATTAATTGTGTTGTTGCTAATAGAAATCAAAGATGTTCCTGATGATTAGGTCCTTCCTGTCTCTGCTCCTTAACAAAGGCCTCGCCATCCGGTGTGAAGGGCTCCTCCTTAGGAAGTGGAGGTGTTTCTGTGGTCAGCATGAACGACTCTCCAGCTAGCCGCCATGCTGCAGCTAAACTGGCCCTTAGGAAACAGCTGGAGAAGACCCTGCTGGAGATCCCCCCACCCAAGCCACCTGCACCAGAGTTCAACTTCCTGCCCTCTGCAGCCAATAATGAGTTCATCTACCTGGTGGGACTGGAGGAGGTGGTGCAGAACCTACTTGATACTATCCACAGAGGTGTGCTTGTTTTTTTTTTTTTACTGTTCTCATAGTATGTTCCCATCTTTCAAAGGAAACTCATTTCAATCTCCTATACGTTACCCTTAACAGTAAGAAAACATCAGCAAACACAGCTGTTTTGATGTCATTAGCTTAAATTGTTTAATACATTTCCTTTATTGATTGAAAAAGAGAACTTAAGGTGCTGGTAGCCTCATACAGCTTTAATAATGGCCTTTTTTCTATTCTGTACTGGGCTCATTTTTCTGTTATGTCTTGACCCTTTTCTTCCCAAATTCTAAACAATTGTAGTTGATGGTTTTGGCTTGACTCAGCCCTAAAGAATTTTCCACTCCTCCCTGTCCAGGAAAAATGGGTGTGCCGCTGTCCAAGCAAGTTGTCAGAGACCCTTTCATTTGCACTCAGTGCAATACTGACTTCACCTGTCGCTGGAGGCAGGACAAGGCTAAAGGCGGGGCTGTACTCTGTGAAGACTGCATGTCGTCCAATCAGAAAAAGGCTTTGAAAGCCGAGCACACCAATAGGCTGAAAGCAGCATTTGTCAAAGCACTGCAGCAGGAGCAAGAAATAGAGCAGCGTATTATTCAGCAGGCGTCCTCACCGGTCTCCCACAGTACCTCATCATCCGCCTCATCTGCTGCTTCGGCACTGAAAGCAGAGCAGCTGGTGTCTCAGCAGCTGAAGCAGGCTCAGGCCAGAGTGTCCTCCCTCCAGCACCACCACCAGGCCAGCAGGGGAGGCAACATTCTCCATCATCACTCCATTAAGCAGGTGGGAAAAGCTGTTTTTCTTTTCAGCTATAAGGAAACCATGTAGGATCTAGCCCTGTAGATCAAACTGTCTATTTATGATAATCTCCCCATAGAGCTCGCAGGGCCACCTGTCCCATGTCTCATCCGTGGGGGTGAGGGGCGTCCCCCACTCGTTCTCCTCCTCTTCGCAGCTGCAGAGCGCAGTGGCGGCCGCAGCTCTGGTTAGCCGGCCAGGTAAGCATGCCCATGTTTCCCACCGCTCTGTCCAGAGTTCAAAGGTGAGCAGCAGTGGGATCGGCGGCGGCAGGAATGTCAGCGGAGGTAGTGCCTCATCAGCTGCATGGAAGAAGCAGAACAGCAGTAATGCAGGTAGACTCGCATTAAGACCGGCCCAGCTCTGGCGCCTGACATCTCCTCTCTTTCAACTCCTGTCTGGTTCAAAAGCAATTCTTGGAACACATTTCATCCAAATTGTATTACTTCCAAAAGAGTATTAAATAAAACAAAACATTAAGATTTAAAAAAACAAAAAGGAACTGTAGGAACTGTTTTCGGACAAGGCAACCCTACTCTCCAGTTCCCCTCGTGGAAATGATTCAATTTTTTTCCTACTTTAGTCCCCCTGGTTTTGGTGAGTTCCTGTTTTTCCTGGGTGTCTCTGTTGTAAGGTGTATTCGAGTAGAAAATCTTTCCATTTTTCCTGTGCATCTGCAGTCAGAAATGTGTATATAATCTCATCATGGTTATGAACTTATGTAAATGTAGCAACTTAAAGAAACTGTGGAACACCCATGGCTTCCATAGTAGGTCTCTCAGGCTTGAGAGGGAGGCACGAGTTTGGTGTGTGTAATTCATTATGGCACCACTAGATGGGGGTAAATCATAGACACTGTACCTTTTACTTGCATATATTTATTTCTGTAAAATTTGCAACAATCTCAATATTTTATAATTGTCATAGTTGGACGAGGAAAGTGATTAACTGATTAATTAACAAAATTCTCAAGGTGTACTGTAGAATTTTACCTTTCACTTGATGGTTTTTAGTCTTGCTAAAGAGTAAGGCTAAACCATGCCAAAGGTTTTGGTTTTTTTAATACAAGATGTAAAATTTTTAATGAATTGGTTCTTGTTTACTAGTCTGCATAGGTTCAAAGTAAAATAAAAGGTCAAAATATTTAATGTAACGCTATCAATATTTGATGAAATGTCCCTTAGAAATTTGTTCAGAAACCGCATGGCTTTTGCAGCTATTGCTAAGTGTCTGACTATGTTTTAGGTGAATATTTGCAGAAAGGTTTTTTTTTTTATATAGCTTTATTTTCTGGGAAAATGCCAGCTTTTAAGCATAGTCCACAAACATTTCATAGGTTTTCGTCAGTGATTTTTATAAAACTTATGGCTAATCTTCTAAACAAACTGTGAGAAAACAAAAGGTATTTAGTTAGTGTCTAGATCTTGAAAGTTCTATTTCAGAAGATGAGGGGAATGTTATTTTCTTCATCACAGGTACACTTCAACTATGAGGGAAAATTAGGGGGAAAATCTAGGAAATTACACAGTAGGATTTGTTTTAATATTTAAGAAATATTACCTTAAACGTATGGTGGAGGGTGTTCATTTTCCGGGTGGATCATCAAAATTATTGGTCCTTCTAATTGTCAATTATTCTGGTTATATGTTTACGTAAGGCTGTCATATGTGCTGATCCCCATTTTCACTGTTGAGTCTGACATAGTGGAACAATTGCAAATCTTCTTTTGGAAAGTAGGCTTGTATAAGCGATGCAAACGGCAACTTTTAAACAGAGCACAAGGAGAAATGGGCTCTCGTATGCGTTCCCTCCCGGAAGCGGGTACATGTGCATTTTTTTTTTTTTTTTTATTGGAGAGGGCAGGTCTTTTCAAAACTGTAGGAATCATGCTTTCCTAAACAAGATTGATCTTAAACCCCAGGCACTCACAGAGCAACTTTCAACCTTTTATCATTTGGTTTGCGTAGATATTTAGATTTATCAAAGATGTACATTTGAGCTTGAGTAGTTTAAAGAAAAACTCTTTGACCATGTTTTTTAGAAAAAACTGATGACTTTATGTACATTTCTGACTGCAGCTGTGTTCGTCTGTCCGTTGTTGGGACGTTGGTGGCTTCATATTCAAGTATTCATACTGCTCCACTGATTAATCTGTGTTCTGACCCACTGCTCTGCTGCATGTTCACAGGAGTAACTATGGCCTATGTGAACCCAAGCCTGACTGGTCACAAGAGCTCGGCCACCCCCGGCGCCCGTCACAGGGAGTACCTGCTGGACATGATCCCCTCCCGCCCTTCAATCTCGCAGACTGCAAACACGTGGAAATAAGTGAATAAACGGTGCTCTGCTGTCCAGAGGTTGTGTCAAAGCTGCTCAGCTCTGATAGTTTGGTCCACAGCGCCCCCACAGGACTGTTAAGCAATTACAATCTCTCAAAGTGAAGAAACGTTCCTGAAATCTCTTTGTAAGATTTTATCTTTTAGTTTTCATTATTCTTGTTGTTTATTTTGAAGTTCACGCTGTTGTTTTGATAAATATGCACAAACCATTTTGAGTGGGTCAAAGACAAAAAGAAAAAAAAAAGCAAAATAAAATCATACTTGAAGGGCTTCCCCTTGGTTCTGTCCTCCAGACCGAGCAGAAAAGTTGTTAAAAGATCTGCTGTTAAAGGAAGTACTGAGTTTTAGGGTTAACAACCCTTTCTGCCATCATGGTGGTCAGATGAACCTTTATTTTTGACACTTGAATGGTTCTAATTATAACCCAGGAGTTCACATTAAACGAAAGACACATTTATTTTAGGTAAAGGTAAAATCAGCAAGTTGTAAAATGTTCATTACATCCTCTTTGTGTAGGTAAAGCTTTCAATTTACGTTGTATTTACAGTAAGTTATTTTGTTCTTGACTGATGTTTAAAAAAATCGCTGAGTATGACAGTGGTTTCCGCTGATAAGGACTTTATTTTAGCTTTGTTTTTGTTGTTTTTTTTTTTCTCCCAGTTTAACAGCATGGCTATCCATACGCCTGTTTTGCACCTTAGCAGAAGAAGCGCGGTGTCATTGCTTAACTCATCTGTAATTACCATTTACTTATTTTATATTATTGTCAACATTGTAAGATTTTGATGTCATCATTGCAAACTCAGAGACAGAGCTGAATTTTCTGCACTGGATCCAGAGCTTTTTGCCTTCAGTGAATCAGTATCCATGACCCTGGGTGGACGTTGCCCTTTCTGGGTTCATGTAAGGAAGGGTCTCCTAGCTACCAGGACTCTGGACTAAACATTCAGAATACCACACCATCATGGATCATTTCTCTGCTTTCCATAATCTTTTATTGTATTGTTCAGAATTATGTTAAAGTTTATTTGGTTTACCTTTTCCTAGTTCCTAAAGAAATAAAAAAAATATACATTTTAAATGGCCTCTGTGTTCTTATTTTAGAGGGGAATTATCCAGAGCACTGACTTTTTATATGCATCTGCTATTTATTTTAATACATTTTCTTTAGGTTACACATATTTTTGGCTGACAGATTTTATTTATTTGACGCATTCAGGTGTCAACATGTACACCTTCAACGTATTTATCTTATTGGAAAACAGATAACTATTCGGTTTAAGCAATCCAAGCTTGTTTTAACTATATACAAGGTCTCAGACAGAAAAGGTTTGAAGCATCGGTGCATTTCAGATGTTTGTGGAGGCTGTTTTCACATGTATCAGCCAATGATCCAAACTTGAAGAATTGAAGCAGATACTCTTTTTTTTTTTTTTTTTTTTCCAATTTGTTTTTTGTTTTTACTGTGCAGCTCTTGCATAAACCCAGACGTTGACCCGACCACAAACGGTGTTCAGCAGCTTCTCACTTTGCAGTTCTGGATCTCTGCAGCCTGATTGGTCGCTACCTTTGACTGTTTCTCTGGTGAATGCCCTCCTGCCCGGCTGGTTAGTTGAAAGCAGTGTCTTGGAAGTGATAATGGTTGGTTTGGGGGGTAGTGTTGTAGTCATGACCACACATTTTGTGGCTCCAATGACTCGGACCTGCTTGCTTTGCTCCTTGGTCTTCATGATGCTAAAATCTGAGGCCTTCCCAGATGAGATGGCTTTATGCTGAGATTAACTCGCTGCCAGACTTTTTTTTTTTTTACTGGCGGTCTATTGCTCTGTAAATGTCTTGTTAATGTCTGCCATGTTGTTAAACGTGTTTTTTCCCCTCAAGGCCACAATTGCACCATATGGATCTATTTCTGTCTGAACACACAGAAAGAAAGCCGAGTCCTCCAACTGTCGCTCTACTCTGCTTGCAGCAAAAGCAAAGTCAGTTAATGTCTAGCTGGATATATCCGCTTATCAGACAGGTTTGACTTGTTAGCAGCTTGTGGGAGTGATTAAAAAAGTGGCAGGTAGTTTAGTGTCTCCTTATAAACGAGAAAGCTTGAAACTGACATTGGAACAACCAGTTTCTCCAGAGCTGTGCTACAGGACAGCTTTCTATAGAGGTTTTCTTAAAACATTTTCAACAAGGAGGCTGCTTTTTTGTTTTATTTTTTAATAAATGTCTTAAAAAATAGTAATTTGTCTTTTTAATTTGTAAGTATTGCTTATAAGCACAAAAACAGCACAGTGTCCAGTAATCCTGCTCTTTTCACTGTAGAGTCATGTGCTACTTTGTGTTTGTCTATTTTATGAAACTATGTAAAATGTGTTAAAGTCAAATACAAGAATGTTTCATTGTAACTTCTGCTTGGCACTGTATGAAAAGTTAGACATGTTAAAAACAATCAATACAATGCATATAATGGGGATTTAGAGGGATTCCCTATTCAATTATTTGGCAATAAATCGAGAACTCTGGGTAATACAGAAAATTAGAAAACAAGAAACATCGCAAACAGCTTCTGACATGAAAAAAGTCTAGCAGTACATGTGATTTATTTTATTTGTTCCAAATCCAGTAAATCTTCCTACAGATCTAATATAACTGGACCAAAGAGGCCTGCAGCAGGTCAAAATGAAATATAATTTCTGTTACTTTTATTTAATTAGTCTCAAGTTCTGCTAATTTAATGAAACATACATGATATTATTATAAAATACTCTTTTTTTTTTTTTGCTATTTTGCCTACTGCTGCTGATTTTTGCTGAGTGTGGAACATATGTTAACATATAAACACAGATAGTGAGACTAACTGTATGTACATAAAGTACCATGTGCTATGATGATTGGAGCACTTCATTGAATAGATTGATACAGCACCTAGGTGCATATCTGTACATATTGTAGCTCAAAGTTCTTAATCATTTTTAATTATTTTTTAATTCTGTGATGTGAAAATATTATTTTTAGGTTCATTGTTTCAGAGCAGAATTTCTGTTAAGTAAATAAAGCAAATATGTAAATACTTGTTTTTATTATATTTAGACTTAGACTTAGACTTAGACTTCTTTATTTGTCATTTTGTATGCACAGGGTGCATACAGAACGAAATTGCGTTACATACAGCTTATGAACGTTGCATTGATATTTCAAATGGCACGAGTTATAGAAAAATACAAAAAGTGCAGCAGTGGTCAAAGTGTGAACAGTGCAGAGGATAAGAGACAGTGTGCAAGTCGCAGTGGTTCAGTGCAAAATGGCATTTGTGCAAAAAATGCGTTATTGAAAAATACAATGAGATGAACAATTTAAAGGGCTAAAAGTTAAAAGTTCAGCAGCATTTGATGCCCGATAATGTGCAATAGGTGCAGAGTTCGGATTGTGGATCAAAGGTTCAACAGTCTGATGGCAGTGGGGAAGAAGCTGTTGCACAACCTGGTGGATCTGCAGCGGATGCTGCGGAACCTCTTTCCAGAGGGCAGCAGGGAGAACAGTCCATGGTGGGGGTGTGAGGGGTCTTTGATGATATTACGGGCTCGGGACACACAGCGCTGTGATGAAATGTCCTTAATGGAGGGAAGAGGAGCCCCAATGATTCCTTCCGCTGTCCTCACCACCCTCCTCACATTCTTCCAGTCAGAAGCTCTGCAGCCTCCACACCACAGAGAGAGACAGCTGGTCAGAATGCTCTCTATGGTGCTTCTGTAGAAGGTTGTGAGGATGGGCGGGGGCAGGCGGGCTCTCCTCATCCTCCGCAGAAAGTACAAGCGCTTCTGTGCCCTCTTCACTAGAGATGAAGTGTTTACAGTCCAGGTGAGGTTGTCCGTGATGTGCACCCCCAGGAACTTTGTGCTGCTGACCACCTCCACAGCTGAGCTGTTGATGAGCAGTGGAGCATGGTGGGGGCGGTTTTTCCTGAAGTCGACGATGATCTCCTTCGTCTTCTCCACGTTCAGGATCAGACTGTTTTCACTGCACCAGTCCACCAGCTGCTCCACCTCCTCTCTGTAGTCCCGGTCGTTGTCGTCCCTGATGAGGCCCACCACCGTGGTGTCGTCCGCAAACTTCACGATGTGATTGGTGGTGAACCTGGGGACGCAGTCATATGTCATCAGGGTGAACAGCAGGGGGCTCAGGACGCAGCCCTGAGGGGAGCCCGTGCTGAGGGTGATGACATCAGAGGTGTTCTGACCGACCCGGACTGACTGAGGTCTGTTGGTGAGGAAGTCCAGCAGCCAGTTTCGAAGGGGTGTGTTGAAGCCCAGATGTTCCAGCTTTCCCACCAGGTGCTGTGGGATGATGGTGTTAAACGCTGAACTGAAGTCCAGGAACAGCATCCGCACGTGGGTGTTCTTCTCCTCCAGGTGGGCCAGGCTCAGGTGAAGAGCAGAGGAGATGGCGTCCTCAGTGGAGCGGTTTCGCCGGTAGGCAAACTGGAACGGGTCGAGTGTTGGGGGGAGACTGGAGACGATGTGTTCCTTTACCAGCCTTTCAAAGCACTTCATCATGATGGGAGTCAGTGCGACGGGCCGGTAGTCGTTGTAGCAGGTGACTTGAGGTTTCTTTGGCACTGGGATGATGGAGGCAGACTTGAAGCATGCTGGCACTGTGGCTTGCTCCAGCGAGGTGTTAAAAATGTCCGTGAGGACACCAGCTAGCTGACCTGCACACTCCTTGAGCACCCGCCCAGGTATGTTGTCGGGACCTGGGGCCTTCCGCGGGTTGACCCTCCTCAGAGTCTTCCACACGTCGGCTGTGTCAAGGCAGAGAACCTCCTCTTCCTGATGTGGGACAGCCTTCACTGCTGGAGTGCGATTTAGTGCCTCAAACCTCCCAAAGAAGTTATTTAGTCCGTTTAGGAAGTCAGCATCAACTTCATCCACCGGGGCAGGGGGCGTGTTGTAGTCTGTGATCGCCCGTATGCCTTGCCACATGCTCCTGGTGTTGTTGGCGTCGTGGAACAGATGCTGGATTTTCTGGTTATGGTTCCGCTTTGCTAACCTGATGGCACGGTTCAGGGTGGCTCTAGCTGTCCTCAGTGCCTCCTTGTCACCAGACTTGAAGGCTGAGTTCCGTGCTTTTAGCGCGTGGCGGACCTCCTCAGTCATCCAGGGCCGTTGGTTGGCTCGGGTGGTGATGGTCTTTGTTGTGCTGACGTCCTCGATGCAGTGGTTGATGTAGGCTGAAACAGTCATGGCGTACTCATCAACATTGATCTTGTTGTCATATGTTGCTGCTGATTTGAACATGTCCCATTCAGAGCATTCAAAGCAGTCCTGGAGTGCATCCATGGCCCCCTCCGTCCAGACCCTCACCTGCTTCACTGTAGGTTTTGCTCTGATCAGCAGGGGTCTGTATGCAGGAATTAGCATCACAGAAAGGTGGTCTGAGGAGCCGATGTGGGGGCGGGGGGCTGCTCTGAATGCGTCTTTTATGTTTGTATAAACTAAGTCCAGAGTGTTCTCTCCACGAGTAGCAAAATCCACGTGTTGATAAAAATGAGGGAGAACAGTTTTCATATTCGCCTGAAAACTGAATTATTATATACACCTAATTTTTCCTAATATTTTTGCTTTATCGTGAATAGATTATTTCTCTACTCATTTCAATTTGAAGTAATGCTAATCCTTCTTACTGCACACATACACATTTCTTAAAATGGCCTTAAAAACCTGAAATGCATCTAGAATCTAGATGCATTGAAACGTGTTGTTCCTTATTCAGACACGTGGGGGCGATGTGGAGCTCATTGACGGTCCGTTCTCTGTGTCCTAAAAGAAGAAGAGTCCTCTGCCGTACCCAGGCTGGAGCAAGATGGCGGGGTCCAAGGTGAAGCAGGACATGCCTCCTCCGGGAGGATATGCTGCTTTCGATTACAAGAGAAATCTTCCTAAACGAGGACTTTCTGGTACAAACACCCTTCTACGCCTTTATAGATACATGATTACATACAGATCCAATGAGAAGCGGTTCACAGCAACTCGAACTGAGGCTAATGCTAACTGTTCGGCTTCAGCTTTTGACACAAACTTAAATAAAAAAGGCTGAGTGATGGTAGCTTTACATTAAGCTCTGCTTAGAAAATACGTCTTAATTTGTTTTTAATAGATGTATAGTTAAGTTTATGTAATAAACTGCACTAATTATTAAAATGATGATGATCAGACAGGTTAAGCTGCTAGCATAGATGCTTTGTTTACTGCAGCATATTGAAAGAGGTTTGTTTGTGTTAGAGAGGATTGTATGCTTAATTCAATATGTATGTAACTGAGACAAATATTGTAATGCAACATGAATGTAGTAAAATCTTTTGATTACAGTATTTAGTTATGGTAATATAGCAAATGTGACCATTGTATTTTATGACAGGATAGTAATGATATACTTCAATAGATCTCCATCAAATAAAGATTAAATTATGAACTTGAACTTAAAACCATTAAATGTAAAAAAAAAAAAAAAAAAAAAAAAGTATGTACTTAATGTTTAAAGCGTCCTTTCTTTACAGCATGATTCATCATTAAATTAGTGCATTATGGGGAAAAATTTAGATAAAGACAAGGATAGAAGTATGTAAATCTCATGCTATGTAGAGTTAAAATCCATTCACTGACTAACACATCTCGATTTTAGTATTTTTTTTATTACTTAAATAATTAAGATAAAACAGTATTGCATAGATGACAGTGGTTAATGCATTAGGCAATAGTTTCCAATAACTGTTGGTTTATAATCTTGGAAATAAGCTCTACGAAATATCACACTTATTAGATTAAAGTACAGTTAGTAGTATTATCCTGAAAATGTTTTGCACAATAGGTATTGATCAATTTAAAAAAAAAGATGCAAGGAATTTCTAAACTATAGATGAGCTCTTTTAGATGATTATCAGATGATTACACTTTGGTGATCTTTCGATTTGTGATACAGTTTGTCTTTAAATTTAGCGTCATTGATATGTGAATTAAAATATCAGAATGTACAGAAACAAAAGCAAATTCAACACTTTTCTTTTCCTCAAATCTTTAGGTTTTAGTATGTTCGGAATCGGCATCGGCATCATGATGTTCGGCTACTGGCGGCTGTTCAGCTGGAACAGAGAGAGGAGGTAAGGAGCACTTATAATATAATATAATAGTCTATAATGTTTGCAGCAAATCTCACACTGGTTGTGATTTTTGCATCCAGGCGCTTGCAGATTGAGGAGCTGGAGGCTAGGGTAGCGCTGATGCCGCTTCTGCAGGCAGAGCACGACCGAAGGTGAAGATGAAAACTCACATGTAGACTTTCTGTTCAGGAGTGGGAAAAGCTTCCTGTGTAACGGTTGGGTTTTGCATTTCTACAGAACTTTAAGGATGCTTAGAGAAAACTTGGAAGAGGAGGCAGTCATCATGAAAGATGTGCCAGGCTGGAAGGTAAGGAGGTTAAAAATGCTACTGTATATGTTATGATGGTGAGATGGAGTGGGGACCCCCTAATTTTTTATATATATATATATATATAAAAATATGAAATTGTGTTATATCAAACTGGTCTTATAGTTACTCTATTACAGATGGAGTAATTTAACGATACTAATTTCACCCTGGGATTCTGATTCAGATTCCTCATTTATGGGACAGGTGTTGTGAATGAAACGGTGCCCAGCTTGAAAGAGATCCTGTGTGTCGCTGAATGTGTGCATTGATGGCTGAAAGACATCTTCTGCCTCCATTTATCTGTTTACTACAGTGTGTTGAATTAATGAAAAAGTGTTTAGACATTTCAATTAGTGGAAAAAATTGCAGGAGGGAATATAAATAGTCTAATCAATCAAACTTTCGCATTTTTAATAATTTTTCAGATCAGTATAAGGTACATGCTGGATGTCATGACCCACAGCGCTGCTGTATGTCTGTGTGAACTCCCCTTAATAACGAGAGCTAACTAAGCTACATGTTGTTGGGGCATATACAGTTTTGTTTTTTAAGATGGGATTGAATATAGAAAAAATATATATTTTACAGTTGTATGTCGTATCAACAAACACACTTCTCCTAACTGAAAAATTAATTTAAGATTTTTTTTCCTTTAAATGAAACGCTATAAAGTTAAAAAGGAACAGTGGAAGCAATTATAATGTGTTGATCTTACAGATGATAGATTTGTAGTAGGTATGTGTCCTGGCATTCAGTCTCTGTGCAGTGCAGCGGTTTAAGTCATGTGGGAGACTTGGGATTAAAACAAGAAACATCATGACGAGCTTTTGACATGAAAAAAGTCTAGCAGCACATGTGATTTATCGTTTTATTTTTGTTCCAAATCCAGTAAATCTTCCTACAGATCTAATATAACTGGACCAAAGAGGCCTGCAGCAGGTCAAAATGAAATATAATTTCTGTTACTTTTATTTAATTAGTCTAAAGTACGGCAAACTTAATGAAACATACATGATATTATCGTAAACTAACTTCTTTTTTTTTTACATTAGCACTGCTGCTTACCTTTATTACGGCTGCACTTTATAAAATTAAAATATATTGAGAGTTGTAGTGAACGGAATTTCTTTTTGTATACAGTATGTGTATAAAGTCTTAAGTCTAGAGGGGTGAATATGAAAGCCTAGTATCTAAATCAGGCATCCCCAAAGTCGGTCTTCGAGGGCCGCTGTCCTGCAGGTTTTAGAGGTTCCCCTGCTCCAGCACAGCTGATCTACATTGATAGTTGATTAACAGGTTTTTGCTGAACTGCAATCATCAGCATCAGCTGTGCTAAAGCAGAGAAACCTCTTAAACCTGCAGGACTGCGGCCCTCGAAGACCGACTTTGGGGATGCCTTATCTAAACCTAGAGGTTACAGGTCTTGTGCTCCTATTGCCCATTTATAGATTGTTGATTTAAATCAAATACATTTTGAGCTGTAAATGCTTCTCATAGAGGGGAGATTCAACTTTAGTGAAGACTTTCGGCCACAGTTGTGGATGAGATCATCTGGTTTGTAGTTTTTGCCTTGGAACAGTAGTTTTCATGCCATAGGGAAACACTTTGTGTTGGATTAAAATTTCAGGGGTTAGGCTCCCCACTCTTTGATTGGGTGTATTTCTTTTTTTTATTTATTTCCCCTCTGGCAACCGTTTCCATGACTCTTTATGCACTTAGTTTGTTCAAACTAATGTAAAGATGTCTAAAGGCTGATTTATACTTCGAAACTAGGTCGTTTGAGTAGGTATCGCAGTGAACAGACGTCCGCGCCTCCTCGGCAGACACTCTGCTGCACCTCACCCAAATAATAGGTGACCGCAGACAGTGCCAGGAGGCCGTCTTGTTTTGTTTTTAAGCAATTGCGGAATACAACTCGTGAAGTTGAACCAGCTATAAGAGCGAGGACGCTGGGACCCTTTTTTCCACCTGGATCTCTTATTTTTCGCCGTCATGTTCCTCCGTTGTCGGACAAACTCGCCCCCACTTCCTCACCTCCTCGGCCGTATGTAGACCCACAGCGTATAGAGTAGACCACACTTCAAAATTTAGCATAAATCAAAAATGTCTGCATCAAGCTCACTGCGACACACTGCTGTGGGGAGTATAACCAGCCCTTAAGCAACCATGCTTTAGTATCTGCGTTTACATGCGCAAATTTCCCTGACCGGATCAAAACCTTGGTGGATCAGAATCTGTTTGCATGGAAACTAGATATTTTTTTTACAAATCTTATGATGAGTGTGTGTGTGTAGATATACAAAGCTTTCATCATATATCATCATATTCATATTATAGCATATGACAAATTATCTAATTTTCTGAAAAGTGGCTGTAAAAAAAAAAAAAAAAAAAAATTCAGGTTTTGTTAAAGAACCCCATACTTTTTTTTGGAGGTCATTATGCTAACGCTTCTTCACTACAGGGTAGAGGGCAGGATGGATGAAATTCAGGAGTGAATAAAAAAACGTGAAGCTGAAGTTGCTATAGCGCAGTGGGTTTGAAGTTTGTACACTGATAATCAGAATGGCGATTTGGGGAAAGAAAATAATTTTTCTAATTGAATTGGACTCAATCGCGTCAGAATCTTAATTCCAAGATGTTTACTTTTTGATTCGAACAGGCCTTTGATCCAGTAATTTTTGTCCTTGTATAAGTAGCTAATATACTGTGGCACTTCACTGCCATCATAAATACTTTAATAATCCCAGAGGGAAATTACTTTTGTTACACGCTCCAGTTACTGTTTTATATAACTGGAGTGTGTAACAAAAGTAATTTCCCTCTGATGCATGGTCTCACACTCATATGTTAAACATTTAGCTTCAATTGATGAATCAGCTATATATTTACATATATATGATGATGGATGCGTTTGATTGTACTGGTTAATTTACCACCCAGTAAATCATCTGTAAATTCAATTAATACAATTCTGAGCAGTGGCTAAATTCAGTTTTAGTTTATAATTTGCTGCTGCGACTGTCTGCAGGTGGGGGAGAGCGTCTTCCACACAGATCGCTGGGTCACCCCTATGACTGAGGAGCTGTTCAACCTGCGACCACGTGAGGAGCTTTTGCACAAGCGTTTTGGCTTCCTGTGGTACGTGTGATCCTGGCTGTGGATGTCCCAAGATCCAGCACCCATGTGGACCTGAGCCCTTGCTCACTTCTGCTTGTAAATGTTCAATAAAGTATCTTTTTCTGTACCTAATCTAATTGTTTTGTCATTTTGGTTCTCACAAGTTTACAAGTTTTAGTCTTATTCCTGACCTTTTAAATACAACTTTCAGATGTTTGGATGGGGAATGAAATAGTCTGACAAATTTAATGGTACAGTAGTTCCAGTGCTGTAATGATCCATCTAGCAAACGGTAAATTAATATGGTCTTGAGTTGCTAAGGTTCCCCAATGGGGGCTGACCAGTGTTTCTTACTACCTTAAGCTAAACAACTGAGCTGTGACTTCAGTACGATCAGATACTTTGATCGTAATTGGACATTTAATTTAACCTCTAAAGGGGATGGACAGCCTTAACAGTTAATGATTTTAGTGTTTAGGTCTTGTGATGCCGTACTGTTGTCGTGGGCAATCCTGAGCCAGATTTTATACCAGTAGTTATTTGAAAGAAACTGAGCAGTGAATGCTTTGTAATTTTTTTTAGAAAGCAATATATAAATTGTCTTCTATACTAGGTGTATTGCGTTTAATGCCTCCCTGTACTCATAGCCTGATAAGCTTTATTTCAATGTCTAATCCTTGTTCGATAAAATTTTAAAGATTCCAGATTTAGTCACTGTTTGGTCAGGTTCCACTAAAATTCAATCCCCTCTTCACTAATCTTCAGTTCTAAAACAAAATGGCTGATGCCCTTACAGCTCAGTTGAGGGAGAGAAGCAAACTTCATTTATTGGTCACTTCCCTTAGTAATAGATGACGTTATTAGATATCATCTGTTGCCATGGGCAGTTTTCTAAACAACCAATAAGGAGGCTCCAGAGAACACCCCACTATTATTCTATTTTAAGATCTGATAGGCTAGATCTTAAGTCACTTCAAAAAGATGACCATGTTTATGTATTTAATAAAAATTAAGCAAATCAGGATTTGTTCATCTTTATTGAAAGAGCACAGTTCAACTCCAAAGCATTAGCCACAAGGCTCAGCCATCTCCACTTCGACAACCCATCCACAGGGACCTCATCCCTTTCCATGTCATGAACACATTCATGAAGGACCTGGAGAATAAAAATATAAAATTCACTCAAAATGTAAAATTAGCTTCACATCACCAAACCATTGTAGCGTCACTTACCAGATATAAGAATCTGCATAGTGATCATCATCATCTATAGCCATCAGACCAGGAAGCAAGGAGATCCATTCAAGTCTCAACTGGTCAGTTCACCCTAGAGAAAAACACCAGTTAGGCCTGAAAACTAACAAGGAGCACAATGTTCTGCATGCAACAAGCTTTAAGTTGTCAGGAGTAAATTCAGAAGTGAGCTTGAAGTGATTACAAATAGGGGTGATCTGTAGGCATAACTGGACGGAATTTGAGCAGCAATGAGGTGAACAGAAGTTGACCGAGCACAATTCTATCCGTGACTTTGAGGATAATGCTCGTGGGCTTTTAGAGCGCTACAATCCAGGAGCTTCCTTAAAACATTTCCTCATAATGGCATTATCTGAATCAAGAAGGAGGCCATGGCATGTTTGCAGGAGACATCTGAAGCACAGGACTTTACACAACTGTAGGTATTCATGGAAACAATGAGAACTGCTTTTCAAGGATGTGAGCAAAGCAAAAGGAGATTTTTACCTCACGTGCATTGGCCTACTTTCTTCATATTTGATATAGGCAAGAGCAGCTTTTCATCTTTGAGCACTTGTTGGCAGGCGCAACACTTCTCTCCAAGGACTTGTAGGTTTTTGAAGGAGCTGAGGTCTTGGAACATACTGAAGCATTGACAGGACACCAGCTGACGGCTTGAAAACTTTTATCACTTTCAATCCAAACTTCACTAGAAGTTTGGACTCAAAAGTTAGGATTTCAATTCCTCTTTAACATGTACAGGAGGCACTGGACCAAAGAAAATTTGCCTAATAACTTTATGGAAATTAAGTAGCTGTATGAAGTTAACCATTAAAAGAGAAAGCCAATTCATGTGCCCTTTAGCAACTGGTCTATGAGTGATGTTAGAGAAAAAGAATAAACAGTTTCCACGCAGCATTGAGTTAGCCACCACCTTAACATTCCCATGTGATCATTTTGAAGAGGCAACGGAATCAGGATCATTTCACATTTTGTTTTAATAGGCTCCATGAAGCCAAACTGACAAAGGAAAAAAAATTCTTGGATCATACAAAGAACATAAAGTACAAAAAACTGTTCCCGTTCGGTTACTCTGGTAACGAAGTTACATTTTCTGATCACTTTAAACAAGAGAGTCCATTTACAGCACATTAAGATGCAGATGTTGAGCAGAGCACAGAAGATACCTGGGGCAGACTGTAGCATGCTGCATTTTGCAACTTCATGAACAGCTGGCCACTTCGGATGTGTAGTTCACCAGGAATTCACTCTTTTGGGAGATTGAACACAAAATGAGCCTTGGGTAAGCTAGGTTCTCAATAGTTTAAGAAATTTAACAATAAAATCCCCCAAAGGTTAATCTGAGTATGCCATTTATTCCTCAGTTTTAAGATTTGGTAGGAGGTAGGTCAGTTTATCAACAAGGAAAACAAAAAGCCCCATTAAGATTTTATAAAAACAAAAACACTTTAAAGTGCTGGACGAAAAAAAAAATAGCTGATTAACTGATCGACAAAAAAAGCAATGTGGATAGCTGCTTTATCCCCATTTTAAAGGGGGCTGTACAGTAGATTTTATACAAAAAGCCTTGAACGTTAGGAGTAGCCAATTGAGCAAGAGTACTGAATTTCAATCTGTAACATGGTTGAGCATTGACCAAAACTCGTGGCTACATTTACTTCAGATGCCAAGCTACTACAACAGAACTACATATTACACGTGGACATGTTTTTCCTTGAGGAGCACAGCTTTCAAATACGGCCAGCCAAGTGATGATCTTGAATCAGGGAGCTTTACTCGTGTGTTGCTGGAGGATAAGAAGTGGGCACAGGTAAAGACACTGAATGTTGACACTGCTTTTTTCACAATATCCATTCCCCCTTAGATCTAGTCTCATCACCCTCCCTCTTTTTTTGCTCAAAGGGCTCCATCAGTTGAGAAGTGAGCAGCATTTGAAGGTAGCATTTCTCATTTGCGTTAAGAGCTCAAACGTCTCCACCAGTCTCCTTCAGTGTGGAACGGGCCAGCAAAGACAGGCAACTGTATGCAATGAGGCTTGAACTTGGGCTCAGGTACAGAACTGAGGGGCACACATGAGCCTTTAACATTCGGGCCAGGAAGGCATCCTTAACATTACTGAGTGAAACTTGAAATTTTTGCAATTCCTCCAAATTAAGTGTTCACCATCATTAAACTACAGCCTACAGTATCACTTAATTTTTTAACGGCCTAAAATGGCTACAATTAAACGCTAAAAAAGATTCTTACCGTAGCTGTCATAGCTATCCCGATAGGATCCAGAGCGGTCACCATATCCACCCTGCCCCCTGAGGGAGAAAAATAGGCAGATTAATTTACATATTAAAAAATATGCATCTATAAAAAAAATAAATTAAAAAAAAAACGACTCAAAACTTACCTTTCCCTGCTGTATCCACCACCATATCCTCCTCCTCCTCCACCTCCAGTTCTGTATCCACCACCAAAGCTTCTGTCACTGCCGCCAAAGCTTCTGTCGCCGTAGCTTCTGTCACCGTAGCTTCTGTCGCTGTTGTAGCCACCTAAACATGCAAATTTATGTTAGAAAAAAACTGAACATAAAGCTAGAGAAGAGTAACTTCTCATGTTTCAAGTCTCACCCCTTGAGAAGCCACGTCCTCCCCTCCCCCGGGAACCACCGCTGAACCTACCCCCGCGTGGACCGGAGCTGAACCCTCCTCTGGAGCGGCCACCCTTTCCTGCCTCATCAACTCGAATTGCCCGACCATCAAGTGTCTGCAACAAAAAGGAAAATTAGATTTCAAGTCTCAAATGCCTCAAACTACATCAACACAACGTGAACAAAGATTACCTTTCCGTTCATGGCATCCAGAGCATCCTTGGCATCATCGACATTGTCGTACTTGACAAAGCCGAAACCACGAGATCTGCCGGTCTCTTTGTCTCTGATAACATCGACTAGTTGGAGAAAAAAAAAGATTAAATGACCTATCCTTAACCAAAAAGCAGAGTACATATTCAATTAAAAATAACCTTACCTTTCTCAATTGTGCCATATTTGCCAAAAGCTGCAGCCAGAGAATCTTCATTGGTCTCGAAGCTCAGACCTCCGATGAAAAGCTTTCCCTCATCCGACATATTTAACTAAAAAAAAAGAGAAATATATACATTTACTTAAAATAGTTGAAAAACGATAATTAGAAATAATATAACATAGCGTGAAATGCGAAAGAAAAAAATAAATAAAAGCGCCCCGCCCTGGCTAAGCAGTAGGCAGGATGACGCAGTTCCATTGGAAAGTAGGTCATGGTGGCAGTTACAAAATGGCGCCCGGTTATTGCGCACTTTCGGGCGGAGACAAAGCACGCATTTTGTAAAGAATAAAAAAGGTGAATTTTCAAAACCTAAATTAAAATAAGTTTATTTGAATACCACCGTCGAGTATTATCCATTTCCAAATCAAAAATGATGACCATCAATTTGATGGAAAGCCCCCCCCCTTTCCCCGTCGCCATTTTGTAACATCGGGCACGTTTTCTTTTGTCTCGGTGACCTACTTAACTGCAACACGATGCCCTACTTTCCAAGTTACATAAGTGACCCAATTAAAAAAAGCAGGTTAATAGTGGCGTGACCCACTTTTAAAGGATCGCTTCAGGAAAGCTTAAAAAATAATTTAACTTGTTAATTTAATTTTAGCAATTCGTTTAGAGAAAAATCAGAGCAAACTATTTTAAAATGTGCAAAACAAAATGAAAAAAGAGGAGGGAATGCTGCATTTGTCACAACAGTAAATTTATAAGATAAAATAAAAATTACCTTTTTCTCTTTCGAGGATAACTGGGAAACAGCTGGTCGTGCTGATGAAAGTCGAATGAGAACGAGTAAGAAGGGGCGCTCCTTTTTATACCCTCCGCTCAGAGCGCTTCTTCTCCTATTCGTCAGAACTCTGACTCTACAGCCACCTCCTGTTCTGCGCAACGAACAACTATCAATAAAGGCTGAAAAACAAGCATATGTTCACGGAAACACTCAGTTTCGATTACGAAACAAGATCTCTCTACACATTTAAGTGAGAAATAAAACAGCAACTTTAACACCGAATCTATTTCCTCTCGATATGCACAAAGAATAACCCGTTTAATGCCATTATTACTGTCATTTAATCATTTTAACCTATTTTCAGGGGACGGGGTTGGCCGCCATTACTGCTTGCTCCTTCTGCACGTTCCCTCCATTTTTTAGACCTTACATTGATAGTTTTTTTAATCGTTTATAGCAGATATAAGTCCTTTGCCTTTATATGTTGGATATCCATTAGGAAATATGTAGTGGGGTGCATCACGACTCATGTATGCGTATGATATATATTTTTAGCATATCGTTTCACATATAATTTGCGCGCTTTCTTCTTTTTACAGTATGAGAAATGTCGATTCCTCTTCATGACAGACTGTAGTATCGAATTCTTTCTGCTTTTCTCCTTTGTACTATTTCTCTTGGGTTCTCCTTCGGTAATTAGTCATGGAGTTCCTTGTGTTTTATACCCGATCTATGAATCCTGAGTAGAAGTATTATCTTTCAGTACCACACGTGGCATGATATAGAAATGCTTAAAGTAGAACTCTATCATACTCTCTAAAGCTAAAAGTGTTTATCCAAATATCTCCATGACAAAGTATTTTTTATTTTTTGTTTAAACCTTATTAAAACAAGCCCTTATACTGTTTAATCACTGTTGTTGTTTAATCTTCTAGTTTTCAGAGATAAAATGTATCATACAAGCTGTAGCCTATGTGAATAACCTGCATAGACACAAGAGGAGCAGTAAACAAAAAACAGCATGGTGATGGTTTGTGAGGAGGACCTCAGCTGCCTCAGATTGAGTGCCAGAGCCTTACAAATACACTAATATCTCACAGTGTGAATAGTTTTCAAAATGTTGGACACTGGAATTGTATAAATCTAAAGACAAACAGAAAATAAATGTAAAAGGTGGTACTGATACTGATAAAACTAAATCACACGCAGATGGATTCTGTTTACTAAAGAAAAAGAAAGAGTCTGCACCTAGATTAAATCAGGCTTAACACAAGCAATTAGAAACCAGGGTTTATTCTCTGAACTCTAACAATTGTGCATAAATCCTTTAAAATGTTTGGATGAAAAAAGAGCTGTAGTTTTTCAGAATAATATGTGAATATTTCTTTAAGGTACTGTATAGGATAATGAAATGATCTGCAGATCACATGCAGGTGACTTTTTTCCTCTATCGTTAGTAAATTTCTTATCTGTCTGCAGTTTCAGGGTTTTCATTGTTTCAATATGTAAAGGAGTCCCCAGGAGGTTCAGCTCTGCCTTTCAGCAGTGGTAGAAAAGACAAGTCATGGGGGGAGGTTGAACAATAAAACAGATGGGGGGTCATCAGCCACATGTTGGTATTCAACAGACGTGCAGTTGCTTTCTAAAACACCTTTGAGGAAATTGAACTTTCAAATAGAGCCGTTGGTTTGTAACAAAGCTGTTTCGGCTTTCTGATTGAATCCAGTTCTTTCTTATCACTGCAGCCTTTCAAATGCAGTACATTTGCTCTCATTTGGATTACTCCTTTCAGCTTTTAATCTCTTTACCTGAAACCAGGTCTTTCTCAGGTTTAACAAATGCAGCCATCATGTGAGGATCTATCATTGGGGTTTGTTTGGATTTTTAAGAGCATGAAGTCACCTCTGATTCTCTTAATACCAAATAAATCCCAGACCGACATTTTAACCATAACTATGTGCTTTATTATTAGGAGCATGTTGCAGCTCTTCTCACTGCTGCCAGTCTGCTCCATCGACGCCATCAGCATTCTCACTGCAGCTCTGAACTGGTGCTGTTCATTGCCTTGAGGCAACCTCAGAGGAAAAAACTGGGCGGTTTCACGAACAACCCTGAATAGCAGGAATTCAGTCGTTTCTCTTCTCTGTTAAAAGCAGAGGTGGTGCTTTTGCTTCCGCTCCACTGCAGAGAGCTGAGAATGAAACCGATGTTTAGATATGGGAGCTTCATTACAAAAGAATTTGGAGACAAAATTGATTGTATTAACATCTGCAGAGGGGAGATGCTTTGAATTATTATGAAGGCTCAGACTCTGTTTGCATGTCACAAAAGAAGATTTGTGTTTTCACCAAAAGGAGGGGGATGGGACAAATGGTGCGGGGGATGGGAGCCTCTCTCTGCAGCACAGAGGAGGAGGAGGAGCATGGCGGAGAATGCAGGAGGAAATGGATGTTGTTTTTCTTTCCAACACAAAGAGAAGAGCTGAAAAGGCTCACAAATGCCCCATATTTATGAATGCTTAGCCATACTAAGAAACTAAGCATTATAATAAGAAAACATACCAACCCACTTTTTTCTTTGCTCTTATATTATCACAAATTTAGTAGAAAAACATACCAGTCAATTATACCTGTCTTAACATGCATTATTGAAGCCCTGTATAGCAAATAATCTATAAACAAATGAAGGTTTCAAACTGCTTATATTTCTTCACATTCTTTTTTTTTTTTTTTTGGTAATGGAGATCAACTTTCAAGGGACCATTCTCTGCAGAGAATTCACATTTCTACAATCATGAAAAGGCAATACATTGCTTATAGATGTTGGTTTTAAGAGGCACACGCTCAAACGGACATGAATGAGGTATATTACAGACAAATATCATATTTTTTAAGGTTACCTCCTCAGAACCTAACAATTAGCTAAATATTGACATTGCATAAAAAAAAAAAAACAGTGACAAAGGAGACAAATCAGGGTTCAGACTCTGCCGATCACATTAAAAAATGTAACAGAAATCTCAGCATTGAGGCACAGATACAAACAGAAATTTACCTAGATTGAGGAATATTTCAGGATCTTAAAGTTGAGGTTTCATTTGAAGATTAAACTGTTTAAATATAATACATAATGTTGCCTTCCTTGTGTGCAGTGTCCAGGTTTCCTGGAGTCTGTGGCTGGAGCTAAGGTTAGTTTAAGAGAAACCAAGTAAAGTTGACTTATATCTTCTAGAAAATACATCTATTCTCAAAGATATGCCAAAGGTTTTTGCAAACACTGTTTTATGAAACTTCAACTTACCAAGCTTTTGGTAAGTGTAAGTGTCTAATGTGAAGAGAAAAGAATACATTGATCAACAGCTTCTGCAAATTAAATCCTCATTTCATGTCTTCTTTGAGACAGTATAACTTTAAAAGCAGCCTTCACCTTCCACCTTCAGGACCAGATAATCCAGCTGTAGATTAGATTATTATCTCTGAGCAACCCAGTTTTGATATCTGATATCATTTGATTGGTAATTACATTTAAAAAATACAATACATATTTTTTTTTTAATAAAAAGCAGCATCCAAGCTGCCATCCACATTCTTTTTTTTAGTTTTTCTGCAATGGGCTATTGTCTTTTTATCTGGAAAAAAAAATATTTGGTTTGAGTGTGCGTTTTCAATAATTTCACAGTTGTTTCTTTATGAGACATGGGTTTTCCTTTATCATACAGCCCATTCTGATTTTAGTTTAGTTATTTTTTTATTTCTTGTGTGAACCTCTATGCTTTTATCGTCCTATTTGCTTTAAAACTGACACATCTAAAGCTCCTTTATACTTGTCAAATAATAAAGAACATCTCTATCCAACTCTTATTAGTGGGTTTTAACTGTACACTATATGTAAATAATGCAAAAAAGATCAAGACCAAGATCATAACATTTATGCTTTTTCATGGTTTTTAGCTTACTTGTGATTTAATTGGCTAAAAAGAGAGATAGGAATAGAACCATTGAAATCAAACAAACAGCTTATTTTCAAGGAGGTTGATACCTAATCTCAAGTTATTTGAAACAGAAGGGCGCACCAAATTATCTCATGCATAGTCCTGATTCTATACAACTTTTGGAGATAATACAAGTTGAAGGTTTTGTTGTTACAAGGCAAAATACTAAAATATTGACATTTACCGCAAGGACAATTATACGTCAATGATTCTTATTTGAAGTGCTGAAAAACAGCAAGGTTGTTTAGGTGGATATTTATTTGGAAGATCTAAAAACATTTTCAAATGTCTTTATCCCTCTGGGTCACTTTCACCATAAACAGACTGAATTTATGAAGCACTCTTCTAGTCATGCTGACAGCTCAGAGCATTTTACACCACAGCCATATTGACCTAATCACACTGAAACATTCAAACACCAATATGCAGATCAGCATGGGGCTTGGAGTTAAGTTCCTTGCATCCTGGGCACGGAACAGGAGGAATCTGGAGTCAAAGTGTACATTGGAAGATGTCTACTCTTCCAATTAGGCTCTAAAACACTGTAATTGGTTTTAACTCTAACCTGCACACATGAGCTTGGTATTAAACATTTTATTACAAAGCTATTGGCCACATTCTTATTTATAAGATTGTTATCGACAGTAGGTCAGATAGTAACTACCTGTGACGTTTTAAAGAACTTCAATTTTAAAAATCCTAAACTGTCCCTTTAAGGACGAGAAAGGGAGCATGTGCATATTTTATGAGCTTAGGATACTGTTACTGGTGATGGAGGAATTGAAATACTGCATGTTGTTGTAAGGCACAACTCATGACTCAACAGATTTAGTCCTGAAACATTTCCATCGCTGATTTGCTGCCTCTTACATGTTGGTAATAAGAGTTAATAACAAGCCCCAAAGGCCCATACAGCTTAAACAAATAATCTGAGTGCAGAAACCCTCTTCAACAGCAGCCCTCAGAGAAAAACAATCAGCCTTTTGTCATGTTATATGCTACAATAAGAGCCATCAACATTCATGCTAAGTAAAAAAAAAAAAAAAAAAAACTGGTTTCAACCCCTTTTGTTTATGTGAAGTAGCTCAACAGATGCCTCAATGTAAACACAGACCCCTGTGTGGTTTAATGTACAGTACTGCATAAAATGGAATGCTCTCTGCCACTCTATGAGACACAACAAGAAGTCACAGTGAGTGGATTTCTTTAGTGCAGAACACTAGGAACGGTGGTGCCTATGCTGGTTTTGCCCAGGGGCTCCATGGACCAACAGACGCCTACGTATCTCCCTGCGGCGCCGCCTCTGATGCATCACAAGCTGAAGGCGCTCCATCTTAGAATGCAACGTTTTATTCTCCTCTTCAGAGGTGTGCAGCATATGACTCTCATCCCCTGCTGGAGAGAGAAGAAAAAACATCTTACACAATATGCAGAAGGAAGCTTCTATTTACAGCAGCTAATGTTCAGTGTAGCATTATTTGCACTTTCATAAAGAGGAAACTTGCACAGCCCAAAGATTCTGATCATTTAGAGCATATATCACTCAGATTTAACTGGGAGTTCATTCTGCAAATCCAACTTTGTTATATATGTCTTTATGAAATCTGACAACCTAAATATTTTGTGGTAATAGATCATACTTGATGGTATGCACTTAAATCTGCATTTAGATACGTAATTGGACTGCTTAAAAATTAACTGGAATAAATGCAAACTGGTGGTAGATCTATTGTGGATTTATTTGGTGCACTTTAAATGACTTAGGATAATATGTTTGATTTAGTGCTGCTTAAAAAGGATTGGAATGTTCAATTGAATATAAAAAAAAGATCCTCTTATAGTAATAGTATGTTATTTACCGCTGCGTTCCGTGCTTTGGCTTATAGGAGGTGTGTTTGTTTGCTTGCATGGTTCCTCTGCAGTGAGATGGCTGCCTGGAAGCTTTGAGGCAGTGCAGAGATGACATAAAGGAGGGAGCAGCGCCCCCTGGTGGTGACATGCAGCTCTGAGCAGGTCGTTAAGGATTTGGAGAATGATGGCAATGCCACGACGGGGATGACTGATGCCTCCGTGTCTGCAGGGGCCCAGGGTCCCTGATGGGATTGAACATTTGGAAAATATGAAGCAAAACACCAATAGAGTGAAAAATACAGTAAATCCAACAGAAGAGCTAAATAATAATAATCTTTTGCCTTGATTCTTTGACATTAGGTCACAAATACATTCACCTTATTTTTATAGCAGTGTATGTTTAATTTGATTAGATTTAAAAGAAAATATAAAGTGTTTTTATAAACGATCCAGAATTTTACATATTTCCTCACATTGTAACCTACACATAAATCTAATTAGGTCTAATCTGATAGATCAGATCAAAATAAGTATTGGAACACTGAAAGGAAAAGTAAAGTTGTGTTTCTTCCTAGTGTTTTAATAATTAATTTTTTTTTAAAAAAGCATTAAAAAAGTGCTCCATCACCCTGACCAGCTTTCAGAATCTTATGCAAAGAGGTTAAAATGTGTTTATAGTATGATGCTTCTTCCTGCATAACTATGGGTTATGCCGAGCTATTTTTTGCTTATTTGTATCTTTTAAGTTGAATTTTCAAAACATTCATCTGTATTTCCTGTGTTGGTGTGCCAAACTCTATGAGGAACAAAGGAGACTTAGTAAGAAAACTAAAGAAACAGACTGAAAAGGCATCCCATAATACACCTCTCCTCATGCACAGCTCCAAGGAAGGAAGAGTTTCACTGCTTAAATCAACCCCTCACATCACAGAGCCTCAAACTTTGTTGGACAGCCGCTCTCTTCCTCTTTGATATGAAAATGTTTCAGAACTATGTCATTTTTAATGTATAAGTTGTTTCTTACAAAAATATTAAGTATTTCAATTGGTCTCTCTGGTTTTCCTCTATAACCAGTACCAGGATTCTAAGTTTGCACCCTCTATGAGATTTCCCCTGACTAAAAACTAGCCAAGTCGCTTGAATCTGTCTTTCTGAGCTCCTGAAGAAAAAAAATCTGAATCCCTTAAGCATTTTTTCAATGCCTGAATAAGACACGGCTCAGAAGCTTCAACCCCACTCACTGTCCACGCTATGTCTTCTTTCTTTATCATACCTGACCATCCAACATCCTGCACCATGACATCCTCCACCGTTCATTGGAGTGATAGTAAAATTTTTTGTCTGGGTATTGAGAGAAAGTCTTGACTCTTGAATGTTTCAATTGAAATAACAATAATTTTATTTTTGTTTGCCTCGTTAAACTTTCCACCCTGTGCCCTGGAAGCCGTAATTTTGCAGCTAGTGGTGTCCCGTTTGTTATGGAGAAAATCTTCACTTGCACTTCACTCGTTGAGTGGACTTCACTGTGGAGGGAGCTCACTGGAATGTGAGAGCCAAGTGAGAGGAATAGGACTGAGCCTAATACTCCACATAGTTCCTAAAGATCATGTATGAAATTATGTTCTATTGTCTAAACTGTTTCCGGTGAGGGTTGGATTCCGCCGAGGTTGCCCTTTGTCACCGATTCTGTTCATAACTTTTATGGACAGAATTTCTAGGTGCAGCCAAGGTGTTGAGTGCCTTCTCCGGGTTGGGGAGGATGTACTTCCCCTAGTGGAGGAGTTTAAGTATCTTGGGGTCTTGCTCACGAATGAGGGGAAGATGGAGCGGGAGATCGATAGGCGGATTGGTTTGGCATCTGCTGTGAAGCGTGCGCTGTACCGGTCTGTTGTGGTGAAGAGAGAGCTGAGCCAAAAAGCAAAACTCTCGATTTACCAGTCGATCTACATTCCTACCCTCATCTATGGTCATGAGCTTTGGGTCATAACCGAAAGAATGAGATTCCGGATACAAGCGGCTGAAATGAGTTTTCTCATTAGTGTGTCTGGGCTCTCCCTTAGATATAGGGTGAGGAGCTCAGTCATCCGGGGAGGACTCAGAGTAGAGCCGCTGCTCTTCCACATCGAGAGGAGCCAGTTGAGGTGGCATCTGATTAGGATGCCTCCTGGACGTCTCCCTGGTGAGATGTTCCAGGCACGTCCTACCGGGAGGAGGCCCAGGGGGAGACCCAGGACACGCTGGAGGGACTATGTTTCTCGGCTGGCATGGGAGTGCCGAGGGATTCCCCCGGAGGAGATGGCCCAAGTGGCTGGGCCACCCTACTGAAGTTTCTACCCCCGCGACCCGACCCCAGATGTCTAAACTGTTAATGCTAAAGCTAAAAGCTTTGCTTCGCTAAGGCAGGAGCTACAGTTAGTGCTGCTGTTGTGGGACTGATGGGTTTCTAAATAACAATAAAGCAGCTATTTTCTTTGTCTTTTTTATGAGCTATTAATCTCAAGTTTGACACCATCATGTCTGCCATGGGATGAAAGTAAGACAATCGCCTTAAGCCGCCAGTTTAGTAGTCCATCACTGCTTGTGATGACTAGTTGTCAGAACATTAACACATTTTTATTTTAAAACTTATATTTATTACAACAGTATTCTAATTTCCACGCTACTTTGAATTTTAAACTGGATGTTTGAAACATGCCATGTGCTGTTTGTAATGTGCATTATCACACTGATCAGACACATCTTTTGTTTCCATTTTGTTCATAGTTTCTTAGCTTTTGGTTATTCTTTTGGTTTATTTCCTAGTTTAGTTAAACGTTAGCAAATACTTTGTTGTCTAGAGTATCTGAACTGGGAATGGAAGTATTTGGTTGATCCTTAATATTGGTGTAAGGTTCGCTGTTTGAGATCGACTTTTCTATAATACTGTCAGCAGAGAAAAACTCAAAACAATAACTGACTGAAGGCTTGTTGGGTTTAAACTCCTACTAATCAGGTGGTTCACAGACGAAGTCGTTTTGATCAAAATGAGTAACTTTGAAAACAATACTTTAACAGGTTATTTATAACCAAAAGAAAGCAACTGTTTAACGACACAGACCATCATTAAATCCCAGTTTGCAAAGTGGTCCATCCTGGCCTCTTACCGTACTTTAGTTGGCTGCCATGTCTTGTTAAGCTTTTAGGTATGCATACTCTTTTTATTTTCATTTGAAAGATCGAAAAGCGCTCTTTAAGATGTTTGGCTGATGTCAGGACCTTGACCTGTTCACTGTGTTCCTTGGTCTTAATGATGCGGATTGTTTACTAATGATCCTAAACAGACTTCTGAGGACTTCGCAAATGCAATATAGCAATACTAAAATACAATTTTTTTTTGATTATTAATAAAATGAAAATAAATAAATAAAACGGTCCAAGTGGCGAATAACTTATGGTTTCCGTGCCAGTGCATATCATAATATCGCATTAATTTAGTATTGTCTTTAGTACAAGTCCCATAACAGTGGCCAGGACCCTTTCCACAGGGGCACTGGCCCCTCTTGCCCATGTCTAGAATCGCCCATGTTACACAGTAAAATAGGCTGAACACGGAATGCAACTTTAATGTCCGTACACTTCACAGATGCTACTTTGTGTTTGTGTATCGAATTTTTAACCTGAACTGAGAAAAAGTTTAAGGGGTGCAAATACTTTTGAACTGTTTGTTCAAAGACCACATCTCAATAAAAACTTACCAGAGAAAGTTCCAGAGAAGACACCTGGAGAATGACTCGTAACACTGTCAATAACTGCTCCTGGAGACTTTAACTGTCCAGGAACATCGCCCTGTAAAGAAAAAATATAAAGATCTGAATAAAAAATATTTCTGTTAACTAAATAAATCATAAGAAGAATAAAATAATCATCAGCGACCTCTACAAAGGTTGAAGCTGGTGCTGGACTCAGACGTCCTGGTTCAGACCCCGATGGTCTGGATGAACAGACTGGTGTAGCTGCATGAGGTAGACTGTGGGAAGGTGTAGGATTCAAAAGGGGACAAGGTGTGCAGGCAGATGAGCAGCTGCCAGGTGCTGCATTGGTGGATGATATGAAGTCAGTTCTGGGTCTGTGTGTGCTGCGTTGGAGCAGGGATGTAGAATGAGCTGAAACTAAAGGTGGAGAGGACGTCTTTGAGCAGCTGAATCCCATGGAGGATCCATCAGAGGAAGATTCATGCAAGTCCACATTGTTCATCTCTGCAGGTTGACGCGTGCATCTGGGCTGAACTATTGAGTCCATATTCCCCTGGAGCTCCCTCACTTTCTGCGTCATTTGGAGCTGGACATACATTGTATGGGCACCGGCTCCCAGGCTGAGGGTTAGAGGCAGGCGTCCAGAAAGAAAGTCGTTTATCTACAAGAAGTGCAGATTAATTAAAAATGTATCCTTCACTTTGTCTTCCAAATGTTAAAACATTATTTAGTTGAAGATGAATGTTAACTTGGATACATGCTAAAACTGCTAAATGCTGAAAAATTGAAAAACTTCCTATTTAGAGAGAAAAAACAAACAAAAACAATAAATGCCAAATAGAGGTCTGATATGATAAAAAAAGGGGGAAAAAAGGAAAATCTATCTAGCTTTGGATCCAGAAAAATAACAAATCCAGTTTTTTTTCTTTATTCTTTCTTTGTGGAATTAACTCATCAACACCATGCTGGATACTGCATTTAATTTAGTTCTCTATTCCAACACCATTTACTTTGTAGATGCAATTCACAACAGATCTTACTTTGAAAGCCTGATTATTTCCTTAAAATGGCCCCAATGGCTTGCAGCTTATTCAGTTGATTGTTGATTTGAAGAAACAGAATATTTCAGCAGTTTTCTTATTTGTTTTATTAATAAAGAGTAATGTTTGTAAAACTGTCGTCTATCAGAATGACCTGGAGTCATTTCAATCCCCAACCAGTTAGGGTTGTTTTTGTTATTTTAACTAACATCAGTAGCATGCAGTGATCCTACAGATAGTAAATTAAGATTATTTACAACTGATAGAAAGGAGTTTCATCCTACCTACTTTAAATTTTAGGTGGGAGCCTTGAGGATATACTTTGTAGGACAAAAGTAAGGTCCCTAACAGTGGACAGAGGATTGCCAGTATTAGGTCTATATACATAAAAATATAAAATGATGCAGGTATAGTTTTCCAATTCAAACATATATTAAACTGATAATTGATCATGAATTCACTTAAATGCTAAACTTTAAGCCAGACTGACTGCAGAGAGTCACTGTTTTTGCATCACTTCCTCATCCAGTGGTAGCATGTTGTAGCAGTGGGAAGAAAACTCCAATTTAAGGGAACTATCCTCCAGCAGGAGGATAGTTCACATTTCCTTTTACTTTAGTGCAAGAAATCAAATTAAAATCACCAAGACTAAATGATTGTTTAAACTGTTCAGATAACCCCATTGAAAGTTTAAAAAAACTGAAAATCAAAGTCCCCATGGTCTTATTCAAGGACAAACTTCTAATCTAAATAACCAATTACATATTCATTATTTATGCATAATATAACTTCACCAGATCAGAGCATTAAATCAATCTAGTAAACTGTGGTGCCTTTGCTGTACCTTTCTCATATCTTACCCAGAATAGCACAGGGTATCCTGAGCTATATTCTATATTTATGCTGCTATAGGCTTAGGCCTATGGAGGACATAGGGAACACTTTTCATCATTCTGCTTTTATCTATCTCTATTCCACCATTATGCAATATTTTTCAGTTCAACTAATAATCTGATTCTCAGTCGTAGCTTCATATGGTCTGTTCCTATTTGGCTGTGACACCATCCTGGTGAGAAATATCAGCTGGGCTGCAGCCATCAACAGCTTTCTTTGTATATGTCGGAGTCAGGCCAGTTTTTTTTTTAGAGTAGTCCTGTTTCTCTCCTCGACTCGTCTTCTACTGTGACTAATTGTATGTGCTCTCTCATCCCTTGACATGTAAACTGACTCAGAACTCAACTTTTCTTTTCTAGGAAGAGCAACCTGTTGAGCTATCGTTTGTGTATTTGCCTCGGTTTTCTGTCTCGTTGAACCCCTGTTGGCCTTGACAGGAGGCCTCTCATGCTGGGCCTGGTTCTGCAGGTTTTTTTTTTTTTTTTAAGGGAGTTTTCTTTTCTCCACTGTTGCTACATGTATGCTTGGTGCAAGGGGTTGCTGTAGAGTCAATGACAAAATGCAAGCAAATATGGCCGCCACAAGCTCCTCCAGGAGGAGTGTGTCCTGCAAGTCAAATGTCGTAATGCATTTAGCTGGTTTTCCTTGATAGAAACCTTCTACCAACCTGACTGTATGATCTGATTGGATAGTCTCTGGAATACCTTGAGATGACATGTGTTTTAAAATGGCTCTATAAATATAGTGAACTGAAAAAAAAAGTATGAATTAAATGAAATGACCCAAGCAACAAGCCTAGAGGTACTTAATTACTAACTTTGGTGCTTTAGGAAACTTCTACAGTTTCTAAAAGACATTACAAACTAGCATTATCTGCAAAGTGCACAGAGTCAGAATCAGATAAAATTTATTTTTTAGCTTTAGCGCTTTGTTTTTACATGAAATAAATAAACCCCTTAGGCAAACTCTTACCTGGGACTCTGTTAAACTCTCCAAGGTGTTCATCACTGTCCTCTCTTTAGTTGAATTCTGCATCAGAACAAAAACCTATGTATTAAACTGTGATTACATTAATTATATTTATGTCAGAGCGTGCAGTGAGGTTCACTTACCGCTGAACCAGTTTCAATGACAGGGACCAGAGTCAATCTGCTGCCATCTGTCACTCCCTGCTCCACCAGTGCCCCCGCAGTCAGGTGCCTAATGGTATAAACATGTGATGCAGGTTATGCATTATGTGCAGGTTATGCAAGTTTAAGTGTAACGTCCCCTTAACATGGAAATCCACCACACATCCTGTACCCTACCTGTCTTTATGAACCACTATGATCCTGTCTGTTTGCAGCCTCAGTTTTTGGGAGATCAGCCTCCTCAGACCCTCGGCAGTCTCTCCCCGGTGGACACTGAGCTCCACCGGGAAGCCGGTTGTTGAAGTGACGGTCAAACGCATCGGTGTCCACCTGCTGGACACCCAAACACCGCCTAGAGGCTCAGGAGTAGTGAAGCTACAGGAGCTCCGCTGCTGCTGCAGACGGTCTTTAAAATTAAACCTTGATTAAAATAACTAAAACAAAACAACAAACGATATCTGTTTACTTCTCATCCCAATTGCTTCATCCGACGCAACAAATGTTATAAAACTCAGGAAAATGACGATGTAATTACAGTGCACTGTGTGACAGCTTCCTGAGTGTGACCTAAACAACGCTTAGCTAAGAGTAAAACGTACGTATCCCTGTTAGGAATACGCCCCGCCCCTCGAAACTCACAGCCAATCAGTGAAAGCTGACACAATTTTAAGGCAACATCTTATCCAATCAGGTAGCTTTGTCTCTGTGAGGCTCCACCAATGTTTGTTTTTTACTCCCCATTCATAAATGATGCAATATAACCACGTTAGAAACAGGATGTCAAATGTCTTTGCTGAAATTACAAACTTTGAGATATTCCGGGATTATCCGGATTAATCAAAGTGTACGCATGAAAAAAAAGTATATATTTTTTTTCTCCACAAAAATTATATACTGTCTCTGAAGTTATCTATGTCACTTTTATTATATTTCAGTTTTAGATTAGGTCTCAATATTTTCTCTTCTTTACATATTACAGGTGATGTGCTGGTACTGCAACTTTCCAATTTTTACCTCTTAAACAGTTGTAAACCTTTGAGATGACCTTTGAGAACTGTACCTTTAGCTTTTTACTATTAAACCTTGCAAAAGTACTAAAAAAGTAATACATTGCAATGCATTTGTTTGGATTTTTTTTTGTTTTATACAAAACAATACATTTTTTTAATATTGACATTTTCTTGCAAAAACAAGAAGCTAAATCCTGTTTTTATTGTACAACACTGATTAAATTTCATTTAAAGCTATGTCATTCAATTAGTGTGCAGCTTGCATAAAATAATTATTAACTGTCTGGTCGAAATAGCTAATATTCACTGTCTAAACAACTGGTAGTAAAAGTGAGTATATAAAGGTGAAAAATGTTCAACTTTTGCCCAAGGTGAAAAGATTTTGAGTAGCACCGTTCCTTCTGCATTAACGCTCAGAAAGGGAGTTTACTAGCGCTTTTAATCTTCCACTGGAATCTTCTTCCATGATGACGTTCATCGTGGAAAGATGTTAGTCATTTTCTAACATATTGGTGTCTGTTCAACATGCAAGACTATATTGATGTTAAAGCCTAAACCATGAAATTACTGTCAGAAAATGCAATTTTTAAACTAGAGTTGTCATTCAACCTGACAAATAAATAAAAAAAATTAATAAGTTAAATTAGATAAGTTGTTTTTATAATTTGTGATACAATAGTCATTTATGTGCAATTTATTCATGATTTTCTGTTCCCTAGTGTCTGATTGTCTCTTTAAGAGCAAAAATGTCACAGTATATTGTGATTGTTTTTTTCATGGAGTCCAAGATTTAAGGACATATGATATTGGTAAATCATCAACATTAAAAGATATATCAATATCAAAAATGCATGTCAGCCCAAATTTTCATATCCGTGCATTTTTATGTTTGATATGATTTTAATTTATGTATAAAAAAAGAAGCACCATGTGCGACTGATTTATTGAAAAATATGTCATTTTACATCAACCCAGCTGTTATTATTTGCATATTGCAGCTGTTAAATACAGACTTATTGGCCCATCCTTCTCTTTTTTTGTTCAGTACATGCTCCTGTTGACATTACATTTCTTTTGCTCACTTTTATACAATGAATTTCATGTCTTTTGTCCTTTTGCATTTTCACTTCATGTTTTACCCTTTGACTTAGTCCAAGCTTTTGTATGCACCGTATCAAACAATTTTTTGGGCCACACTGCAGTATTTTGAGGGGTTTTTATTGTTCAGTTAAACACTGTTTTTTTATTTTTAATGTTTAAGTCTTGCATAATTTCAAGTTAAGTTGTTGGCTGTGGAGGTACACAATAAGCACTTTGTATTTTGCAGAATCTGGTATTATCAGCAGTGAGGTCACTTGATGCAGAGCAGAGAGAAGAGCTCAAAGTAAAACATGACGTAGGAAGCGAGGGAGGGCAGAGAGATGGAGCTAATGTATGCCTTGCTGTGGCCAAAAATAGCTGCAGCAGTAGCATCACTCTGTCTTTATAGCCTGCGTCACTTCTCTCCCATACCTTACCCTACATGTTTGTTTGCCAGCGTAGAATGTTTTTTTTTTCCCTTTAAAGATCAACAAGGAACGAATGATAAGATATCGTTCAACACAAGATCTTATCTTCAATGTAAATGTCAGGTAAATATTTGAGGTACCTCTAAGGATTCCCTTCCTGGTGTTGCTTTTCTCTTTCATGGCCTCAGCGATGATATTTAACCTGAATCATGCATTTTGTTTTCCTCTGAAATGGGACAGGGAGCTGCTTTAAAGGTTCTGAGCCTCGGCGAGACCAGTTACACAGGATGTCCTGCTAGACAGACGCAGTTCTGACGTCAAGCAGCAAACACACAGCATTCATCATCTCCTTCACATTTCACATTCCTTCTTTCCTATGACCTTTACTTATGATATCTATTCTAAATATATTACTCATGTGGAATTTCATGCCTTACTATTATATGATTTTAGAAATATTACAAGTCATCAGAGTCACCGAAATTCTGGTAAACAGTTTTAAAAAATGTGTCCACTTCCTGATCTTACAAACATAGGCGGTTTTTATTAGAGATAGGACACCACATGTAACTGCTCTATTTAAATAAACCCTAATTAACCTCAGCAAAAATCAGCTGCCTGTGCATGACTTCATGCACATTTTAAATGAAAACAGCAAAGCAATAAGATCAGGAAGCAATGGGAGCAATGGGGAGATTTTAAGCTATATGTTAGCTTTTGCTATCTACACAAAATCCTAAAGCTTTTGGAGGAAGCATTACAGAACAATGAAAACCGGTAAACTTTAAAGATAGCTGGTTATTGGGAAACTATGAGGAGATGCTGCGTTGAGGCTATTTTTCTTTGTTTTCTGCTGTTATTCTGGTATAAGGTTAACATTTTGTTCACTGTTGAGATACAACAATCTCTCATGAGTTTAAGTGAGCTCTATCCATCTTTCTATCCAGGTTACATGTTACAGGGCAATCAAACATTTATTTAAAAAAAAATGGAAAGAAGCTGGAGTACCCTGACAGAACCCATACATGTGCAAAGAGAATATTTGGTCTCCACATACAGAACCTGGCTGGGATTTAAACCCAGAACTTAAAATCCATCCATCTATCCATTTATTTTCCTTCACGCGTATCCCTGCTGGGGTTGCTAGGGATGCTGGTGCCTTTCTCCAGCTGTCAACGGGCGAGAGACGGGGTACAGTCTGAACAGGTCACCAGTTCAGTTCATTTTAAGGTTTATATAATGACATTTTTTTTAAATAATAGCCTGTATTCTCTCTGTTTTGGTATTAAAATTCTGGTGTTTACAGCAGCAAAAAGATTATAGAAAAAAATTGCCACAAATGTGCATCTTATAAGAACATAATAGTGAAGAGTTAAATGATAAATAAACAATAAAATCCAATACTGTTAAGTGTTTTAACAATATAAAAAAAACGTGAACCTGGAGAATAAATAACCAATATACAGCTATGGACATTTTTACAGTAATGGATATTTGAAAATAGCCGAGATGTGCAAAAATGACAGCAGCATGTTATTTAACTGACTAAGATAGAAACTGTGCAAATTAGATTTGAATTATTTGAATTGAACATGAAGTGAACATGAATTAAAGTTCAAAGAGACAAACAAGACAAACAAATATTCACACACACTAAACTATTCACACACACATTAAAAACTACGGAGAATTTAGAGAACCCAATTAACCTAACAGTCATGTTTTTGGACTGTTGGAGGAAGCGGGAGTACCCAGAGAGAACCCATGCATGCTCAGGAAGAACATGCCAGCTCCATGTTGAAAATCCCCTTCTTGTAAAATGTTTTATTTAGTTCTTGTTCTGGTAAAGCTGGTATGTAAACTGATAAGAGATTTCATATCAACTCAAAACAGGAACATGTTTTTCCTTTAATAATATATATGAAAATATAACAAAATATTTTAAATGAATTCTCTTTTGATCTCTTTAAATTACTGAATTAATAAGTTACACACACAAACACAAGAGTCAATTTATGGTTAAAACATCTTAAAAGTGCTGTAGGGGATTTTCAATCAGGAGGTTTTCCTATGAGTGCTGCTAAATATAATTTCATTCAATTTCACTGAGCTACAAAGGTTGCTCAAAAACCTTCTTTAGAATAATTCATTTAACCTAGCTGCCATTGGGGTGATGACAGGATATAAATACAGGGGGGAAAAAAACTTACAGCTCTGCATATTTTCTCAATTTTTAGTCTGGCTATCAGCTTTCCATCAGAGAGTGACTGACTAGGAAGAATATGTGAAACACAACAAAAATTTAACTGAGTAAAATGAACTTAAATTATTTTTTATGCATTAAAAGGTATTCTTTTCATAAGCTTTTTTAAAGGGCTTTGATCATGTGACTTCATACCGAAAACCAGACTAATACCAATCAAGAATTCACTTGATCAGAAGCTACTTGGAAACACGAAGTAGACTAAAAGATCTTAAATCTAGAATTGATTTACTAAAAATAAAGTTATTTTTTGTGCTTTAGATCCAGGACGAGTTCACAAGGTAAAAGAATGATTCCAACTTATATTCTCCAATTCTGTTCACAGTCAGAATGACCCTAAATAGCAGATATAATTAGATCCGAAGTTTAGTTCGGGGTTTCTTTTAGATAAAGACTAACACATCGAATACCATAAACAATTCCTTTATTGTAATGTTGCAGTATTTGATTTTTTATCTGGGTTAGAAAACTGATCAAAGAAGACTCTGATATGAATCGCAACACACAGGAGAAGCTCAGTATAAAAATAATATATATGCAGCTATAATAAAATTTTTTTTACAAAACCTTCCCTCAAGCTTCTTGAATCTGTTATCAGGGTTTTGCAGGCCAGTAGAGAAAAAGAATTCAAACAAACATTTGACAACACTTTGATTTCCATAGTTTAATAGAAAATTTGTTCTTCAGATGTGATATCTTTCCTTTTGGTTATATCACAAAGGCCCTGGATTAAGAATAGGCAGGCACTGGGATCATTTCGGATATATATATATATATATATATATATATATATATATATATATATATATATATATATATATATATATATATATATATATATATATATATATATATATATATATATATATATATATATATATATATATATATATATATATATATATATATATATATATATATATATATATATATATATATATAAATCCTATTCCTGTATTGGATAGAGTGAAAACACTTGAATATTCCAACTTTTAGCTTCCTTTCAACCGCAGAAACAAAAGTGCTATGCTGCCACCAAGTGGCCAACTGCAGAATTACACAAATGGTTACCGCATCTGTTTGAGCATCTTTTCTCACAACAAGGATTCAGCTGCTGCGTCAAAGACATCAAAGTAAAACCCCTGCAGATAGGAGGCTTTATTTGACGCTCTGAGCTTCAGAGGCGAAGCGTCCCGTCAGCAGGGGCCAATCACCAGCCTGCTGAATGGAAACGACTCTTCTCCTCCATCTCACATCATGACCGCCACCACCACCATCATCATCATCGTCAGTGCTGGTCACGTGGTGCTTCGGGAGCTGGCAGTGGGTGTGTCCAATCGCGTGTGGTTTCATTCATAACTACAGTCGTTATTTGAAGCCCAGGATAAAGTATGCAGACGGTGCAGACTGGCTGCGGCCCGCTTCACACCGACTCTACGACCAGGTGAGTCCCTGTTTATCATCTCAGACTCCAGCCGTCCATCCTACATCCAGGTGCTGTTTTAATTATATAAGACAGAGGCTATTTTAGCGGTGTCAGATGTCGGAGTTCCCTCATCAGCGGGGTCCATGTCGTGATTTATCCCCCCCTCCTCCTCCTGGCGGCGCGTTGACATGATGGGACAGCCCTGCTGCTGATCGGGGGGATTTTTGCCTCTGCTGCCGATGGTGCTGATGCTGAGCGCATCTCTGTGGTCCCCCTGCGAAAGGAGGAGGGACTCCACCAACAGCTTCCCTTATCGACCGATTCAGCACATCTGGAGCCCATGATCACAAAAAACATCTGCTTGGATGATAAAGCCTGGATAATATAATATGCTGTGTTTTTATCATTTTGGTATTGAGGTTTTTTTTTTGTTTTTTTGTTTACTGAATAATAGGAAAACGAATCGTATTTTTATTTATTTATATTTTTGAATGGGATTAAAGTTGTCGACAAGGGCTCTGCATTCTATATGATAAACTATTTTAATTCCTAATGCAACTGATAACTGTTGTGTATGTTTTGATGCATCTGCACAGAATATGAACAAAAACAGGGCACCACTGGTGCAAGGCTTTTTAAGGGGAGCTTTCTGTTGTTGTTTTTTTATTCTATTACTAATAGATCACTCAGATTCACTCGTTCCACAAAATAAATGTGTGTTTTTATTTGTTTCGACAAAATGGCAATAATTCTTTTAAATTCATGAACCAGTAAATCTTGGTTTAGGCTTTTATTATTGTTAAAGATAGGCTCTGTGTATGCACCCTGATGCTCTATCTTTCCGGTTCTTTTCCCTGGAAAGAGATCACTCGGGACAAACTCTTTAAATAACATTTCATAACTTATATCTATTAAATAACCAGGAGACATGACAACAGATTTTGATAGAAATTTTAATCTTACTCAGATCAGAGAAGTTGCTTAGAGTTTACAGAAGGCAGTTTCTCACCTCTGGGCTCACCTCTCAGGAAGTGGCCCCGATTAGCGGTTAAAAAGGCATTTTATACATCTCCAGCCTGCCACATCATCATATTTTACATCATACACATTAGAAGATGATTAGACATCCATGGCTCCAGACTTATCAAAATAGGTCACCGCTTTCATTCCATTTCCAAATCTTTGCCACAAACAGAATGAAAATTATAACTGTAAATCCAGACAGAGGAAATGTCCTAATTAGATTAAAACATCAGTTCTGACGCGCAACAGACAGCCCATAGGGTGTGATAAACTCACACATCTTCAATGATAATTATCCTAACATCATCTTTAAAAACTTAATTTCAGCTCTTGACAAATTTGATCTGTAGAAGCAGTGGCCAAAGTGGCTCTTTGAATTGAAAGATTGCAGAACCCACTTAAAGATGAAAGTGAACGAAGCTAAATTGAGCAAAACAGTTTTTTTGTGTGTGTTTTATTAAGTGCCACAAATATCACTTGTGAGGCAAATGTTTAGGTTTGGAGCTTTATATTTAATTTATGAATTAATATTTACACCTTTACCCTGAAAGCTAAAAGGGAATTTATTTAGACAGGACTGTGCGATTACAATACGCTGCAGAGGGGAGTCTGTATCCAGATTAGGGAGGGAATTAGTTAAATAATTAATAAACCATTTAGGGAAATAATGGGTGGGGGGGGGCTGTATTTTGTGGCCATGCAATGTATTTTCATGCTACACAAAGTGGTGTAACATTGTGGACAGTATAAATGGAATATTAAATCTGAAAAGTGTGGCATGCATTTGTGGAATTTTGGTCAAGATAAGATGGAGACCTGGAAAAATCAATCTCTACATATTCTAATTGGATGTATACTTACAGAAGATAGTCATTAGACCTTTTGAATACACAAATAAACATTGGTGTAAACTTTACATACTGCAAAAAAATAAATAAATAAAAAAAAAAAATAAAAATCAGCATTGTAATGTTTATATGTGATTTAATAAATCTTTGAAGGAACATAATCATAAATTGTTGTATTTCAAGAGAAAAAAATTCATGTTTTGCATTAATATTTGATTCAGCCTACTGGATAGAAAGAATTTGAAATTATTGCATTGACACAGAGCTTCAAGGGACATCTGGATAATTTTCACCAGATTTATTGTCACTGAGGAAGAAAAGCAATACCAGATGATGATGATGCAACTGCCACTTTTTATTATAAAGTGTAGCTTTAAAAGTCAAATATTGTTTTACATGAAAAGTAATAATTTAGTTTCATTCATCCTACACTTCATGGCTTCTGCAGATTGCAATAGAAGCTCCTTATTTCGAACTGAATAGAATACAATACAAAATCCCCATTATTGTACCACAATGGGGAAATTCTGGAAAATGTGTCTGTTTCTATGGTAGCTTTCTTCTTGCCACATTACAACCATAGCCTAATTATGCAGCAAGTTAGAGGTATAGTGGAGGATGTCCTTTTTCCAGGTGGATCATCAAAATAAATGGTCCTCCTAATTGTCAATCATACTGGTGATATGTTTACATAAGCTTGTCCTACGTGCTCTTGCCCATTATCACTTATCGGTGGAGAGTCTGACAAAGTGAAACAATTGAAATCATCTTTTGGAACGTAAGCTTGTATGAGCGATGCAAACGGCAACCTTTAATCAGTGCATGCACGAGGAGAAATGGGCTTGTTTTTTAAGTGGTAAGGGCGGGTCTTTTCAGTAATTCCCGAAAATCCTCCACTATACCTTTAAGTAGTGCAACATGTTGAAGATAAGCTTTACTGTCTATCAAGGTTAGCAGGGAATAAAACGCCAAATTTTATAAATTCATTCACTGACCTTTAAGATACATCATCTGTTGATCAGTTAATCCGTTTCATCTATTTTAAATCCCCTTCACGCTCCTATACCAACTGATTTGTTCATGTGATAATGAATTCAATCCGGACTGATATCCACTTTGGATTTCAAACATTTAATCGACAAAAGCTTCAGATAGCACGCTGCTCTATTTCAGTAACGTGTGAATGAGAGAAAACTCTCATAAGACACTCACAAATGTCAGGACAGAAATAACGCATGGACTGTGACTATGAGTGAAGCATCGAGGTTGATTATTTTTCAGAACAAGGATTCACAGCCATGTACAGTGTGAACACTGTTATGTGCTTTAGAGCTGCGGACTCATCATAGTTACCTTGAGCTGAGATATTACATAAAATATGAGTCTCCCTCACAGCGAGGGAATGTGCAGCAGGATTATCAGCAGGTGTTAGGTATGCATTGGAGGACTGATGTTACACAAGCTGCACAGACTTGTTGGAGAATAGTTCTTCTCACCTTAGAGATGGAGCCAGAACGTCACTGGGCTGATGAGACAAAATGGAGGCATTCTTTATAGCTTCCTCCTCCACCAAGAATTTAGTAAATCTGAACAATTAATTGGTCTGTTCTCGAGTTCTTCTATGAGGATCTTCTGTTTTGACAGCAACACCAGATACTTTAGACACCTGAACAAGCATTTTTGAGTCCATCTCCATAGTAATTGAATAGAATAGTCAGACACTAAGAAGCACATTCTGAGTTCTACAGTTTGAGAGATGCTGCAAAAAGAAGGATGAGGCTCTAAGCCATGAAGTTAAAGGCAATAATGACGATTATAAAAAAAATGAACAAAGTAAACGCAATTAAAATAATGAAAATAAATATAGTTGAATGTAAAAATAATATACTAAATGAAAAACATAATTTCCCCCATTTCCCCAAAAAGAAGAAACCACAGTCAGATTTACAGCAGATTATGCTCTAAACAGCTGGATGTATCTCTGTCATCTTCTTTCAGCATCTGCTTCACTTAAGGTTGTCAGCCATTGCTTAAAAAGGCATTGTCCCATATGGATAGACAAAAATACAACTTTTGCTCTGTCTAACTTTAGGGCAGTGGTGTCAAAAGTACACACATTTGTTACTTAAGTAGAAGTATAGATACTGCAGTTTAAAAACACTCTGGTAAAGTTGAAGTATCAAATTGACCTCATTACTCAATTAAAAGTGAAAAAGTATGTGCTCCAAAAACTACTTAAAGTATAAAGTAACCTTTAAAAACCCAGCCAGACGCTCTTGCCTGTGTCCGACCTTTCAGACATTTCAACATCTTTTTCTGAATCCAACATTGTGGCATGGCATAGACAATTCATGTTTTCAGTCTGAAGAACTCCTGCTTGCTTCTGATGATTTCCTTTAGCTAACCAATAAGTTTTTGTGTTATATGACTCATCTAATTACACTAGTGTTCACTAGATGTGGATGGCGCCAATGATCTTTATTGGATGGTGCACATGACGTGAAATACATTTCTTTCAAACATTAAACTAGAGCCAAGAGTAATGGGTAACGTTTTTTTTTTTTTTTAATGTAAGGAATAGAAAGTACAAATACTTGTGTGAACAAAGTATTTGTACTTTGTTACTTGACACCTCTGCTTTAGGGTGACCAGTTTAAATAACAAATTTGGGACAAGTAGGGGGGCAATGGGGGAACAGACGCGATTTCGCAGCTCTAGGTTTCATTTACTGTGTTGCTCTATAGTAAGTAAAGAGACTTCAAATTACAAATCACATTTATCCATTAAGTTATTTCAGGAGGCAATCAGTTGCACAGTCTTTTGTTTTGGGGGAATTACAGGTACAAAATAGGCTGAAAACACATGATTTTAATTTCATTTGAAAATATTTAAGAAACATGCATTATTTTCCTTCCAATTCATTGCAAAGAAAATCCCCCAAACACTGAAGTTCATGACAAAATATGAACAGGATAAAAAGCTTTGCATCGAGCATTATGAGCAAATTTTACCTTACAATACAAATTCTCTGGACACAAATTGCATAGAAGCCCAATCGAAGTGAATCAGCTGATATCTCTGAGGTGGAGAAACACTTATATACTGCAAGGGGAAAAGATGTTAAATACTTTCTGTAACTTTCGTAGAGAATCTATTGCAGATTGACAAGACAGCAATTAAACACTCAGATCTATTTGGTATTTCATTGATGCAGTTTTTTTTATTGTCTAATTCATCTTTGTTTTTGTTCCGGTTGATGTTTTTTTTTTCTTCACCTCCAGCCTTTCAAACATAAGTAAATGCTTCAAAGATACAAGACTGAATCTATGTGGACTTGAATTAAGCAGCAAGGATCATGCATTCAAAACTCCAGCTAAAAGGTGTAAAAGATGGAACCAGTAACATCCAATCCTTATAGTTCCTGTATGCACGCCTCTATCACTTCATAGTGTTGTTTTAATGACATTGATAATAACCTGTTTAATCCTTTACCACCATGAATAGCAGACTGCTCATGGTGGGGACAGCTAGCCTTTAATCCTTACATTTTTTTAAAATATGGAATACTTTCTTGGTGCATGTCAAAGTCTCGATCACTACTAGGGGAAGTGATTCTCTCCCACAGGAGTCAGAACTTTGCGAAGCCAGCTCATGCAAACCGAAAGGCTCGTGTGATTTAGTGAGGGTAACTATGCTCATCATAGGCATGACTGTCAGATTCCTTTTGTGCTTCAAATGATTCACTGGAGCTGTTCTGTTTTCAGGGTAGTTTAGTCATGCAAAAATCAACTGCAATGAATTTCGACAAAAACTAACGGTGACAGTATAGTAGGCAGGTAAAAAATTTATTGTGGTTTTTATCAAGATCAAAGGTTTTTTAATATGTGCATAAATTCCTACAAAATATCTGTTTCTATATTTCTCTTTTCGATTATTAACAGGCTTTAGGTATAATTGTGGACAGATGACTGCTACTTTTTGCGGAATTTGTGCAAATATGATAAAATGGAAGGTTTCTGTTATCAGTTTAGGCTAAAATCTACCAGTTTAACCAGGATTGATTTGGGGAGTTTAAAAATGTAGTCCAGCTGTTTAATGATGTGTTTGATGTGTTTTGTAGTTTCATTGTTCAATTGGAAAAACTCATTCTAAGAATAAACAGTTTAGCTGGTAAATTGAAGTTTAATGTTTTCCTCCTTCATCAATGTCGCTCCCACTGGGAGCAATACCTCAGACATGAAGCTGACTCAAAGGAGATAATAACACAGAAGAAACATAATAGAAAGGCCTATTTAAGGACATGAATATTTAAAGAGTACAGATATGGTTCTCGCATGCTGTGTAGCTCCTTCATTCTACTACGTTTCAGTTAAAACAATTATTGGTTCAACAAAAAGGTAGTATTGCAGACTAAACAAATGCCTTCCAAGGAGTCAGCAGCTGTCTTTTACAGTATATTGTGTTTTCCAACACAGGGTTTACCGACCTCTCTGTGCTGCGGCCCATCCAGACAGCATTAGTTTCTAGCCAGGGACATAACACCTTCTTCACTAGTTTCTCCAAGAGAGTAAGCTAGAAAGCCTGCCAGGCCAGTTGAGAGATATTGTCCCTCCAACGTGTCCTGGATCGTCTTCTAGGCCTGCTCCCGATGGGACATGCCTGGACTATTCCTGAGAGAGAGAGAGGATCCAAAAAAGATGTCCGAACCACCTCTGCGGACTATTTTTGATGTGAAGCAGAAGAGGCTCTACTCCAAGCCTGTCTTGAAGGCTGAGCTCCTCACCCTATCTCTATGGGAGAGCTCAGCCACCCTGTAGAGAAAGCTCTTTTCATTGCTTGCATCCATGATTCATTCTTTCCGTCATGATCCAGATTTCATAACCATAGTTTAGGGTAGGAATGTAGACATACCAGTAAATCGAGAGCTTTTCCTTTTTGCTCAGATCTCTCTTTACCACAGCAGACCAGTGTATTATTTGCATTATAGCAGCAGTCACACCAATCCATCTAGAATAGAGCTCCCGCTCTATTCTAATTTAACCTGTGACCAGGACCCCAAGATACTTAAACTCCTCCACTTGAGGCAGGACCTCTCCTCCAACTTGAAGGGGACAAGCTACCCTTTTCCTGTCGAGAACCATGGCCCAATGAACCGTCCCAATGCATGCGGTGGGTCTTAGTGGGAGGGAACCAGCAGAACCACGTCATCTACAAAATGCAGGGATCCGCTGGTCTCAGAACCAGAACCCCTCCTGACTCTTGGCTGCGCCTAGAAGTTCTAGCTCAGCATCATTAGGCTTTATTGGAAAACACAAATTTTATTAACTTTATGCTGGTTTGAAGAGAATAATGTCATCTAGAAGGTGTTTTAAAAATGCATCAACTCTCCAGCATGGATTTAACAACATCATGCTGGTGGTTTGTTTTGCTGACAGCTGCATTGATGCATTGAACAAACTGAATAGATCATATATTTGCTAGATTACATCCAAATGTAAATGAAACACAGCTGGGCTTCACAATATGATTACAAATAAAACAAAAGTAGGGAAACAGATTCTATGACTCAGTTCTTAGTCCTGTTTGAGATCTATGGACAATGTTTAAAAGCCAAGTGTATGACATGATGCTAACCTTTTTAAATTAGCTCATTTATTTCAGAGGCTACTTGATGGCTAGTTTAAATCCCATTTAAATGTGAGAGAAGGTATATTTATCTAATCGGAAATGGATGTTTAAAATTTGATCTGCATCTCTGTCCTACTGTCTCTTCTTCCTCCACAGGGCTCACTCACTCTGACCTGGACCATGAGCAATGATCTGCCTGTTCTGACGAGTCTGACCGAGAACTCTACTGTGAGTATACTGCTCCAGCAACACATGCTGTCCACACCTTCAGATGGTGCTGGATCATCACGGTTTGCGTGAAGAAGATGTCTCAATGCTTTCTGAATCCTGCTGGGTTTCCGCCACAAAGAAAGACATGTTGGAAAAACTGTGTTCCAGGTGTTAGCTTTAATCTGCAGGTGATGGGCAAAGAGAAACGATAGTAAAACAGAACAGGATGGATGAGAGAGAGAGAGACAGTGAATCCGGGCTGGTTGTTATGATTATTGTCAGTTAAAGTTCTCAGTGGAGACATAGAATTGACTGCCTTGTTGGTCTGCACAGTGAGTCAGAAAGATGACCTGAAGAGCGGTGAGAGGCCTCGCTGCTCCGGCTGATTGATGGAGCTGTTCTAACCGTTTGGCTGGGTTTGTAAAAACAGCAGGTTTCATTAAGTCCCGGCCACGCCGATGCACTCACACACACACGCACACACACATCGCTTCTTATCTTGTTATATGTAGTGAGGACAGTGTGTAGACTCCTATTGGCTTCCATTAATTGTCAGTCATTTTCAACCTTTTTTTATGCAATAACCCTGGCATACCTAATCCCAGTCTTAACCTAAATTTAATTTACAACTAAGCCCTAAACCTCATAGAAAGTGAGGACCACCATCATGTGCTCACTTTGGCAGAAACGCTCCTCGATTTGATGCTGAAATCACAAAAAATTTTCCTCATTCTGATGCTAAAACAGGAACTCCCCCTTTACACGCCTACATCCAGCTGTTTCAGACACACATAAAGATACTCTCCCTACTTCTCAACACTTTTCATCAAAAGAGTGAGACCTTCTTGTGCTTTTAACCTAAATTACCAAGGACATATTTCCTCCAGTCTCTTCAGCTGACAATTTCCTAAGCAATGTTTTTTTAATGCTTTAAAAAAACACAACAAAAAAAACTATCTGACAGAGACATGTCAGTAAGTTAAGCTTAAGGTTTAGAAAATTGAGAAAATGTGACACAGTGAAAATGTCAGAGATGTCTGCTGTTGTTCAGCTGGTGTGCCAAGAATGTCAAGAATGCTCAGTTATGTAGACAAAGAACCAGGCTAAAGATTACTTGTCAGGGAACGAAAGATCAATGCTTCAGTATTTGATTTAACAGGTACAGCAGTAAATGTTTTACATTCATCTATGGATTCTGTTCCTTTTCAATGCAACTCAAACTGTATTTCTAAAGATCTCGTCAAAACAAGAAAAGTTATACACTATATTGCCAAAAGTATTTGCTCACCCATCCAAATTATTGGAATCAGGTGTTCCAATCACTTCCATGGCCACAGGTGTATAAATTCAAGCACCTAGGCATGCAGACTGTTTTTACAAACATTTGTGAAAGAATGGGTCGCTCTCAGGAGCTCAGTGAATTCCAGCGTGGAACTGTGATAGGATGCCACCTGTGCAACAAATCCAGTCGTGAAATTTCCTCGCTCCTAAATATTCCACAGTCAACTGTCAGCTGTATTATAAGAAAATGGAAGTGTTTGGGAACGACAGCAACTCAGCCACGAAGTGGTAGGCCACGTAAACTGACGGAGCGGGGTCAGCGGATGCTGACGCGCATAGTGCGAAGAGGTCGCCAACTTTCTGCAGAGTCAATCACTACAGACCTCCAAACTTCATGTGGCCTTCAGATTAGCTCAAGAACAGTGCGCAGAGAGCTTCATGGAATGGGTTTCCATGGTCGAGCAGCTGCATCCAAGCCATACATCACCAAGTGCAATGCAAAGCGTCGGATGCGGTGGTGTAAAGCACGCCGCCACTGGACTCTAGAGCAGTGGAGACGCGTTCTCTGGAGTGATGAATCGCGCTTCTCCATCTGGCAATCTGATGGACGGGTCTGGGTTTGGCGGTTGCCAGGAGAACGGTACTTGTCTGACTGCATTGTGCCAAGTGTAAAGTTTGGTGGAGGGGGGATTATGGTGTGGGGTTGTTTTTCAGGAGCTGGGCTTGGCCCCTTAGTTCCAGTGAAAGGAACTCTGAATGCTTCAGCATACCAAGACATTTTGGACAATTCCATGCTCCCAACTTTGTGGGAACAGTTTGGAGCTGGCCCCTTCCTCTTCCAACATGACTGTGCACCAGTGCACAAAGCAAGGTCCATAAAGACATGGATGACAGAGTCTGGTGTGGATGAACTTGACTGGCCTGCACAGAGTCCTGACCTCAACCCGATAGAACACCTTTGGGATGAATTAGAGCGGAGACTGAGAGCCAGGCCTTCTCGTCCAACATCAGTGTGCGACCTCACAAATGCGCTTCTGGAAGAATGGTCAAAAATTCCCATAAACACACTCCTAAACCTTGTGGACAGCCTTCCCAGAAGAGTTGAAGCTGTTCTAGCTGCAAAGGGTGGACCGACGTCATATTGAACCCTATGGATTAGGAACGGGATGTCACTTAAGCTCATATGTGAGTCAAGGCAGGTGAGCAAATACTTTTGGCAATATAGTGTATGTTGTGACACAGAGGCTCATTTCTTCTGCATCTCTTCAAAATAGCAAAGAAAAGCAAACATACCATCAAAGTTGTGTGTTGATCTTCATAAGTACAGTATATGCAAATCTACAGTCACTCTGGGTTTGAATCAAAGCAAAGGATTAAGCCTTCACACCCATTGTTAAGTATGTTGAAGGATTTGTGATGCTATGGGTGTTTTTTCCTCCGAATGCCCTATAAACATTATTAAAGTAAACAAAATAATGTACTCTTAAATAAGGCGAAAAAAAAAAGAAAAAGGATGGACTCTGCCAACAAATTGAAAATGAGTCATCACAGTATGATAATGATCCAAAACATTTGGCTGCATCTATGCAGAAATACTGTAGTTTATCAGACCATTTCAAGGCTGTTTTTATCCATAGTGCTAAATCTTGTGGAAAACCTGTGGAGTTAGATGAAGAAAAGAGAGGGAAAAAAGGGATTGGAGACTCAGGATGATACAAAGAGAATGTTATAGGAGTGATAGCTATAGATCCTCCTCTCTGTTTGCTCCAGCAATGAAAAATGTTGGTCCACTGCTATTAGAAGAGGAATTAAAAAATTCCAGACAATAGATAATGCCCTTGAATTAGATGTAAGCTTGTTTTCTACAGCAGTAAAACATTCATTTAGTTTAAGGGTTTTCATTTAATTTAAGTTTTTAGCAGGGTGCCTATAAGTATAACAACTACTGTATATCAGTCAACGATATAGAGTTTACTTTAGTTTTTGTGTAAAGAGTTAAAAACTGAGTTCAGATTAATACGTTCTGAGGCTTTTTTAGGCCATCTTGAACACACATTAAAAAGGTGTTTATGGGTGTGATGGCACCTCTTGTCCGGCCTGAGCAAAAAAGTCTTTTTTCACTTCACAGTCCTACATCCAGGGACTTACTGCTGTCAGATGGGTTTTGTTTTTTGATGGCTCTACCTCCCTTATGGAGATACGGGAGGTTGAATTTTATGGAGAAAATCAGTCTTTATGACTTAAAGCAGAGTCACTGTCCCTCCCACCTTTTACACCCTGAGGTTAACCTTGGCTAAAATCAGCTGGATCGAACAGGACTGGTGCAGCTTTCTGTTCTAATAATATATAGCTGGAACCAGACGTATGCATTGCATAAGGACACACATAACCTTTTTTATAATGTCGGAATTAAGTCTGCTTTAGGTTTTTTACTTTTACCAGGAGCATTTCCAAGTGTTGAATGATAAGGAAACATTTTGATATTTTCGATTTGTTATAATATTGAGTCTTAATATTATTTTTATTATTGGAATGATTCGATTTGAGACACAGCTGTGGCTATATTTCAGGGGAACACTTCTACCACAGTGCTTCCTTTGATGTCATCATGGAAAAATTGTATTTTTTGAGGAAAATTGGAAATAAACTGGAACAAATTTCTTGAAGATGCCTCAGTCATGTGTTTTTGGGTTTATATGAACCCCATGGGGATGTAAAGTAATTATTTCCTCCAGGAATAAACAGGTTCTGTCTCCGAGAGTTGAAGGCGTTCTTTGATGCAAAATGTGTGTATCATCCAGTGAAGCCAGTCCTATTCATACGTGGGATAAACAGACATTATTGCAGTCAGAGGGAAAAGCCATTGGCTCCATCATTCTGGAATCATTTGCTGGACAGGAGGACATTTTATTTCCTTTCCCTAGAGAGCCTCTCCGGGTGACACACACCTGTGTTACATCTTCATGCATTTCCTAAGATTAAATAAAGAACACTGTTGAACATTTAGGGGTAATATTTGGAAAAGATTTTACATCAAACTAGCTCTGAGGTATGTCTTCATCTGAGATGAGTGGAGCCTAAATCATCTTCAGCTTTTCCAGAACAAAGACATCCATCTTTTATCTACCCCCTCAGCCTGTGCCCAGCTTATTTTTTAAGCTTCTCATTGGCTTCTTTTTCATTTTAGAAATGACTTCAATTTTTACTTTTCATTTTTAAATCTCTTAACAAAATCCCCTTTTTTTTATTTCTGTTTGCAAAGGCTGGTTATTTTCCTCAGCTTTATCCCTTTTATTATTTAAGTCTTTTTGGGTGGTTTTAAGATTATGTGTTCTGGTCTCATAATTTGGATATTATAAAGGCCTTAGTAAATAAATATCTAAATATGTGAAATGAAACATTGAAATTGATTAATATTCTGGCATTGCTGGCAAAAGGAGTCAATTTATTGTCCTCTCTATTCTGAATCTGACACTCGGAGAAGAGCCAGGAAAGTCTTCAGTGGGGATTGCTCATCTGCGTCGGCATCCTCCTCCTCTTCCTCCTCCGATTTCCATTTTTAGCCTGCAAAGGCCTCATTTCCCCTCTCATTGAGAAGAGTTGGGAAATTGAATTAAGGGTCTTGCTGACGTTTCGATTAGCATCCCCAGCTCCGCTCAGCCGAGACTGAGTGTATTAATCAAAAGAGAGCAGGCGGTTGTCTACGTGAGTGCGTGAGCGAGCAGGCGGTGTGTATCTGGGTTAGCATTTGCAACGAGGATGCAAGGACTTAAGAGTCTTTCAGTGTTAATTCCACTCATTAAATATTAAGGTGCTTACAGCTGACTGCGTAATGGCACAAAAGAGTCTTGACTGATGCATGGCCCTATGGAAAAAAAAAAAAGATCAGTTATAGACCCAGCAGAATGAATTGTGCCATCCCGTTCCCTCCAACAAAAGACAACAGTGGAGAAATGTATGCCCCTGAGTGGCTTTGCTATTAAATCAATGAGTTAGGAGTTTTAGAGATGACAGACAAATGTTAGGAGCTGAAATTAAATGAACCCAGGTAATATCAGTACAGAGAAGATCAAAGTTTAAGTGATTAGTGTACCGAGTGATATTTATAGATGAAGGATCTGATTTCTAAATGCCATCAAGGAGCTTTGATGTGCTGTTCTATTTCAGGGTATTTTCTTAACTTTCATCCGTCCCATAATGCATAGCTAGATGTATCAGTGTGGATGCTGCTAGTTTGGAGTCTTTCACAGAACATTTAATTTGAATGCACAGAAACGGAAAGTGTCCAGAAAAGGAAAAAGTGAAGCAGGGATGTGTCCCAACCCACGCACAGCTGTTAACAGGATTACACTGTGTCATTTGGTAAAATCTCTGCCCTGATGAAAACAAATGTATCTGACTATGTCTCTCGTGGGAGGCCAGTGACTCCACTGTTCTTTGCAGCTCACATTTAAACGATTTAATTATGTGCCTGTCATTTTAAAGCTCAGATTTTCTGAATTTTATTTATTCAGGATATTGCTAAAACAATTACCTTGCAGTTCATAAATAGAGTTCATAGGTGATTTTAAAAGCATTCGCACCCTTTTTACCTTCACACCGTCATCTGGTCAGGTTAAAAAGAAAAATCTGTTTTTTTTAAGACCAACACAAAGTTGCGCATGTTCACAAAGTTAAAAGCCTTTAAAGAAATGTTTTAAATACAAATCTAAAAATGCTTGCATGTATTGTTATTGTTTGCATTCAACCCCATTTACTGTGGTTGCCCCAAAACAAAATCCACTGCAACCAGCTGCCTTCAGGAGTCATGTAATCTAATCTCACTATAAATAGAGATGTTTTGTGGAGGCATCAGACTTTTTTTATTTATTGTTTGGGGAGAACCTTAGGGAACAAACAGCATCATGAAGATCAGGGTACATAGCAGGAAGGTCGAGGAGAATGTTGTAGGGAAGTTACATAATATCTCAACCTTTTAACATCTCATGGAGCATTGTTCAATCCAATTTCTGAAAATGACTTTGGGATTGGGGTGTCGTTATAAAACATTGGGTGGGATCCACCCTAAAAGTAAACACCAAATATAAAAAATAAAAAAAAACAATGCTAATTCTTATCCATCCCAGTCATTCAGGTTCATAAAGTGATGTGCACATGCAAAATCAAGCAATGTCCCTTTATAGAGCATAACTGTACCTCAAAGTTTGCAGAAAAAGCTCCACTTCCGGTTAAGCCTTCAGCCCCCACATTCCACCTTAAATGATCCACACAAAACACCCCATTAAGTTATTGTTTATCTACCTTAACCAACTGATTAATGTTACTTCATTGGTTACCAATGACAACCAAGGACAAGAGAGCAAATAGTTTAACTGAGGCAGAAAAAGATGTGCTATTTTCACGTTTAGTTTTTTTAGAGCCCAACATTTGCCTGGAAAGAGGCATGCACAGGTTTACAGCCCTGCTCTATATGGAACAGTGGAAAAAAAACATAAAAAGATCTTGTTTGATTTTTAAAACAATAAATGAATAAAAAGATTAGACCAAAATGTTGTGTGTTTAACCAACTTTCAAAAGCTTGTTAAAAATCTGTAAAAATCCAACATTGCTAATCACGTTAACATACCATCTCCAATGACATACGTGATGGAGCCTGCATGTTTTAGGATCCGTTTCTCCAGCGGGAACATGGAAACTGGTCAGAGCTGAAGCAAAGATTAATGGAGGGAAATCCTTGAAAATCACTTTTTGTTTTTTCTCAGCAACGGGATGCGCCCGTGTCGGCCGGCCAGGTGGAGAACTATGTGTTGCTGTTGGTGCTGCTGAGCGTCTTTGCTGGGGGGACGCTGGTCCTGCTTTCCCTGCTGCTGCTCTTCTGTCACCACTGCTGCTTGGGGGGAAGACGGTACTCCAGGTAGGACCTTTATGTCTGGTTTATCTGGGGAGGGGCCTCATGATTAAAATATGAGTGGCAACATAGCACGGAGTAAAATTCATCTTCTTTCAGAGCAAGCGATGACCCTGAGAAGACAAACACAACTTATGCTGAGGACTCTCAGCCCACACAAGGTCAGAGCTGTGCATTTTTTATTTTTTGTAGTTTCACACATATCCTTTCTGGGTAAATGTTGTCACAGGCTCCTCTTTTCATCTTCACTGGTGCGTCCTTGTTACTCAGAGATCACCATCCGTCTGGATGAGTCCGATGCTCTCTCAGCATCCAGCTGTCACGATGCAGAGCCGGATCGATTCGTTTCCACCGGCGCCACTGGCCGCAGAGTCTCATTCAATGAGTCTGCACTGTATGAACAGGATAAAAACCCTCAGGAAAAAGGACGCAGGTAACGTCCATGTGACCAGACAGCAATTTTGTTATCATTCCTCATTTTTGATGGACAGAGATTAGATCTTTGTGCCTCAACCTCAGGTACACTCTCACCGAAGGAGACTTCCATCACCTAAAAAAGGCCCGGCTAACCAACCTCCACCTGCCTCCAGCTCCATGTGACCTGAAGATACTCACCATCATGGAGTGTGACTCTACAGAGAGCAGCACCATCAACATCAGCGAGACTGCAGCCCCCAAGCTGCCCCTTTGCATCTACCAGGTAGCACATCAGGAACAACATCAGATAGGTATCACACATCTGTTGCTTATCAGCCTGTGATGCTGTTATACATTTTTCTCCTCCAGCCCTCTGAGAGAAGAGTCCCTGACTGGTTGGGACAGAGTCTGAGTGGGGGTCTGCCTGGAGATCCACATCACTCCACCGTCCTGGACCCGGGAGCCAGACGTTCCTCATCAGTCCTGAGAACCCAGCGGTCCCAGACGGTAAGTCTTTGGTCCACGCTGGTTTAAATGTAACGATACAAACCAGACCATCTAAAGCACAGCGTTCAGAGGAACATTTTATTCTTCATGTCAACAAAATGTAGGACAGTTTTAGACAGCTCAAGATTTCCCAAGATAGATTCTGACTTCAATTAATGTATTTTTTTTTTTTTGCGTCTCATTTTTTTTAAGTTTTTGGAGAAGAATTTAAAACACTGCAGATTTTTTAAAAAAAGGACATTTTGTCTCCAGTCAGGGCCTAAACAAGAAATCTAAAGACCCCCGAAAACCATTAGAAATATGAAGTTGCTTGTATATTTTACTCCTCTACCATTTCTATGTAGTTGTTACTTTTTCATCCAGAAATTATGCCTATATGTACCAATAATATAACAAGGATACAGGTACCAGTACATGTAATGTAACTGAAACGAAACATTTAACCTAAAGGAGAATATTTTGGTTGCATAATCAAACACAGAGCTCAGCTGCATTTAACAAAAAACAAATGTGTGTTTTTTTCCCACTCTTGCTTTATTTAATTGATCATCAGTTTGCATGTCATCTCAGCAGAGGTGGACAATTCAGGTCCTGGAAGTGAAGAGCCTGTCCAGAAATCTGTTCTAAACATTTGCTTTTTCAACTCCATAATGTGCTGCTATGCTAACATGTTAACCAAAACCAAAATTCATCAGTATTTACCATGATAAGTGCTGGCAGAGGAAGGAGGCAGGAAAAAGGAGCCTATCCTCCCTATCCTTTAGCATAGGGAGTTCCCGAGTTCCTTTACTGGTGTTAAGGAGCTATGAGAAATCCCATAATCCTTTCCATGACATATAGGCACGGATGCCCTCAGTGAAATTAACATAAATGTACTTTGTGTGATGCATGCAAATGATTGTCCCTTCATATTTCTGGGTTTTATAATGCTTCTGCTGTTACATTTGTGTAACTTGGTGTGTTTTGTAGAAATGTTTTTTGTAAGGCTGTAGGTCCGTATTTGATTACCCGTGATCATTTGTGTGCATTTATTGACGTCAGGGGGGATAAAGGCTGTAAAAGAGTTCTTAATGTTGACCCCACAAAAGCTGAATGAACAGAGGCTAGGGGCTACAGTTAGATTATTTTGGACCATGCCAGGGACTAATCAACTGGTTAAGTTATGAAGGATAACTACATGCAGGGTGTTTCTGCACCTGGCAGTTAACTCCTGCATTTCAATTCATCCATTCATCTGTAAATTCAATGAATAAATAAAGTTTGCTCTTAAATTGAAAACTGAATTGTTCTGTATTCTAATAGTTTTCTTTTCTTCAGTGCAAACAAATCTACTGCTTTCCAAAATAAACAATGAAAATGAATCATCTGCTGCAGGCTCATAGCTGCGGCTGCACAATGACATCAGTTATAACTGCTGTGAAGTGACAGAAAGCTGTCCCCTGAGGACTTCTGCCTCCCACTATCTCCCTCAGCAACATCTCTTCCTAATGTGTCTCTACCTCTCCTCAATCGTCCTCTGCCTTTATCCTTTCTGTCAGATGGAGACCATTGGGGATAGGGGCGAGGACGACAGCGAACGAGGCCCGAGGGGTGAGCCCACGGAAGCTCCGGGGCCGACTTCTGTTCTGCACTTCTTCTCTAAACTACGGCGACATGCCAGTCTGGAGGGGGCGGGGCCTTACTTTAGAAGGTGGAAGTTTGACACCAGTCATCGAGCTGCCAGTCTGGATGCTAAAGGTTTGTGCAGATTATTGGAAAAATGTTCAGTTTACAAAAAAATTAATTCACCGAATGGTTAAATGTTAAAACAGTATATAACTGTAACATTATTGATCGGTTTAATGGTTCCTGTGTTAACTGCACCATGAAATTATCTATCCAATGTTTAACTGGCTTATTTGTCGGATAAAAAGTCCCTCTGGAAAATTGCAACCTATAAGAAGGTATTACACATTTATTTAAGCTAATTTTTGTGTATAGAAGCATTTTCTGATTCATCTAAAGCAATATTGTAATGTTAAACATCATTTACTCATTAGCTTTGTGCAGAAAACAAGAAAAACATTAATCTGTAGATAATCAGTCGATATGTGGTGTTTTCTTTGGGGAAATTTTCAGTTGTATTTTAATTTACGGACCAAATGAATCAATATGGTATATAATGAAAATGTATGATTTGTTAGTTTTAAAAATAATTTAAATATTTGGAGCTTTATCTTATATTCAACTCTTTACTTTAGTAGCTCATACCAAAGTTAAATATATATATATATATTTAGGAAACTGTTTTATTTCTTCTTTTGTTAATCTATTAAACAAATTAATGTATTTAAAATAATGTTTTAATCATTTTTTCCCTTCATTTCCAAATATATTTACATAATGACCAGTGTAGGTAACTTTAACTTCTGCAGCACAATGTGACACTTTTGGCATTTGATACAAATGGGAAGATGTGTCTGAATTTCTACCAGGATCCCCAAAGAGAAAGCCTTTCCATAGACAGAGAGCAGCGAGTGAAACCACCGACCACACCGAAGAGGACTCCTCTCCTTTCCAAGATGACACATTTGAATCTTTCCCACACATGCCCACCCAGACCAGCGGCCTCCAGTCTCTCTCTGCTGAGTCTCTACGCCATCCTGAAGATACTTCTACATCCTCAGTCTTCCTCAGAAGGTATTTCTCTTCTTTTAACACCATAAAATGAGCAAGTGCCTAGCGGAGTCAGGTACTGACTGTGTGTTCTTCACTTGTGCAGGCTAAAACTGGATGCCCCGGTGGAGGTAGGTGTTAGCATCAGCACCAGGAGGGCAGAAATTAATCTCCCATCTGATCCTGCTCTGGGTAAGGGTGAACCTACAGTCAATGGAACCGGAGGAGAGCAAGAAATGACTTTTCGAGCAGCGATAGTAGCCAAAGCAACAAGAAGTGTGTTGCAGTCTGCGGAAGATGATGACCTGTTTGGGACAGAAGAAGAACTGACCATGCAGGACAGGTTTGAAGACTTGCTGAGAAAAACCGAGGAAGCAAAAACAGACTCAGTCACGTCTGATGTGAGGAAAAAGAATGATGAGGAGACAGATGAGGGGGACGAGGGGGTGTTAGGAGCCGTAGCCAGAGGAAGGACAGACTCAGGCTCGTCTTTTATGAGCCGCCACGAGAGCTCAGAGGCACCCCCGTCCCTCTATAGAGACATTTGGAGCTTGAGAGCCTCTCTGGAGCAATATGCCTCTTCAGATCAGAGCAGCACGGATCGGGAGTCAGTCCGCAGTGATGCCGACAGTGTCTCATCCTTCAGTGGTGCAGGAGCTCGCTCAGGCCTGGACACTTGTCTGTCACAAGACCTGGACGATGAGCCTGAAGGAGAGGGGGAGGTGGAGGTGGGGGCCAGAGGGCCATCAGGAGGAAACAGTGATACGGGGAGTGGAGCTGGAGGAGAGGGGGAGGGGGGAAACAGGAAGCTTCTTCAAATGGACAGTGGCTATGCCTCCATAGAAGCACCATCCAGGGCCCCTGAGGATATGAGGTTGTTTGGAACTCCGGGGGCCCCTCGGGGGAAGACTGCATCTGAGAGGAGACTGTTTTTCACCAGCTCTGGTAGAAAAGGCTCGGTGTGTGAGAGCATGGAGACAAAGTTGTTTCAGGAGGAGCTGGAGGACCAGATGGCTCTTGGCACAGCGACAGAGGAAAAACTGAAGAAGAACTCTCAGGGTGGCGGTCTCTCTCATACCCTTCAAGATCCATATCAAGTCCTGAAATCCGTCCATCCTCAGAAACCTCCAGAGACACAAACTCAGCTCATCTCTCCACTGGCAAGCCCAGCCCCTCAGCCGCTGAGTCAACACCGATCCCGTCTCCGCCGCCGTGACTATAGCATAGATGAAAAGACAGACGCTCTCTTCAATGAGTTCCTTCGACACGATCCACGCTTTGATCAGCAAGACTCTCCTTTACGCTCCAGACATAGATCCAGAGTTCACCTCCGGAAGCAGTGGCAGAGACACAAGCAATACAGCGACCCCGGTTCAGCCTCTGGGGGAAGGTACTCCCCGTCTTTGGAGAGGCAGAGGTTTACCCCACTTAGGAGGGGTGACAGTGCAGGTTACCCGCTGGACACCAGGTACCACAGCACCCTGTCACGAATAGCAAGCGCAGCAGATGAAGAAGCCAGTGAGGTTGCAGCTTCTGAAGAGGTGGCTAAGGAAAGAGCAGAAGATCAAGTGGGGGAAGGAGCTACAGGGAATGCAGGCAACTTAAGGGCTGAAGGAGCAGACCCAACAAGAAACGCCTCTGCAGAGTTGACTGGTGAGACTGAGGGCTGCCAAGTGTTCTCAGACAAGGAGGCGGGAGGTATCAGCAGCCAGCCTGTGAGCACTGCAATGCCACAAATGAGCCACATGGACCCACGAGTGGTCAACAGGAACAACAACAGCAGCCAGGCTATGCTATCAGATGTTTCCCTGCAGGCACAAAGCAGCCTAACAGACAAATTGGTGGATTCAGTGGACGAGAGACTTTATGGGGTTCTGCGTAGCACAGGGAGAGACCAAAACGTGCGATCAGAGGTCATCATGACAAACACTGCCTCACCTGGGTCCAACCCCACATAATCCTCTGCCCTGGTATCAAGCATCCTCTTATGAGAGACACAATATCCAACATCTTTAGCAGCATTACCTTCAGACATACCTGAACTGCAAATTTGATGTCTGTCTTTCAGTAAACCAGAAAACTCGAACACATTATGGACTTTCATAGATGTAGATGCACCTTTAGGAAACATAATTGCTGTCTGACTTACCTGTGACTTTTCAGCATGCTACTACGATTCCAAAATATGTGTCTGTGAATAATGTAAAGTTTTAACCTCAATGAGCACTTTGAATGAATGGAAGCTACTGCTGGTGTTCGTCGGCCATTTTTCCTCATTTCCCTTTCCTCCTCAAGTGTCCTTGTTCGTCTCAGCCATCATGGAGGTGTATGGTTGCGTGAGAGCGGTCTTTACTACATGAAGTGACTCAGCGACCTGCAAATGTTTTCACACCCTCTAAACATTTAACCTTACAACCAGAGGATAATATGTATTGGGAATGTTGTATGTGATCGACAAACACACAATGGTCCAAAAATGATAAAATTAGTCAAACAAATGCCTACTTTTAAAGGACTTTTTAAATTAAAAAAATCTGACTATTTATGCACTCACTTTTGTTCGACCCACAGTTGTAGAACCATGGAGAGCAAAAAATATTTGCAAAAAATGCTTTGGGTGTAAGTTTAGGATCATCGCCACCCAGCTTCTGACACTATTTTTCTAAATTCAGCTCCATCCATTCTCCTTTTAGATTTGATCAGCTTCCCTGTCTCTGCTGAAGATAATCATTATCACATCATGATAATGTTACTTTTTTCAAGATGAAGCTTGAAAGTGTTAGTTTCCTGTGGAATGAGTAGTTTTGCATTTATTCATATAAAAAATATAAATTAAAATAGAAATATACAAATAACCTTTATCATAATCTAAAAAATACCATTACAATGATGCACAATTTTCCTTACACTTTACAGTTAGGCAACATTTTTGTGTTTGTCTATCACATAGAATCTCATATTAATAAAAAGTAAATTTCTACTTGCAAATTAGAGAAAATGGGGAAAAGTTGAAGCGGTATGAATGCATTTGCAGGTCACTGTGCAAAGAGTGATACCAATGTTTACAGCTGCCCTGTATTTGATGAACACTGTATCAGCCGGTCTGAAGATACCGCTCTAAAACCAGATGAAAAGCAGAAGATGCAGTCAATAAAAGAAAAAAAAAAACAAAACTAAGGATTTTTGCACTTGCTGCATCTATTTAATTTGCTTTTATTTGTGTTAGTCACCAGTTCTTGCTATGTATCATGAATGAGGGGATGCGATTGAGGTGTGGGCTTTGCTGTGGCTGGAAGTCTTCTAAAGGGAAGACTGATGGATGCTGCTGAAAGCGACACAGGAGCCTTTAAGGCTTTGAAATAGATTGCTAACAGAGGAGTTCAGGCTGTGACATGCTGATAGTAATCAGAGGTGGCAATGCCTGTCCCTGGCAGAAAATAAAATGATTTCCACACTGTGTAATTACAAATAAATAAAAAAATCCACAGTCTTCTCAAAATGAATCCTAATAACTGTTTATTTTGAATTCAATTGTATCCCTGCAAGAAACTCATAAGAAATGCATGAAAATGCAAATGAAATTAGGACATCTAATTCAGCTTTAATACTCAATATATTGATCCGAGCCAGTTTGTTAGAAAAACTGTGTATCTGTGAGGTTAAACAGGGCAAATGTCCATATCTGAACAGTTATTTATACTGAATTGGACAGTCCAGAATGGCTTATCATTAAATAGCAACATGTTGTGCAGGTGAAACCAAAGTACTATAACTGAACTGCGTGTGGACATGGCACCAAAAAAGATGGAGAAAACAAAAAGGTGGGATTTTAGGTGGAAAGAGAAAAAGGATTTTTAATAACCTGTTCTTAAAGGAATATTTACTGTTTGCAGGTTTTGGAGAATTGCAATAAAATGTGTTTAATTCTTAAAAAATATTTAAGAGCTATCATTTTATTTATTGAGAAATATTGCCTGCTACATTATCAAATCTAAACAGTTTCCTTTTTATTTAAATTATTGTGTTTTGCTAATGAATTTATTCTTTTCAAAACTGCATGATACATACATTTCTTACTTGTTCTAAAAAAGGTAAATCCCCTATTTATAATGCAAGATTTTGGTAATGATAAATCTGCTGAAAGCTTAGCATGGACATTGCATTACGGTTAGTGTAATTCCAATTGAATTCGAAAATAAATTAAGAAAAAATACCCCAAAGGTGCAATAAACTCTCTTAAACTGCTTCTTTGTTTAAATAGTCTGGTCAGAAATAGTTTTTCCTATTGAATTAACAACTACACCATGAACAGTGTACCTGAAATGGATGTGCTGTTGTGATATTTCTGAATCATTTATAAATTAGTTATTTTTCAAAGATATCAGACAGGACAAAAGTACAATATAAATATATTATACACATATACACCCAGCTAAATGCTTAGCATTAGCTACTACTGGAGTGAGCAGAAGCAACAGGTGGGGGTGGAGACCTTAACTAATTTCATTCTTTACTTTTTTACAAACATTAAGGCAGCCACACATTCTTACATTCATCTTTTAATGAATGCAAGAGAGGTGGCAACGCTTTTGTTTTTCCAAGTAAAGAAGTTTACTGGTTTCATTTGAATGCAGCTTTGAGAAAATATCCATCCCGTTCTGTACTAAGACTAGAAAAACTATAAAGGAAGAGAGATAAATATGAGGGAAAGTCTTTGAGCTGTAAAGACCAAATTTTATACCAAGATGAATCTGAAGAACTAAAATAATAACAGGTTATTTAACCAATACTGAAAAGACAAGATGGTCAGGGTCAGGGAGGGTACCAAGAGTATAAAAGCAAGAAAGCTGCAGGAGTTTCAGCAAATCTTGTGTTCCTCGGGTTAGCGAAAACCCCTTTGTTCTCAAGGTTAGTGCTGAAATAAAGGTTGCTTTTTAAATCTTCCACACAAGGAAAATACAAGAATAAAAAAATGTCTGTGCTACGAAGACAAGACCAACAACACAGCAGATGCTTTATATTTATCGTGGGGATAGAAGAGCAGTTCCAAAATTCTGTTTGAACCCAAAACGTTTGTTGTTTTTACTAGTAAAGTAAAAATGAAAAAGGATTTTATTTTTCAGTATGGCAAAGGTATGCATGAATCCAAACAAGCAAAATGTAGCTTCATATTGTTATCTTTGCATCATATTACATAAAAGGTTTTACTAAATTCCCCAGCAGAAAATTTTAAATTTCTGGAATCTAGAACTAGTTCCAACAGAAATTATTGGGGGTTTCGAGAAAAGAGCTGCATTCAAGAGATCTAAAGACATCGTTATAAGTTTTGAAGAATAATATCCAGTGGAGTAAACCCATCTCAGAGACTGAATACTAAAACAAAAAAGCTTTTTAAAGCCATTTGAGATTGTGACATGTGACCAACTACTGCAGCTTTCTATATTTACACTTCCCCCCTGATTATACCCTTTATATCAACTTGTTTTTTTTTTATGAATTACAGTTCCTGACACCCAAATCTATGGAGATCCCCCTTTTTGTCCTTTATCTACCCTTTCCCAAATTAAAAACTTTTCAGTTTTTTTTTTTTTTTATGGTGCTGCCTTTGAGGGATGCAGCCCATTCATTAGTGCGCTTTAGAACTGCTATACACATTTGGCGTGCTTTGGTGGTGCAGTGGTAAGTGCACACGACACCTGTATGGAGACCTTAATTGTTGACGCGGCCGACCCAGGTTCAAATCTGACCTGTGGTCCTTTGCCGCATGTCTCTCCCCCTGTCTCGTACCCCCATTCCTGTCAGCCTACTGTCAAAAAAAAAAAGGCACTAGTGCTTTAAAACAAACAAAAAACTGCTATGGACAGGCAGTGGCTGTAAACTCCAGGAAATAACACCTGAACTGAAGCTTGGTTTTAACAATTAGCAGTTTTGTTAGATCGTTGCCCAACATAATGCATAATCTCAGCATAACTCCTCCAAAACAGAGTAGAAAAACCTACATTGCCAAGGAAGGTTTCATCTACAGTGCATAACCTGTAGACAGAAATCTTGGCTTTTCCATCCTCGTTATTTGAAGACTAGTTTAGATTTGCTGCAGTCTTGGCAGAATCCTTTTTATTAGAATAAAAAATCTAGAGAAGTTATTTTCTTTCACGCTAAGCTAGTGTTTGAGAGGTGTGCACCCAGTCATTTCCCTTGAGAGGAGAAATGAAGTGTGTCCTGACGTGCCGAATGCTGAAATGTCCATCATCCTAACAGGAGACCCCTTTCCCTGCACCTCTCCGTCTCTGGTTGGAGCCTCTGTGTTGACCTTGCTGACGTAAAAAGCCTCGCTCTCCCTCCTCCCCTCGCAGTCGTGACTCACCTGCTCTCTGATCTTCTCCCAGTCAGGAGCTCATGATGCATAAGACGAGGGCAAGGCTCCCATGGATGTGATTGGTGCAACAATGCAGGAAAAAAGAAAAAAGGACAACTGCGTAATTTTCAGGGCAGTCTGCCTTCAACTGAGCAGCATGGATGCCTGACATCAAATATTTATCAGGGTGGTAAAGTTTCTGAAGGTACTGTATCGTTTTAGACATTAAACAAAATTTTCCCTAAAAAGTCTGGATTCCCTGTTATTTTATATTGACCGTTAATTGATTTTGATACAGACTTTATTCTCTTCATAGAAATTAATGATGCTGTTCTGTAACAATCTGTTTTTAGGTGATTTTGATTAAAAGCAAATTGATTTTAATTGTCAATCTTTCTCTAGATTGTCTTATTAAATACAACACAAATAAATTAACCCATTATACCTTTCTTTTCCCCCCCGTTTCTTCAGGGTATCAAAATATAGAACAGGGGTTGGCAACCTTTAAGGCCAAATAACCTTTTTTTTATTCTTAGAGCTAAGGAATAACCTAACAACCTTCCAAAGTGGTTTTTCAAATCACCTTGTATTGTAAGGTGATTAGAGTCCTCCAAATAAACAACAAATTAAGGGAAACAAATCTATACCCTCCTTAAAAAAACAAAATTAATATGTATTGACTAAGCTTGTACCATTAATATAATTCTGTTGCAGATATTCTTCAAAAAAATTGGAATAAGATCCTAAAGAAAATCTGCACAAAGCAGTGTTTTATAGGAGGAATTTCTCAGGTTTATATTATTTCTAAACCAAATGTAGTTACAGTCACAGGTTATAGTCCCCCTCCTTCAAGGATATACCCTTTTTAAAATAGGATGTGATTTCTTCCTTTCTGAAGAGCATCTCAAAAAACTGCAATTGTTTGCTGTATTCTTTACAAATGCAAAAAGAAGACAAAAAGGACAGACATAACCATACATGTATTGGACAGAAAATAGCCTAATGGGTGTGTCCCCTTCAAAAGACTTGGTTTCTTAACAGACTTGCTTCTCAAACTACATTTGTTTTCTCAGCATGCTTTGGGTGTTTTCTAATACCGGAAATATTTTCAAAAAGCTAAATTTGTCTTCTTTGTAAGCGAGAAAAAGGATGGATGCCTTCTTCAGCCAGCTGGCTGGCAGTGTGCAATAAAGGATGGGGGAGGAAGAGTATTGTCAGATCAATGCCACTTTCTTTGACAGCTACACATCTTGATAAACTTTGAATCACTAGAATTGTATGCAGAATTTTTTTATGTTTTTCAAAAATAAAAAAATATTGTATTTAAAATCTTCGTATACTTTGGTATCAGGAGGTTGCCCACAGCTACTCATCTATGTGAGCACATGTGGAAGAAATATCCAATTAAAGGTTAAGGACAGGGATCAACAACTGAAGTCTGCTGTGTATTAAAAATGTTAACTAAAATAGAGAAATTGAGCAAAACAGATTGTTTGGGACACATTCTTTATAAATAATGAAAAAAATAAATGTAAACCTAAATTAAGATTTGCCAATGATGGAAGTCAGGCATCTCCACAAACCGATTACCTTCCCTTTCATTCAGCCCTATTGTGCATGCAGTTTGTGTTTGTTCTTGTACTATTATAATTATTACACACAAAAGTAGATTAAATACAGAATTATCCATACATTTGCTTTTTTCCCCACTTTAATATTTTACACATCACAATGTGCATTAAAAACTGCCATCAGGGTTCAGTAAAAACAAAGGTAGCTGGAGAAACAGATTGAGAATGGGGGGTGGGGTTTGGGCTGGATGAAGGGTGATGGTGTCCGAAACGCCCGGTGCAACACTTGGCCATCTGATGAAGATGAAAGAACAGGGAGGGCGGGAAATAACCAGAACCGGATGACACAAGAAAAAAAAAGAAAAGAAAAGAAACATCTTCACAGCAAAGGCCTCAGTCTCAGAGCAAACAGAACTTCTCATGTCGTCCTTCTTAACCCAGACCCCTAAAACAAGACTACGCAAGCCAGGGGTCCGGGGAGGTGTGGGCACGTCAGTGTCAGCAGTTTCATTCCCAGCCGTGAAGACTCCAGATGAAAAAGGGAAGAGGACAGAGGACAGGCTGACCTGAAAGAGAAAGGAACAAATCAGAATCTAACAGATTTTTTTACCCAAGAAACAAAACTAATTCGTAGTGTTAGAACGGAAAGAGTCAACCGACAGCGTGAGAAAAGACACAAACATCCCACAACCCACTTTATCTCACTGGGGATGAGTCATCGCTTGAACAAATTAATACACAGCATCTCTTCTGCACTGCACCTATGACAAACAGCTTCGCTCTGATTGCAAGACAGAGAGCAGCTGTGGGTGGTAACCGGAAAATTGTGTAAAGTGCTTGAAGCTTAGACATGTCCTACTTGGTTTGAAGAACGAGCCCTGACAACCAGTTGAAATATTGACAGACCAGTTGAAAGGTGTTTTTGTGGCATAAGAGAAAAAAAAAAAGGTACAAAAACAGTCTTGCATTTTTCAGGAAAGTGGTGATGAGTCAGAGAGCTGCATGCTGAATACCAACACCGACTGTTTCCCTTCTCCTCTCCACTATTGCACATGTTTCTAACTAGTTTTTATCTGGATCTGCAGCATTAGGGTGCAGCTTTTAAGGCGTTGAAACACTTACCAGATGGGCTGCTGTTGTGGGAAAAACAAGGATCAGAGGGCTGTCATTGCTGTTTGCAGGTGGAGAGCTTGCGGATTTTGCTGGCTGTGGAAACTCCTTTACGTGAGGGGTTCGACGAGGAGGAAGACCTGCGTTCAGCTTTGGACTTGCTGTTTAGAGACCCCCCTTCTGTCCCATTCACACAAACTGGCTTGGCTACTGCTGGGCTATGGTCTGCATTCCCTTGATCCTGGTACTCCTCAACCACTTGCCCTGAAATAACACAAAACAAAACACCCAACCATAATCAGCCGATGCCCCTTAGAATGAAAGAAGCAGTTTTAAACTGATGGTCCAAGAAGAGGTGCTGTTAAAGGGTTGGGACCACTCAATGTCCTACCTGCTGTATAACTCTCTTTGCGTCTTAGTTTAAACCTAGATTATTGTCACTTGGATGGTGAGACCATCAGCTCCTGAAAGTTGCCAGGTGGTATTTCTACATCTTAAAACACCTTCACTCTCATCTAATCTGAATGTTCTTTCAGAGGGAGATGGAGGTAGGAGTCAATGCACCACCAATGATCCCAATTGTGAAACAAGAAGAAAAAAAAACTAAACCTAAAACCTGTTTCCAGGAATTTTATGCTTAGCTTATTCGACCAAATGTAAGTCTGAATGGAAACTTTAAATGTTCTGCATTCAGTAGTTGTTTTACTCAGGAAGATCATCGATGATGCACCACCTCCTACCTTCAGTTATTCCACTGCTGTTCCTTCTGGCAGCTCTTAAAATACACAACCATCACTGCATTCAACAAACAAGACAAAACGTAATGGCTTAAAAGAAGCCACTTTACAGACTTCTGTATTTTTGCAAATTTTAAAGTAATATAAGAAGCACAATCTGATCAGGGGAACTACTACTCAACAGGTTGCTGATTTAGGATTTTAACTTTGTTTACTAATTGCTTAAATTTTTCCATCTTAAATATATTTCAAGAGAGGTTTGTCTACTTTTGTTTATCATGTTTCACTTTAAATGATCAGTTTCCTGTTCCACAAGAAATTTCCAAGCTTAGTAACAAATGTGTTTGCAGTCAGTGTAAATAAAGACAAATCTATTGCAAACAACTTTCCTTTGTAAATGTTTTAAAGTTTCACAGAACAAAGTTTTTTTTGTTTTTAAGATTGGAGTCATTATAAAACAACACTGTATTTTTAGCCACTAGGGAAACCAGACCTGTAACTTTCAGTTTTAAACCCCCTAAAAGAAACCGGCAACACAATATGCACAATATGCTATAAGGTAATATTTAATCTACGAGTGTTGGAGAAACACAAATTTACAAGACAGGAGTTTTAAATCCTATCATTAAAGAATCAGAAAATCAGAAACTTCAATCACTCAGGCTTAAGATGTTTTATCTGCAGCACTGAGAGAGAACTTCAGGTCACAAACCCACACGAGACAAAAAAAAAAAAACCTAACGGATAAAAACAGGAAATCCATCAGGTGAAACCTTGATGTCATTTTTTGTTATGAAGTGTGGATGTCTTAGTTTGTCACCATGAGCAGATGGGGCTCTGAGAAAACTCCCACACACAAAAACTGTAATACTTGCTGAAATTCACTATGAAACAAAGATCGGAAATCTGCTCTTAGAAGAAAAAAAAAAAAGCCAAGAGGTTCTTTAATGCTAAAGCAAAAACACAAATAGAGCTTTATGTTATCATTCGAGCTCACACTCATTCAAATGAAGCTTCCTATGAGGGACAAAGCCCTGTGTATGTGTGTGTGGGAGTAAGCCTTGGAAAAACCATTCATAGTCCCAAACCGAAACCCTTTCAACTGGACTATTTATAGTTTGCTTCATTCACATTCTGCAGCTCCGTTTGGTTTTTATGTGGGGCACCACTTCTAGATGCCCAACACTGACTGCTGCATTTACATTACAGGCTGTTACCTAGCAACAGACTTGAGGATATGAAGTCTTAGGTGGGGGTAGTATGATTAAAAACAGTCAGAAAACAAGTTAAAGCATTCTGTTAATGTCTCTTCTCCCAAACATCTATCAACAGTACAGCTCATATTAACAGCTAATTAATAGAAACCTTTCTGTTTAGAAGATGAGGAAACAGATGCAGCTTGTTCCAGATGATTGGCAAAGCCCACACACTAGCTTGGTTTGGAGAAGGACCTTATGCCCAGTGGACCCTTTCAGTCACTATTCATTTTCAGTAAGAAAGACAGGTTCACTTATTGGCTGCCTGCATTCCACATTAAGGCTGGATAACCTAATCCGTTTAATCATGATTAATTGATCATTAAAATACTCCTCCACTATTTAAGTAATCAAATACTTCCTAACTGAGGTATACAGACTCTAAAACCTGTTATTTGCTGACTCATTCAGAGCCTTAGTAGAGAAAACTGAATAAAAAACCTCAGCAAAAAAGATTAAAGTAGAAAAACTTCATTGTAAAGTTGCTCAATCAGCCTCACCTGCTTCAAAGTTATTTTTATATCTGATTATAAAAAAGGAAATCCAATTAATCCATTAGAAATTGGTTAATTTCCCAATATATTTTCCCTCCCTAAGGAGTTCATCATAAGTTACTTTCTTGGTTTGCGTCTTTGTAGAACAAAATGCTACACACTACCAGGTCGAGTACCACAACTGGCTTTAGCTTGCTACATTTAAAGCATTTTTGCTAAATTCAGAACGGCTCACGTGGATTTACATTTATAAAAAAGAAAAATAAGACCAACCGTAATTATACTATAGCCCTACTAGTTACAAAAAAAAAAAAAAAAACTATCTGGACTGCTTAATTATTGATTGAGGATCAAGAAGCTAACTTTGATTAATCAGCCTGGTGTCATTAATCATCTTAAAAAATCCTCATACATATTAAAGTCCAATAAAAAGCTCATGACTACTTCAACTTTGGTTTAGAGGAGGAGATGTTAGACTTTCAGTGACAGTTGAACCCAACAGAGGCTATGACCAGTCTTACCTGGCACTGTGAAGTCCTGAGTGTAAATGATCTCATCCTCTCCATCATAGAGCTCGTCGTCGTCATCCTCTGTGTAGCCGTGCAAATCCTCTAAGTAGGGAACAACTGTCATACTGCGCCACTGGTCCCTGCTCTCTGCGCAGCCAGGGATGGGTACTGGGCGTTCAGATGGAGGATGTTTCTTCCGTACCCAGCTAGTAAGGAATAAACAGGGAACAAAGTGAATGTAAATACAGGAGCTGGTGTCTGTCCTAAACTATTTTAAGTCAACTTTTGGATATAGCTTCATTCAAATCTGGCACAATTTCCTCCATAATGGCGTAGTCGTTAAAACAAAGTACATCCTCTCAATAGCGCATAAGAACTCCATGAAAAAGCAGAGGCCTTCATTTAAGAAAACCAGAGAGAGGGTCATACCAATTAACAGATGATAAAACAACACAAGACCTTTATTGACAGGATAAATACAGACAGATTGCCTAAATGATCTCCAAAGCAGCCTAAATGCTTTGGAGATCAGAAAATGTCTCTTGGGATATGAGGCTAATGTTGCAGAGTTGCAATGATCAAAGCTTCGTCCTTCAAAAGATAAGATTGAAGATGAGTTGGCCAAGTTTCATAAAACCGCAACATCACAAACCACCCAGCAAAGACAAACAAACAGTATATTAGAATTATATTGACTATTAAGTATCCCATGACCACCTTACAAGTTGACTATAAATTTGTCTTTAACCAAAATATTGAATAGGTGTTAATTAGGCTCTTATTGTGGTAGTTAAAAATTGGTCAGACATAGCAATAAAAAGTAGACCGGTCATGTGGTATTGGTTTGGTCCTGCAACAGTGAATGTGACGCAGCAAAATAAAATAAAAATAAAAAAAAACTAAAGCAGTAGTGCAGAAACAATTAATTGGATTAATCATGAGTAATCGATTATTGAAATGATCATTAACTAATTTAGTAAGCAATTAATCGTTAACTGGAGTTTAGAGTCTCTTAAAAACATGCCTTTAGCTGATAGAGCGACACACTTAGCCAGCAATTGCAAAAATTGTAAAAAAAAAAAAAAAAAAAAAATAAATGTATTTGCATTTTAGATTTAAAAAAATAAATCTTGTCCGTCAATCAATATGCTCTATCCAGAACTCAAGTGGAAACGTTTTAGTTTCATCTGGTTTAATTTTGTAAAAAGTCTCCTTTAAGGAACCTTTGGCTATCCGACTATTAATTTATTCATCGAAAAATAATTGATTAGCAAAATAATTGTTAGCTGCAGCCCTTTGAAGCAGAGAAGCGCTGTCAGCACTGTGGTTGGTCTTTCACGGTGTCCAAAGGAGAAAGAAACGTATATTATTGGTAACTATTACCTTCAGCCCTAACAGCAATATTATTATGGGCTATAGACATCAGTTCATATTTTCATATCAAGGCTTCCCTAATTTCCAAGTTTGTCCTAGTAAATTTAATGATCATGGCTTACAGATTATGAGAAAAAAAACTTAGCGTCTTAGAAATGGAAGAAATAAAATTAGCATCTCCACAATGTTTATAAGCAGAAGGAAGTTGGAAAATTTATAATAACGAGGACAGTTCTGTGTGAAAAAACATGATGGACAAGTGATAGGTCCTACTGGCGAGAATTCCCAAATGGAAACATCTCTGCTATCTCTGCTTCAACATACGAGGTGTTGTAAGCTTACAGTCTGTGCCCTAAACACCCCCCATAGTTGGTCACAATATTGGGTAGAGGGGAGTAACCAGCATTGAGTATAAAAGCGGCAAACACTGCGTTCTATGCCCTTCTTTGCTGTGCAGAACGTGTTAAGTATACCCCAGCCTCTACCCTCGTTGGTGGTGGCTGTCAGTGAGTGTCCTTTTGACATCTGTGAGGTCAGCAGTCTTCCCCGTAATTGTGAGCTCTGCTGACCATTTCAATGCTTAGCAACCATTTGCAGATATCTTTGAGCTCATTAGCCGATAAGAGTGTGACACCGTGGGTTTTGAATATTTCACTATTTCCCTGGTCTAATTTTTTATTGTGTTTTGGTACACAAAGTAGATCCAGTATTTACTGTAAGGAAGAAAAACAGAAACACACTTACTTGTGTTGCCTGATATTTTGTATGGAAAACCTCTTTGCAGGATCATACTCAAGCATTCCTGCAAAACATATTAAAGAGTGGATTTAATCACTTTCATTAAAAAAAAAAACTTTACCTGCTTCTGCTTCCTGAGTGTTGGGAAGATGTTCATAGCACTTAACAAGAGGAGTAAAGCACGAGGTACAAATCATTTGAAAGAATTAGTTATTGCAACCAAAGACCTTATAGTAATTCCCACAACCTGTGTTATGTCAATAGTAAATGAGCGTCGGTAAGTAGCATATCACTCTAATATCATATTGTCTCTTAATTGTTGTAATGCAGACTGGAATTATGTGTACAGCAGAATTTCAGAGTGCTAATCTAGGGGTGACATGGTGCCTTTTTAACTAATGATGTTCCCGTCAGTCACCAAGCAGAAAAGGGCAGAATGCATAGAGCTGATCGTAGTGCTGTGCCTGCTGAAGGACACCTTTTGTGGTACTAGGCTTATTTTAGACCATGTAATTACGGATGGACCGTTCCTCATGTGCTGCGTCATCAAAGACACACGTCATAGCCACAAAGTAAGGAGACGGGGTGTTTTAAAACAGCAATAGATTGCCACTTTCCTCCATCTATTGTTATAGATTTAGGGCTCAATGCCAAGATTGGTAAAAAGGAGAACAGGTGGACTTCAGCTTAAATTTATATATATATGCAAACACATTTTACAATAACCACCAGAAACATGATCCACCCATCATAATTCTTATGTTATAAACCTGCACAGCAAAGCAACTATTTTCTTTTTTAGAGGGGAAAAAAGAATAGAAAAAAGGGGGACTACGGTGGAGTAGAAATATTGCCGTGTTCATTTCTGTAAGAGCAAAGCCCGACTATAGTGTTTATTATTCTACTCCTGGCTTCAGATCAATGGAAAACACGTCAGCAGCTGAAGGGATTTCTACTGTCAGGAGGAAACCAAGCATGTACAGCAGTCATTCTTACTTTCAGTGTTACAGCATCACCTACTGGATAAAAACTAGAAAGACCGCAGGAAAAATAAGAGGCAGAAAGCTCACTAAAACACCTAAAATCCTGGACAAATTGATAGTTCATATGATTATTTTCAACTCATTTATATAAAAAACAAACCAGTTTATAAATCTGCTGAATTTTGGACAAGGCAATCCCTAATAAAGCATCAACAATCATCTCTCTTCCTCACAAAAAAAAATAAGCGCATTGCTGGGGTCGATGAAAGTATTCACACCTCTTGTAACGTTTGGTCACATTGCAGCTGAGATTTTGTTGACAACATGAGTTCTACTGATTATGATGTGAAAGAAAACTATATTTTTTTATGCAACAACTATTCTGAAAAGTGCGGCACACATTTGAGTTCCACTTCCTTTACTTCAATACAAATCGATATAATTTAGTACACTAGTTGCCTTAGAACTACTTGAGCATGTACTAATTTTTAGGTATGAAAAGGAAAAAAAAATCTGCATAATTTCCCTTCGCTGGTATTGTTCTTTGATTTTACCATTATGTATTTTAAAAAAGACATTTAACTTTAGAGTTGAAACAAATACCAGATACAAATCCGTTGTAGCTTATGCAAGGTTATGCTGATAAATATCTTTAATATAGCCATTTTGACCCTTTCAAAAAATAAAAAAATTTGATGAGCAGACTGAGACCTCAGTAGTTAAGCACTGATGTATCCTCGAGGACCAGGACTGAGAACCACTCGCTTAGTCTGACCCTGTAAACCCATAAGTACTGCAGCAAGGTTTGTTTATATTTTTTTTAATTAACAGGATATCTGAAGTAATCCTGATTGTGTGCTTGTGTTAAATTACTTTTGTTAATAGCAAGCTGGTTAATTCCTCACAGCAGATATGCTGTTGCAGCTTAGGCTAAATATGAACTTGTACTTGTTGGTATGTTTATTGAAAAGTTGTTTACAGTCTTGGGTCTCCGGACGTCCCTTGGAAGACGGGGCTCGTTCTGTATTTAGAAGAAATGCTCCATGCTCTTTACTGAGATGACTAGAGTGAGATTTGCCTGCATTTCTGATAGAATAAATACAATTAACGGCCAAGTTGCTCCTGTTTTGTATTGCTGTCCCTTATAATCTACTCAGAGCAGTGTGTAGCAGCCCATCTGTTAAGTCAGGCCTTTTTCTTATGCATTATTCTGCTCTCCTAACCGCAATCATTACAAACTCTTACTGCTTGTCATGATTGCGTGGTGTGGGGGCACTGCCTTTGGCCGCGATGGGGGGTGGAAAGTCAAAACAGCTCCTTTAGAAAATGTCTGAAAGAAGAGATTTTTGATACATGCCTTCTACCTAACCTGAGAGGAATTTTCCTAAACAAATGGCAAAAAAGGGCTCTGGAGGCCTTGTTGTTTTTATTTTCCGATGTATTATAATATGAAACCCTTAAATGTCTCTGTGGGAAGGTGCTGCATCATTAAAAGGTATGATTTCGACCTGGATCTAGTATTTTTCATGTTTATTGAAAACAAGCATTCAACACGACGTTTACCTCTCAGCAGGTCTGACAGGAGGGGTCCACACTCCTCAGGAACAGTGTAGTCTCCTTTACCAATGTTTTCAAATAGCTTATAGATGTTGTCTCCCTCAAACGGATACAGACTTGTCGTAATGTTATATCTAAATGTAAAGAATGACCGGTCAGGAACAGTAGGGGAGGCTAAAATGATCAAACTAAAATGAAAACAGCATGGTAATTGTTACTCACAGTGTTACTCCAGCAGACCAAATGTCCACTTTAAACCCTGAAAAGGTGTCCAGTCCATTGGCGATCTCTGGGGGCTGGAAGGCTGGTGAGCCCTGACTCGTACGACATGTGTCATCTTCTGCAAACGGGTGAAGGGCCTGAAAAAGATGGAAATGAGGAGACTGTGATGAAGAATTTTATTAATATTTCTCTACTAGATGTATATTTGATTAACTACACTATGTTTTTGTCATTTAAATCAAGAACAAATGTATGTTGGAAACTAAACTTTGATTTATATAAAAAACTTTTAAACAAAAAAAACTAAACTTAGTCTGTAGACATTTATTTATTTTTTTTTTAAAAGACGTCTCGCAAATGCATACGTTACAATGTAAACATATCACATTTTAATCACTTTACAATTATAATCCTGAGGGTTTTTACTTTGGATTGTTCGTGACAGAACAACATAAACCCGTGCCTAAATTGAAAAATGAAGGGAGATTTTATTCTGACACGTGTAGGACAGGATAAATGCAGCTCTTATGTGAAAACCACAGAGGTTTGTTAGACAACATAGGAGAACAACCAGAATCAAAGAGGACAGGGATAGGTAGAGGTTTTGATTCTCAAACAACACCCCAGCAGCCTTAGAATTTTCTCTAAGGCTCCTTGTGTGTTGAATTGGCGCCATATAAATAAACTGAACAGAATTAAAATAGAGATGAACAATCCATCTAAATGGAATCACTGCAAACCAACAAAGTCATGGACCCCTAATAACTGACAGGTCAGGTAAGGTGGTCAGCAATCAGAGAAGCAGCTATCAGGGCCTGTATGAGAATTGAAATGTGGTGTTAGCGCTGCAGGTGGTGCTAAAAAACACAGTCCCGTTAGAGAAACATGGAGGCAGAAGGATCGTGCTGTGGAGACCTTTAGGAAAGCTGGTTGGCGAAGATAAATGGAGCTGGAGAAGACTTCAATTTAGGCAGGGGTTCACTTTACAGGAGCTGACTTTGGTTTTAGATTTTGCTTTCGCAAATGGCTGAATCATGTTTTTAGATATAAAAAGGTAGTGGAGTCATATCTCCAATGTTTTCCCAAATATCAGGAGGAAACAATGTTTTGATTCAATGCAAGGGACAGTGTGACTATTGTTACAAACCAATGAACCTGCTGGTGAAGACCGTCAGTCATCCAGGTCATAGTCATTCCAAAAAACTTACTGTTTTTAATTTTCTTTTTTTGGAATACCACTGAACCTGTTCAAAACAACACTGACAATATCACAAATCTTGTAAAACTTTATCCCTTTATGCTTTCAAAAACATAAAGGGCTAAAGAAAAATCCCACGTAGCTAAAAAGCGGAGATGGTTGATTTGCTAAAGACTAATAGTAAATAGACTTTGGCTAACCTCTGCGACTCCAAGGTCAGAGATTTTAAGAGATCCATCCGTAGTCAGCAGCAGATTTCCTGGTTTAATGTCTTTGTGAACGATTCCCTGGCTGTGCAAATATTCAAGTCCGTCTATGAGTTGGCAAAAGTACCTGTAGAGAAAAAAACGACAGAGAAAATTAGGTAATTATGCATGTTGACAAAAGGAAAAAGTCTTATTTTATGGATATCAACAAAAAATATTGGAAGATAAAACTAAATTAGAAGTTCTGTTTTTACTGACAAAGCATATAAGCAAAAAAAGAAAAAAAGCACTATGATTACAACAACCATCAGTCATTAGAAGCATTCTGAAAGTAACTATATATTAAACAGTCGTGCAGAGTTATTTTAACAGTATTGACCCTGCAGACTCGGATCTAAACTTAGGCCAAGAGAAGCAGCAGGAGAAGGGCTCAGACTAAATATAGCTTAGAGGCTCAGAAAAAGAGAGACTTGAGTAGGAATGGGGAGGGCGGGGGGAAATGAGGGGCTTACCCGTGAGCTTGAAATACTGGAAACCTTTTCTCCGGGACGCTGTCCAGCATTTCTTGCATTCCACAAACACAATACTCCATTACCATATACGTAAAATAGGAGTTGAGGATAATTTACTGCAAACACTGATACTTAAAACACAACTAGTTTTAAACCAAACAAAATGTATAGGATTATGGGTAAAAAGAAAAAAAAAAGCCTAATATATAATAATAAATGTAGATAAAACTCGATCACAAGTTGAAGGATATATTTTCTGCTTCTCTTCATTATAGAGTACGTCAACTAACTGGATCACATTCTTGTGTTGGAGTCTTCTTAGCAGCTGAATTTCCCTAGAAATAAAAAAAATAAATAAAGACATAATCAAGCAAAATGTGAATTAGAGCCTTGCCAGGTCATACTGGCAGCACATTTTGCTTAAATTAGGACAAAACTGTATGCATACATCAACAGCCCTGCAAAAAAGCCTCTGATTATAATTCATTCCACCAGTGCTGCCATTAGTTGAAAGTAAACTTTCACTTTTATGTACTAGGACCAAAACAAAAGTCTTTGCTGTATTTATAGTTTGCAATTCCTTCAACTGACTAGTTTATGTATTGTAGCTTTAATTTTATCAGTGTAGTCCATTTAATATGGAAATGGAGTTATTCTTTACAATTTAAGGACTTATTATTCAAAACATTAGATTATGATGGCAACAACACACGTTTTAAAATAGTGAGAACCGATCCCTTGGACTTGATTGCATCTTAACATTGTATTTGTTATTAGTGTTGTATATCAGAAATATAACAAAATCCTTTATTGCTCAAATAGTGTTGACATGGGAACCGGAGGAAAGTTATAAATCGATGTTTCAGGTTTTTAAAAAGCTGTTAGATTGCCTATATATCTTTTTTCTGCTATTTTATCAATTAAAAATATATTCCTGAACAATGTGAGCTTTGTTTATTTACCCTTTTTAATTTGGCTTACTCCACCAGAAAGACGACACAGGCAAAACAACAATCGCATGTGCGTACCCCAAAAATGAGTTTAAACAAAATTTCAAGAGAAAATCTGGTGCAGTGACAGTAAGTTACTAATGACCTCTGCAGGTGAATATGAAAGTATGCTACGTAGATAGCAGCTGCTTACACAATGATCTGATTAATACTAGTTCCAGCACACATCAGCCAGCCAAAATCTTTGGCAGATATCAGCTAATAAGTGCACGTGTTTCATTAGTGCATTCAGCAGCCATGCCCTGAGATCACAATCAGCACATGCATCAAAGCTCCCTCCATTTGTTATCCATTGTTAATGTTTATTTGATGTGTTAATGTCTATTTCTTTGTTTAAATCCAGACTTGTGCAATATTATGTTATTTTTTTCATGTAAATGGAGAAACCCTGCATCTGTTGATTTCTAATAAAAATCACAAGATAAAGGTGCCTCCCGAAGCTTAGAATGCTAATAATATTAATTACAATATGGAGGTTTTCTGATCTGCTAACGATGAGCCTTCACGTTTGCAGGGGGACTTGGACTATATTTTATAGATATCAGTACAACATAGAGACAATACTGTGGTTGAATACTAGGATAATGACATCAATAACCATTAACCCATATTTCCCCGGACATTCTTTTGCTTAAGAGTATCTTTACCACTCAGTGTAAACTGTATACACCAAGCATGATCAATAAAGGCCGTGATAAGGGGAGTGTTGGCCTAGTGGGTTAGAGCAGTGCACGTGTGGTCTGCAAAGGTTGCAAGTACCCGGCTTGATCCACTCAGCCTGCATTCTGGGTTCCTGAGCAAAACCCTTAACCCCCGATTGCTCCCTGGGCTCCACACAATGGCAGCCCACTGCTCCGCAAGGGGATGGGTCAAAAAGCAGAGAACAAATTTCCCAATTGTGGGACAGTAAAAGGGATTTACATTTACGATAAGCGACAATATCCTAAACAGGCCAACTATATATTTCATACAATATATACAAAGGAATGCAATATTGTGAAAATGTACACTTCTTTAAGTAGCCTCTGTGATTTTGTTGAAAAGGCACATTCAGTGGTGAGATTGGAAAAAAAAGAAGCTTTTTAAGTTATGCTGCCTTCAAATATTTGTCATTTTTATCACCATTGTATCAAAAAAGGAAGTGGGTATTGATTATTTTCCTAAGTATTTGATATATAGAATTTGAAATGTTAGTATCCTCACAATCCTGTAATGAAGTGGAGAAGTTACAAAAGTAACATTAAAAGAGTAAACCTCTGCAGCACCAAGCTGCTTGATGAAACCTCTCTTTGTTTAATACAAATAAGAAAGTTGTCTCTTCTCATGTTTTAGATCAGGGGTGTTAAACTGTAGTCCTTGAGAGGCGGTAACCTGCAGCTTTTAGATGCGTCTCTGCTTCCACCTTAATTCTGAGGAGATTCTTGTTCAGGTAAGTTGGACCAGGGACACATCTAAAAGCTGCAGGGCACCGGCCCTCGAGGATCCTAAATAAACCCAGAGTTGAGAGCAGCAGTATAAACAATAGTAGGGCTGAAACAATTAATAGTATTAAACGTGATAATCGATTATTGAAATAAATAATTTTGAAAACAAATAATTTAAATCAAATAATTTAGTAATCGAATAATTGTTAACTGGAGTTTAGAGACTGTAAAAACTTCTTTAAAACTTTCTTCTTATTATAGCAAAATTACAAGAAAAATTATATATAAACATTTTGCGTTTAAGATAAAACAAGCTTTTTCGTGTGTCCATATGCTCTATCCAGAACTCCTGAAGTGGAAATGTTTTAGTTTCACCTGGTTTAATTTCGTTAACAGTCTTCTTTCAGGAACCTTTTGCCATCCGATTATTAATTGAAAAAAATAATCTACAGATCAATATCAAATCAATTTGCAAAATAATATTAGTTGCAGCCCTAACAATAGCTAAGCTTTGAAGGCAGTTGTGCACCCAACCTGTTCTGTTTCTCTTTTTCAGCCGCACTAAATCTGGAAGAAATAAGGATGAAAGGTCAATCTGATGCTCATGTGTTTATAAACTGCAGGTATAAAACCAGCTTAAGGTAGATGTTCACTGCACAGTATATCTGATTTGAATTCTTAAAGACCATTTTCATTTCAAATTTGCAGACAACAGAAATTAACATGCACTATCAACCCATAGCTTGACAGCTGAACTGTTGAAAATACAGACTCTGCATCACACTAAAAACACCAAACCCAAAATACTGCATATTTGCACCATATATATTGAATGCTCTGAACTTCCATTTTTTTTGCATCATGTTTTTTCTCCAACACTGTTTACATTTGATCACTGCTGAACTTTGTGGAATAGAAATGTTAATTTACTGTCTGAAAGCTGTAATAAATGAAATGTTGTTTTATATACGCTGTGTATACAAAATGAAAAATAAAAGTTGTTTAAGTTTAAGCTTTATTAAACAAGCACATCATTATATGAAAAGTGCCTACATGCACAACCCCCATGTTGTGCAAAAAATATTTAAAACATCATAAATAACTTTTCAACCTTCATAAAATATTTTCATAACTTTTGTGATTATACGCCGACTAACTAGTTGAATGACACCGCTGTCATGACCCGAGAGTCCGTGTCGCTTTGCCAGCACTAAACAACTTTGAGGAGGGTGGTAGTAAACCTGCTTTACAAAACAACTACAAATGGGTAGACCTCCACCTTAACCCATTCGTTATAAAGATGGAAGTCTATACGACTACATTTCTCATCAGCACATCAGTCGCTGAAGAGTTGGGTGAGTTAGGGGGACGGTGGTGGCGGAATGCGATACAGAACCAAAGTTAATAGTTTCTTATTTCAACTACAATGGATTTACAGCCTCAATGATATTTGTCTTTAACAGCCACTGGAAACAGAAATGTAGTCCAATCCAACTTCAGGGGACTAGGACATCGGTCTTTATTTCCACAAAAAGCGCCAAAACCGAAAGTTCTTTAGTACTGCCTTAAACTTTGAGAGAACAAATAAGGTTAAAAGGGGTTAAATTGATTGCTGATGTTACAAAACAGGGTCCACAAAACACTATAGTATCCATCCTCACACAAAATGTACCCTGGATCTCTTTTGTGCCTAACTATTAAAAACCTGACAAACTGTGCCCATTCTGTGCCTTTAACACATTATTTGAACATGGTTGTTTTGGGCTTTGTGAGTCTCTTCCTTTTACAGAAACACACAAGCAGTAACAGATGCATCGCTGCGGTTTCTCTGTGCACATTCAAGAAAAGCATAATGAAGTAGCAGTTAATTATCTAGCCCTATTTATAGATGTAAACCGTCTTTGCCTTTCACTTGAACAAGCACATCTCTCATGTACCTCATTTTTGTGTGTTACTGCATCCCAACGGCTACTCCATAACACAAAGTAATATCTCTGCTGACACTGGAGGATCAGTGACTGCTGCAGTCCATCTGCAGCTCAGATTTGTACCGAAAGACCTTGTGTACTACCGGCCCTCAGGCTGCGGTGCTGACAGGACTGCAACACTCAGCGATACTGAAGAGACTATAGCGCAGCAACCACATAAACAGATCATCAGAACTTCAATCCACGCTCTGCTGGGCTCTGGAGGTGTGTTTGTGTTCATTTGCGTTCCTGTCGTTCCAGACACGCATTCACAGACTGTTACCATAGAAACAGAAGGGGCACTGCTTAATCAATACAAGCATGAACACGCCCATCCCAACAGCAACACCCTACAAACAGCAACCATTTCATTAACAAGAATACGGCATGCTGAACATGCACCGTAGTCGGCCTTCACAGGCAGACACTTCCCAGCAATTTACCCGACTATGCCAACTATTTAAGTTAAAAGCCAAACCTGCAATGTTTTAACTGCATTTCACTGTGCAACATAAAGGCATGGGTCAGCAAGTCATAGATACAACAGCATTATGTTTTTAACTATAATCCTGCTAATAATTAAGTCTTTCTGACGAAATATTCAGCAAACTGACAGAAAGCCCTCTTTTTTTTGTAATCCAACATATTCCTGCACACTCCCAGTTAGCTGACTGAAAGAACGCTCCCACACTTTCTCACTTACAGACACATTCAGCTGCCGAAAATATATTCAATTGCCAAGAACAATTTCCAAAAACCACAGTAAAAAAACAACTCTTTGGAGAAGAGGAGCTTACAAATATTGAACTGGAACCTGGGTAGCTACCAGTTATACACCATTAAACCACTGCCTCAAACCATTGGTATTACCCATTAAACAATAAATAAAAAAAAAAACAATGTTTTAGGTTTTTGGTTAAATTGAAAAAAAAAAAGAAAAAGAGAAATTAAATGGACATCATTATAACTTTACTCAAAGATTCACTATATTTTTTAGCAGAATTAGAAATGGGTATTACCTATATGTTTTTAATACACTAGATCAGTATTTCCATAAATACTGTGACTGGTAATACTTTTATCTTTTTTGTTATTATTAGGTGAAAAATATTTATTGCAACTGTGTACTGGTGCGATAAGGATAAGGCCCACAGACGGCCACTCTGGGTCCCTGAGCAAGACCCCTAACCCCAAACAATTTCTCCAATGTGAGATCAATAAAGTTTAATTATTATCAATTATTTTCAGTTAGAATATTTCCAAAACCTCAACTCTGCTGTTATGGCTGTTACCTCCACTGTGTACATTTGTTCAAAACACTTCCCATAAGAGCACAAAGACAGAACACCTACCTAAAGTGCTGGACCTCTTAGACAGGCATATGAATTTAAGTGATATTCCATTCCTGAACCATGGAATTTAATATGACGTCAGCCCACCATTTGCAGCTGTAAAACCTCCAACTCTCCTGGGAAGGCTGTGCACAAGGTTTAGGTGCATGTTTATGGAAGTATGATGCCCATTCTTCAAGAAGCAGATTTGTGAGGCTTTAGACTGAAGCTGGAAGAGAATGTTTGGCTCTTAGTCCCTGCTCCAATTCATTGCGATGGCGTTCTATTTGGCTGAGGTCTCTAACACCAAACTTTCTCAGCTATGTCTTTATGAATCTCGCTTTGTCCAACATTTACATTCATATTGAAAGAGGAAGGGGCCATCTCCAAACTACCCCCACACAGAGGCATGGATTTGTCCATGCAATCAGAATTATTTCACTGGAATAAAGGGACCACGCCCAGCTCCTAAAATATAACACCGCGATATAAAACCACCTTGAATAAACAGAACACAATTTATTCAAACAAGTACAGTTCTCGTGACACCTCCCAAACTCGGCCATTAGATTGCCAGAAGAAATGGGATTCGTCACTCCAAAGAAGGCGTCTTCGCTTGAGTCCAGTGTTGGGGTGCTTTAAACCACGCTTTGCTTGATACCTGACATAGTGCTAATATTTCTGCAATATATTGGGATTTCATCTTAAATCAATCCCTCATACTATCCCATTCCGAACTTGGAAAGTCAGATTGATCATTTGTAGCACCCCAGTTTAATTCTATAGATTATTAATCTGGGACTGTGAATCCATTGTTTGGGGGAAAAGGGGGTCATTTAGCAGAGCTTCCTTAACTGACTTGGCATAGCAACACCTAGTGTCTGCCTACCAAATTTTGGTTTTAGCCAATCACGGTTACAAATAAACTTGCACTTGTACTGAACTGAACTGAACTGAACTGAACTTATGTGATGGCACTAGCTATGCGTACGTCCTCCTGCACTGCCATGTATATTTTGGCTCAGCTGTAGGCTCAGCAACTCTTGCTTTCTTCATGTCGATATGTCCCCACTTAAACCATAATGTTGGTACATGATTGGACAGCTCATTTTGCTCAGTCTCAAATGATTGAAGATGCAGGACAAAATGGACTTGCATCTATTTTTCAATGAATAAATACTGAGAGAACTCAGCTTGTAGAAAATTCCTATTCCCATTCCTATTCCCACTCCGTGCATACAAAATGACAAATAAAGAAGTCTAAGTCTAAGTCTAAGAATGTGTTATAATCATCCTGGGAAGAAAAATCAGCTGGATTGCTGTAATTGACACCTTTATAGGTGGCAGAGTTGGTTTTTTTTTTTGGTGCCTAGTCCTGCTTCTCTTCAAGACATAGATACAGGCTCAGCTTTTCCTGTGACCAGTTGTATGTGCTCTCCACCATCCTTTTCGACATGAAAAGTGGCTCAGAGCTCAGCTGCTTAAAGGCATGCACTGTGCGATTTCTTTTCAATCGTTGCACGCAGCTGCAGCTCACACTGTACGACGAAATCCTGCGGTATTGTTGTACAGTGTGAGTTCACAGCTCACAATGTCTGAAGCACGATGCTCTGATAGGATCTACCTGCTCACACTGTACGTCTAAAAACCACTTCGCACTCAGCTCCGCAGTGAGACGGGGCTGCTCTGACTCGTCTATCAAGAAGCCAAATGAGTAGAAGAGGAATGTCAAGCTCACTAGAGGGAACCGTGCTGCCTTGGCAATTTGTGCAATTTTGTGTGCTGAGAGCCCTAAAATGAAAATGTGCAGATGTATTTGGACAAACACATGGCTGAGCTAACCTGACTACTACAGTCTGTCAATTTTACACAAAATGAACTCCATTTCACTCGCACCCCTGCATGCTTCTGTGTTTTCATCTGAGAGGAAGAAGAAGAATCCTTGTTTGCGCATGCCCAATGCGAATGACGGTCGACTGAAAATCAAATATGTAGGATTTTCTCCAAACCTCACGATTCCAGATCGGGAGGTGGGCGTGAGAGGCTGATCGCCTCTCGTTACCGCCTGTACACTACATGACCAGGCAGAAAGTCTGCCCGATCGGAAAATTCTCGCACGACTGGAAAGTCGCCCCGGAAAGGGCAAAAAATTAAATAAAAATTGCACAGTGTAAGCCTGGCTTAACAGCTTTTCTTTGCTACACAGAGCCACCTATGGAGTCAGTTTATCATTACCTTTTCTGAGATAAAAAGTAATTATGGATCAGCGATACCCCAGTCAGCCTCAGAGGGCAGCTGCTCACACCAAGCCTAATCCTGCTGGAGATAAATGATGAGTAACATCAGCAGAGCTTTCAAAGTGGCTCATATGAATCATCAATGGGATTGATTTCAAGTGTGGTTTCTGTCTGGGATAAATAGTTAAATAAGATTTAGTGAAAAAAGAAAATGGAAGTCAGAAATGAACCCCCTCCACAGAAACCTAGGTTTTTGGTCATTGGCAATGTAGCCACAATAAAATACTAAATAATACTCTGATTTTTAGTTCAAAATAGCATATCAAACAGTGAATCTAACACTTAAACAACCCAAATGTTGGGCTGCATACTGATCAATACAAAACTTCTAGGTAACTTTCCTGCAACTTTCTTTCCATTCAGCATCTGTTTACACTCCAACTGCATGATAAACAGAAAACATTACCAATAGCTAAGGTGCTCCATCTACACTGGGTAGTGGAGTAAAACCGCTGCAGTTTACCCAGTGTAATATTTACTTCATGCCACGCCTCAGATATGATCTGCCCAAATGCTACAAATAAGTATTTTTCTGTTTAGAGAACACATTTTGCAGGCAGCATTTGCCTTCTGAAATGTGACCTGAAGTGTGTGGACAGGCAACTGCTTCCACTTTGTAAAACATGATGTACATAGGTACTTGTCAGCATCTAGAAATTAAAATCATTAACTTCTAGTTCTTTTGGGACAAATGAACTAGATAATAAACCTATATAAAAAGCAAGGCACAGCTCAACGGGGTGTACAGCACTCTATTCTACTCCAAGTAGCCTTTAAAAGCCTTCTGAGCACTATACAGCACTAAAGCAGTACTCAACCAGCATTGATGGGGATTGAGAACTACAACAAATATTATGACAGTTGGTATAAAAATGATAATCAATTAAAGTTAGTGAGGAAATCAGATAAAGCAAGACAGCTATTGAATACAGCCCTGTTCTCTGTATTAAGTAAAGCTTAAGAACAAGCAGAGCTTCTTTGGCTCCGAGTGAAGTCATTCTGACAGTTTTCTAGAGATAAGTCTATTATTAGCACAGCCCCACAGTGAAAGGCTGAAGTGATATTTAATAAGACTAATGTGATTAAAACTTTGGCCACTCATTAGTAAATGGGTAAGGCAGAAAACCCATTGATATGTAGGATAACAGATAAATCTTTAAAAGGCTGTTATAAAATTTTAAAATTAATAACTGTCAATCACAAAAACATTTCTTTTATGAAATTGATAAACTTAAGAGCTCTTCCCAGATAAAGAAAAATAAAACAACAACAATTTCTTCCAGAGAATGTTCAGGAAAGCCACCAGAAATAATCACTTAGGACATAATTAAACTTTTTCTAACTGCATAGTGCAGGAAAAAACAAACAAATCCATAAACAACATGACAATCATTACAGAATAATATGTGAAACAAGCAAGCCCATTCATAGTAAGAGTACTGTGAAACACATTTTGACTCAAAGATTAATTAAAATCCTCACTGCAGTGACCAAAACCAGCTGGAATGATAGTATGATGAGAGTATTAATTCCCTCTAAACATTTTCATGTGACAGCTACAACCTTCAATTAATCTTTTTTTTTTTTTAAATGGGATAGAGCAACAAAGCAACAAAGATGTGTGGGAGCATATGTTGGTGCAAGCTGTAAACTACACAGATTTGGCCTTAATAAATTTATAATTATTTCAAAAAATCATGACAAAAATTCCGATAAAAGGCAGCCAGAGAATGGAGTAAACAAATGCTGCTCTGATTAGATGAGAACAAACATGAGGTCTGCCACACACAAAGGATATGCTGCGTAACACCCAATCCCAGAAAGAATTAGGCCTGAAACAATTAATCGGATTAATTGATTATTGAAATAATCGTCAATTCATTAAGTAATCGATTAATCATTAACTGGAGTATAGAGACTCTAAAACATACCTTTAGCTGACAGAGTAACCAACCATGAGCAGCAATTATACCAAAATTATAAAAAGAAATAGGTAAACATCTTGCAATTAAGAAAAATCTTTTTTGTCTGTCAATATGCTCTATACAGAACTCCTAAGGTGGAAAAGTTCTAGCTTCACCTGGTTTAATGTCGTAAAAAGCCTTCTTTCAGGAACATTTTGCTATCCGATTATTAAAAATAAACGACAGATGAATCAATTTGCAAAATAATTGTTAGTTGCAGCCCTAATAAAGAATCAGAACTTACTTTTTTACGTTGGCTTCTCCATTTGGAATCCTTCTAAGCTTCTTCTTCTTTAGTATCTTGACCGCTCTGCGACAAAGTGTCTCTGAGTCCAACATTTCTTTCACTTTGCCATAAGACCCTTCCCCCAGCAGATCCCCCATCAGATACTTTCCAATCATCTTGGCCCTCTTCCTCCGTGGCTGATAGATCACCTCGGTAGAGTCAATGCGGTGAATGAAAGTATCCATCTCCATGAGTTCATTGTCATTTAGATACTCAAGATGAGGCAGGTCGCAGTCACTCATGATTGCAAGATTTACAACAGCTTAATCACTATGCTCAACAATGGTTAGCAAATGGCTACGATGGGTACGGAAGTGTGGTTTGTTGTTAACCTTTTAGCACTAAATGAAGTAGATCCATTAGACAGGATGAATGAATAACAGGATGAAAAAGACTGAAAATAGATAAAGGGGAAATAGGGCCTGAGGGTCAGGAAACGGGTGGATGAACAATCTGAGATCTGTAAACATTAGGGCTCCTTTTACTCAGGGGCAGGGGGTAAAAAACAAAAAACAAAAAAACAAACAAAAAGGTGCAGAACAAGGTGGGTCCAGTGATGTGCTAGAACTTAATACTGCTCATTATGAACTAGGTTTATTGAGATTAATGCTGAACTGAGACAGTTTTGCTAATTTATTTAGGCTTTTAATACTATTCACCTTCCAGTCAAGGCAACAAGTCTTTCTTTGAAACCTTAGAGCCGTACATTTCTGTCAGAGGTCCTTACAAATGGACATAGTTCCTGCAGTGTGTATATAGCCTGATCCAAATGTAGATCAACAATCAGAGTAGTAGGAGCGTCTGCCACTAGTGCCAATCAAGCTCCCAAAGGTTGACTGGACCATCCAATATGTTGAACCGTTCTTAGGTGTCCTCCATGTCACCACAGTTTCCAGAGCAAGTCACCTGAGGAAAATTTTCATTCAAATTAGTTTTAAGTTGCAATTAAAAAAACAAAAAAATTGGTATTAGGAGTGTACCTACACAAAAAAGCCTAGTATGTTCATCCTATTAACTTTTTTTGCAATAATTAGGCAGGACTAGTAGTAAAAATGTTTAAAGAGAACAGACGTGAAGCAAGAATGTTAGGCTAAAATAGTCCCCACCCCTTATTTAATTTCATTGCTTATCACAGCATATCTATGGAGGACCAACTCTGCCACATCTAAAAATAAATATCGAAATAAACAAATGTTCATAAATAAATAAGCATTCAATTAATTACCCCCAAAAATACAATAAACAAATAAATGTAGGTAGAAATTAAATCATACAGTGAGACATAAATGTATATATCTCTTTTAATTAGCTTCTAAATAGTGTTTAAGAAATAAAGAGGATAAAAAAATACAAAGAATAAAAATATTAAATCATGCACATAAATAAGTACATAAAAAATAAGTAATAAATAAAGTTTAAGATTAAAGTGGACAATAAATAAATAAGAAAATTATTACAAAGGTGAATAATTAAAGAAGCTAATTAAAAGAGATATATAAATGTAAGTCTCACTGTATAATTTAATTTCTACCTACATTAATTTGTTTATTGTATATTTAGGGGCAATTAAATGCATGCTTATTTATTCATTGAGCATTTATTTACTTTTGTATTTATTTTTAAATATGGCAGAGTTGGTACTCCATAATATTCAACCCAAATTCAAGTTAAATTTTACAGAAATCACACATGTACTATGTTAATAAAAATGTTCAGCAACAAAATACTGGGGCCTTCATAAAACAGTTAGATACAAAATTTAGGTAGGTGCACCAAATAATATTTATGGGATCAGAGTAAAGGGGATAAGTACGACAGCACCTTTTTTGATTTAAATTTAAATTTGATTTAAAAAGTATTTTAAAATTTTCTTCTTTGGTTACTAAACAGCAATATCAAAAAACGCACATGTACATAATATGAAATTCAAGCTGAATTTTACAGTTCAGAAGAAACTGTGATGTCCATCATCCAACATTTGAAGGGTGCAGGCTAAGTTAGTTTAGCGACTCTGGATGAATGAAAAAGATTTCCAGCATTAAAGTTCTTAAAACGCCAAAACGTTCAACCGAGAGAACACCCGCCTGTTTTTATTTTAATAAAAAACAACATAAAAATGTTTGCTTTCACCGACAGCGTACAGTAGAACATTAAGAGGGGGGGACGAACGAAACGTCGTCACACAAGTGTAGCTAAGGGCTGGATATGCAGCAACAGAAGTAGCTATCCAACTTCATTTGCCGGTGAAGCCATACAGGCTTATGAGAGCGTTTTCTTTCATCTGCCTGTGTTGCATTGTGTCCATTCAACAGCTGGACCGACATAAGCTTTAGCAACATGTGCATTCACAGAAAAGACACACATAAAATACAACAGATGAATCAAGCTAATGCGAGCTAACCCTCAGCTAGCAGGACGCTCGGATTCCAATGTAAACTGCTACCTAGCCATTTAAAAAGCTAACTAGCTCCTTCTGCAGACTCTAGCTGATAAGCATGCATCGGCAATAAGGTTAACTCACCCGCTGAGTGTCCGTCCGCGGAAAAAGCTGTTTCTCTCTCCGTCTGACACAAGACTAATGCATTTTTTCGGACTATTCGTGCTACTCTTGCCTCTCAGGTTGTCGCCATCTTGTTTACCTCCCCCCTGAACTCGCCCCACACGTTACTGCGTCAAATCAAAGTTTTCAGGGAGGAAAGCGGCTGCTGACAACGACCTCTGCCACCTTTGGTTCAACTTATCATTTAATTAATTAACAATTTCCACTAATACCGGTAAATTGATCCGGCCGTTTTTGTTGAATACATTTAAATGACCCAATTCCTTATATATATATTTTTTTTATCAAACTAAAGTGTCATTTTCGTTTCTTCTCCCTTTTTTGGTCAAGGGCGGCGCAAGATGGGGGACCAGGGGTGGCCATGGCCACCCTTGGCCAATCATTGATCACCCCTATGGCCACCCCTACCATTTATTTCCCTCTAATACAGATGGTGGCAACAGTAATAATCTCAAGTGGAATTTTCAAAACATTTAAATTTTTCATACATTGACAATTATTTGACAACAAAAACAATGTGGTTTATTATGCACATCAATATACTAACATTAAAGAAGATACGTACAGAATTCAACCAGAAATAGCTTTTGTGTTTCATGGAGTAAAGAGAAAATTATGTCTCTGGAAGTTATCTAGGAGTCTTCAGTGAAATCATAGATAAATAACTATAAAAAAAAAAAAAAAAAAACGTATTAAATAATCAATTTATGTAGATATTAGTAATTGTACATATACATTTTATGCAGAATGATTACTGATAAAAGTAGGTAAACAATGACAATGGAAAAGATGTTCACCCAAAACTCAAACCTGAAAGAATTTTATCCACTATACCTTTTATCTAGAAAGCACAGATGTTTGAATATTTTCACCTATTTGTTAGCAAGGATGTTGGAAAGTATAATTTGTTTTTATTTAGAAAATATGGATGTTTTGTTCGTTAATTTTCCTGGAACAGCGTAGATTGACCGTGAGGTTTTGGTGCCTATCTACTTTCGGCCACCCCTCAATGTACATTGGTTATTGCCTGGCCACCCTCATAAAAATGTTCTGGCTACACCTCTGCTTTCGGTAGCCATTGTTAACATTGGGAGTCTAAGCAGAATTTGATATAGGGGCCCCAAACAATCAACCATTATATTAATACTTTGATCAGGTTTTTGCTTGGTGTGTATTCAATTAATTTAGCTGAGAAAAACTTTTCACAGAAAATGTTAAATTATTCATAGAAAATGTATTTAAAGTTGCAAATGATATAAAATAACATTCACAATAGATTAAATAGCTTGATAAATTATTAATAAAATATGTTAACACTGTCTCCAGTATGATTAAAGGTAATGCTTGATGAATGGATGGATGGCGAGATAAAGTGAAAAATTGATGAATGGCTGCAGCAGCAGATGGACAAATGATAGTGTGGAAAGCTGAACATTTCTCCTCATTTTTTAGGCATCAATTAATGCCTCATCAGTTATAAAACACTGGTTGCACAATTTTTAAGTCTTTGAATAGATTAATAAGCTTTTCCCAGCAGGGACGTCCACAATACATCTTTTTCATTTACGATAGGATTCTGATATTGCACCTTTGAGAAATGACAAATACTAATATGACCCAATACGATATCAGAATGAACCATAACCATTCTTTTAATACTTATTTTTAGTGTGCAATGTTGAAAAAGGTTTGATGAAGTGATGTTATTGAAATAGGGAATGATAGGCAACAGCAGGTATGAGAACAAATGACCCATTTATTATTAACCAACAATTTGAGATATTAGGTAGAGACCAATTTAATCCAATATTCATTTTTTGGCTGATATTGGACCCAAATCGGATAGGGACACCCCTAGTTCAGAGTCTGGGGAACACTGAAGTTGAAAATGTAAAGGTTTTATTTGGTAGATGAAACTGTCACTACACATCTGAACATGAGAAGCTGTCAGCTCAGTTGATCTATCCTAAATAAAATTTGAAACTTTTGTATTCAGAAACTGGCATGCTATATACAACTCAGAAATGTTTTTGTATTGCCTTATCCTATCACTTTTTACACCTAAAAAAAAAAATGAATTCCCATAGTTGACCATAATTCCTAAAATTGTTCAAACTATATCCTATAGAAAATACAAAACATTTTACGAATGAAAATAAATCCACAAGGTAGAAGGGATCCAGTTATTTAAATGGAAATAATATTTATTTAATAAGATAACATGGTGATAAGGGGACCACAGACAAATGCCATATCAGTGATGCAAACAACCAAAGCAATAATGCAAACTAAAGAGAAGAAGAAGAAAGCAAAGTGTGGCAACTAAACAAAGGCTGATTTAAGTCAGTAAACATAGTGTTTTAGGGTTAAAGATTTTAAGATGCACTATAGCTTACAGGCATATAATACAGTAAAGCCCAAATAATTTCATGTCCCTAAACAATTTAAAATGAGTATCTATTTCAGCAATGTTTATCTTCTAATTGTAACCATATTAATATTTTGGATTGTCCAGCTGGAGTCCAGACTTGGATCTGACGGAGGGAGTTGGAGATATGTGGGATGGCAAGGCATTTCAACCTTAAGCAGTTGAAGCTCATTGCAAAATAGGATTAAAACAACAGTGGGAACATGCATATACCTGGTCAGCAACTAGAATTTTAATTGCTGCTATGTCAATATTTACCCGCTAATTTGTAAAGAACATATGACACTTCCCTGTTACAGCATAAAAACAGCAATACCCCAGTACATTGGCGCCTTTCTAAGGTGCCATTTCAAACCAGAAGCAATTTTTATTTTATTTTTTTTATTAAAAAGGCTATAAATTTGTCTTTAGTATTAAGAAATCTGGCCTTTTCTCTTTTACTGTATTTTAAAACATGCTTAGTTATGCTAAATTATGAAACTTTTTGCTATAGGTCTGTAGTTTTACTCATTCCAGGACTTCTCCCGAGTCTAGTTGATGATGTGGCCAACAAGAGGCTCCTGCTTAGCTCAGACCTCTTGAGTTATATTTATCCCATGTAAACCTCTCTAGAGAATGGCAAACTGAAGGTCTGATTTCACTGATCTGTCACCCTCCCTATGGCTTGGCTGTTCCAGTCCAGTAAACACCTCTTACTAATACTGTGATCCGAAACCAAGCGGAAATAAAAGACAATGAAGGCATCAATATTATCTCATAAACACCAGAGCCTAGCACTATTTTTTCTCCAACGTTTCAAATGAATAGCATAGTTTCTTTCAAGATAATCAAGTAAATTAATTGGAAATTAAAAAATAAAACGCTGAATTTCAGGGAAAGTTTGTTTTATTGTAAACAATGGAGATTATGTATTGTAATAATTACACAGGGTCCTCTTATACAAAACCGTCATTTAGCTGAGGGGCGTAGCTCTAAAAGCCAAACAAAACTGGTGAGAAATAATGGTGAAAACACAATGATTTCAATCTATATATTTCACCATGTTACATAGATTCATCACAATGTAATGGACAGATTAGCAAATGTTTATCGAAAGCAGATATTTTAACGTGATACACCAACTTGTCCAAACCAGCTTTTCTTTTTTTCAATTTTGAAATGTTTTCATTCTTTCTTTAACAGACAAAAACTCAAAAAATGTATAATATCAAACATTTTCACTTTAAAACAAACAAAAGAAAAAGAGCAGCAGATGCATAAACTACCCTTTTTGTTAGAATTAACATCAAGCAACAATGGTAATAGTCCTCGGTATCAGTAATACGGCCTCCGTGGATTATTCTGCAAATAGAAAAAGCAAAACAAACGAATGCTTTATTAAATATGGCAACACCAAAAATCCAAATAAATATACAAAACATGCAGCATTTTACTACAGTAGGGAATTTTTTAAAACGTTCGGACACTACAATGAGAAATGAATGTATTTTGGGGCATTTTATAAATTGGACCAAAACCAACTGTTTTAATAAGAGAAAGTGGAAGGGAATTCAGACATAGTACAAAGCTGCAGTATTTTTTTTTTACCAGATTCACACCTTTGAGAAAAAAAAATCTATACAGTTTCAATTTTGTAAACTGATCTGTGTATTGGATTCAGCCCCTCTGACTCGGTACTGTGGAGAACTGGTCTTTTGGGATTTGGCTCATCAACTGTTGCCAGTCCTTCTTTGCAAAATAGCTCAAGCTCTCTTTGATTGGATAAAGGGAACCCAGAAACATCAGTTTTCAAATCTTCCACAGATTTTTAAATCTAATTTAGGTCTAGATTTTCTCGAGTCTTTTGTAGCCTCCAAAAACTTTTCTTCCACTTTTGTATTTAGATCTTTTCCCATCAACTCATCCCATCAACTACCATTGAACAATGTTCCCATTTCTGCTAAGGATAAACATCCCCACAGCACAAAAGAGCTCTGCCATGCTTTATGATGGCAATGGGTGATGTACAGGATTATTTAAATTTCACACAGCATTTTGCACTTATGTGACCACGAAAGCCGTCTTTTGTGCTACTTTCTGTTGGTCTATCACATAAAAAATCTCAATAAAATACAGTGAAGCTTATGTTTATGACAGGAGACAATGTGAAACTGTTCAAGGTGCATGAATATTTACATTCCATAGCATATATTTAAAATAAAACACAAAATATCAGCTGAATTTGTATTATATAACAGAAATACAGAAAAAAAAAAGTTTTTTACCAGGGGATTTGGCCTGAAGCGGTAGGCAAGCATCATCCTCTTTCTGAAAGCATCATACTCATCATCCCCTTTTGACAGCTCAGCTGGGCGTTCAATTCCAAACCCTGCCCCGTTCAGGGCGGTGGTTCCCCTAGAGGGTGACAAAGAGATAAACTCAAATTCCCTGAAGTGTTTTTTTGCCCAGAAAGTGCAGGCATACATGACTTTCAAAGAAATACAAAAATGTGTGGAAATGGTACAAATAATGATAATTCATAGCTATTTTTTGTTTTAAGAAACATTGCTAAATACAAGATAGAATAAAGGAATGCAAGGACATTATTAACATACATGTTTATAAATATGAACAAAGGGGAAATCTAAAACAGGACGAGAGCATACTTGTTAACAGGAGCTTTGATTCCCTGTCCTTCACTGCCCAGGCCTTCTCCTTCCTTCCATCCCATTTTCATGAGCATTTGGAAACCAAGATTCTCCACCGTCAACTTAAACTCTTTATACTCCGAATAGTCTGGGTCGCGGCCTTCCTGCAAGTCAACATTACAAAGTTGTGAAAACATGCAAGATATAAAACCGGTTCAGCAACAAAAGGACGTAATGGATATGAACTTTCCCCGGGTAAAAGTAGGGGAAGGTTTGCTTTAAAAGTTTATCTATCCCCATTAGAATAAAAAAAAAAAAAGAAAAAAAAGACCATCATCTGAGTGTGCTTAGTAAATGTGTACTTTATCTCACACTTCTCAATTTACTCAATAAAACATGTAGAATTCACAAGGGGACCAGTAACAAAAGAAAGTATATAGTTATAGGACAAAATCTAGGTTTTATATTTTTAAAAGTGTTTTAGAAAACATGTAAAAGAGTAAATGTAAAAAAATTATAATAAAATGGGTTAATTATTTTGGTTCCCTGTGCTTGAAATAAAGGGTGTAACTTAAGAAGTGTCCACATAACTAAATCAGTAGCTGTTCAGCTTGAAACTGTTTCCTCACAGGATTTATCATTTAAATATTTAAAGCTGATTATTGGTTTCACTAGTTATGTTAGGAGGCAAAGGGGATAAGATATTCTTTGTTCTGTTCCTCTTCCTTCAGATGTTCTAAGTTGAATTGTGTTTGTTTTGAGAAGAATCAAATAAATGTAGACAAATAAAATACAATAAATAGATTAATCTATAAAAATACAAATTTTTTAATAATTTGGAATTTATCATTTTTATACTTACATATTGCAAGAATGTTATAATTTGATAAAGATAATTAATTTCAGGTCTTGAGATCAATTCCTTAGCAACAGGTAAACTATGGACCTTTTTAATAATTTTATTTTCTAGTTTTAACTTGTCTTTTCTGTTTGTTTTATTGTATGTATTTTTTTTCTTATTGGCAATTACCGTTTTTGTCATCTCTTAATTGTTGACGTATGCAGCCCTTTGGTCGCTTATATGTGTGTAAATCCACTACATAAATTTTAAATGATTGATTTATACTAGGGGTGGAACGGTTCACAAAATCCACGGTTCGGTTCGATTCACGGTTTCGTGGTCATGGTTTTCGGTTCGGTTCGATTCGGTATATGTTGATTGTTACACCGAAATCCCATAAAAATGTATGAAATTAATGAAAAAATCCCCCAAAAAATATAGGATTGTAATTATTTTAAATGATTCGCGGAAACCCTGGATCATTTCCGTATGTTTTGCTGCTTTGAATTTAATCATCTCGCGCATGTTCCCTACCATCTCCAAGGGACTCAGAGGGGAGCGCACGGGAGCCACAGTGTGGGCTGTAGGCTTTGCTTTGAGCAGCCGGTCTGGAGCGCAGCGGGGGTTGCTGACGGAGTAGGAGGGATTTCGGGGTTAGCATGACATGTTGGTCATGTTGCTGTTAGCATAAACAAAACGTGTTGCACAATGCTTGTACACTGTTGCACTTTTATCCACAACTTTCTTTCCGCCGTCATCGTAGGTCACTCTAAATGCAAAGCGCTCCCATACAGCAGACCTATAAAGTGCTGCTGGTGCATCTTCCAACTCCTGTTCTTTCCCACTCGCCATTCCGACACAATTCTCCACAACAACTGATTTTTTTCCCCTGCTACACCCGGCTACGCTGCTTCACTTCTTCTTCTTCTTGTTTACTACTGGTGGTTGGTTTTGGTCACAGTACCGCCACCTTCTGCTCTGGAGTGTAAACGCTTCACCTATGAGAAAAAGGAGCAGCACATGTACTGAACGAAACACGCGAATCGAACCGAGACAGTCGAACCGAACGGTTCGGACGGTTTTCATAAATCGTCCCATCCCTAATTTATACACATTAATAATGTGGGTCATAATGTTCCTGATGCATCTCTGTATCTTTAACTGATGACAGAGATAATTACAGTAATAAAGATGGCTGCCATGAGGGTCTTTTACATATGTTTATTTTACTTATTCATTCACACTTGTCCTGTCTGAATATTTTACTAAAAAACCAAAACAAGTACATTGATTCATATCCTTGTTTAAACATCACAAAATACTCAAAAGAATATCTTTTCTCCCTTTCATTACTAAAACTACCTGAAGTATTTCAGATATAGCTTAAAGAGCGTTGAGAAAGCATCACTGGATATCTGTTTTTATAGCTATAGTTAAATTAGTTGCGTCTCCTGTCTTCATTCAATATTTTAGGACATCTCTTCAATTATAACATATCATTTTGCAATAAAACTGGTCTCTCTTTAGGGAAAATCAAATGTTTCAGATTTACCTGCACAGGTAACGTTTCATAAATGTACAAAGATAAAGGTTTAATATAGCTACCTGTCTGGACACATGTTCAAAAATAAACTGACAGTTTAAGCACTGTTACGAAACTCTAGTTTCAGTCCAAGTAATCTGAACAAATCCGCAATCTGTTAAATCTATAGAAACTATATACTAGAAGTGATGCATTTGATTAAGTCAAAGAAGAGCCAACCTTGAGTGCTTTGAAGGTCTCCATGAATTTCTCCAGCTCTTCAGGGGGAAGGAAGTCTCCAATAAAATGTTTCCCTTTCCCCATTTCTGTCAGAGACTCCGCCCACTCTGGGATTGTTAAAGAGAGCAAAAATTAAAAGGAAAGAATTAACAGTAAAAAAGTCATTATCAGCTGCTGCTGTAAGTTACAATGCACGTAAACATCTGACTGCATTTCTCTTGCATACCGCGAGTCTTCTCCATTTCCATCTGTCTCAGCTGATGCTCCCATGTACCGGCCTCCTGGTCCACCTCTTCGTCACTGTCATATTCATGCTGGTGGTCTCGAATGGCTTTCTCCCACAACTTCTGCATGTCTGCCATCGCACGTTTGTGCTTCATGATCATTTCATACATCTCTTGCATCTGTGCAGAAAAGACACTGGTGAGCTCTAAAAGACATTTCTAATAATCAAACAATAAAACACATGAGGTAAGATTCATGCATAGCCGTATATAGAACTGTGCTGAAAGTTTCATCTTAATCTTCTTTTCAGTACCTAAATAGAAAAAGATAAGCTGTACCGGGTCAGGTTGACCTAGAATTACCTATTGGTGCAGTTACTGAGGAAAACCCAAAGTTTGCCTTATTTAGTGTACAAAAGGTGCTCTAATCGAGTTGGAGGATGTTTAGAGTAAGTACATCACTTCCACATGTCTTCAAACATTGTTAACAAATAACCGTAACAATGAATGCATTATAAGAAAGTGACTGTGCTTTAGTGTTTGAACATTAATTTTATGTCCACTATAGGAAATCATTGCATTGCTTCTTATTATATTATGGTATTAAAGGGGAACTGGTCAGTACCTTTGACCAGTTATTGGGTATATTAACAGGTTAAAATTGAACAAAATAGGGCATTTTTGGATTGCTGCAAATGTAGCTTAATGCGTCTCAGTAATAGTTGTAACCGTCTACCTCCTGCTGTTCCTTGATTTGCCTCTTCTGGTCCTCGGACAGTTCCGTCACTCCAACCAAACCGAGAGGCTTTCCCTTCTTATAACCAAGACCACTCAACTCCTGAGCTAAAAGAGGTCATACGGAAAAGGTTTACAATTTTGACTTTTTAGTGATGTAGCTTAAAGATATACTGAAGTAAGAAAAGCATGTTGTCAAGTCTTCTATATTCATCACCTATAAAAAATACTCATGTATGCAACTACAAGAATAAATTAGCATACCAGTTAAAGAGGGTGTATTTGGATCTGGAACACTGATATCTTGGGGAACAACAATCGGAGGAATTGGCAACTGCACTTTGTCATCTTCAGATCCCCATCTGCTCTTCCTCTTTCGTTTAAGAGAAGGCGCTTCTGATTCTTGATTCCGAGGCTGTGGAGAGGATCCAGATAGAGAAGACCCAGATGGACGTCGAACGTCTGTCTTGGAATCCGCAGGTGGCGGTGAGGAGCTCTCAGACGTAGAACGGTACTCCTGTAGTTTCTTCCTGTAGAGAAGGTAGGCCGGACTTTGCTGGTCGAATAAAAAGCTGGAGAATAGAGAGAGCCGGAGAAATTTTCATTCAGATCAAAAAAGAAAGCAATAACATAAAAAATAGAATATTTTGCACAACAGTGCTAAAAACGCATAAGGACCTGAATGCAGGATTGTCTCTGTTGCGTTCAATAGCGATGGCTTCAACCTCTGGGCCACCTTCCGCCACAAACTGGGCCAGATTTTCAACGATTTGCTGGGTTTCCACGTCCACTGGGGGGGAGACTTTAAGCAGCCTATTAGTACTGGGACTCAATTCACACTCTACTACTGTACCGTACTCAACTGGCCCTCACACAGCAACAGTCTAGAGCCAATAGGGAATAAGAAGAGGAAAGGGGAGGAGGAGCAGGGGGGACAGGGCTGGTGAATGGGGGTATCTTTGAATGTGAGGCTTTAACACAATAAATCAAAAATATTAAGCTACATAACAAGTTTAATCTTATATTTGTAAATATAACATCTTTCACTAATACAGATATTCTATTATTTTTGTCTATATTTTAATAATTGATATTCACTAGTCTTTAGAAGGACAAAAAAATCAGTTCATATCAAAAACATAAAAGCTTTTCTGTATAACCTGCTTTAAGGACAATAAAAATAATGGTTCATTTAAAATAACACCACCTTCTGTGATTGGTTAATTACAAAGTCACGCTGTGATGACGTCACCATAGGCAGATTTTTATCTTTATGGAAAGTAATAAATGCTTGATTATAAAGCCTATGCAGATCTGTAAATTTTAAAATTTAATTGAATTAACTCTTCGAAAGGAAACCTTGAAAACAATCCAGCCATATTTGTTGGAAGTGTAAAACGACGTAAAATAAACCTCAGCTTGTACTGCAGTAACACTGATTTATTTTTGGATAATCAAACAACCTAATTTAAGTAGTACATTTATTTAGTGGGTGTAAAATGTATTGTATATAAAAGTTGGTTTTAAATGCTTTAATATATGCATAAAAATTTTTTCAGGTACTTTATTTTTTTACAATGATCAAAATTTGAATAAATTTTTAATTAGTTATGAATTAATAGATTTTTCTTGGGTAACATGGCAAAATAAGCATTTTCTTAGCCACTGAGGATTCACATTCAACTTTTCATCACACAGAGTTAGCAGGATGGTCATACAGATAAAAAAAAATGCTGCAGATAAAATCTTAAGAAAATCATTATGCTTTGTTCACACCTAACACACATTGGGCAGCATAAGTAGCCCTTTACATGCAAAGTCAATGGTTGACGCGCATCAAGGCATCAAAAGGTCCTGCGGCGCATCTAGAGCAGCAGAAGCAGCGTCTCATGAGCTACTGACATGCGTGATGCGAATCACAAGTAGCAGATGTTGGGTTCGAAAAATGTATGAATTTTTGCTGCTCGACGCACCATATCAACCAATCGGAGAAGCAGATCTGAGGCTGTCAGGGAGACAGACACAGCACTGCTGATGCAGAGCTCTATGATCGCTCTCCTTAAACAGCTTATTAATGCCTAAATTGACTTAAAATGTTGAAACCTTATTCTGGTGCTTGCAGTTTATAACACATACCTGACAAATACTAACATCTACATCATGTCGCCATGGACAGTAGGTGAAAACCCCAAGAGGCGACTGGGACTGAGGCAGCTGCTGATTAAGATTCCCATTTGTCGCTTTAAAAAAAAAAAAAAATCTAACTACGTTTAACCCACTTATAACAGCAAATACAGCAAAACCACTCCCTGCCATTGAACACAGGAGCAGCAGGAGCATCGGACGCGTCTGTACACACTTTACTGGACCTACTTCAGGAGCTTCAAAGATGCTCTAGAGGTGCGTCGGACCTTTATGTGTACAAACATAAAAAATGAAGCAGCAGGAGCTTTTTTGCTGCTTCAATCGCGTGCGGTCTGAACGTAGCATTAGATGTTGCAAACATACTAACTGCATGCAATAGAAATTTGGCAGATAAACTATTCTTCTTCATTACCTTTAAAATGTATCAAATTATGGAGTTTTAAAAAGCAAACTAGGACTTTAACAAAATTTGCGAAGCATCGAATAGATGAGACTAAAACTGAACTCAGCAACAAAAAATGAAATTTGGTTTGGTGTGAAACAAATCCTGCTCAGCAGGATAATGATCATCTTAAAAAGAAACATTATAAAATGCTAAATTAATGATATATTTCGAAATATACCAACAAATGTGGCTGGAACTGCAGAGGTTTAATGCAACTCTTTTAATCTGCTGCCGGCTTTATTTTTCAAACTGCTTATGACTGCAGACTGACTTTTGCTTCTTACAGCCCACATCACCTTCAAGTATTAGCAGCTCATCTATACTGCTGGAGAATTATCTTTATATAGTCATCATTACCCTACTTAATGGCTGAAGGTACATAAACGCCTGAATGTTTACAAAGATATAAATGAATAGGGATTTAAATTCCCTATCAGCAGTAAAGACTAAATATAACATACCGTATTTTCACGACTATAAGGCGCACTTAAACGTCTTTTTTCCCCCTCAAAATGTGCGGTGCGCCCTATGGTGCGGTGCGCCCTATGTGTGTTGTAACTGCGACTTTTGAGACCACCTCATTGAGGAGATGATGAAAGAGTGGCTGAATGTAAGGAGACCAGCTGTTTTTTTTCCACTCATCACCATTAATCTGTAACTCCATGCGTGCCCATCTCACAGCTGATGTGAAAAACATGGGGAAACAAATTAACCCTGTGCTCGCTGTTCAACCGCTCGACATCGGTGTGAACCGGACCCAGCAGGTGCAGCAGAAGCAGCGAGGAATAACGTGTCTGCTGGCTCTGTTCTTCAAGCTTTTGCAAAAGCAGGCATTATTTCTGAGGAGCCGCGCTGCACGGAAAGTGACTCTGACAGCGCAGAAGGGGAAACTGGCATGTCTGATTTAGCGCAGCTGTTTAATTCAGAAACAGAGGATGAAGACTTTGAGGGGTTTGATTAATACTTTGTAATAAATACTTGAATAAAGCACAATCATACTCAGTTTTGCTCCCGCTCTATTTTTCTACCTGAAAACTTAATTCAACAGCAGGCTCTGGTCCGCGGCGCATCCGGACTCACCTCCGCAGGTGTTTTTTCATCTAAATAATCTAAATCTTTTTAAGTGAGAAAGTCCACCTGAAAATTTTATCATTGCAGTCAGCTCATCCAGATTATTATCCTGCCTATGTTTTAAGTTAATTTATGCGTCAATAAACGAAGAAGAAGGGGAAACTGGCATGTCGGATTTAGCGCAGCTGTTTAATTCAGAAACAGAGGATGAAGACTTTGAGGGGTTTGATTAATACTTTGTAATAAATACATGAATAAAGCACAATCATACTCAGTTTTGCTCCCGCTCTATTTTTCTACCTGAAAACTTAATTCAACAGCAGGCTCTGGTCCGCGGCGCATCTGGACTCACCTCCGCAGGTGTTTTTTCATCTAAATAATCTAAATCTTTTTAAGTGAGAAAGTCCACCTGAAAATTTAATCATTGCAGTCAGCTCATCCAGATTATTATCCTGCCTATGTTTTAAGTTAATTTATGCGTCAATAAACGAAGAAGAAGGGGAAACTGGCATGTCGGATTTAGCGCAGCTGTTTAATTCAGAAACAGAGGATGAGGACTTTGAGGGGTTTGATTAACACTTTGTAATAAATACTTGAATAAAGCACAATCATACTCAGTTTTGCTCCCGCTCTATTTTTCTACCTGAAAACTTAATTCAACAGCAGGCTCTGGTCCGCGGCGCATCTGGACTCACCTCCGCAGGTGTTTTTTCATCTAAATAATCTAAATCTTTTTAAGTGAGAAAGTCCACCTGAAAATTTAATCATTGCAGTCAGCTCATCCAGATTATTATCCTGCCTATGTTTTAAGTTAATTTATGCGTCAATAAACGAAGAAGAAGGGGAAACTGGCATGTCGGATTTAGCGCAGCTGTTTAATTCAGAAACAGAGGATGAAGACTTTGAGGGGTTTGATTAATACTTTGTAATAAATACATGAATAAAGCACAATCATACTCAGTTTTGCTCCCGCTCTATTTTTCTACCTGAAAACTTAATTCAACAGCAGGCTCTGGTCCGCGGCGCATCTGGACTCACCTCCGCAGGTGTTTTTTCATCTAAATAATCTAAATCTTTTTAAGTGAGAAAGTCCACCTGAAAATTTAATCATTGCAGTCAGCTCATCCAGATTATTATCCTGCCTATGTTTTAAGTTAATTTATGCGTCAATAAACGAAGAAGAAGGGGAAACTGGCATGTCGGATTTAGCGCAGCTGTTTAATTCAGAAACAGAGGATGAGGACTTTGAGGGGTTTGATTAACACTTTGTAATAAATACTTGAATAAAGCACAATCATACTCAGTTTTGCTCCCGCTCTATTTTTCTACCTGAAAACTTAATTCAACAGCAGGCTCTGGTCCGCGGCGCATCTGGACTCACCTCCGCAGGTGTTTTTTCATCTAAATAATCTAAATCTTTTTAAGTGAGAAAGTCCACCTGAAAATTTAATCATTGCAGTCAGCTCATCCAGATTATTATCCTGCCTATGTTTTAAGTTAATTTATGCGTCAATAAACGAAGAAGAAGGGGAAACTGGCATGTCGGATTTAGCGCAGCTGTTTAATTCAGAAACAGAGGATGAGGACTTTGAGGGGTTTGATTAACACTTTGTAATAAATACTTGAATAAAGCACAATCATACTCAGTTTTGCTCCCGCTCTATTTCTCTACCTGAAAACTTAATTCAATAGCAGGCTCTGGGCCGCGCATCCGGACTCACCTCCGCAGGTGTTTTTTCATCTAAATAATCTAAATCTTTTTAAGTGAGAAAGTCCACCTGAAAATTTAATCATTGCAGTCAGTTCATCCAGATTATTATCCTGCCTATGTTTTAAGTTAATTTATGCGTCAATAAATTGTATCAGAGGAGTAATCACAGCCCTGTGTCATCAGCGATGTGTCTCTCATGGCCAGCTCCCAGGTTTGAATAATACTTTGTAATAAATACACCTTGCAGCTTCATTTGCTGTGATCAGTGGGAATAAAGTAGTTTTAATATGTTTTTAAGTGGGAAAATCCACCTGAGAGGACATGTACCTGTATATAAAAAACGCGCCCTATAGTCCGGTGCGCCTTATGTGTGTGTTAAATACAGAAATGGGACACATAACTGAGAGTGCGCCTTTTAGTCCGGTGCGCCTTATGGTCGTGAAAATACGGTATTAACATTTTTTTCAAAACTCTGACTATACTCCAATGTGTTTTTGTCTGTGTGAATTAAAGGTTTTGACAGTTAACTAAAATATTCATAAGGTAAAAAGCAAAAGAAAATGTAAAGCATTTTTTCTTTACCATTTTCTGATTTTATCTCAGGTTTCTGCAAATCCTTCTTCAACACTGCAACTCGGTGTTTGAAGTACAGATACTCCAAGCTGCTTTTATTAAATAAGAATCTGTGAGGCATAAAAAAAAACATTAATTTGATCATTATTCACACAGTTTATAACAAAAGAAACTTCCAGATGGCTTAAAACCTACGTGAACATAGGGTTATCTTTATAGTCCTCCATTGCCCTCTTCTCCAGATCAGGTCCTCCTTCTGCCACGAAAGAGGCCATCTTGTCGACAATGAGTCTGGTATCTGAATCCTCTGGGGGTGAGACTTTAAGGAGGCAATGAGTAAATTTCCTCAAATGGCACATTTGACAAAAATGCCTAACAGAAGACAAATGTTCCTCTGATATATGTTAAGGAACCAAAGAATTGTCCTATGGTCACATGTAGACTCAAAACATGCAGGCCTTGAATTACCTTTCATCTCTAAGAACTTGGAGTAATCAGTCTCCTCTTCCTCCTCTTCATCATCAGGTGAGGAAAACACACTGGGCCTTTGGCTGAGAACAGGGTTCTTCTTGGGCTGGGAGTAGCTCTTGAACTGACTAAGCATTTTGCTAACTTTAATCCCAGGCCGCTGACCAACCAAAACACTCTTTTTCTGCAAACTGTTTCCTGATGCAGATGAAGTTGAACTTAAAGAAGGTTTAGCATCACTGGTGGAATCTAGAAAGCGTAAAAAAAAAAAGGGTGGTATTTATCACATACTATACTTATTCTATATCAAAATAAGTAAACAAAACAGTTTAGGACCTACTATTCTGATAAAACAATTACATCATATTCCAATGCCTTCCAATAAGTCCCAGTGACTCTAAACGAAAGTGAAACTGTTCATCAAAACATTAACAAATACTGACCTGACACATTATTAGCTTTCTCCTTCTGCATCTTCATGAACTGCTGTAAAAAGCTTCCATCATTTGCAAATTTATTTGAGGAAGGTCCCTGTGGAATGGGCAAACTGGTGGGACAAGTAAAAAAAACAACCTTAAAAATGTATCAATAAAACACAATTAATATTTGTAACACAAAGAGAAGCGGAATATGAATATATATCCCAGTTCAGGAGAGGTCTGATTACCTTGGAGGAAGGGACTTGCTTGCTATCTGAGCATTCAGCTTTGCTTGCTCTGCCATTCTTTCTTCAATCTCCTTTTTCTTCTGAGCTATGAGTTTCTCTTGGCGAAGAATATTAAGGTTCATCTTGTTCTTTTGCTGCTGAGCTGGTCTTGAATTCCAGCCTCCTCGTCCTATGAAATTACATAAATACACACATATACTGGAGCTGATGACACTTCCGGATCAAGAGTAAGTCCGTAAATTGCTATAATTTACTTGCTGATGAAGGTTCTCAGTCATCCAGGTCATAGTCATTCCGTAAAAATTCAAAAAATATCCACTGGACTTGGTTTTCAAGATTTGAAGACGTTTCGCCACCTCTCCAGGAAGCTTTCTCAATTCAAATGTCTGGATCCGCAGTGAGTTTGAGTCTTATATAGACAACGCCTTGTATTGCTTGGAAACATGCAATGGTAACCGATGAATGGGTCGTTAGTTCCATCGTTAGCCTGTAATATCTGAACCTGCCTATGATGGAACTAACGACCCATTCATCGGTTACCATTGCATGTTTCCAAGCGATACAAGGCGTTGTCTATATAAGACTCAAACTCACTGCGGATCCAGACATTTGAATTGAGAAAGCTTCCTGGAGAGGTGGCGAAACGTCTTCAAATCTTGAAAACCAAGTCCAGTGGATATTTTTTGAATTTTTACGAAAATATAATTTACTTATTCATTTATTAATGATAATAGGATTGAGGAGACTAACATGGAGCAAAATAAGGATAAGGCACAACCGATATGACACATTCTAACCCAACATTTTTAAAAATATAATAATGCACAATTATCAATTTATTTGATCTAATTCTGTGTCTAATTAGGTGCAATTTTTATTGCTCAAGACTTTTTCATAGGCAAACCCTTACTGCACATTATCCTGGTGAAAAAACAAACGGTTTTTCTTCCAAAATATTGGGCGTGATTAAAATGTTGTTCTTCAGATATGCTTTAATTTGATCTGACTTATAAAGAGATGAATTTTTCAACAAAAGTCAGAAAAATGTAAGCCTCCAGAAAATCATTACTGATTACTGATACACTAAAAAAGACTTAATAGTCGTAACATGAACAAATGTTGCTCTGTAAAGCACTGACTAGATGATGGAAACTAAATGCTAATCGCACTTTTCGAGTGTTTATAAATTAAAAACCCGGATCTACCAATACTTCTTCTAATGCATACATTTAAAAAACGTTAATCTTCCTTTGAATTATATCATAGTAACCAGCAATCTACCTGCTTATATCAATGTAATTAACTAGGACTATATAAAATTAACCTGTTCTCTACGGATATATATTTAGAGCTAGTAAATATATAAAGCATAATATCTACTGATAAGTTGCGTAGGAACCAACGGTAAACTGTAGCAAGGATTATTTCCTTACCCATATACATTACGATGGAACTATAGTTCCTTTGTTTAAAACGGTTGATACACTTAAGTACTGTAATTCATTAGCTTGTTAATTTAAGCTAACCAGTTAGCTAATGATTTGAGCAAACCAAATGTTTAGTTACGAGATAACCTACGTCATGGCGAAACTAACCTATTTGTTTGGGCAGCAAGAGCTAGTATAAATATATTTTTACTGAAATAAATATTACCTCCATCGCCAGACTCCATGGTCCAGTCAAGAAGATAAATATACAAAGAAAATAAGCGACACACAGAAAAGGAGGCCTCCAGCTAGAGCTGCAGTAGCTCGGTGAGTAACGCAACGTCAATAACAACCAAACTTCCGGTTTAAGCTTTTCAGATTAAAAGCAAAGCCCAGAACGAATATACTACTTATATGAGACTAGATGATTTTGGTTATTATCATAACTAATGTATAATGTATAAATAATAAGGCTAAACTAATGGTAGGTCCAAAAACATACCATTAGTTGTGTCCATATTGGATATAAAATTATTCTTTACAGTAGGGAGGATTTTGTTTTTGAAAAAAAAAAAAAAAGTATATATGAAAGGAGAATTGAAAAGTATAAAATGTGTGTGTGTGTTTTACTAGACTAGATGATTTTGGTTATTATCGTATAAAAAACAAGGCTAAGCGAATGGTAGGTTCATATATATATATAACTCATGTAGCCGACAACCGATATCGATACTGATGTTAAAGCTGGACAAAAATAAGTAGTCATTGAAAATAGCAGTTTTGTTATCCATTTCTGACACTTTGAAAAATAATTTACTCAAATATATTTTCATATGCTGATATCAAATTGATTTTTAAAAAGGCGGTATCGATCTATTTTACTTTCAAAATCTCGTGAAATTTCATCGTTCTGTTACAAACTCTCGTGATATTTTGCAAATTCTTGTGAGATTTTGGTAGTAAAATAGATCGATACCGCGTCAATATATCAACATATAAAAATATGGCAAAATTTCGTGAATTTTCGGGGGATTTCGTAGCATAACGATGACATATACTGTAGCAATATTTCATTAGTAAAAGAGATTGATATGGTAAATGGCAATATATCAGCATATGAAGATATTGTGATATTTTAATGTATCAATATTAGAAGTAGTATTTTTTATTTTTTTTAGACTTTAGAAACTCAGAAGCTGGTCAAATATTGGGTTAAATATCGGTGGGGTGGCCGATGTCCGATATTCAGTTTTAAGGCCGATACAGGCCGATACCGATAGGAGGCCGATTATATCGTGCATCCCTAATATATATATATATATATATATATATATATATATATATATATATATATATATATATATATATATATATATATATATATATATATATATATATATATATATATATATATCTTTCTTTCTTTCTTTCTTTCTTTCTTTCTTTCTTTCTTTCTTTCTTTCTTTCTTTCTTTCTTTCTTTCTTTCTTTCTTTCTTTCTTTCTGACCCGGAAGTTCTTTTGTTTATTTCTGGTTAGCTTTACACACTTTACTCTTTGGCGCTGATTCCTTTTCCTGCCACTAAAGCAAAAGTCAAGTTCTAATGTCCCTCGCTGCTACCCGTCCGTACAATAACGTTCAGTACTAGAAATGGCCGAAGCCCCTCCACGGTCCAGCCGGTTTTTTTGTCACCGGTGTTCAGCAGAGATCTCTCCCCGTTTACCGGTAAGAAATACTGACACATTTATAGCCTGTGCTGAGGGCTGGGAACCATAATTGAGCTGCTGTGACCATAGATATGGGTCTCATAGAGCCTCGTTGAGTCGCTGCTGCGGTTAAAACCCCCTATCGGCTCAGCTAACCCTTCAGGGCAGCAGCAGAGTGCCAGTCAGTGTCAGTAACAAACTTTAGGGATGGACTCCAGCTACAACTGAGTACACTTTGTGTGTATTTTTTTTAAATCAGTAAAGTCGAACAAAGAAGAAGCTAAATAAAGAAGGTTACTACCTGACAGGTTTAATAATAGTGTAACACCGGCTAGCTAACTGACATATATGATCCATTTGTTTTGATTTGCATGTCCCTGTTTATACTTCTATATTCATCTATCTATATTATATCTATAGATATAATATAGATAGATAGAATATATATGCGTATAGACATAGATAGATATGTAATGTATGTTTGCATGTTCTAGTAGTCTGTAAAAGCTGTTTGTTGTGAAGCTTTTCATGAGAAGCTTCTTGAATGTTACAGTGGCCTTTACCTTCTACTCAGTCTACTGTTCTGTTCTTTGTCAGGCTGAACATTAAATGGCTCAGTTATGCTTAGAACATACAGTGCTTTACTAAATGATATATATCCCTTGCAATGTGTTGTTTTCGCCTGCTTTCTTGTTTTAAATTTCTACATTACAATAGAAATCTTGAATGTATTTTAATGAAATTTCGTGTGATGGAGAATGACACATATACTCTTTTTTTTCTTATAAGGTTAGTTTTTTTGTTGTTTTTGCTCTTACTTTTGCAAAGTAAAAGTATTAACAGTTTATGGGTCTTCACCACTCATTAGCTGAAATGGGATTAGCTAAAGGAATCCTAAAGTCACCAGAAATAATTCATCTTTGTGTAATGTGTTCCTTCTATTAGTATAGCTGCTCTGTGAAAGCCTTCAAAGATTCTTTTAGAGAATGTTGATGACAAAGCAGTGTAATGAAGGCCAAGTGGTTTAGTTTAAACTAGTGTTAAGTCATAATAACAACTAGAAACACAAACTATAAACATCAGCTGTAGCACTGTTCAGTCTCTTAATCTAAAAAAGGAATTAATAGCATGACACAACTACAGAAATTTTAAGAGTCTTCTTTGTAAAAATGACTGACTGGGTGGGGGGGCAGTGTTGGTAAGAGAACAAGTGCTCTCAACAGATCTTAATTTTATGGAAGAGCAGTGGTGTCAAAAGTACACACATTTGTTACTTAAGTAGAAGTATAGACACTGCAGTTTAAAAACACTCTGGTAAAAGTTGAATAATCAACTTGACTTCTTTACTCAAGTCAAAGTGAAAAAAGTATTTCAGACATTTCAACATCTTTTTCTGAATCCGATATTGTAGCATGGCATAGACTATTTGCGTTTGCAGTTTGAAGAACACCTGCTTGCTTCTGATGATTTACTTTAGCTAACCAATGAGTGTTTGCGTTATATGACTTATCCAATGACACTAGTTTTCACTAGATGTGAATGGCACCAATGATCTGCATTGGATGGAGCACATGATGTGAAATAAATATTTATAAACATTAAAACAAAGCCAAGAGTAACGAGTAACATTTGTTTTAAAAATGTAAGGAATAGAAAGTACAGATACTTGTGTGAAAATGTCCAATCCAAAACACTACATTTGCGGTTTTCAACATCTGTAAGCTTAAATCATCAAAATTACAAGAAGTAAAGGCTGGGAATGTATCACGCTATGATTCAATATAATATAATAAAATAAAAATTTTGCACTTTTAAGCAGAGTTTTTTTAGATGTACCTCTCAGTTTTAAACGGGAACGTTTGCATATAGTGACATACATTTTCACATGAATGTTTTCTGTTGTTAAAAGAATCTTATTTTAGTGCAGATTTTTCTGGAGCAAGCCCATGTCAGTGGTGTATAGAAAATCACTGCTTAGAAAGCTTAACTGCATGCAGAATCCCTGACTCAGTCATCAGACCTGCATCGATATCTGTAATAAACAGCCTGGTCAAAGTGGAGCGGATTAAAGTATTGATTAAAGCACTGCTTTGAATTTACCTTGTTCACAGCAAGAGGTGACTGTTTTGTTTTTAAACTACGGATTAAACTCTCTGTTGAACTTAATGTTAGTGATGCCAGGATAAAACTTATTTTTTATTGTAAGAGTTATAAGTGGAAGTGGATACAGAGATCACACAAGTCAGATATTTATTAAGTTGGATAAATTAAAACTTAAAAAAATTCTACCAAAAAAATTTCAAAACAGATCTAAAAGAGAAAATAAGTATAACTTAAACGGAATAGATAGTTTCAAAAAATCGAGGTACAGATCAGTGATGATGAAAGATGTATTACTATTAGAGGTGTCGATATGTGGAACAGGCTTATTAGTGGAGTTAAAGCAAGCTGAAACTTCATCTATGTTTAATAAAGACTGGAAGGTAATTTTGATAAGTCGATATCACAGTGTGTTTTTATTTTGTTGTTGTTGCTGTTTCCTGTGTATTGGTGCGTTTTCTTGTTGCTGTTTTTTTTTTTATTATTATTATTTTTGTATGATTATGTTAGTTGAATAAGTACTACTTTATTGAAAATAGGGTCAGATATTATAAATTCTTTACTTCTTTCTGCTCCTTTTCTTTAATTCATGACTTCAGGTGTCACCTGAACTGGTTTTATAATGTTGTTTTCCTTTAATAATTGAATTAATAAAATAAAATAATAAAAAAAAATCTTTATAAACCTACTTTACTATGTTGCCTTGTTTTCAATAATTTTTCTGCCAAAGTAGGCAGGGTAAAGAGGTATGACAACTTATTTTTATAGAAACTGTATTTGGATTAGGTTTTACATGTTGTTTGATTATATTTTAATGTTCTTTCATATAAAAAAAAAAAAGGCGTTACTTCCAAGACATTGTTGTCCCTTAAACTTACATCCACTCTACTGGTGGTTAGTTATACCTGTTAATTACCGGTGTGACTAACTCTTCTCCTGTCTTTTGATTAGGGCCTGTTAGACTGATCTAATGCACAATGTTTCTTTTCATTTTTGTTATTGTGAGATAGGTGTAAGAGCTGGAAAATTGGTGATAAAAAAACATTCCTAGCTTGTGCAAACATGCTTGGCAATAATTCTGATCTCTGATTCTGATTTTAAGGACTACACATGCCCACGCTGTGAGTCTGGGTTTATTGAAGAACTTACGGAGGAAACAAGGCAAGTGTTTTTATTTATTTGATAGATTTTTATTTATTTATTTATTCTCTAAATTCCTGAGTCTTAGTATTTTTGTGTGTGTGTTGTTTTTTTCTAGCAGCTCAGAAAATGGGTCTGCATCCACATCCTCTGCCAATGATCAGAACCGCTCCAGCTTTGAGGTCAGTGCATCACAGTAAAGCCATTACAAGGAGAACAAGTCGTTGCACACTGGTTTGACCCTTTTTGTTAATTATAGAACATGGATCATCATCATTTGTTCACATTTCCCTCGGGATACGGCCCATTCGCCCTGGGGATTTTCGACGAAAACTTTGACCTTCGATCGAGATTATCCACAGAGGACAACCGTGAGGTAGAGAACAGACGAGAAAGGGAAATGGCTTCGCGCCAGCGATACAGTGCCAGGCAGCCACGGGGTCGACATGTTCCTCGCAGACAGGGGTCGCGGCACGAAGGAGTGCCCACATTGGAGGGGTGAGACTTCTCCTTGAGCAGCATCTATTGTAGAGTGTGTGGGGGGAGGGGAGCATATTTATATTTTGAGCATAACATGTAGTGTTTTATGATGTTTTACCTCTATACAGAACCCTGAAAATATAGCCACCCTATAGTTGACTTTCTTTTCAATTTCATACGAAACAGGACCGATTATATCCAGCCATTTGTAGTCAAAAGCCGAACTTGGTGATCTTAAACCTAATTTATCAAACTTGGCTAAATGTTGAAAAGGTTTAACATAGAAAGAGGGAGCCAACTGCTGCGGATAGATGGGAAAATAAAGATTTCACCACTCTTACCTCAAGTATTTAAAAATTGTATGAAAAAACCCTTTTTTATGCGTTGGCTCAACAGCAAAATTGACACCTTGGTTTGTTTCACTGAGAGATATGTGATTTATTTTTGTGTGGGTTAAAAAACGGGGGCAGTTTAACTAAAGAAATCTCTATCATACTTTGAACATCATAATTTTTGTTCATGTGGCGAAATGTTTGGACAGCATCTCTGTAGTCATTTCACAATTTTCCTCTTATAGAAAGAAATCCAACCATTTTATGTGTAAAAATAACAGCTTAGATCGAACCTCAACTATAAAAATGCTTAATTCTTGACCAGAGTCGTTTTCTATCACTTACATTATCTTGAAATAGTATTCAAATATTTTGAGTGTTTCCATATTTTTGCAACAAAAAGCTTCATTGTATTTTGGGAATTTATGTGATAGAACCACACAATGTAAAGAAAATAAAGCCTGGTTTATATTGTTTTATGAACATGAAGGCAAATAGTTGCATTGGATTTTAATTAGGGGTAAAGTTATGGAGAGATGTTTCATTCATTATGAAATAAATACATGAATGGATAAATAAATAATTTCTGCTATTTATAAGTTATTAATAAATATTATATGAAATAAATCTCACCATAAAGTAAAGCTAAATATTTTCATAAATATTTATCTTATTTATATTATATTTATGAATCATTCTCTTATAAAGTAACATGCCTTTTGGAACACTCTTCCAAACTAAATTATTTCATGCACAAACTATAGTATATATACACACCTGACCAAACAGTGGTTATTATCAAACCAAACATGTAGGCATGGAATGACTGTAATATGAGTGCTGTAACTGTAAGTGAGTAAAAGTGGAAAGTGCTTTTATGATGTGAATGACGTGATGCTTACATGTATTATACTATATATTATTTATGAATTTTTCTAAGTATAACATCAAACTGTCCAAGGACTGTTGGTGGAAATTAGCATTTTGCTATAATCTGGCACATGACATCTCTTCTTTCTAAGACTAATGGTTTTTTTTTGTGTATGGTCCCTGATCAAATAAAGAAATTAATTAAAATTAAAAATATATTATTTCAAAAATTATTTATTTACTTCCAGATTTATGTATTTATTTATCTTTATTTATTTATGTATTTATTTAGGCATTTTATAATGGGGTTTTATTTGGACACGTTTATTTTGTAAAGCAACTTTTCATATTACAGTGACTTTATTTTCTAACCATTTTTCATTTTCAGCTTTTTTATTTTATTTTATCTTCTTATTAAAAAAATAGGAGCAGGAAATATAATGGATGGATGGAAAGCTAGATAGATCTGGAAGTAAATGAATACATATTGAAATAAATTCAATTAAAAGAAGATATTTGTAAAAAATATATCAATGGCAGCATTTATTTTTGTATTTGTTTATTCATTAAATTTTTGATAAAACTGCTCTGCATATAAGTGTAAATGCACACCTATATTTTAAAAATTTTGAATTGTAAAATGTTTGAAACATCATTCATTGCCTTCCCTTCACTTCACAATTATGCGTTTAATTTTCTGCTGGTCAATCTCTTAAAATCCCCCTAAACAAATAAGAATTTTGTGTTTGTAACAACCATTTTTTATTCTTATTAATAAGAAGAAAATTAGTGTGTAGATTAAACAGACTTTCATTATAGCTTCACTTAGATGAAGTGTAGCTATAAGGAACATCCAGACTGCACTACATAATTATACATCAGATGTTTTTTAGTTGTCAGCAGGATGTTATAAATAAAGCCCCCCTGAATCAACATGCTAATTTGATAAAGATTTAGATAATAAATGAACTTTTTGCCATTTTTCTTTTGAGCAGAATCATCCAGCAGCTAGTTAATGGAATCATAGCACCTACAGCCATGCCAAATCTCGGGATGGGACCTTGGTAAGTTCACCAACTTGATAAACATGCTTGTGAAATTGACAGAATAAATCATTGTAATGTTTAAGCTCTTGTTCCTTTTCTTGCTTGACTGTAATGTTTTGCAGGGGTATGCTACATTCAAATCCAATGGACTATGCCTGGGGAGCTAATGGACTGGATGCTATCATTACACAGGTTTAAAAATCCTTTGACTGCAGCTGTATTATTTTCAGTTTAGAGGTTTAAATATTCAGTAAACAATTCAACAGGTTATTATGCTACAGATTGAATAGCTGACTCCTGAAAACAGTTAAAGTGAAGTGCGTTATTTGTTTTTAGGGTTGGTTTCCAGGTATTAAAAGAAACAAAACTTTCATACAAATTTTCCATTCATTCATTAACTGTAATGCGTCCTTTTTTTCTGCTTTAAAGTTATTGAACCAGTTTGAAAACACTGGTCCGCCGCCAGCTGACAGAGAAAGAATAAAGAGTTTACCAACCATTTCCATTACACAAGAACACGTCAGTAAGTTGTTTTCACATATTATCTGTATTGTTTTAAGCAATAAAAACAGGTTTTGTAATTCCTTTTTTATTTTTCCTAAACAAAGCTTAAAGCAGATAATTAGTGGGACAGCTGCTTCTCTTTGCTGCGTCTTTCCAAACATACACAGACATATGCTTTGTCCCATTGTATCTGTCCAGGTGCTGGTTTAGAGTGTCCTGTCTGCAAAGAAGACTACAGTGTTGATGAGAATGTTAGGCAACTACCATGCAATCATTTGTTTCACAATGATTGTATAGTACCATGGCTGGAGCAGGTATGGATATTTCAGGGGCTGTCCTTAACCTAATGTCCACTCTAACTGTTGCAGGTTTTAGTTACCCCAAGCAGAGTGGCTGCAGCGATGAGTCTTAGTGTAATGTTGTACCAAATTCATCTTTAATTTGTATGTACCTAGAAAATATTAATGATATGTCTGGCTTTGATCCTCACTGTGCATCTGTTCTTGAATTGCGCTCGTAAGTGAGGCACTTTGCTAATGGAAAAAGACATTTTACATTAATTTTTAGAGACTTAGACTTAGACAAACATGCAGGCTTTTCAGCAGTGAAATGAACGTTACCATTTATAAAGTGCAGCAATTATCAAAAATGTAGCCAGTGTAGTAGAAAAGGAAAACCAGTTTAAAGTCATGGTGCAAAAGGCATTGATTTTAAAAGGTTCAGTTCAGTGGAAAAATAAATAAATATAGGGCAAAAGGCATTAGAAGGGATAATGAAAAAAATCAGTAATACAAATCAGTAGTAGCTAATAAAAATCAGTAGTAAGGATTGTGAAAAAACAAAGCCGTGTTGGTAGTGCAAATATGTTTACAAGTGTGACACGGAGTCTGAAAAGCAATTCCAAAAATGATTTGTCTGGAGCTTCAAATGAGATCATGTGCCTCCTGTGCTTACATAAAAAAATGACTCCATAGCAGCTCATATGATGCAGAAATTACTTACTGGTAGTTTAGGGAGGCAATGTAATTATTATAAAATGAGGTATAGGTGGAAAAAACCAGCTTTGTAATGGTTCAAAGTAGGGCTGCAACTAACAATTATTTTGCAAATCAATTAATCTGTAGATGATTTTTTCGAATAATCAATTAATAATCAGATAGCCAAAGGTTGTTTAAAGATTTTTTACAGAATTAAATTAGGTAAATCTAGAACTTTTCCATTTGAGGAGTTTTGGATAGAGCATATTGACAGGAGAAAATGTTTTTTTTTTTTTATCATAAATGCAAAATGTTTACATATTTCTTTTACAATTTTGGTATAATTGCTGCTCAATGTGGGTTGCTCTGTCAGCTAAAACCAGGTATTAAAGTCTTTACACTCCAGTTAAAGATTAATCGATTAATCAATTCATCATGATTAATCTGATTAATTGTTTCAACCAACAACAACTGAGCCATTTAAAATTAACCAATGAGTTACAGAAACTTTTAACAGAAGCAGAATGTTTCTTTCAGCATGAAAATATCAGAGATTTTAGATGCCGGTCGATAAAATCCGATATTATTCTTCTGGTTAATCTCATAGCGAGTTATTAATATTAGATTGGGACATCCCTATGTAAGAGTAGTAGATCTGGGTTTCAAAACAGGTCTGTTTGATTTCATTATTTGTTTTGGTGATGTAGGAATTTCCTCACCCCAGTACCAATCTTTACTATTTTGAGGCATTTCCTGATAACCAGTCATACTTTTTACTAAAGCTAATGCTTTGCATGTGATATACAGCTGATTGGCTTTATAGTGTGGTGAAATAAAACCCAGTTTTTCATGTGTATTGTGATTCCAAAGCAGTGAGATCACCAACCAGGGTCATTCAGGACACTGCAGCCTCCAAATATTTTTCTTGAACAGAGATCATTAAACCCAACCAGAGTTCCTGCCGATCAGCGTCATAGTGCTTAAGAAACTCAAGGTCAGCTTAGTGAAGAAGGCTATTGTTCTTCCAATGTCTCAAATCTAATACATTTTAACTTGATACACACAGCTTTACTGTTGAATATATTTTCTTCCTCTGACCATGTCCTAATGCTAGACATAGCTCTTCTTGCTGACGTATATGGCTCAGACAGGCATGTTTACCCTCTGCTTTAATTTAACTGATTTATGATTTGGCCTGTAGCTTGTAGCCTCTTTGAAATCATAATTACTTTGTCCTTTTCACATTGATCAACAGAGATAAGCGGCCCTGTGGGCTTTTACAGCACGGGCGTGACACAGCTTGCAGCTGTAACCTAAAAAAATATTTAAAAACTGATCTTTTTGTGGTAATCCCCATTTTGCCTTTTAGAGACACTCAGTTTTTTTAACATGTTAACACGTTTTTAACAAGTTCTTGATTAAAAACTTCAATACATTTATCTATCATTAGCTATTCAATCGAATCCTCCACTATCTAAAATGACCCACCCCTTTTTTATTTTTAATATAAAAAACTAGTTGAGATTCCCCCTTTATTTTTAGATTGATTGTAAAAGCTCGCTGCAATGATTACTAGTATATCTGTAGAAATAAGAAATCCCTATGGTATAACCTCTGTGATAACCTGAAGTCGACTTAAAACAAGACATGCGCTGTTTTTCTAAGATTCTCAAGATGAGAAAAAAATGGAAGATTATCCTGAACAAAACATCACACCTCCAGGGTGGTGAACCTTCTTGTGGAGGATTCAGCTACAAAATGATTTTAAGAACATAATGAAAGCTGATTTTTGAGGTCTCAATATGGAAGCACTGCAGGAGTAAGATCAATATTCATGATTTAACCATAAGAAAGAGAGTGGACAAAAGGTGGTCTCTATGGGAAATGACCAAATCAACCATTATTTACAGAACCTTTTAGAAAAAGGACATTATCCTGACATGGTGGGAGTGTGATGGTTTGGTGTTGGTTCTTATAAGTTATAGAATAAGTCCTTTCTCTTGCTATTAGAAAATCATGCTTCTGAAAGTCGGGTCAAGGACTTTTCACCTTAGACTGCAGCAAACATTTGTTATGGAGCAAAACAATAATCCAAAGGACACTAGCGAGGACACCTCTTTTATAATTGGGAGGCTATTAAATAATTGTTTAAAACCTCTTAACCTCTTTAAAACTCTTGAAGAAATACTTAATTCTTATGACCCGTTAGATAGTCTGATTGTGGAGAAGCTCATTGACAAAAGTCTGACATTAAGGAGCTTCTTCTTAGTGAGAAGGTATCACGGAAAAGGTGTCTGAGATTAAACAAGGTCCTCTTCTCCACTATTGACCTTATAGAATCCAGGCTCAGTCCAGCCACAGATCAGGCTGTCAGCTTTTTTTCCTGGCACTAATCACCTGAAAAACCCAGCATAGAACAAAAAATACCTTTTGTTCCTAAAACCCTCCAATGTGGCTGAATTGAAACAATTCCGCAACGAAAAAGTCGACCAAAATGGGGAGATTGTTTGCAGAATAAGAGTACAGTACTTGATCCCGGTTGATGTTGTATTATAAGCACAACCAGATTTTAGGCTCAAGGGGTAATTCGTTTTTCTACATTGAGCCAGACTGTTTTAGATAAATTAAAGTTAAGGTTGTTGCCCCATTTGGTGTCACTGATCAATGAGTATTGGGTCCTGAATGCCCTTCTAAAATGATCATGGTGAATCTTCTGTGTGTATAAGACATAAAAACATAACCCAGAAGTAGACAAAACTAAATACAACAGTTATTGATGCTGTTTATGCTACTATTATACCAGAGGTCAAAATATGTTTTAGAAATATTTATATTTCTACTAGTAGTTTGGGTCAGTCTTGCAACAAGAAGGTTTTGGGTTTGATTCCTGGCCTGTGGTCTGCATGGAGATTGCATGTTCTCCCTGAGCATGCGTGGGTTCTCTCCTGGTACTCCGCCTTCCTCCAACAGTCCAAAAGCATGACTGATGGTTAATTGGCTTCTCTAAATTGTCCTTAGGTGTGAGTGTGTGCATGGTTGTATGTCTTTGTCTGTCTCTGTGTTGCCCTGCCACAGACTGGTGACCTGTCCAGGGTGTACCCCGCCTCTCGCCTATAGGCACCGGCCCCTACACAACCCTGACAAGGAATAAGCGAGGGAGGATAGTTAGTTAGTTAGTTAGTTAGTTTGGGTCATAACTCCAGTCTACCACTATAATGTGGGTCAGAAGTCAAACAAGTTTGGGAACCTCTGGTTTAGATGGCTCTTTTCCCTTAATGAATTCAATCCTGATTTGGAACCTTTTATATTTACTCTTGTAACCTTTGTCTCACATGAACATTTGTTCAAGAATCTAAAACGTTTAACTGTAACCAAAGAACTGAAAGAAAAATCTGTTAAAATGAGGAAATAACCTTTTCACAGTGTTGTAAGTAGTTGTCAATCTAAATTTGTTGATGGCGATTCCTTAAATAACACCACTTATCCTCCTTTCTGGCAGCACGACACGTGTCCCGTGTGCAGGAAGAGCCTTAGTGGACAGAACACAGCCACAGACCCACCGGTGTTATCAGGAATCAACTTCTCTCCACCTTCATCCTCCTCCTCTTCCTCACCAAGCTCACCTAGCAACGAAAATGCAACCAACAACTCCTAGGTCCCCCCCCCCATACTTCTTCACATCTGAGCACCGCAGCCCGCTGAGAACCATCAGCTCCTTTCTGCAGCTGAGACCATTACAGGTTTATGTCTCAATTCTTGGGGACAAAAACTCTCATTTCTTTGTCTTCATTCCTCCCCTCTGCCGAAAGGATGCTGGGTCCAACCGCTGCTGCTATTGTTACCTAGTGTACGAGGAGTGAACAACAAATGTGAAAAAATATATTCAAGGACGAGAGAAGAAGCAGTATAGAACCGGAGTGGACTGCATTTTGCTGGAAAAACATCCTCGTTATAAGGTGTGGACACATTTTAGATTAAAAAAGAAGAAGAACCCAAAATGCTTTATAAAAAAATGCCTGTGGTGGTTGACTATATGTTTATATTGGAAATTCTTTAAAAGAAATGTCAGCTACTTTCACCTGATTGATCATGCATAAAACCTCTTGGGGAGGGTGGCTGGTTGTGTGACAGATTTTAATTTATTTGCCTTTTTTTTTGCACAAGGTTTGATCTGAGGGTGAGAAAGTGAATTTGGATAAACTACTGTACAAAATCAAGCCTTTTTTTTCTGTTATATTTCAGGATGTTTTCCCCATTTTTCTTTTATCCATTTAATAAGAGCTCACTTGTGTATTTGCTGTATTTTGATCTTGGTAGGGATGGTTTCAGCTTAAAGGTGAACACAGTTTTTATTTTTTTAGTGAAAAAAAAACATACAGCCGTGTGTGTTCACTGAAAACCAACTTAAACAATGTAAGTTATTGAAGAAAAAGGGAAATGAAATGGCATGGGATCATTTTACCTCTATGGAACTGGCCAAATGAGTTTCACAAAATGAGTGTTATTTTATTTGCTGAATTTTTGTACAGTCACAATAAAGTCCTTAAAACAACAGATTCCAGATTTTCTATTAGTGATGTCTGCAGAGTGACCAGAGAGATTACTAAATGTCACATCATCACTTAGAGAGGATTATTAAACTAGTTTCAATTTTCTTTTATGTAGCAGGAACAATCTGATCTTGGTTATTTTATTTGTGGAGTTGGTTAAGTAGTCATGAGCACAGATTAAACTGAGTTTTCTGAGTCACTGCAACAAATTTTTTGTTTAAAAATAATCTTGCTGGCTTCTATCTGGTTATACACAAAGTCAGATGAATAAAGTACCTCCAAAGGCAGAGAAGATGATTCCCAAGGTCAATGCGATTTTCCTGGATGTGGAACTATCAATTCAGGGTTTGTGACTCCCAAACACTTCATTTGATCATCATTGCATTTTCCAGCTTTGCTTCTTTCTCTGGTAAAAATCCAGGTATATTTCTACTCAGAACTTTTACAAGCAATTATTAAGACATTACCTTGGGTATTTGATGATTTATTGGAATCATTCTTTCTACCCTGAGGTAATAGTCTGCAAAATGAGTACCTATTAAAACATAATAGCAAGTATTGAGTCAAATTTGGTATGAATTGTCTTTAATCCAATTAGGAGTAGCAGCTCAATCAAATATTTAGCTGATGTTGGTAGATGTTGTACAGCTCTTATGAGCATTTAACTTGTTTTTATATAAATTGGTTGTTCTGCAGGCATAGAGTTGGCTTTTAATTTGCAGTATATCACTTCAATGCAGTTGATGTTAGGACTTTTCTAGAAGATTAATATTAGCCTCTTTGTAAATAAAATCAGTAGACCAGCCTTGTTTTCTTAAATGTATTTTTCTTAAGGTTTGTTACTTAATAAATATCATGAACAAAACAAAAGGGTGATCTTATATATATTTTTTTGGCATGATTGTTAATTCAAAATCAACCAAGGAAATCAAACGTAAAGCTGCTGCAATTTAACATCAGCAGCAGGAAATGCTGACCAAGAAAGAAGTGTGCTCTTAAGTTGGAAATGTTGAGCTTAATTAAAATATTTCAGCCATCACCAAACCAGATGCCTTGTCGAACAAAGTTTTCTGGTCAAAGTAAAGGAAGTGTTGAGTTATGTCACAAAAATAGGAGGTGTAACTGGATGAGATTGCCATACATGAGAACACTCATTCATCATGGACAGTAGTGGTAGTATCATGCAAAGAGTTAGTTTAACTGACTGTGGTATAATTCATTTCACAGATTTTGGAGAGTAATAAAAATGGAGGAGTAACATTCAACTTTACCTGAGCTGGATGTCTAAAACTTTGGTGTCCAAACATTACAGTGGTCCAAAAAGACCTTGGAGAAATGTTTTGTTTGGGAAAAGTTGTCAACCATTAAGTTTAAGAATGACCCTGACCTCAACCCTAGTTTAAAATCTAAAGCATATATATTTTAAATAAAAACCTAGGACACAAAGTGTTAAAACTTCCACTCGGAAATGACCCATGTTTTATTAGTGATAAAAAATAAGATTTGGTTTCTTACTTAAGTACATTTAACCTAATATTAGTAGGGCTGCATGTACATATTGGCATTCTGTGGTCTATGCAAATTCCCCCCAAAAAGTCACACTTGTGAAACCAAGTAGTTATGATTTAGTTTAAGACTCTTTAAAAAATAAATTGCTTTATTCTAATATATAAATAAGTATGTAAAAGCCTAACATGGTTTCCTGTACCTGTAGAACTGCACCTTTTCTCCCTCTTTTAAATTATATTAGCAGTATAATCCTTTTCTATAATAATAATCCTATTCTTACTGTTATTTGTTTATTTTCATAACCACATATTTAAGTGTTTTATGTTGAAATTCTGTGTAATATAACAACATGAAGTGTGGATGGAAAATTAAAGCTGATTCAATTTTTTACAAAAACCCTCATTAGAGAACTTTAGTGAACAAAGAGCATAATGAGGACTAGAGATGGAGAATCTGTTAAAAAATCACTTATTAGTCATTCACTTAACAAATCTGGGTTTGAGTTGTAAGACAAAAGCTAGAGAAGGTTTTTGGGCAGAGTGCACACACAACTAATATAGGAAACAGCAATCATGTGGAAGATTGTCTGATAAAAAGCGATCAAAAAGTATTGAGGAATAACTAATGCTGCATTTTAAACTCAACACATCATGCCCAAAATAAAACATGAGGAGTATTATTGTATTGGATACCTTTATTTACAGTGAAAGTCTTTTTGGAATGTATTCATTGCCAAACCTTGTTCAAAGTTTGACATTGAAGGAGGACCAATGCTTACATAATTTCAACCCAGTTCTACTGAGATCTAGGTGTTTTGCAGAGAAAGGAGGCAAACATAATTACTGTTTAGTAGTAGCGTACACAGACTTATTGAAGGTTGTCAGGGTTCGGTGACACCCTGACAACGGATCCGGTCTGGAGCACCGGATCAGAGGGATCGTGGACTTCCGTCGACAAGGTAAGGGCCATCAGTATCTCATTGATTGGAAGCGCTGTGGCCCCAAGGACTGGTCATGGGTTCCTGGGTCCTCTATCCCTGATCCGAACCTCTTGGACTCCTTTTGGGCCTCTTGCCCATCTACCATGACAGGCTGGCATGGCCCCGCACCTGCGGCCCATTGAGGCGTGTTAAACCTTTGTGGTACGCTTAGGCCTCTGTCCTGTTGACAGATATCTCTAACCTGATGTCTTGGAGTCCTGATTCTATCCCGTCTCCCTCAGTTCGTTGAGCTCTGGATTGTTTTGTTACCCACCTTTCTCCGTGCTCTGAAGACTGCTTTTGGCTTCTAAAAGGGCACTTTAGTTCCCAGTTTAGCTCCAGAGATGGGCACTTTGGTGCATGTTTTGGCTTCTGATAGGGCACTTTAGCAAATTTTTTGGCTCCCGAGAGAGCATTTTAGTACGTGGTTTGGCTCTCGAGGAGGCACTATAGCACATTTTGGTTCCCGAGAAGACTCTTTAGTGAGCGTCTTGGCTTCGTGGTTCTTTAGCGTGTGTTGTGTCTCCAGTGAAGGCACTTTAGCACACAATATTCAGCAATTGGGCAACAGCCTCCTCTGCCCCAACACCCACATGCACGTCACTGCTGTGAAGATGGGCAAAGCTGAGAGAGAGATAGTTTAAAAAAACCCAGCTGTAAAATAAGCTAAAGGTAGTTCTAAAATATACAAACGCATGCTGAACATTTCAGGTTTACATTTGAAATAAACATCCAAACTTAACAGCAGAAGAACTTACTTTTTCAAAATTTCTGAGTTCCATAATAAAAAATCTTATTTAATGTTGGCAGAATATATTAAGGAATGTTTTAGAAGGAAGCTCACTGCCACTGCTCTATCTGGATGAAAGTACATGATTCATTATGATCATATTAGATATTCAAGACTAAAGCTGAGAATTTAGCAGTGATTAACATGCAGTAAAAAATGACTCACTGGACCAAACTGTGAGGATTTTGATAATTAAATTACTAGTAATACCAAATGAAATTGTATAGCTGAGGGTTTTAAGTAAATCTGGTGTTGGTACACTCATTGATTGAAAAAGCTTTTGAAAATTGTTTTTATTACACAGCTCTAAAAGAGTAGTGGCACTAATAGAGACATAAAGTAGGGGTATTACTTCGTGAAGTTCAATTTTAAAACTGGGGGAAAGTCCTTGATAATACATAAATCTCTTTGCTTCTCCTTTGTTTCAAAGACATATATGGTACACCAATAAGGTCATCCCTTCATTCTCTTTATCTAGGCGAACATTCTTCACTATGATCAATGAACGATCCTTATAAGGATGCATCTCCAGCTGTGTACGGAAAAAAAAAAAAAAGAAAACTGTTTCTGGGCCAAAAACTCCACCTGTTTGCTTTATGGCATCATCAGTCTTTGGCCATTTCGTTTGGCCAGTTGCTGATAACTAAGAGTTGGTGTAGCTTTATGTAACTAGACAATGCAACAAATCAAACTGCAGCTGCATGGTTTTGACTAATTAAGCAAAGAGAAAGCAGGAGAAACAGGTGGTCAAGAAAGGAACAGCGATAAAGCTGTATCTTCCCAGCAGCAATGATTTTTTTTAAAAAGCAAGAGACTATTTAAAACATTAAGCTGAATATAGCGAAGAGCAAATGTCCTTACTGGCTTTGGCAATACTTTTTTCTTTTCTTTACGAGTGTCATATCTTGTCGTCAGATACCACAACAGTTTTTCTAACGTCTTGACAACCAAATATGGGTCCAAAATTAGGGTAGACCAAAATAAGATCAGAGAAAACAGGCTAAACCCTTTATGTCCTCTGTGATGAGAGACCACTCGATTATTCTGTCCCAGATGTGTAGAAACGATTACTGTGGTTCCTGCAGCTTGGGCTTTTGGTACAAACATCCTCAAAATAAGGGGGAGGAAATTCGGATCCTCATATTTGTTATACTGTTTAAAGCCAGCTTGGTAACTTTGTATAGTGTTTTAAGAAAAAATGCAACTACTAAAATACAAAAACTAAAATATAACCTCCCTGTAACTTGGTGAATCTGTTTTCAGATTTTCGGTAAAAATTTTTTTACTCCTATATGGTATAACTTGCATCTGGCATCTTGATTTGGTTTTATTCTGCTTTTATTGTTATTCGGTTTTATTGTTTAATTCATGTAAAACACTTTGAATCGTCATTGTACTGAATTGTGCTTTACAAATTAACTGGCCTTGCCTTACTAAAAACAAATGTTAGCTTCATGTTTTAGGGAACTACTCTGCCCTCTGATAGGTTTACATAAAACAGAAATACAGTTATAGTTGTAATGATATAGCTTTACTGTTTTTACTGTTTTCTCACATTATGCCTACCAGCTATAATTAATTTGCATTTTATTTGTTTTTATTTTTCTTTTTTCCTGTGAGTATACTTGTCATGTTTGCAGAGGTTAAAACGAACAGTTTCAGCTCATTGTTTCGGGATGGTAAGAGGCTGCAGGCAGGATAGAGGCAGAACATCTATCACAGAGCTGCTGCTGGAAGAATTGAGACAATTTCAGCAAATTAATGGGCCAGTTTGTACTGACTTTGACAAAAAGACCTGTAAATAAACAAATATTACATATCCAAATGCAGACTATTTTGGCAACTCGCATAACATCCCAACATCATTGTGAAAATATGTGAAGATTTTTATGATGCCTTACTCTATGTATACTTTCAGTATTTAAAGCTGTTGTCAGCAGCTTTACAAAAAGCAAAAACACTGGAGACATTTGTGGAAATAAAACATAAATATGCATCCATCGATGCTGAAAGACATTCTGTTGCATAGCAGATGATTCTCTTGTACTTTTTCAGCCCACTTTTATAACCCCATTGTTCAGTGGCAGCCTGTAATATAACAGACGGAAAAGATGGCCACAGGAAGCTGAAAAAGCTCTGCAGAGTTCTTTGAGAGTACAGAATGGAATGCACTCTGCCAAACACACTGAGATGATGTACATTTCATGACTTGGGGGATGACAGACTCTAAATTTCTGTGAGGATAACGCCACTGGAACAGTGAGATTCTTCCCCAATTGCAAAGGCTGGTCACCAGTGACCCGAAGGTAAGGTAAAAACAAAAGAGTGTTTAGGAAGTGTGACATAAAATAAATTATGAGGATGGTAAAACACTTTGGATGATGTATAGCAAGGAAGAAAACTGTAGTGTAATACCCAGAAGAACAATTGTTTAAATATGTGGTCAGGGAGAAAGAAGATTGCATACTTAAAGCAGAAGAAGGAAAAGCTTAATTAAAATCTGGGAGAGCTGGAGACATTCTGCAATAGGTCTAGTTGTCGCGATTTCTTTGGAGGTTTTTATGAGGACCCAAATGCAAACCAGCAAAGAGGGACTGCAGAGGGAGCGTATTTATGACTGACTGAACAAAGGTAGGATTAATGAGCTGATAGGGAGCAGGTGTGACTAGAGCTGACGAGGAAGCCAAGGGAAAAGAACACAAGGGGGCAACAGAGGACAGACAGAAAAACCTAAGCAACTTAAATGAATCCAGACACCAATAAAGCTAGAAAACAAAGAAAAACCTGGCTAAACTTGAAAATGAAAACTTAAAGAAAAACAACAGAACCAAGATAGTTACAATAGTACTGCGAAAAAGCTAGCATCATTCTGTCTTGCTTCCAGTGATTAAAATGCACCAAAGGCTGCAGGTCTGGATGATGCCAGCCCCAAAATCCTGGAGTTCTGTGTAAACCATCAGTGGTGTTTTCTGTAGCACCTTCTCAATAATAGGCTTATCAAAGAGAAGGTTCCAGTGATGTGGAAAACAGATTTTTTATTTTACGGGACCAAAAACCACCTCAGTTCTCAATGACAATAGGTCAGTTGCTAAATCTTGGATGTCTTGGAGACAATCCTGTTTGCCCATCCTAGAAAGCAAACAGGCACCTTTCAGGTCACCTTTAGATATAAAATAGCTTTTAGTTATACTTTCATGGTTTTGGTTATGTTGTGCTTTACTTTGCTCCTTGTTTTCTAGTTTTATTGGTTTAATTAATATTTTGTTGTAATTTCTAGATTTATGTTAGTTCTCATGTTTTTCTGTTGTCCTCTTGTGTGTGTGTGTGTGTGTTCCTTTCCCCTTGGCTCCCTCGTTGTCTCCTCACAGCTGCTCCTTGTCAGCTCGTTAGCCCTCCTTTTGTCTCTGTCAGCTATTTATGCTCTCCCTCTGCTCTCACTCTTTGTTGGTTTCTCTGATGTTGTTGGTCCTGTCATCGCTGCAATCGTCTCCCCTCGTCTCTCCCTGGCTCCTTCCACATGTTTTCCCTTGATGTCTCCATGGTTCTGGTCTGTTACATTTTAGTTGGATTTTTGGACTGCCTTTGTTAACCATTTTTGCATTAAAACTACAAGTATTCACCTCAGCCTCTCTGCCTCTGTATTTGGGTCCTCCAAACCTCAACCAAGACGTGACATATACTGGATTTTATGCGGGAGATGTCAGAGTAAAAAGAATGAAACATAGAATCCACAGATCCTTTAATTTACACTTTGCAGTTATATTTGATTTGGTCTATTTCATTAGATCCAAATAAACCTAAATCAAATTTGTGGCCATAACAGGACTAGATAAGGGCAATTAATCCTAATCACACAAAGAGAACATATAGAATCACCATCTGTTAATAAATATCCAGATTAACGAATGATGCACATTCCAACACAATGACGATCTTGCCAAACCCTAAATATTTTTCAACTGCCTCTCACCCGTGCTTCAGCATACCTGAGGAGTTTTGTCAAGTTAGATGCTGCAATACCACTAGAATGCGCTAAAATATACTTGGGGTACCAGACCAAAGTTGTCATGCTGTGTGAGATTGCACAATAAAATGCCACTTTGAACTTGCCTTTCAGAGTGCGCTCTAAACACGTGGTGGTTCTGTGTATGTGGACTGGTTGCAGGGTAAATAATATTTTCCGTTTACAATTAATTTATTAATATTCAACCTTGAGGCTCCAGTTAGAAACCTTAAAGTATATATATATATATATATATATATATATATATATATATATATATATATATATATATATTTTTTTTTTTTTTGTTTTTTTTTTTTTTGGACAGGTGCTGAAAGAAGTCCCCTGCACCCCTCCCTCTCTTCGTGCCTCCTTTCTCTCACTGTCCCTTTTCTTCGGCCCTCCTCTCTCTCTTATCCTCCCTCTCTCTCTGGTTGGCCTCCTTCATAGATAATTGGAGGCAAATTTCGATATGCTCAATGTCATGGACAGGAATAAGGTTTCACCGGTGTCTGCTGCCACCATGAAAAAGAAGGGGGTGGGCGGCAGCGGGTGCAGCCACATCAGTGCACCCAATGCTGCCGCATCTAAATGTTCCAAAAGCACCGGTGGACAGAACTGCTTGAACCCCGGTTCCCCGGTCGCATCTAGCGGTAACCAGCCCGGTTTGACCTGCAGCGTCGTGATGGATGAGACTGAGGATGGAGAAGAAGAGTCCAGGTTTCAGCATCCGCGGCTGCGCCGAGCCGGGGGGAGCGGCAGCAGCGGAGGTGGAGGAGGAGGAGGCGGCGGCAGTATCAGGATGAAGAACTTTACGCCAGGAGGGGGAGCCTCGTCCTCGGCTTCCAGGAGGAACTCCAACAAGGAGCTCTGCCTTACGCACACAGAGGACGTTCCCTCCGCCTCACGGCCCACTGCTGCCTCTGGAGCGACCGAGACACCCTGTCCGGGCGATGCTGCCCAACGCGGCGAGACCAGCGGAGCGTCTGGGGCGGAGGCGTCGGAATCTGCGCTCGGGGTAAAGGTTTCCAACGCCACAGCGGGTGATGGTCGCATCGGCGTCGCTCCAGCTTCCAGCATGAAATGCAACAAAAACGGAGAATGCAGGAGGGATTCGGGTACCGGGAGCCTGCGCTCAATAATCCCCAAGCAGGAGAAGCAGACAGTGGGGTCGGGCAAAGCCGAGGAAGGGGGCGCTGCCAGGCGGGGAACCTGTAACTCGACCACCGCCAGTATGGACGGCTCGATCACGCCAGGGGGGTCTCTAACCGGGGGGCAAGGCGGGGAGAGCGCCAACCCGGGCGCCACCCCCGTATCCAGCGGTGTACCTGAGAAGAAGGATTCCAAGGTGTCCTTCTCCAACGCGCCGAGCCGGAAAGCCTCCTCCTCGCTGCACGGCCCGACCCAGACTCAGACTCAACAGCCGAGGAACTCTGTAACTTTCCAGAAACAGGAGGATGGACCATCGATTGTGCCCGCCGAGGATGCAGAACCTCGGGGAAGCCAAGCCAGCTTCATGCAGCGGCAGTTCAGTAGCATGCTGCAGCCTGGAGTTAACAAATTCTCCCTGCGCATGTATGGTAGTCAAAAAGCTGTTGAGAAGGAGCAGGAGAGGGTGAAATCAGCTGGAAACTGGATTATCCATCCTTATAGTGATTTCAGGTAAGAGACTGGGCTGACATTAGTTGATGTGATTAGAGGCCCGTAAAGGTCCCCATACACAACTTACTTTATGCTGAGTATAGTGGAAGCACAGGAAACACACGCTGTGTTACTATCCAACCTTACATGCAGCTGATTTGTCATTTAAACCTATTGTCTAAGAATTTACCAAGGAGAGGCAGCTAAAAGCCAATTCCCCCCCACCATCACCACCTCCACAAACAACCTGTTGTCAGGCACTTTAAGGAAGAGTGTCCTCTCAAGGTTGTAAACAAATCCTGTTGCTGTCGGAACAATAGCATATCTGGGGTGCTCATGCAAGCCAGGCCTGCTATTAAATCTCCACTTTTCACAGCGCGATGCTCACATTCATCAAAGAAGGCAGCGCTCCCTCTGTATTTAATACTCATCAGATTTTTTTTTCTTTGTAATAAAAATAAGGCATAAAATAATCGCAATAGACGTCTGCCTTGCGACAGGCACCGTGCTGACAGGATGTAGGCTATATGGGAGTGTATGCATGTGTGTATGCGATGCACTCAGCAACGGAATGTCACCTTGAGCCAAGTGTGCTCAGTGGAGACAGATCCGCCCGAAGGATCCTGCCATTTATCGATGGATGCACCCTGTTTGATGAGCGGATAACCCGGGCTGGAGAATCAGCAGCTATTTTCTCATTCAAATATTTTGGGATAGAGGTTTCTGCCTGATTAACGTGTGTCCCTGAAAGCCTTTTATTTGATGAAAGGTATTTGGGTTAGAAAATCAGCGGGTTTAGATGTGGGCTGGGCCGTCTGGGGATCAGCACCACTGGGAGTGGACAGCTCCCCTCTCAGCTCCCTCCTCCAGCACCATTCATGTTTGGCCCACATGTATCACATAACGCGGAGTCAGAATGGCACTAAAAGTCCATTTGGAAGACAACTGCCCGGATATAATCTGATGACAAGTCACTTAATAGATCCCTAAAACCTACATGAGAAGATGCTCCATCTTCCCCTCTTCAGTTTCTCATTCATATTAATGCATGGCAGCAAAGTTGCATCAAAAATGATATTCGTGGTTTGTATCAGGAAACAGAGCTTGTTGCATAAGTCGCAGTGTAATGACTCAGCGCTGCACCTGTCCTGCAGAGCTTCCTCTGACAGGCTGATACCTCACCCCTTTTCGTCTCCACCCCGATCTATAGACCCTACACACAATATTTTAAGCCCCTTTCCAGAGTTTCTGTAACATAAACTGATATTATTTTGAACATGACTTGTCATTCTTAGAAGGACAAGTCATTGATGCTTAATCAAAGTGGACTTATTCAAAACCACATGCCTCTGGTGACATTACAAGAGGCCTTGGGTAGTGAATAAGGGTTATTTTGATCACAACTATCTGGATGTCTGTTTGTTTTTCCTCTATATTTGTAATTTTACCAATCTAACTTATCATTCAACGTGTTTACTTCTGTTCTGCATGGTTGCTTTAAGGTAATTTGATCTGCGTACATGTTAAATAAGGAAAAAATGGCAAGGCTAGAATACATGGAAGCTGGTAGTACAGAGAATCAGAGCAGAGATACAGACATACTGATAGTCAAACCATTGGTTATCAAATCAGTCAATTCGAGGCTTAAAAACTTAAGGTGCAACCTGCTTACAATTGGAAGGTTTCAAAATCAGCATGAGAAACTTTCAAAATGGCTTGTTTTCAATGATAATTAATAATGCCAGCTAATCAAATTGATTCCTGTGCCTCTTATGATGTAATTGTTATTATTTACATCTGTTTGTCTTCACAAGTACATATTTTCAACGCTTGTTAAAATCCTGCAATCTTTACTCCAGTAACGTGAACATTTGTTGCGAAAAATGTCCTAGATCATATCTTTAGCTATAATGTATATACAATGTACTGTAAAATCCTGAGAACTAATTAAACAGTCTAAATAAACCCAGCCCAAACATCATACCAAAGAGAGTAACATACTCACAATTGTAATCTTAATATATACCTTTTTTTTCTAATTTGCTGGCACAAAACAAAAATGCTATTTATTTCCTTTTTTGAGTATTGTCATTTTTTCCTTGATTGTCTCTGATCTCTCTTTGATCCAAGAGTGACAATCAATAATTTAAATCCCCCAAATTTTTTCACTCAATTTAAGATTGTTCTTTTGTGGACTTTTTCTAAATGACTTGCAATAACTTAAAGGCAACAGATGTGCTTTTGTTACTTTGGATAAAATAACAACTGGGCAACATCATGGTTGGCTGGTCAGGCCCCTGACAGACAAGGAAATAGAAATTCATGTGGATGAAGAAAATAACAATATAATGTTTTTTTATTGAGTTGCAATTGTTAAATAAAATAAAGATTGTGAAAACCTCTTTCAAAGTTAAATGAAGTAGAACATTCCTTATTCCTTTATTGTGGATGTTGCATCCAGATTTGAAATCATCCTGAAGAGCAGCTTTTGATTATCTTGAAGACTGGTAGATTACTATGTTTTCAAATTCCTTTTCAAGGTTATTTGAACAGTTTACTAATGTGTATAACCAAATAAGCCAGCCAGACATAAAACATGACTAACATGGTCATTTTGACTGGTTTGCAGATCTTTAAAGTATGAATAAACCTGTCCCTGGTTCACCAGTCTTATTTTACTTTGACCATTTTTTAAAGGAAGCTGACCAGGGACCACCCTACATTACCTATATATTCAGGGACTTTCTTACTGATTCTGCTGTCTTGGTATCAATATTTGGTCCTCATTAAAACCTCCTCAAGTTTTCGAACTTACCCATTTTCCATATTAATCCTTTTAAATAAAATGTGCAATTACATAGAGAAAATGAATTTCATTTGATTCACTTGCCAGTGGTCACAATATCCTGCCTGGGGTTAGTAGATAGTGAGCTAAAATTGTTAAAGGGGAATTTTGATCTTAAACTACAGGTGCTGGTCATAAAATTAGAATATCATGAAAAAGTAGATTGATTTCAGTAGTTCCATTTAAAAAGTGAAACTTGTATATTATATTCATACATTACATACAAACTCATATATTTCAGATGTTTATTTTGTTTAATTTTGATGATTACAAATGACAACAAATGAAAATCTCAAATTCATCATATCAGAAAATTAGAATATTGTGAAAAGGTTCAAAATTGATGGCCCCTGGTGCCACACTCTAATCAGCTAATTAACTCAAACCACCTGCAAAAGCCTTTAAATGGTCTTTCAGTCTAGTTCTATAGGCTACACAATCATGGGGAAGACTGCTGACTTGACAGTTGTCCAAAAGACGACCATCGACACCTTGCACAAGGAGGGCAAGACACAAAAGGTCATCGCTAAAGAGGCTGGCTGTTCACAGAGCTCAGTGTCCAAGCACATTAATAGAGAGGCGAAGGGAAGGAAAAGATGTGGTCGAAAAAAGTGTACAAGCAAGAGAGATAACCGCACCCTGGAGAGGATTGTGAAACAAAACCCATTCAAAAATGTGGGGGAGATTCACAAAGAGTGGACTGCAGCTGGAGTGAGTGCTTCAAGAACCACCACACACAGACGTATGAAAGACATGGGTTTCTGCTGTCGCATTCCTTGTGTCAAGCCACTCTTGAACCACAGACAGCGTCAGAAGCGTCTTGCCTGGGCTAAAGAGAAACAGGACTGGACTGCTGGTGAGTGGTCCAAAGTCATGTTCTCTGATGAAAGTAAATTTTGCATTTCCTTTGGAAATCAAGGTCCCAGAGTCTGGAGGAAAAGAAGAGAGGCACTTCATCCACGTTGCTTGAAGTCCAGTGTAAAGTTTCCACAGTCAGTGATGGTTTGGGGTGCCATGTCATCTGCTAGTGTTGGTCCATTGTGTTTTCTGAGGTCCAGGGTCAACGCAGCCACATACCAGGAAGTTTTAGAGCACTTCATGCTTCCTGCAGCTGACCAACTTTTTGGAGATGCAGATTTCATTTTCCAACAGGACTTGGCACCTGCACACAGTGCCAAAGCTACCAGTACCTGGTTGAAGGACCATGGTATCCCTGTTCTTAATTGGCCAGCAAACTCTCCTGACCTTAACCCCATAGAAAATCTATGGGGTATTGTGAAGAAGAAGATGCAATACACCAGACCCAACAATTCAGAAGAGCTAAAAGCCACTATTAGAGCAACCTGGGCTATCATAACACCTGAGCAGTGCCACAGACTGATCGACTCCATGCCACGCCGCATTGCTGCAGTAATACAGGCCAAAGGAGGCCCAACTAAATACTGAGTGCTGTACATGCTCATACTTTTCATGTTCATACTTTTCAGTTGGCCAACATTTCTATAAATCCTTTGTTTTTATTGGTCTTCAGTAATATTCTAATTTTCTGATATGATGAATTTGAGATTTTCATTTCTTGTCATTTGTAATCATCAAAATTAAACAAAATAAACATCTGAAATATATGAGTTTGTATGTAATGTATGAATATAATATACAAGTTTCACTTTTTAAATGGAATTACTGAAATCAATCTACTTTTTCATGATATTCTAATTTTATGACCAGCACCTGTAAATGTCGCCATGTCTGTACAGGAGCTAATAACTCCATGACTTAAACCACAGTTTCCACCCTGAATTGAAACATTTGATGTAGCTAAACTATTTTTCCTGTTTTGCCCTCTCTGATTTTATTTCTCTTCTTCTTTTCCCCTACCCATGGCACACCCCACATAACTCACTACTGCAATGGTACAGGTTCTACTGGGATTTTACAATGTTGCTGTTTATGGTGGGTAACCTGATCATCATCCCTGTGGGCATCACCTTTTTCAAGGAAGAAACCACAACACCCTGGATCATCTTCAATGTGGTCTCTGACACGTTCTTCCTCATGGACCTGGTGCTTAACTTTCGCACTGGAATCATCATTGAGGACAACTCAGACATAATTTTGGACCCTGAGACTATAAAGAAAAAGTACTTAAAAACGTGGTTTATTGTAGACTTTATCTCCTCCATCCCGGTGGATTACATATTCCTTATAGTGGAGAAAGGGATAGACTCTGAGGTGTACAAGACTGCTCGGGCCTTGAGGATTGTCCGCTTTACCAAGATCCTAAGTCTTCTGAGGCTGCTCCGGCTCTCCAGATTGATACGCTACATTCACCAATGGGAAGAGGTAAGACAAGTTAATAGAGTTGTAGATATTGATTATAACACTGACAGACACATAGGACATTAGTCCTCTCTGATTTGTCTCCAATAAGCTGGTATTGGCTCATTACCAAGTGGACAATCTGCCTCTGCATATGCTCCAAGTAGCCTGGGCTCCTTCACCTAAAGGTAGCTTTATTAATAGTGGCATTTGCCAATCTGGAAAAAACAAGCAGATACAAAATTAAAAGGAAATTAGAGCATTTAAAAAGAAAAAGAAAAAGGTTTGCACCCTCTTGTACATCTGCATTGGTGACCTTGCAGTCCTGCCAGTGGCATCAGGCAGGCTAATAAGCAGCCTATTATCAGGGCAAACATAGTTAATCAATTAAGGCACCACAGGTGGAGCAGCACAGGTGCAGGATAATGATAATAATCAGCACTGCGGGGTCCATTGACTGTGATTAGACATGTCAGTAATGAATTAGAAACCGCGGCGTAGCTTGGTTGACCGTGCATTTTATAGACTCAAATATGATGAAGATATACAATATTGGAGAATTTAGAAAATGTTATAAGGCAACCACCACAATCTATATGGGTCTTTAGACAACAGTTATTTTGCAGATCAATTTTCCTTTGGTATAAACCAAACAAGCTTAGAAAAGTTTCACATTTATGCCATGATCCCTTAAAGTAAAACCCTGACTTTTTGATAATATTAACTACTTTATGAAAGGATATAAAAACAAACACATACACAAATAACTACCTAAAACTACAACTACTACAAACTAATGTAGGTTTTCTGAAGGTTTTTCTGAAGTTTTCCTTCCTTCACAAAGAAAACTGACAGGGAGGTTTTGGCAGTCTTAATTCTGAACGTATTCTTATTTGCATTTTTTAATTAGAAAAAGAATATACAAATTATTTGTTTTCTTTGACTTCAGGGACAAATCTGGGTTATCAAAACAAAAGTTTAATCATTTCCTCTCCTGATTTCAATTGAGCTTGATTTGTCTTTATCAGGTGGATTTCTATAGCCAGGCCTTTCACCAGAAGATATAGCAAAGTTATTAAATGTTAGGTTGCACTATGAGTTATAAGTAAGTGGAAGTGTCTCCTTAGAGTACACACTTCTCTAAAGGAGAGCCTTAGCCTGGGACAGAAGATGTCCGGTGGAGTCATGAGATCACTCCACTTTTCGTCAGTGCCAGTGTCGGCAGCGTTGGCATTTTGCAGCAGTGAACGGCACAGTGAGCCTTGGCTGCTCACTTGACCTTTGGATAATTGGATTTCTGGAGATATGATGTGATAGCCCACACACACACACATATACACAAAGTGTTGCATGATGGGAAGTGATACATGGCATGCATAGAAAATGAGGGAAGATTAGATAGCAGGTCAGTTACTGAGATAGTGCAGGGGTTTGCCACTTCATATGTCTAATTTTTGAATTCATCTTTTCAAAGTTCAATAGGGAATTTTAGGTGATTGCGCCTGAGGCCATTTTTAGTTTCTCCAGCATTTGAGAGCTGTCCATGGTGCTGAACATCTTCAGCTGTATGCGGCAGTGTCACCTCCTGCATCCTGATAAAATACGACCACTTTCTCCTTTTTTTCAGTTCCTGACTGATAGAAACTGACGGTGAAAACCTCATAAAGGTTAAAGCTGCATTTAGAAAGATCAGCGCATGTGATTCATGTCTACTGTCCTTCGCCATCAGTTCCATCTCCAAGTATCACTTCTCTTTGCTGCACTGAGTAAGAAGTGACCCACTTCCTTTAGAGTCGACTCCATCAGACAGTCACACGTGTTTTCTTGTGAATAGGGGCTGTCAGCATAATACATTTACACCTCTTGCTAAATTATTTTTGCATTCAGGCTAACTTTAAACTGTTAAGCAGCATCATTGTGAGGTTTATTCAGGTTATTCAGGCATTAGATGATTGGTCTGACTGACTTCTCAGAGAATGGGTGTGATTGACGTGTCAGACGACCCAGACTATCAGTTGTTCAGGATCACCATGGTCCCTGTCCATCAATCTCTGGATGCATCTATGTCTATGTGCTGACATGTCTTTCTGTAGCCTTAGTTGGATCTTTTTGCTGGCAGGCTTGCGTGAGTGTAACATGGCTGTGACTGGACCTTGTCTGTGACAGAGACTCTGACTAATGTCACGTATCTCTGTGTGAAAAGTGTCTTGCCTGTTCCTGCTGTGTTTGAGGTGGGATTAATGGTTCATCACTTCCTTTGCTCATTAATCAAACACGGCATGATCCAAAATAGTTGACTGTGATGCAAGTTTCTAAGGCAGTGATTAAAGCTATTAAGTTAATGTATAAAATTTACACCAATCTTCTTCTTAGTATATCTTACATTTGTTTTCACTCTTTTTCCCATCTAATGGTCACACTTCAGATCTTCCATATGACCTACGACCTGGCTAGCGCAGTGATGCGGATTATCAACCTGATCGGTATGATGCTACTGCTATGTCACTGGGACGGCTGCCTACAGTTCCTGGTTCCTATGCTGCAGGACTTCCCCTCAGACTGCTGGGTGTCTCTCAATAAGATGGAGGTATGTATGAGCAATTGCATTCTTCCATACAGGATTAAGGTTCACAGACTAACTATGAAAGAAATAACTGATTTAAAATGTAAGAAGTGAAGATTTTCATCACAGAACAAAGAAACATTCCAAAGGCCATGGCAATCATTTCAAAAGTATGCATATAGATGAAAAAAGAAACAACAAATTTATGAATTGCCTTGCAAATTTTCCACACTGCATAAACTTTATAAAATATAGTATTTAGATATAATTTGATAGACTAGCATAAAGTATTCAATCATTGTACAGTGCAAGGAAAATGACTCATGGCTCTTTTAACCTCTTGTTCACAAAAATATGAAAGTATGGCATCTACATCCATTAAGTTCTATTTATTGTGATGCACCTAAATGAATGGAACACGAGTGGGATACAATCATGAAGTAGAACAAAATTTATTGGATAGTTTATACTTTTTAAATTAATACAAAACTGTTAAGTTGGGTGTGAACGTTTAATCAGCCCCTTTACTTTCAGTGCAGCAAACTCTCCACAAGTTCAGTGAGGATCTCTCATCAATGATCAATGTTGACCTAAATGACTAATGATGATAAATAGAATCCACCTGTATTTAATCAAGTCTCCGTATAAATGCACCTGCTCTGTGATCGTCTCAGAGGTCTGTTTAAAGTGCATCATTAAGAAAAAGAAAACACAAGGCAGGTCCAAGATACAGTTGTGGAGAAGTGTAATGCTAGATTTGGAGACAAATATATTTTTCAAGCTTTAAATATCCCAAGGAGTTCTGTGCAAGCGATAATATTCAAATAGAACAAGTATTAGACTTCTGTGAATCTACAAAGACCCAGCTGTCCCTCTAAACTTTCAGTTCAAACAAGGAGAAGACTGATCAGGGATACAGCCAAGAGAACCATAATCATTCTGGATGAAGCGCAGAGATCTACAGCTGAGACTCTAGGAAAATAAGGAAACAATAAGTCGTATACTAAACAAATCTGGACTTTATGTAAGAAAGCCATTTATTTAAGAAATCCATAAAAAGTCTTTTTTTAAATTTGCCATGAAACACATGGGAGACGCAGCAAACATGTGGAAGAAGGTGCTCTGGTCTGATGAAACAAAAATGGAAATATCTGGCACCAATGCAAAATGTTATGTTTGGAGTAAAAGCACCATTCCCACTGTCAAACATGGTGGTGGCAGTGTCATGGTTTGGGGATGCTTTTCTTTAGTGGGGTCATGGAAGATAGTTTAAACTTATGTGTCCTGCTTGTTATTGATAATGTTTTTTTATAGCTTTACATTTATACAATTTTATAGCTTTATGTTTGAAGCCTCAAACCTGGCAAACTGTTGAAAAGTTCAAGGGGGCTACAGGGAGTCACTGTGCCATTTGGTGACATGGTTTTTACCACACTCAACATAGACCAGAGGAAGCAAAGGAAAGAGTTGTCACAGGAGATGAAAAAGAAAATTATAGACAAGCATGTTAAAGGCTATGAGACCATCTCCAAGCAGCTTGATGTTCCTGTGACTAGTTGGATATATTATTCAGAATTGTAAGATATCTTTGACATGGCCAAAGGAGGACATTTGCTGAAAAAAATCAAAGAGACTGATAGTATGAATTGTGACAAAATAATTCAGAACAAATTATAAAGAGATTAAAGATGAACTTCAACCTCAAGGAACATCAGTGTCAGATGACCCTATCCATCATTGTTTGAGCCAACCGCTTGACGCCCATTGTTTAAAATAAGCAAAATACTCTTTTTATTACTTACACAGTTAAGAGAGCATGTGCATTTCCTCAGTGCCAGTTTTTACGCCTTCATTGTGGACTTAGGAACCTTTGACAAGCTGTTGTCTCTGTCACATCTGGTTCCTAACAGACTGTGTTATCATTGACCGTTATAAATGTTGTCACACATTTTTAAAAGGCTCTGTTATTTTCTGGGGCTGCTTTGCTTCATCTGATACAGGATGTTTGGAATCTCTGTAGGGTTCAATATAGTCCTAAGACTATCAAGGGATTCTAGAGAGAAATATCCTGCCTAGTGTCAGAAAGCATTATCAACATGCTAATGACCAAATACACAGCTAAAAACAGCCAAGAATGGCTAAGAGGAAAACATTGGACTATTCTGAAGCAGTCTTCTGTAAATCCTACTGAGTATCTTTGTAAGGAGCTGAAACATGCCAGCCAGAAAAGGCATCCTCCAAACCTGAGACACACCCGGAGCAGTTTGCTGATAAGGAGTGGACCAGAATACCTGTTGAGAGGAGCTAATGTCTCATTGACAATTACAAGAATTGTTTGATTGCACTGATTGTCTCCAAAAACTGTGCAGCAAAACAGTAAGTTAAGGGTACCATCATTTAGTTCAGGCCTAAAATAATGTTTTTTACATCTATGGTTGAAAAGCAATGTCTACTTCCATTTGTTTATTTTCATAAATATTTATTTATTATTACTTTTGTGAGATTGGCAAGACTTTATTTCAACCATAGATGTTTTTTCTGCCACTAAGCGGGGAGTACTAAGAATTTTGTCCAAGTGTGTACAATTTCAGCTACATACATATATTTTTATAGCATAAACACAAAATGACTGAAATGTCCTTCATGCTGGCAGAAGGAGAATGGTTTCCAAATCAGTAGAGGGGAGAGAACACAAGGAAGCATAAGTTATCTTAATGAACAACATACATGATCCATACCCTTGGCTGCTTCCTTTTTTTGAATGTGGGGCAGTATGATTTATCTTAACCATTACACTTTTATTATATCTTTACCGATCTAGATCGAGTTTATCAGCTTGAGCTGTTAAGCACTTATTGTGAAGTTTTATGCATTGCCTCCCACACACTGATGCATGTTAAACACTATATTTTATGAGAACTGTTGAACTCGACGGAGGAGTCTATTTACTGATGTGTCTTATAATGATTCAAGTAGTTTTAGTCTATCCAGCCAGCTCCTGGCTGTCATAATTCATCCAATAGAAACAATAAACCTCAATTATAGATAATTACATATTTTCCTGATGCAACATTAGTGCCAACCCATCTTGCTAAGCATTCTTATGCATGCCCAGAAAGATAATGGAAGATACATCCTTTGTTTTATCTTGTCCATTCATTGTGTATTTATATTTCATTATTTAGACAGGTGCAGATAAACTACCTAGTTTCTGTTGCTAACAACAAGGTCTGACGTAATTTTGACCGGACATCATACGACTCTTGTTGGGTGAATATGTAGAACTCATTTAAACTTGTTTGGTTTTTCCTGTCACTCGGCTATAGTGTCGATCCATATTTTTAATAGGCTTGATGTTGGAATAATTTCAGAAGTTACTTCATTACCAGTTCTGTTGTGTATTTGGAGGAATTTCCGTGTTGTGCTACCCAACATTGCAAAATTTCAATTACCTAGATGATGATTAAAAATAATTTCTGGGATTGTTCTTTCCCCAGTAGTGGATTCAGTTTGTGTAATTTAACAGTGCATCTGGCAAGTTTTCAGCATGATACTAACACTATCATACTCAACAGCTATTGCAGTGTTCTTAGGTTTGAAATCTTCTGTCATCACAGCCAAAAAGCAAAGTCTGTATCTTATCTGAAAGTTAAACCTTTTACCGGAAGACACTTGGTTTTTACCTGGAAATTTCAATCAAGCTTGATTGGTCCAATATTAGAGCAACCACTTCTTCTGTGCTGGTCGCCATTCTTCAGCCCTTGAGGGTATTAAACTGTGTTTAGTGTTGACAATAATACTGGTCTTACAGAAACTTCCAGTCAACCTCTATTGCTTCTAGTTTATTCTTGATCATCCTACACAATTTAATTTTGACCGAAGATGATAATCCAGCTGGATATGATTCAATACATAAAACAAAGCTGGTTCAAATCGGTCTTCTGGGATGGCCCCAGTTTTAATCATAGAAAATTTTATTTGTTTCTGAAAACCAACCAATTTGAATGAACTCCACCAGTTCTTCCATGAATAACAACATGAAAATATTCAGCCAGAATCATCCGAGAGTATTATTGTACAGAGGCAAACTGCTGCCGTTTTTACAATCCATACCAATTACACACCAGAAGTCGGTCTACAAATCGAGAATTTAATGAAGTAATATCGAATCGGCTGACCTTATGTTTAGGCTTATTAAACACTAATGTTAGGACTGAAAGCTCTCAGTGGAGGGGATGAACTGAATGTATTAAATTAGGCTCTGGTAATAAATAAATTGACCTTCTGCTTCAGTTTCCTCTCCAGTGTTGGAAATATAGACAATCAAGTAAACAAAGAATATCGTTTAAATAACTCTACAAACAGCAACCGGGGGTCATTTATGGTAAAAAGCTTATGACTAGAGCATAAATTGCCCTTTGTTTTGATTAAAAAAGTTAAGCAGGGGATTTAGAAATTTGACCTAAATAACAAACATTCTGGTGCTTTCGATTGTAAAAATGGCCATGCCCTGCCACTGCAATAAGATGCCTCACAAATCATTACATAAGAAGAGATGGCAAATTTTTTTTTATATAAAATAAATACGGCCTTATGAATATTTAGTTTCATAAATATTTAGATCCAATACAACATATATGATGTTTTTACCACGTAAAGAATACATAAAATACATTTAAAATTCTGTCAAAATTATTGAAGTATTTATCATAACATCCTTCTTGCTTATCATAAAATATTAAAATATTGAAGCTTTAAACTCACATAATTGATAATCACATAATTGAAGAATTTAAACATTTTAAATTGTAGGCTTTTTTCAGTCCCTTTATCTTTTTGCTTTTGGAATTCAGTTTTATTGGTGCTTAATAAGCCCTCATGTATCTGAAAAAAGTTAAAAAGTTAAAAAACAAAAGGCTAGTGGTTTATTTTTGAACTGTTTTGGAATGATTATGACCTGGATGACTGAGAATCTTCTGAAAATCTCTTATGTACAATGAGGCCCAAGTTTGTTCATATCGGTCATCAACTTCACTGATCAGCTTGAGACTAACAGCTCTGAGCTGAATGTACAATACTACAGATGGCTGATTATACAGTTTAAGCTGTGTGTGCATGAGACGAGTACTGTCAGTATCGATATTTATAAATTAAATCTCATAAACAAAGAGCAATGCCTAATTGCGCTCCTGAAATAAGGGCTTTATAGAGTAGAATGTTTCATGTTTCAGCATCTGAGCATCTGAGAAAGTACAAACTTTATAATAAATTCATGATCCAATGATTATTAAAACTACTAAAAGAGACTGCCTTTAACTCCTGAAGAGAATAAAATACATTATTAGACTAATATTTGCTACATGAGCGTTTCCATTGATTACAGAGATTTTTTTTCTTTTTTCTCAGTTGGAGAAGATTACTCATACTACCATCATTTCTGTAGGTGTTCAGCCTGTGTGACAGGGAATAGTTGCAGTTCACTGGCGAAGAATCATTCAAAAAGAAGCTAGAGATTTAAGCGCCCCACCCCCTCGTGCCTCCACTTCAGCACTGTGGAGTGATGAGAGGAAAGATAAAAGGGGGAAACAGAGGGATGTGGGGAATATGGCCTGGCAGCTGGGCTCTTTGTTGCCATGTCTCCCTCCTGGAGATAAAAGCTGGTTGTTTATAGACCTGTCTGTCATCCCTGCCTTTTACTGAGCAAGGGAAGACCACTTCAATCCAGAGACAAGGCAGTTTTCCAAATTGTTTTTCAAACAGATTGGGTCCTGCTTCCAGACACCTCTGTGTAAGGCATGACTCCTCATAAATTTCTGCTTTGAATATTTGCCTGCTGAGATTTCTGACTCTCTGCTTTATGGTCAACAGGTTCAATCCCTGAAAAGAACATATTCTAATAGTTTAGCTGATCTTAAATGCTTGTAACCCTAATTGGTTGATAATGTTTTTATTAGGGAACAAAAAAAAAAAAACGTTTTACTGCAAGACTAATTCACAAATCTGCTTGAAATAAAAATACATATTCATTCATAGGATATTTTATTAGCCTATTGAAAGAATAGAAATATAATAAGCATAATAAAATATAACCTAATAAAGTAAACTGCACAAACATGGGATGAATGTCATGCAATATACACTCAGCTCTAAAGGAGGGTCATCTCAGGGACAAAAAGATTCATAAGGTACAATTGAGGAAACATTGAAGAAAATATTTAGATCACTTAGCTGGAAATTTTGTCTAAGCCTTGAAAGCAATGCTGCATCCGAGTTCTCAGCATAGAAATATGTGATTTGGAGGCCATTTGTTTTCAAGATCATTACTAAATTTTAGACCATGCATATTTTGCATTTAAAATGTTTAATCAATAAGTGAGCTAACTACTTCCAGAGAAGCTGTATAACAGAATATGAGTAGTATCTTTAAATCTTTTATTAAATAAATAGCTCTTTGGATGACAGGTGTCATAATGCATTGTTGAGAAATGATTGTTTCCCATATTTTGTTGGCAGTTGTGTGTAATGTGCATTAATTCAATGCAAACTCTGTAATTAACAGAACCTCAGTGGAACGTGGACTTCATTTTTATTCAACATATTTCCCAGAACACAGTGAGACCAATGCGCTGATACCATATTCGGTGTTCTTCCACATGGAACTCAAAATAGTACTATTGATTAATGTATTGTTTTATCACATACATAACATAAACCATGACACAGGTTAAAATTTATCTTTTCTTAGAGTATTTTCAGTTCCTTAAAATCTAAAATATTTAAATGAATGAAATGAGGGTTCTTTGCAGTACTAAAATATTTAAAATAATGACATGAAAATAAATTCCTTTAGATTTATCTTTAATATTATTTGAGAGAAACTAAAACTGTGGTCATTTTTGGCAAAGAGGATTAGAAATTTGAAAACGTTGAGGCTTATTTTCATTATATGAAGTTTGGCAGTAAAGTTGCATCATAGCAGGTTCCTGGGTATATTTCTTTGAAAAGGCCTCTTGGTATTCTTTCTTGTGCAGATTTGATGTTGTTACAACCACAACCTTTAATGTATTCAGATGTGTGTTTTTGTTTAGATCAGCACGTAGAGATATGTACACGGAGCATAATTATCAAGTGGAATGAAAAGAAAGCATGGTTTGTTTTACCTAGATATGGAAATTCCTTAAATGTGAGGCCTGCATCGGTATTCAGCCTATACCAAGTTAAAGCCTTGAGCACGGTCTTTTTCTGAGATTGCAGCAGCAGCTGAAACTCAGATTGGGTAGAAAATATATGTAGGCATAAATCTTAAAATTTGGAGATGCTGAAATGAACCTTTGTCTGGACTATTCTGAAGCTGTCTTAGAGTTAAACCATCCAATTTAAGCTCTGACTGTATGTTTATGAGTCCACTGTCATACTGACTCAGGCTTTTTTCAAAGATTGCTTTGCGTTTGGGTTCTCTCATCAACCATGTTCCTGTATCTTAAAAGCTCTGAGGTTTTCACAGAACAGCTGGATTTATACAGAGATTCAGTTATATGCTGGCAGACTTTAGATAGAGTTCATAGATAATTAATCAGGGGTATCGGTTGAGGAGGAAATGCATGACACAATCTTCATATCTTTAATTTGTAAAAAAGAAAAAAGTCAAAATCATATATTAGCTAGAAAATGGCACTTTCTTCACATTACAATTCTTAAAATTACTGAGGTAATATTTCAGGAACTCACTGCTAACATTTAATATTTTTAATTAAAAGGCAAAATTAACAGATGATTAGCATATTGTCCAATACATTCATATCTTTTTTATGCCATTTCAAATTTTATATTAAAAAAAGCTTAGACTATAATCATGTGTGATGCAATTGACAAAAGCATAGATCTCTATATATCTATATATTTGAGTTTCTTTTGTAAGGGATTCGGATACAACTTTGTACTTTCCGAGTTTAAAAAAGTGGATTCTAAAGTTTTCTGTGGACAGGTCACTGACTCCTTTAGCGCCCTCGCCGCTTCATAATCAGAGACGGCCTCCAGAGAGCCATCGCTCTCCAACAAAAGAGCTGCTCTGGCACAGTGCAGGCTGCATACAGACACCAGAGACCACCCTCCTATTGAGTGCCTGACAAGTTGTGACATTAGCTATTGTGCTGGAGCTGGCCCCGCTCCCTCCAGCGACTCTGGAAGCTCTGTGCTCTCAAGCAGAAGCAGTGGAGGACTTTAAGAGAACCCTGTCCTAAGGTGACTTCCACCGACCGGTTAATGAATTCTGTCAGGTTTCCACTAGCTCAGGCAGCAAAGGTTGTTTTAGACATACAGTACACCAGGACAACGGTTTCATGAACAATTGGATACCTCATCACCCAAAGGGAGGGACTGTCCCTCTCTTCTTAGCAAAAGTGTTTTAATGCAAAGTATGAAAAGATGATTTAAGGTTATGCCACAACATGAGGCAGACTTTGCATCGGGCAATCTTTTCATTACCACTTTTTGTTTTACACTTTTCAATTGGGGACTTGCTTTAAAATTTTGCTTTGGATTATTGTTCAGCTGCATAACTCGAATGTATCTGAACTCGCATCACAAACTAATGCCAGGGCTTTCATTCCTCTTCAGGGGTTTTTCCACAGAGAGCCGAGAGCAGAGTTAATCAGTTAGAGGTAGTTGTTCAGGTATGGAAGCAACAAACTGCTTGAGACATCACACTACAATCATGTTTTTTTTTTTGCAAGTTTGGTGTACTTTTGCTGAAATGTTTTATTGATTAAATGCCAGAAGTGATTGGGTGGATTCTCACCTTCCAAAAAGTTCCAACTCTTTCTGTTCAGTCCACAGAGCAATTTTATAAAAGTTGCTGATCATTAGGTTTTTGTGTTTTTGTTGAATTGTAAACACTGATCTTAACTGAGGAAAATGAGGGCTGCAGGATTATCCCATTCTAGTTTCTTTTATGAACTTATGAGGAACTCTTGGATTAAAACTATTAGGACGATTCACTCTGTTCCATGGTTTTTCCATTTGTGGCTGATGGCTTTTTCTGTAATGCACTTCAGACCCAAAGCTTTAAAAAGGCTTTGTAACCATTTCCAGAAAGAAAAAATAAGTGTCAGTAAGTATGTTTCTCATCTCCTATTTCATTTCTTTAAATTGGAGAGTTTGTGAGTCGCTTTTGAAAGATTCCAGTCACCATATTTTGTCAGACAGGTTCTATTTAAGGAATATTTTGATTACGTGGGCCAGGCAGTAATCAGGCACGGGGATGTGTCGTGAAATTGAAACAAAACTGTGGTAAATCGCATTCAATTCGTGCTTCAAAAAGGTCAGACGATAAATTTTTCATCAAGGGCCAGAATGGTTTGAAAAAATTTGTTCCTCTTAATTACTAAAACCATCATTTAAGAATTGCTTTTTGTATTTACTTCGATCATAGTTTCTGATATTAACATTTGTCTTTATGGGCTTCCTCCCACAATAGAAAACAAATGTTGTTAGGTGCCATTAAACTACTGGTGCATTGGTGTTTTCGTGGAGAATAAGTGTGTATCGACAACGGATGGACTTGAAGGATTAAAGTATGACACTAAGAGTTGAAGATCTTTTTCCCAGTGCTGTATATCCAGAATGTTTTACGCAGCATCATTAGCCTTAGATTTAATTTTGACAACAAAGTAATATATTAGCCTTACTGCCTCTGAGAGAAAACAGAAATAATTTGGATGGCAGCATTAACTGACAGATTCTGACAGGGTGTCAAGTTTCAGCGGTGTAATTACAACTCTGTGTGCACCCATCCTCTAATGTAGCTACATCGCAGAGACATCTCTTCCCTATTATTCCTTCTGCTATCAGCAGGAGGGGCTTCACTCCACGGTTTGTTGGATGCTTCAGACAGATAAAGCATTAATCATTTCGTATAAATCACTTTATGTCCAGAAATTAGTTTGACCAGCAGCAATACAAGACTGCTGCACACTGCAGATCTGGGTAAACACTTTAAATCAAGCTGGTAACAACATGTAGACATGAGAGATGAAAGCTTGTGATTGACCTATCCAAACATATCATAAGTAGGAGAGGGTATTTGTCTCTGTGTTGACTGAAACAAAAATATATTTTGCTAATTAAGTACTGCATTTTTAAGTACTGCATTTTTAAAGCAGTTATTTTACATGCTGATAATTAGTTTATCAGTTTAGAAGGTTGAAGATCCTCATCATTAACATAGATGGCATTGATCTGGGGCTTTTGATATTGTAGGTCGACTTTTGATGGTACATGATGGAATGATTGCAATTCATTTTAATAACAAGAAATGGACAAATGGACACATTTAATTTTTTGGGGTTTTCTTTCTCATCTACAAAGGTAAAACTTGTACAAAAATATAGTAATAACTAGAATATTTAGAAAGAAATGGGTTAAAACAGCATATAATAGAATAGGCTTTATTTATTTCTCACTTTGAAATTTATCTTTTCATTGAGAGCACCTAAAAACCCCTCCAACACAAAATAAACAACTTCTCAGACTTATAAACGGATTTCCCCCTACTTGCCCGCAGCCCTCAGGCTGCTAAACTATTAGGGCCAGTTGTTTCCCTTTTTTTTTTTTTGCAGTTTTGTTTCTTTGTACTGTAATATTTTTGCTTGCAAAGAATTTATATTTTTTATTAAAAAGTTTTAAATTATTCACTTTAATTTACACTTCTGTGTTCTGCTGTGCACTGCATAGGGTCAACTGTAAATTATATATTCATTCACCCCCTTTAACATTTGGATAAATGTCCTTTATCAACTTGCATCTCATCCACAAGCATTTTGTAAACATCAAAAAGCCTTTGGCAGGTTTCTGGGTGAATATTTCACCACTATTCTATTACCATTTGGGGACAATGCATTGTTCTAATTTCTCTTTTCCTACCCATTTATTCATCTCAGGTAAAAAAAAAAGTTTTTCATGATATATCCCCGCAGCCATGAAGGATCCAGCCCAATATAAATTCAACAACTCCAGGCACAAGTGCCTTCAAGCATGATTGAAAATAGCAGTTCTCTGGACGGTTGCAAATACTTTCTGTATAAAAGATTTCTAATCAGATAATACATGGTTATTTTATTTAGGCGCTTTACTAGTATGGTGGTGGATACATTATGGTGAAGATCTGTTTGGCTCTTAATTTATGCATTAAAGAGCAGAATAGGGATAAAAAAAGTCTCAAAAGTCTTCAGCTTAGTCAAAAACCAACAGATAAATGGACAAAACCTGAGCTCAGTTATCAAACTTAAATTTCTTAAAAAAATTAAGAACAGTGCTGAAAAGCGAGACCTGTGCCAGGTCAAAGAAGCTACATATTCAATAGTTATACATACGGTGGTCATCGAAGCACTCGGGGCTGTAACCCCCATACTAGAGAAGTGGTTCTGATAGATACCTGGAGACACATCAGAGATCTTAGTCTAAAAATAGGCAGTTCTTGGGCAGCTAAGATACTGCAAAGAACCCTCGAGCGCCGTGACCCGAGCTTGAGATGAAGGAGCCACCCACCATGCCCAGGAGTATGAGGGGTGGTTGAGAAAGCAGTTGAGTATATATATATATATATATATATATATATATATATATATATATATATATATATATAGTTTTGACCCTGTTTTATATAGTTTTGACCCTGTTTTGATGAGAGGAATTATTTTCTTAAAAATCTGTAATGTTTTTTTGCTGTGAAACAGCTTCACCCTGGAAAGAAAGAACAGATCTGATAAATTATTAAAAGCCCCATATTGATCTGACATTCATCCCCACGATGACCATTTTCCAGTTTCTGAGTAGGACAGTAGGTCGAGCAACTCTGGTAACTTGGAATCACGTCCTTTGAAAGCTGAATGGATCTACTTAGGTTTTTTGTTTTCTTTTTCTTAAGGTTGCTGTATTTTTAAAAAATGTAAGTAGTGATATGTTTTTATTGTGGCTCTAACCCACTGGTTTCTTTCAATGATTTCATTGAACTCCTGTATTTGGTTGTCTTTACAATAAACATTTACCTTTAAAGTTGAACCTTTAGGTTAGTTTTCCTTCCATATTTAGTAGGAGAGCATTTCTCTGCCCACAGCATTGCTGTGAAGAGCCCATACACACTGACAGGGAAAAAAGAATTAAGTTGGCATTTACTTTTCAATAAACTCGGATAAGCCTGAGTAAACTAATTGACTGGCTTATGGTGTCATGGCCAGGGGAAAGGCTTTGCTGCATGTGTAGATTGTTTGGTAATATTTCTTCAGTCTATCAGCCGCCAAGCTCACACATAATAGTGAGAAATTTCTTTTTTTTTTCTTTTTACAAAGGAAACAGTATGAAGCTAATAGTTTATTTTTTTCAATAACCCTTTTTTCATTTTTTCATTTTTGGCCTGCAAATGTTGCAAATAAGGTAAAAGAGATGTGGAGCTTACACTGAGGTAAAAGATAATCTGTGTGTTTCAGAAATGCAATGACAATATTGAATTTTGTGAAAGGTATCTAAGTTTGCTTTGAGGTGAAAATATAAAAGCACCCTTCAAATAAAGTGTGCTCAAATAAATGCCTTTTTTATTTCAATATCCTAATTTCACACACCAGTTAAAAATAATGTTAAAGATCTAATTAGTAACTGTTAAGATTTCTTGGATTTCAACAGTCTAACAAGGTTCCAAGGGTTTTTAGAAGAGAAGCAGACCCTTAGCATTATACATCCTAAACTGTGCTTTTCTATGGACAAAATGATCTAGATCCACAAGAGTCCCAGAAGAGTTCAGTGAACTAGACGTACTTGTTATACTTTTGGGCATAGAAATAAGAAAGCCTATTCCTATCATCGCTGATCAACCAATTAAAGTGTTCCTTGTTTTTAATGGTTGCTATGGAGATTTAATGACCCTAAGATGTCAGTCTTTGCTGCAGGTCCCTACCATTGATATTATAAGAATTTCCACCTCCAACACCATGATGCTAATTGTTCTTGGGTCATTATACATGTATTGCCAAGAGGCTCAGGTAAATTGTTTAATTAAATCACTCTTAGGGAAGAGGTAAATCCGGTTTACTAACTACTTGTTCTGAAAATTTTGATCAACATAATAAAATAAAAAGGCATGGCAATACTTCTCCAGTGAGAGCTGAATTCATCAAGGCTCCTTACTAGGGTTGCCAACAAGTTTGTTCACATCTAAAAAATGCAGAGAAACAACAGTTTAACAAATGTGAGTAAAAATACAGAATTGCAAAATATACTTGTTTTTAGTCTAATTCCCCGACATTTTAAATCACCATTAAAAGACCATTACCTAAAGGTTAATGGTGCGAGCCTAAGCAGGATACACTTTATATATCTATTCACACCACAGGCACTGCATTCAGAACCAGCATAAAAGATTATTGGTGCAGAGGTGATGCTGGGGTACAGCTTACTATCAATGACAGAAAAACCTTAATTTTCAACCCAGCCATCACAGGTTTGAATCCTAATCTTAAGACCTTAACTGCAATTCTTCCCCTCCCTCTTTCTCTGCTTCTTTTCCTGATTATCTACCAACTTAAAGCCAATATTGCCTCAAAAAAAGGCAACTTTATAAAATCTATGTTTAGCTCTACATAGCAGAATTACATGTCAGGTCCATTTTAAAGAAGATTTTATATTCTTTGGGCTCAGAAGACCTCAAAATTAGCATTTTTTTCTTTATGTTTTTAAAACATTAATTGAAACTGACCAAGACCAAAGATGAAAAGGACCCAGACAGTGAATTAGTAACTCCAAAAGACAGTTGAAGTTTTATTAATGACCTTGGTAAAAGCAACTTGCTCCTCTTTGATGGAAGAAATTATGCAGGAAATCAGAACAAAGTTTTTGCACAGTAAGCATCTTTTCTGTGGGTTTCTATCGATTCTTTTAAAGAAGACAATGAGAGCTATATGCTGCATACATTACAAAGGTAGAGCTGACATTAGCAGATAATAGGTGGACAAGTTTAATCAGCATACCTGTAGTGCATTTAAAAGCTGATATATATATATATATATATATATATATATATATATATATATATATATATATATATATATATATATATATATATATATATATATATGTGTGTGTGTGTGTGTGTGTGTGTGTGTGTGTGTGTGTGTGTGTCCCTGATGTCCGTAGAAAGCTCTTTGGTCTTGCCCATGGTGGTGATGATGGATGCTGGTTGTTTGGGTGTTGACAGGTGTCTTTTATACAGGTAACGAAGTGAGGCAGGTGTATTTGATGTAGATAATTGGTTGGGAATGGGGCTGTGTCTTAAAGAACGACTAACTGGCTTGTAGAAGCCAGAATACTTGCTGTTTGGTAGGGGGTCAAATAAATTCATATGATGTGAAATCCTGGAATTTTCTTTGGGATTCTGTCTCACTGTTAGAATGTACATATGATTAGAATTGTAGATTGTTGCATTCTTTGTAAGTGGGCAAACCTGCAAAATCAGCAAGGGGTCAAATACTTATTTCCCCCACTGTATATATATATATATATATATATATATATATATATATATATATATATATATATATATATATATATATATACTACAATAAAACACTTTGAATATTTGGTGCAACAATACATTTTTGAAAGGAAAGTGTTAGTCCCCTAATAATCCAAAAGAACTAAATCAACTGATGTGGAAAAAAAGTTCATTATAAGTTTTTTGATTTTATAGACTAGTATTAATAAATGCTAGGATCTGAGTTGAAGACATATGGAAGCCCATCACAGCTTTTAAACTGCTAACAGTTTGGTGTAGTTTCACAATATCACTGTGAAATTGAAGATAAGCAGCTTGTGCAGACAGGGTCTGAGATAACTGTGCATATTAATTGAGTAGTACATATCAAAAGGTAAAGGTTTAGACTAAGAATACATTACAGAAATCTTGAAACATGATTGAAATCATTTCACCCCAAATCACAACCTTATTTACAAAATATATATTTTTTAAAGCAGCACGGTGTTAGTTGTGACCAAGTATATGCATGCCAAATGTTGCATATTTACAATATGCAGCATTTGGCATGCATCCATGCCTTGTTCAGGCTGCTCTTCTCACTCACCCATGCAGCCTTAGATGGTCGAATGGAGTCATGTGACCTAGAGTGCTGCTTTATGGCAGTCTGATTTCCCCTTAAAAGTTGTTGTTAAGCAATAAAAACAGATATGTCATTTTTTAATATTTGTTTTGATCAGACAAATCTTTGTCTATCTGATGTAAGATATAGTCCAGATGGTTGAATGTAGCCTTGTCTTCACAAATAACTTTGTGACTTCTTAGTCTGTTGGTCAAATAGTGGTTTGCTCCCAGGTTCTAATTCTTAGAGGAGACTGTTTGAAAGTACAGTGGTGCCAATGGCCTTTCGGGGGAGCCAAACATGTCATTTACAGGTCTTGTGCCCCTATTGACTAAATGTTACACAATGCTGCTTCAAGATTGCATCAAGAATGTCAAAAGAGACATATTATAAATTGTTTGTGTGCCGTCCCTGTAAATGATTACCAATGACATTTGGCATTTTTATCTTAAGCCCCAAATACACTGAGGTAATCCCCTTTTATAAACTGTGCGGATAATTATACTGCAGACACACTTTTGTACTTTTTTATCTCACCTAAAATGTACAACAGTAACATAAACACCATTTGAAAGAGTGTGTTAAAACACAATCTTACACAATCTAATTTGTGTTTTCAGTGTCTGATCTTATAAGAACACATATGGGTAGCACTTGAGCCTAAAAAAGAGGAAAAAAACCTGCAGATCATTGTGGTTTATACAGCCATCTTAGATTTAGTCTTAGTCTTCAGGACTAGAGCTGTTATTAGTTTTAGTCCCATTTTAGTCATACTATACTATATGTGATAGTTTTAGTTGGTTTTAGTCAACTAAAACTCAAAAAACTTAGTCAGCTTTATGTTGCAAAAAAGTTAACCTTTAAAATTTCAAATAAGAACCAGATTCTTTACCAGACTGACAGGTCTTACCAAGATACTACAATAGCTGGGTTTAGAATGCTGTGGTGGAGTTCATCATTACTGTTGGGCAGAAAACATTGATTTATAAAATTCTAATAAACTTTTTTATGAATGAATGCCCTACTTTGTACAAAAGTCTCTCACAAATGTTTTGAATATAGCAGATCTAGTTCAACACATCATATTGGTTAATATAGCAGACCAACACTCTAACAAAATGTACAATAAAGGAATGGTTTTAGACATACAGGGTTTCCATCCCAAAGAAAACATTTCCTGATCTACTATGAATTATGCATTACACACAGATCAATAAAATCTTCATTACTCCAAAAAAGGAAATAAGAAAAGCATTCTTCTTTCTACTTTGGCAATTGTGGCTTTATTTATTATTTACTTTTTTTAATGAGAATTTCCCCCTCTGTTACTGCTGCTCAGGGGTCAAAGTAGATTTAAATTCACAGGGTTTTTGATATAAAAAATATACAGAGAGAACTGACATAATTGTAATGCCATGGCAATCCAGACCTAGATTGAATGAATATGCTAACTAAAATGTTGAAATAATGACAATACAAGGATACAAACATTTACATCATATTTAAATAGATAGAAACAAGGACAATAAGAGGGAAATATTCAAAGATGTATGTACCTTTTCATCCTGCTCTTTATTAAGATAAAAAAAGAAAGCAATTATATATTTTATTTGGATATATACTTTAGCGATTCCTTTTGGTAGAAATTAAAAAAAATTTAGTATCACCTTTTTTACACTAAGCAGAGGATAATCAGCCACATGTAGTTTGTTAAGTAGCGATGGAAGAGCCATACTGCTGAGAGCCATTAGCCTAAGACGCATTTCTACATAAGCACAGATGGAAGATCAGAGTTTGTCAGAGTTGAACACAGTACCGGACCATTCCGAGTTATTTTCTCAGACCCTGCAGCTGCTGCCATGATCTATCTGTGCTCCTGCAGTATGTGCAACGCTGCGCGGCTGGTGGAAGGCGGGAGAAAACAGGACGCAGCTGCACGGGTAATACTGCTTAGCAGATTACAGAATGGTGAAGCAGTTTAAACATCTGACCGACGACCCGCTATTTTTTTATTTAGTCTCGTCTCGTTGATGAAAACTCCAACCTATGGTTCGTCAAGTTTTAGTCATCAAAGATCCATGTTTGTAAATGCAGTAAGTGAGTGTAGAGGGGATCTACAAAGCATAAGATGTGCAAACATGTTGGCTCCGTTCCTTAAATGAGAAAATTGCATGTGCTACTGGCAGATGGTAAGAGACAGTAAAAGAAAGATGAGGTTGTAAGCCATGGAGATAGAGATAATGATAATTTTTTTAAAAAGTGATAACTATTATGATGGAGAGTGGCGCAGTGGGTACCTCTGCTGCCTTGCAGCAAGAAGGTTCCAGGTTTGATTCCCGGCCCAGGGTCTTTCTGCGTGGGTTCTCTCTGGGTACTCTGGCTTCCCCCCACGGTCCAAAAACATGACTGTTAGGTTAATTGGCTTCTCTAAATTTTCCTTAGGTGTGTTAATGGTTGTTTTTGTGTTGCCCTGCGATGGACTGGCGACCTGTCCAGGGTGGATCTACAGTATCTCCTCTCGCCTATCTCCTGTCGCTGGAGATAGGCACCAGCACCCCTCGCGACCCCACTTGGAATTAAGCGTATAAGAAGATGGATGGATGGATGGAGAGTATTTTTTATAGAGCACTTAATGTAGATATCTTAGAGTGATACAAGCAAAACAAAGATAACATTTAAAAGATTAGATATCACTCATAAAACCTGAAATAGTTGACTCATGCCTACAACCTCCCTCTAACAGAGAAGGAGCCGCAGTCAGATTTACAGCCAGATTACGCTCTAAACACCTGGAATTACCTTCACCAACTCCTTACAACACCTAACTGACATTGCAAGCCATGGTAGGCCCATGATTTAATGAAACATAACTTTGCGTCTGTCTTTGTACCGATGCTTTTTTGGTAGCGACAGCGAATGTGGAAATTTTTATTTGTGAGTTTGCATCTGACTTAAACCTGATTAAAAAGATGCCAAAACTGCACCTATTCGATATGATAAGTAAGTATTAACATTTGCATATCCTCCACTCAGAATTTTGTGTAGTGTGGTCATTTGAAATTGACCTGCATATCCGTGAAGTTACACATGCAAAAAAGTTTATGCCTAATGACTCACATTCAATACAAACAGCGTCTTCTTTGAAGATCTGCTCTGTGTGCAAAGAAGTTTCCTGGCGTTATAGTTGAAATTCACGCCCTTAGAGCTGCTGTATAATATTAAATTAAATTAAATGAACTCACTTTTTCTCTTTTACTTTTGTGAGATTAAGTGTAACAAGTGTAACAACATCATTGTCTAAAAATCCACAACTATATTCTGATAATAGTTAAATTACTTATGAAGTTTTATAATTTTAGCATTTTTGTGAGGCCTTATGCACTATAGTGTTATCACACTACAGCGCTCGGTTGGATAAATGTAAAGCCCCTCTCTGTTGTCAGACAATTCAGACAGGCTCTCTGCCACCAAAGGAAATGTTGATTACCGGCAAGCAAAAGATAGCCCCCAAACTGATATCCCTAAGGAGAACTGTTAAGACTTAGGTGGATATGGAGTCTCTTCCGCTCTCTATGCTGTGCTATTTCAGAATCAAAGTGCTCACTATTCATATATTATTCAACATGTTTCACTCCACTGTTTCTCTTCTTGTTCGCACACAAACCATTTACTCCCATCCCACTTGGTGGAGCTGTATGTATTTTTGGATTCACACATCCCCTCTGCTGATCTGTAGTGGCCCTTCTATAACTCTGTGGCCCTTCAGTGTTGTGTTCGCTCAAATCGTTTTGTGAAAAGAACACACTTTTATCAATTTAACATTTTTTAAATTTCTCCATATTTGAGAACTGTTTAAATTATTGATTTATTTGTTGTAATTTTGATTTAAAATAAACTCATCAATCAGAGATGCTGTAAATATTGCCACATGAATACTTTTATATACTTTAACTAACTTGAAATGCATTTATATATTTTTAGACAGTGTGAGGAATGGAATCTGGATGAGTAGGTAGGTGATAGGTAGGTGAACTAAATCACTTAGTGACCGGTAGAACAGACAGGTAGCGGGCTAGGGAGGCAGGTGCAGGCAGATCCAGTCTGTGACAGGCTGATTGCAGACTTGAGAAGGGAGGCAGTGACTTAATAGCCTTGAAACAGGCTTAAAGCAGGTGGAAAATGGCTGACAAATTGGGAGCAGGCCGAAATAGTCTAGAACAGAACCAGCATTTGAAGCTGCAGAGACTCCAGTGAGGGCAGGCCAAGCACAGGAGTTCAGGAAAACTGGTAATGCACACAAACACTTTAGCGATCCTCATATGGAAAAAGAGGAGACAATCTCCTTGCCCATATGTATACATAGGCAAAATAACAGCTGAGAGGCATGAGGGATATTTGGAGAGTGGCAGGTGCATTTGCTCACTCTAATTAGGCAACTGGAGAAAAGCAGGGAGAGCTCTTGAAAAACAAACAGATAGGATTCTCCTCCCTCCTGCAAAGGGGAATTCCAGACCCCCCCCCCCAAAAAAAAAAACAAAAACAAAAAACAAAAAACAAAAAAAAAACAAAAACATTTGAACAGAGCAGATTGGAGTCTAACAACAAAAAACCCTATCTAGACAGGGCTGGTCCAAAAACATAAACTAAGACCAATGACCAAGAAGTCATTCCCTACCATGACAAGGTCAGGGGTCTGTTCATAGAGAGCAGGATCTTTGGCAATTGCCCCTGAGGCTGTTCATCATGAGGCAGAATCTCTTGTGGGCACTGGAGGCTGATGGTTTTCATCAGCAATAGAACAGGCACCTTAGAAGCTTGAGTTGTGGCTAAGGCTTGAGTCGTTGTTGAATCTTGAATCTTGGATGAGGCTTGAGACCTGAAAAAAGGCTTGGGCTTGGGTCAGAGGTCTAGAAATGTAACTGGTTTGGGATGGATGACTGGAAGCTCGATAGGCCCAGACTGTGGCTTGGATATCCCTGAAACATAATGCATAGGTCAATGGAGCTCTGGTGTAAGTTCAAGGACAGAACGAAACTTTACCTGGATTTCAACCTCAAAGACTTGGGTCAAAACATTGTGAATCTCCAGATCAGATAAGCATGTTGAAGCCCTCTGTGCTTGGACAACACCTAACTACATTTAAATCATCGCTGATCTCACTAGGCCTTGTTAAGATTTATGATTTAATAATAGGTAACAGACTGAAATGCATTTGAACTTGCCATGGTGAAAGTTATTTGTAGTGAAGTAGGGATATGACAACAACTTTTCAACTTTTAGAAACACTACATTGGAAGCATAGCCAAATATCAAAACTCACATTAATGCAAATTATTTTGAGGTGTCCAAATCTGCCAAAAGTATATTTGTCTTAAGGGTAAATTCTCTGTTAATGAAACCTAGATTGTATAAAAGAAATGAGAGCAATACTGCATAGTAGGACAATTATTATCTGAGTCACGTAATCACAAAAAATATATTTAATCAACTAAAAGGCCTTAAGAAACAAACATGAAATCTGAAGGGGGTTTTGAAAGGTTGGAGAATTAACATTTGGATTTAATTAGTTGATAAAAGAGCTAATTGTATTAAATAGTATTTTCTCTGGAGAGATAAACTGACAATTTACATGCATAATCGGAACTATATAAATATCTGATTTAACTTGGGGACAAATTTGGAAAGGAAATGAATGACTCGAAGGTCTGACAAGTTTTGATGCTTAAAAAAACAACTAAGATTAACTGTTGAGATTTCTCTCTCTTAGTCTTGCCACCTATTAAAACTCCACCGTAAACTTTTAGTAGGAATATTTCAGCATGCATCTAAATAAATTTGTGGTAAGAATGTTTCTTTTGAAAAATGTCATGGTCACACTCATTGGAATGAAAGGATTTTAAATTGGCCTGTACCGTACTCTACTAAGTCCTTTATAAAGTCCCGGGACCCAAAGCACTTAGCACTACATGTACTTATACATCCATTCATATGCTGATCATTGCAAGCTACATTATAACCACATCTGCCTTGAGGCACACCAACATATAATCGGCAACAATGGCATCAGGCTCTATGACCAATAACAGCAGGCGATGAGGGTGATGCATTTTGCCCAAGAACACGACTGAGAGGACAGAGAGGGTCTTGAACCAGCAACCCACTGCTTACTGGAACCTCCTAAACCACCATTACCATAAACAATGATGTAGTAGTTCAATTTAATATGGTATTTTTAGTTTTTTTGGTCAGATTATTAAATGGGTTCACTTAAACTAAAATGTATGTATTCAGTTTTTTGAATGATTTTAGATTTACTTTAAATCATGTCTGCAGCGTGTTAAGACAACAGCGTTGTGAATTATGCAAAACGAAAAAGCAAAGATGTGCAAGTAGAAAAAGAAAATAAAACAATTTATTTGCATAGCAATGTGTGCTGTGTTCATCACTTGTCACTGTAGTCAAACAACCTCTCAAACGCCTCCTTGTAAATCACTTGCAGATGTTTCTTTTCCAAGCCATGACTCTCCACACAACATAGCCCGGTGGCCGCTGCATGCCTGTCACTGCCTCCAGTATAGTCCTTCTGACAAGGCTTTGAAAGGGCATATTTAATGACCTCTCATTATCATCTCTCTGAGGAAATCATTCCCAAGCTGCCTCTACTTCACTGATGAGGCCTCGGAGGATTTTGCTGATGTTGTTTCCACTTCCTCCATACTTCCTTCTAATGCAACACAGTCCTGAAAGTTCTTTTTTGTATGAATGCTCTTCCATCACCCAACTGTAGCTAAAGGGTTATTTAGGCTGTCCTCTCTCTGCAGTACCTCTTCCTTCTTATTTCTGTTTTGTTGATCTGTTTGATTTCTTTTCATTTTTCTTCTTTTTCTGCAGAATGATACCTGGTCTGAACTCTACTCCTTTGCAGTCTTTAAGGCAATGAGCCACATGCTGTGCATTGGTTATGGCCGGCAGGCCCCGGAGAGTCTATCAGATATCTGGCTAACGATGCTGAGCATGATTGTCGGAGCGACCTGCTATGCTGTCTTTATTGGCCATGCAACAGCTCTGATTCAGTCCCTGGACTCATCAAGACGTCAGTATCAAGAAAAGGTGAGGCAACAACCATGACCCATGTCCTCAACACTACATTTTTTTTATGAATACACTTCCAAACCTGTGCTTACATTATTTTCCTTTCAGGAGATTCAGTTTTGAAATCCACCAGAATACTTTGTCTTGCATCCATTTGACAATTAGAAATGACAAATAACAAGCTACTAGGATAAAAAGCCTCCTGTGCATACAGCAAAACTCGGCTTAAAAAGGCAGAAAATACATTTTGTCTTTCTTTTTGTTAAATGCAAAACAATCAACTGTGGTATTTATATTTCTATAGATAGATTTAATTGATTCAGCTTAACAGATCATCATTTTGGGAAAAAGAAACTCTGAAAACTAGTGAAAATTTTAATTTATTTAACAGCAACACAGAGAAAACAACTTCTCCTTAATGTATGCATCATAATTAGTGCCATAATGATAGATGATTACTCAGTGAGAAAACCAGTAAATATGAGCTTTTATATTTTTTGTTTGTCTTATAATATTTTTAAGTACAGTCACATTGTTAGGAATTATATTGATGTTTTCTCATTGTTTTAAATGAGCCATAAGTAAGAAATTTACTTTAGATTTCACCAAAATCATTCTGATTTGTCATACGGGATGTAAGTAAAATGCTTTATATCGATGCTCTCCATTTATACTGTCTCATTCACATTTTTCTCCTTTGAAACATTGAGTTATGGGACTTACAGTAACTACTTTGGTGAGGTGTGTAGCACATATTTTATTTTTCTGGTTTCTTAGCAAATTATTTATGAAATTATGCAATACTGGGTGTCACTAGAACTCATTGCTCCTTTAAACTTTAGACCTGATGACAAAAGGGGAATACTTTTGTAAATACTTTTGCAAAGCATGGTATAATTAGATACATTTTCTAAATGTAGCAAAGAGAAAATCTCAGAAGGAAGTTGTCTCTCAATTTGAAAATTGTTTTAAAAATTGTTCGTTTATCTAAAACATTTTCACTTTTCTTTCACTGCATCATTTATCTTTACCTCTCCTAAAAAAAATTGTTTATTGAGCAGAAGGGATTTTAATACCATTTAAATTTAAATACATTTATCTCTAAATCTTTTCTTAATTTCTTTCCCTCTAATTGGCGTTCTAAGTTTATTTTTTTTCCTCTCAAACTCTGTGTTTCACAAAACTTAGGCTACTTCATGCTTTGCACTAATTTGTGTATTTTTACAACTCAGTTATTTAAGACTCAGCTATCATTCCACCCACCATGTTTTTTTTCAGACTCTGAATTCATGAGGCAACAGAAAAATACAACAACAACTAACTAGAACAATTTGTCAGGCTATGACCCTAACCCCACCCCTATCACATTCTCACCAAGGGGTACTGTGTATCACGCACAGCTGTTTTTGTCTTTTAAAGCAAAGCTTTGCCACTGGGTGCTGCAGCGGTGACCTGTGGCGCTTGCAGCTCAGGCGCTCTGTTTCCAAGCAGAAACTTGCTTGCTGGTGAGCAGGGGCTGTGCTGCTTGCTGTCAGCAGCCAATCAGAGGCCGCGGGTGTGTTTGGGCAGGTAGAGCCACGTTGCCAGGGGCTGGGTATATAAAGACTGTCTGTATTCGTATGTGTGTGAGTGTGCATGCACAAGTGAGTGCCCACATTATGATGTCCCCTTGGGCAACAGTAGAATTGATGAGGCAGCAGACCCATGTGTCCTGCCAATGTCATCCTGAAGGTGACGTAAGCAAGCATCGCTGCCTTCCTCTCTCTTCTTCCTGATAACTCTCAACCCACACTACACTGTCTCAAACTATTCTAGCTCATGCAATATCATCCATCCTCTATATCTATCCCCTCCATTCTTCTACTTTATCTGCTTTATTGCCCTGATCTGAATTTCTTTCAGTTTTCTCATCTTCTGCATTCTCTGTCCTCTCTGCTGTTGGTGTCCTTGAAAGGTTTAGTGCCTTGGCTATACAGCTGCTACAGGGTGAAAAGCAAAGGGGAGGGAGAAACCTGTGGGAGAAGTCCTAGATCTTTTAGGGCTGTGTATTTTAAAACAGAGGATGTTTTTAATTTGGCTCAAATTGTTCAAAAATACTGTGGCATAAACCGATAAACTGCATTATTGTTAAGCCGCATGAAAACATGTGATGCAAGAATGGATTCCATTTATTTCTACAAAGAAAATTTTAAATCTGAAAAGTGTGGCTTCCATTTGTTTCTGTCCCCTCTGAAACAATACTTCCAGAACCAATATTTGCTGCTAATGTAGCTGCAAGTCTTGAAACTTTGAAACTGTGTTTCGCCAGAAAGTTTAAACTGGAAGTTTGACCTTTCTGGAGAGTTTGTAAAAAGAAGCACCAAACGTTTGTGAAAGATTCACAGATTGTATTTATACCGTGGACTAAATCCTTCAAACACATGTGTGTTGATTTAATATCTACTCCATTGTAGTTAGGGCTGTATGTTTAGCAGTGTCAAGACTTTTGCAGCCTGTTACTGGTTTTCTTCCAGTGCTGCCCCAACACCACTTTTGTGCCTTGGGAAGTTGTGCTCCCCCTGCATTTTGGATGATGGACTGAACTGGGCTTACTGATGTTTAAGGCTTTGGATTTTCTTTTATAACCTTTAATTCTCAGTATTATTTCAAAAGAATCTTTTATATACTTTAGTCTTATATAAAACCTAAAGGGTTACTTCTTATGCAAACAAATGAAATGCCTCAGGGGCCAAAATTCATCTTTTTTTGCAAAAATACTGAATCCTCCTCATATCTCTCTATTTTTGCTTTTAAACAGCCAAACTTTCTCTTGCCGAGTTTATCCATCAATTTTCCGCCACGCTTATCCCAGCTGCGGTGCTGAGGGGTGCTGGTGCCTATCTCCAGCTGTCTATGGGTGAGAGGTGCACCCTGGACAGGTCGCTAGTCCATCCCAGAGCAACACAGAGACAAACGGGGCATACAAACATTCATACACTCACACCAAAGGAGAATTTAGAGAAGCCAATTAACCTAACAGTGGTGTTTTTGGATTGTGGGAGGAAGCTTAACAACTCCCCATTACTAAGGAATGGACATGTTCTTTTGGGTTAATTTGCATGTTTTCTAAGCCAAAACAAGGCTTTGTTTGGGCTACTCTATAAAGCTTGGAACTCAAGGCTAACCCAGACATTTTGAATTGAAAAAAAAACCCTTCCTAGTTGGGAAGTGAAACGTCTTCAAACTTGGAAAACAAAGTCCAGTGTTTTTTGTTTTTTTAAAAAACGTTTTCAACTTTTTTGGAAGTCAATGGGAGTTAAACTTGTCAGAGGAGAATGTGTGTGTATGGATGCGTGGTCAAGTGTTTGTTAAATTATGGAGAGAGTTTACTGTAAAGTCAATTCCCAGGATAATAGTACTTTGTGAGGATTTTCAAGTACCATTATCCCTACTAGGGATACTAGTAAGTAAAACCCAACTGGTGTGGACTAGTTGATTGGTCCCTATGAGAAAAGGTTATGTTCTTGGAGGGTTGGTTTAGGACTAAGGTGTTAATTGAGTTAAGGTTAGATTTAAGTTTAGGCCTTACAAATGAAGGCGAAAAGAATGAAATTCAATGAAAAGTTCCAGTAAGAAAGTGAGATGCAATGTGTGTGTATGGGCATTTGCTAATTTTTAAATACATTTTCAGAGGAATGTTTTAGCTATAAGTTAAGCTCCAGAGGTTGAACCTAGTGATCAGTCAGGCATCAAAAGGCTCCAGAATTGGAGGTTAGTAAACACTGAACAACAGCTTATCATTAGATGCCTTTACATTAACCATTAAATTGCGCAAATTGTAATTAGGAAAATAAATTGGCTAAATAGAAAATATGCAATTTCAAAAATGCTCTTTTTCTTTGATAAAAAGTTGTTATGCTTCGATTGGATGGTTTTTCAGTCAAATAAAAAAACTTTATAATATCAAACTGCAACGGAAACACTTTTTTTTTTCAACATATGAGTGATATTTGCAGCTGGACCTTACTGGATTATAAAAAGAAAAAAAAGAAGACCAACAGTAGCTGAAGGACGATAGCTCCTACTCGAGCCGTGGCTAAAATATGGATACATCTCATGTTTACATCCACCACTACCAGAGTTTGCGCATAAACAAACATATTCACATCCTTTTGTGATTGTTATTTGTCATGTAATGGAAATACTACAATTGCGAAACAACATTTTCAAATTTTGAAAAACATTGACAAAATTTCTCAGCTATTGAAACCTGAATATCTGTATTTTTATTTCTATTTAAATACCAAATGTAAACACGCATAAAAAGAAAGTAATCATCTGAAGAAGCACCACGTAACATCTGAAAGATGCAACATCTCACATTTAATTTATGATATTTGCTGAATTTCTTTATTGTTTCTTAAGACATTAATTTCTGAAACTTTGCATTTCATAAACTCTTCAGAACGACTGATTAAGACCTTTTTAGAGCCATCTGAAACTCTGACTCTTTGGTAAAGAAGTATGTAAAGAAAGGTAATTTAAAACCTTAACATATTTATGAACATTTGCATCAGATCTAGGCTCATAGAAATCCTTTTTTAAAATTATATATGTTCCTCTTATCCCAGCTGTGGGTTTATCTTTTGCAGAGAGTAGAAAAGTGCATTTCTCAGAGCTCTTTTTTCTGACCAGTAGTCTGATTTTCCTTTTTAAGGAGGATTAGTATTTTAGCTGAAGATGTGTGTATTAAAAAAGAGTAAAAAAGAAGAGCAGGCTGTGGCGCTCTGGCTGATGCTGCTGGGTGGATTTGCCACGCCGACAGACAGGACTAAAAGTGACCTTATAATCATTTTGAGGGTGTTAGCAAAATAAGACTGCTGGTAGTGTGTAACAGTCGCAGTGTGAAGGTTTCAGTTTCAACCCAGAGGTTATGTTAGGATATATTAATAGAGTATTTAAGTGCAGTAAAGTTGCTCTGGTGCAGATTTTGTGGTATTCAGACAATGCAACATAACAAAGTGGAGGTAAACCATACATTACTGTGTGTTAAAAAATACATCATACTTGAAATACATCTTAGCTAAATATAAATATGGCAGATGACTGCTTTTGAAATATTTAATAAAATGGAATACTTTCAGATATTAGTTGTGCACACCATAAAGCTGCCCTGAAAGTTGTAAAGGGAAAAGTGTTTTTACATTTTCCCTCTACTTTATAGGAATATAATACTTTATCTTGGTGTGCAAGTAGAACCTACCCACAATACTGTAAGGATTCAAAACAGAGGGACCCAGTATTCAAGGCAAGACAGACAGTGGGATTACTCAAAAAGCATTTATTAAAATAAACAGGATCTGTGGATCTGCAGTAGCAGCCGCTAGGGAATCTTAGGCTATGTTCACACAACTTTCTGACCCAAATCCATTTTTTGCCCACATGCGACCCATGACACTTGGCTATGCGGCCCTCAATCCGATACGAATCCGATCTTTTCAAATGCGACCTGTGTCTGAATGGCCGGGTCGCAGTCAACTGACCTGAACACTATTAATACTCGACAATAGTCACTATTTTGAGTCTTGCAACAATAGCAAGAACCAGAAGCAGGAGGAAAAACAACAACCATGGCGGATGATGATGGGGAGAGCAGTCTTTATTTTCAACCTTGTGTTGTTAATGCACTGGCTGAGGTTTAGAAAGACATGAAAGAATGCCAGATAAGCTCCAGCACTACCATCCATGTTTACTCCCATAAACATGGAGCACACTCTGTTGTGACATCATTGCGTCAATGCAAAAGAATTGGATTTCATAAAAGAAATCAGAATTCAGTATCAAAGCCTGTACTGTGTGCGTAGACTAAGGCAGGAACCTCTACAGGAGAGAAACACAGGTTGGTGACCACAATAATCTGAGGGAGGATGACTATTATTGCGTGAGCTACTATCCTGGTTTTACAGTTCAGTCCGTGCTCAGAGAATGAGGATGATTTTCCAGCCGGTCGGCTGACAAGATGCAGCAGACGCTGCCGGAGAGTTCCAGAGTCAAGAGTCCAAAGACAGGTCAGCCAAACAGATCAGACAGGGGCAGGCAGGCTCAAAGGTCCGAATAAAGAAATGAGTTAGGATCAGGCAATCAGAACACTGTTAGTAACGCTAGAAAAACTCTCACCAAAGGCTCAAGCATAATCTGGCACTGACGACTGGGAGCAAGCAGCTTATATAGAAACAGGAGCAGGTGGATCAGATGAGCAGTAATGTGAAACAGGGCACAGTTAGACTGGTGAATGAAATGAGCAATGATGCCAGTCATCAGCAGTCACCATCATGACAAATACATTGTGGTTTGTGGTTGTAATGGGACAAGCAGATATAAAGCTTAACCCCGAAATCCCACATCCTCTGTAACTGGCCCACTCCACTCCGCAACGCTGCACTCTAGACCGCCTGTGCAAAGCAAAGCCTACAGCCTGCGCTGTTGCTCCCGTGCTGCTCCGCTCCGACTTCCTCTGAGCTAGAGGAGAGCATGCGCCATATTATTGTTATTAAACTAATAGAAGCAAAGCATTGATTTTATTAAGCTAAACCAAACACTATGATGATGGAATCATGAAGAGCTGATGCCAAGCAAGCACTTGTCCCAGTTTAGTACTGGAATTTTTTTAATGACAATTTTTTTCTGAAAGCCATAATGAAAACTGGTTTGTGTTGTAATCCAACAGACATATCTGTCAAGTTGAGTGGAGGTCTTGGAGGACCCAAATGCAGAAATGGAAGCTGAAGTGGTTTCTTGAAGATTTAATCATTCAAGGGGTGGTAACTAAGGCAAAAATTCAAACAAATACCAAAATAAATAAAAACCAAAACCTAGAAGACATCAGGGAAAACACAAATGAGTATCAAAAAAATTATAGTAACCAGCAATGAGGAGCTGCACAGGGAGAGCATATATGGGAGACAGAACAAATGAGCTGACAAGAAACAGATGTGGAAGCATCTAGAAGGGAGCTAGGAGAAGGAGACTGACACAAGGGGGCAACAGAGGATAAACAGGAAATACAAACAAATAAAAAAATATATATAATCAAAAAATAGAATAAAACAAAATGGAAATGAAAGCAATACACTAGAAAACACAGAAAGACAAGAATCAAAGTGTAACTGAAAACTCAAAAAGAAAACAAACAGAACCAAAAAGTGCAGAAGCAGGAGAATATCTTATTATAAGCTCTTCTCAAAGGTTTAAAGGAAAAGTCCGGTCATATTCAAAATTCAAACCTCTGAAAGTACTTTAAATATGAAATTATTACAATAAATTATATTTATTTTATTTAATAAATGATAAATGTTTTTAATTAAGAGTATATTCATTTGACTGTGCTTTATGGGAGACATCCATGCTTGTCAAAGAACACTACTGCCACCTACCAGTTTGTGACGTCACGATGTGATATCGGCTGTTGAGTAAGTTCCAATGCCGCAGCTTGTGTTTGTCACAACGCGCTATTATCCGAGTCATCTTGAAAACATTCTTCTTCGAAACATTGGATACATATTATGTGTTTTTTTCTCTGGCCAGAAGTTTGATGGCAAATCCTCTCTTCAAGTTGGCAATCCAATGACGAACCCATGCGCACACGATCATGAATCGGAAAGGTGAAATAACAAATTTGTTTTCTCTTTTACCCGATTTAGTACAACATCCAACTGCCTTGCAAGTGGGCATTGTCAGTTTAACTATAGCTCTCGCTTATTTCAGTGGTGAAGTCCTCTGGAAATCTTAAATAATTGTTGTTGTTTGCAGATGTGTCTCATGGTTCCCACTGATTTTGCCTTTGAAGCGAGGAGAATGGCGCTAGGCTTACTGCACACTGACATCACTGCTGGAAGACATCAGGAGTGACGTGCTATTATATTTGGGCTTAAATGGCAGGTCCTGTGCTCAGTGATTGCGACGAAAATTATGTTTCTTATTTTTTTTACTGATTAACGCTAACGTCATTAAATCACCTCAAATGTATTAGTTTTTTTTTTTTTTATAGATAATAATCCACTGATCATTCCTTGCTGACTGGACTTTTCCTTTAACAAAGAATCAGCTCTCTGGATGTTTCAGGACAGATGCTGGAGGCCTAGCTTGGTCAGCAAATCAAAGGAAATTTAGGTGTTCCCTTTATGGTCTTTCTTTTTTCAGCACATTAAACACCAGCCTTTTTTCTCCCTATGCCTGCCATTGATCTCCACATTTACCTACAAGCTGGCTGGCTTTGCAGAGATAGGGACCAACGAAAACTGTCTATTCAATTCCATTGGATCATATTAAAAACTGGCGAATGAAGGAACAAAAAAATAAAAGCATCTAATTAACCGTCCTTTATCATGCATCTTGTGGTTGTCTCTCCCTTTGAAGACACTCTAGGATTTTCTAAGATCCTAAGAAGCTTGATTTCATTTAATGAGACTTTGTTCTGTGTGAGGCCTGACAGTGTGTTGTCACTCCCTCTGTATGCATCTCAGAATTAAAGGCAGACAAGATGGGCTTGGACTTATCGCTATCTGATCCTTCGTCCTTTTGCTGAATGTGCTTCATATTGAAATGAGCCGATTTGGTTTGGAACAAATTAAGAGAATGAATAATTTGCTCCCAAAGACCATACTATTGTAGGTAAAACCTAAATCATAATAGTAGAATTTGTGTAACGAAAGAGGGGAGATTTTAAAAAGACATGGCTTAATCAGGTTCATAGGGATAATACTTAAAAGTGCAGAACAAGTCAATATCAGTAGAAATTATCCAGTAATGTTCTTGCAAACGTCAAAAACGTGTTACCTACACCCAAACAGTAAGTCACAGAGGAAGGCATGCTAGGAGTGTTTTTCAGTTTTTTTTAATATACCCCCCCTTCCCCTCCCCGCTATGCACCAGTCAAAACTTTTGGCTCAAACAGAAGTCACGTCATCAGTTCGTCACAATGTAACGCAATTCACTTTCAATTTGCCAAATTAGTTCAGAATTAGCTGAGTCAGAAGCTGCAGAATCAGCTGTGCGTTGGCTGAATCTCTAAATATGCCCCCCCCAATGACAAACTCACCCACGGACAAACTCTCCTTACAATAAGCACTTGTATTTACTGCAGGGTGTACCAGCTTCAACGTTAGTGTCGGTAAGTCGGGTAGCTGTGACACAGGGTCATTTCTCCAGGCTGTTATCCATCTAGGATTATAAAGGTGCAGAGTCACTCATGCAGGTGAGAGTTTGTGTCGTGCAACTTAAAGGACAAATTTTCCTCACATAGTGGCTTGGTTTGAAGCTCAGTTTCACAGTTGGCTGTTTAACATTTATGGATCAGTCACCAAACTTATAAGCAAGTTGTCAGTAGTTTTCCATTAAACTTTTCTAAGATAATCTGCTGTCATGTCAGTTTTCCTTTTGCAAACTGTATGTTCCTAACTACTCAAGAGAGATGCTTGAATCCAGCTGCATGGACTTATAAAATAAGAAAAACTATGACCACAACTGTTCTGGTATTCTTCCTTGATATAAATGCAGCATTTTCTTAGATTTTTTTTGCTATTGATTTTAATATTTTAGTGTGGTTAATAAATGTGTTCAGCATCATTTTTTTCTGTTGTAGCAATTTCTATATTTCTTATTGTGTTCAGACCAGCAAAAAATTGTGTATTAATGTAAACGGAAATGTGAATTTTAATATAATTTAATTTACTAATAAGTGTATTCAAAGTATGGCAGACATTTTTATTCACCTCACCTCATCACCTCCATGCCTTGTGAAAAAAATAGTTTTGAGAAGTGTTGTTTACTGCAATTACAGCAAGATGCAGAAAACTACATATTTCGTGTCTCTGTTAGCTTTGTGAATCTAGAATTGAATTATTTTCTTTGAAAAATAGCTTAAATTTAGTCAGATTGATAACAACTAAAAACTCTTAAAGGTTGGATTAAGATTTCAGATTTTCTCTGTTTTCTCTTTTCTAATATGTTTGGGTCTCAATAATTTAGATGCTGGAAGTTCTAACAGCTTCTTGTCCACAGCATGATGCTCCCACCACCATGTTTCATGGTGGTTATGGAGTTTTTAGAGTAAAGTACATTTGATGGTTTATTTTGTCCCAGATAATCACATTTGTGGAGTGCCCAACTTATAGATCTATTGTAAGTGATTTTTCCACCTGTGCATCTCTGCAGCTTTCCCTATAGTTATCATGAGCCTCTTGTTTGCTACTGTGATCAGTTCTCTCATTACCAAGTATGCCACTGCAGGTGTATCTCAGTGTTAAGGAATGCATGCAAAGTTTTCAGACTTTTTTTTACGTTTTGAGATAGTTCTTTCAAAACTAAGCCTGCTCCAGAAAATGTGTGCTCCTCTGTGGATATAGCATTTTTTCATTTCTGATGCTACTTTTTTCCAACTTTCACCTATTGGCATCACAGTAGACAGTATTAGCTTAATTAATCATTTGAAGACATTGGCACAAATGGCTTGAGGCATTTGACCGTTTTCACTCTGGTAGCCTAGCCAGCCAGAGTGTTATAGTCAGTCTAGCTCGCCAGGCTAGCACCTTGGAGGTTTCATAATGGCATACAGGGCTGTTCTGCAAGGGCATACTGCTTTTTCCTGAGGTTCTTGCACTCTCATTTTTATAGTCACATTTAGAGTCTAAAACTTGTATGCACCCTTTAAAAAAATCAAGTAAACATCTCTGGAGGGGCAGAGGGCTTTTTTTTTATTGCTTAAGTGGCTATGCTTGACAGTAAGAAATAAACTGTTTTCATTTGATTTTCTTTAATGTCTCCTCCAGAAATATAGACCAAGTGTCCTTATATGGGGACATAATTTCTTTTGTAAAAACCCCTTCATGTACCATGAGAGTGTTATTGAACTTTTCTGGTCCTACTAATCCCATGAACCTCAGAAAGACAAAAATAAAAATAAAAAATCCAGTTCCTCAAGTCTCCTATGTTTCTAATCTTTATGATGATTTTGCTCATTAAATTTCTCCCATTAAATCTTGTAAAGCCTTCAAACAACAGCTGCTTACAGGATGCTTACAGGATGCATCTGAGTAAAAGGGGTCTGAAAACAAATCTGTGCCACACTTTTCAAATTTTTTTGTTATTTGTTTTAAAATCAAAATTATTTTTTTTTTGGTCTTCTTTTTTAAATGCCTAAATTGAAATTTTGTTGTGCTTTGTTTTTTCAATATCTTTTTCAGCTTCAGTTTTTCTGTAAGGTTTTTTCATTACCTTTGTTAATGCGAGTAACTTGATAGTTTTCTGTTCATATCTGTGTTTTTGACATTATCATGTGGAATGTGGTACAAGGTGAAGATTTTATTGCTATTAGCAAAGAGGATTTGAGGCATTAAGTTCTTTATAAATACATCTGAAAAACAAATAGTTTTCTGTTGTGCTTTCTTTTGTAAGCAGAGATACATGAACAACAAACAATTTCCTCTGCATGGGTTTAGATGTTGATCTTAAGGAGTCATAGCCTGTAAAATAACTTGAGCAGGTGGAGCTGATTGTTTTGCTTGGGGCCTCCGGCAGAACATAGTGTTTCTGCAGCTGTGATGAACTTGAACCTTTGTATTTATTGGACTGTCTAGCAGTCTGTATAGCAGAAGTGATGCTACTGACATTAATGTTAAAGGATGTTGTGTTTTAGGAAGCCTGTGCTAGATCCTTCATAAATGGATATTTCCTTCGTCCCTGGAAGTTGTGAGCGCTCAGCGTCTCCCAGGCTGTTAACTTCTCAAAATTTTGGACAGCTTTATAGCTTCTGGGTTGAGCTGTGGTCTTGTGAGGTTTTATGTTTGAACTGGACTGAAGTATACATAGTCTGACAGCAAAGTACATGGAGAAATCTCCACCAGCAGTTTAATGCTCTGCCACTATCCCTCCTGCAGTGTTGGCTCATAGTTTTTTAAATCAATTTTTTTATTTTCTATTCTGTCACTGCCATTTATCGGATTTTAGTTTGAATATTTTATTCAATATATATATATATATATATATATATATATATATATATATATATATATATATATATATATATATATATATAACAATATTCAATATATTATAACAATAGATGCTTATTTCTTGAGCTCCTGCCATATTGAAAGCTTCAATGAGTGAGGGGTTTTTGTAGATTAAAAGTGGTTTTCTTTGAGCTGATGGGATATGTATCTTAAAGGACTAGACATTTTTAAAAGGTTTCCTGACAGTCAAAGTGAGGATGTTGTGGTAATATACCCAGATGCAGTGATGTGACTCATGAGGTGTCAGTGGAGAGAATGTATGTCTCTGCAAACTGTCCCTGTTATGATAAGATGTTCGAGTCTCTAGGCAAGGGCAGTCCTGAAAACATGACATGCTTGTCCCTAAGAGTAATGTTCTGAGACTAATGTGGACCACATGTGTGTGGCTTTTTCACACACATGACATTTCCAAACTTGGAGCACATATTTAAACGACAAATTCTCCCAGAAACAATTAGTCATTCTACACCTGTCCATCTAGGGCACTGACACGTATTCCAACATAATCCATCATGATAGCCAAGCCATTTTCTTTTTTTACGCCTCAAAGAAATCATTACGTGTGCGTCTACTGGGTTTTTCCTTTGGTTGTTCACTAAACACAAAGTGGAAGTCCACAGATTATACAGATAGCCTCAACTAGGGTTTCCATATGGCCTTTGAAAAAAGGAACAGTCCAAAAGCGAAAGTATTTGTCAAACACATCCTGTTTCCTGTCAAATGTGTACAAAATCATTTAACACTCAAAAGTATTACAAAAAGAGATAATTTTGGTAGGGTTGAAGACATTGCCTGGTTCCTTATTTAAATTTCAAGGAATTCGCAACGATACCCCAACTTAGAACACAACCATAGCAACCATTTTAAATTTGCATTCAAATACTTTCATCAGTAAGCAAATTGTTAGCGGTAATGCTGTGTTTACACATGTTCTATCATCCATATGTTTTGCTCTCTGTGACAAATAGAAGGATTCTGTTCAGTACAGTCATTCACACTGGATCCATGGCTAAGTAGCACGACAGAGAGCTCTCCTTCAGGATTGACTGTTATCGACAGAGTAATAAACTTACATTTCCCTAAAGAAGAGATAAACTAAAAAGAAAATCAGACAAAAGCTGATCAGTTACATGTGAAGACTTAAAAATAATGCTTAGACTTAGACAACTTTTATTGTCATTTTGTATACACACAGTGTTTTGTATACACATAGGGCCGGATCTATCAAAGGTTTGCGTGTATAAAAACGAGAGCTATTTCACTGCGCACGCTAAAAAATGTACAAACTGATCTATCAACAGCGTGCTAAAAGGATTTGGTCTTTAAAACGTGCTAAATAGCGCCTCTTATCCATTTAGTACTTTTTCTGCAATGAATATTCAATATTGGGCGTTTACACGCAAAAGTGCGTCTTGTGGGAGGAGAACATGTAAATATATTAATTTAGCACTCGCAAAGTGATTTATCAAACCTGAAAGCAATTTTGCTAACGGTATCTGACTCTATATTTAACACGTTTCAAAAGAAGGTGCAAATGGTCTGTATGCGTAATTGCGCACACAGACCACACACGCAGCGGTTATTGTCGCAAGAAGGAGACATCGAAATGAAGCAAGGAGACGCATTTTTTCACTCCGTGTGAATATTTTTGCAATGAAGGAGGAAATGATCATCAAAACATTTCGTTAATCCAGCATTGACATTTTGGAGCTGTTGGGGGGAACTCCGAATGAATTTGGAGCCAGCCACAAGGAGGACCCACGCAATACCAGATATCCCAAAACTCCTTGCAACATTGCACTTTTTTGCATCTGGGATCTCCCAATCTCGTTTTTCAGAAGTGCTGTCCAACGTTCTAAATGCCATGTCGCCCTGACGCCCTAATGGAGAGAACCCCGACCTCCCGCCTTGCGCCTGTGGAGCAACATGCCAATGCTGCGGGGATGCGCAGTCATCTTATCCACAGTCACTTCTTGTGAGCCATTTGGTATGTGCATTTTTCTACAGGCCAATATAAAACACCTGTTTTTTTTTTTCGTTTTTGTTTTTTTACTGCGGTGAAGTAGAAATTCAGCCACATACCACCTTAGGATAAAGGTTGCCAAAGTTTATATATATTTCTTTTTTTGGAGGGGGTGGGGGTGTCACTGTAAGATTAAAATTTCTTAATGCACTAGTTTGCACCACATACTTTGCCGCAAACCACAAAACGCGCAAAACCATCATTTAAATAGGGCGTCTCCAACAGTTTTGCACCTGCCACCAGTTACGCAATCGCTCTTGTTAAATCACCCGCAAACCATGGTTCAGCCCCTCGCGCAAAATTCCAGTTTGCGAGCGCAAATTACTGCACGCAAAATTGGATCTTGATAAATCCGGCCCATAGCGTATAAAAAACGAAATTTTGTTTAGTAAAGCTTTTCAGATAGTACATAAACATTTCCACTCCATAAAGTGCAGCAGTGATCAAATGTAAACAGCGTGGGAGAAAAAAAAATGGTGCAAAAAATGCATTGATATGGAGGTTTTGATATATATATGGTGCAAATATGCAGTGTTTTTGGTTTGGTGTTATCAGTGTGATCCAGAGTTTGTGACATTATTTAGAGTTTTTTCAACATTCAGCTATCTGATGGTGATGGAGAAGAAGCTGTTTTGGAATCTGCTGGACCTTCATCAAATGCTGCAAAGCCTCTTCCCAGAGGGCAGCAGGGAGAACAGTCCATGGTGGGGGTGTGAGGGGTCATTGTTAGAGGCTCGGGACACGCAGCACTGAGATGAAATGTCTTTAATGAAGGGAAGAGGAGCCCCAATGATCCTCTCTGCTGTTCTCACCACTCTTCTTACCTTCTTCCAGTCTGAGGCGCTGCAGCCTTCACACCCCTCAATGGGACAGCTGCTCAGAACGCTTTCTATGGTGCTTCTGTAGAAGGTTGTGAGCATGGGTGGGGGCAGGTGGGCTCTTCTCATCCTTCGCAGGGAGTACAATCGCTTTTGTGCAATGTGTGTTTGCTGACAAAGCCCAAGTATTAGAAACTACAGATGTTCCAGTTACAGAATTGTCTCCAGCTATTATTCTCTGACTTCTGAAAGCTCTAACCGGGTTATTCTAATTTCTCTCTAAGAATTATGAATAGAATAAAACCCAAAAATACTTTGCCTATTTTCTAAAACTAGACTATCTAAAATAAACAACAAAAGGCTCTTTTTTACTGTATGTTAAATCTTTACTTATTTAAAAGCATCACATGAATCAATTTACTGGTTTAGTAAACATCCTGATGCTCCAGTGTTTTGGCCTGAGTGTTTCTCTAGAAGAACAAGTGAAAACAAATGAATCACTAACCATCTTCTTTATACATCTGAGAAGATTCTCAGTCATCCAGGTCATAATTAAGCTTGAAAAAGTTCAGTTTAGGCAACTGGACGTGAAGTTTTCTGGACCGTGCGGTTCACCTCATAAAAGACAGACAACTCAACATAGAAGTCTACAGAAAATCCACACACATTGACCAGTACCTGTTTTCACTCACACCACCCACCAGAACACCAACTAGACGTAATTAGAACTCTCCAGACACGAGCAGAAACTAACCATCTATAGAGGGAATTGAGAATTCCTTTTTTAAACCTGCAGCAAATTAATTCCAGTGCTCCCCAACACTAGTTTGAGTCGAGGAAGTCTCTTGGATGAGAGGAGAAACATCTTCTAGAAAAATTAATGTCCAGTGTCCTAAACTGAACTTTTTCAAGCTCTATCTTCTTTACTTTTCTGCATTTTATTAAATATCTTCTTTCTTTTAGAACACTTCAAATGCCCTTTTTCATGATTGTTTAAGCTGTCCAAAGTAATTCATAGGTATATAGTATATGATGAATTATGACTTTTAGCACAACAGAATATAAATGTTTGGCCTACATGCCTCATGACAGGGTGCAACACTTAACTGTATTTCATCTCTTCTCTAAGTCAGCTTCTTTTTAATAACTAGCTGGTGTTATTTATTTATTTTTTTTCTTTTCCAATGGATTTCTTTAAAATGTAATGTTATTTATGGGATGACGTTTTAATTATTTTCACTTCATCTGCTGATTTTTATAAATGGAACTGTTATTAGCTTGACTTGGATGATCTTTATTCAACATTTCAGACTGCAGAGTTTCTATTATAAACCCAGGGAACATGAAAAGTAAAGGTTATATTGCCCTGGAAAGCAAGCAGTTATTTTGTGTTCACATATTTCAGTGTTTGTTTGCCAAATACACTTTCTTTTAAGAGCAGAGGAATAGCGTGCCTGTTTCTAGCAATAAAAACTTGCCCCTGGAGGAGTTTATATGTTGCTCCTGGGGACTCAGAGCTTGTAAAAGTGCCGGAGCAGTTGGATTTGTTTTGCTTAGGGCATCTGGCAGGATATATAGTGTTTCTGCTGTTGAAATAGTCTGTGCATTTATTGCCACTTCTAGTGGAGGTAAACATAGGCGATAGAAGATGTTTCTTGATGCTTTAGATCTTGTGATTGTGGTTGTTTTAATGATGACTTCCTTAGCCCTTAGAGTCATTTGTTTCATATGTCTCTGGGGACATACGCCCCCCTGTGGCTTAATGCAAGGTAAAATGAATAAAGAAAATAGGTGGAATTAAGTTAGAAAGGTAGGTAGTTATTTCAGACACGACTCAGCATTATCTGTACGATTTGAAAATCAGGGCATAAGTCTTCCATTTGCAAAGCTAGAATTATTGAATTTTTATTTTTGACAAAATTTGAATATTTGTCTTAATAGCTACAATTGTCAACAAATGCATAGTGTAACAATGCTTACTTTAAAATCAATTGGATGTTAGTGCTTGTTAAAATCTATGTATCTAATGACATTATATTTTTCCATAAGCTCAGATTTTGTTACATGGCCTCCAACAGCCATGGCATAGATCAGAACTGCTCCTTGCCTGGGGCAGGCTACCCTAGAGTACCAACATTACTGGGTTAGCAAACATGATTCAGCAAAATACCAACACTTTAAAGATTAGTCAAAAATCTTTAAGTTTGCATAAATAGGTTTAAGGTTAGATGAGAAGGCAGTTTGGGTTGTTCTTAAACAAAGGTTTATAATTTTGGGTAAACACTCTGCTACTCTTACTGTGTTCAAATTAGCTTGTTGGTTCTGTTGGTCTTTAGGACAATGTAAACTCATCACATTTACCTTTGAACAGAAATAGTTCAATTAAATTATGGCATACTATTAAAAAACAACAGATGCTACGTATGTGTTACGTCCTTGCTAATAAAGAGCCAATTTTGCTTCTTAGGCTGTTTAATACAATAACTGAAAGGGTAGCATTAACAACAGTATATGAGTTTGCACTGCATTAACAACACATCATCTGTGTTTCCTACTCTCTTAGTACAAACAAGTGGAGCAGTATATGTCCTTCCACAAGCTGCCTGCTGACTTCCGACAGAAAATCCATGACTATTATGAGCACAGATACCAGGGCAAGATGTTTGATGAGGAAAGCATCCTGGAAGAGCTCAGCGAACCACTCAGAGAGGTAATATAAACACTATCAGCTCTACCTATTTAGCATTGTCTTCCTTTGACTAATATTTGTTTATTTTTGTAACCTACAAGATGTGCTTTGAATACCCAGCAGATTAAAAGACACATAATGTCTGCATATATGTACTTGAAAAAAAAAACAAAGATCTGATTTTCTTTTTAGGAAATTGTTAACTTCAACTGCCGTAAGCTGGTGGCATCTATGCCGCTGTTTGCCAACGCTGAGCCAAACTTTGTCACAGCAATGCTGACTAAGCTACGTTTTGAGGTATTCCAGCCTCATGACTACATCATAAGAGAGGGTACCATTGGCAAAAAAATGTATTTCATCCAGCACGGCGTATGCAGTGTCATCACCAAAGGCACACTCGCTATGAAGCTGTCAGATGGCTCGTATTTTGGAGGTGGGGTGTTTTTTTATCTACTTGTTTGCCCTGGGTGTTACTGTTTCTCACTTAACCTTTAACCTTTGCTTTACTGTTTCAGAGATCTGCTTATTGACAAGGGGTCGACGGACAGCCAGCGTGAGAGCAGAGACATACTGTCGCCTCTATTCTTTATCTGTTGACAACTTCAACGAGGTGTTAGAAGAGTATCCCATGATGAGAAGAGCCTTTGAAACTGTTGCCATTGATCGTCTAGACCGTATAGGTAAAATAATTGAGAAAACATTGAAAATATCCAAGGCATCCATCTATTGATGAGTAAATTCACTGGGTTTGGCATACAGAATTTTAAAAAGCATAAACTAGTGCATGTGCTTCAGGGGAGCTTAACTGAGTGTACAATCAAGACATAACATATTACACTAACTGTCATATCGTAATCCTAATACCATTAATCAATCTCATATATAAAATTGAGATAAGAACAACCCTCATATATGAACTTGATGCTTAGAAATATAATAATTTCAGGTTGTCATCTGAGGGCAGAAGCTTATTTCCTCATTGCAGAATCTCGTTAGATAGAAGAGTAAAATTATTGGCATTGTTCTCTTAAAAGGACATAGGACACTGTAATAGTATACGATGGTGCAGAGTGACACAAATACTTTCCCCAGGACCTGTTCCTACAGAGGATGTGCCTGGTGTGAAGGGCATCACACCCTCTATAAAACTTCTGATGTATTTTCTTTGAAATATTTGATATGCTTGTTTTTATGTTTTGTTCATCTTTTTTATTCCTTCTGTATGGTTCTTTGCATTCTCTAACACTGCCATTTTTTTCTTGCTGTAGGTAAAAAGAACTCAATCCTGATGCACAAAGTTCAGCATGATCTCAATTCTGGCGTATTTAACAATAGAGAAAACGAGATGATCCAGGAAATAGTCAAGTATGACCGGGAGATGGTGAAACTGGTGGATCTGCAGCGGCCAAGGGCCATGTCTATGACCCCAACTATAGGTGGGATCTTTGCTCCTCCAGGACAGCCTCAGACAGGCTCCGCAATTGCCACCCTCCAGCAAGCTGTGGCAATGAGTTTCTGCCCTCAGATGGCAAGTCCTTTGGTGGGTCCTGGGACTTTGCAATCTCCACGTATGGTGCGAAGGTTCCAGGTGATGCAGAACTTATCTAGTCCAGTCTCAATGTCTCCTCTGCAGTCTCAACCTCCCCAAACATTTGGAGGGGCATTTGGATCTGCTATTTCAAGCCCCCCAGTCCAAAGCCCGCTTACAGCTACCGGACGGACTTTTCAGTACATGGCAAGTGTAGGACCATCTGGGTCTCAGCTTTCCCTTGTCCAGCATCATGCACCCAGCCCCACGCAGACCACACAGCAAAGGCCTGTCTCATACAAGAGTACCCACTCCCTTCATGCAGGTAGTTTGAGTCAGGACACCCGAGCCCTGTCTGCCTCCCAACCTTCACTCCCCCAGGAAGGAACACCACAGGCTTCCTCTGCAGCCCCTAGTCCCCCACCTTCAACCCGCACTTCCAACTCCTCCATTGGCCCCCAACAACCCCCTCACCACAACCTACCGGGACCCTCAGGTGTGGGGAGATCGACTGGAGCCCAGCAGAGGGTGGCCTTTGCCTCCACACCTCCTCCAGGTGGACCTACTGGAGTGGGGGCAGTAGCAGCAGCTGCTGGACCAGGACCTCCAGACTCTGGAGTTCTCAAGAAAGATTCGATTGTCAGCCTTCCGGAGCTAGACTCTGCCAGATCCCGGCTGTCTTCCAACTTGTGACCCTAGTGGAGTTCAGTAGAGAGGCCTTTTTTTTGTAGGAGAATCTGTTTGGTTAAGGTCAGTTCAGCTGATCATTCCGCTTGTGACCAATCAGCTACTACCAGTGCCACCAGTCATTCAACCTGGATGCACTGTGTGCTGGAGTCAGTAGAAAGAAAAGAGCTGCTCAAAGTATTACAATACTTTGGCTATGGGGAGTCACTATGATTATACTAGTATATAAAATTAAGGTTGAACTTGTCTGGTCTGCTGTGCCAGCACCTTTAGTCTTAGTATCACCCCTTTCACTCTGCTTCCAAACACCTACTGCATATCGCTGTCTTTCCTGTAAAGATATGACGAAAAGTGTGATTAATGTACCAATTACATACTGTGTAGAATCCATGCAATGCAATCTAGCAGGAGCTTGACTCAAAAATGAAAATCAGGGACTTGAGGTCAAATGACAATTACATTTTAAGCGTTCAAGGTGTTTTAATTGTCATTTTTTTTTTGGTATAAGCTGTCGTAGCAAAGCAACATCTTCATATTGTTTAAACTTGTAGTGGAGTTAGTGTTTTAGACCGCTGGTCGATCTTACATCATTGTGTATATAGTTGACGAAAAAAGTGAGGAACATTATATCCATTGTATCTACCCAAAACCAAAGTTGAGCTTGAACACCAAGTCTGGTCGTGTCTGTATCAACTAAAAAAGAAACATAGAAGAAAACGCCATTTATTTAACTGCCTTGATTCAACGTTAGAAGCCATATATTTCGTTTGTGTGTATGCATATTTGTGTGTGTCCTCCGTGTGCGTGTGCCTGTGTGTGTGCACGTGCAAGAGAGATTTTGTTGATACGTTCTGGTTCAATTTTTCACAGAAGGGACTCATGCACTCTACAACGTCGTCAAGTATGACTGTTTAGACATGCTGACGGTGGCACTGCCCTGTTTTCATTAATCATCTGGAAAGAGGTCAGCTGTTTTTTCAACATACTGATTGTAACCCAAAAGGCAAAGATGGTTTAATAATCTGAGCTTTACTGAAAGGAGGCATTTGGGAACAACCCATACTGTATACTTGCTTGTTTCTGTCTAGGTTAAATGATTAACACATGCAATATAATTCTGCAATACTCTACCCCGCCTATATATATAAATATATATATAAATATGAATATCTATACTTATTCTGTACAGGAAAGTGAACTTGTTTCTGTATGTATTTTTTTTGTTTGATTTTTAATGTGAAATCTTAAAGAATCCAGCAGCTATTGTGGCTAAACTTGAGGTATTGTAATCCAGTGACCATGTTGTTACCTTAACCAAAAATGTGTGAGGGAATGAAAGGGTATGTTGCTGTATTATTTTTGTGTTGAAAACGAAACACTCTCATCTGAATGCTTGCCACTGGTTTAAAGACACGGAATGGAGTCCACCTGAGTCAGCAAATCAGACCATCAAAAGGAAATGTCACCCGAAAAGCATTTTTCAAATGTTGAAAAGTGTAGGGGTGGCCATTATGGGGTACAGAAGCCTTAGTTGTAAAAAAGTCACCTAAAACTTTGGTGAATGTCTCCGCTTGCAGGTCCACAGGTAAATTTTGGTTGAAAGTGTGAGAATATGTCGAGGCTTTGATAATATTTATTCGAAACATCCTGATCCTGTTCATCCTAAAACTCCTTCTACTGCTGAATGTATGCCATACGAGAAGGAAGATAGGTAATCCGTTTTAACTGCCATGTAAATAAAGGGACAGAGGATTTTGTGATGCAAGGGGGGGCTGGGCATTGGTGTATGAGATGCTGAGTGTCTGTGTGATCTTTTTTTTAAAGCCTTTTTTATGTTATTTGGGTTAGGGATTGCTGTATTTACCATTTATACTACCCCCATCCCCATTAATGAATATTTAAAGGAGAGGTTTTAAAGAATTGCTGAAATGGGCATGAATGAGAGTATGCTGGAATCTCTCTGTGCAAAGTGAGAAATGAGGACAACCACCTAAGCACCTTGTGTTGCACTATGATCTTGTAATCAAAAACAAAATCAATGCTCTGTTCTCTTAAAACTGTTGTCGCACTTCTTCTGGACCCGTTATCTGGTTAAACTGTAAAGACAAAATAAAGGTGAATTCAATTGGGGTAAATAGGCAGCTGGTTCATTGTGTTAAATAAACACAGTGGCCAAGTTTTTCTGGTCTGATATCGATCCAGAGCCAAACTGTAAATCTATCTGATGTACATTTCACTCAGGTTACTACCTTTCCACAGAGATGTATTGATTGCCACAATGTGGCTCTCCATTGATTTATGTAGACATGTCTATTTCCATATTTTGAGCTTGTTGATTTTAACACCCTGGTTGATTCAAATTGGCATAGAAATGGGAATTAATAACCCTAAGATTGTTGTCAGCTTTACTGCCTAAGGTTCTTGATCTTTCACTTTGAGTTGTTAAAAAAAAAATATGAGTTGGTGATTGTGTTTATCCAAGGGCTTCATTCTCAGGCTTGTGAACCCTAGGTCATTGTTATACATCTCCATCTCAATAAAATCAAATGTGATCCAAAAGTAAATTATTTGAGTAATTTAAATAAAAAACTGAAACTTGCAGAATGAAACATTTCCCACAATTTTGATGATTATAGCTTCAAGCTAATAAAAACCTGAAATTTTATTTCTTGGAGAATTTGAAAATGATTTAGGGACCAACATAATGGATGTTAATACATAAAAATCAGTCTGCTAAAACAAAGCCTTTCATTGTACTGTGCTCTTTCAGCATGATATATTTGTTTCAGAGTCATTTTTTAATGTATATTTGCCTCAGTTCAGCATATGGAAGTGGTCAGCATTTGGATCTGCGGATTTCAAGGAAGCCATGTTTAATAACATGTCTTTTCTTGTGTTGTTGTGTCTTTTGTCCTCCTCTAAAAAATAGATTTTCTGTGGAGTTCAGGTCAGGGCACTGTGCTGGTCTATCAAGACCAGTAAAACCAAGGTCATTGAACGGGTATTGATTTGTATTGTTAATATAGGCAGGTTCCAAGTCACCTGCAGATGAAATGGCTCATCAGATTATGGACACTTCATCTTGAACTGCAAAAAAATTGGATTTCGTGCCTATTCAACTATTCCTCCAGACTTTGTTTTGTCAATTCCATGGTAAATGGTATGTACTTATATAGCGCTTTTTCAAGTCAGGAGACTTGACCAAAGCGCTTTACACTACATTCAGTTATTCACCCATTCATGGACACACTGATGGTGGCAAGCTACATTGTAGCCACAGCTGCCCTGGTGCTCACTGTGACAATGAAAGTGAAGTGTCTTGCCCAAGGTCACAACGACAAAAAAAGTCGGACCCGGGGCTTGAACCGTCAATCCTTCGATTTCAGAGCAAACTCCTACATCCGATGCTACTGTCGCCCCATTCCTTCAAGATAAAAGAACTCAGAGCCACATAGCACAGAGCGTCTTTGATATCTCTGGGTCAGGACGTTAAAGAGGAAATAAACATTTTTTAGTCAATCTCCAGGATATGTGTCTATGTGGTGGCTCTTGAGGCCCTGAAATTAATGCATTTGTGTTTGGTGCCTATGCATATGACAATTCCTCCTGGGGAATAAAGAAAGTTTCTATCATAACTAGTGTCATCTGCATCACAGAGTCTAGACCTGGTCCAAGCCTGTAAAATTCAAATCTTGAATGGGGTTTTCTTTAGAATTGTCTCTGGCACTGGTAGTGGCACCACTCGCTACCTCATTTTTTCCCCCACTCAACTTTCAATTGATAGGCATGGTCATAATTTCCCACACAGTCAACTGTTTTAACAGTGACTTTTGGTGGTTTACAGCTCTTGAAGGGTGTTATTGACACATGCTTTCTAAGTCATCCATCTTATGTGTCATACATTTCTGAGAGACTGAATTATTCGTTTTGATTAGCAACAAGCTATAATCATCAAAACTGAAGCAAAAGCTTGAAATTTTCCTTTGAATGTAATGAATCACCTTTTAAATTAAAGAGGAGTGGAACAGACACCTTCTCTGTTTCACAGAAAAGCCTGCGTTATTTGTGTTTTACCGGAGTCATAAAACAATTTCCCCAACTTATCAGTGAAACATGAACTATGAATAGATTTTTTTTCCTATGGGAAAAGTATACACCAACCCTGTTCTGAATGAAGTCTATCTAAAGTAGTGTTATGTGCGCTTCAGTACTGTTCTGTCTGATTAATTGGTCCTTCCCCTTATTTCTTTTTGCTAATACCAGAGTTTGCCCTGTTAAGCTGCTATCAAGACTGTGCAGATATCTGAATGAGTCCACAGTCGGCGAGAGCAAGATGAATGGAGAATTAAAGAGCTAATGTTTCAGGCAATATCAGGCACCGTCTCTGTTTCATTGCATCTACATGTAGTGTGTAATTCCCTCCCAATCAAAGAATGGCATTTGAGAAACTCTGAACGGCTCCCCTCAGTTTGAACCCTCAGCCGTGGGCCTGATACAGCTCTGGCCAAGCACACACTGCCAGTTTATCTGTTTTTGTGTTTGTCTCACGAGTTGTTCAGTGTGTTGGCATCAAGCTGCCGTAGAGACATGTGTGCTGTGTTAGCCTAATGGCAAGCGGGTTCAAAGCATGATCGTTTAATAATTCTTCTTCTGGACTTTGCTGTGAAGAGGGAATGAATTCCTTCACATCTGTTTGGCACTGACTGACAATTATTGAGAATCTCAAAGCTTCAAGCCTCTCACTCTTGCTGTACCAGATGTTAAGGGTACTGAATGCCTTGGTGTTGATTTGTTAGCAAATCAGGGTCTTAAGTTTGTCTGTTCTCTCTGATTTATCAGTCTGTTTAATTTGGGTGTAGTTCTATCGTTTATATTAACAATGTGCCCTCTGCACATGGACTGTATATACCTTGTGCCTAGTACATCTAGTTTCCACATAGTCTATTTTGTGGTATGTATGTGCCTGTAAAAATGCAAACATGTGTTTTTATTTCCAACTTGCAATATATGTACAAACCATTAGATGACTAGTATTGCTAAATTATAATGACAATGTCAGTATATATAATTTTCCCTGATAAGGGAAACACAAAATTGCACATTTTATGTTGGGTTGAACCTTCCAACACCATGCGCGCTGTACTCTGTACGTTCATGTTCTGTACATATGGTATACACAGAGATGTGGGGCACCCTCTCGGGGTTTCACCACAACCTGCTATATACGCATCATTTCTAAAGTGAGAGGGTTAGCTCCTGGTGGATAGCAACAGTCTAGATGTTAGCATAGGAAATCTGCTTGAGCCAAAAACAGCAGAAGTTAACAAGGAAAACAGTGCTAATGTTTGCACAAAATATGAAAACAAAACAAACAGCAACAAAAAAAAAGACAAAAAAATGAACAAAACAATAGGCTGTGCATATGCTGGAAAATCATCAGATTTTGCCGTCGCGCAGCTTTTCACATTGATGCCGGCTGCACACTGATCTGGTGTTGGCTGTTACAGGGAAAAATAATCATCTCCAAGACTAAGTCTAGCTCTTGAGCCACAGCAAGTCTTAAACATGACTCCCAGATGAGTTAGCTGGCAGATAAAGCAGAGTGCATGCCTGTATTTTTCTCATTTTTAGCAGAGTTCTGTGTATGATTGTTGTGGGACCTTCAAATCTAGAAAATTGCTGTGTACCAACTACTGTACAATGATTTTTTTTTTTTTTTGTCTTAAAGTTTAACTTTTGTGTCGTAGCTACTGTAGCCTGCTTAACTTACCTAAGCCTTCTCTCTGCTTCAGGACTCTGTGTGCTTGAGTTTGTATGTGTGCGTGTTCCTGTGCCTTTCCTTCTATAATGTTGGTCCCACTTGAGAATATGATGCCATTTAGGGGGTTGAAGCCCACATGAAGCTGAGAAATGCCAGCACAAATAATAACAAAGAAATCATTGCTAAATGGTCTCAACTGCAATTGTTTTAGAAATAAAAAACTATATTGAAATGCTCTATAGAATTGACTCTAGCACATCCTAGACTTAGTAGCATTCCTGAGCCTGCACGAACGGCTCAGTGTGGGGATCCAGACACACTTTACCAGCACCATGTAGACGACAGCACAGATCTCTAAAACAGCACGTCTCCTCTCTATGAAAGCCAGTCTGCAAACATCTCAGGCTGTGCTCGGCTTCTGCTTATACAAAAAACAAAAAGGTTCAAGTATTAATTGACTAACCCTGTTTTAAGTTAATGTTTATATTTCAGTGACAACTCAGTCCTAAGCCCCAGCCACAGCACTACCAAATTAGTCAAAAAGGATGAGGGGGTCTTTAGTAAATCTGTGTTGGATTCCAATCTCTCCAGAATGGACTGCTATGCTAGTGGCTGGGGTGATGGACTGATTTGGTCCTGTGTTCAAAAGGCTGTCTTGTCCACCACCTCTGTTGACCAACAGCACAGAGCCACACCCTGGTTTATCTCAATAGCTGGTCTGTCAGTCAGTGGCAATGTTGTTTCAGCATCAATAAACAGACATAAAATACCTTGTTGTGCAATAAAAAGATGAGCGCATTGGCATACTTATCCTCGAGTGTGGAAGTTTTTTTTTGTCTGTGTTTTTGTTGGTATTCTGAAGTTTTTTCAGCATGTGAGACAATTTACATACAGTGCTGAGTAAATATTAAAAAAAAAATTAAGCTACAACTATTAGCATTTTATTTACATGTTATATGATTCTTAAAAACACTCTGGAAATATTCTTATCCTTCAGGGTGACAGGGGGGCTGATGCCTATCTCCTTTAGTCCATCGCCACAGGCATGGTACACACTGGACAGTTCCCGATTGAATTGCAGGGCAACACATAGACATACAACCATGCACACACACACACATGCAATTTAGAGATGCCGACTTTTTCCTTTCCTGTTCTACTTTCCCATTGCAGTGTCCATATAATATGTAATATTCCCTGCATGAAATATAATAAAGCTATTTACATGCATAAATCAAGCAGAACACTATGGCGATAGCTGTACTGCTCCACTTGTCAAAGTAAAATATTTTGGGCTCTTTTTGGCATCACAACAATTATTCTTATTGCCACATAGCCAGACAGGACGCAAAGATACCGATTAACCAAACAGTCATGTTTTTGGTGTCAGGGCTCAAAACAGGGGATCCAGTACTCAAGGCAGAGAGACAGTCGAATAATCCAAAAAGCGTTTATTAAAAAACAAGCATCTGCAGTTACAGTGAGGATGTCTAAGGCAGGAACCTCTGCAGGAGGAAAGCACTGGTTAGTGACCACGTTAATCTGATGGCGAATGATTATGAACGGGTGAGTCACTCACCTATTTTTATAGTTCAGTCCGTGCCCAGAGAAGAAGGTTGATTCCAGCCGGCTGGCTGACAACAAGATGCGGTGGACACCACCCATAGTGTCTCAGACACTGTAGTCCCAGTGGGCAAACAAGCAGGTAATCCAGAGGGCGAAGCAAAAGCTGGTGTCAAGATATACGCAGGATTCAGAACAAGGAGATCAGAAGTCTGAAGATGTTCTAAAGGGAAATCCAGGTTGGTGACAGGAAGCAGCTCCAAGTTCAGCAAACAGACAGAATCCTGCAGGAGTACATAAATAGGTCAGGCAAACAAATCAGATGGGAACAGACAGGCTCAGTGGCATAACAGGTCAGGATCAGGTAATCAGAAACACTAAGGTAACACTCTACCACTGGCTTGAGAAAAATCTTGCACTGATGACTAGTGGGCTGGTTAAATAGAAGCTGGAGCAGATGGATAAGATGAATAGTAGTGAGAAAACAGGCGGAGCTAAGCAGGTGAAGCGAATGAACAATCAGGCCAGTCATCAGCGCCAAGATCATGACATTTGGACCGTGGGAGAAAACAAGAGTACCTGGTAAGAGTCGTGGAATTTCTAAGCAGAACAACACAAGGGCAGGAACTGAACCTACTTGCTGTGAGGCAACAGTGTTAAAAACTGTGCCACTGTGCAGCCTTTTTGAACAGTTGTTCAAAAATTTTAATTGGGAAGGAAAAATGGAATCTGGAAGCAGTTACACATTTACAGAGAATCCATTGGAGAATACAGGTTAGAAAATAAAAATATACACCAAGCTTTGAACATGTCATAGAGCACTCTTAAATTAATCAGTATAGCATAATTGTAAGCCGGCCCATTAAAGGAAACTCTTTATTAGAGTAGCCGTTCCTGAGCTAGAGTTAAGGGAGGACAATGAACAGTCCTTCTAGGCCTAAATTAACACTGCCTTTTTAAAAAGCCCTCCACAAACCTCTTCAGTGGTTTCCCTACTACATCTATTGCCAACATAATTTTCTCTATCTTCCATTTTGATTCAAAAAGATTTTGTATCCGCTGCCTACTTCCCCCTAGGTCACAGCAACATCTAGCACCTGATTTGTTTTTGCGTTGCAAATTTAAACAAAAGTTCAGGGTGGTGGCCAAAACCCAATTCATGACCTTCACTTCGCTCTGCCATGCTGCGCTCCAGAGCCCTCATCTACATTGGGATAACATGTTAAACATTTATTACAGCCTCATAATTTGCATCCATTGTAAACGCACCTTAAGACTGGAGAACTGCAGCAGAACGATGGCCCTCAACATAAAGCCAGATACAATGGAATAGTGACATATTCATGTGTTGGACTGGGCCCAACTAAAGTCCAAACCTAGATTTAAAAGACAATTTACGGTGAATACATTTGGGTCTTTAGATGTGCAAAGCTGGTCGAGGTATAGCCCTTAAGACTTGCAGGAGTTATTGCACTGATAACTGATTGTGCAAAGTGATGACTCAGGGGGACTAGATTCAAGCACATGCCACACATTTCACAATTTCATCTAGAAAAAATATGAATCATCTCCCTATGACTTCACGATATGCATTGTTGCACTTTAGACATAAAACTCTGGTTAATATTAATTTTGTAAATTTAACTTTAGACCTTCCATTTGAAAACTTTAGCAAGGCAGTATACTTTATGGAATTAATAACAATAAACATGTGAACAGACACACACTTCGTTGCTGCTCACCCCTTACACCCTCTTTGCCCCCCTCATCAGATGAGATCTTCTTCTCTTTCGCTCTGCAGACAGGGGCTCCGCTGCATCCCTGATGAGATGTCTGAGCACAGACTAACAGCTTTCTCTTTTGTGCTCATGAGCACGTCAACTTACAGCACTGCGCAGGAATATGAGAGGACATTTTTTTGTCCCCAAGTGGGTTCACAGACACAAGAAAGTCCCAATTTTTATATTTCTCTGAAACAGAGAGGACGCATGGACTGGTGATTTTGTGCATGCACCAGAGTTAAGGGCAGTCCAAGGACAAAGTAGCAGCCTGGGAGCAGCACCCACCCACTTGCTCTGTGTCTGCATCGGTTCCTTCACAAGTGCACATGCACGCACACACAGCTGTCTAGATCCTCTCTGATTATGCATTGCAGACTCAGATAGAGAGATTAAAATTACATGCAAGGTAAGATTTTGACACAGAGCTTTACACCATTTGGGTTACCTCCTCAGGTCTTCATACAGCTTGTACTAATGTGGGTGAGGCCATCCGCAGTGCGTGTCCGTAATTTTACCCTGACGTGACATGATGTCCTCTCTCCACCCCCCCATTCCCCCGCCCCACGCACACACTCTCTCTTTCTGTTTCATTGTAATTCAAAGAGGAAGCAAGCAATGTACTGATAGTGGCTGCAGGCGCATACTACACCAAGCTATGATGTGAAACTATATGAGTTTGTGCAAATAGTTTCATCCTTATTAATATAGGGCCGAGGATTGCCCTCTACCTCAATTCCTCTGCATTGCTGGCGCTCTGTTTTGTCCCTGGCTGTCCTACTTCAATTAATCATATCAGCATCAAGTGTAGTACCCCCTTGGCTGTGTACCTCTAGAGGGCAATTTGCTTATTTAGCTCCTTACTGGTATCATTGTCCCTTTGCATCCATCTTCTTACACTTTGCCCATGCAGTCTGACACACTTACTCTTCATCAACCTTTCACCTTTCTATTCTGGTCTCACGGTGCAAAATCTGCAGCTTCAGCTTTTATGACTACCAGGTGCAGATTATAATCCCTTGCCAAGGTAAAATGATTGGGTTTTTCATTTCAGGCTGAATTATAAGGTGGCTCGCAAGGTGGAGGGGTCAACATGCTTTAGTTAGCACAGGAAAGAACTTTCCTGTCTAGGCTTTGTAGGCTCATTCTGTGTTGAATAAACATACAGTATACCTGTATAAAATACAAAGGCTATGATACACTTAAAAAATATATAATGGTTTCATGATACTGCAGTGTTTAATTGAATTTAAAACACAAATGTTCACCATTACTTCTACTAGTGATAGTCTATTGATATTAAAATAGCCTACTGTAGCGACCCAATTGCAAGCATGCATCAACTATCCCTATCAAGGAATTTTAGTAAAATTAAAGCTAAATTTTATCTGCTGGTGGTCTCTGAGTCTATGTCAGCTGCACTAATAACTACATTATTAAGATAGTAAATAAAAGATAAGGTGATTCATGTTCATTTTTTGGTATTTTAACAATGCTTCTTATAATTTTGGAAAGCTTTTTTCCTCTCCTTGCCACAGTTGTAGGGAAAACATAAAGATGGAGCAATACTGTAGAGTGTAGATGAGACTGATTAAAACTCCCTCAGCTCTACCAAACAGCTCATTCTTAATCTCACTCCAGTTTTAATTTATTGATTGATTATTTAAGTTTAGAGAACTTAGATAGAAATGTTGGATGCACAAACGTTTATTTATTTAATAACCCAGAATTCTCAGTAATCATTGAGACCATAAATTACCTGGCTGACTGATTTGAATTAAGATGGGAATCACAATCCTTAAACGACATGAATCAGTGATGAAATTACTTTGATTGAGACTTAAACTATTTTTAGACTTTGGCAAACTTGTTATTTTGTATACACAGGGTGTATACAAAACAAAATTTGTTCAGTACAGCCCTCAAGACATTTACATTTCTTAAAGTGCAGCAGTGATAAAAATGTAAATATGGTGATCAGAGGTAAACATAAGACTGAGATATGATTTACAGTTTTTCCAATATTCAGCTTTTTTTCCCTTCGTTTTATTCAACATTCAGCAGTCTAATGGCAGTGGGGAAGAAGCTGTTTTGGAATCTGCTGGACCTGCATCAGATGCATCAAAGCCTATTCCCAGAGGGCGGCCATTTTAAAAAAAATATTTTTTTAGGGGTCATTTATAATGTAACTGGTTCTGGACATGCAGTGCTGGGATGAAATGGAGCCTAGGCGGAAGTTCAACTAAAGAAATTGCTCTCCCTCATCCACCAACGACACAGCCAATCAACTTTGAACTTCACCCCTATGAAAGCCAATCGGCATCCAAAGCTCATCTTAAAAGGCCTCCGATCATCAACTTGTCTGCTGCCTGGTTGTGCTATGTGGCTTCATTCTGATGACCCCGTTTTAACCCACCTCCAGCCCCCCCTCCACCATCATTTGCTGAAACTTTATCAGAGCTCATTACTCCAGGAATCTTTCTGCATTGTGCGTCTCATTTCAACCGGTCCGGCAGAAGACTGCCATGTTGAGCCTGGTTCTGCCAGAGGTTTCTTCCCAATGGGGAGTTTTTCCTCTCCACTGTCACTCCATGCTTGCTCATCATGGACAGGTTGCTTGCTCATCATGGACTTCCATCTTCCAGGACCCTGAGTGAAGCTCTAGTATCAGCTCACACAGTTCACTGAATCTCCCCATAAAGCTCAGCATTCCTTCTCGCTAATCAGCAGTCTACAGACTGACCAACTTCATCTATCTCCACTCCACCACCAGTTTCAGGCCTAGGGGGAAACAGCCCTATTCTTTGCTCCTGTTCATGCATATCTATCAAGACTGTAATTGTATCAACACATTTCTTCTAATTGTCTTTTCTTTTTGTGTGAGTTTTTCAGATTGAAATGTCTTTTATGGAGGGAAGAGGAGCCCCGATGATCCTTTCTGCTGTTCTTACTACTCTCCTCACCTTCTTCCAGTCTGCGATGTTGCAGCCTCCACACCACACAGTGAGAAAGCTGGTCAGAACGCTCTGTATTGTGCTTCTGTAGAAGTTTGCGAGGATGAGAGGGTGCAGGTGGGCTCTCCTCATCCTCCTCAGGAACTACATGCGTTTTTGTGCCTTTTTGAGCAGTGAGGTGGTTTTTACAGTCCAGGTGAGATTGTCTGTGATTTGCACCACCAGGAATTTGGTGCTGCTCACCACCTCTACTGCTGAGCTGTTGATGAGCAGTGGAGCGTGGTTAGGCCTGTTCTTCCTGAAGTTGACGATGATATCCTTTGTTTTCTCCACATTCAGGGTCAGGTTGTTGTCTCTGCACCAGTCCTCCATCTTCTCCACCTCCTCTCTGTAGTCCTGGTCGTTGTCGTAGACTTTTGCCTTTATTTATTACCAACAAATAATTTCAGAGAAAGAATGAACACAGACACACCAAAAGCTATTATTACTGTACTAAAGCACAATCCTTATTTACAAAGAAATATTAATAATCTAAATATGGATGGTTACTAAACATTAAATTTTTTTGCTGATTAAAATCCAGCTAATCCTTTCAAGTTGGGACTTCTCTGGCAACACAGACATAGTAGCCTTTGTTTGTGTTATTAGACAAATTAGTATGTGCATAGGGAATGCAAACTTTTTGTTAGCTTTATTTTTGGTTCTAAATCAACTGTAGATTGGTTCTGATTTGCAGAGAACAATTTGATATCTAGACATGTGAACATTTTGACACAACTGACTGTGCACCTACAAAAAAGCATATATTTTAACCCTTAACTCGCCATTATTTCCTCTAAACACAAGATTATCTAGCCATGTCTTTCTGCTCCAGTAATAATCCAGGGAACACGGCTCAACTCTGAGCGTCAGGATTAACATTTGGTCCAAGCTCTGTCTATGAATGAGTCAGCAAGTATGACAGCAAATAGATATAAAAAAAAATCATCTTATAGCCACAGGCAGCCTCTGTCACATCACAGTTTGCAGGACATTGGACTGAGGAGGAAGTGAGAAGTGCACCAAGCTGAAGTGATCAAGAGAAAGACCTACAACGGGAGACAAGAAGCTTGCATGGTTCTCTATAAGCTTTGTCATTTCGATAAAAAAAAAATACTGAAAAAAATCTTTAGTTAGTCGTGATCTTATTCAGATGTCTTATAGGAGATTAGAACCTTTAGTTAGCAATTGTCTGCTAAAACACATTTAAATTTGGATTATGATGTAACTATGGAAAATGGAAAAATTGTCTATTTTTTAAGATAGCAATATCTTACAAGCAGTTCTTATCAAGTGCATTTGTTTACAACATCTGATTATGCAATAGGCATATGGCCCTAGGGCATGAGGAGGAAGAAGAGGGCATTAACAGTAACAAGCTCAGCTGCTACATATATAGTTTTTTATATAATATTTTTACGTAACCTTTTTATATAAACACTAAAACTACTGTGATAAATTAAATACTCTTTCCTTCGTTTAATTTTTAGGTCTAAAACCCATCTCTGCTTTAACACACCCAAGTCAAAAAATGACCTACCAATGATCTGTGACGGACAGAGCCGAACTCTTCAACAGGATAAAACTAAACAATATAGCTGTAATACTTTTAGCTTCCTTTTATTTGATTATTTCTAACTCCTTGCTATGGTAGCCTGAATAAATAGCCAACAAGCTAGTGTTGAAACCATGTCTGAGACCTTTTGATATTCTTCTGATTTAATTCTTGAAAACTCAGTGATATCAGAAAGAGATACTTCTCTTTCTAATTTCTTGCAGTATGAATCTGCACACTGAATAATGTTATGAATGGAAAAAAAGCGTGTTTAGTTTGTGATTCTTTTGATCATATCGCATGGCTGGTTTAGTTAATTGATTCCCGTTAGCAATTCATTTCTGGGATTATCTCTAACTGTCACAAAACAAGCAAAGAAAAAAAGAGAAAGATGAAACTGCATCTTTCCTCTGGACCCCATGACTGACTTTCTGGGTCTAAGCAGCACTCACTGCTATACACCTTCCATTACAGGTGACCCAGAAAACATCCACTCTGCCCAAAAGAGTTAGGAGAATTACAGAGGACGACAAAAAAAACATGCAAGACTGAGATATATTAATGACATATGCTAAAACATGAAAGACTCATATTGAAGAATAAAAGACAAACTATAAAGGATGATAACGTTACCCCTTTTTCCCCAACAACCCCTTTGTTTTGTTAACAAAACATTTAATCTCCTCAAGTCTGCAGTGTCTTTCAGCACTGATTGTTTTGCAGGAGGAAGTGGAGGCCCCCACTCTGTAATTTTTCTCCATCATCCACTTCCACTGATAATATTTGCTCTGGGCTGCCAACTGAAGTGATGAGAGCCAGGACAATGCTTTGCTTCTGAATCATCTCATCTGTTCTGCTCTGTCAAGGTCTGCACCCAGTGACACTGTGGCTATTCATCCAACTAGACACGCTCACACATTTGCACATTGTCACACGCTCAAAGTGAGAGACAAAAATATTAACCATCCCATCACAAAGCTCTCATTAACTCATCAGCATACAGTTCTTACCCAATCTTCTATGGCAGCATGTCATTGCACAGAATTTATTGGTTAAAATTAAGATACCCAGTGGAGTTTCTTTTTCCTTGACAATCAAGTGTTTGCACAAAAGTTTCTGTTTAGATTTTAAATAATATTTTTAAAAAGCAGATTGTCAGGTAAAAGCAGCAACAGTTTCTTTAAACTTTTAGTTTTTGAAGGAACTATTGAGCTTTTTCATGCTTTCTTTTTCTTTCTTTTTAAACATTCTTTATTTAAGAATATAATAAATCCAACATATATACATATGTATCTTTATATATGCGACTACAAACAATATCAAACCCAAGAATAGAAAAAACAAATAAATAAGAAAATGAAATAAATAAATAAATAAATAAATAAATAAATAAATAAATAAATAAAAGATAAAAGGGTGGGGCTCAGCAAAAATTCTGATCTGTTTTGGCAATTGACAGTTATTAGAAGGGGCTTCGTGGGCTCGGGTAAACAGGAGGTATACATGTCTAGTGACTGACATAAAATGGAAAGATATGCACAATTGGGGATGACACTGCTTTTTTAGACTATGGCGTTCTTTATCTGTATGGCCATATTAGATTTGGGTCATTTGGAACTGTTCTGAAGATATTCGGTTTTGTTATATCCAAGTAACGTCTTCCTATGGGCAACGAGTTGAAGGCACAAACTAACCTGTTCATAATGTATTATTTATGGTATGCCAGCATTCATAACATGTAGGCGAATCACTGTCCCCCAGACATCCGAGGTTATATTTTTTATATTTAAATTTTTTTAAAAACAAAGCAGAGTGTGTATGACGTCATCCGCGCCCCGGACTGGAGTTGTGACAGGCAGCCGCGCCACAGGCGGCTACGTTCTACCCCTTATACCATTTCGAGAGCGAGATCATCTGTGTTAATAGCACTAGACATCTTCCAGCCATGTGAGTAAAACTATCAGCAGTTCAGCGGATAGGATGAATGAATGGTGGCTGGCGCGCGCGGATGACGTCATACACACTCCGCTTTGTTTTTAAAAAATATAAAAGACAGACAAAATCCAAAAACAGCAGTCTGAAAACAGGAACAGGTAGGAACAAACCGGAATAGGGGCAAACCAAACGCAGAAGTCCAGAGACAGAAACATGTCAGGAAAAGGTAATCAAAAGACAAAAAGTTACGCTAGAGAACTCTCACATTCGGCTCGAATAATCTGGCACTGATGGCTGGAAACAGGCAGCTTAAATAGGAACTGGAACAGGTGAATCAGATGAGAGCAAATTAAAACTGGGCAAAGCTAAGCAGGTGGAAGAAACTAACTAATAATCCCATCATTAGTGCCAAGATCGTGACACGATCTTGATTTTTTTATATTAATCACCTAGCACTTTGGATCTATTTAGGGTTTTTATCTGTTACTTATCTGCAGTTTTACTTGATCTCTGCCTTTCTGTTATATACAATATGTACAAAGTATTTGAGTCAGCATCTTGTCTTAAAAGTTATATCATCTTCTATCTACCCTGGATGTCCTCATCTACCCTTATCTTGGCGCTGGACTGCCTTGTCACCTCTTGTTTACTCTTTCTCATTTAATCCTCTGCTTTCACTTGGGCAGTCTCTCCTTAGAATTTTAAATCTCTGTGATTCACTGTTCAGCACCAGATCCTTGACTGATATACTGTTGTTTTCCCTCAACAGTCTTATTGTTTGTTTGGTGTTTTGTTAACGGATTTACTACTTTGGCTGTGTTAGTTCATGTGCCTGCTTCCCCAGATTTTGAGTTTGTTTACTTGGTACAATATATGACCCTTTTTTTCTGATTTTGCCAATAAATTGTAGCAATGAGGTGGAAGCTTTGTACATCTTTTTTATGTTAATGTCTGTAAAAAGAACCAACCCAGTTAGTTGGATTAAATTGGATCAGTGAGAAAGTGACAGAAAACAGTAAATTATGAACAGATGAATGCTTATGTTGTCATAAATCTTTAACTGAGCAAAGCAGTCTTGGTTGTGAAGATGGTTCTGCTCTTGTTGTTGGGCATTAGTAAATGGAGATGGTTTGTGCTGCACTGTCACTCTGATTTATGTGACTATAATCACAATCACATACTGCTGTGGGGTTTTTAATTTTGTATCCAGGACTCTTTGCTCAAATAGAAATTCTGATAGTGACTTTAAATGGTTTCAGACAGAATTGAAGTCTCTGTGTTGAAGCATCTTAAGCAGGGCATTGTTTTAGGGTTAGGGAGAGAATGGCAGTGACAGTCTAACTGTCGGGAGTATAAAGAAAGGCCTTTCAGCATCCATCATCTTCACGCAAAGGCCCCTCAGGTCCAATAAGCACCCTCTTCTCTTTATATCCTCTTGGAGAAAACAGACCTTTTAAAAGTCCTGCTAAGACAAACAAATACAATACATACAGCAAAGGTTGTGTGCTTAGCTCTGGGACAGTGCTGCAACCTACACTGTTAATGTTTCAGTCACATATCCTCCTTTATTTCAATGGATTCTCTCCTTCCATTGCCTTGCAAAAGAAGTAGTTCTTGTATTAATTCTTGAACTTTTTAAGATTTTTCACAAACATGAGTATTTTATGTTAGAGATGAATAAAAAAACTGCATATATATAGACTGGAATAAAAATAGAAATATGCCTTTCATCTCTTTTATATAAAGAACTGCCCTGAAATGTTTAGAATAGGATGGATGGATGGATGGATGGATGGATGGATGGATGGATGGATGGATGGATGGATGGATGGATGGATGGATGGATGGATGGATGGATGGATGGATGGATGGATGGATGGATAGATGGATGGATGGATGGATGGATGGATAGATGGATGGATGGATAGATAGATAGATAGATAGATAGATAGATAGATAGATAGATAGATATTCTCTAGAGTGATGAGAAGGTTATTTAATCTGCTACATTTAATTCTAAAGTTGTTAAACCACATTTACTGCAAAACCATTATGCATTATTGGTGGTAAAGTGTAGGGAAATGTCTTTTGTTTTATGTTAATACAGTGCATGTTAGTATTTTTTTTCTCTCTCTCTCTTTCTCTTCAAGACTGAGCATACTTTAACTGTATTCTAATAGAAGGACCTCTCGGGGAAGCAGCACAGTTGCGAATGTATGTAATTCTGTCACAATCTTGGTGCAGATGATTGGCTTACTGTATATACTCTTTTCATTCTCCTGCCTAGCTTCGCCCATTTTCTCATTATTGCTCATCATTTCCACCGGTTCCAGCTTCTATTTAGACTGCTTGCTCCCCTGTCATCAGTGCCAGATTATTCTTGAGCCTTTGGTGCGAGAGTTTTATAGTTTTTATTATATATATATTTTATTATTATTATTATTTATTTTTGTAATAATTAATAATTATTAAAAATAATTTTGTTATTTTTGTAATGATAATGATCAAACAATTTATTTAAATATTGTGATATATTTCTTATCCAGATAGCACAGCTCTATACAGCAGGATTTAATGAGTTGAAATCTGCAGTGTTTGTGATATACAAAAGGTAAAATTCTGATCTTGCTTCCTGGAAAATTCATATGGAGTAGAAATGCTATTATGGCTGTAAAAAAGAAAAAAAAAGTCTAGGCTACCAGGGGATGGTGATTTAATTTATAATCAGCATTGGCACACTGAAAGCAGATGGATGGAAAGGGACAAGGATGGCGGTATGAAGCTAAATAAGAAAATTGCCCTCAGGAAGTTAAACGCCAGAGGAAGGGTGGGGGCTGCACTTGAAGATGATATGATTAATGGCAGTAAAGCAACCAGACAACAGAGAGTCCCAGCCCTGCTGAACAACACATAAGGAGTTGAATTGTATTGGTGTTTTTTTTTTCTGGATTGGACAACTGCATTACATTTTTGCTCTAAACTAAACACAGAGCTTCATTGCCTGGGGCAAGCAGGGGCTGTTAATGTCTAATCATAAGCTTTTTTTATCCACAGCAATAAACTTGACAGTTTCGGAACAAGGGCTATACAATTGTGGAACTATGTAATTCACTGTGTACAACACATTTGTATGTCTTTGGCAAACACAAGTGGAACAATCAGTTGTACTTAAAGAGCAGTACAAATAATCATTACCATAATTGGCTGTTTTGGACTTTTAAGAGGTCTGGTAGTTCAAGGTATTTCAGCCTGCTTAGTTTGTCTGGCTTCCTCCTCTTCCTGCATATCCAGTTCACCACCAGGTGGTGATAAATGGAAAGCCCTCTCTTTACCCAAGTGTCCAGGACATGTGGCTGAAGGTCAGAAGGTATGACTATAGTGTAGGGGGTCATGATGCCAAGTGCCCTGCCTTTTACTGCTGTCAAATCCCCTTAGCCTGCAGGGGGTTGGCCAACTCGTGGATGGTGCTCGGCAACAAACTCCAACCCCAGGTCTGGCTCCAGGGAGAAGTCCTGCTCTACTACACTGGGCAACATCATTGGCCTTGTTTATATGGTCATCGTGAAGGAATTACACTTCTAATTTCTTGTCTCCTTTCCACCAGCTATTGATTCTCAATTCCGATTCTTCTGAGGAAGCAACAGCTGCTTATGCTGTATAAGATAAGTTGGTTATTTTATTTACCTGCTTCTGATTTAGCAGTAGTTTTAGTCTAAGTGTAAGAGCTGGAAGAGAAAGCAGTGTTTTGCTAGGGAAGTAGGGATGTTTTACTTTTGTTGACAGGGGAACAATACGATTTTGTACTTTGTTGTTCAGTTAGAGGGTTTCATCATATCAAACAGAACCCAGAAGAAATAAAATAAATAGTAAATAAAGTTCCACTCAGAATCTTTCATATGGCTGGCTGATTCATATCGAAGGGATCTTTCTTCTATCAATACCACGTTGGCAACAAGGCAGGTATCTGTTAAAGCATAATGTAGCGATTTTGATCAGGAAGAATCTTATTTTAGTGATCTACAAATATAACAACAGAGAAGAATGTACTTTTAATAAATGTATGTAATACATTTATGCATTAACTCGAGCAACCGTCTTCTCCTTTGCCATCTTCCTCTCCTTTGAGCTGTAGCGCTGTTTCTTTGTCTTTTAAACATATTACCTTTTTTTGCATTTCATTAAAATATCTAGTTCTAGGGGGCTGAAATAAGCACCTGCTGTTCTCTGCTGTCATGGTGACTCGTTGAATTGGTGCCCCACTGATAATGGTTTTCCATAGTTGTTGCGCGGGCGCTTAATTCTGAGTGGTTTGATTGAACTAATTGACAGCAGTCGATGAGAAAAATCTAAAACTCAGGGTTCCCGACTTTAGACTAGATCAATTTAGAGTTGCGGATTTGAATCTTAGTTTATTAAACCTGAAATGGACCCCTGTAAAACTAACCACTAATTGGTTATGTTGGTTTTTCGACAGGTCTGGCGTTTCAAGCAAACTGAAATAAAGCTTTTAGTTTTAGTTTCTGTTCTGAGAATGTTTCACAACTTTTTAGCTTAGATGCTTAAAAAAAGGAAATAAAATAACAAAGTTGCGGAAATGACTCAGCATTAATGTAAACACATAAAGTACAAAAAAAAAAAAAGATTTTAAATGAATGTCTGTATTTCAAACATGGTTCAGGGCTCTTAAGTTGCACTCCAGTTTAGGAGAAATGCCTAAGCAAAATTTCCATTGGTGCATATTTATACTGTATGTATCTGCTAAACTTTGTAACCTATGTGCATCAGTCTCTATGTTGTTCATCAATCTAATCTGCATATAAAATAGGGTGATCACATAGATCATTTTTCACCTCCATCTGATAAGCTGCAGCATTATAAATGAGGTGAGTAAGGAAGGGAGTGGGTGTTAACTGCATGATCTTGCTGAGCTTTCTGGGAAAATAAAGACCAGTCACGATCAACACTGCTTTCAGGGTGGTGTAGCTGAATAAATAGAGAGATATAAAGAAGTGTGGCTGTCGATGGGGGATATGATCAGGTTTATTGGAGTTATTAGAAGAAGTCTAACTTCAGGTCATTAAAAACTTCTGCAGGATTTAAACTTTATGGTCTTATGATCGCAAATTTAACAATCTTATCAAATAGACTGAAAATTTTGTAATATTGCCCAGACTGAAAATTATAAAAATAGAATTCTGAAAATATATAAGTCTTCTGTAGTGGTATTTCTGCTTTTTGTGGCCAATAACTCAGTCAGCTCCCCAGACACCCCCAAATGAACTCTCCGCTTTAAGCACATTATCAACTGCTGCATATGCTGAATGCTCTGCATACATCCAACATTTAGAGAAGTGTTTGTCCCATTTTAACTATGATGCCAATGTAAAAATAACAAGGTTCAAAAGTTCAAAGGGTCAATTTAATTTAATTAATCAAATCAGATTTTGCGTACACCACTATTTGAAAAAACTGAAGCTGTAAACTAAGCTAGAACTAATAAGATGGCCCTCTGTTTGTGAATGAAACCCCCCAAAAATCCAAAGTGATCTATTTATTTTGAAATGGAAAAACACTGATAGCCAGGACTATCTACTCTTCTGTTCTTAGATATTGTGGATTGCAGGCATTTCCAGACATTTCCTCAAAGAAAAAACTAGCACTAGCCTTCATACGGCCACTCAATAGAAACACCTTTTTTTTTATACACATACACTCACCATACATATGACATATAGACAGAGATGGCAAAAGTACTCACTTTCCGTACTTGAGTAAAAGTACAGATACTTGTGTTAAAAAATACTCTGGTAAAAGTGGAAGTACTGATTAAACTTCTTTACTCAAGTAAAAGTACCAAAGTACAGGCTTGTAAATTTACTTAAAGTATAAAAGTAAAAGTAGAAACCATTTTTTCATGCCGTTGCCTACATTTTAAATGGATGTCTGCCAATAGGACTAGATCTCCATTGTGTTCATTTTCAATCATCTCGTCGTCCATACTACTATGCTAACGCCACCGCCACCAAGCTGCAATGATTTGCCGCCAATGAATACCGCCGAATCTGTTGATTCATCTTGTAGTGGTGCGTCAAATGCAACGTAGATTCCCATCCAATTAGATTGAATTTGGTATTGATGATGTGAAAAATAATAACGGTAACTCCATTGAAATGATTCAAAACTAAAGTAACGAGCCAATTTTTTAAAATGTAAGGAGTAGAAAGTACAGATATTTGTGTAAAAATGTAAGGAGTAGAAGTAAAAAGTCGCCATAAAAATAAGTAGTAAAGTAAAGTAAAAATATCGGAAAAATTTACTTGAGTACAGTAACGAAGTATTTGTAGTATTTGTACTTCGTTACTTCCCATCTCCCATCTTCCCATCTCTGCATATAGATATTTCATGTGGTTGAAGGTCATAGTGACAAGGTTTACTATAAGCTAAATTCCATCTGCCTGCTTTTATGCCAGATTCAATCTGGACTGAATAAACTTATAACCTATTCACAAAGTCGGGTGTATCCTTTTAGCAAATTATAACTGCTCCTACACATTTATGAAGTCACCTGCTATAAATAGTATATCAGGGCTGATTGATGTTGTTTTGGACCCGAATGCAGAGTTGAAGAGGCAGAGATGATTTCTTCAATCATTTAATGAATAAGAAAAAATACAGAAATCATAATCCAGAACAGATCAATAATAAACTCAGGAACCAAAAAACTAGGAGACAATAGGGAGGAATAAACCCAGGGAATGAAGGAATGAGGTAATGAAGATAATCCAGAAAATAGAAACTGCACAGGAAACGTATATATGGGAGACAGAACAAAAATGGGCTAATTAGCTAACAGGGAGCAGGTGTGGCCAGAAGAAACCAGAAGGGAGATAAGGGAAAGGAGACTGGTACAAGGGGGCAACAGTGAGTAACTCAAAAAATACTGCTCAAATATATTTAGAAAACAACTAGAATGACACAATATGGAAAACAAACCAATAACCAAGAGAACACAGAATTACATAAATGAAAATGTAACTGAAAACTCAAAAAGAAAACTAAAACAGAACCGAAAGGGCAGAATTATGACATATTATGCTTAAAAAAGTCATATCAGGACACTTAAATGGACGCATAGTGACTCCTTTTACTCTCCAGGTTTTTTTGTACTTTAAAAATTGTCCTCAGCTGATTGAACTCACTAACAGCTGATAAGCTGATGATACAGGTCGATAAAGTGAATATTTGAAAAGAGGATCAGCATCCACTACCACTAAATTTCACAACAGGTTCAAGGTGATATCATACTACAGGTAAAGGGAATGTAACAACATCAACTGCAACAGGCTGATCGGTCTTGCCATCTGCTCAGGTAAAAGATAGATTCACCTCTCTAACAAACAGACCAGCAGTACTTAGAAATAGCTGGACTTTTTTTCTGTCTCCTAAGGGAAAAGTGGCCTTCGCTGGCTGGAAGGGAACAGCGTTTTATAGAGATTCTCCACTCTCCATGCTTCTGAAGAAAATTGTTCACCTCTCCGCCATCTGCTATCATTAGGTTAAGGGTAAGTGAACAAAAATATAAATGAGAATAAACAGAACAGAATAGACAACAAGACAAGAGAAATCCTTTATTGCTCCTCAGCTTAAAATTCTTAATATTCTTGAAGCAGTAACTGTTTCAAAAACAATATACGCCAACTTGTCTGTTATGTTGGCCAGCAGTCAAAATTACACTATTTTCTCTTAGGACGAGTGTCGAATAATGAAGAATAGATCCACTTTTGAGATGCTTTCTCCAATAAAACTATATTTCTTAATTACAAAGTAACTGCTGTGTTAGGCACTACTTCAACTATGTTTAAGACAGACAAATAGTAGCTGGGCTTCATTTTCAATTAAAGTGAAAATAATATATGTTAAACTCCTCAAAATGTCCTGGTAACTACTAAAGGTGAGCTGAGAAACATGATTACATATTTACAGCCACAATACCTTTTGGCTCTTATTACAGATATTCTCCATTTCTTGCTGTCTCTGTTTCTAAAGCATTAGATGGCTGACTCAAAGGCTCCCTTCCATTTCTTCTTGTACCGGCTGTTGTCAGACCACCAATACTGCAACCACCCAGTGACTCAGACACACACGCATGCACAACATCAGTACATGATTGCTCCTCACTCATATTTGCCTATTGCCTCTGCTGGTGTTTATCCTTCACCCCATACAGACTGGAGATTCTGCATTATCTAAGATGGCAGAATACCCAGGGCATCTCCCTTCTCCTCCTTTCCTCCTCAGATATCACAGTATGATCTATTTCTGTCCCTGTATCTCTTTGCTCTCAGCAAAGTGCCTCTGACGTCTCTGTCTGCACTAAACAGATGAATGCTCTCAGATCACAGCACAGAGCAAAAGAATTACGATAAATCCTCAACCTTTTTTAATTATATTTTTAGCAGATTATGTTTACCATCACAGTCACTTTCCTGGAAAATGACTGATAATAAGACCATGGATGTGTGATGATGAGTTTTTAAAATCAGCTGTTCCTCTTTCCTTTAACTGAGTCATTATTGCGATGAGTTGTTATTTTGGTGCACAAAAGCAATTTAGTAATGAGACATGTAGAATTACTGAAGGCAAGCAAGAAAAGAGGGGGAATTGAGTGTGAAAATGACACAGGGATAAGAGGAGAGGGGAAAAATGAGAAGAGGGGATTATTTACACACAAAAAAAACATGTCTTAAAATGCTGAGTCACAGGATGTGCAAAAACTGTGGAACCACTTTCTTTCTCCTTCTGGTGTTATTCCTCTCACCCAGAGGCCCCACAAGTCACACAGCTTGTCCCCCTCCACCCCTAAGAAAAATGCACACTTAACACACATTGTCAGCCCGAGAGAAAATGGGAGGAGGGGTATTGTTCCCACAAAGCTTCCCTGTTGTACATTGCTGCCGTCATGCAGATTTATTTTGCCTAAAATAGAATGCGAAAAATGTATGTAAGCAGAACTACAGCAACAGATAAACTGCTTTTAGGATGTGGCAGACTGGTGTCAAGTGTTTATGAACTAGATTGACTCTGCATGGTAAAAGCATTACATTTCAAACTATGCTATCAGTTCATATTAAAGCATTTGAATTTATTTGTAAGGACAAATTTGCAACGACATCTCCAAGTGTTCACTCAACTAAGGTATTCATGCCTCTGTTAGATTTTTTAATCATATTTAGTTACTTTGACACAGTTGTTTCATGTTAGTAGGGTAAGGCACGAAACAATAGTGTTAAATTATAAAAATATGATTTAAAAGCTCTAACATGAATTTCTTTATGCTGTTATGTATGAATCCAATCAGAACCCATTTAACACATCTAAGCCCAATGATATACTCATATTCAGTCCTGGTTAGATACAATGCAATCATTTATATGAATATGAAACTGGTCAAAAGTTATTTCAAAGAAAATTGGTTTGCTCCTCTGTTGTTTCTATTTCCTCTTGAGTATTTGTAATTATAAGGCTGCAGATTTCTTGCTGTGTTTGGGTTCAAATCCATAACAAGACATGACTCTGAGCCGTAAAAATAGCAGCCATCTGACGTTATCATCATTTCAATACCAGTTGATATTGACTTCTTAATTATCTATTTAGGCAAAAGAATTTTGTCATTAACATGAACGAACTAGACTCTATCAGACATAGGTGACATAAACAAGCCTCATGCCTTTAATCCGCCCAGTCTGTTTGTGTTAGGAATCCAATCTGTGTGGTTTGTGTTTGTCTTTGTCTTCCTTCCTCCACCAGGCGGCGCCTGGTTCTGGTTGGCCTCCTCACACACCTGCGGATGGTTACCTCATTAACGGAGTGCTCTTAAGCTGCTGACTGCCACTACCTCAACGCCAGAGTGTTTGCCAGTTTTGGGTACTCTAGCCAAGCTAAGTTTTGCTAAGTCAAACTGAGTTTTTGTCTACCTGAGTTTTAATCTCACTGTTTTTTGTCTTTGCCTCTCGGCAGGAAGTCATCCTGCAAACTAGACGTTTCGGACCTTCTCTCCCCTGGAAGGATCTTATGAGAACCAAACTGAGCTGAGGATTCAAGTTTGTGGTTTGGATCAACCTTTTCCCCCAAGGATCGTTTGGGGCTTCTCTCTGAGCAGGGGATTCATCTCCACAATAACCCGTTCAAGTGCCACAGGAAATCTAAGGGGCAGTCAGCTCCGTTCACCAAGGAACAACCGCAATCTTGGTAAACCCCGTCCGCCCTCCATCGAACAAGACAATCACTGGAACATTCCACACCGACTGGATTCAATAAGAGAAGCCATTTTCTGCAACCTATTCCTCCTCTTCAAGTTTAAGATTCAAATTTCCCACTAAGCCTGAACTAACCGCAGTGTCTTCCCCTCACTTTCCAGTTCCGGTTGAACAGTGTTCAGAGCAGCACTGGACTCATCCCATCTTTCTAAATAAACCTGTTAAACTTTTCCCTGGTCTCTCTGTTTTGGTTTTCTGCATGTGGGTCAGAGCACTAGATCAAATCATGACAGTTTGAGCCTCTGTTAAACTATGCTGCTATCAAAAGTTTCTTATTTAGTTGGGGAGAGCTAATAAATAAATACAAGTTTAAGCTCTAAAATACAATGGCCTAAGGTGGTATTCCAAATTATCAGTTAGAAACAGTGTTGATAGTAGACCCAGAAAAACAAGTCTTCCTTGTGTGTGTTTCTTGCTTGTGTTAAACCTTAATTAACCTTAGTTAATTCTATCACATAAAAGTGTTATGGCTGTTAAGGGTTATGTTACTCTATATCCTGTTTAATTGGGTTCAAAATTAATGCATTCTATGACACATTTTCAATATACTTTCCTTCATCATCGCAAAAAAAGGGGTTTCTTTTTACAAAAAATACCAAGATGTTAAGAAGAGAATTACAAACATCCACAGAACTGGTTAATGTTTTGGTACAAATTATAAAGGGCTTTTTTCCCCCCAAACAATTATGAATACATTTAAGCAATATGGGAATTTAAAGACACCAAAGCATTTCATCCTGAGATAAATGTGTTTTCATGCACAATGCTTGGATCAACCCGAACAACAAAATCAAAAGACTTTGTGAGGATGCAGGCTGAAACTAGTAAAAGAGTGTTATTATCCACTGGGAAATGATTCATGTAGTAACATGGGCTGAAAGGCCACCCATGGAGGAAGACACTATCACACCAAGAAGAGCTTAAGGACATCAAAGTCAGTGTTTTGTAGAGGGTATCTCAAAACCCTGATCTAAGTAAAATAGAAAAAAGTTGTGAGTAGACATAAAATGGAGTGTTAAAGCAAAGCAGCTCAAAGACCTGACACAGTTTTTTTTCTGTTAAGAATAACAGGCCAGAATTCCAGCAAACTATTCCAATAAGCCACAATACCCCAAAAGCTTGACCCAAGTTAAAACCATTACCAATTAAATTCCATTCCATTCAGTCCAGTTCAGTTCACTTCACTTCGATTCACTTCAATTCAATTATATTCAGTGTAGTTATATAGCACCAATTCACAACACGTGTCATCTCAAGGCATTTTACAGAGACAATTAAACCAGATCATACAGTCAGATTGGTTCTGTTGAAGATTAATTTATTTTTACTTTATTTTTTGTGTTAAGTTACTACTCATTATGTGTCTGTTCACATCCTTTATGTGAAAACTTACAAAATCTGCTTCAGTGAAATTCCAATGTGCATGCATCTATGTTGACCTTGGAGGTACTGTTTGTACCTTATTTTGGAATTTTGTGGTCTGTGGGTAGAATCATAGAGAGCAGCTATAGACGTTGATGATGTATGTAGCTTAGTGATAAGTAGAAGAGAAAACCTAACATTGAGCCATTTTGCTGTTTCCTCCGTTATGGTCAGACGAATTGAAAACCTCCTCATTAATTTGTGCTTATATCAATGAATTTGTCAAAACGACCGGATTGAATTCTGTTATTTCTATTTTTTTTCTTCTGGCATGTGGTAAATATAAAAAAATATTTTTAATATCACTTGGCAAGAAAAAAAGGTTTTGTCAATTTACACAGTGTATATATGTCTAGTTTAAATTATACAGAGTAGATGCTAATACTGACACTTTTTGTGTTCATTTTGTATTTAAATGTATTAAAGTATTAAGCAAGTCATGCCATCTTTTACATGACTTCCTACACATTTGGGAACTTAAGAGATTTGTGTATTTTATAAAGCCTTTTGCCTGACAACGAGTCTTACCTGCTTTGTAAGTTAACCTTAAAAAAAAAACTTTAGTAACGTCCAACTAAAGTTTATTTACCCGGAATGCTTATTTGTTATTTGTTATTTGCTACTAAAACAAAGTTACGTCACATAACTATGCCCACAAGCACATAAGCAAACGTCAGCAGAGCTCAATGGCATCAGCAAGCAACATCAGTATGCAATTAAAGGTGCAACACCCTCTGATGTCTACGTAGCAGTGATGGGAAGAGAGACCATACAGGAGGGGAGAAGAGTCAGATGTGAAACAGAATGACTCAGGGCTATGGAGTCAGAGTGGGTTTATTTGAAGATTAAAGGATTGAGCTAGGGAGAGAAAGTGTGGGCAGAAAGACAGCCGGTGAGTCTGAGAGAGTCTAAGAGAGATGAACCTGCAAGAGAAAGTAATACTAAACAGTAACTCTGCAAAACTCTCTCTATAATAATGAATATCAATATTATCTATACAAGCATACGCATGTTTGTTATCTTGTGGTGTTGTACAATTTTTGTTTTTACTTCAACATAACTTAGTCCATTCTGAGCTCATCAGAAGAGTTCTTCATAGCTTGGATCATTAAGATGAGGTAGTTTAGCCATATATTTAAGGTGTATAGAGCCAGGACACTTCCTTTTTTGTGTCCTGTTTTGCCAATATAGCAATGGAAATGGATGTCCCAGAACTAGATGATAGTCCAAAAACTTTCCTTTAACAACAAGACTAAGTCCGAGGCCTTGGGGCACACCACCCCTAGTGGTGACCCTACAGGGCCAGGAGGTCTAGGCTGGGACCAGCCACTAGTGATGAGACAGTCCCCTTCAAAGTACCCAGCCCCTCACTTAGAGAAGTATCAGTGTGGCAGACATACAGTAGGCCCCTCTTATCGGCGGGGAGCATAAGAAAAGGGAGGAGACAGGCTCTGCTCATACTTGGCCTAGGATGTTCAGTAGGTGGGAGGGGAGGCAGACGCTCACCTGACAAGTAGAAAAAACAGAATCCCATTCATCCAGTCACATTCACACAATCCCACCCTTACACCCATAGGGACATATACAAGCATTCAATGGAGATGCACACAGGGCCAACCACTAAACATATTCTTACACTCCTCATACAAACACTATCCTTCCAGTTCAAGGGGCCAATCCCCCTAGGGCCAACAGGCCCAGAGACCCAAGAGGAGATCCCAGACCACCCAGTGTGGAAAGGGGGCAGACAGCTTGAGCTCTAAAAAAACCCAAAAAACAAACAAACAAAAGGGTCTGGGATCAGGCACCAGCAAAGAGAGGAGAGCAGCAGTATAGCCCAGTTTTAACCCCAAACAACGACCGACCCCCAGGAGGGACCTAGGGACACATCTAAGTATTGCAGGACACCAGCCCCTTGAGGATTTGAGTTTGAGGCCACTGGTCGAAGAAAAACTAGTCAGTGTTTACCAACCTCTGCTTCTCAGTGGTATAAGCGAAAACAGTTTTTACCTTCAATTTTAATAAATGCCTTCCCTGTAGCTATTAAAGGGCTTCAGAATCTAATTTTTATACAGATTTGACTCTGAACATGCCCCCACAGCCACCAACCCAGAACACATCATCCCATTCTGTGTCCTGACACCTTTAGGTGTGCCTTTGTCGACCGCCCCTTTTGTAAGTGGACTCACCTTCCTCTACTCCTTCTCACATCTAAACAGGTAAGAGATTAATGAGAAATACTAAGGCTTGTAAGGCAGCTGACACTGATGCAACAACAGAAAAATCAGGGGCTATGTGGTAAAACTTGTAGTAATGTACAAAAGCACATTAAACTCTAAAGAACTCTGAAACATGCTGAACTGCGTGGTTTCAGTTTCCAAAATTGCACACCCAAAGAAACCCAACCACCTCAATGATGTTGCCCTCGCCTCTGTTATTGTCCATATGTCAAAAGGACAAACAGGAATCAAAGTGGGTATTGTACAGGTCCTAAAACAACTATGATCAGTATTTTTCGATTAAAACCTTAGTGAAACACTCATCTGCAAAGCCAATCTCTAACAGTAGTTAGCAGCAGATAACTAAAAGCCCTCTTAGTTGGGCTTTGGAGTATATTCTAGATTATTTATTTTGCTGTGAGGACCACAGCTTCCACTTCACAGCTCTTATTAATGGAAACAGTAGCGTTCATCTGACTTATTATCGTACCATAGTCTACTTATGGTGTATCTATAACAACGGTTTCCAAATAAACTAAGAGGCCCTCTGTATCAGGCAAACATTTAATCATTCTTAATACAACCTTCTGCTTCATATAACTGAGAGGAAAAGAAAAAGGAAATGTATATCATATTAATGTCACGTATGGAACTGAAAAAATTTAAATGTTAACACTGGAGAAAAAAATACCATCTTTTAATATAGACAGTTGGTTTGTTTTGACAGACATACTGTACCCTACATGATATAATATAAAGAAAATACTCCCTCATTGTTAAATCTAAATCGTCATATTTTTAAGCCATTGTTGTGGGAAAATTTATATCTTTCTCTAATTATATATTAATATTCATATTTACTCACTATAAAAGTTTTCACTCAGTCTGTTTCTCTCTCAAGGCCACACCATTCCCTGCAGAATGTTGTTTGTAGACCAGACATACCTTCTTCCCATAACAATCCAGATTCTTTCTCAAGGTTTATTCATAACATGTTACTGTTAAGCAAAGTGTGTGTAATTTGTTATGACTCTGACTGCTTTTGATTGTTGTAACTAGGGGGGAACGAACCCTGCCCAGATCAGAACAGAGCAGAATGCTGTGCCATGATGACTGTTCTCTCTTTGCAAAGATGATTTAATAAATGTGCCGACTGAGTGAAATCCATCGATCTCCGTTTATTTAACTAGGATGAATAGTTGAATACTTTTTTCCCACGACAATTTGGCGTTGTCAAGGCAGTTCTCTTTGACTGATTTTTTCTGAGGACAGCCATTGTCAGAAGTGTCAGGTACCACCTGGAGGAAGCAGTCTTCCAGCCTCAATACCCCGGTTAGAAGGTTAAGGGAGTGAGGACTTCTGGTATCGAGGTCCCTAGAAGTCAGCAGGAGGATCAAAACGAACCATTTTTTTGAGACGGTGAGATGATCTTTTGTCGGCACAGTTTAAATTAAATTTCAAAAACTAAATTACACAATTAGATTTAAAGATTACTAGAAATCAAATACTGGAAAATTTGTTCAAACAAAGTCTTCTTCTTCTCCATTAAAATTATAATCTAGCAAGAAACTAATTAATAGGTTAATCATTTTTAATGCACTAAAATTTGTATAATACTAAAGATTACACATATGAAATAACAGATAATTTTCCTTTTTGGGGAGCAGAAAGGCAGTTCAGGTTTTTGTTCCACCTGTGAACCAAAAGACCTCGCATAGGAACGTGAGGCTCTCTCTAAGGGTGAGAGGAAGGTTGTAAGTGCCACCAGAAGGCATTTAATTTTACTGAGACGTCGGTAATCTAGAGTGGGATCCCCCCCAGTTATCCAGGTTGGCACCATAGGGTTGGTGTGTATCGGGCAGAGTTAAATTGCATATCGGGCAGAGTTAAAATACCTGTAGATAATGGGAAAGGTTTTGCAGTTCTACAGTATGGTAGTAGAACAAAAGGCAAGGTTCCAGGGAATTGTCAACTGCCCAAGGAGAAATTTTTGGTCAATTGCAAAGAAAGTAGGGTTCTTTTAATGTTGCAATAAACAAAAATGTTAAAGATGAGATAAACAAATATCATGAGAAGTTAGAGGCTAAAAAGAAGGTAAGGTAAGAAATTTACAAATTTTGAAAAAAAAAAATGGGAAAAAGAAAAAAGAAAAAAAAAACAGTTTAAAATGATGGATGGTTAAAAGGAGAGTTCAAAGAAACTCTCAGCTTCAAAAAGAAATGGGTTATAATAAGAAGTCAAAGAGAGTGTTTAAACCTGATACTAAACGTATTTACACTGTATCACATATTAAACTTACACTATACTAAGTTATAATAATGAATTTTAATTTCAATGGTGCTTTTAAAGAAACAAAGCTCTCTCAATTTTTACAGGAAGTTAATAACTCATAGCTAAAAATAAAAAACTATTAAATTATTACAGAGAAACATGGACTCCCTGATCGGAGCCGCTCATGTGGAATTCAGACCTGGAGGACCCATGCCCCCCTCCCATCAGCCCGCCGGAGAAAGGCAGCCTGATTCAAGCATCAATCTCCCCCCACCCCCCAATGCACACACACCGACACAGCAACCGGATGGAAATGATGGGTTAAAATCTGGGGAAAGCAAAACAAAAGGATTTTCATCTGCTCTGAACCCCTGACCCTAATAGCTCACCTGAGCTGCAACCTGCTCCACAATGTGTGTGTGTGCAAAAACCATGAGGACAGAGACACTGGGGATTTTTTTTTTTTTGTGGGGAAACAAGGAGGAGGTGCACCAACATAAGGCTTTCCTTCTCTCCGGTGCTAAATTATTTTTTAAATCATTGAATTATTATTTTTTTTGTTTGAGAAGTGGCTGACCTTTTTGACTGAGGTGGTGGAGCTCCAGGACTGAAACCGCCTGTTGTCAGCAATCAGTAAAGGGTAAAGTGATCGATTATATATTTTCTTTTCTTTTCTTTCCTTTTATTTTATTTCATTTTCCATTTCCATAGACTTCCAACTATTCAAGAAAAGTTTGATAACTTTCTCTTATTAGATTCCTTTCTGCATCTTGCAATGAAGAAAATGCTTGCTGACAGACTTTCTGACTGACATGACTTTATCTATGGGAAAATGTCTGATGAGGGTGATAATGAACGGCCTGGTTGGCTTTAATAAACCATGATTCTTTTAGTGTAATTTCTGATCAAATTAGAACCAACCTTAAATATCTAAACCAAAAACTATCTTTTTTTTTTTTTTTTTTTTTACAGTGTCCTGTCTGGCAAGGTGGCAATAAGAATAATTGTCTTGATGCCAAAAGGAGCCCAACAGATTTTACTTTCACAAGTGTAGCGGTATGGCAATTGCCATACTGCTCCACTTGTTTCATGTATATAAATTGCTTTATTATAATTATGCAGGGAGTTTTACAGTTCATATGGACACTGCAATGTAAGTAGAGCAGAAAAACAGAAGAAGAAGAAGGAAAAAGAAAAAGAAAAAAACAGGACAAAAGATGAAAGAAAGAGGAGATAGGAAGGAGGCAATGACAAAACATTTTCAGTCTGCTTCAACACCTGTAATGAGATGGAAAAAAAAAAAAAAAAAAAAAAAAAAAAAAAAAAAAAACAGCACAACCAAAAAACATGGTACGAGATATACAATAAAGCAAACACCTTGAAACTATCGCTAACGTAATATTATTAAGTCTGACATGTACTCTGTGTTACCTGAAGATATGAATGTGGGGTTTCTGTTTGGAAGTGAATCTCTAAGTACCTGAAGCCTAGCACCTGTAGTTGTTTGTGAGGGTGAACTTGTGCATGTAAAGTTTTAACCATAGAAAAAATGCTCAATAGTGGTTGTGGAGAGCCGGAGAGGCACACCCCCCAGAGCACTGAGTCCAGCGCCGGGAGACCCAAAGCCCCAGGCGCCCAAGGGGACCCCAGAAGTGAAGGCACCAAGGCGGGGCCAGCCCCGGAAACCAGACCCCACCAAGGCAGGAGGAGAGACAGCCACGAAGAAGCCCCCCAGCCACCGCCATGCCGGCGCCCCGGGGAGCCGCGGAGACGAGTCCGCGGGCCCCGCCGGCAGCCGGCCACCCCGAAGTAGGGCCGGGCACCGAACACCAGCCCCCCCACGGCGCCGACCGAAACGCCCCAGCCCCACAGAGCACCGAAACACGCCCCGCCCCCCAGCACCAAGCCCTGGCGACCGGCCGCAACACCCACCGCGACCGCACCACCCAGGAAAACACTCAGGCGGCCCCGCCCCCGGCCGGGGCCCATGCGCATCCGCCGCGAACCGGCCGCGAGCGCCGCGGGACCCCCCCAAAACGCCCCCCCCCGGCCAAAAGCGCGGCCCCACCCCACCAAGACCGATGCCAACAGCGCGCAACGAAACACACCGCGCACAGAATCAGCCCGAGAGCAGAAAAGCCGCCCGGCGCAAAACCGCAAGAAGAGCAGACCGCAGCGGCGCAACCACCCCCCCAGCAGCCCGAAGGGCAGCACAAAGCCAGAGCGGAGCGAACCGCGCTGCCCCCCCACCGGACGAAGCCAAAGCAGCCCAGCCACGTCCGCCGCCCCCCCCGCCGCCCGCACCAGGCCCTTACACGCGGCCAGAGCAGCCCCGCCGCCCCGGCCCCCCACCACGCGCCGGCCATAGCCACTCCAGGCCCCCACCCGCCCCGCAGCCCCACCCGCCGCGATCAGCGGGAACAGAGCAGCCCCGCCATGCCTCCAGGAGGGAAAACCCACCCGAATACCTAGCCAGCGCAGGCAGCCCGCCCAGACCGGCCCCCCAACACTACCCCCGCCGGAGCCGCCCGGACCCCCACACACCAGCGGCGCGCCGCCAGCAGGACCCCCACCCAGCAGGCCCGCCCGCCCCCCGAGAAAACAGACATGCCAAACCCCCCAAAGGAAGAAGAAAAAAAAAAAAACAAAAACAAAAAAAAAAACAATGCCCCCACAATGCGACAGCGGACACCAGACACCGACCCGCCCGCAACCGCTCCCCCCCACCGAGGAAGAGAAAAAAAAACATAAACAAATAGGTAAATTAATCAATTAATTAATAATTACAATTAAAATAAATAGGCAAGAGGAGAAGTGCGAGCGGAAAAACCGGAGCCCAAAACAGGACCCAAGATGCCGTGCAGCTCCCCTCCAACCCCCCCCCCCCCCCCCCCCCCCCCCCCCCCCCCCCCCGAACCGGTACCACAGAACCGGCATAGGAAAGAAACACCGCCCAGGAACCGACATCGTAGCGAAGGCACCGGCACCGACCCCGAAAATCCCCGAACAACACCCAGCCCCACCCCGAAGCGGATCCAGTCCCAGGCCCCAGGGATCCGAGGCCCCAAGGGCACCCGATCCCCAGACAGGAGCCCCAGCAAAGCCCCGGCCGGCCGGGGCCAGCGGAGAGGCCGCCAGGAATGAGCCAGCAGTCCCCCGGGCATCCACCCCCAGCTCCACCAGTGCACCGGTGAGCCCCGACGCCAGCCAGCGGAGGGAGAGCAGGACGGGGGGAATGGGCTCCGCACTTAGCGGAGACTTGAGATGTATTTGGGAGAGGGTGCGGTTGAGACCCCAACCTGGGAGAAAAAAAAAAAAAAAAAAAAAAAAAAAAACACACCATCTCAATCATGCCTTCCCTCCCTAGTGCCCCCACTCGTACCACAGGAAAAAAAAAAAAAAAAACAATTGAATAAAATAATAATAATAATAAATAAAGAAAATAACAACGCGGACACACATTCACACATAACACTCACATCCAATAATACCAGGACCAAAAACCCGGTGACACCGGTGGTCGGTCCCGGGACTATCGGATGACCCCATAAGTGAACCTAAAATCCGGATGTGAGGGGAGGGGAGCGGCGACACCGCCACACCAACCCATCTCTTTCCTGCTTCAAGCCCGGCCCCCCACCCCGCACACGGACCGGACCACCCCCAGCAAGAGCCCCCCCCGGGACCGGGGCCCACCCATCCCGCGCCGGCCACCCAACCAGAACCGCCCCCCCCCCCCCCCCCGAACAGAAAGAAAAAAAAAAAAAAAAAAAAAAAAAAAAAACCTTCAACCAGGCACTTCATGCCCCTACATCCAACCTTCTTTGGGGAGAGCAGAGGTGACAGCCCCGCCACCAGCAGGCTACCTAGGCCCCGCAGCCAGCCCCAGCCAAAACCACGGACCAGGCGGCCCGCTCTTCCTCCAGGCCCCAGACTCCAGGCGGCAGCCGGAGAACAGGGGTGTGAGAAGACCCCGATCCTCCCTGCGCCCGCTCGGATGTGGTGTTGTTGCGTGTTGCTCTCAGATGCAATTAAAACTGGGAGTACCAAGAGGGGGTGTCCGGCACACTCCACCCCCCCTCCAGGAGATAGACGGTGCCAGCACACCCCCCCCTTCGACAACCCTCAACCCTCAATGTCTAGATGCGAGAGGGGATGGAGGAGGCCGACCGTGGTGAGGCCCATAAAATAAGCCCCCCCCCCTGTGGCCCTGACCCCCACCCCCCGAAAATGCCCTACATAGATGTGTGTTGTGAAAATGATGTAGATGGAAGTGTCTAAAATGCAAAATAAAATTGGTGTGGGGGACGTCATCAGAAGGTGTGGCCCTCCAGTAACGACCCCCTCCCCAAAAACCTACATGTGTGGCAGAGTGATGGAGCAGGCAGAGGGAGGATTTCGGGGATGGGGAGCAAAGGACTGGGGTGCTTGCTGCACTCCCAGGGAGCCAGCTCCCCCGCTGACTCCAATAGGCACCCCCGTTCCCCGAGAGCCCCCCCAGAGAAGGGGGCCCCACCAGTTTCACCACCATAGCCCGGGGGCACGGGACCGGCAGCAGGACCCACCAGCCAGCCGGGCACGGAGCCGGCACCACCACCACCCCCCCGTCCTGTCCATCCAAAAATAAAAATAAATAAATAAATAAATAAATAAATAAGTAGATAAATAAATAAATAAAAAATAAATAAATAAATTAATTAATTAATTAAATTAATAAAAAAATATAAAAGGAAGATAAGAAAAAAAATAATAATAATAATAAATAAATAAATGAATAATGGGGGGGACAACCCCAGCCGGCCAGCCAACGCGCAACACGCAGAGCCCCCACCCCGGACGAAGCCCCACCAGGGGGCAGCACGGACCAGGACCAAGACAGGGAGCCAGACCCGAAGCCCTTCAAAGATCTCCTTCCCTCTATCACCACCCCCCACCCCCCCTCCGGAGATGTAATCCCTCCCCTACAATAACAATCAAGCTACTCACCACACAAGCGACAGAAGACATCCAGGCCGAGATCATACCTACTCCCCCTCCCTCCCCTTCCCCCACTTACAGAGTGCAAACCCGTGAGGGGGTAAGCACTTGCCATAGGTGTTAATGTCCATGCCCCCCCCCCAGCCCAGCAGGCCCCGAGGCACCCCGGCACACCAGAGGCCGTGGCAGCAGGGACAGACAGCCGGGCGTACACCGGCCCAGAACCCAAGCAGCACTCCCCACAGAACCCGAACCCCCGAACCCCCACCGGGGACCCCGCCCAAGGGCAATGCGCCCCAGGGATCCCAGACCCCAGGACCCACCCCGCAGTAGGGCCGGGCAATGCCCAAAAACCCCCGGCGCCGGCGCCAGCGCCCCCACCCCGACCCCAGCCCCCGAACGACTCCCCCCCAACACCGGTCCCACAGCACCAATCCGAAGAAGAAGAAAGCCACACAACACAGCAAAGTGCAAATCCCGAGCCCCACTCCAAGCCCCGATCCCCCCCCCCACACACCCCCTCCCACACAAAAAAAAAAAAAAAAAAAAATAAATTATAATATTCTCCCCCTCACTGGAGAAGAACGGCCGCAAACAAGCCAGTGCCCAACACCCACCGCCACACCACGAGGACCCCTCCACCCAGATGCTCCTCCCCAGAAAAGTCAACATGCCTGCCCTCCCAGGAGACAGGCAAGCCCGCCGAACAGCAATCCCCCCGGCAGCGCACCGCCGGGATGCGGGGGCCCGAGCAGCCCCAACAGAAACAACACCGGAAGGACGACACGGACGCACCGACGGCACCAACCTAGCCCCCAGGCGGACTCCCCCACCCAAAAACACAACGAAACCCCCCCGCCCCCACCGACCACAGCAAACACAGCCGCAAGGCAAAGCAAAGGACAGAGCAGCCCCACCCGGCGCACGCCAGAGAGCCAGAGCAGCAAGGCCGCCCCAGCCGCCAGAAGCCGGCACAAGCAGCAAAAAGAAAGCAGCAGACGCGACCCCACCACTGAAGATAATAGAGAAATTTTAAATAGAAAAGAGATTGATGGAAGTATTTTAGATAAAGAATTTACATTGTTTGAAATGAATAGAGCATTGATAGGAGTTAAAAATACATCTCCAGGTAAAGATGGCATATGTTATAGGATGATTGAACATTTATCAGATGATGCTAAAGGAATAATTTTAAAGTTATACAATAAAGTATGGAAACAAGGTGAATTGCCCTTAAGCTGGAAGCATTCAATCATTGTACCAATATTAAAGCCAGGTAAGGATAAAGGAGAGGTTAAAAGTTATAGGCCTATAGCTCTTACTTCTAATTTATGTAAATTGATGGAGAGAATGATAACTAGGAGATTAATGTATGAAATAGAAAAAAGAGATCTTTTATCCCCTTATCAGAGTGGTTTTAGAAGTGGACGGACAACAGTAGATCCAATTGCTTGTTTAGAAAATGAAATAAGAAAGGCTCAGGTAAATAAAGAAATTCTCTTGGCTACATTTTTTGATATTGAAAAAGCATATGATATGCTTTGGAAGGAGGGTTTATTAATTAAGATGAATAAAATGGGAATCAAAGGAAAAATGTTTAATTGGATTAAGGATTTTTTAAAGAATAGAAAAATAGAAGTAAGAGTTGGGGTAAATTATTCAAACATTTATGATATACAAAATGGAACTCCACAAGGTAGTGTATGTAGTCCAGTGCTTTTTAATATAATGATTAATGATATTTTTGATAATATAGATTTTAGAATTAATAAAGCATTATATGCAGATGATGGGGCATTATGGGTGAGAGGAGGAAATCTTAGTTATTTAAAAAATAGAATGCAATCAGCAATTAAAACGGTAGAAAGATGGTCACACGAATGGGGGTTTCGTTTGTCTGTTGAGAAGACACAAGTATTATGTTTTTCAAGGAAAAGGGATAATCCAACAGTAGATCTTAGATTATATGGGCATGAATTGAAACAGGTAAATATGATAAGGTACCTTGGTGTATGGTTTGATGAAAAACTTTCATTTAAGATACATATGCAGAAGATTATTGATAAATGTAAAAAAGGTATTAATATATTGAAATGTTTGTCAGGGAATGACTGGGGGGCAACTAGCTCATCCTTGAAAAGAATATATGATGTTTTAATTCGATCTGTGTTGGACTATGGATGTATTGTTTATAAATCAGCTGCAAATTCTTTGTTGTTAGATTTAGATAGAATCCAAGCCAAAGCGCTTAGGATATGTAGTGGTGCTTTTCGAACATCTCCAGTTCCTGCTCTTCAAGTGATTACTGGAGAAATGCCACTGGACTTAAGGAGGATGAAACTGTCAATAAATTACTGGTTAAATTTACAAGGGCATGAGGAAAATCACCCTACTAAACAGATATTCAGAGAATGTTGGGAATATGGCCATAATATAAGGAGTTTTGGATGGGAAGGAAATATTTATGCAGAGTATTCTGGGATAAGTAATATAACATACTGTAAAACTGTAAGTACATCTAAAATTGCTCCATGGTTTTTCGAAATGCCAATAGTAAATTTAGAAACTAAAAAAATAGAAGAGTCTTGTGGAGGTTTGTATCAAATTATTCAGCAGCATTTAGAAGTAAGGTATGAAAATATGACACAAATATATACAGATGCATCAAAAGAGGAAAATGGTAAAACAGGAGTAGCAGTATATATTCCAAAAGAAAATATTTCTATCAAGAGAAGAACAACAGATAATTTATCAATTTTTTCAGCAGAGATGTTGGCAATTATTTTAGCATTGCAATGGGTGCTGGAGGTGAAGCCTAGAAATGTAGTTATCTGTTCAGATTCAATGTCTTGCCTGACTAGTTTTAAAAGTGGAAAATCTGAAAGCCGTCAAGATCTTTTAGATGAAGTCAGTTATTTAATGTATGGTATAAGGCAACAAAATATAAGTATTCAATTCACATGGGTTCCAGCACACAAAGGAATCTTAGGTAATGAAAAAGTAGATAAGTTAGCTAAAGAAGCAGTTAAAGTAGGAGAAATTGAATATGATGTCCCGCTAAGTAGAACAGAAATAAAAGTAATTATTAAAGATAAAATAAATAAGGTATGGCAGAAGAGATGGAATTTAGAAAAAAAAGGAAGACATTTATATAAAATACATAAAGATATTAGCATAGGATATAACAGTATAATGAGTAGAAGAGAGGAAATATGGATAAACAGGTTAAGGATTGGGCATACTAGTTTAAATGCAGGTCTAAAAATAATAGGGAAACATCCAACGGGTAATTGTTGTTATTGCGGAGAAATCGAAGGAGTAGAACATGTGTTGATCTATTGTAGCAAATATACAAAAGAGAGGAAAGAACTGGAAAGGGTAATGGGGAGTTCAGTAAAGATGGCAGATTTATTAGGGAAGCATCAATCAGATAAGATAATTAAAGCACTTATTAAATATTTAAAAGATACAGAATTAGCAGGGAGAATTTAGTGTGTGTATGTGCGTGTGTGTAAGTATAGATAGAATTTAGTTTCATGAAGATATAAAGATATACAGACATTATATTTCTGAATTACATCTCCGTCCAGTTGATGGCGGTAATGCACACAGGATGCAAACTGCCAGAAAACTCAATAGAAGAAGAAGAAGAAGACCCCACCACTCCCGCCGCGCCCGGCGCGAAAGCAGCACGACCCACCCCGCTCCGGCCCCGCACCGCCCACAGGCCGCCAAGAGGAGGACGGCCACGCAGGCCACGGCCCGTCCCCCCCCCGCCGCCAAACACCGAGCAACCCTCCACTCCCAAACCGCGCACGATGCACCGCACCACGCGCCACCGGCACCCGCCCCAACAGAGCGAAGCCACACCCCGACCCGGGGGCGCTCCAAAGGGACCCCCGACGCCCGCAACCAGCCCACAACAGACACACACGAACCCCGGCCACAGGCGCGACCACCCACGCCCCCCCCGGACGACGCAACCACGGCAAGCGCCACGGCCAACAACCGAAACCCGGCACCGGAAGACGGGGCACACCCCGACGCCCCGCAGAGCAGAAGCACCCCGGCCAGCACCACAAAAGAACTATCTTTTTAAATTAAAAAACTCAGCAGCAACTGTCTTTTCCTAAGTCGGCTTCAGGACTGGAAAACAAAACGTTTATTATCAGGCCTGTGGTTGTTTAAAAACAGGACGGGTCTCGTTTTGTTCATTTCCTGCTGTCACCATGTTCCATAATGTTATGGAAGGACCTGGAGATGAAAACTTAGGCAAATCCAGAGAGAGAAAAGGGTCCAAACATGGGTTGACACAGTAAAATGCGCACAGGTTTTAGTCACAAACCAAATTCTCTATTTCCACAGCAGCCACTCGGAGAGATTAGCTCCATCTCTTCATGATTTTGTGGTATGTTGCTTTGTCCCTGTGCCATGAATGTCTGAGGTTCTGACTAAGACAGAGAAAAGGTGATGGTTGCTCTGACTTATGAAAATGTAAACAAAACAGCAACTTATAGATGAAAAAGGATGAATAATATAATCCAATAGGATAAAATCTAAAGTTATGTGTCACTTTAATCTGAATTAGATTTCTCTAAATGAAAAGCTAAGAGAAATTGATTTTCCTTTCCTCCATAAATATTATTATTTACTTATATCATTTAAAACATATAAACAATGAAATCAGAAATTTTCATCCCTTAAGTGTTTAAAATAAATAAACCTTACAGTTAATCAAATATATGGGATGTAGTTTGGGGAATTGCAACTAAAATATATAAAAGCTATGAGTTTATTAACTAATATTATAGATTTTCAAAAATAAATAATTAATTCCTGAAAGATTTGAATCAAAGTGGCATATTTTCCTGAGAGAGTGAAATATTAATAATATATATATATATTTTTTTGGCTCATTTAAAACAAGTATGTTTAAAAATAAATAAAACCTAAAACCTGCTTAATGGATTTAAATCAAGGATGATAAAAACAAAATGAAAAAACATCCTAACTTTCAGAATTAGGACTGAAATAGCACCTGACATAAAGTTATAAATGGTTGGCTTACAGCAGAATAGTAACTGATTCGCTGTTTAGAGTTAAAGTACCTGCGTATAAATAGACTGGAAGCGTCCATTTTACCGTTGACCCAGTTACAGGAGGTTCGGTAAAGATGGGCAGGCTAAGGGCCCCCCCCATGAGAGAAAAGGGCCTGACACACATGAAGGTTTGCATGCAACAATTACGTTTAATCATTTATGTTATGGCCATTTGTTTGTGTTTTGTTTGTCTTATCTGTTTGTCTTATGTGTTGTCTGTAGTGTCTGTGGATCCACTCTAACTATTGTATGTTGTCCATTTGTGAAATGATAGTTTAGTTATTTTTTGTCTTGGTAAAATAGAAATGAGGGAATAATTAAGGTTAAACTGTAAAATAAGGACAGTTTCTAGTTTCTGTGGCTCATTCTTCCCCCTAACCTGTTTTCAAAACAAAGCAGGAGTTAAATGTGTTAAAGATAATGCACAGCTGTTTAAATTGGTAATAAAGGGGATTGATATAAGGTTCAAATATCACAACAAATAAAGTTTAATGAGACAGATTTTAAAAAATTAAATCAAATGAACAGATTATGCTTGTTTAACAATAATTGGGCATTTCTTCAAATAATCAAGGACCTGTGTCATTATTTAAAAGCTAAATGCTAAAGTTTAATTTGTTAACCTTAATTCTTTAAGATTTAGATTAAACTTTAAGGGTAAATAAATCTATATGTGTGTAGCACAAATAGCTTGTATAAAAATAAATTAGGCTGATTGAATTTGCTTTTAAATTATTTACAATTCTTTAAGAAGTAAATCTATCTTAAGCTGATCTGGAATAAATATGCAAATTTATTTAACATAATTATTGGTTAATAATTATACGGTGTTCAAATGACTCAATTGGAAATAATGATGATAATAACATTATTTAATAATAATAATAACGATAACATTAATAATAATGATTATAGTGATAGAGGATATAAATAACAGGATTTAATTCCTACATTAAGATGAATGGTGGAGACTTTAAAATGATCTATTCTCAATGGATCCATAGCTCAGATATATCTGGAGGTTAAATTGACTGAAAATTTATGGGTTTTCTTCAACAGAACATATTTTATTTGTTCTGATGAAGAAAAGGGTGGAAAGAAGATAAAACAAGAGAAAAACAGCAAAGCTAAACTCATAAGGATCCATATAGATGCTGTTTATTTTTCCATCTGGAACAGTCCATGTGGAATTTGGGTTGATAATTGAGAGCAGAATAAATAAACAACCTAAAGAAACGACTGCTAGACTTCTGGATGAAGTTTGAACACCTCAGCCTGACTGTCTGATGTGCGTTTGGGAAAAACCAGCTTTGTTGATGTTTGTTGATGGTTCAGCTTCTTGCACCCCTGGTTTGGTGTTTCTTCACCTCATGAAACTCTTGTTTCTGGTTCTTTGATTTTGCTTCGCCTTGGAAACATCGTTCTTGAAATCGGATGGAAAGCCTATATTCTTCTTCCACACACATCATGTCTGGTGGAAGCAGCAGAGAAGGCTGTGCTTGTTTACATTGCTGCAGCCCACTGACACACACAGTCCTCTGCTGAGGAGAAGTTTGTTTGGATTTCTGCAGGTGCAGAAGTGATAAGGGTACCGAACACTAAGGAAGTACATTTACTGGGTAAGTTTGAAATTATGGAATAATTCAATGATTTGTGACAAAGTTTAAAGTTCAAATTTTAATCTAAAGTTCTTTAAGCTACATGAACTTATTTTGATCTACTATTGTTTGTGAAAGGGTAAGATAACATCTGATCTTTCCTTCCCTCAGCTCCTTTAATTCAGCATGTTGGTAACTTTGACTCCCAGTTTTCCTCCCCATGAGCTCATGACGGGTCGACCCGTTCCTGGACCACAGAACGGGCCTGACCTCTGACCTCTGGCCAGACTGGGACTGACAGGTGACACATTAAAATGACCTACAAGACCTTTTTTTCCCCTTAGTCAGAGAAGGCTTTACAGAGGGACCAAGGTGCCTGGAGACCCTAATGCAGGACCATCACAGCCATCCTTCCATCCTTCAGCAGGAGGAGGTGTGGCTGAGAGTCAATAAAAAAAAGTGATCAGAGCTCATCGGAGCTCATCTGGAAGGAACCAGGAAAAGCTTCAACAAAACAAATCAGAATAAAGGGGCAGAATAATCCCCTCTGATTGGTTAATTAACACATCAGTAGTCCACCTGATGTGTTGAGGACCAGCTGCTCTGTAGACAACGTTCAAAATGTCGCCTGTATAAGGGACCAACATCAACAGAAAGATGAAGACGCCCACCTGAAGATGTCTGACATCAGCTTTGGCTTTTTGATTTTTAATCATACAACATGAATGAGAAGGGAAATGTGTTGTGATGTGTTGGATTTTAATCAAAGATTAACATTTTTAGTATCTAAGTGTTTGATATTACTTTTCTTGATAATAAAAAGAAAGTCCAAGTGTTAGATGAGCACCTGATGGCTGATGGAAAGTATTGCCAGAGATTTCTGGATTAGAGAATGAACTCTGATGATCAGGTCATCTCAGCTACCGTTGGGAAAGAGGAGCGCTGAGATTAAATCCTCCAACTTTTCAATGTGTGCTTTGACTGAGCCTGATTCTGAAGAGCTGAACTCGTCATCTGTGTGAAACAACTTTGTGTTATGATTTTAACATTTTGCATAGAGATTGATCTTTTTTTAACTTTTAATTAAATTCAGATTAATAATTTGACTTACAGTTTGTAGACATGAAGGGGTCTATTGTTTTGACTGATTTGAACTTTTCTCTTTCCAGGGAAACAAAAAAGGGTAACTGATAATGATAAGAACTAAAAATTAAAATTTTCAGCAAATAGATATTTTACCATAAAAGTATCATAATGGGGAAAAACAGTAAATATTTTTGCCAACTAAGATGTGATTCCAGGGCTCTATTTATTGGCAACATATTTTAGCTATCATAATCCTTTCCATAATTTTTCCATCTATTATAATCATTTAACATTGTCCACCGACTTAATGCAGTTGTGGATTTTTGATTCATTATTTTTTATTTATCATTATTTTTCTTCTTATTCTTAGATTTTAGCTTTCTTTACATATACTCATAATTTTAGTTTCTTAGTTTTTTAAATTCATAAATTTTCCTTTTTTTATGATATCGATTACACAAGGATAATATCCTTTTATAATCGAAAGGGTGGACTGTTGTGGGAAAATTTATATCTTTCTCTAATTATATATTAATATTCATATTTACTCACTATAAAAGTTTTCACTCAGTCTGTTTCTCTTTCAAGGCCACACCATTCCCTGCAGAATGTTGTTTGTAGACCAGACATACCTTCTTCCCATAACAATCCAGATTCTTTCTCAAGGTTTATTCATAACATGTTACTGTTAAGCAAAGTGTGTGTAATTTGTTATGACTCTGACTGCTTTTGATTGTTGTAACTAGGGGGGAACGAACCCTGCCCAGATCAGAACAGAGCAGAATGCTGTGCCATGATGACTGTTCTCTCTTTGCAAAGATGATTTAATAAATGTGCCGACTGAGTGAAATCCATCGATCTCCGTTTATTTAACTGGGATGAATAGTTGAATACTTTTTTCCCACGACAGCCATATTAAACACTTACTGTAATATGGGGTCCAAAGTTCTCATGTCACTTGCACAGCCACAATGGTGTGCATTCACGTTGAAGGTGTGGTGTTAATTGGAGTTGTGTGCAAATGGCCTCAGATGTACTTCCAACCAGTCCAGGGTCACTTCGCTATGACAGTAACAGCTTCACAATCCTAAGACCCAATTAATATGAGGATTTACTTATTATCACTCTGAATGAACGTAATTAAACTGAATCATTCAGTGTTATGCTTAAGTGCAGGATAGCAGATGTTGGCCTTAGCTCTTGGAAAGAGTAAATTAATAATCATGCAGTTATATCTGCAGTACTTAATTTATATTTTGCAACAGCACTCATTATTTCATTGCCCCCATTCGGTTTGGAAATATCCCAGTGAGTTTTCTTTTCACTCTACAACTGCTGAGAAGCAACTCAATCTAAGACAGAAACTAGAGCAGTCAGAGGAGTGTTTGTTCAGAGGATCTGTAGCATGAAATACACTATATTGCCAAAAGTATTTGCTCACCTGCCTTGACTCACATATGAGCTTAAGTGACATCCCGTTCCTAATCCATAGGGTTCAATATGACGTCGGTCCACCCTTTGCAGCTAGAACAGCTTCAACTCTTCTGGGAAGGCTGTCCACAAGGTTTAGGAGTGTGTTTATGGGAATTTTTGACCATTCTTCCAGAAGCGCATTTGTGAGGTCGCACACTGATGTTGGACGAGAAGGCCTGGCTCTCAGTCTCCGCTCTAATTCATCCCAAAGGTGTTCTATCGGGTTGAGGTCAGGACTCTGTGCAGGCCAGTCAAGTTCATCCACACCAGACTCTGTCATCCATGTCTTTATGGACCTTGCTTTGTGCACTGGTGCACAGTCATGTTGGAAGAGGAAGGGGCCAGCTCCAAACTGTTCCCACAAAGTTGGGAGCATGGAATTGTCCAAAATGTCTTGGTATGCTGAAGCATTCAGAGTTCCTTTCACTGGAACTAAGGGGCCAAGCCCAGCTCCTGAAAAACAACCCCACACCATAATCCCCCCTCCACCAAACTTTACACTTGGCACAATGCAGTCAGACAAGTACCGTTCTCCTGGCAACCGCCAAACCCAGACCCGTCCATCAGATTGCCAGATGGAGAAGCGCGATTCGTCACTCCAGAGAACGCGTCTCCACTGCTCTAGAGTCCAGTGGCGGCGTGCTTTACACCACCGCATCCGACGCTTTGCATTGCACTTGGTGATGTATGGCTTGGATGCAGCTGCTCGACCATGGAAACCCATTCCATGAAGCTCTCTGCGCACTGTTCTTGAGCTAATCTGAAGGCCACATGAAGTTTGGAGGTCTGTAGTGATTGACTCTGCAGAAAGTTGGCGACCTCTTCGCACTATGCGCGTCAGCATCCGCTGACCCCGCTCCGTCAGTTTACGTGGCCTACCACTTCGTGGCTGAGTTGCTGTCGTTCCCAAACACTTCCATTTTCTTATAATACAGCTGACAGTTGACTGTGGAATATTTAGGAGCGAGGAAATTTCACGACTGGATTTGTTGCACAGGTGGCATCCTATCACAGTTCCACGCTGGAATTCACTGAGCTCCTGAGAGCGACCCATTCTTTCACAAATGTTTGTAAAAACAGTCTGCATGCCTAGGTGCTTGAATTTATACACCTGTGGCCATGGAAGTGATTGGAACACCTGATTCCAATAATTTGGATGGGTGAGCAAATACTTTTGGCAATATAGTGTATATGTTGTAGGCTCCAATTAACCATGGATGGTACCCCTGGGAGGCTCAAAGTGTCAAACTCAACATTCAGCAATTTGGTATCACATGCCCTAAGAAACTAAATTACACACATGTAATTCAAAATTAATTCATTCTGAGATTATGAGTAGTGTAGAATATGTGCCTACTTATTCGTTTTATGTGTGACTGTCATTAGCTTTGAGCTAAAAATACGTAGTCTGCAAAAATATGCAATAGTATAACAATCTTATCAGTAGTTGCAGTCGTTTTCTCCAAGATTTTGTTTTGATAATAAAGGAGTCCATTCTCTACCCAAAGACTAATTTAATTACATGGTAAACCATAAGCATAAATAAATTTAGTTGCTACTTTGAGAGTGGCAGTTGTGTTTTTTTTATATATACATACCACACAATTTGGTCATGAAATTATAAGCCCATTTCACCCTTATACACATCTACAGGTCTTATGCAATACTTTCCAAAATATTGTTTTCCTGTTTCCCCCTAAAAAATACAAAACAGCAAAGATGCTTAATAGGTAGAATAACAATCCTGCTAACATTACAGCTACTCCTTCTTTAGCATCTGTTTTTGTTTTGTTTTAAGACTATCAAACTAGTTCTAAAATATGCATTTAAGCTATGAGTTTAATTGTACATTGTTCCAGTTCTGTTCATAGCCCTTTAAGTGCTTGGTTTGGAGTTGTTCTATGAATTGAATCATCCTGCATGGTTGTGTCCCTTTAAGGTTTTCTTTTAAAGGCAGTTTAGTAAAGAAGCATCATCAGCCAGTTTCTTGACAGTTTACGTTGATGTTAAATAAAGACTTTTAAGGTGTAAATTGGCTATTTTGTGCAGAATTCCTACACATTTTGGTTATTTATGGAAGCGATAGGATTATGTAAAGACAGTTGTCTTTTGAACCTCAAATGTGGAAAGTTTTGTGCTTGTATTTAAAAATGGGATTAATTATCACCACAAACATTTTTTATGATGAGAAGGCTACATACATTTCAGATAGATGAGGAAAGCCTGTGAAACAGCCATTTCAGCTCATTATAAATATTTACATGGATAGATTATCATACACAGCATTTGTGGTCTGTCCTTATTCATTGTTTTTAAGGTCAAAATACTTAAAGTGGAACATTATTTTGGCAGTAAATTTATCCTGGGAGAGTACTTAAACACTAATAAGGTTAGTTTCATCCAGAGAGAATAAGCCAGGATAGCTGAAATTGTAGCACCTACATGACTTTATCCTGAACACACAAACCATAGTGACTACAGTTCTGATTATGAGAAACCCAAACGCATCTTGTTTTTATATATTTTTTCTTTTTAATCTTCCAGAGTAATTGCTCACACTGTTATCTAAGTCAACCTTACTTTGTGCTCTTTAGTCTCCCTGCACTGCATACTTAGTTCCAGATTATGAGTGTTCAAATGATCTCTGTGTCCTTCATTCGGTAAAGCAACACATAGAAAGTGTTCACAGATGAGCAGCGGAGACTGAAGGAGGGGAGAGAGTTTTCTATTTTTGGAGTTAGGGTTCTCATGGGTTTCCAGGAGAGAGGCCCGCTGAGGGATCCCCCTCCTCTGATGGCAGTGCAACACAGAAATCTGCATGCTCCAAAAGATGCCAGTCATGCCAATAAGTAAACACAAGGATTTGCATTTCAATTTCCATTAAGACAGTGAAACATACCCTGATCAAAAAGGGTATCATGCTTAGGGCAATGCTAAAGAAATGGGAGAAATTGGACACATTTTACAACATTAAGGTTTTTCTGTTGCTTTGACAACAGCAAGGACAACCTTGGACACCAGACAGCTTTGTGTCAATACAACACTGTCTTCCTCACAAATGCTCCAAGCTTTTCAGTCCATCATCACTGACTCACACATCCCTGTCTGTCATAAATGAGTCTGAAACTGGTGCAGCCACACAGTTTCAAACCAGATCACTAATGTGATTACTTGAAAGTAGGCCTGGGGTGAAACCTGCTCTGTGACTACGGATAGTAAAGTGAACAGGAGGTGGTTGTTGAGTTGATTTAACTCCTTATATCTTCATTTAGTCAAAAATTGTTGGGACTTTTTAGATTTTTACTCATCTCTAAGCACAAAAACAATGCAGCGGAGAAATCACAGTAAGGCTTTGATTATTTATATCACATCAGGAAAGCAATAACTCATATCTTCCAATCATTTGCTTAAACAAAATTATTCTTACACTAAAAGAATAAGGCTAAGATATATATTTTATGATAAGGAACCTTTTTATGTGATTATTGAATAGATCACATAGTTGTGTGTCTCTACTGTTTCTCATCATATTTCCAAACCTCAGCATTTTCAAACCTCAATATTTGTATTTTTTAATTAAACTAAATGCTCCAAATAATTCCCAGTTAAAGGGTGGGTAAGAAATGCCAAACGTGTAAACATAATAATTATATACAGGAAAAAGCAATGATACAAAGTATAAAAAAAGAAACAATCATAATTTTCTTTCTAAAATAGATCAATCACTGGGTTGATCCCAGGGTACAGATCATTTACCGTACACACTGCTTGATTCATGATTATGGTCTGTTAGCAGAGCAAATGGCGGAGATTCTGTGTTTAGAGTGACATCTTGTGGATGAAGGCAATATTTTACCAAAAGAAAGTCCACTTTCTGTTTATTAATTCAAATAATTATCATAAAGGCTTTATATAGAAGCTTAGATTTAAAAAAAAAGCATGACGCATTGCAGGATACTATAACAAGGGTGATACAAGAGATTTATTTGAAATAAAAAGAAAAAATAAATTTTTTCGCAGTGTTCTATTTATTAACTGGAACAGAATAAAGAATAGAATTCAACTTTATTGTCATTACTCTGTCACTTGTTCAGAGCAAGGAAATTAACTCTTTGCATTTAACCCATCCCCTTGGTGAGCAGAGGTCTGCCATTGTGCAGCACCCAGGGAGCGGTGTAGGGTTAAGGGTCTTGCTCAGGGACCCAGAGTGGCAGTCTGTGGGAGTGGGGCTTGAACTCAGGACCTCTGAAACCGAAGCGCAATGACAAGAATTACATTTTTATATAGCTTTTTCATTCTTTCTTTTTAAGATTCAAAAGTTTACAGACAGTAAGACTAACAGACAAGCAATTTCAGAACCCAAACATGATGAGATGGCTTTGTATATTTCTGAAAGGTTAATTAACATCACAGAATATTTGGAAGTACGCCCGTGTATTTAAGGACAACACCTCAAACAGAACTTAGAACCTTAAGGTGCATGCACCCTAACCTTGCGTGCCAACAAAAATACCATCCCTACACTGAAGTGGAGATGTAATAGCAATTTATATCACATAATGCGTGTTTTGCTGCAGGGGTAACTGGTGCACTTTACAAAATAGATTCCATCAGGATTAAAACACATATATTGGGTAAAACATAAATCTTAGAACTTCACCCTGGGCCAAATAGGTTAGTAAAATTTAAAGTTACTGAGGCATTCTGCCAAATAAGTGTCCAGATAGTTTAAGAGAAAAAAAAAATAAAAATCACTGACCCGAAAGCCGATTCAGTAGCAACAGTTCTGTCACAAATGAACCCAAAATTCACTGAGAACCTTATGAAATGACACCCACAGTAGCCCATACAATTTAAAGATAACTCTGTCAAGCACAAACTAAATCTAACCTCTGAATTTTAATAGAAAAAAGAAAAAATACGCCTATAACATTTTTTAAAAGTAAAAATTGTTTTACCGAAATCTAGACAGTTTTAGTCTAATTTAATGACAAACATAGAAACAAATATTTGTTTTTATTCATACGGTGTATGTAAAAACAAGGGAAGAGTATTAGGGCCACTGAAAAAGCAAAAAAAGTTAACTGATTTTTAAATTTCATTCCAGTATAATATGAGAAAAAAGTCAGCGTTCTGACTTTAATCTCAGACTTCTGACTTTAATCTCAGAATTTTGGATCTTAATGTAGATGGGCACCATGAAGGTAGAAATGATAGACCACTCAGTTTCACTAACAAAGATGTGAGTTGTTTGGGAGGGCCAGTAATACATTTGTGGAAAATTATGGAATTAGGCGAATTTTTATGTGTCTGAGAGGTCCCCAGTGATGCTATTTCATTAAAGGAAGAGCAGAAGGTCATTAAAACAAGAGAGCTAGTTAGCTGTCAGAATTCAGAGAAAAAAGTCAGAATTCTGAGATTAAAGTCAGAATTTAGAGAAAAAAGTCAGAATTCTGAGTTTAAAGTCAGAATTCGGAGAAAAAAGTCAGAACTTTGAGAAAAAGTGAGAATTCTTAGATTAAAGTCAGAATCAAGACTTTTCCCAATATTAAACTGAAATAATATTTAAAAATCAGTAAACTTTTTTAAAAAAATTCAGTGGCCCTAATCCTCTTCCGTAAAAAACAAGGGGTTTCACATGTAAGCCTTGGAGGCCAGCCGATCACTGTTAGTGAAAGCCAGTAGATAACATAAATCATCCTCAAAATCAATAGAAACCTCTAAAGATTTTATATTACGCTGGCAAGAATTCCCAGAAGGCTATGCGAAACATGCGCGCCTCCTGGTAAATGTAGTCTAATAACAGGGTCGCTTCCGCCCTGCGATAGGTGAAGGAATTCTCTCAGCAAAGACAAATCACATGTGAAATTATTGATCAGGTAGGGCTAACACCTTCATCTGACCAATTTTAAACGTTTTACTCCGTAGACCTAGTAAAAGCTGTCATCTCCTTCATTTTGTCTGTTTCTCTCCCTCCTTTGTTGTAGTCGCTGTCGCAGTGGTGCAAAATTAGCGCGTACATGGCGATGCATTTCCTTTTGTTCGGCTAGCTTGTGTACAGAATTGCAGAAAACAAGTTTCTACAAATATTTCTAACACATAGTATACCGTGACTAAACGGCTTTGAAATCCAGTTATTTAGCTTGTTAACGGTTATGCGCGCCATGGCTTTATAATATAGGTGACCGTGGGGTGTTTATTTAGCAGCACTGAGCTATGATTTGTATTAGCCATATTGTTAGCAGCATAAATATGTAACCTGTAGATAGCTTCAATCAAGGTAGTTAGCTCTGTGGCTTTAGTCCGCAGGCTTGTTTACATCCGGTTTTGTTTGTTTCTTTACAATCCTGCTTGTCTATGGATGATTCAGCTTGGAGCTGCGGACTTAAACTTGTTTCACTTTGATTACTTTAACAAGATTTTTGTCTTTGAGGATTACTTTTTTGACTTTGGACTAACGGACACGTTTTGTGTTTTACAGAATTGTTTGGATTTATGGAAACATGTCAAAGAAACGGGGCAGGTAAGTTAAACAGACACATGCATAGTATCATTAAAATAAAATATACATTTAAATGTTTATATTTGACACTGTTATTAGGGTGTTAGCCCAAAGACATCCCCAAAAGTGATTTCCCCTCAAAACAAAACAAAACAAAACAAAAAACAGTTGCAATCTGTAAGGGTACAAGATCTTATGTGTAGGTTAAAAATTAAAACAGCTCTAGACTTTTTAAAGGTTCATATTGGAGCAAAGCAACAAACTATTATAATTACAAATATTTACTATATATTAAGTATTATTATGTTAAAAAAAAAACAGAAAATGTTAGAACTGTAAATTTACAGTCATATGTTTATATTTCTATTTTTATATATTTTTTACTGTTTTTCAAGGCTGCAACGAAATTTGTTTTTGTTTTACACTTGTGTAAACAAAATTCCAAATCTGTCGAAGTCTAATGCTTTTTAGGCCTTTTATTCATCTGGACCTTTATGCTGGTTTAAGTAGATTGGACTCAATTATCAAATCAGTTGATTCTTAACAAATTTTAATTTATGCAAATAAGTAAATAAAATAGTGAAAATCCTGTCAATGAGTAGAAAAAGAATTCATAAAGGGAAAAAAGGACTTTTTGTCTTCTTTCTAACCCTTTGCATATGGTGCTAGATTTGCACAATATATGGCAAATTTATTATTATTGTAATATTATTGTATGTGTTGCAGTATGACCATTGATTTTACTGTATTTAATGTCAACTTATTAAGCAGCATTTAAGGTCTCTGTTCCTGCAATATGCTTTGCAAAACTTGTTTAGTGGAGTATGATGGTTTCACAAAGCAAAGGGATGTTAAATGGTTTATAGTCATTAAGAAACTACAGTGGTAAATGTTTTAAATAAGACACTTTTCACTTATTTAATGTGAGTTATCTGCAACATTCATTGGTATTATTGGATGTTTTCCTAAAATAATGCATCCCTATGCTGTGAATAAATCTGACAATGGATAAATCTAGCAGCACTGTCCTTGCTTACATCTCATTACTGTGTGAGGGAGAGATAGACCCGCTCGATATTAATTTCAACTAAATGAGTAGCCTTATTGTCTTCTTTAGTGTGCTGTCTCTGGATATTATCATGCCTCCTGCATGACGTAGGCTTGTTTAAACCTGGTAGTATAACCCCAGCTGTGTTCTATGAAAGTTCATTGTACACATCTGTGAAACTGTTGTCTTGTCTTTGTGCTTGCATGCTGATTTGTCTCTTAAATTTAGATTTCCATTTCATGAAATTTTAAACACTTTGATGAATAAAAAAAAGACCAAATTGATGTCTGACTTTTATGGGAAAAGACAAAAATTAACCTAAGAAAAACTTTTAATAAGCATAATTTGATTTTTTTACTAATTAAAATGACATGTTTTGAGACCTTATTACTGGTTCGATTGTTGTTAAATCTAATTTTAAGGGATTTTATTTCAATTCATTTTGAATTACTGTTTTTTTTTTACCCCATAAACCTCAGTTATAGGATCCCCTTTTCTTGTATCAACTTCTTAAAATGCAAGGCAAGTTTATTTATAAACCACAACTCGGTACTAAGACAATTAAAAATTTCTGTACATGAATTAAACAGTAAAGTAGAATGAAAATAAAAGCAAGTAAAGATAAAAAATATGATAAAGTTACATAGTAAAAACAAATAAAACAGTTTGACCACAACCTTAACGTAACGATCCTTCAGTTAACAGTTAAAGACTGACTTGAATGTTATGGCTTTATTCTTTTGTTATCAAAGGAAGCGTAGCAGTGGAGAGCTGAGTGAAAGCTCGGCGTCAACCCTGAGCCCGGACCCGGATAACCTCCTGGGCCGCAGGATTCAGCACACTTGGAGGGAGAAGGGTAGTGTGACTAAATGGAAAGGCACCGTCCTGGAGCGCCTTAGTGTCAACAGCTCCCTCTACATGGTGAAATATGACGGCTTCGATTGCGTTTATGGCATTGAGCTCTTCAAAGACAGCCGAGTGTCCAACCTGCAGGTTTTGGCAGAAAAAGTTGGTAAGCATGTTGTGGTTTATAACTGTTTCTGAACTAGTTTAGATTAAACATATCTAGTTTATGCTACTTGTAAATGTAAAAATCCCTTTATTGTCAAACCGATGGGGAAATGCACTCTTTGTATTTGACCCTTCCCCTCGGGGAGCAGTGGGCTGCCATTGTGTGGCGCCCGGGGAGCAGTTAGGGCTTAAGGGTTTTGCTCAGGAACCCAGAGTGAAGGCTGTGGGGATCAAACCGGGTACTTGCAACCTTCTCGGAGCACAACAAACTGCTCTAACCCACTAGGCCAATAGTCCCCACAAAGGACCTTTAGATTGCTTCTGCGTATAAAAAGGATAACGATTGATGCTGATGCTTCAAAAACATACTTTGTTATTTGTCAAAAAGTGAAACAACATAAAGGATGTTTATAGTTTCCCAAATTTTCTAAAAAGAAGAATTCAATCTATATTTTAATGGTTAAAAAAATATTTTAAAATCTGATATAAGGCTGAAATCGGGTAACATATATCAATTGTCTGTTTATTTGTCAGATGTTTAGATATTGGTGCACCATATATCTATTTTGGATCCATAAAGCTTTCAGGCTTTCTGAAGGGACTCCTCTCTCCTTACAGTAAACAATAAGATCAAGGTGCCTCCTGGGGCCGAGGAGCTTGTGGGTCGAGCCGTGGAGCATCTGTTTGAGAAGGAGGATGGGGAGAAAAACGAGTGGCGAGGCATGGTGCTGTCCAGAGCCCCCGTCATGACCCACTGGTATTACATCACCTACGAGAAGGACCCGGTGTTATACATGTACCAGCTGTGGGACGACTACAAGGACGGAGACCTCCGTGTCCTGCCTGAGTCAGGTACAGTAATGAGAGCTTTAGTGTCACATTTTATTCAACAGCTCTTTGTAGTTTAGATTTTTTTTAGAGAAGTGTTATGAGAAAAAGATGATAAACACAGAAACAAAAAAAAAATTCTAAAAAAATGTATGCAAATTATTTCTTGGCTCATTGTAAATAAACCCTTGGAAAAGGTTATTTTACCTTCCTTTTTGTTTTTTTAGTTTTAGAGCCAAAAACCACAAAGAAATCTGTTAAGGTTTTTTATATATTTTTTATGAAGATACTTTTTATGGAAAATCTCTCTTTTTGTTGCTATTATTATTATTATTATTATTTTTTAACACTAATCCACTCCTTGGGCTTCCATCACTCAGAGGGACATCAGTTCAACACTTTTTGTTCTCAGATGTTACAAACTATACTTTCTGTGTGATATCACTAGTTGCAAACATCTGGTTAGTTGTATTTGTAATTTATTTTAAGACATTATTATTTACAAATATATTTCCCAGCTGAAATTCTGTTCCTCAAATTAAGGTCACCCCCCAGAGGGGATGATTGAAATTAAAGCTAGTTTTTGAAGGTAATACTTGTCATGTTATTATGAAACTTAAGAGACAGAACAAGATGGATTCATCAAATTTGAGAGGACAGAAAATGTATTAGACTTTTAAGCCGTATCACCCAGCCTCGGTTATGAGTAACTATGATATGGATGGAAAATCAAGGAGAGTAATAATGAACAGAGAAACAACCAAGGGGTCTATAATCTCTGGATGAGCTGCTCCACAGCTCAGGTGGGAGAACATGACTACTACTAATCTTCCACTTAACTAATCTAGCTTTTAAAAAGGGAATTACAATAGAACCATCAAGTCTAATGCAACATTTTTATATTCTTGTTGTACATTTCTCTTACCTCTTCTACTGTGGGTTATTACGAACACGCATCCAAACATTCTTAACTTCAGTAAATGATCCTCGTAAATGTGAAGCAATTTTGCTGAACTTTCATTATATTTTCTGTTCCAGATGTTATTTCCATAGTAGCTTAAACTTTGACTGTTCTTTCTTTTGACAAAAAAAAAACAACAACAAATTAAACCAGTGTTCCTTGGATACCAAAATGCCAGCTGCAGGTGTAGTAACTGATAGTTTTGTCATCTGCAAATAAAAATTTAATTTTTATTTGCTGAGTTGCATATTACCATACATAATAGCCCCATTTAAACTACCTTTTTGAAACCATGCGGAGATCGGTCCAAACATAGTAACCGAGTTAACTGTTGAGTGTAAATGGCACGCAACACTGAACCGTACCGTGTCAGACACAACCAAACCACGCTAAACTGGTACTAGTTCATCAGTAGGGCTCAGCGCGGTTCAGTTCTGACTCAGTTCTCAGATAACAAAGAGTGCATGAGCAGACCGCGTCATCTCCTTACAGTCTGCTTCCGTAATCATGAACATACATTCATAAAAATACTAACTTCCCTACCGTTCCACACGATTTCCAGTGATGATTCTGCTTAGCAGTATTTACTATTGTTTGGCCTATCCAATTCCCAAAAGCTGACTCTGTCTACTACTTTGCTAGCCTGACGTAGTCCGACTCAATTCTAGTCAGAATATGAGTATGATACTGCTCCATAGAGCTGGTTCGAACGAACCAGGAAAAAAAATGCCTCTGCACTCAATTGGATAGACCTACAACCAATAAGAGCAACGGAGTGCGTGACGTATGTTAAGCGAGGCATAGTTGTTGTCCACAAAAATCAAAGCGTGCAGTTTCACGCCTAGAATAAGAATATGAGACTTGATCGCGTTTCTCTGTTCCTCTTTTAAAATTAATTTGCTGTCGATATCTTCTAGAACAGACCTAATAGCAGAATCTACTCACCCAAACTCTCCAGCGGCAGCCATTATTGTTATCACCCAAGCGCGCTTTGGTCACGTGGTTGATTACGTTACTCTTGCTCATCTGTCCATCATGGTATAAAGCCCGCCCTGACAATTTGATTGGATCGCCTGACAGTGGGCGATAATACTCGCACTATTATGGAGCAGAGCCAGACCGAACTTCCCCGAACTCAAACCTTGTGGGCGGGACTAAGTTCGGACTGGCACCCAGGCTACTACTTTGCTACTCTGTCAAGTAAATTCACCAAAGGCTGCCTTCTTCACCTGAATCTCTGCAACAACAAAAAAATATATCACAATTATAACCAAACTTCCCTAATGTTATGGGCGCCGCCTTGTTAATTTGCTTGTTCACCTCTAAAGAGCAATAGTACCATAGATCATCACTAGGAGGAGAGGAACCGTGCTAGTGTGGTTAGGGTTAGTGTACAACCCTAGTTTGTGTACAAACTAGAGATGTCCCAATCCAGGTTTTTGCACTTCCGATCCGATACCGATATTGTTTTTGGACTTCCGATCCGATACCGATACTGGCCGATACCAGCCTATCCGAGCATGTATTTAAGTTTAAGTTAAAGTATTTAGCCTTAGTTGTAAGACTCATGTTGAAAAGGGTTTTAGTACTCTTGATAACATCTAGCCAGCTGAATTAGGTGAGATTGAATAAAACACAATGATTGGTAACAACAAACTTACCTGTTTATTAAGAGATAAACACAAACTGGACAAAATTACGAATAGCAATCTGAAATTGCACAGTGAACAGTAAAACCGTAAACAGTTAAAGGTGCAAGTATTACTGTAAGTTTGAATAAAAATGCAAAACAGGGAAACACTGGCGCAAAATAGTGGAATGGATCGTTTCAATCGGCGAAACTGGAAAATACGGACCGGATTTTTTTTTTAAAACTGGATCGGCAGTCTGGATCGGCATTTTACATGCTTTGCCGATATGCATTTTTTTGCCAATATCGGCGTCCCGATCCGATACGTGGATCGGGACAAGCCTAGTACAAACGGTCATAAGGAACCGAGCTTGGCGCGGGTAACTGATCCAAGCTTGTTGCAAACTCGTCACAGATCGGTTTCAGAAGGGTGGTGTAACTGGGGCTTTTGATGCAGCCTAATAAAATGGACAATTGCTTCCAAGTAAAACAAATGTAGTCATTTTGTGAAAATCTTTTTCAGATTTGTTCATATCTGAGAGATTAGAAATAGAGGAAAAATTATGAATACGACATTTTATCATAAATAACTCAAACGGACAATAAAAAAAAGTGTTCGTATGAACGGTTCTTGCATGAGGCCTGATAATGTTTAAGGAAAACATTGATTGAAAAATATAAGAACTTCAGTTTACTCAGTCATCTAGAGGTTTAGTAAAATGTTTAAAGAAGGCAGGTGTAACCAAATTTGAACTTGCGTCCAAATGCAAGATGTTATGAATAGCCTGAGGCCGAGTTCACACAAAGATGAACATGCTATATTTATAGAAACGGCTTAGGAAAAAGTTGGGTGTAAACAGCGCTGATAAAGATGCTGTAGTACATACAAAGCTTGATTGTCTCAATAACTTTGTGCTTGCACCTCATTTTGTCTTGATGTGGAAAGGGCCGACACATGACTCTGAACACTGCATCCTCACATGGTGGCAGCATCATGCTGAGCTTTTCTTTAGGAGGGATATAAGCTGCTGAGAGCTGATGAACAAAGCTAAAAGATGAAAAATGAGCCTAAGCACACAACCAAACAAGGAAATGGTTTAGATATAAACATATTGTCAGAATATTCCAGTAAAAGACCAAAATAGGAATAAAGACTCTGTTATTTTACTGCTCTTCATTCAATTTGATTAGGCTGGTATGCAAAGGTAGAGCAGAATTAAAGACTTGTAGTTATATTTGTAGCAAATGGTGATTTTCCATATGGGTTAAAGGGGCAGAATACAAATTAATGGAAGACCTGTCAGGGTTTTTCTACTTTTGTAAGATAACTTTAAAACCATCTATCTTTTACCATCTATTTTATAATTAAGTGCTATTTTTGTTGTCAAGTAACATACAATCCAGATAAAGTTTTTAACACAAATACACTTAGTAACCTAACTTCTGTAATGTGATACGCATCGCTTCATCAACACGCTGTTCAAAGTCTGAATCAAACACATGCATCCATGTAGGTAGTTTAATTCCATGTTAAGACTACAAATGTTGTTTTAACAAGCTGCTATAAACTGTGTTTGAGTTGTATCGATCTTATTTTACCCACTGCTTATGTTTGGTCTTCCAGAGAACAAACACCTGCTGCCGGCAGACAGGAAGCCAGGCGAGGAGCCAGAGAACCTTGTGGGTAAACAGGTGGAGTACGTCACCGATAACGGCCTGAAGAGGACAGGCCTGGTCATCTACCAGGTCCCGGCAAAGCCCACCGTTTATTACATCAAATATGACGACGACGTCCACATTCACGTCTACGACCTGGTGAAGACCACCTAGGAACTGACTGTCCCTGTTTCAGCATTTCACTTTAAGTTGGCTCTGGCCTGTCGTTACCTGGTCAAGTGTTAAAGATGGAAGTTTTTCCGAAGCAGGAAGAGAATATCAAACATCAAGACCCAAGATTTTTTTTTCTTATTCCCCTACCGACTTGCTTTACTCTCATATTACAACACTTTTCACCTATTTTTTTAATTATTTTTATTAATCTTCAAGTTAAACTTGATTTATAACAATTATATTTTTTTCACTGTAAATAAATCATGTCTTAAGACCAACAAGTGAAGTGGAGCTAAACATGTGCTTTAGTTTAATCCCATTTTTTTATTTCACTCATAAACTCCACTTTGACTCCTATAATAAACAAATCAAAGGAAGAGACGGTAATTTTCCTGCTTATCCATCTTTGTTTTACTCTGATTTCATTTCACATATTTATTTTCTTGTGGTGCATCTTGCCGTGTTTCTGGTACCAAAACAGGAACTCGGCTGTGCTTTATGTCACTGAGTCAGCCTCAGTATGTTCAATATTGAAGTAAAACTCGTTAATTATTGTGATCATTTTCTCCATCCCAGTGAACTCCACTTTGAGTTGAAGTGTGACTGCATTCATGAGACCGTGTCTCAAGTTGTGAATAGAAAACAGAGTGATCTTAAAAAAAAAAAGAAGCAATGTATCATATCTCTGTTTAGTTTCATCATGTAAACTGTATGTTTTCTACACTATGATCTTGTATCAGAAATACTGGTGTTCATGTGGGGCTGTTTCAAACTGTTTGTGCTGCACACTATCTAGTTGGATTTGGCTACTTACATTGCTCAGTATTTTTTAACTTGCATCTTTAGTATTTGCCAAAAAAAAAAAGAAATACTACTCAATGTGACCCTGACCATGTTTTTGTCCATGTAAATATAATAAAACATTTTTATGAAAATAACTGTTTGGTTGAAAATCTGTTCTCGTTAAATCTGTTCTTGTTGCATCTTTTCCATGTGCATGGTTCACTTTAGCAATCCACAGTCTAAAAACATGACAGGTTAATTGAGGTATCTAGATTGAGCTAAGATGTGTGCAATTATTTGTTGATGAGTGGCTTTTCAGTCCAGGCTTTATTTCCCTTTGGAGGCTGTAAATATACTTGCATATAATTGTTTGAGTAGATCATTTTCTAAAAAGATATCAGGAAGAGATTTGTAGAAATCCACAATTCTGATCCGTGGGTTAAATATCCAGACGTCTAAACCTGTAAGGTTCATATGATGCTATAAAAAGAGGCAGTGTATTTTAGCCTCAGTTAGCTTAATTGTTTCTGAATCTGGAACTATGACAAATGTAAGTTAGGCTTAAAAAAAGCTTAAAGGCTTAGTGTAATTCATAAGATATGCTAATCCTTATTATTCTGGCAAATGGTTTATGAGAGAAGAAGTTCTGCTTGATTTAGGTTAGAGAAAACTGATCCAGGTCTCAGACATCCTCAGGTCATCCACCTGTAGTAGAAATTGTTTCCATTTGAATGGAGTGACTGCAACATGTACAGTAGTGAAATATTTACGGGTTTCACTGCTACAGGCAGAAAAACTTCCACTGTAACCCTGGGTTTACCAAGTCTATGGCTTAGGTCATTAGGGAGGATGATGTAAAGCAGGCATGTCAGGAGTTGGTCCTCAAAGCTGCTGAAGTGTAGGAACATTGGAAACCTGCTCCAATTGCCTCAGGTTTGAAGAAGGCATTTTTCCAGAAGGCATGTTTCAGCTCCAATGATGCTCAATAGGATTTATCGAAGGCCATGTCAGGAAAGTCCTATGTTCTCCTGTTGGCTGTTTTTAGCTGTGAGTTTTAGGCCATTATCCTGTTGCAGACCCATGACCTAAGACTGAGAACAAGCTTTCCGATACTGGGCAGCAGATTTGTCTTTAGAACCCCTTGATAGTCTTAGGATTTCATGGGACCCTGCAGAGGATGAAGACACCCAGTGTCGATGAAGCAAAGCATGCTACAGAGCATAACATAGCCTCCTCCATGTTTCATACTAGGGACAGTGTTATTTTCTTGATATGCATAGTTTTTCCTTTTGTGCAAAAAGTTAAGTTTTTGTCTTCTCTGCCCATAGGACATTATCCCAGAAACTTTGTGGCTTATCAACATGTAGTTTTGCAAATTCCAGTCTGTTTTTTTTAACATACGTTTTCAACAATATGGTGTACTATGTGGTTGTTTTCCAAAGCTTGACATCACTCTGACTTAAAAAAAAAAAAGCAACAGATAAAACAAACTTTTAAAATATCTGTACAAAAACAGATGAACCTTTTGAACAGCTTGATATAATGAGATGCACCAACATTAGTTTTGTGTCATTGGAATTACTAGTGTGAATTTATCATTTTCTTTAATGGGAGGGTATGTAAACTTTTGAGAACAACTGTACTTTGCATTTTAAGAAGCTTTGTTATGTTTAGGGGGACATGCTTACTTCCACACACATGATAAATGAGCTTAGCCTTAGACACATCATATTCAGCAAAGAATTCTGCCCCATTTTTATTGTTCAAAAGTGTTTTACCCTCTACTGTGTGTGAAATATTCATTTTTGAAAACATGTATTTCAGGAATTTATTAGATATAGTCTAAAGCGTCCTGAAAAACATTTTTTTTTTCCTGTCACGAAGAGCACAGTTTCAATCAGAGCTTCAACCTTACTGCAGCTTGCTCCATTAGAGTGAGAGAACGGTGAAGGACAGATTCATCGGGGTGACTGAGTTTGGAAATGCGTTAATGATTTCTGAGGTGCAGCTTAGCTTGAGCATTCATACAAGTTAGCTGGTGTTTAAAAAAACAGAGAGGTGTTAAGTAAATTGAGAAACTTATCATTTCATTTTTTTTTCATTTCAGGAATTATTTGATTTCTCCTGTCCAGCTAATTGATTGCATAATTAGTTTAACAGCTGGCCTCTTTCTTTATACATATTCTATAAACATTGAAGCAAAAAAGATAGAGTCAAACTTCTATTTTTATTCTGTTCTTATTTTTGCATTTTGTGTATTATGTGTATGTGTAAATCAGAAGCTACATGATGATGTATGAAACTATCCAGAAGTGCTAGGGAGGGTTGATGATGATAAACATGTGCAAGGCTACACTAAAATAAAGCCTCCTTTTATTGTTATAGTCTGATAAAGGAAGGATTTTATCCAAAAAACAAATGACAATAGAGAACTTTAAAGTTTTACTGCATTTTTAAAGCTGTATACTTCTCTTTGTTTTAAAATATATAATTTTCCTCCCCTGCACCGAGGGCTCTGTTATTAATTAGGAAGGTATTTCTCCTAAATCACAGTGCATGAATAAGTGACATTTAATCATGGCACTTAGTGACAAATTACCGGTCATTTTGATATCTTGGGGTAATATTCTAGATTACAACCAACTCTGAAACAACAGTTTCAGGTTATGGCCCACAAAATATGATCTTTATAGAATCCATTGCTGATTAAAGTACAGTAAACCAGATTCACTTTCAAGCCAATGTAAAAGGGTCTTTAGTAAGATTAAACTTTGTACATGTACGCCACTCTTATCTACTCATGATTTTATTATCAACACGTACAAAAGGTGTTAAAATAGGGGGTAATTATCACATAATTAATAATTATTATAACATAATTATATATCAATATTTTTTATGTGGATAATCTTAAGACCCACAACCTTTTCATTTTATGGTCCCAGTTTTGGGAACCCCTTTCCTAGAGGAAACAAAAAGCTTTAGTGGAAGGATAAGATGAAATCAAATCCAGCGTCTTTTAGACAAGAGAGAAAACAAATTCTGGGTGCAATTAAAGTTCGAAATTAATCTTAAAAGGCTTTTTGTTTTCATGAGATTGTGTGTAGAGCTAATGAACAGCTTAACCACAGAGCAAAAACAATAAATGAAAAACAACTCAAAAGGAAAGCAAATTCGGCCTCTGCTGCTTTTAAAAGTCAAGTATGTACCAGTCAGAGCTATCTTGATGTCTGCTACAAAACATTTTTTAAGCTCTTTATAATCAAATTCCTGATTAGCTTTGGCTTTTAAAGGCCAATGAAATTAACAGAGAGAAACGACCCTAAATCACACACCCCCAACACTAAACCAGCTCTCTCAGCAGGGCTTAATTAGCTGGTATATGGATTCTATGGAGCATTTGGTCCTGGGGATAATTATAGCCTGGCTTACAACTGGTAAACCAGGTTTCTGGTTGTTTGTAGCTAAAAATATCTGGTTGTAGTGGATGACGAAGTACTCGAAAATAGTACTTGAGTGAAAGTATTAATACTCATTGTCAAATCTTACTCAACTGCAAGTATAAGTTACTTGATCAATAATTTACTCAACATATTGAAGTACCTATTTTTGAAAATACTTAAGTATTCAAAAGTACATGCACTTTAAAGTACTAACGTATTTAGAAATACAAATTACATTTTTTATAGAACCTAGAACATTTTTTTTAGAACCTTGTGACTTTATTATCACTGTTTATTGATTATTATTTTTTTTTTTTAAACAACAAAAAGAAAAAAAACAGTGTCTTGATTCTCCTCAAACTTTCACCAGAGAATAAAGGTTTACGGTAAAATCTATTACCACAAAGAAACAACTCTGCTTTAAGAACTCATCCTCCTGAACAACCCTAGCCACATTGCCAAGTTGTTCAGGAGCCGACAAACACCTTTATAAAATTGATGAACTACAAATAAAGTCTGCCCTGGGTTTTGTACATTTATGAAACATAATTAAATCTCTAAAACAGCAGTGCCCAAAGTCAAGGCTGCTGTCTTACATGTCGAAATTTCATTTTAAGAAAGAAAGAGGTTACAAAACTAAGCTGATCCAAAAGGAACAAGTAACTAACAGCTTCCTAGAAATGGAGAGGAGTAGAAAGTACAATATTAGACTTGGAAATGTACTGAGGTGAAAGTTATAAGTACCCCCTGAAAATGACTCAAGTAAAGTAAAAATACTAACAAAACAAATGGTGGTACAATACTATAAAAAACTACTTATGTACAGTTATCATGTAAATGTACTTTGTTACTTTCCTCCACTGCTGGTTAATGACTAATCTCTGGTTCACCACAGATGGGAGTTTCTCTGTTACCTTTAGAGACAGTTTATATTTTGTTCAGGGTTCCTCTATTCTGATCTAGAAGGTCAGGTGTCCTGCACTTTGCTATCTGTCGCTACTTCAACACAACACAGTCAAATAATTAGGTTATTAGCAGGATTCTGGAAAACTGGACTGCATGTTGAGAAGATAATTTATCCATTTGATTCAGGTGTGGAAGCAGAGACATGGCTAAAAGGTGCTGGACCATAATTAAGGAAGCTTGCATAGCTCATCAGTTAAGCGGTCCATCAGGAATCCCTTTTTGGATCTTTTATGCTGTCCTTGCAATCTATTTTGACCATATTTTGTTAATTGTTTTGCTGATGCAGTAAAACACAGAGGCCACAGCAATATTTTCTGAGCTCTTATGAACAAGAGAGTCATTTGATAATTTAAGTATTTAATGTATATATATATTTTTTTTAGTTGTGAAGAATCTTTTTTTTGTGATAACTGGCTGCTTTTTTATTTGGATTAAGAGATGGTAAATGTTGTCAAATGGAGGTTTTCATTGGCTTCATAAAACTTAAAAAATATTTGGCTCTGTTTTCTTACCTTGGGTCCTAAACCTATTGTGCTTTATATGTCAGTGTAGTTTAATTCCCCTGCTTTATTTAGCTTATTTAGATTAAAGCAGGCCGTGTGAATCTCCGGTTTCGCAATATTTATACTATTTACTTTTTCCTCCATTTCCACATTGATTTTAAACATGTATCAAATTTTATGAATTTACATGATTTTTGGTGTGAACCTCTTAGCATTAAAACACATATTCTGTTTCTCTTTTTGCAAAATCCAGATTAAGATACAGGGCTGATTGAGCTTTTTTAGTAGCTGCATAGTTTAGTTGAGCATAGAAACATTTAAGAGGCTCTGAAAAAGACTGAAAAGGACTCTTTGTCCTTCAACTTGAATGCAATGTTAGACCTTGAATAAATATTATGCTCGTTCTTGGGCTAAAGTGTCTGCATTGTCAATTCACTCCAGCAATTTATGTTTTATACATTTCTATAGTGTTTGAATGTCTTGTTTGGGCAAATTCTGAATCATTATCTTTCAACTGTTGTTTTAAATAATATTCTAACTAGCAATATTAAGGTATTTTAAATCATGTTGCTGAAAGTAAACTCAGTATCTCTTCGAATCTCTTCGAAATCAGCGTGAAAAAAATTATTATGATAATTTGCTATATGGAAGTTCGATGTTTTTATGTAATCTATGGTTACAAAAAGATCACTCTACTTTTAGTAAAACTGAAAAGATTGATAGAAGCTGATCGATAAATTCATAGTTTTCTCATGAGGCCTAATTAGAGACAATAATTTGAACCTAGTTCTTCACAGTTTTTGAAATGTTAGAATAAGCAAAGTGTTAAATAATTAAACAAATGAATCATAAACTTAACAAATCTAAAATGACTCACAAAGATGAACAACTAGTTATTCTACAAACTACCTGTTAAGAAAATGTTCTTTTATCAGGGAGAAAGAACTCGGACTATGACAACTAAAACTAATAGTGAAAATATTTTTAAAAGTTTGATAGATGATAGAATTTTATGAATTTCTACAGCAATAGCTCACCCTAGTTGCACATTAAGGCTTTTTGATTTAATTATGACGCCTGCTTGCCTATTATTCTTTGATTCTTTGATTTACCCTTTTTTGTGTTTGTTAGTAAATAAATTCCTTATGTATTTACCTGTAGAAAACTACTTGACTGGAGGTAGATTATTATGCAGGTGCGCTATGAGAAAACAAGGAGGTAATGGAGCCAAACAGGTCGGTCATTCTCCAGCAGGTGGTTTAAATTAAAAAGGGAAAACTCCCTTTGTGATGCTCAGCACATGTCCAAATTGGGAAAAGGAAAATGAAAATCTTTTAAAATTATTTTGTAGAAAGAGAGAAATGTGGTTCCACATATTAGGAAAAACTTCCATTGCAGCTAAAACTTGTGGCTATGTAGCGTAATTTACTCTGATACATTTTTAATTCCTGTATTTCTCTTTTTACCTCAGTCAAGGAGGTTCTGTTGTTTAGAAAATCTGTCTGTCTGTCTGTCTGTCTGTCTGTCTGTCTGTCTGTCTGTCTGTCTGTCTGTGTAGAGGATAACTCAAAAATGTATTGATGGAATTAACTAAATCTTTACCAGAAGTGTCCCTCGTGCCAAGGAACAATCCATTTAAGTTTGGTGATGATCCAGATCCTGTATCAATCTGGATACAGGATTAAAAAAAAACAAAAAAAACATTGTGAGATAAGAATATTTAGCTGAAGAAGCAGATCCCCCCTAAACCAAAGGGTGGCAGCAGTGACTATTGACAGCCTCAGCATTAGACTCAAAAAGGTATTTTACTGAAGTCAAAAATCTAAGAAAAGGAAACATTGTTAGTTTGTTAGCAGGATCAATTGAAAACTTGGGATTTTATAGAAATTGTTAAAATTTGGTAATGATTAAGATCATGCGCAAGTTTTAGCTTTAGGCGTAAGTCACAATAAGGAGCAAAATTATCTGCTTGGCGGAGGTCTTGGCTTTCCAATTGCTCTATTTTTATTTCTAAAATAGATGTCAAAGGGGGTTCTTTCACCTTGCACTTGACTGCATACTTTTAATAACAATCAGATCAAGTTAAAAGGTATCTAAAGGTCAGTCCTTTGAAAACTGATCTAATTATTGATGTCATGATGGCATTGGTAAATATTGAGATGTTTTTCAGAAATACCAAATTATTATATTATATTATATTATATTATATTATATTATATTATATTATATTATATTATATTATATTATATTATATTATATTATATTATATTATATTATATTATATTATATTATATTATATTATATTATATTATATTATATTATATTATATTATATTATATTATGAATAGTTTATCTCCATGCTTTGCTATTTTATGGCACTTACCTGTAGAGCTAAGAAAAGCTATCTGCAGTCACCAGCTTAGCAATTTAGCACTCCTTATTGGTGATCTTAGTAGAACTACAGTAGATCTTACTGTAGACACAAGTTACTTCATTGACCATTTTTTTACTACAGCTAAAAGTCCAATGAAGGAATTCAAAGCGATGTTTTGACACATTTAAGTAATCCAGGTAAAGAAATTAAGAAAATTTGTGTAAGTTTTCTGGACAGGTTCTTTTTTGTCAATAAAGAAGAAACTAAAGGGAGCTCTTCCTATTGAAATTCTGTATGGGTTTATGGTCTTGGAGCGAGGCTTTGCTCGTCACACATCTTGTTTTGGTCTACAGCCAGTGCTTGAAAGTATTGTGCAGGATTTTCGCGATTTTTAAAAAAAAGACTTGCCCTCTCCACTTAAAAAAAAAAAAAATGCACATGCACACCCCTGTAGTCACTCGAGAGAGTTAACGCCTATTGAATGCATGACAGAGCATGCACGTTGCTGTTCTATTACTTCATACAAGCTTACTGTGTCTAAACGTCTACCCTAAACCCTAAATACCTCAATCACTATATAGAGTGGGGACTATAGTGAACTCAGTTAACTTACTGTTCTGACAAATGATCACTGCTTTTAGCTCTCTGTTGGCACGCAACTCCTCCTTCAGTGCGCGGTGACTGTGTCATCTTTGTTATTAGTCACCGCAGTTGGGTAGTGACAGCCTATGGGGACAGTGGGCCGCTTTGACAGCAAATCCCATAATGCTTTGTGAGGAGAGCTCTCCACTATATCTGCCTCTTCTGAGGCCTTTCTTTTCTTCTCATAAACTTCGTACACACTTTTTCCCTGGCCCTCCACCATTTTCAAAGAACTGTGGTAAGAGAGGTGAGCTTCAATGACCGACTGAAACCGTAACACGACAGACATATATAGATGTATACGCCTGAAAGGGAGCATATGGAGAAAAAGATTTCTAATGGGGTGAGCACCTAGGAAGGCCTTACTTAAACATATCACCATAATGATCGCCCTTTAAATGCTGCAGCCTACATGACTTTTGATGAAGATGCCTATGTGTTTATGATCAAACTGGACCTATCTTGTGATGTTATGTTATTATAATGAGCAGAGCCATAAAGCTCAGTAGGAGAATTAGAAAATGAAGGTACAGCAAGTCAAAATCTTGAAATGTTTCCCAATTTATTTCACCAAAAATATTAAGGAATTTTTGGTGAAAAAAGGGACCCAACATGGTACAGTAACAGCTATTTAAAAGTTCCCCTTCAGGCCAAAAGCCATGTCCTCTAGTTTTCAGCCAAGTTCAGCCAATCATAAATGCCAGCCAGTCAAGGACCCATCATGGAAACAGGGGAACTTTTAAACCACTACTACTGTATAAGCAAGATGTACACAGCAGAATTTGATCCAGTGATCAGAACCAGTTATGCATCTGATTCAAAGCTATAGACATCATACAAGTTTTAGCCTTTAGTCATTTTTTGTCCAACACAATGCAGACAGCCTATGGGCATTAGTTCATGATGTTATTAGTTTCTAGAAATCCAGTAAACAGAACCAGTATTCCCACTGCCTGCTTCGTCATGCCAGCTTAACAGTTATTACTAGAAGTCATGTAACTAATAGAATATTATAAGAAATGACCTAGCTCCAATATTTGCTGTTACTTAGCACCACACTCAATCTGTCATTTCAGTGGAGCCTCCTGTATGATAATAGTGTTGTTCTTATCAAATGTCAGCCCTGCTTTAATGTCGACATGTTCTCGCCTGATTCCTGATCTCCCTGATCACACATGTAGCCACATGCTGACTCCCTCTTCCCTCCCCCGGAGTCTCTCCAAGGTGCCAGGGGCTGTGACAACGGGTGCTAGTGCAGACATCAGGGAACAGTTGGCATACCATCACACCAGGCTGCATGCCCAGATAGTAATACTGACAAGCCAGGAGCGCACCCATTGCCTAAGGTCTGAACTCTCCAGAATGCATATGATGTAATTTTGTCACCTGTTGTGCACTTCCCTTTACACATCTATCAGTAGTTACTACTATTCTCAGCTCTTAGCAATTGCTTTTGTTGTTAAGACATAATTACACACATATCTTTAACTGTGGCTCTGTCTTTTGTCTCTGAGTCTGGCTGTATTTGAGACAAAACAAAGAAAAGGATCTATACGCTTAAAGCCATGAAAAGGTCTAACAGACTTATTTTCTTTTCACTCACCAATAAACTGTGTAAATACATACTACAGCCTCCAAATTGTTTCACTAATTACTAGAGAAAAGGTTAACTGCCCCTACCCCCCACCCCTTTTCCCGCCTCCTTGTTAAATACTGAATTAAATGTGATAAGCCACATTTAGCCAGGTTCAGTTTCACTAACCACAATAAGCTCCACATTTTTTTATTCAGGAAATCAATTAAAAAGGACCAGTATGACAACATGAAGTAGGCACAACTTTCCAAAGGGGTTGCAGAGGAACTTTCAGAATTGGGGAACCAGTGAACCATGAGGGCTCATTTTAACAGCAAAAGAGAGAACTTAGAGTATTGTACTGGCCACTACAAATTAGTGCTGTAAGAGAAAAGTAATGATTAATCTAAGAGGTAAGAAAAGAACGCTGAACATCATCTAAAGGACCAAAGGGCACACTAGTGAAGGGACAAAAACTGCATTTTCCAAACAGCTCAAAACTCCAATGGTTTCAATGTGGAAACAATTGCTGATCAGAGAAAATACTTTTGGAAAGATGTTCTGTGGACTGAGACAAAATTTGAAGTTTTTAGATGGTTAGCAGAGATGGAAATTATGAGTGGCAAAAGGTATTCATCCATTTAAAGTAAGAGTTTTTCAAATAGCAGATTTTGTCAATTGTTAGAGACCTTAGAGCTAAAGTTTTTCATTTATACCAACCTCAGAAAATACATGTTGATGCAGTTTTGCTACTTGCTACTACATACCTATTCCTACAATGAAAAGGCTATTTTTATGAAAGGGCACAGAGTGATAATGCATTATTCATAGAAACATATATATATATACAGTATATATATATATATATATATATATATATATATATATATATATATATATATATATATATATATATATATATATATATATATATATATATATATATATATATATATATATATATATATAAACATATTCAAAAACCAAGTATGAAAACTCTCTTTGAAACAGTCTTCCTCCTCTTTTTGATGTTATTATTACAGGACCTTCCTGAGAAAAACCTTGAAACTTTGTCTGTATTCCTATTGGCTAATAAACAAATGCACTTGACTCTTTTGTGTTGCTAAGCAACGGAAGCCAGTCCCTGTTTTTTTATATATGAAAAACCAGGATGCTGCCAATCTGGAGACTTGCGGGGTGCAGTGTGCAGGAGAAGCTGCTGTGATGCATTTCTAATTCCATCCTTGCAAGCTTTTATTGGTATAAAGAGCTGAAGACACTGGCAGGGGTCAGCCTCATAGAGGGACTGCTTTAAGCCACCAGTGTCATTGGAGATTAAGACCTTTTATTGTTTATATGTTACCTCTGTTTGACTCCTGATAGCTTTTGAATTCAATAAAGCTACACCATTTATTTGTGATTTATTAGGTTCTAATAGAAGTACATGATGTCTGGTCGGTAAAAGCAGGATTGGGACCATGTTCATTAAGAATAACAAAGACTGGGATACTGTCAGCTCAGTCATGCAGGTTTCCTGGTAACGAGCAAAGATAAGTATATGCAGTATGTTTTTTTTTTTTTTTGCTGGGTTTATCTTTTCAAATTAATCTGTATAGTCTCAAACCAAAGCTGATATAGGAATTATGATTTTGTCCATGTCTACTGTGCTTCTGTTGCCTTTTGATACTCAATAGCCTTTTGTTGGACTTACACATTATGTATTCTTGCAAAGCAGGAGGAGAAAACACCTTTTAACTCCACCAGGTGCCTAATGTAAACTATTTTTTCTCTTCATTAGGCAGATTTCTTTACATTGTGTAAGATTAAATAAGATTAGATGCTGATTCTGTTTATTTTGAGCAGGGAGCAGGACTAGTGTGCGCTGCATTATCCTGCTTAGTCTTCAGCAGGTATCTTGTGTTTGCTCAAGGCTGTTTACCAATATTTATATGAGCTTACCAGAGGTCTGCAAACTGAAGACTGACTTTGAGGACAAATAAAGGGTAGAAAACAAGGTGCAAGACTCATTATATATGTTTCATTGCTTTTTGCTGTCTCTCTGTATATATTAATGGTTAACTTATCATGTCCCTGAGTTTCTAACTTGCTCAATAATGTGCATTCACACATTCTGATCTGCTCTTGTGGTTAAACCTGAAATTTAGCTAAACGTTTATTTGATAATTTCCTACTTTGAAAAAGCGAAGGTAAGTTACCAAGGCTGATTTTTCCATTTACAATAAGCTATGCTATTTATATTTGATCTATAGTAATAATATAAGTGATGCATAAAGGCAACAAATGGCTATAGCTTAGGCTGCCATCAAATAACATGCCTGATTGCACTTTTAAAGTACCTTACACTCATGTCTCCTCTGATCATCCTGTCATGATGGTGTTTGTGCTGAAGAGAAAAACTTCTGGAACACATGTAAGATTTTTAAAGGTTTATTTTACTTTATAATGGAGTTAGAATATATGTTTATAGGCAGTTCGTGTTATGATATATCAGAAATAATTTCAGGAAAATCTGTTATAAAGGTATGCACTCTGGAAATGGGAGGAATACAATAGCACAAAGCTGCTTCCCTTCTTTTTTTTTCAAGGCACTTTATGACATAATTACAGTTTTTCCCTGAGCAGCTTTCACCACACGATTCAGTACCATGCCTAAATTATGCTTTTTGATTGCAATTTTGCCGGTAATTAACATTACTGAGCGCTGGTTCGCACAGAGACTGAATCAGAGCGTTTTAGGGGGATTTTAAAGGGCAGCAAGCTGGTGAACAAACTGGAAATCTTGTCATTAACGTCAGCACCATCTGTGCATGCAGGGGTGCAAAGGTGATGCATGCTGAAGGGCACTTGCTTGTGCTGAGAGGTAGACTGGGACTTGTTGTTCTTTGATGAGTGTCACAACAAAATCACTAGTCTTCCACTCAGCATCACCAATACTTCATCCCAGCTTCGACTGCATCCACAACGTTGTGCATCAGTCTGAAAGAAAAAAAAAGAAAATTGAAAACTTCAAACTGCTTTCTGATTGGGGTCCTGGTCCTTAATTTGTGCCATGGAGTGAAATTATGAATTAGAGGCATTTGCTGCACACAGCATGTGTCACTGTTCCTGCAGAGCATGAGCTCCCATCGTGTCAGGTTGTGAACTTTAGTCACCGATGGAAACGGTACATGCAATCCCCATCTCTGCTCTTTCCTCAACCTATTTCTCTCTGAAGCCTGTTGACATTCCATCCTTCCTTTGTTGTTTTAATGCCAACCTTTCAGCTCCTCTCAGAAGAGTGAGATAGGAGGGGTGCTGGGGTTGCGCAGAGGGGTAGGGGGACACAGAAAAAGAGAATGAGGATCACAGCACAGAAATCTTACACTGTGCACAACTAAAAGCTTACGGAGGGGGGTTTTGTGTGTTCCTCTGTCTAATAGGACACATTTGGAGTAAAAGAGAGAGAACAGACGTGGAGAATGTCCTGCATCCCCAGTATGTGTTTGAGCTGGTAGCTATGCAACAAGACTGGGAGCGAGTAGGAGTGGGGGGATGGGAAGATAGGGACCAGTTTAGTGAGAGGAAGGAAGTGAGGCAAGAGGGTAAAAGGGGAGGAGGGTCTTTGAGTGCAAACTAGGAAAAAAAAGGACAATTCGTACTAATAGGAAAACCTGTTACAGATAATCATTAACAAACTTAATTTTTTCAGTGTCGATTTAAAGTAAATTAGGCAACTTCCTCTAAAGAATAAAAAGACCTGCTCAAAAGCATCAATTCAAATGCTAAGTACAAAAATCAATGGATGTGGTGGTGTGATCAGCAATAAGCTTAAACATTGAGGGAAAAAAAGAAGCTGTTATTTCCCTCCGATCGGCAGGTTGGAGGGAGTGGAATGATTGGCCACAGACGTGGGAGCTGTCCAGTGTCTCGGTGCTGAATGACGCCCTACTATTCCTCCATCTCCTCCTCAGCTCTTCGCCTAGGCCCAGGAAGAAAAGAAAAAACATGCCACCTGTTGCTGCACCCAACTTTTCTCTCAGGAGGCTAAAAAAAAAAGCCAAAACACATCTGATATCTGGAATATAAAATCTGTCATCGTTACAAAGTGTATAAATGTTCGGTTTCGCCTTTTTTTCTGCTTTCTTTTCCTTTTCTTCTCGGTCTCAAATCACAGCTACACGTGACGACATGATAAACACTTATTTTTTTCCTTCAGGCGAGGCTAAAGGAAGAGGGGAAAGGCTGTCATTTTACATCCACGTTAGAACCTTTCAGCATTTTTCTTTTTTTCTTTTGATAAACAGATTTTATTTGCGTTTAATCGAAAATAAAAAAAATAAAAAAAGCTTGTCTTTAAAGCGCCAACATTCTGCAAAAGAAGCAAACCAGACTGTTTCTGTTTTATAAATCATAATACAGTGTATCAAATACTCACCGATTAATTATTCCGACGAACCTGAGCATCCGAGGCCTGTGCTGTTTTACTGTTTGCGTTTTTTCCCCCCAGCTTTTCTTTCTTACAGCCACAGTCTAAGCCCTCCCATCCGAGCTCCACGTAATGGTTATCGTGATGTTACTGGGTAAGCTGGAGGAAGATGGATCAGCCGTGTTTATATACGTCTGCTGCCCGGAGGAGACAAGGAGGAGGTGGGACGATGCGGAGTGACGACTGAGAGAGGAGACCAATTGACGTGACTTTTATTTATTTCTTTATTTTTATTTTTTTTAGACGACGTTAAGGGTGTGGCCCGAACCGGTAGCCAAATCACATTTTATGAAGGTTATATCTATGAATAAAACATATGTCAAATGAGGCAGGATTTCTATGGAGGATGTTGATATTGCCAATATACTGTTTCTATTTCAGGAGGTTATTTTTATTTTAATTTATTTTTTTTGTTCCTGTAGGTCTGAGTTAGTGTAATATCATTGCTATGATTTTAGCTGGTAATTGATTCTGGTGAAGAAATAATGAATAAATAATATAAAAATAACACAAAGGCAACAATGCCTGACTCTGAGTTCAGTTTAAGTCCAGCTGTTTTGGCCTCAAGGGTTTGTTGAAGAATCATAATGAACAAGACGCTTCATGAAGACAAAAAAACACAGCAGAGAAATAAGGCAAAAAGTTGTATTGATATTTTAAGGAGAGTTTGTTATGAAAGGTCATAAGGTTTGCTGCATCGTAATACAAATGGATAATTATGTAAAAACAACAATAACAACAAATCTACTTAAAGGCACAGGATGTTGAACCCAGGGAGAACCCTGGCATAGAATGGGCAGAGAATGTGTAGGCAAACAGGAGGATGTAGGAGAGAATAATGACATTCAATGAGGTTGCCTATATACTGAGGGAGGTGTAGAGATAAGTCAACCAAACTAAGAGATTTATCGATGCAGCTGAGCTGAGCTGAAACACAAAGAAACTATCAATAAAGGAGAACAGAGAGAAAAAGAAATGTTTCTAAAATGAACACAGAAATAAAAGAGCAAAACTTTAAGTATATAACAAAGAATTGATTAAATCATAAAAGACAAATCACCCAAACACCTTACGATTGTGACAATATCCCAAATGTTGAACATCTCAGAGTCCTAATCAACCAAGACAAGAGGACTATTAATCAGATAGAACAGAAGTTGTCATCTTTGGACCAGAATCTTTAAGAGAAATTGCTCCTTTAGAGCCGCAGAGATCCACAGTTCAAGGAGAGAAATCAGCTAACGGGACAAATACTGGTTTCATGCTCCTTCATCTGGCCTTTAAAGAATCTTAAAATATATGTAGCTGTTGAAAAAGAAAACCCATAAGATGAGCAATTTAAAGTTTGCGAAGGACACAGCAAGCATGACTGAGAAGAAACTAATGAGACTAGAGCTGAACCTTTGCACTGAGATTATAAATGCTTTGTGTTGAAGGAAAACTACCACTTTAGATAAAAATTAACAAACCAACTCCACGGTAAAATGCAGTGGTGACAGCTTAATGCTCGGAGCTTGATTTTCTTTAGTATAGAAAAGGAGAATGGTAAATAAATAGTGGTTAAAGCAGTGTGCTTGTGATCTGAGAAGGTTGCAAATACCAGTTTGATCCCCACAGCCTCCACTCTGGTTCCCTGAGCAAAACCCGTAACCTGATTGCTCTCCAAGCGCTAAACAGTGGGAGCCCACCGCTCCCCAAGGGGATGGGTTAAGATGCAGAAGTGAATTTCTCCATTGTGAGATCAAGGATGTTACATTTTAGTTAAATTTTATATTATTAAAAAAAGAGCTAATCATAGTCCAAATCTGGAAGAAAGCCTGTTTTTTTTGTTTACAAAGATGTGAGACTTATGAGTGTTTATCTTCCAGACAAATGGTAAGAAAAAACATACAGCCAAAGCTCCTACTGAATAAATCAATATTCCTATTGAAATAAAGTACTTTCATGAAACAAGTAGTCTAGTTAAGGTCCAGGCTCAAACGTAAGTCATTCAATATGTAAGAAACAGGTGAATACAAGGCAACTAGGTTATCATAATAAATACTTTTGGATGATCTTTCATACAAAGTCCCAATAACATACATATAAAATATTGGTTGTAAAATGTTAAAATTTGAAAAATGTAAATCAATATAAATATCTTTTTAGGGTACTGGGGCTACTTAAATGAAAATAAGGTCTGGGATAAAGTTTAAAGATAAAATGTGCAATCTGTTGAGGAGAACAGGGGACCTCTAAGTTAGTTTTGATTTACGACAAAGCAGATAAATGTGTTGCCCTTGGCTCAAACCACACAAAAACAGTCACTACACTGCACTTTTATAAAGCTAGTAAAAGATTATAAAACTGTAGTGAGACTTTTTTCATTGGAAATATGACAAAAATGTTGCTTGAAAGAATTTACAGAACTATTTATAATGGAGGAATTTAATTTGAAGCTGTGCATCCTCTTCTATTATGCCCTGACAGTCTACAGGTACTTCATAACATTAAATAAGCAATATATTTAAAGTGAACGTTTTTTACTTTTGAGAGAAAATTGAGTTCCAGGAGAGTAACTACATTAAAAGGATAGAGTTTTCATAAATAACCAAATGCATGATTTCTATTATGACTGCTCCTTACTCAGCCCAGCTGGAGCTAAAAAGGAAACTTAAAGAGATACAAAAAAAACAAAAACAAAAAAAAACTAAATACAAATTAAAAATTTCATGCTTTTTCTTTTTTAAATTCTGAATGTTATTTTTTAACCTGACTCCGCCAGATGGATTTGCTCCGCATATCCATCTGGAAACCTTCCGTTGAAGTAATTTTGGGAAGGGGCGAAAATACTGGTTAGCTGATTGGCCTATATTGGTGATAGACGAGCCAAATAAACCAATCAGATCAACGAAGCATATGACGTACTAACAGAGCGACGACGAAGAGGAGCCAATTGATAGATCAAACTCTTGTCGAGAGAAAAGCGAAAACATCTTTTCCTCTGAGAAAAGCCTCCAGAGCAGTGTTTACCTCTTCTTTCAGTGAAGAAATACTCTAATAAAACTTGCTCGATAGCCACTCTAACGCTAGTTTCATCGGCTGAAGCCGCCATGTTCTTTAGACTGAACTGTTGTGCTTCTCGTTGCGTCACACCTCAACCCGCCTCAAAGCCAACGCTGATTGGACATTCGTTTGGTGAACGGCTCCAAATTTTCTCTAACGGAGAGTCTCCAGACTGATCTGCGAGTGAAACCTTGAAAGCTTGCGAGATCAGTATGGTCTCACGAGGCTAGTTATTTTTATGAAATAGTAAAATATGTCTTACCTAAGCTTGTGTGAAAAAGCAGTCACATCTATACAAAAACTGTAAAGACCATCAGAGGTCCTGAAGGGCTATAAATAAAAAAACACTTTCTAAGAACTATATGAAATTGTTCTTAGAAATCATGATAGTGAAGGTTCTGTCAAGTGTTTGACTTCTGGGAGCTGCTGCTTCCAAAAACCTCTATGGCTCAAATGTACAACCAGTGAATCTGTATCTAATGAAATAAAAAAAACAGGATTAACCTTTTTTCATATTAGGCTGAAACAGGCTTTCAGCATTAAAATCCAGTTTTAATTTGCTTTGCTATAATTCCAGATCGATGATGACCAAACACTAATTTCAAAGCTTTAAAAGAGAAATCGCAGAGTAAATAATCTATTTTTCTTATAATACATTTGCCATGGAAAAATATCACAGCCCCTTGGGTTTCACACTATGGTATATTGAAGCAGTTGGACTGGAATACATCCTCAGATACATTCATCTTAGCACCTTTACTGGCACATGCAGGGCAGTTTATAGCGTGTTTCTATCTAATGGCCAGACACAGTGAGGCCACAACAAACAGACTTCACCATCTTAAAACTGCTGCATTCTTACTATCATCACAGTGGTTTATATGGTCTTTACAGTAAACCTTCACATAATAATCACAACTCTTATCACAACAAACCAATGCTGAAATGTTTTTGAAAGACTTGCTGAACCATAGGCAGCACTTTTTACCATATTTGATTTATACCAGTTTGTTTAGCTCTTCAGTCGCTTTAAGAATGACGCAACATCAATTATGCTGTGCAACTGGACAAAAAAAGATGCGTTTTGCACAATATTTTACCAAACATTTAAAAAAATTAGCCATTTCTGTTTTTACTCTGGAACCTGTCACTGAAACAGAATTTGCATCTTTCTCATTAAAGGTTTGCAATCTAAATAAAAACAAACATCTACTTCATCACATAGGTTATTAACCCAGCCACAGGTGTGTTGACTTATTAACAGTTTCAGAAAGTTAAGTTTTATCGATAGATAGCTTTAAGATGGGCTGGTTCACATCACAAAATAAAGGCTATGATTATGAAAGAACATTGAGTGGAATTTTTCAAATTTTTTTTGAGCCAGAGAGTTAAAACTTTGCACAAACAGAGTTTTTCCAAATGGACAATGACTCCAAAGATATCAGATTAGTTAAAAAGAGGCTTAAGAACAACACATTCACAGCTTTGGAGTGGCCATTAAACAGCCCTGATCTCAATCCAACACAAGGTTTGTTGGAACAGGTGACAAAGTGTGTGACCAAGGCAACCTGTTGGGCTACCAACCAATGTCCTTGCTGATATTATTAGTTATTTTTAAGCTGCTGAATACTGCAGACAATTCAACCTTTTCCAAAATCAGCAGGGGTTACAGGTCTGGCAAAGTTTTAATGTTTTTTTGATCATTTCATGTGTTTAGGAGCAAATTCCACCTAATTTCTAGCTTTTAAGTTGTTGTTTATAAAGCTAAAACAAACTTTATTTCACTAAATGTTTAACACTAATATAATGTTATAATTTATGTTTCGTCATCCAAAGAGCAATTTAACGTGAGTACCCTCATGTCTGCTTTCTACTAGCTCAATCACAGAAGGTTGAGAATCATTTAAATAAAGGCTATTGGTTTTTAATTAAGCAAATCACTTAACAAAATATAATTTAACAAATGTTTCATTTACCTTTTGGATTTGCATTGTGAATTGATTTGAACAAATTCAAATTGTTCTAAATTAAAGGATAATTTGATTTCATTCTAGATTCTTTAAGATAAACTTTGGTTTTCAAAGATAAATACAAATAAATATATATACATGTGATATTTTGCACCCTTTTATTGATTATGGTTTGCAACCATGTGTTTTTCTTTTTCCTCTTTGTCTACATTGTAATTTAGTTAGAGTCTCTCCAGTTTGGTCAAGCATTTCTAACAAAAATAAATTTGACTTTAGGCTGAATGATTTTTGTTAATAAATTAACATTTTAAATGGAAGTTGGGAATTGATTCCATATGTGTGGAGAATGATCTATCTGACCATGAATTGAGCTTGATTCACATCTTTATCTGTTTTTCTAACACACAAAGGAGAGCGTGTTTTCACAGAACATTAAATAACAGGTAGAATATTAACATATTTGCCTCTCCTACTGGGATTAAATGTATCATAATTGCACAACAAGCCTAAAAACCTGATTACAGACCTGTTCTTTCAGGTTGAATGGGAAAGCTAGAACATTGTAGAAAAATAACTAGAACCAATGATCTGAGGAAAATTGACTAAATACAAAAACATCTAAATAAAAGGATCTGAAAAACATTATCCTCACTTTGTCATTTAGCAGACATAAAATGGGTAAAAATGACTAAATAGAATATATATCTGTCTCTGGATTTAAATGTAGATTCCAGAAAAACGTATAAAATGGTAAACCAATAGTATTTATTTCATTTGACTTACCGCAGTGGGCAAACATCCTTAGATTGAAGCCTGTATCAGGTGATGAAAGCTGCATTGCAATCGATCAATTCTGATCATCTTTTAATGGGATTATGTAATTAGAAAGTTGTGTATAACCTTAAGTTCCCCTCTGCTAGGGGTACGACTAGATGGTTAGTAGACTTTATAGACAATGAAGGAGTTAATTTACAAATTATACAGTTGGTTGGTGTCTGTACCCTGGCCTCCATATGGCAACAACAGGTTCAAAATTACAAACAAAACAGGGTTGAATGTCTTTTTATTTTATTTTTTTACAATTGTAATGTGAAAAACTATTTATACCCTAGAAATTCAATTAAACCTCTCATTGCATGTGACTAATCTTACCTCATCACCCATTGTGTACATTGAAAGTATTGCTTTTGTTGCTGAAATATATTGAAATTCTCCTGTGTTTCTGGTGTACATCCTTCAGAAGCATGGCTTAGCTTCTATTTTCTCTCACGTAATAAACATTAGCATATCGAGCTATTCAAATCCAAGCAGCAGAAATCATTTGAGCTCATTGCAGTTTTGAGGTAGTGAAAAAAAAACACACCCAACCCCCATTTTATTAGAGTAAGCAGAGCTGAGGTGATTGACATTTCTCTGTGTGTAAATAGGGCCTTTTCTGGGTTCTGTTTCTTTGGACAAAATGGCCAAATAAAGGAGCCTTGTTGCTGCAGCTAATACTGATCAGAGAAGCTTTGTTCCTTTGATATCACTCTCACCTAGTTATCAGGAACACACAAGAGCCGGGCTTAGAGGAACCTGGGGAAAGATCCTGTTCTCGTTGAGGGGCTTTGGTGGAATAATGCACATCACACTCTGGGTCTCTTGATGGGAACATCAGGAGGTAGGATTATTCATATTAGAGATCCCCCCTCTGTTTTCCCCACTGCTTTCAAGGCTTAATGTTAACATCTGCCTACCGTGATGAGGCATAGATGAGCAGGAAGACTGTGCTGAAAGTCCTCCATTCAGATGATTTATCTGATCACTATAATGGAGCAGGCATGTTATTTCGATATTATAATGGAGTACGAAAGGAAGAAAGGCTCCGGCTCTTTGGTGTCGATGGAAGCTGAGTCACCTGGGCCAAAACAACCAAAAAAAAAAAAAAACAACAAACAAAACACCTTTATTTCTCATTTCAAACTTACTCAGTTAATGAGCTTATTGATCATTGTTTCTTGGTAAATGTATTTTATTTACTTTACTGCAAAATCTATTTCTTATTTTTAAATTAAAACAAAAAGAGTGTAATTATTCGCTCATCATTTTGCATGTATTTGGGCTCTTCAGCTGTTGTTGATAAAATCCATTTGCTGTTTTTAATGGGTGGCAGTGAATTTGGATAAGCTGCAGGGCACCTGCAGAGGTGTGGGAGCATTTTAAGGCTGTGAACATTTATAATGTTTCATTCTCTGGGTCAAAACTAAGCTTGTGTGTGTGGGCTGTTCCAGGAATATGATGGAAATATACAAACTCCCAGGGAAAAAAAGAAGCTTTTTGGCTTGTATATGCTTTAATCTAAACAAATCTGAGCTCTGGTTAAAATGAAACTGGATAATCTATTAGAAAATGTTCATTATCCATTGGAGAGCAGAAAATCTCAATCTCAGGGAACATTTTCTTAATGGGCACGCTAAATCTAAACGTTGCCTTCAAGGTATTTTGTTTAAGGTTCAATGTTTGGGTGTGGGAGCAGATGTGGATTTAAATAGCTCCCTCTTGTGTTTCCTCTGGATTTGGCACACAAAGGGATTCTTCCACTTTAAAAGTGTTCAGATTAGAAATAAACAATGAAAAATACATGATAAATCAATCAAAATCAAACACTATATGGCACATTTTATGGTATAAACTAAACCTTGACTTGGATGTCTAAGTAGCAAAACTAAAATTACCCATTGACCACAGAAATAAAAACAATTTTTAAGTCTATATGACACAGTCCTGAAATTTGCATGCATGGTCACATGGATAGGTGAGGAAAGATTCCCCTAGTGTAACGTAACATACACTTTTAAAACCCCTTAAGCCCAGAGGGTCTTAGGAGCAAACTCTGCCTGAAATTACATATGAGAATTAAAGCAAGTACAGCTCCCAAACTATAAATTGGAAATACTTGTATTTTTATGACCAAAAGGCATTGAATAATATTTTCCAGGTGGAACCACTATTTTGAATGTCATCATATCTGATTTGTAGGTGACTTAACAAAGAAAAAAAATGAAAAATATTTAGTCTTGATAATTTTCTTTCCAAAATAAAACACTGCAAAACACCATGAACCCCCCGACATTATAGATCTACATCTTGCCTATAACTCAAGCAAATTTGGACTGAATAAGTTGAAGCATGTTTGTTCCACAAAGGTTTCATTGGGCAGTGTGCCAGGCAGAAATTTGATTTTGGCACAATGCCAAAGGTGAAAAAAAAAAAAAAAGTTTCCATTCATTAAAGGGAATCTGGCCAGACAAATATGCTGATTTACATTAATGGAGACCCTCTGCATAAGACAAAGCCTTTGCTTCTAAGATTTAGCTGTTGTTTCAATGAAATTTACCAATAATATCACCAAACTGAATAGAAAATAAGAATAATAGAGAAAGCTTATGTAACACATGCCGATTACATCACCTGAAATGGTCGCACCATTACCTCCTGAGTCTCTAGTTTCCAATGATGCCGGCCATTAGGGGGTGTGGCTAAAAATGAATACCTGCTGTTGCATTACTCCCACAGTCACAAATAATTTAAAATCTTTTTGTTTACACAGCTAAAATCATTTAGAAGCATGTTTTAGGCATTTTAAAGCCCTGTTTAAAAGGTGTGTGGATGAAACACCATGTGACTGTGTCTTGGCCTTTTCTAGAAATAGATAAACGTGAGCAGGTGTCAGTTGGGCCCATTACCGGGCCCGCCTGGCTGAAAGGGTTAAAACTAAGACAAAGCTTATGTATAAAAATAAAATAATATAAGGATGCATGAAGAGAACAACCTGGGGCCACTCTCTTCTAGATTTGATTACATCTTGGTATAAGATGCTGACCTCTGGGCAAGACACTTAACCAAAACACACCCAACAACTTGTGGATTAATGCAAAATTGTCCATATACTGTATAGCCATCTAAAAAAATGTTTTTAAATAAGACATTTTCATGGTATACCTCTTTGAGCATTTCTAAATTTTACATTTGCAAATAACTGCACCATATATTTTCTGAGAGAAATGTAAAGTATTTTTACTTCAGTGCTTTTCATTCATCTAATTGCAACTTGCTATGCAATCGTTAGGCATCCTCATCCTGAGGAGTATATTTAAAGGTAAGGAAGTTTTAACAATGAAGAATTAAAGCTCTGGTTCAGGACTGCAATGAAATGTAGGAAGGCTGTGAGTTAAGGTATGTGGAGGATATCAGTCCTCACTCAAAACATTTGGTATTTAATCCAAACCCTCAGCTCCTTTGTTGCACATTTTATCTTCTCTTTCAGACAATTTCCTGCTCAACACATTAAAAAAAGGCTTGTCACAAAATCTTAAAAAAAAAAAAGAGGCTTACAGCAAAACAGCAGACAAGATATGGGCATTTATTTTCATGATCAAATCTTGGTAAGGAAAGCCTACTTAATCTCTGTAGTTTACACTGGCAGGATAAATTTGAAGTGGCATCAAAAGAAATTGAGATGTTTGCAGTAAAACTGCTCATCCGTTCCCAACATGCGTCTATGTAAAGAAAAATAGAAGTCATCCATGTAAGCCTGGTACCTCATTCTTAGAAACATTCCAGGAATGAAATGAATGCAGTGGCTGTATGATATGGTCAAATATGTTCATCTAAAAGCATGAGTGAATCGCTTTGAGCTCTGCAAACATAATTTTTCTTGTTTGATGGTTTGACTTTTTTACTGTAGGGGTTAAATTGTGGTTAAAGTCAACTGGTAAAACAAAAACAGCTTTTTTTGTTCTTTATCCTGCAATCCACAAAAAAGGATAATATAAGGAAAAGAATCCCATACATGTCAAACTAAAATGATATAGCTTCATAGTAATTACACCTGTAATATTGTTCTTATGTACAATGTTTCAAAAGTCCACTTTTTTCCTGAACTTAAGATAATAAGAAAAAAATGTCTGAACATCTGTCCTAAAATGAACTCTTGAGGTTAAAACAAATAAGGCTTTTTTTCTGTTTTTGATGACATCCTTTTTGACCCTCATTGAATTCTCAAAACACAATCGGTTTGTATTGTTTGCAATCAGTGTCCGTGACCCACCTCAGCTCTCAGAAAACCCAACAGTAGAAATGATTCTTTTTAGTTAACCTAAGCAAATCCAGACACAGTCCAGATATTAGGCTGAAAACTTCAGCCACAGACATCAGAGTAAATCCACCGGCCTTTCAAACAAACACAATTATCAGAATATACCTTTAAAAAAAAAGAAAAGAAAGATTAAAAGTAAAATAAATAAACAATCAAAAGGACAAACTTAATATATTTTGGCAGGTATGCACAGAGTCAGTTTGTAAACAAAACGGTCAAACAGACGGCGGCAAAAATTCTGCTTGAAGAGGCAGTGGTTTACTCAGTGTGTGCTGTCCTCATCCCTTCAGCTCTCCACAATCTGACTGTGCTCCTCTGCAGCACCTCCCAACCCCAGCTACAACATGGCTCAAATATTTAAGGGAATTCAAGGAGAGGTAACCCCCTCTGAGGATGGCATGCAGAGATGACTTCCTTTCCTGTTGTCGTTCCCTTGCAGAACCAACTACCGGATCCTGGTGAAGAGGTTCAACACCGAGACGGATTCCTGAAAGGGAAGGCAGATCAATCACACATGAGAAACACACTACAAGCTTACTGAAAAGCGGAGTTAAAGGAATAGAACATTTAGGCAGTTGTTGCTACCTTAGTGGATCTCATTTTACTGAAGACGTTCCAGAAGCGAAGGGTTTCATCTCCTGCACCGGTCACAATGGCCTCTCCGTCAGGTGACATGGCCTGCACATAAATCCTCATTACACATCAGGTATAGATCAATGCCTCACTGTCCGATCAGAACACAGGACCGTCCTCATCATTCTATCTTCCAGCTAATCATTATTTTCCATTGCTGAAAAAGGCCGGTGGATCATAATACCAGCTTTGATCTGGAACCAGATAGGGGAGTTAGACTGAAATCAGCAGAACAGCTAAATAAATTAAGACACTGTGTTTTTCTAGCATCTTTGGAAAAAATAAGATTCTACATAAATTTGAACACATAAGCATTCAGATTATATAAACATTTAAAGTAGATGAAATGACCTTTAGAGAACTTTGAGGGAAAACTGTGACATGAATGAGCTAAAAGAATAAACAGGGAGATTTGATCTTATTGAGATGCTATATTGTGATATAACTGCGATGAACGTTAAATATCTGAACCATCTCACAGCTGAAAGCAAAGATTGGAGTAAATTTTGCTCAGACTGATGTCAGACATTTGAAGCTGGTTATAAGAAACCTGACTGACGTTCTTTAAGCCATATGAGGAAAGCCTGGTGATTAGTTGGAAAGGCTGTCTTAACTTGTTCAGCAGGAAATATTTTATTGATACATTTTACCCCCAAAATAAAAAAGCAAGTAGTAGCAGGCTAATTTGGGTGTTTAACTGTGATTAAATCATTTTTGTTTATAGATAAAAAAACGAGACTAAGTATCAATAGGTGAACATCTCTAAATAAAGGATGTTATGTGGTGTTCTAATTCTGTCATGCACAACAAACAAGGCACCGACTGGCAAGATCTCATTGGCTGCGTCCGACTGTCTGCCCTAACCGCTATATGGGGTATATCGCAACTATATAGCGGTTAGGGCATTTTAAATGAATGCCCGAACATCTAGTGAATGAATAAGCCTTGGACTCTAAATTTCCCGTATTCCGTGCCTAAACGATTCAGATCATCAGCTACATTAACTCTGTAGATTAAGTCTGTCTAGAACCTCTGACCAAAGCTGTTGTTTCTTTCACTTAGAATTAATTTTTTTTGTGATACAGCAGAACTGCTTCATCTAACTCAGGATTTTGGACACATTTAAGGAATACTGAGAAAGAAACACTGGATGACTTTTTTCATTATAATTTAAGTACTTAATGTGTATTTATAAAAATTATAAAAATAATAAAAATACTCATGATCCTTCTCAAAAAAAAAAAAAAAAAAAGTTTAATTACATAACATTCGTTATAGTCGTTCTCATCAGACTTTTTTTTCTTGTTTATAGAAACACAGTATCCTTACCAGGTAGAGTACTCTGTAGGAGTGTCCTGTGAGTTTGGCCACTTGTGTTAAAGACGGATATTTCCACACCAGGATCTGGTTTTGGGAATAACCATGAGTGCTAACCTGGAAAAAGAAACAAAAAGAAAAACAATTAATGCTGCTGTATCTATTTATCTTTTTGATTAGTCTAAAAAGAGATACTCTATGCAAGTTAACATACTTAAAACAAAACAAGTGTTCTGAACATAAAACTAAACCCCGTATTTTGCTAAATGGTTTATTTGTTCACAACCTCTCAATTAAATTGATTTAATATTTGGATAGCAAAAAGGTGCTTAGGAGATTTTTTTTTAACAGAATTTTAAATAGGCAATATTTACAGAGAAATGCATCAGTGATTAATCTGGTGATTAATCTAATTAACAGTTTCACTCCTAAAACAGATTTCACATGTAATTAAATCATAAATCTTGAACTGGTGCTTTTAGTGTAGATGAGGATCATTCGTATTCCCAAAGGTCCACATGAGAAACCTTATTGCTGTTGTGTGTTGGATGACTGGTAGAACTCATGGCAAAACAGACAGACAGACATACAGGTAAACACCAGACTAAATAGTGTGAAGAACACATTTGTAAAAGTGAAACTGTAAAGCAAGAGAAAAAATTATCCTATAAATATAAATAAGACGGTGATATTATTAATAAAAGGGTATATTAATGTAAAAATATACATCTTAAAGTTAAAAAAGAAAGAATAAATGAAAATTGTGAAAAATAGTTTAAATTAAATCTAAACAGACAGAGTTTAAATCTGCTGTTGATAATCAAACACATTGCAACTTACCAATAAAAATGCAGCATACCACACTGACTTTAACTTTATACAACCATTTTCATCTTTAAAAAAACAAACAGCAAATGGGCTGGTCTTCAATTTCAGTCTATATGTAGTCAGATTTTGTTCACCGATGCTGTAACCCTGAGAATAGCAGCCTGGTTCACCTAAGATTTCACTGCAGCAAAAGCAATGAGATTATTGAGACAATAATAGAGCAAACATCATCAGCGTCAGGTGTAGGCATCTACTACAGTTTGAATCCAACCAACGGACTGAATATCTAATTCAATTCAATCCAGTTTATTTACATAGCCCCAATTCACAAAACATGTCATCTCAAGGCACTTTAAAATTCAACCAGATCATACAGTCAAATTGATTTAAAGTTTTCTATCTAATAAAAATCAGTTGATTGCATCGACTCATTGACTCGAACGCAATCCCTCACTCTAAGCATGCTTGTAGCAACGGTGGAGAGGAAAAACTCCCTTTTAACAGGAAGAAACCTGCAGCAGAACTGAGCGGCCATCTGCTGAGGCCGACTGGGGTTCAAGGAGACAAAAGTAGAGATACAAAAAGCAACTGTAAACCTGCTCCATAGGGGAAACAGAGCCAGGCAGACGAGCTTCAAGCCAGCTCCTATGCCAGAGGATGAAGAGAGCACGTGCAGCCAATCAGTCAGAGAAACAGGACTACTCTGAAAAACAGGCTGATCTCCAACATGTATAAACAATGATGTTGATACGCAGCAACACAGCTGATATTTCTCTCAAGGATGGTGTCACAGCCAAACAGGAACTAATCTGCTTGCAAAGTGTATAAATGTATAATAGGGTTGTCAAAAGTATCGAAACTCAAAAAAATATCGATACTGAAATGTTGTATCCGGATACAATACTCGTTTTTAAAAGTATCGATACAGTGCCGTCACCAGTGGCACCTAAGCAGTCATTCATCTAAAGTGCAGAATAGAGGAAAATGCACTTTCTGAACACTGTGATTGAATAATTCTGTGCACTTTTCAGTTTCAGACTTTTTTTTTTGTAACAGGTGCAGCTGCTGAGAATTATTTTTGTTTCTTAACTGGTTTGGCTAGTGTCATTGTTATGTGTGCAAAGCATAGCCAAGCAAGGAACACTTAATTTGAATTTGAGTTTTTTATCAAGCTTGCTTAATATTATGCACAGCATACAACCTTTATTATATTTAATTATTTATTGTATTTTATTTATTAATGAAAATATTTCTGTAGACCTTTGGAGTCTTTGTTTTTATCCTTGTGGTATCGAAAATGGTATCGAATATTTTCCTTAGTATCGGTATCGAGTTGAAAAGTTTAGTATCGTGACAACCCTAGTGTATAACCACGCCAGACAGAAGAATATTTGCAATATCATTGATGTGCTCAGTAATATTGGGGAGATATGTTGTGAAGTCTTAACACAGAAATCTATATGCTTTAGAATCTTTATTATGAAGAATCACAATATAGAGCAGGGAACCATATGTTGACGCTCTAGTTCTCAGTTTAGCTGTCATGATACAAAGGTTATTTACCGACAGTTTGTCCAATAGCTACTTATTTAAATCAATAAAAAAATTTAAAAAAACTAGTGCTACCTTAAAAAAACCCACAAAAAAAAAATCAACAACTTTATTTTCTACAAGATAAGCGTTGATGTACGTGCCTTAAAAAATAAAATAAAATGTACCATTAGCATATTAGGCCAAAGTGGTGTATCCACTAGGAATGCATCCATATAAAAATCTTAGCTGGTATTAATTTTGCCGCAATGATCACATTTACCTATCAGACCGATATGCTTGAAAATGACCAATATTAGCTAATGCCTATGCGGAGCTAATTATTTTTTGTTAACAAATAACTATGTTTTTATTTTTTGTGGATAATCTAGTTAGGTTTATTGTTTGATATTTGTTTTGAGATTCTGTTTTTGGTTATTTAGTTATGTTTCTTTGTTTCTGGTTAGTTATGAGCAATTTAGGTGAATTAAGTTTATAAATAGGCTGTGAAAGGTAGGACCAGCATGCAGCTGGGTGGGCTTATGGTTTTTACCAGCACAACAGAAGCACAGAGGAAATGTTTGTCCTTTTCTGTTTGCTTGCTTAAGGAAAAGTAAAGCACAAAACTAAAGGAGTTTACCTGGAAAATTGTTTTCATTTTGCCTGCATAACTTACTTGTCCTTGGTGCATCTGTGGCCCTTGTGGATTTTTTTGTGTTGTCAAAGCTATGCCACAACATCGGTAAAAAACAAACAAAAAAAAACATACGCCCAGCCAGATGCAGGAGAGACAACAGTGGACTGGACTTAAAAGATGCCTTGCTCCTGGGGACATTGTTCTGTCATATTAATGCCGACATATCGTTAATTCTTGATATCTGCCGGGCCAAAAGAGGCTCGGAAGCCGAAAGAAGATTGGTCTGATTTAGAACATAAGCAGGAAGAAGAAACTGTTTGGTTCCTTTGAGTCAAACACTTAAGTTAGAGTTACATCTAGAACTGTTATAGAAAGAAATAAAAAAAATAGTAAAAGTAAAAATTAAAAATCGATCAGATGTAGGTTAGAAACAAACTGCTATATTTTGATAATCTTTTCTGCCACTGAGAGCCTGACATATTATTCCTTAGTTATCTACATGCTGAACTTTTATTAATGCTAATATCAGGGACCGGCTATAGATATTTTTCTCTGCATTTAGAGGATATAAAAAGAAGAGCCAAGCATCCAAATTTGCACAAGCAATATAAAAATGTGGTGTTTCAGGTGACTCACCAGTTCATTTGTGTGCTTGGACCAGGCCAGGTTGCAGACCTGAGAGCCGGTGTCGGTGCACTGCAGCGGCTGGCCGGTCAGAGTGTTCCAGAAGCGGATGCAGCGGTCAGCAGTGCCCCCTCCTGAGGCCAGCAGGCCATGCTGGTGAGGCGACCAGGCGATGGCCTTCACAGCAGCCAAGTGCTCGGTGTACTGCTGCACAGGCACCACACTCGAGTGATTCCACACAAGCAACTGTGGAAACATTGAAATGCTGGAAATAAGCTTGCTGTCCAAATGTGTCACTTTCAGAAAACAGGTAGGATCTTCTTTCTGCGCACCTTGTTATCATTCCCCCCCGAGGCGAGAAGCTGATGGTCTGTGCTCCACTTGAGCCCACAGACTTCCTGTCTGTGCCCTTGGAGACGCCGCTCTGACTGCAGAGGTGGTGCTCTGATGTCCCGCTGCAGGATCACACGATCACGGCTTCCAGATGACAGCTGGTCCGCATTCCACGCCAAAGCACCTGGCAGCGAAAATACGAAAGGCAGGTCGAAGGGGAGGTGATTCATTGGGCAAGACACTGACAACCACTGCAAGGAAATATCCAAAGCTTCTAATAAATTCATCTTCACACCGTCTCCTCCTCCATCTGTCTGCCTGTTGACTCACCCACTCTGGCCGTGTGTCCCTCCAGCACAGAAAGCTTCTTCCCTGCTGCCGCATCCCAAATCTGGACGTAGCCCTTATGAGTACCCACTGCCACCAGGTTACCCTGAAGAACACAACACAACAGTCAACCAATGACCTCAAACATGTTTTTAGTCAGTTTGTCAAGGTTTGTGCTCAAACCTTTGTTCGGTTCACATTCTGATTGAAAAAAAAAAGAAATATAATTTTTTATGTAAATTGCAAACTGTGCTTAGTGATGGATGCCCTGTAGTTGTAGATGTTCTGGTTTCAGGACATTTTTAACAAGAAAAACTCAGAATAGCTTAGGGAAGCAGAGCGGTAGTCGATTTCAATTATAAAGAGTAACAAAGTAGCTAAGATAAACAAACAAGACTTAAAGGCTAAATTGTCAGATTATAATCCAAATGTCAACAAAGTTTCGAGGGATTTTGTTCCTACTTTTCTCCCTCCTTTCTTTTTTGACAGATGTTCTGCAATTCATTTAAAATCTATTACAGATTTCCCATGACGTTTCAAAGCTTTTAGAGATATTTCAACCTGACAACTAAGATATAACCTGAGCTTAACTGGTCGGGATTAACAATGTTGTGTCCCATTCTGTAACCAGCTGTTCTGTTGCAGAGAACTGATCCCACTGTATAAGTGAAGTTAACCTAATACAAGGTTACGCAGGCGTTATGATGCAACTCCTAATTTTATTACTTTTAAATCTGCTACTTGGCTTTAGCTGACTGGAAATGACACACAGAGAACAGTCTAGGAGTCATCACCTTTAGGTGTTTTTTTAAAAGCTGTATTAAGCTCTATGGGTTTAGTGTTCCTAACAGTTTAATTTTTTTATGATAATATTTGGAGGAACATTTGACAGACTATATTTGTCAATCTTAACTTGACCAAATATGGTTGTGTAGATGGTGTTGATCTAGGCTATAAAATACACATCTTGTATTACACTTTGAAATTAAGGTAATTTCTAAATAATATGAAAATGTTAGTCTGCAAATGGAGCAATTCAAGGTTAGATTTCACTGTGATTATTGTATTTCCATTTTAGTCTGGTAACATGTTACATATAGCACATAAATAATAAGAACGTCACTATGTTGTCATGCTGGGGAAAACACTCTATACTTTATATCTGATGGATAGAAAATCATTTAAATGTTACTTTCTGGAATGTAGGAATTGCAAATAGTTGACAGTAAAATAATAAAGGCGCTGATATCTGAGGGAAAATTTGTCCTTTAGAAACCCTAAAAAAGGAAGGTTAATTTGATTAAAATTCTTTTTTTATTTGTAGAAACCTCAACTTTTAATGTTAAGTGGAGTTTGTCCCTTTTTTAAAACATAAGTACAGAAAAACATACCCTCTCTGACCAGCCCACCGATGTAACTGAATCTCCTTCTACAGAAAGGTCACAGAGACGTGTCACCTAGAAAAACAGGAGCAGAAATTGTTCTTAATGTGAGTGACAGGAAAAAAAAAAAGAAAAACTAATATGAAAAGAAGTGGCACACACCTGGCTGGTGCAGGCGCTCCACAGGTAAACACAGGTCCCCAGTCCCACACTGAGCACATTCAGAGAGGACCAGTCCACCAGGTTGAGGTAGAAGTCATCCTGAAGCTCGGGAGCATCCAGAACTTTAAAGGGAATTTTGGAAATCTTGCGTGTAGGCTTTCTTGGTGACCGTAGCAATTTTTGGCTGCAAGAAAAATTATAACAAGATAAGAGAAGATCCTAAGACTAAAGACTCCATAAATCAGGATCAGAGGGAACCTGAAAGGGTTACCTGTTGCTACTGACAGGCGATAAAGAATACGGGGAAACTGTGTTTCCATCTTCTTCAGGTAGAGTCCTCTTCGTACTTACAGAATACTTTGAAACACACAGATAGGAATTAACTTTGGGAAATTCCAAGCTTAAAATAAATATAAATTATAGTGGGTTTCTGTTTTACATTAAAAAGGCTTCTCTTGGCAGGAGTAGACGGCTGCAATCGGCGGTCCTCTGATTGGGGGTCTTGGACCTTCTCGATACCGGCCCCTAGCAGCTCGTTCTTTAGCAGAGCGGAATAAGCTAGACCATCCGCTAAGGATAGAGAAACAGAGGAGAGGTGAAAACCCAAACCAGGCTGTCTAAAAATCAAACTTCCATGTACTGTGCTCCCTCAGTAATTTCTCCACTGCTGCTCACATTTTAAAGGTCTGCAAGCATCAGGCAGCTGGGTTTAATACGGCAGCTCTTTTCTTTGGGGTTTCTCACATTCTAGTTATGGAAACTGGACTTAAGAATGAGGCAAAGTTTGAGGAAAAAGTTCTAAAAACCTAGATAAAATCAGCTCCAAGTGCAGCTACAATAAATTATCAAAACAAAAAAAAGTTGAGGTGTAACAAGTAAATCATCTAGACTGGAAAAAAATGCTGAAATTGAAATTAATAACAGTTTAAAGTTTGAATCTGCAGTGACTGACTGCCTAGTGATACAAAAAATTCTCACTAATGTGGAAATAAAGCTAGACTTTGATTTACTGTATTGGGACAGGATGTAAATAACAAAAAAACAATTGTTTAATTCCTCCGCAACAAATGAGTAAGATGTTTATGGAAAAAAACGCTTCTCAGAGATTTTGTTTACTTGGTCATTAGGTTTGCAAATATCGCAGGAAGGATTTTGGCTCAGTATTCCGGAGAGAAATTCTCTAAATCCTTTATGTTTACTGGCTGTTGCTTGGCAACACAAAGCTTCAGCTTGCTAACAGATTGCTGGAGGACTGAGGTCTGAACACTGGCCAGGGTGCTCCATGACATTATTGCATTTCTTCCTATAGCTTGTTGCACATTAAGAACAAAGAAAACCTTTTCTTGTTTTTAAAGGTGGCAGAAACAGGAAAACCGTATGTTTTGCTTCTATTATTTACAGTTCACCAGACGATTAACTGTAGAACAACAAAATGTTGCAACCACTGTAGCTTATGTCACACCGGCAAAACAAAACAACAGCAACACCAAGGCAAAGGAGGCTTTTTATTAGAGGACGGGGACAGCAAAATGCTTTATATAACTCAGAAGAGGCATCATAAAAATTTTCATATTTTCTCTCCGCTGCTGCCAGCCGATCCATAAACTTTTCATTACATATCACTACAGATTTAGGCACCTTAAGTAATATCTGAATGTCCAACCCAAAAACAAAAGAGGAAAATCCTTTTTCTGCTTAACAACGTCTGTTTAAATCCTGACAACTGTTCTTGGACAAGCTGCGAAAAAAAAAAGTTATGCCCATGCATTGTGTCGAGAAACACAGAGCTGGCAGAACAAAATGACGTCTTTTTGTTCTCGAAGCTGTGAGCCAGAAAATAACTTCTTGCTTCTAGAGTATGTGACAAGCTTCAGGCTCCCACTTGTTACCCTGGTGGTGTCTCTGGGGTCGCCCTTATAACGGGAGACAGACCCACCACCATCAATGCTCTTGGATAAAGACACAGCATTTTGTGACACACAGACCTGTCTGTTGGCTCATGAATAAAGAATTTACCTCATTATTTAACATGTTGTACTTTATCTACAGCTCCATATTAAAAATAATAAAACACATACAGAGAGTTTTCAGCTTGAGGTTGGGCGACTGGATGAATCTATTGATCAACGACAATCTTTTTTTTCTAAGGTATTTTTGCACCTTTTTTGGACAACCCCCCCCCCCAAAAAAAAACCCTAATGCAGTTTAACGGTACACATAAAGTCCTTCCAGCTGCAGCTTTTCCCCCAGTGCCACCGTGCAGCAGCAATTTATCTACTTAAACTTGAGACGAAAGAGCTGATCCTAACCAGAGAGCTGTTTTTTGTTGGGCTTTTTTAACCGCTAAACAGAAGAAGAGAGAGGCAGCGTTTTGTTTTTTTCTTCTTTTTTAAGCGTGTTTACAGAACGCTCTGTCTGTTACAGATTTGATTTTAACACAGCAGATACAAAAAAGTGAAGCTGTGTACTTTACATAAAATAATATATAAAAATAATACTAAAAATCTCCACCCCAGTTTTCAGTCTGTTGGATTTTGTGTATTCAGATAAACAAATCAATACCGATTAGAAAACTAATGTCTCAGAACATAGAACAACTGGAAAGGAGGAAACTATTCTCACTGGACGAAACTTACACATTTTATGACAGAAAAACAAGCATGTTTACCTTATTGGGTTTTAACAGTGTGCGCAGTTGGTTAACAATAGTACTAGTGGTGCAGAAGACGAATATATTGTTCATCGCCATTTGTTGGACCGACGGACATCGGTGGAAAATGTTTTTCATATCGCTTAACCTTAGCACCCATTATAAGCTCTGTCCATGGTGATGGCTGATTTTGATCAGTGTACCACAAGGGTAAGTGATTTCTGTCTGGGTTGAAGGATATCAACACTTTAATTTAATTTCTTAAAGCAGCTGAGGGTCAGATATCACCACACCTCATCATCTTATCAGGTCATGTTTACAGAAAGAAAGCAGTGGAATACAAACAACCAAAAAGCTACCACACCAAAAGAGTCTGTGGTTAAGATGTTTTGAATAAATATCCAAACAAGCCTCTCCTGTTGTAGTGTCTTGTTTTTTCCCCCCACACAAGATTATTGGCCCAGAGAAAAATCTGATCCGAGATTACCAGTTTACCAGCCAATTTTAAACCTTCTTTCATATGTTTTAATTTAAGATGGGCTTTTTTTTCATATTGATTTTTAAAGACTTTGTTGGATTATTGTGCAACAACCAAGGGTCATATTGCACCTAGAAAAGACTATAAAAAATTGTCTATATTCATAACCTGGCAGTAGCCAGATTGATATGTGTAGAACTGAGTTGAGTTCTACGTTATCAATCTGGGATGGCTGCCGTTCAGTCTGTCCATAAAAGGAGGGACGTTTAGTACAATACTTAAAGCTGATTGGGTGACGTGCCAGCTAGTAGCTTCCTTCCATAATTTTCACGACCATAAGACGCACCGTACTAAAAGACGCAGTCTCAGTTATGTGTGCCATTTCTGTATTTAACACACAGATAAGGTGCACCGGATTTTAGGGCACGGGTTTTATATACCGATACACATGCTCTACTATATTTAAATACCTCTACTGCGTATTTAAAAATAGAGCGGGAGCAAAACTGAGTATGTTTGTGCTTTATTCATGTGTTTATTACAAAGTGTTAATCAAACCCATCGAAGTCATCATCCTCTGTTTCTGAATTAAACAGCTGCACTAACATGCCAATTTCCCCTTCTTTGCTGTCAGAGTCACTTTCCGTGCCGCGCGGCTTCTCGGAAATGATGCCGGCCTTTGCCAAAGCTTGAACAACAGTGCCAGCAGACACGTTAGTCCAAGCATCTACAATCCATCCGCAAACTGTGGCGTAACATGCCCGGCGCTGCCTTCCACTTTTCCTGAAACTGTGGTCTCCATCGGTCATCCATCGCTCCCACGCCGCTCGCAGCCTTACTTTGAACGGCCGGTTCACACCGATGTCGAGCGGTTGAAGTTCCTTTGTCAGACCTCCCGGAATAACAGCAAGCACAGCGTTCAATTGTTTCAACTCGTTTTTCACATCGGCTGTAAGATGGGCACGCATGGAGTCACAGATTAACAGCGATGATGATGCGTGAAAAAAACCACCTGGTCTCTTCACATTCACCTCCCTCAGCCACGCTTTCATCATCTCCTCATCCATCCAGCCCTTTTCATTTGCCTTAATAACGACTCCAGCTGGAAAAATCTCTTTAGGCAAAGTCTTTCTCTTAAAAATCACCATAGGCGGCAGTTTCTGTCCATTTGCGTGGCAGCCAATCCACGCCCACACTTCCCCCTTTAACGTTCTCATGGCGGTCTCAACAACGTCCGCAGTAACAACACACATAGGGTGCACCACACTATAGGGCGCGCCGCACATTTTGAGGGAAAAAAAGACGTTTATATGCGCCTTATAGTCGCGAAAATACGGTAACCTTTTTTAAAAAAGCAAACAAAAGCAGTGATATACAATTTTGTTACATAATGCTGTGCTACTTTAACTAAACCAGAATCATGGTATAAACCTAAAGAGAATGAGATGCATTTCAGTTTTCTGCAGCTTTGAGATGTCAGGAGAAATAATCCTACCAAGGTGTCTGGTGGCGCATCGTGGCCAAAAAGAGTTCAGAAAGAGAGAAAACATAAGCACACTATAAGGTACCTTTGTTGCTGTCGGTTGTGCCATCTTTGGTTTTTCTATTTTGATTGTGCGACTTTTCAATTTCCTGGAAGAGAAAATAAAAGAAACAAAATAAAGCTAATTTGGACACAGACTGTGTGAAGGCATTAATTTAACAGACTTGATCAAAACAAAGAAATAGGAAACATGTTTGAACAGCACAAACTGAACACTTTGATTCTGGGAGCATTATGCTTTTGCTAGGACAGATAAAGAAATCCTTGGTGCAGACTCACGTTAATGCGGTGGAAGTTGACACTCCAGTTGGCTCCCGCCCGGGAGGGAATGAAGCGATCGCCGTGCTTGCTGGGAGAGGACAGGGGGGAGCTGGTGGGTGTCAGAGATCGCACTGCTCCCACAGCTTTCTACACGAGGGAAGAGAGAAGACGCCATTTTCTGACTGGAGGCCAAACATAAACCGCTCTTGGACACAGACTTGAAATCTTAATAACAAAACAGGAGGATAATTTACGGGGCAGATGGTGCATTCATTTAAGGTGTTAGCGACAGGAGGCAACATTTACAAAAGCCAATCATTTGGCCAACGAGGCCCTGTTTTAGCTCAACCCTGGTAACAATGTCAAATAACTAGTCTGTTAGACATTTCATTTTCACACAGATGGACAGTTACAACCTCTTCTCTCACTCGTGTGCCAGTTTGCGACCATTTTTTTGGGAAATTGTCAATATTGTTCAATGATGATGATGAATTAAACATACTAGTTAAGACAGATGGCACAACTTTTGGCGCATGGTGCTGCTGTCTTCTCGGCTGTCGCCAGCTGCCCTTTACATTCTCAGGACTGGGGATTAGACCGAAATTAAGATCTAATGTTCTTTTTGACAAACATAAACTTTATAAATGCTAATATATCGAACATGAATGTACTAAAAGTAACAGGAGGCCAATAAATCAATACTATGCATCATCAAAGACACCTTTTAGAAAAAAAGAAATCTGTAGAATTTTCTATAGTTTAACTAAACTCTGATCCAGAACTACACAGCATTCTGGGGGATGTAGGCAGAGGAAGAGATTCATCCTCTCAACCTCTCGTGGCCATTTTAAGCAAACCAACGGTAGGCCTGACCTCCTTCTTAAGTTAAAAGTTACATTTCAATAGGGTTACAATTTATATTCAACCTTTTCCCCCTGGTACTTATCTTATATAAATATAACTAGGGCTGGGCAATTAGGTAGACTATACAATGCACTTCTCAAATCACAGAGGGACTTCACATTACATTTTAAAGTACTAAGACACTTTCTTTCTTACTCCAGCTTTAGGTGGTGCTCACACGCTTAAAGGGGAACACAGTTTTTTTTACATTGGCCCCTTGATTTTACGTTATTACATCATGTTTTACTCACCCATATAAGTTTTGTGTCATTTGTAGCTGTTCCGAAGTTATTCGGTTTCATTATATCCAGGTAACGTCTTCCTATGGGCAACAAGTTGAAGGCACAAACTAAACTGTTCATAATTTATTCTCTATGGTACGCCAGCATTCATAACATGTAGGCGAATCACTGTCCCCCAGACAGCTGCGGTTATATTTTTTATATTTAGATTTTTTAAAACAAAGCAGAGTGTGTATGATGTCATCCGTGTGCGTCGGCTACCATTCATTCTTCCTGTCCGCTGAACTGCTGCTAGTTTTACTCACATGCCTGGAAGATGTCTAGTGCTACTACCACAGATGATCTCGCTCTCGAAATGGAATTGAACGACTCAGATTAGCTAGCCAAATGAATAGAAAGAGTTGAGCATAGCCGCCTGTGGCCCGGGCTGCCTGTCACAACTCCAGTCCGGCGCACGGATGACGTCTTACACACTTTGCTTTGCTTTTAAAAAAATAAAAAATATAAGTGCGGATGTCTGGGGGACAGTGATTCACCTACATGTTTCTTGGATATTACAAAACCGAATATCTTCAGAACAGCTCCAAATGACACAAAACTAATATGGGTGAGTAGAACATGATGTAATAACGTAAAATCAAGGGGCCAATGTAAAAAAAACGGCGTTCCCCTTTAAAATGGGTTTGTCAATACAGAGTGGAAAAGAGAGTTGCTAGCTAGCATGCAAGTAAGAACTTGGATTCAGGGCAAGAAAGATTCTTAGGTCATAAAAACAACATAGTCTACATTCTTGTCGCTAGTTCAGAGAAAAATCTGATTACGTTCCAATAGTAATACTGGCAGAAGAAAAAAAAAAGAAAAAAAACAAGGATTTTTGGCAAAACTATTATGTTCTAGATAAGACCAAATTACCGTGATAAAATAAATATGATAGATATGAAGAGTTTAGTGTAATACATTTCCCAGCCATATTGCACAGTCCTGCTTTAGAATATGTGAATATGATTAGAAATAGAGGCCTCTGGGTTTGTGTATGGACCATTACTACAGTATATTTGCATGTTCTCTCTGGAAACTTTTAGGTTTGTCCTGGTACTTCCTCCCCTGGTTCAAAACATAGATGTTAGAGAAATTTACAGTGGCCAATTGTTTTATTGCGTGCATACGTACACATGGTTGTCATGTGTGTCACTGCCCATTTAATCATGAAAACAGACACCAGCCTCCTATGACCCCATAAGGATCAAGCAGGGTTAAAAAATAGACAGCTGCTAACATTAAAATGTTCTCATCTTTAAATCCACAAAAAGAGCTTTACTGCAATCAAACCTAAAAAAAAAAAAAATAAGTTTACTTTTTTACAGAGAACCGACCTACAAAGTTTTCTTGAAACAAAAAGCTTTTCGAATTGAGTTTGCTAACATGACCCTAAGGAGGGTTCTCGGTAAGGCACTGTGCTGGTTGATACACCCTGTTACCAATCTCACACGTTTCTTAAGCCTGACAATGATTTCAGTTTACTCTAACACCCTCAAAAGTCTCCAGATCTGAATTCATGAAATCAAACTTGGTGTGTAGTAAAAAAAGAGATGTGCAGCTGACAAATCAGTGAGATGTTGTTTTGCAATCATGAAAAGAAACCTCTCAATATTTAACACCTTGTTAAAACTAAGCCACTAAGAAACAAGGCATTTCTAAGGTCGGAAAAGGGTCAAGCCTGGCCAATCAAGAGGGCACTTGGTGTGTTTTTCAAAAACCTGAACCTCTGCTCTCTTGTTTTATCTTTACATAAGCTTTAAATCAGCCAGCCTTTGCCTTACATCTGAGGCTTGATTAAACTCAACATCAAATCTGCAATTACAGGTCAGCATCAGTTTTTCCTGTAACTTTGCCTAATGAAAACAGGAGCAACATGACTCCTTAAATAAAAGCATGCATGCCCTGCAGGAAAGTGGCTCATTCTGCTCTATCTGCACTTCAAAATATCTGACAACTTAAAAATGACTTTGCTCTGATGTTAGTAGACGCCAACAATTTTTTAAGTGTAGACGCCAGACGAGCTAAATGTAATTAGGTTTCTCTTATTATGGCTCGTAAATCCTCAATGTTACAAACATTTAAGAAAAATAAAATAGTACGTTGTTACAGAATTTACGATACTTTAATTTTTAACTGAAAGGAGAAACTGATTGCATTGTATTAAAAGACATTATAATGTTTTTTCTACACAACAAAAAAGGTAGAAAAAATATTTAGTTGAGCTGAGCAATAAGGTGCAAACTGCCTCATAGCAATGACATTCGGTGCAATAGAAAACCCACAAAAGCCTGTTTTTGGAGGCAATATTGGTTGGCAAGTAAAGTGCCAAGAATTAATGCATTGCAGTAATGCCATCAGTCTGTTTAGTGGAATCTCACTCTAGTAAATTCCCAGAACCCGATAGAGATAACAGTGCATAAGTTTCCGAATGCCAAAAAATAGTTGAAGCTATCCATGTGACAGCTGAGACAGAGCAATGCAGAAAATCTAGGAATATCACAAATGGTTCTTTATCAATAATATTAGCATCGGGAAAATATTAGGCAACCTGTGTCTAGAAGTATCTCACTGCATAAACAATGATGCCATGTACTGCAAAAGTTTAACAAAATAAAAGCAGATGACATCAGAAAGGGAACGCTTGCTCTCACATTTCATTACACATACTTAATCCTGAATTATGATCAATTTGTGAGAAGTGTAGGTTTAAATTATTTTCTCTTTTTTTTAACAAATTAAAATGGTAAATAACATTGCTGGAGATGGGGAAGCAAAAACAGGAAAGGTAGGGAGTTGTATACTTACTATGGGGCTTGCATTCTCATTTTGGATATTAATTTGTCTGAGCAGCCTGCACTCATAGTCCTGATCCATCATACCTTTAAAAAGCAAAACAAAACAAAATAGACAATGGCAACAGCTATTAGGATGTAAATAAAAAGCGCGATTGGGACATTTTTCTGAAAATCTTGCAGTCTAAAGACAGTAGTAACAATTTATCTTTCTTAAAATTACAATGTTGACACACTAAAAAGCACATGCATTATGTATTTGATATATAAACCCCATGATCTTAAGGAAAACATCATTAAATAATAACAGACAGAAGATAATCAGCTTAGGAATTAACTTGGTCACAGATATTATATATATAAAAAACGATTTAGTAAATGACAGTTTCAACAAAAAAAAAAAAAGGGTGGACCTTAGATTAATCTGACGGTAAACTGGAATTAAAAGTAGCCTTAAATGCAGTTTATCTGACATTTAGTTTCCTCTATACAGATGCTATTAGAGCAATGTATCTACTTGCCACCACATCCCTATGAACTTAGCTCTAAAGCAGTAAACTAACGTAAGGAATTTGGCTGGACTCGCCACTACAAGGAGCAAATAACTCGGTTCTTTATTGATATTTAATAGCAGCGGTTAAATGTACAAAAAGAAAACAATTCAATCACCTAGCGTAGAGGGCTAAGCTAAGCTAATGTTAGCTGTGCGGCTAATGCTTTGTCAACATTATTTGTGAACAATCCCTGATTGCGATAACTCCTACCTCTCTCCGATACGCTCTCCCTCTGTGGTGCCGTTGAACCCTGTTTGTTCTGGAGTTTCAAACTCTAATGCAAGGTCTTATTTTAGGCCCTTAAAACACCGATTTAACAAATTACAAATGTATTTTTTAACCGAGTATTCAATTCGGGCTCGCAAAGTACCACGGGAAGGGCGTGATGTCACAGATTTTGAATCGTACATTTCCTGTTGCTAGGGAAACGCATTTCTCTTGTCGATTCTGTTGTACTTGTGATAAAATAAACTTCTGCAGGTCTTTGGGTATGTGACTACAAAAGATGATTAGGGCCACTGAAAAAATTAAAAAAGTTAACTGATTTTTAAATTTTATTTCAGTATAACATATAACAAAGTCAAAATTCTGACTTTTTTCTCAGAATCCTGTCTTTAATCTCAGAATTCTGACTTTTTTCTCAGAATTATTACTTTAATCTCAGAATTCTGACATTTTTCTCAGAATTCTGACTTTAATCTCAGAATCCTCTCTTTAATCTCGGAATTTTGACCTTTTTCTCAGAATTTTGACTTTAATCTCAGAATTATGATTTTTTTCTCAGAATCCTGACTTTAAAGGAATAGTACACCCAAAACATGATTAGCCTTCATTTTCTACTCACCCCCATGCTGAACAACACTCTGGAGTACTTTTTTGATATCTCAAATGCATCTGGAGATCTGGGAGGCTTCTTGATGTCTGCTGACATTAAAATAATGGAGGTCTATGGCGCCCGAGGCAGAAAGGTCCATAAAAGTCCACAAAAAATGTGTCAATATTCCTCCATACTGCTCTTCCAATGTATTCCAAGTGTCCTGAGTGGGTAGCATCCAGAATTTACTCGAAACGAAGTCATTTAGAATGTTTTTAGAGCATAAACAGTAGTGTATAGGATTTCCTGAAAGCGCGCACATGCGCGTTCACGACGCTATGGAAGCCGGCAGACCAAACCAGCGCATTCAGCTCGGCAAAGAACTCATGCTCTTCCTCAACACTGAAGTCCTCAGACATTTTTCTTTCGTTGTTTCTTTCTTTGCACAGGTAAACAGCACATTTCTTCTTCTACGCTTGCATTATCGGCAGAGCAGACGCTGAATGCGCACTTTCATCTGGTTTGGTCTGCCAGCTTCCGTAGCGTCGTGATCGCGCATGTGCGCGCTTTCAGGAAATCCTATACACTACTGTTTATGCTCTAAAAACATTCTAAATGACTTCGTTTTGAGTAAATTCTGGATGCTACCCACTCAGGACACTTGGAATACATTGGACGAGCAGTATGGAGGAATATTGACATGTTTTTTGTGGACTTTTATGGACCTTTCTGTCTCGGGCACCATAGACCTCCATTATTTGAATGTCAGCAGACAGCAAGAAGCCTCCTAGATCTCCAGATGCATTTGAGATATCAAAAAAGTACTCCAGAGTGTTGTTCAGCATGGGGGTGAGTAGAAAATGAAGGCTAATCATGTTTTGGGTGTACTATTCCTTTAATCTACGAATTCTGACTTTTTCCTCAGAATTCCGACAGCTAACAAATATGTTAGCATCAACCCGTAGCCATGTCTGTTTTAGAGACTTAACTAGCTCTCTTGTTTTAATCACCTTCTGCTCTTCCATTGTTGAAATAGCATCACCACGGACCCCTCATGCACTTAAAAACTCGCCTAATCCTGTCACTTTTCACCAATGTTTCACTGGCCCTCCCAAACCATTCGCATCTTTGTCAGTGAAGCTGAGTGCTCCCACATCTCTTCCTTCAAGGTGCCCATCTACATTAAAATCCACAATTCTGAGATTAAAGTCAGAATTTTGAGAAAAAAAGTCAGAATTCTGACTTTTTCCCCATATTAAACTGAAATAATATTTAAAAATCAGTTAACTTTTTTTTTTCAGTGGCCCTAATGCTCTTCCGTATGTAACAGCAATGAGGATTCTTTAAATTTATAGTTTCAAAATAAGAAGGCTCAGTCTGAAAGACTATCACAGAGACTCTTACAAAGTACAGAAAATAAAATGCCACTTATACACAGTAATAACTGTCATATTTTAAATTAAATATTAATTCGCCTTTTTAGGGACAAGTAAATAACAGTTCACCTTGATCAATGCAGGAGTGTTTTTTGCTAACTTCAGTCTGTATCAATCCTGGAGGGGTTACAGCTGATTAACTGAATAATGATGGTAAGAAAAACACAAACACATTACTATAAATTAATAGAAACGAAATTTTAATTTATTAATGCATGTGAATATTATCAATCATCCAAGTCCCAGTAATTAGCATACAAGGGTTCCAGCTTTCCCGCATCCATAACCAGTTTGGGAGCTGCTGCATTTATGTCAAGGAGTCACATCCAAATGCAAATAAAGACCAACCATTCCCCCAGGTCATTTGATGTCAGTGGTTGTCTCTATTTCACCTGAATCCTGATTGGATAATTTTTGTAATTTCTTTGGAATGAGTTTTAATGCAGGTTAATAAATGCTGGAAAACTGACTGGAATGATTGAGATTATACCTTCAGGCATGAATAGATTACATTTCCTAACAGCTGTGATACAGAAACTAATAATTAAAAATAATGAATTTGACTGTTCTCCAAGAGTCACGCTGACTTTAGCTGGTAAGAAAAAAAAAGATGAAAGACATTAATTGAAAGCAGAGGCTTGTCAGGATCTGCGACCAGACACCGTTTATGCCCACAGCCATTTAACCCGTTTCATTTCACTTTGGGATTACCGGTAATGTTTTTTTTTTTTTTTTTTACTGAATTGTATATAATAGTGAGAGTCTAAATATAATATAAATTACATCCAACAGCATGCTAGATCACCTTACTTTCACATACAAAGAAAAATATGCAGGATTCTCCATTGTAAATGTAAAATTGTTATCTCATGGTCTTTGGAAAAAATGTCGGAGCTCTTTCAGATTGAATCGATAACTTCTCACTTTTCCATTTAACCTTTCCATCAGATCATAGCCGGTATCTTGTTCCCGCTGCTGAAAACCATCTCCAAAGCATGCTGCTCACAACAAACTTCACCATGGAAAGATTTTGTACATGCCCTTGTATATTATTATATAATTTTGCTTGTGGAAAATAGTTTGGATTCATTTGAAAGGAGCACTATCTTCACATCTCTGACACATCCACTATGTTATAACAAAACCAGATAAGTCTGTGTTTGATAGTTCTGTTGACAGATTCTCATACCTGAGTTGTGAATCTCCACGGCTCCTCCCAGGTTAACCGGACTGGTTCTCTAATAAACGCTCATTGTTGTAAAGCCCATCAGTTTAGTTGTATACACAATGTCTTGGTAGGATTATAGTTATACTTCACTAGTATTTTCAGACAACGGACTAAAGGTTCTCCACATCTTTATCTCCAACATGTCAGGCACTTTTATTGCACTTTGTAGTTTGCTCACTAATTTTCACAAATCTGATAGTTTGACTTCAACAGTTTGACTGAGATTAAATTAAATTGAATCCTTTCTACACCTCCCCTATTTCTATTTGTGTAATGCTTTGAAAAACATGGATCATCTTCCTTTTCCTTCATAATCCACATTATTTTATCCATAAGTGAAACATGTAGTTAAAAAAATATGCAAAAAAACAACATAAAAAGTAAAGATTGTGCAATGTAGTGTAATTTGTATGAACATGGTTATTTGTTTTATTTTTTGTATAGATGTGGGACATTTCATGAGCTTAGATTTTTATTTTTATTTTGAAGCAGTGAGACAATTTTTCATAAGGCAGTCTTATCAGAGCATTTTATGGGTTTCTGTGTAATAAAACCAAGGTGATAGATCACACAGTTTGGTTGTTTGTGACGTCAGAAGAAGGCTGTGCTGCCCAAAACTTAGATTAATATAAAAACACACATACCAGCTTATTTATTTTGCTGAACACATTCTTTTTTTTTTCAGGTCAACAACTGGTTGTCATTTTTAATATTTTTTTTGTTATAAATTTATTTAATTTTACAATTCCCTAGTAATTAACCAAAGCAGTTACTACGGTGACTTAGGTTGGTCTATTTTCATCTATTGTGATGTCTGAAGAAGGCTGCATGAACACGACTATAAAGCTGCAACCGTGAAACATTTTCTCTTTCAAAATGGCTGCATGAACCTGTTATGAATTACTTTATTGGTCTAAAAGGAAAAAATACCAGCGAAACAAGTTACTGTAAAGCAGTTCTAAAAGAAATTAAATGTGCAAAAGTTTAAAAAGAACATACATTCAGTGACAAGTGCTGTGACTCCTGACAAACAGCATAGATAATTCATTCACTTCTATGATACAAAAAAACCCCAGTGGAAACTCATAACTGAAGATAAAAAAAATACTTCCAATGATGATTCACTGCAACTCTAAAAGTGGCGTTATAATATTTAAGTGTCCATGTCAGGAATCATGTCTTTTTTAAATGGTCCAATAACTTAGCTAAAATAATCTGATTCACAGTGACAGAAAAACGTAGATTAGATTCAAGTAAATCACTGTAATTCTAATTAAAAAAAACAAACTAATACAATACATTTCCAGTGATGTGTGCAGGGAAAACAAAAAAGTTTTAAAAAATGTAAATGTTGCATGCTTAGTGCATGCACTTAGAACTAGGGCTGCAACTAACGATTATTTTAAAAATCGATGAATCGGGCGATTATTTTTTCGATTAATCGATGAATCGGACAAAAAATATTTTTATTTTATTATATATATATATATATATATATATATATATATATATTTTTTTTTTTTTCCAAAATAAACATTTTAGACAGAACAAACAAGCACACAAGTACATGTTGCTCATTAACTGTACTGGTGCAATATGAAAGATAAATGTTTGTGTTAAAACTATGCAAACTTACATGAAAAATGTAGCTGTACATCCACAAAATATAGGCTACTTTGTTTCATAAAGCGCAAAAAAAGGCATTTTTGTTTTCTAAAGCCCCTAACGGGTTCAAACAATAGGCCCCCCCATTTCAACAAATGAGTTTGTTTTTTTTTTACTAGAAGAGTTCTGCCTTTTAAGACAGGAAAGTATAGCAGTTAAAGTTGCTACTTGAGAAAATACTGAACCATAGAGATAAAAATAGCCCTGTGGTTCAAATTATAAATTGTATTTGGAATAAAAATGAGAGAACTAGGGGTGCTAAAAAACACATCCACCAAAGACAGATATTTACATGGGAATGTGGCAGATAATTAATTGACATATTACTGATCTTGCTGGATTTTATACTTTACTTCCATAAATTGCAGGATCTTCTTTACTTTATCTTTGCCAGAAGATTTAAACTTCAAAAGCCTTGCCCTCATAATTTGCAAGATAATTTATTTATGAAGGCTATTTTAATTATTGTGATCAATTTGCACCGTCAATCCCGGCACATGCGCGCTTCATTTGCAGTCTGGACGCTGAAACAGGCTGCAGCGGGATGCTTCTCCAAGTACATCCTGCGGCTCTGATTGCAGCGATGAGAGAGATTCCTGCGGGAGAACGGGGTTGGGAGGGGGGAGGCGCCCCACGGCAGCAGCTGCCGCTGGAGGACAAGAGTAGGAACGATACATGCTTTCACGTAAGAGTCTCCAAAAGCCGCCAATGACACCGTAAAAAGTCGCCAGATTTGTCGCTAGTCACTTTAAAAAAAAAAAAAGTCGCTGGAGGGGTCTGAAAAGTCGCTAAATATAGCGACTAAGTCGCTGAGTTGGAAACACTGCGCACCTGCGGCGCTGACTCGCTCTGCCGTATCTTTTTTTTTTCTTCCCCCGTTTCAGTCAAGTGGCAGTGATAATGGCGGCAGCGGATGACGCATTAATCGCGCGACACAACTAATCGATGATGAAATTCGTTGCCAACGCTTTTAAAAGTCGATTTTTATCGATTTTATCGATTCGTTGTTGCTGCCCTACTTAGAACAGCTAATAAAAAAAAAAAAAAAACACTCTTCAAAATAAGAGAAGATGGTTTGGCCCAGCAGATTAAGGGCCTACAAACAGTAATAGAAGTACAGTTTATAGAGCAAGATATTGATGATTAAGAACAGAGTTTGTTAGGCTTCTTCCAAATTTGCTTGGATTTACATTACATCAGATGTGCTGAAATAAACTGTAATAAAACACAAAAATGCTCACGAAATGAATGCAGGATTCCCATCTTGAAAGTAATATCACATTTTCTGCATGTACAATATTTCATTAAAAAAAAGTACAAACAGATTAAAACAAAAGAGGAGATCTGAAAATCCAGCAGTAACTAATGCATAAAATATCCTGAACTAACAGTAACATAGACCAACATTATCTAGAATGAATGGCGGCAAAGCAACAGTTATACGAGTTATAACTTAGGTTGCTTTAAGGAGGCCCTGTAATAACTTGTGTGTTTAAAGCCAAGTTATACAAACCAGTGTAAGTGGATACAGTCGATCGATAGAAACGTTGTTGTTGTTTTTAGGTGAATTGAAGTTTGGAATGGGTGACTGAAAAAAAAAATCATCTGAGCATCCTGGTTTACAGTGAGGACGTATCTCTGGCCATGAGCTGTGAGCCACTGTTAACCTGGAAGCGAGTTTCCTCAGATATTCCATATTGCTCCAAAGGATCCTGTTTGGGAAACAGACTGTGAATACAGGACAGACTAATAACTTTTTATTACTGAGAAAAAATAATTATTTACCAAAACAGTAAAGACGAGAACATGTAAAAGCAGAGTTTGACTGTTTTTTAAGGCTGATATCGTTCATTTTCACATTAGTCTAACTAGTCCTCAATATGTGTTTTAGCCACTTTTTCAAGTTGGTGTTACTTTTTCTTCCTCCATTTACATGTAAAGGCAACACAATAATAAATGTTTCAAAAGTCTAAATGTAAACAAAAAGAAAACATGTATAAACTATCAAACACAACATGAACAATAAATTACAAACGGAAATATTGCAAGGTACGACTGCTTAATGCACTAATCAATCGAAGGCATGCACACATCATACGAACCTTCTGCGGGCCAAAATATTGGTCTATTTCTATGTAAACCATTTTAACAATTTTTTTTTTCCTGTTTGCATGTCATTAAATTAGTGCCATATGTAGTGCCTTAAAATCTTTATTTATAAAATGTTTCTTTTGTGTCTGCATCTTTTTGATGGGGAGAAATAACCTGCTATGCTTGGCTTTTATTATACGCAAGCAAAAATATATAGATGTTTCTTCAACTTGCAGAACTTTCTACACTTGAGGCCAAGTCCCACTCTTTCTAAAATTCAGAAAAAGGGGAACTTTTGTTTGCACACATACTGCTTTAAAGACAACTATTGTAACAACTTTCAAAGTTTCAGGGGAATGCTCCAAGATTAAATGTAAAGCTCTGTATGTTCCTGCATTTAATAGGATGATTGTCTTTGAAGATGCATTTCCAATAGAACCTACCTTACCATACTTTGACATGTATATGAATGCAAAGAAATAGTAATAGTAAGAAGAACGTAGATGACATGTTGAATAGAGATAAAAAGGAATGTAGAGAAGGAAAAGGAAAATGGAAAGAAACAAAATAATTACTGTTCCATGAGAAATATGAGGATGAGGAACAGAAGAGAGATGGTAAAAGAAGAAAGGAGGAAGATAATAGTTACTGGAATGAGAAAAAGATTTTGAAAGATGAGGTGAATGAGAGGAGGATGAAGATCATCGGTGGTTGAGTATCCTACCTTTCCGGTCAGTCTGTGGATTTCAGTTCTATAGAATATAAGGTTCCTCCTCATGAACTCGTAGCTGCAACAAAAGACATATCAATTAGCTGATTATATTAGAGCTTTAAACTATAATAGTTTCAAAACAAATATAAAAAAAAAAACTCATATGAAGCTTAGTGATAGGATCATCCAGAATTATGTAAACCACAACTGTATAATGTTAAAATGAAGAGGTGTAAGCCCTACCTTGCTTTGATAATGGAGTCTATCCACTCCTTACATTGCTCTTCAGAGTCACACTCAAACAAATATTTCCTCTCCGCATCATCTAGAAATGCTGGGAGAAGAACATCCACCGGGTTTATAATGCACTCAAAATATAAAGGAGTTATGGTTATTAGACTTTGCTCATATGTGGATGTTAGCAAACCAGAACCGTTAAATTCAACAGAACAGACCACAAAGACACTGAATATATCCCATTCTACTATTTTTTTTAAAACAGTGGTATATTTAATTGCTGCTAAGTAATAGGCAACTTTTTCAGTGGTGTCAAAAGTACAAACATTCGTTACTGAAGTAGAAGTATAGACACTGCAGTTTAAAAACACGTAAAAGTTGAAGTATCAACTTGACCTCTTTACTCAAGTAAAAGTGAAAAAGTATGTGCTCCAAAAACTACTTAAAGTATAAAAGTATAAAGTAAGCTTAAAAAAAACAGCCAGATGCCACATTTTTCGACTATTTCGAAAATTTCTTTAAAATAGGGCCAAGGATTAGTGAGGTCCTGTTGGTCTCCATCTCCCGATAATCTCTCGCCTGTGTCCGTCCTTTCAGACATGCATCTCATGCATGTCTGCTGCTCTGTCATGTCTGCTTGCTCGAGTAAGGCTTCACTTTTTCACTTTTCACAAAACAAGTTTGTACTTTTTACACAGCTTTGTTCACATCTCAAGTTTAAACTGTTTTATTTAGAAGTTTGCACTTTGTGTTTAATATAATATTTTAAAACATAGTTGAACAACTTTCATTGTTGTAAAAACCGATTGTATTGAAATTAATCGATTTAGAACCGTATGAATCAAAATTGAATCGATTCAGGACTGAGGCGAAAATACCCAGCCCTAGCCAACACTGAATGTAAATAAACAGGTTTTTATTATTATTATTATCATCTCAGAACAAGTTATTATTGCTTTTGAATTATTGCATATACAGTTCTTTGTAAAAAAAAAAAAAAAAAAAGTTTACACATTTCTAAGGATATAAAATCTCATCCTTACATTAAGAAATTAAAATTATTATTTCAACCAGGGCAAACAAAGTTTGGCTGTAATGTCTGATGTCCTTTCCTGGACTGAGTGTAAATCCGTGTTTCTGTCAGTATCTCACCAACAGAGAAGATCTGAGTGTCCTCTCTCTCTACACGACACTGTTCCAACAGCAAAGCCCCAACTGGCTGCAAGTTAAACAAACAATTAATACACATGAAACTGATCAAACTGTCTCCCAAAGTGAGAGCTTATAGCTGATATGTCAAAAAAGAGGAAACGTCAACTCCAACTGACCTCCTCTTCATCAGTCCGGAAGTAAAACAGAAAGTTAACTACGAGTTTCACCAGCCTCCTCTTGACAACTATACATGAAAAATACACACACGAGAAAACACCCTGTCAAACTGTACAATTAAAATGGAGCCAATGAGTGGCGAGAATTAAAACGGTAAAGGAGTAAACTAGAGGTAAAGTAGTGGAGTCAGCAGGAAAGCAGCGGTGTTTTACCGTCTCCTTTCTTGGGACCTCGCATTCCCAGTTCAGCTGCCATCTCTGACGGTTGGCGGCTCAAACAGACCAGCTCCTTCTCGTTGAAACGCATATCGATCAGTGAAGTGGGTGGAGGAGCTTTCTTTGGTTACGACTGGGCCGTTTTACTCACTAAAAACATTTCACAAAAGTTATCTGATGAAAATGGCGAGGTGATGTCGGTATTTATCATGCCGAGTTCGATGCTTCCTTAAGGGATGTCCTCGCGCTGTGACGGACGAGTCATGTCTACTGTTGGCACACCGCCCCTTTAAGGTAGCTACACACCGGATTAAAAAAAAAAATCTCACTGCGCAGTGCATTTCTGGTCATTATTGGAGGTTGTAAAACAACCCGAAGGCCTCATTACCGCCATCTAGTGGGTTGATGTTTGTACAACATAAAATTAGAACGTCAACGTTCTAATATTTTATTTTGGAAAGTTTCAAATAAAACTGGAATTGAGAAAAAATTTCCACCAATACTTGTTTAAAATATGATAATTAATTTATAATATAATATAAATAATTATTTTTAATAATAAAAAAAGGAAACATATTTTAAATTCCCTTTTAAATGTGTTAATATATGATTTTAATTTAAATTGTTAAGAAAACGCTTAACAATTTAAATCACTTCTTGAAATAAGACTTGTCATAAGTACAATGGCTCTCAAGTGCAAACCACATAGACAAATCTTTAAACAAAGATGCAAAATAAAAAAAAACACAACAGAATATTCAAAACCAAAATAACATATTCCAAACACACAATAACATTAACTTAAAAAAACATGCAACATATTCAGAAACACAACAATTTATATAAAAAAAAAAGATGGAAAAAATCCAACAACATACTCAAAAATGCAAAAAGCTGGAAGTCACTCTGCACTTTTTGTTTAAATGTTGAATGAGCAACCAAGGCAGAATTACTTCAGGTTTAAAAGCTAAGTGGTGCCATCATCCAAACAGCGAGGTCTTAACTTTCCCACTAATATATATCCCTCTTTCAGTAGGTTAATGTCATTTTTTTTTTTTTTTTTGGTTTTGAATATGTTTATTTTTTATTTATGTTCAGTTAAGGATTTGTTGATGTGGTTTGCACTTCATGGCCAGAGTACTAAGGTCCAAGTTGGACTTAATGATAAAGACACTCAAAGATGGTGGGAGTAAAATTACTAGGTACACAGGTATAATCACACGGAGTGTCTGCAGGCTTAAATGTATTATTATGTTCAAAATCATATGGACATATTCTATTACTATGATAAATGTGAAAACATCCATCCATTCATCTGGTGCGAGGGGTGAAAACAGTTTCCACAAATTCTAAGGCAGACTGCTGTTCATGTTCTGTTAATATAGTTTTAAAAAATTCATTTAATTTTGATCAGTCTTAAGAATTTCCCATTTAGATTGTATAAATGCAACACAAAAATAAAATAATTCAATATAATGTCAAATGAAACAGACAAAACACTAACAGGCTGCAATTTGCTCCCAGTCACTAGGCGGCGATATTTCAGTCATCCACTGTTAAAAACAGCTAACGTTAAGCTAGCTGGCAGGAGAGCTAGCTTAACACTTCTGCGAGCACCTCGCGTATACGTGGGTAAGTGCTTTTTTGCTTTTGTATCGTTATATATGTCGGTGATGTTTTATTCAGATGTATAATTTATTGATTACATAAATATAAATGTTTAGTTTTATTTCTAATATGAGCAGGGATGCTATTAGGCAAACGTTCCTCGTACGTGCTAACGCTGTTAGCTTAGCATTGGGTTTCTTACAACGTAATCTCTGAACTACCAAACAGCGAAACATCTTTTGAAGGGGATCTTTCGGTGTGGGATTGTGCTAAAGTAGTTTATATTTTTTATGTGCTATGATCGACATTTGCAAAATGTATTTGACGAATTTATTGCATTGAGACACGTGAACTGCTACCCTCAGTCACACCAACACTGTAGTTTTGTAGCAAACTAGCTCCTAAAATGCTAACTTCCCTTAGAAATCATATTTTTGCTTTGTACATGCTTTTCTATGCACGGGTTTAAGTATTTAAGGTGCAGTGATCAGGGACTTTTGGGTGTGATTTAATATATATTTATTTCTTTGATCACTAAAGTTTAAAAAGCTCTGATCTGACACCGACTTCTTTTTTTAATTGTAAAAAATAGATACTTGTGTTTTATGTAGGAAAGTATTCAGATTTTAAAGCTCAATGGAAAAGAAGATATTCTGAAATAGCATCAAAAGAACTTTCAAATAAAGGCAACAAAATGTTAGCAGTTCAAAAGAGAAAAAAAAAGTAATATGAAAATTCATGTCAACATGATAGAACAATAGTCAAAATGCTAGTTCTCATCCAAAGTCCTTGGCCAGATGTGAAAAAAACCACACTACAAAGGCTATACAGTAAATTAATACATAGTGAAAACATTCAGGGCATGCATTTAACATATTTGTAGCAGAAGCAGCAAGACAGTAATAAGAACAAACAAGCAGTATGAATGCATAACGGCACATTTGTTAGAATAGATGCAGCAGCAAGATAGAGGGTTATCAGCAGTTCATTATAGACATAAACAATGTTAAAGAACACTTTTTAGTAAGGGCACATTTTAACATCCTAAAGCAATAGTCATTAAACAAAAGAAAAACAGCAACGTTGAAATTGCACAAAAGAACATGCAAGTCAAGGAGGCAGCAGCTCAGTGCTGGCTGGTCAATTCCTCAAACTTATGTTGTAATGCCATTATACTATTTAAAGATAGAGGAGTCTAAATGAATACAAGCTATTTTCCTGAGCAGTATTATGCAGTCTTTTCTACATATTCCTCTTGCGAGGCAAAACAATGTTTCTTCTATCTTGTTTTTTTTTTTTTTTTTTTTTACATGATTTAAAGGAAAGGGGCTGGGTCATCTGGTATTTGGGCATTTGATAGTGTTGGTGATGCCGAGCAAAATTATGGGATGTTTCAATAGAAGCAGAAAAGCAATTGTGGGACAGGTAGTCTCCATGTCAAAAGGGTAGGGAAATATATACTTGTCAATATCCTTAAAGAGCCATTAAATCAATATTGGTATCAAAATATTGAGTAGCCAAATTTGTATTTCAGTGCATCTCTGTAATATTCTATATTAACCAGTCTGCCTTGTTGTTAGTTTTTTTCCTTATAAGTAAAAACAGGAGTCTTTCCAGTTTTGACTGGAGGTGTTCTGTCCAAGTGGTTAAGTCCATCCAGTCACAAAGATGGATTTCCAGCACCGAGCAGGAGGGAAAACGGGCAGCGGTGGGGTGGCCTCTTCGTCTGAGAGCAACCGTGACAGGCGGGAGCGCTTACGTCAGTTGGCCCTGGAGACCATCGACATTAACAAAGACCCCTATTTTATGAAGAATCATTTAGGATCATATGAGTGCAAACTCTGTCTGACACTTCACAACAACGAGGTAAGAAGGCACGGGCTCAACCAGCTCATGTGGTGTTTTAGATTTAAAGTTATACTTCCAGATATCTCTGCAGGGTTCTTGTTTAAAAAACAAAAATGGCTGAAAGTTTCTCTCTTGTGTTACAGGGCAGCTACTTGGCTCACACACAAGGAAAGAAGCATCAGACTAACCTGTGAGCACCTTGCTTATATTTCTTATTGATTATATATATATAAAAAATATGCACATTTCAAGGATTTAATAGAATACATTTTACATTTTTGAAGGAGTGATCAGAAGGAGTTGTGTGGCCACATAGTCTCCTATAACACAACATTAAACCTAATAACAGCATGCTACCCCATGTTCTACCTATCTGTTTATTACTCTTTGAGTCTTATATACAGTATACTATATAAACAATGTATCATTTATAATTTTATTTGCTGTAGTCTATATTGAAGATCCTGTTTCTTTGCATAAAATTCTGTAATATAATAGTCGGCAGATTAACATGTTGATAACGATGGTTCTGTTGCTGTAGAACCTGTATTATTTTGTCTGTGAATCAGACACCAGTATGCTGCTGTTTAACTGAGGGCCACAGCAAAGGGTTTTTCAATTCATCTGTCCTCACCCAACATGTCGGGTTTGTCCTTTGACTTGTTGACCTTTTGCGTTTCAGAGCTCGAAGAGCAGCCAAAGAGGCGAAGGAAGCTCCTGCTCAGCCAGCCCCAGCCAAAGTAAAAGTTGAGGTCAAGAAGTTTGTCAAAATCGGTCGACCAGGATACAAAGGTAGGCCTTGTTGTTCCAGAAACAAATCAATTATGATTGGATTTATCACGATTCTTTTATATTCTGTTAAGGTAATGATTTCTGTGTGCTTTGTCTCTTTATTCTTTTAGTGACAAAGCAGAGGGACCCAGAGATTGGTCAGCAGTCTTTACTGTTCCAGGTAAACGCTAATATAAACAAATTGTGGATTCCTGAACTAAACCCCTTTTTTATGGGCTAAAAAGTATATGTTTAAAAATTGATCAAATATTTTCCATAGGAATATAGAAAAATGAGACAGCTATCTGACCGGCTGAAAGAACCACACTTAATAAAGACTAAGGACGAAAAAACAGATAAGTTTGGCTGTTTTGAAATGTTTTCAGAGCTTAAAGAGCCAAATGAGCATCCAAACTAAAGTAGATATTATTAAAGCAAAATGTTTGTACATTTTTGGTTGGGAAGCTGCAAGTAGCAAATTTGTAAAATAGCCGACTGCAGATAATGGATCAAACTGCTTTATTAACTAATATATCCTTGTTAGATTAGGTTTGCTCTTTAAAGAGAAGAAAAAGCAAAAGTTCTAATATTCTTCCACAGTGTACATATATACCCAACCCCAAATATATGTGTCTAGTTTACTCTGTATTTTATATTATATCTAAAACTATAATAACCAGTATTTGAATTTTGTTACTTTTAGTGACAAAAATGTTTTTAATTCTGTATCTTTGATAAAAAAGCATGGGATTTTTACATGAATACACAATACTGTGCTGAGTTTACTCATTAATATTTCACAGTAAGACTTTTATTTGCTTGATTCCTAAAAGGAAAATTGAGAAACATTTCTTTATCATGGCTTCTTCTGTTGAGTGTATGCTTAATAAAACACTCATCGGTCTGCACTTTTCTTCTGTCCAATAAGTAATTCACTAGTGATGGTCTAGCAACGCCGATACGTCGGCGTATGTGTTGAGCTAATAAAACAAAACCCTCTTTCAGTGTGCGTATCGTTTCAAGAAAATCGGGTGACTGATACAGGAGCTGTTTCGAACTGACTCCCCAAACTGTGTAAATAAGCCCACCTGTTGACGGAACGCATCTGCCTAAAAAATCTCAATATCTAATTTTTAATTCTCTCATGTCACCCTGTTCCTCTCAGTTATCACTCAAGTAATCTGTATTTAAATTGAATTCAAATGGACCCTTAGTTTACTGTACTTATGTTTTTTTAAATACTAGTCCACAAGCATCCTCATTCACATGTTCACCTAAATTTTCATGTTATGATATATGTTCACATTATGTATTTACTGCATCTAAAAATATATTTTTATATAAATGAAGATACAAAACAACACAATATAACTTATATTATATTATAACTCAAATTAGTGTCAGTTTAGTCTGTTCATTGGGCTGCATGTAGGGATTTTGAGAGTCCAGCTGGTATCAGTATTGAGTGACATAGTATCAATACAGTCTTATATGTTGAAACGCTTCACGGTGCCTTATTAACTCATCACTGCTGTTTACTGTTGAAATGAGAAAAGCTGCTTTCTGATCCAGGTGTCACGAACATTACTTCATCGCATTCGCAGCCACTCATGTCCGACTCTGTGTGTGGGTAACCTTTACCTTTATATTGTATCTGCCTTGATCAGATCGATTATCCGGAGATAGCAGAAGGAATCGGACCCAGGCACCGTTTCATGTCTGCTTATGAACAGCGCATTGAGCCTCCTGATCGTCGCTGGCAGTACCTGCTGTTCGCTGCTGAACCTTATGAAACTATTGCTTTCAAGGTAAGTGAATATTTCACTGTGTAAATCCTGTATGTTTGTAATATTCTAAACCTTACGTTGTGCAGAAGACAAGTTCCTCCTTTCTTTATTCTGAGATGCTGTTTTTTTCCAGGCTTTACCTTGATAGGAACATTTCTAGTAAATTTATAATGAACCTTTGTATTTATATTTTAAATACAATTGATAAAAAGATAAAACAGAAACAATGAAGTTTAGATACCATGTATGGAATTAGAAAATGTGCAGGAACTATTTCTATATACAAATGGCATCAACATTACATGAGATCTTTGCTTTTTCAGGTCCCCAGTAGGGAAATAGATAAGGCAGAAAACCGTTTCTGGACCCACTGGAACAAAGAAACTAAACAGGTTCTGATTTACAACCAGCTATGGAAATGTCTCTAATCTTATGGAAGTACAATATGAAGTACAATGTGGTTTTTTTTTTTTTTTTTTTGTCTACAGTTTTTCCTGCAGTTCCACTTCAAAATGGAGAAGATGATCTCCCAGTCCAGCGGTCCACCACCTCCTGTTGGCATGAAGCACCAACCTCAACTCATGACAGGACCAGGATCCCGGCCACCAAATGACAGTCTGCCCCCACCACCAGGAGGGATGTCGGTCCCTCCTCATCCACCTGGGGCTCCGGGTGCCCCACAGATGCCCCCACAGATGCCCATGCCCCCCATGCCGATGAGGCCGCCACCTCCTGAAGGCCTAGGAATGTCTAACTAAGATTTTTTATTTTTTTTTGCTTTCTCAAAAAAAGATCCAGTTTTTTCAGTCGATTCTTAGCAATTTTCCGGATCGGGCTGACATCTCCCAGTTTCATTTCCATCAACATCAGTCTGTAATTTCAGCTGTAAACTTTTTTGAAAAACAATTTTTCTAAATAAATGCCACAAAAAGGTCTTCAGTTCTTTGTGCTTTTCTGTTGACATAACACTGAAAATATTACCTTTTAAGCTCAAAGTTTTTATAATATGAACTGTTCAGATTTATGCTCTTTAGTAGCTCTTTTACTTAACATTACCAGTGTGGTACAACACTGAAAAACATCATTTATGTAATTCAGAAATTTCTTAGAATGAAATATAAGTCATCATTCATACTTATTATGGCTAAGATCTGATTAAAAAAATATAAGAATTATAACATATATAACTCATGGGAAGGTATGTACTCGATAAAGAGCACCACTCTGAGGGCCGGATTTATCAAGATCCAATTTTGCGTGCAATAATTTGCGCTCGCAAACTGGAATTTTGCGCGAGGGGCTGAACCATGGTTTGCGGGTGATTTAACAAGAGTGATTGCGTAACTGGTGGCAGGTGCAAAACTGTTGGAGACGCCCTATTTAAATGATGGTTTTGCGCGTTTTGTGGTTTGCGGCAAAGTAGTTTGTAGTTTGTGCAAACTAGTGCATTAAGAAATTTTAATCTTACAGTGACACCCCCACCCCCTCCAAAAAAAAAAAAAAAAAATATATATATATATACCGGTATATAAACTTTGGCAACCTTTATTCCCTAAGGTGGTATGTGGCTGAATTTCTACTTCACTGCAGTAAAAAAAAAAACAAAAAAAAAAAAAACAGGTGTTTTGTATCGGCCTGTAGAAAAATGCACATACGAAATGGCTCACAATGGGACTGTGGATGAGATGACTACGCATCCCCGCAGCATTGGCACGTTGCTCCACAGGCGCAGAGGTCGGGGTTCTCTCCATTAGGGCGACATGGCATTTAGAACGTCGGACAGCACTTCTGAAAAACGAGATTGGGAGATCCCAGATGCAAAAAAGTGCAACGTTGCAAGGAGTTTTGTGATATCCGGGGTATTGCGTGGGTCCTCCTTGTGGCTGGCTCCAAATCCATTCGGAGTTCCCCCAACAGCTCCAAAATGGCAATGCTGGATAAACGATATGTTTTTATGATCGTTTCCTCGTTCATTCCAAAAATATTCACAAGGAGTGAAAAAATGCGTTCTCTGCGTCTCCTTGCTTCATTTCCATGTCTCCTTCTTGCGACAATAACCGCTGCCATGTGTGCGCAATTACGCATACAGACCATTTGCACCTTCTTTTGAAACGTGTTAAATATAGAGTCAGATACCGTTAGCAAAATTGCTTTCAGGTTTAATAAATCACTTTGCGAGTGCTAAATTAATATATTTACATGTTCTCCTCCCACAAGACGCACTTTTGCATGTAAACGCCCCATATTGCATATTCATTGCAGAAAAAGTACTAAATGGATAAGAGGCGCTATTTAGCACGTTTTAAAGACCAAATCCTTTTAGCACGCTGTTGATAGATCAGTTTGTACATTTTTTAGCGTGCGCAATGAAATAGCTCACGTTTTTATACACGCAAACCTTTGATAGATCCGGCCCTGAGTTGTGTTCTTGACTGTATTGCACCTTTCCTGTTTTTTAATCCTTATTTGTTCTCAATGCTTGGTTGCGGCTTTTTTTTTCTTACTTCCTTAACCATAGTCTGACATTTTAGGTGATGGATCCGATTCTGAAGAAGTATTAAGAAAGGTTCTGGTGTTTTTGGAAATGTGAACATTTTCTCCTGCTGACAAATTGTTACCAAGCTGAATCATGAAGTGATAAGACCTTTCCCTGGTAAAACATGGCACTGACTTTCAAACTTAAGGCTTTATAAAGGTAGCATTAGCATGTGAGCACAGCCATAACTGGCTGTTGAAACTTGGCACTCAGGCAACCTTGATTCTGTTCCTTCTCCCCTACTGTGAGACCTTGGTACCCAAAAGATTACATTTGATCTGAAATGGGGACTTATCCCTCAGCTGAAGGAATTTGACAGATGTAACTGAAGTCCTGGAAACATTTGGTGGTAAGAGAAGCATTGGCCCCAGCAACAGGCCACATCCTGTCCAACTCCATAAACTCTTCAATGAGTTTCTCTTTACAATCCTCTGTTCAATCAAATGTTTTCCTTCCATTCATATCTCCATTAGGCATGTTTGCTCTAAACATCAAGCTTCTTTATCAGTTACCTTATTTTGGTGACTGCTGCAAAGCCTTCGTTGTAGATATATAGGCAGTAATATGGACGTAAAGGTATAGTGGAGGATGTTCTTTTTTCCAGGTGGATCATCAAAATAAATGGTCCTCCTAATTGTCAATCATTCCGGTGATATGTTTGCGTAAGGCCGTCTTACGTGCTCGTCCCAAGGTTCACTATGTCCGCAATGTTAGACTTAATGGTCGTGAGTCTGACATTGTGAAAACATGTCAAATCTTTTGGAAAGTAAGCTTGTATGAGCGATGCAAACAGCAGCTTTTAAACAGAGTGTGCATAAGGAGAAATCTGCTTGTGCATCCTCTCGTATGCGTTTAATAGGCGTTCAGGGTTGTGCATGCAAATTTTTTTTTAAAGTGGAGAGGGCAGGTATTTTCAAAAAACTTTAACATCTGGTGTCTAAAAATACTTTTAATGGTGTCATATCATTTGAAACGACGGCGGGGTAAAAAGAGCTGTTAGTCATCCTCCGTATTACGCGGAATAAGCTGTTGAATGTGTATCTGTGATAAATACACATGGTTTTTAGATTGTATTACAGAAATTAATTAACCTTTTGATTATTTCTTGAGAATTTGATTTTGAGTTTGCAAATATCAGCTGAAACAACACTCAGTAGACTTTATACATGTGCTTAGCAGGATTTATTAGATGTCTTCTCAAAGAGGCAAGGTACAGACTTATTTCATTTTGGGCCTAATACATTAAAATAACTAAGGCAACACTGTGCTATAAATCTTCAATGCTTACATTGATCATCTTGTGTATCTCAGAGCTAAATAAAAAATCTCAATCTTTTATTCTTCGTCTTCCAACATATTCTTTGGCTCTGTCTCGTCTCTTTCATCATCTTTGTCTGTTGCCTCTTCAGGGTCCTCTTTCTTCATCCTTCCTCTCTTGTCTTTGATTCTGTTGGCCTTGGCTTTTCTGGTCCTCCTGTCCTTTAATTTCCCGTCTCTTTGCTTTAAGAGTTTTTTCTCTGGCATCGGCCTGTTCCTGAAACCTCTTGATGTTCGTGTTGTTACTACCCTCTTTGATTTTCTTCTTTTGATCTCTTCATCATCATCCTCTTCTTCGTCTTCATCATCAAGGTCTGGCAGCCACCAAAAAATGACTTCCCACAGAGACATCTCAGGCTTTAAGGAAATAGGAAGTATGTAGCTTAGATGAGCCTATAAAGTCACGATGATGAAAAACACTCAATGCTTGATTGTAAAACCTGTAACAGAGACTAGTTTACTTCTGGCAGATGTCCTCTGTGACGTAACATCCTTGGTCGCCTCACTGTCAGCCCAGCTTCTTCCAATTCTTCTATTGTTCCCTGGCCACGCAAAGTTTCTGTAGCATTTCAAAGAATACACCTTTTATTTTTTTTATCCTACAATTCAGTGACATAATCAATGTTTCTATACACTTGTGATTAAAATCTTGAAGTCCAAGGAAAAGAGTATTCATATTTTGTGCTGATGGATCATAACCTGGTTGTGAAAATACATTAAACACCTGAGAAGAAGTAAGAGGAAGATGTAAACAGAGTAAAAGTAAATATCGGAATACGCTAATAAAAAGCTATGAAAGTTTGCAAAACCTCTAGCAAACTTCATCAGTCGGACTTTGTTAGCTGTATTAAAAGATATGTGGCAATTAGGACAAAAAACATTGAGTGGTAGACCCTGAAAAGGTGTCACCTGTGCTGAGCCAAATGTGCTGACAGGCTGTCTGTGATGAAACAAGCAGATCTTTTACTCTAATTTAGGCCCTTAATGAGGTTGGCTGTAGCCCATTGATCATATGACTGCAAAGTCATGAGGACTTAAACAAGTAAAGAAGTTCTTCAAAAGCTGTCTTCTCCCATAATTCAGTCTTATCCTTTGACAATGAGCCATATGCCCTACTCCACTGCTTCCTGAAGACTTAGACACTTTGAATCTTGTATACACAGTGTATACAAATTAAAATATCAATGCATACAGCTTTCAACAGTGAATGAGCAGCTTACAGCAGTGAAATTATTAGCTATTTATAAAGTGCAGCAGTGAACAAGAATGTAGACAGTGTAGGAGAAAGGGAAAACCAGGTTAAAGTAATGGTGCAAAAGGCATTGATATGGAAAGGTTCAGGGCAATGTAAATAAATATGGTTCAAAATGCAGTAGAACCAGGGGAGGATTTACCATTAGCCAATACTAGGCACTTGCCTAGGGCCCCAAGTTCCTGAGGGCCCCATAAAACCTTGATTGTATGGTTAATACAACTGTTCCTTATTTGTTCACATTAATTATGTTTTTGGTAAAAATCCTTGTGCTAAAATGCCATCACGATGCTTATAATATCAGTCCATTTGCTGAACAGGTTCAAAAAGGTCCAAAAAGACAACAGCAAACCATTTGAAAACAAACAATACATAGAACAGTGTTGCAGGATTTGTGCTTTTCAGACCCCTCTCGCACTTTCAAAAAATGAAATCTAATCTAAAAGTTGACAGATCTACCTGCTGTTTCCTGCTTCTGGTGACTTTGGCATCCAGATATAAAAGCACCAAACTCTGCTCTCCAGGACAAGTAGATTCGCAACCCCACCTCCTGCTCTCCTCTCTCTTGCCTGCTGTCATGATTAATGCAGCTATTATTTCATTTAAATGAAAAATGGAGATCGTGGCTTGTCTACAGTGACGAGAAGGACTGTGTTATTTACTTTTGCCGTTGCCTTTTTGGAAACACAGGCAGGAGCAATCAGCTAACTGAGCTTAGTACTTGGAAAAAATCTTTTATTCTTCTTGAGAGCATGAAAAGCCAGCAGAATTCAAAACATAGAGGAAAACAACAAGAAGAGAACAAATAATGTATTTCTGTATCTATAAAATGAGTCTGTTTTATGTGTTGTCTTCTCAATTCAGATGGTTCCATGCCTGTCTTCGCCTAGGGCCCCAAATTTCCTTACTCCGCCTCTGAGTAGAGCATTGGGTTGTGTTCTATTTTAAGGGATCATAAAAAAATCAGCCAGTGCTAATGCAGAACTGCAGGCAGCTCCTTTTTCTTTAATAACTGGAAAAACTGATTATGTGTGACCTCAGTTACCATAACGAGAATGGCCAGATAAAACTTGTTTAATCAGTTTTTCCAGTAATGAAAGACAGGAAACAAAGGAAGGATAGAATTTGGACATATAGACCATTGCAAGGGAGTCTTACATGTAATCAGGGAAAACTTTCCTGATGCCTTCCTAAACGAAACAGTACTCAGTTCCGAGCTGTTCCTCTGTTTGGTTCCCTGCTTGCGTTACTATTACCATGCTTTCAAACTGTAGATCAAAAAATGGACAGCCATGTTGTTTTCAGTAAAATTTCTGCTTGTTTCATTTAATCTCTTGCTCTTATTGTCTGCTGTTTGAATTTCAAACCTTAACATAAAACCTGGTTACGATCCAGCAGCAAAAAAGGTGAATACCTCTTTTTTCTTGCCTTTTCGATATCGATCAGAGTTGTGTCCATAATCCTGCATTAATGTTTTAGTGTACTTGCCGTTAAGTCTCTGAAAGCCTGACGTGAGTACCAGAATGGTGATGGCAACAAAAAGACAGCGGTTGAGAGTGATATTCTCCCAGGGCGTCGCTACCTGAGTCAGGTTTATAGTAGGCAAGGGTTTTTCCAGGGACGCTGAAAGAAAAGATTTGAATACTTAACTTAAAAGTTTAAAGATCTTAAGAGAAAGGATAGGAGTAGCTTACATGGTTTGGTGAAGCTGGGTTCCCTGGGCAAGGTCTTAGGTTCTGATCTCGGTTGTTGAGGAACAGGAGCTACTTCCTGTCAGGGAACAACTCAATAATAAAGAATATCAGAATAAACAATTTTTGGACATGTTGCTTGTTCCAAAGCTCACCTCTCTGTTTTTTCTTGACGCGAAAATTTCTGAAAAATACAAATAAAAAACAATACATTTATATAAACATTATGGTATGAGTTAGATTATTGAAAAATGGAAATAAAATAAATATTTAAGCATACAACAATTTTATATTAATTTAATTTAAAATTTATTAAAAAAGAAATCATTAATTAAGAAGGTAAATTTAAAAGTGATGTAAAATTACAGAGTTTATTAATGCAAACATGCAGCATGAAACGGTAAAAGCAATTTTGCTTTATTTCTGAAGTGACACTATCTGATTTATTTGACTGAATTCAGGACTTTCATCATGTTTTTCCAACCCTTTTAAAAGCACTTAGTGAATTTAGGGTTGGTTTTCCTTTCCAAATACTTTTTATTTTACTTTATAATTTTGTTTGATGACATTAATCAACTCTTAATTCATGATTATGAAATAGTCCCAGTATATTATTCTGGATACACCCCTTTGAAAATAAAATTCATTTACACAAACTCAATAATGCAACCCATTATTGTGACCCATTAATGTTAGGTCTGTTTTTTTTGTGTAAATTGTCATGCAGACGTATTAGTTGAACCTAAAATAGTGAATAATCTTAGTGCCATTATGTAGAACAAAGCTGTAAAATATGGAGGCATCAGAGATTCAGAGTGTGCGTTTTTGCTCTTGCCTCCACTTGTTTTGCGGATCTGTCGAACAGGTCTCTGTGGAGGATCGTCTGCCCTCGGTGGCCATAACTCCTCCTCAAATGTCTCATAGCTCTCTTCCATCCCTCCCCCTGAGAGAAAGTGAGAGACAGAAGTGGCATAAATCATGTCTTTATCACAATAATCCATCAAATCTCAGGCGTACATGTTTAACAAGATCGCAATCAGACACCAGTTTAGTTTGATGCCTTCATTTCAAAAGATCATGTTATTTATCTTGATATCTTCACTTTTACTTTCACAAAAAAATTTGGAATAAATTAGCATTCAGTTCGGCTGCATAGGCTGTCAGCAAAGAAAAAGGTTAACATCTCTGCCTTGTGGGAAAAAAACTGATTCTTTTTCTCCCCCTTCACATTTAAGGATGAAAAGTGTATGGCCTTCCTCTCCTACATGACATTTCTACATGGACACTGAGCTAATGTCCTTGTAGCCCTATAAATAGATGGAGCAACGCAAGCCGGAAAGACATTTAGATTAACGATGTAAAAATACATGGAAAGATCATGTCGGATGTAAAAGTTCAACGCTGTTAGATTCAATATGTGACGACCGCCTCACAGAAATAAAGGACCTACCTGCCTTTACATTCAGTTTCCTTTGTTGGTGTCGAAGGACCTTTGTCACAGGGCTGTTGTTCCTCCACAGAGTGTTTGGGCTGTGTGACAGCCAAGCACAGGTGCAGGAGCATAAAAAAACAAAAAGTGTTGATAGAAGCTAGCTAGAATTTACCATGCCTCATACAGCTGTTAGATATGATTCTGCAAAATAAGAACAGAGACAAATATACTGCCAAGGAAATAAAGCAAAAACATTATTATTTGCCAAGAACTTTGCTCACTGAAACAGTTATATCGTTTCCTCAGCCTTTATGCTTGGGAATTTGTTTAATTACCAGCAGTGTGTTAGGGGAAGACTTTACAACCCTCATAATCCAAAAAGCTATTTTTACCCACATTTAAAATACAGTGTATCTAGAACTTCAAAACCTAGTTGACCTTTTAACCTTCAAACTGTAATGTTAGAGTACCTATGTAATAGTATTTCTGTAACTATTGTCCTTAGGTTATCACTTTTCATACCTAAATTTCTGACTGCAATCTTCTGAATTTGGAAACCTTTTATCCAGTTTGTTAACTTGTTAATTAAATATGATGATAAATTATATTGTATTTGTGTCGGTCAGACTGTTTTCTTGTTTTATAATCAAACGGAACTGTACATTACACTTAAATTTCTAATCTGAAATATATGTATAAGTAAAGCACTTATTGCTTTATCCAAATAACATAAAACAACTTAACAAAAGATGTTTTTTGTATGAATCATTCTGTTTTGTGAATTTTATTCAGATTTTCCATGAAAACATCAAGAGTAGCTTCTGAAATCTTTCCTGTTGTGTTTGAATAAGGAGCCACCATGGGCTCTGAAATTATCCACCATTAACTGGAAAAGCCCATGACCTGCAGCCTACAGACCTCTGGTCTAAAAATGATTTTGCTATCATGTAGAGAATTTAACAGCAGAGAGCGCCACTCTACTACTGGAAAACAAGATGAGGTCACTTTGCTTTTACATGTCTGGCATTGGTAACATGAGATCTGTGACAAAAGGAGTCAGACAAATTAAATTAAAGATTTATGCATCCATTTTTAAAAACCTTTTTATCAACAGAAGATGGTAAAAACTTTCTAATATTTCTCAAAGATTTTTCCCACCTGTTTGTTTTGTGTAGGTTTAAGGGAATAAGCTTGTAGGATGCTAGCACAACATTACCAAATGTAGCTATGACTGGGTTTGATCTGGGTTTGGTGGTTTGGGGCCATCTGTATGTGGGACAGCAGTGAAAGTGTTGGTAAACAGGAGGCTTGTGGCAATGTTTTTCTTTGTGACTCATGCATCTCCTGGCTCCCAGTTCCAGATGAATCACACATTGTTTTATCCATCCGTAATCCTAACTTGACAGTATCTTTGCAACCTTTGATGTGTGTAAAAGGATCATACAATGGAACAAATAAAGCCAAATCTGAAACATATGGCTCACCTACTAGCCTATAGTAACCAGTCTAATGCAGTGTGGAAATTTTAGTTAGTATTAAGTCAGTTTAGCATTTTTATATTAATAATCTAGAAAAGCACTCGGAGCAGCAAATTTTGCCCCATATGGTGACCTACACCAATAGCTAAACATTTAATATCCGGATCATGACTTTTGGAGTCCAATGCTGAACCTATAAATAGTCACTACTGCCACTCTCTGGTTTTGTGGGGAACTGATTGTTTCCACCATAAATCCCTTTCTCACAATGTTAAATAATCCATAAAAAATCCTATATCCAGATTATAATCTGGATCCTTGCCAAAATGTAATGTATTGTTCATAATAGTTTTAACATCTGATCATATCTTTTCAAGTTACCCTGACAGACTCTCCTAGAACTAAAAACATAACCTTTTTGGTGGAGGTAAAAGTTTTTACAAAATGTGTCATCCAAAAATATGTCTCAAATTAATAGAAATATATTAAGGGAATCCAGTCAGCAAGGAACACTCAATGCATCATTTTCTATGCCTAAAACTAATATGTTCGTGGTGATTGAATGTATTTTGTGTTAATCAGTAAAAAAAATAAAATAAAATAACAATAATTTTTTTCACTGACTCAAATTCTTTGTGAAATTGTTTTACTACAGTAGCTTGATTAGGCACACTCATTGTTATTTCATTTTAAGCCTTTGTTCATTTTTTAAAGATTTTTTATAATAAAATAATGTGACATTTCTTCAATAGCATCGAGGTCATGTGACCCACTAACCTATAACTTCCACTTATTTCCTTATCTGTCAACAGTCTAGTCATTCTTTAAGTTAGCTTAACACGGGTTATTTCAGCTTTTTTCTGGTTAGCTTTACCCCACCACTGCCACCCTCCCTCTAAAACAGGGGTCTTCAATGTTTTCCAGGCCAAGGACCCCCAAACTGATGGTGAGATGGAGCGGAGACCCCTAATTACATATATTGTATGAAATTGTGTTATATCAAACTTGTCCTATAGTCACTATTACAGATGGAGTCATGTAACAAAAGTAATTGAGCTCTGGGATTATTAAAGAATTTCTGATTCTGATTCCTTGTTGATGGTACAGGGGTTGTGAATGAAATGGTGCCCAGCTTGAAGGAGCTCCTGTGTGTCGCTGAAAGTGTGCATTGATCATGAGCGGGTTCTAGACAGGGGCCAACAGGGGACAGTGCCCCTGTTATGGCTGCTGAACTAAAGACATAATACTCAAAGAAATTCTAATGATGATATTTGCTGGAACAGACATGGTTACTGATAGGTCCTTTGGATCTATTTAATTTTTTTTCTTTACAAATTTTGCGTACTAATTATTTAAAAACAATAAGGTGATACCTTCAGTAGTATTAAGATAGGATCCCAGCTAAGCATACTCTCTCTCTAAGTAATACGAAAACTTCCTCCTATTAGCGTCCTCAAGCTAACCTCCTTGTTTTCAGAAGCAGTTCTTGCAGTCTGATCTCTTGCCAGATTAATTTCTCTAAGTAAATTAACCATTTAAATCTATTTGTTGTGTTGTGGTGAAAGTGGCATTGGATGAAGGAGTTTTCCCTGCAACCGGATAGTCCCGTCTGACTACTGATGGTGGTCAGAAGGCCCGGTGGCGCCAGCGTATGGCGGCCTAATTTCTGTCAGTGTTTGCCAGGGCAGCTGTGGCTACAATGTAGCTTGCCACCATCAGTGGGTGAATGACTGAATATAGTGACTATAGTAAATATAGTGTCAAGTGCTTTGATTAGGTCCTCTAACTTGAAAAAGTGACATATAAGTACAGGCGATTTACCATTTGTGTCCGGGCTCAATATTGTATGTGGGTTGGGAAATTAAACAAGAAAATGACAGAAAAAGTCATTATAAACTTGCAAAACTTATTAATTACTATCATCCATTCATTCTAACTTTGCGCTGGTAGTCCCTGAACTTTCTGAAGTACTACATAAGGTTAAAGTGACTCTTGAACAGCCCCTTGTGCAAACACCACGGCACATAAAGTGAGGACACTTTGCCTCTGGCAAAAATGCACAAAAAAAACAAAAAAAAGGTTCCAGATTCGGGCACCTTAGAGAACCGGTGAAGCTGCCTGTCCCATTTTGTGTCCTTTTAATGTCCTTCGACAAAACAGGACAGGCGATTGTCCAGCAAGCAGCTCTGTGCTCACCATATTACCGCTACATCAGAATAGATTAATATATTTTTTAAATGATTTGTCTTAGACAACATAAAGACCTGGTCAATGAAATTAAAGTTTTACTGAACTGCTCAGAGAGTTCATTTTCCCACATCACCCTCTGTTTTTGCGTACTTAGTTACAAGTAGTGACAGCATTAAGTTAAGTAGATATGGTTCTAAAGCGCAGATAGAGAAGCTTTTTTTCTTACGAAAATGAAAGGAATTTAATACAGGGATGTAATGGAAGAAATATCAGTAGTAGAGGCAGTGAAAGACTTTAAACTGAGCTGTTTTCCAAACAACAAATGGAAAAAAAAAGTTGACTGAGTGGATCTACAGCTGTGTTTTCAAAGGATCACTCCACAAAATATTGACTTAGGGATGTTTTTTTTTTTTTTTTTTTTTTTTTTTTTTTTTACAAATGGACCAGAATTTCTTGTAGGAAAAAAACAGACCGTATAATGCTTATCTGTCCCTTCCTAAATTTAATTATTTGTTTTTCAAATATATATTTTTTTTATTATCCATTAATTCCGGTTTCATGCAACCATTATCATTTTTTGAGTGATACAGCTTGTAGCCATATTTAAATAAATTATATATCTGTTAAAATAAACTAATTATTTAGAAGTCCTCTTGGTAGCACCCGTTACAGATGACACATAAACCAGCAGCTGCCACTCTGAGAAAAGGTCAACATGACCAAACCGGCAGCTCTCATCTGCAGGGCAGCCTCATAGGAGAGCCTTTCTTCCATCCAACAACAGTATCTGCTTTTTTTTTTGACGTTGTTCTTCACAGTTGTGCTAACAGTAAAAAAAAAAAACATCTCATCTGAGGAGAAGTGACACCAGATCCATCAGGGCTCATAGTGGTTCTCTCAGAGCTGCTTGCCTTTCACTTTGCATCTTCAGACCTCCTGGAGCTGAAATGGGACCCTTGTGTTTCCCAGTCAGTCTGTATGTCTTCAGGCAGCTCACTGAAACTTTGATCTCCAAGAGACCAGGATATGTAAGAGTATGAGTCTTGTTGGGAAAGGAGGATGGACCCTTCTGCCGCTCAAGCCGCGCCCTCAGGCAGATAAATGTTCAGCTGTCTCAACAATGTGATATTCTGCCTGTCATATTTCTATCACAGGATAGGAAAGGTGAAGCATAGATAAAGGTAAGATAAAGAACGACTCAGGATGAATACTAATGCATACAGTGGATGGATGATTTCAGAAAACAAGATGAAACATTTTCCCTTGTGCAGACAATGTTCCTCTTCTAATTTCCCTCCAAATATCTCCAAGCCCTTTTCCTGTTTTTTATAGAAAAGGCACACAGGGTATCAAGGACATATTTGCAAAGTGAAAAATGAAGAAAGAGTTTTAATCTTATATCAAAATTCTGGAACTGGGGCAAATCCAGCTGATATAATCTGACCATAAATGCTTAGGTCTGAAATTTCTAAAGTTATATACGGCTTTTACTCTGTGCTGGTAAAATAAAAGCTTTTGTTTTAGCTAGTTTTGTCTCCTTCATAAATATTCCTCTGTAATGTACTTTTCAAAGCTGCTTCTACGCATCTTGTCCATTAACAGTGTTTGTCCAGGGAAGCATGACAGAGTTATTGGCCCCTTTGGCAGCCCAGTGCACATCTCTTTCTCTCTCTCATTGTGTCTCTAGGCTATTTTATTGACAGAGTAATTTGCTCTGTTCTTGTACTCAAGTCTCATGGGTGCTATGTGTATTAATTACCATCTATTCATCTGAGCCCATTCATCCTTTCAGCATGTCACAAAGCACCACTTTCAGGCTAGCTGTTCACAGCTTCTAACAACCATAAATCTCTGGCACAATTCCATGTGCCTGTCGGAGACAAGCAATGTGAATCTTATGCACTAACGAAGAGGAGATAAATTGCTACAAGCGGATGGGGTGAACTTACAGCTTTTTGATGTTAAATGAAACATGCTTAAGTATCATATTTGACATACTGACACCGTCTCTGACCAGAGGTGTGCATACACTCATCAAGAGCATCAGTGTCAAATTCATTTTGGACGTCTAATAATTTCTAACCAATTAACTTGTCAACAAAAACAATCAATTACTTAAACAAACAAGAACATTGGCTGCATATTTGAATAAATTGCAGATATCTCTTTGTTAAAAAATTGCGAACTAATAGATCAAAGGGCAAATTCATACACACACCTTCACTTAACATTTTACCTCCTGACTACACTTTTTATAGACAGCAGGGTCCTGTCATACGTTTGAAGAAATATCGGCCTACCTTTCTTTAATTTTTAGATTTCTTAAAGGACAAGTCCAGTCATATTCAGATATTCAAACTTCTGAAACACTATACATTTTCATTAGGGTCCTTGCTGATAAAGCTTTGTGCATATTTATACATTAGTGTCGTTCAAACAATTTACAGTTCTACATAATAAATATATTAAATGGATTGAGCAATGTTCTTTATATTTACAGAAGAGTCCAATTTTTCCCATAGAAAACCTGAAAACTACTTCATAAAACAGAAAACATTCTGTATTAGTCCTCTTTATTTGGAAAAGTTTAAATTTTATGCTGCATGTTTGTATTCAGCTTTTGGTTAATATGTCAGTGTTAAAATATCATAGTAGGAAATTCCACATGGTGGTATCTCTGTTGTCGCTGCTCCATGAGGCGTAGCAGAGAACTGCTTATTCCAGGGGTATTGAGATAAATCCTTGTGGGAACAACCAATCCCTGAGTAGTGGTGTCACAAGGGTGGCCAGTGATTGGCTTGGGTGGCCATGTCAAACCTGGCCAAACCTCTAGAACTGCCCTAGATCACAAGTGCCGAGGGAAAAACTAAATTATTATGCTGCTATCATAATTAGAGGTGAGCAGAATCAGAATGAAATCTTCAGGAAATAATTTATTTTAAACAAAAAGAAATAGAAAAGCCCTAAGAGAGGACAGACCTCTGCCAAGAAGCATATTTTGCCCTAAATTGGGACTTAGACCTATAGCTAAAACCTATACATGATCTTGACCGTTACCAAATTTAAATGAATTGTTCCTTGGCATTAGAAACACCTCTGGTAAAAACAAAAAAAAAAATCCCAAAAATCCATTCATAAGTGTTTAATTGATCATGCTAACAAACCAATCATTTTCCCTTTTCTTGCATTTTTATCTTCAGAAAAATCCCTTTGGACTTTTTTGAGTCTGATGTTGAGTCTGTCAAAAGTCACTGCTGCCACCCTCTGGTTATGTGAGGAACAGCTTGTTCTGCCAAATCTTACAATGTTAGAGAATCTATAAAAAAAGAACATCAAAATCCATCCATAACTTTTCAAGTTATCCTGTTACAGAGCCAGACAGACACACACAAACTCTCCTATAAACATAACCTCCTTGGTGGATGTAACAAATAGAGAAACTCAGTAGGCTTGGGTATGCTAAATCTTCTTCTGGACAGAAAGGCAGTTTGTTAGAATAGGATGATATATATGATGATATGATGATATATATGATATATGATTTTACTGGAATTTGGAAGTATGCTATAATCCAAGGAGAAATCCAGAACAAACTAAACAGCAAATTATTTTGGGGTTTACATTGGAGTGTCTGGAATGGTGAGACACAGTAGTCAGACCTGAGGTATGAACAGTATTAAGCTTGGTATAGCTGGATACCAGGCAGGCTTATGGTGAAACAGGAGCTACAAGGAACCACCTTGAAAATAATTCAGAAGCCTTGGACCTGATTGATTCTTGTAGGCTATAGTGGACTCAGCATGGAAGTCAAAAGAAAGATTAAAACCAGGAGGCACAAAGAACACTAGAGGATCAAACTCAAGAAAAGGTGAGTTTACATCAAATCTAGGGGATATTTTTGCTTGGATTCAGCCACAAGGCAGAGTGCCAGACAAATGCTATGACCAAATTTGAACCCTAACCCCTCAATCACTATATAGGGTGGATAAAGACAGACAATCACTACGTTTTTACTCCCTGGTGGTCACGTGACTATGGCTCCTCGCACCGTGCCCATGCCACCGTTGTTCTCTCTCAACCCCAAAACATTCCATGATAGTTTGCGAGGATAGCTCTTGCAAAGAATTCTGGGATACATCTGCTTGTCTTGTGACCATTGCTGTACTTTTCAAGGTGCATTGTGAGAAATTTTTCATCCGCTAGACATTCTGACACCCCTAGAAAATTTATAGTATATAAGGGTTAAGGCACAATTCCAACAGAGCCAAAGTGTTCCCCAGCTCCACAGCTCGAGGCAAAGATTGCCAGGTGTTATTGTTATTCAAACTAAAATAGAAGTCTGTCCCTATTGTAGTATTTTTATATAAATCACAATTTCTGTGGTTCTCAAGTGAATATAACAGCAATTTATTTTTTGCTCTTATATTTATTCAGTATTTGCAGCACAGGGGTTGTGTGCCTCCAAAATTTGATCCCATTCTATTGAACTTTTTCGCATGTCGTCCACCTCTCACTAAATTCCATTTCCTTTCAGATAACAAAATAAAAATTATAATGCAAATGTTCTATGGTGCCTAAAAATGTATTTGAATTGTTGTAGCATATAGATACACTATATTGCCAAAAGTATTTGCTCACCCATCCAAATTATTGGAATCAGGTGTTCCAATCACTTCCATGGCCACAGGTGTATAAATTCAAGCACCTAGGCATGCAGACTGTTTTTACAAACATTTGTGAAAGAATGGGTCGCTCTCAGGAGCTCAGTGAATTCCAGCGTGGAACTGTGATAGGATGCCACCTGTGCAACAAATCCAGTCGTGAAATTTCCTCGCTCCTAAATATTCCACAGTCAACTGTCAGCTGTATTATAAGAAAATGGAAGTGTTTGGGAACGACAGCAACTCAGCCACGAAGTGGTAGGCCACGTAAACTGACGGAGCGGGGTCAGCGGATGCTGACGCGCATAGTGCGAAGAGGTCGCCAACTTTCTGCAGAGTCAATCACTACAGACCTCCAAACTTCATGTGGCCTTCAGATTAGCTCAAGAACAGTGCGCAGAGAGCTTCATGGAATGGGTTTCCATGGTCGAGCAGCTGCATCCAAGCCATACATCACCAAGTGCAATGCAAAGCGTCGGATGCGGTGATGTAAAGCACGCCGCCACTGGACTCTAGAGCAGTGGAGACGCGTTCTCTGGAGTGACGAATCGCGCTTCTCCATCTGGCAATCTGATGGACGGGTCTGGGTTTGGCGGTTGCCAGGAGAACGGTACTTGTCTGACTGCATTGTGCCAAGTGTAAAGTTTGGTGGAGGGGGGATTATGGTGTGGGGTTGTTTTTCAGGAGCTGGGCTTGGCCCCTTAGTTCCAGTGAAAGGAACTCTGAATGCTTCAGCATACCAAGACATTTTGGACAATTCCATGCTCCCAACTTTGTGGGAACAGTTTGGAGCTGGCCCCTTCCTCTTCCAACATGACTGTGCACCAGTGCACAAAGCAAGGTCCATAAAGACATGGATGACAGAGTCTGGTGTGGATGAACTTGACTGGCCTGCACAGAGTCCTGACCTCAACCCGATAGAACACCTTTGGGATGAATTAGAGCGGAGACTGAGAGCCAGGCCTTCTCGTCCAACATCAGTGTGCGACCTCACAAATGCGCTTCTGGAAGAATGGTCAAAAATTCCCATAAACACACTCCTAAACCTTGTGGACAGCCTTCCCAGAAGAGTTGAAGCTGTTCTAGCTGCAAAGGGTGGACCGACGTCATATTGAACCCTATGGATTAGGAACGGGATGTCACTTAAGCTCATATGTGAGTCAAGGCAGGTGAGCAAATACTTTTGGCAATATAGTGTATATAAGGATTTCTTATTCAATTCAAAATAAAAAATGGTGCAAATGTATAACAGAGCTATAAGATATAATCTTATAAGCTATAAGATTTCTTGATTGCTTTATATTATTACATGGTTTTATCAAGGAGGGATTCATGCTGACATCTGGTGCCAGTGCAGAAACAGTTTAGGGCCGCCTCAGGTCCACCAGTGGGTCAAAAATGGCCCTTGAGTGGGCAACCTCTGGCAAATCAGATCTGGGACACCAAAGGGCCATCATTCTTTGTAGTATGTGGGACGAATCTAAATGTATTGTGTGGGCCAGAATTGGATCAGACCAGTTTTTATATGTGGGAAGAATATTTAACATAGGAAAGTTTGTCAACTTTATGTGGTTTTAGATAAATATGTTACTTTTACCCAATAATTCAACAGCAACATATTATTAATCTTTCTTTTTGTTTCTGTAATACTCAAGCCTTTTCTTAATATTTTTTAACGGTGTTTCCTTATGAAAAGACACATTAATGTGGCAAATAAAATTCACCATTGAAAATGTTAAATCTCTAGAAAAGATTAACAAAGTTTCATGATCTGCTTTTCTAGACATTTAGATTCTGTTTAAGTTTTCACTTTGGGTTTTCAGTTACACTTTGATTTTTGTTATTCTTTGTTTGGTGCTTAGATTTGCATAATTTTTGAATTCATTCTTAGTTTAAGTCTTCCTTGGTGTGTATTTTAGTTATTTCTAATCTTTGCTGTAGTTTTTCTTAGCTATGGTTTTCTGTTGTCTTTAGATTGTGTTTTCCCTTTGCATATTTGCTATCCAAGTTTCTCCAGTTCCTTCCCCATCCATTAGTTTTTGTGTCATTTATTTTTTTCCCAGGTTAAAGGAATAGTACACCCAAAACATGATTAGCCTTCATTTTCTACTCACCCCCATGCTGAACAACACTCTGGAGTACTTTTTTGATATCTCAAATGCATCTGGAGATCTGGGAGGCTTCTTGCTGTCTGCTGACATTCAAATAATGGAGGTCTATGGTGCCCGAGACAGAAAGGTCCATAAAAGTCCACAAAAAACGTGTCAATATTCCTCCATACTGCTCGTCCAATATATTCCAAGTGTCCTGAGTGGGTAGCATCCATAATTTACACGAACGAAGTCATTTAGAATGTTTTTAGAGCATAAACAGTAGTGTATAGGATTTCCTACAAGCGCGCGTCTGCGTGTTCACGAGCCTACGGAAACCGCGGCAGACCAAACCAGATGAAAGTGCGCATTCAGCGTCTGCTCTGCCGATAATGCAAGCGTAGAAGAAGAAATGTGCTGTTTACCTGTGCAAAGAAAGAAACAACGACAGAAAAATGTCTGAGGACTTCATTGTTGAGGAAGAGGATGAGTTCTTTGCCGAGCTGAAATGCGCACTTTCATCTGGTTTGGTCTGCTACGGTTTCCGTAGAGTTGTGAACTCGCATGCGCGCGCTTTTAGGAAATCCTATACACTACTGTTTATGCTCTAAAAACATTACTACAGTATTATTATGTATAGATAATCAAATCTTACATGAATGAATAGCAACTTAAGGCCAAGTGATGCTTGAAGCATCTATATTTTGTGTGGAACGACGCGTTTTCAGCACGTATAGCTTTTCCCTGCTGTACTCTGCATTCTGACAGACTATTGGGTGGGTGTGTGGGGCAAAGACCACATGCTAACAACACCATTCAACATGTAGAAGTACTGTAACAAACACAGTTGCTTCTAATATTTAACAGATGTGTTTAGGTCATTCAAGACTGACAGAAAAGTCCTAAACCAGGCTTTAATGTTTGGGTTTAATCTCAATAAAGTTCAACAAACTAAGTTTAGCAGCATGCCCTTCATACCTAATTTTTATTCTGTCACACTTGCAGCATCATTATGCCTGTAGTTATCCACAGAAGCAAACACAGTTGCTTCTAATCTTTTCCAGATGTGTTTATGTCATTCAAGACTGACAGAAAAGTCTGTCCAAGAGTTGGTCACAAGCTGTCGATAGTTGAAATATTTATGGGTGGGCAACTCCAGTCCTTGAGGGCCGGTTTCCTGCAACATTTAGATTCCTCCTTGCTCCAACACACCTGAATCAAATGGTTGAATTACCTCCCCAGTATTCAATCAATTTCTTCAGAGCCCTTTTAATTATCTATTTACTTGATTCAGGTGTGTTAAGTCAAGGACATATCTAAAAGTTGCAGGATACAGGCTCTCCAGGACTGGGGTTGCCCACCCCTCGTCTAAATCATTAGGATCATAGGTCTAGGGTGCAGAAAAAAAAATAGACCCCGGTGCTCTGCTCAAAGGCGTGCTGATGCTAGAATGAAATAAAAAATTTGTCTTAAACCAGGCTTTAATGTTTGGGTTTAATCTCAAACTAAGTTCAACAAACTAAGTTTAGCAGTATGCGGTTCATGCCTAATTTTTATTCTGTCACATTTGCAGCACCATTATGCCTGTAGTTATCCACAGAAGCATTTAAGGGCATCTGCTTGGCATGTTCTCTGTCTGTAAGAGCCTGCAGATAGGCTTAGCTATGAATACTGCAGTCAAATAGCTGTAATTATCTGCAATCAGTCGACAAGCAGGGGCCGGCTAAAAGGCTGCTCGCACAAACACAGTGGAGGGTGAGAAACATCGAAGGGTATGAAGGGAGAAACATCTTGGAGAAAGAAAAGGAAAATAGCAGGGATTCTGGATTGGAAAAAGATCAGATACAAAGCTGCTGAAGACAGAATCTGAATACAGATCAGAAGAGGAAATGACAAGAGTAGAGATTATCATCTTTGAAGCTGTGTGCCTCCTACACAACTTCATGTTTTTATTCAAATAAAGGAGCCATTTGGTGTCAAAAGTTTAAAAGCATGGCATCTTAATCTATGCCTTGTGTTAAGGTTAAGGTTAAGGTAAGGTAAAGTTAAGGTTTGTGGAGGTTGGTAGAAGGACCCAGGCAACATGCAAGGAATATAGGAGTAATATGAATTATTGTTCACTCATAAAAAAATAAAGGGAAATGTAAACAACACAAACTAACTAACTTAAATAAAATGAAATTTATGTGAAATAAAACTGTCGAACACTGATTGACAATCAATTTCACATGCTGTTGTGCAAATAAAATAGACAACAGGTGGAAATTATTGCCGAGACACACTCAATAAAGGACAACAGACCACTTCTGAGCAGCTATGCTTTCTGACTGACGTTTTGGTCACTTTTGAATGTAGGTGGTGCTTTAATAGTTGCAGTAGCATGCAACGGACTCTACAACCCACACAAGTGGCTAAGGTTGTGCAGTTCATCAGGATAGCATCTCAATATGAGGTGTGGCCAGAATGGTTGGTGTGTTTGTCAGCGTAATTTCCAGAGGATGAATGTGCTAACAGGAGACAAGTCAGTACACCAAGAGATGTGGAGGAGGCCGTGGGAGGGCAACAACCCAGAAGCAGGACCGCTACCAAGGCTCTGGAGCACTGCCTTAGCTCTGCAAAAGGACCTCACAAATGTGCATGGGTCTGCACAAATGGTTAGAAACCGACTCCATGAGGATAGTATTAGGGCCCCCACATCCACAGAAGGGGTTTGTATTCACAGCCAAACACAGCTTTGGACACTTTGCATTTACCAGAGAAAACCTGAACTGGCAAATTCATCACCAATGGTTCTGAAGACACCATGGAGAGTGATGTGTTGCCTGCAGCATCCTTCAGCATGACCGGTTTGGCAGTGGATCGATAATGGTGTGGGTTTGTATTTCTTTGGAGGGCCGTACAGCCAACCATGTGCTCGCCAGAGGTAGCATGACTGCAATTACGTACCGAGATGAGATCCTCAGACACCATGTGAGATCACATGGTGGTGCGGTTGGCCAGGGGTTCCTCCGAATGCAGGAAGATAAAATACCTCATATGGCTGGAGTGTGTCAGCATTTCCTGTAAGATGAAGGCATTGAAGCTATGGGCTGGCCCACCCATTCCCCAGACCTGAATACGATTGAACAGATCTGGGACATCATGTCTCGATCCATCCACCAATGTTACGTTGCACCACAGATTGTCCAGAAGTTAGCGGATGCTTTAGTCCAGGTCTGGGAGTAGATCCCCTAGGAGACCATCCACCACCTCTTTAGGAGCATGCCCAGGCCTTGTAGGGAAGTCATAGAGGCACATGGAGGCCACGCACAATACTGAGCCTCAATCTGACCTGTTTTAAAGGACATTACATCAAAGTTGGATCAGCATGTAGTGTGTTTTTTCACTTTAATTGTCCAGGCCTCCATTGGTTAATAAATTTGATTCAATTTATGATTTTTGTGTGATTTTGCTGTCCACGCATTCAGCAAAGTATTAAATGGTAATATTTCATTAATTTAGATCTAGGATGTATTATTTGAGTGTTCCCTTTATTTTTTGAGCCATGTTATTACTATACTATACTATACTATACTACACTACACCACACTACACTACACTATACTATACTATACTATACTATACTATACTATACTATACTATACTATACTATACTATACTATACTATACTATACTATACTATACTATACTATACTATACTATACTATACTATACTATACTATACTATACTATACTATTCTATACTATACTATAATATACTATACTATACTATACTGGTGAAGTTTCTCAGTCATCAAGGTCATAGTCATCCAAAAAAAAGATAAAAACAAATCTATAATGACTTTAATGACTCCCCATTACAAGGAGGTCGACCTGTTTGTGTTCAATTTGCATTTTTTTAAAACCATAACCAGGCTTTTGTTGGACTACTCTATAAAGCCTGGAACTCAACACTACTTCAGATATTTTGAATTGAGAAAGTTTTCTAGATGGGAAGCAAAATGTCTTCAAACTTGGAAAACAAAGTCCAGTGATTTGTTTTTAACTTTTTTTGGATATACTATAATATAGTATACTATAATGCTTTTGGTCACAATTTTTGACTTCCTTTGTTAAAGATCCACATAAAGAGGCACAATGAACCCAATATGACTCTTGCATGATCACATACTGTAGGCACATTTGACAGGCTCTCTATTGAGGAGTGGAAGGGCAGGTAGGACAGTCTTGGACATGCAAAAAACTTGGACTTTGGCTTATCTTACCTACATGTTCAGGAAAACCATCCACTATACCTGTAACAGATAAAAACAAATTTCTAGGGATGCACGATATAATCGGCCCCCTATCGGTATCGGCCTGTATCGGCCTTAAAACTGAATATCGGACATCGGCCACCACACCGATATTTTGATCAGCGTCTGAGTTTCTAAAGTCTAAAAAAATTAATTAAAAATACTACTTCTTCTTCTTCCTCAAAAACTTCTTTTTTACAGACTTAAAAACTTCTAAAGACGAGGGAAAAAATATTGATACATTAAAATATCACAATATCGTCATATGCTGATATATTGCCATTTAAAAACACCATATCAATCTCTTTTACTAATGAAATATTGCTATATGTCATTGTTATGCTACGAAATCCCCCGAAAATTCAGTGACTACTTATTTTTATCCAGCTTTAACATCGGTATCGATATCGGTTATCGGCTACATGAGTTTTAAAATATCGGCATATCGGATATCGGCCAAAATCCCAATATCGTGCATCCCTACAAATTTCCCTTCAGTTACTTTATTGACCCCCTTGGATGAGCCATAAATGTGATCTATATGTGGAAAATATTTTCTCACTGTGGTAAACTGAAGTCCAAAAGCCTTAGAAAGGTCCCTGCAATCCTTTTTCTGAAGAATACGTTTTAAAGTCGTATTGTTTCTTATCTGTTTTTAAATTTCTTTAGATAAGGATAGATAGTTTTTCTTTTTTAGATCATCCTAATGCTGTCAGACAGGTTGTATTGAGTGATTTCTTAAATATTTAACTGGTAATAAGCTCCAAGTGTGTCTAGTAAAGTTAAACTTAGCTTTAAAAATAATGGTTACCCAGAGTTTATGTGGGATTTATCGAATGGAATGATTATATTTTCACATAGACCAAGGTTGGTTTAGACAGTGTTGTTTGTCTTGATATCATAATTTGAAAGCTACATATTGTATTTACTCAAGTTATCTACTAAAACACATATGGCAAAAATTATAAGTAGAAGAAATTGTCGAGCAAGCAAATATTTTTTCACAGCATTATAGAGGGGAGTATTGGCCTAATTTAGAGCAGTGTGCTTGGGCTCTGGGAGGGTTGCAAGTACCCAGTTCAAACACCACAGCCTCCATCTGGGTTCCTGAGTGGAACCCTTAACCCCACTGCTCCCCAAGGTGATGAGTCAAACGCAGGGAGTGAATTTCCCCATTGTGGGACAATAAAGGGATTTACATGCCAAATGTTTATTCAAACTCTTTTTCTCCCCAAGTTAGTTTTACATAAGCAAAATATGAATATCTTGACAACATTAACATTTTACATTAACTGTTATGCAAGAAGAATCTTCAGAGCAGTGGGCCTTTTTCACATCCAGAGGTATCTGAACTTTTTTCAAGCGCATGATATTACAGCCTCTTTTAAGTACAAAGACATCTTTGCTAAAATCTCACTGCATCTTCCAATAAACTAAAATTACTTATGATTAAATATTTCAACAGAAATAGTGATCTGAATGAAAATAAAAATGGTGCTCTAGCTTTACAAATCAATTTCAATGGTCATCTCTTTCTCCAGACCTAAATTAAACAAAACCTGTGAGATGATATATAAAAAAAACTAGTTTTAGTCTAGTTTTGATAAGACCAGCCTTATCTCTCCTAAATGAGACTGATCCCAGCTTGAAGGAATGTGATTGTTCCTGAGCGATCGTACATTTGTAGCATGCCTCACAGCTTAGTGCTATATCCAGCATCAAATGAGTCAGACTCTCTATGATGACAGCTTTCCGCGTCTTTCACCCCCTATTTCCCTCATTCCCTGCCTTTCAGCCTGTTTTTCCCATCTCCTACTCTGTCACTGTTTGTTGTCTCCTGCATTTTCAAAAATGCTGGAGTTCCTAGGATTCAATAAATCAATATTATGACTACAGTTTTAGCAAATTAGAACTAGATTCCTTGAAGCATATTTGTTCCATAAAGGTTTTAGTTAGCACTGTTATAAACAGAGCTTTCACTTTGGCACAGTTTAGCCAAATCTGCCAAAGGTATTTATCATGACATAATACAGAATCTGTTCAAATAAAATGCTAATAACCGTTGTAGGACTTATTTTGCAAATGACAAAGCCTTTTGCCATGACATGTACCCTGTGCATCATCAAAATCTACCCATACTCATCATCTTCCGCTTTATCCATGACTAGGTCACAGGGGCAACAGTCTGAGCAGAGACTCTCAGACTATCCTCTCCCTAGACACCTCTTCTATCTCTGCTGGGGGAAGTCTGAAGCATTCCCAAGCCAGCCAAGAGATATAGTTCCTTAAGCTTGTCCTGAGTCATCCCCACCGTAAAGATGCCCGAGTCACCCCAGCAGACTGTATGGAGCTAGGTGGAGGAGACAAAGCTCTACTCTGAGCCTCTCCCAACTGACCAAGCCCCTCACAACATCTCTAAGGGAGTGTCCAGCCACCCTGCAGAGAAAGCTTATCTCAGCCACTTATTATATCTGGCTTTTTCGATCATGATCCAGATTTTATTATCGATGGTTAGTGTAGGGATATAGATGAACCAATAAATGAAGGACTTTGCCTTTTGGCTAAGCTCTTTCATCAACACAGGCCTGTGCAGCATCCACATTACAGTAGCAGCAACTCTGATCCGTCTATGAATCTCTTGCTCCATTCTGCCCCCACATGTGAACAGGAGCCCAAGGTCTGGAACTGCAGATGGTTGAAAATAATCCCCATACAGGCTTTTTACTTGCTGGACCTGGATCCACCTCTGCTCTTATGTTCCTCTTTGTGATCTCTGGACTAAACTTACCATTTTCTATTCTCCTCCCAGAGGTGTGCTGTTTGAGACACATTTTTTCTCTCCATTTCTGGTTGTTTAACCAAATCTATTTGCTCTAGATAAGCAGGCTGAAATAGGAAAATGCATACTGGTGGGTGCACATTTATAGAAATAGAAATTGAACTTTATTGATCTCACAGTGGAGAAATTAACTCTCTGTTTTTAACCCCTACCCTTGGGGAGCAGTGGGCTGCATCTGTGCTGCACCTGGGGAGCAGTGTGGGGTTAAGGGTCTTGCTCAGAGAGCCAGAGTGCAGGCTGTGGGGTTCAAACCAGGTAGTTGCAACCTTCTCAGATCACAAGCACACTGCTCTGTTATTAATCAATTCGATTAAATTGTACCATTGTACCATTATAGGTACACAAAGCTACAATTATCAAATCACATTACACATTGTATTAATATTACATATTTAGATGTGTTTCAACAATTGATGTCATTTTGCTAAATTTGTTATAATATGTTTTTTTTATCTAGTCTAATTTCTGTGATCAGTTAATTTTTCTCTTGATCATTAGAAATGTAGTTGCTTTTACAAGACACTAAGATATAAGTTTTGGCCATTAACCCTGTTCACCTTAAAGTAATTACAATTCCAGATTTTTTATTTTTTCTTGCAACACCAATTTATTTCTAAATTAGTTCATTGAATGCTCATAACTTGTATCGTCTAACTAGGCAAACAGCATAAATAAAGCTGTTAAGACAATGTTATTCAGTTAAAATTTCTGTCTAAAGTGCAATTTAACCCTCTGCTACCCACAAACTGTTTATTAAGTGAGATTTAAATATATAACAGAAGCAGCAAATATACATCTCTGATGTTAGCTTTACAAATGCAGGACTAACAGATTGGCAAATAGATAAATCCAAGCTTGAGCATGGGTGTTTTTTGTTGTTGTTTTCTAAACAAACATACTGTTTTATAAAATAAGTGCAGGTGAAAATTGAGTTTTTTTCCCTCTAATATGTTGTTTTTGGATTGGATCAATGCAATGAATGCAACCCTTTTCTGTGTACTTTCAGTGTGTCAATATAAGTTGCATTAACTCATTGTTTATTAGACAAGAATACATAATAGATTTTTATCTTCTCCATCACTGCACTCAGTTTGGATTTAAAGACTGTGAAATGAGGCTATGAGACAAAAGGCAGGAGTGCTACAGAGGGAAAGATGGCATGAAATACATGATTATTGAACTGAAATGTGCCCATGTTCTCCTTCAGGCTTGTATTGTCCCAGAAGCTAAAATATTGAGGCGAGCACATAGAAAAACACACACTTCCAATTGCGTGATCCTTTTGGTTTTGTTTATCTCCACACTGCAGGCACAGAGACAAGCCTGGGGATTTCTCACGAAGACTCAGATGTGTGATTGTTATATCCATATAGTCTCAGCTGGCACCCAACTATAGATTTCAAATGGCCTGTGTCATGGGTATATCTGCATGTAATTGCACTGGTTAATGCAATGATGTAAATATATTACATGAAAGTGATTGTTTAACACGTCGAACAGTGTGTGGAGCACATATTTATCAGATCACCTTCTGCATGAGGATTTCAGAAGTGCAGGTACTTTTCAGACCTCTACTTTGATCTCATTGTGCAGCCTGCATCATGGTTAGCTATAAGCATCCAGAGAGTTTAGTTTCCCCTTTTTGTCTATATGCAGCTTGTGACAGATAAGAAGGCAATAAATGTATGCAACACAAAAACAGTCCAGATCTGTTTCTAATTCAGCTGTAGGTAGGAGTTTAGCACAGACTGTAGATTGCCATTTATTTTCTCAGTACAGTTGGGATTTACTAATTAGTGTAAAAATGAGGCTCATCTGTCTGTGTTTTTGACTCTAAAATTATGACATGTCATTAAACAAAGCTAAGAGATTTATACACGTGATACATCATGACTTAATTGATTCTTAGAGTGAAATGGAGGCTAAAATTAGCAGAAATCATGCCTCAACTATCAGTCTTCATGCAGAAATTGCAAATTATAAGCTCTCTTTTATATCATTACTTTGTCGAACAGTTGTCCAAAGGTACACTATATTGCCAAAAGTATTTGCTCACCCATCCAAATTATTGGAATCAGGTGTTCCAATCACTTCCATGGCCACAGGTGTATAAATTCAAGCACCTAGGCATGCAGACTGTTTTTACAAACATTTGTGAAAGAATGGGTCGCTCTCAGGAGCTCAGTGAATTCCAGCGTGGAACTGTGATAGGATGCCACCTGTGCAACAAATCCAGTCGTGAAATTTCCTCGCTCCTAAATATTCCACAGTCAACTGTCAGCTGTATTATAAGAAAATGGAAGTGTTTGGGAACGACAGCAACTCAGCCACGAAGTGGTAGGCCACGTAAACTGACGGAGCGGGGTCAGCGGATGCTGACGCGCATAGTGCGAAGAGGTCGCCAACTTTCTGCAGAGTCAATCACTACAGACCTCCAAACTTCATGTAGCTCAAGAACAGTGCGCAGAGAGCTTCATGGAATGGGTTTCCATGGGCGAGCAGCTGCATCCAAGCCATACATCACCAAGTGCAATGCAAAGCGTCGGATGCGGTGGTGTAAAGCACGCCGCCACTGGACTCTAGAGCAGTGGAGACGCGTTCTCTGGAGTGACGAATCGCGCTTCTCCATCTGGCAATCTGATGGACGGGTCTGGGTTTGGCGGTTGCCAGGAGAACGGTACTTGTCTGACTGCATTGTGCCAAGTGTAAAGTTTGGTGGAGGGGGGATTATGGTGTGGGGTTGTTTTTCAGGAGCTGGGCTTGGCCCCTTAGTTCCAGTGAAAGGAACTCTGAATGCTTCAGCATACCAAGACATTTTGGACAATTCCATGCTCCCAACTTTGTGGGAACAGTTTGGAGCTGGCCCCTTCCTCTTCCAACATGACTGTGCACCAGTGCACAAAGCAAGGTCCATAAAGACATGGATGACAGAGTCTGGTGTGGATGAACTTGACTGGCCTGCACAGAGTCCTGACCTCAACCCGATAGAACACCTTTGGGATGAATTAGAGCGGAGACTGAGAGCCAGGCCTTCTCGTCCAACATCAGTGTGCGACCTCACAAATGCGCTTCTGGAAGAATGGTCAAAAATTCCCATAAACACACTCCTAAACCTTGTGGACAGCCTTCCCAGAAGAGTTGAAGCTGTTCTAGCTGCAAAGGGTGGACCGACGTCATATTGAACCCTATGGATTAGGAACGGGATGTCACTTAAGCTCATATGTGAGTCAAGGCAGGTGAGCAAATACTTTTGGCAATATAGTGTAATCTTTCACTCTTGATAACAGGGATGCTTGCATGAGCTGCGGTTGGCTGTGCTGCCTTGGCTAAGGTCTCAGGTGTTCAAGGACCATGCCAGGCATAGAGCAGCCCTGTCTGCATCAGCAGACATCATCTATCCCTCTCAATATCACTGTCCACAGTGAAACAGCTCTCATCGCTCATCTCAGCCCATCAGACCCGGTTATTGGCTTATCATCATATGTCCTGCACAGAGGACAAAGGAGCAATGCATCATTGAATTTGTTGAGGCTTCCCAATTCAGGGACGCACCGAAAACAAAAACAGCAGAAACTATAATCCCAAAATAATAAAACTCTTTTTTTATCTTGTTGCCGATGATTTTATGGTTTGGTTACGCACACTCATGAAAAAAAACCTCATAAATCTCACAGTGAATGAAGCTGTGCCTCCATCCAATGCTGGTTCCCTGTAATAGCTACAGCAGCTACCCTAAGGGCATATTATACATAAAGGGTATTATTTTTTTTGGATTATATCACTTATTTATTGTACTCTGGCTTGAGCCTAAGAATTACTTTTTTTTTAGTTATGAAATGAAAACCTGAATCATATTATAATTCTCAGGGTGCATTTTACCACATGTGGATAAGTAACCCATTTGCTTTAGTTTTTATATTTTTTTGCACAGACCCTTTCAATAGAAAAAAGAAACAACTTCAGCTGATTGCTAAATCATAAGAAACACTTTTTAAAAAGGAGGTGGTTTCGAGATGGAAACATCATTTTTTTTTCTGCACCAGAATAATGCTATGCTCTACAATAAATGTGACATTGGGAACTCTTGTTTTTTGGCAGTATTAGGACCCACTCTCTTGAATTTTGGATTTCCATGTTAAGTGTCTGGCCACATTCATATTCATCAAATGGGCTCTCTGCCCCACTCCACTACCTCCTGAACTTCAGCCAGCTTCTTCGATTCCTGTCTTTCATTGCTAGAAAGACTGATCAGTGGCTGCATTCGAATTTAAGGGCTGCATCTTCCAGGGACACAGTCTCCCTGGACTGGGTCCTTCGAATTTGTGAAAATAAGGAGACCGGAGGAGTTCTGGCTGTGAATTCAAACAGGTCTAGCCTTCCGCAGCTTTCCGCCCGTACGCTCTTTCACCTAGCAACCGTTACAGGAAAAGAGAAAAAAGCAGGAAAAGAATGAATATTGAATTTTTCAAAACTCTTCCTTTTAATTTTTGTTTTCCCTTTTCTATTGTAAAGTGAACAAAGACTACAGTCATGAGAATACAGAGTGGAATAGAGGTGACAACCACCGGTAGCATGAACAAATAAAAGAAAATGTAATTATATAAACCTTTGTCAGTTAGACAACATACTGCTCTCATTTTGCACATCTCTGATGTTGCTGCTATTTTCAAATATCAATTACTGTAAAAATGGTGCACAGTTTTTTATATTGTTAAAACACTTTACAGTACAGAATTTTATTGTTGATATTTTAACTCTTCATTATTATGTTATTTTTATACATTTTTCTAAGGTCCACATTTGTGTGACAATTTTTTAACTATAATCTTTTTGCTGCTGTAAACACCAGAATTGTATAAATGTATAAAAACTTATATCTGCAAAATCTCTTATATTCAACAATAAAAAATACTTTGTTAAGCAAATTGTGCAAAATAGCAATTAAAAAATAAAAATCTTACCACATTTATAGTCCCAACATTGCAGAAATATTATAATCTGTCCTTAAATTACTGCCAAACCCATTTACACAGTAACAGATAAAATTTAGATAAATCAAATATTATCCACCACATATCTGACTCAATAACCATTAAAACAACAATTTTTCATTCATTTCAGACGGAACTATTCACATACTTGTATTATATTAAACTGAACTTCCAATATTCACCACTGTTTGGCGGCAAGAACCTTTTTCCTCTGAGCGTGGAGCAGCCGGCTTGGTTTTATTCGCAATGAGTCCTGGGATAACCAAGTCTAGATAGGATGCACTGGACCCTTCCTTCAAAACAGGCAAAAAGAAAGACGCATTTGTAGGCCACATAACGAGGAGCCTTGGAATCCAACCAGATTGATGTAATCAGCCTACGAATCTGGCCCTCTGAGGATGCATCCCATTTTTTGAATATAGCCAAAGTGTCTGACCAATGTCATCATGGTTACTGATGTCAGACACACCTGGATTGATCAGTGTGACAGTGCAGATTCTAGGAGCTACAACCTGCACAGTTCAGATAGAGGGTCAATTCTTAGGTTTTCTCTTTCAGCTGCTCACAGTCTCTGGTTAATTAGCCTAAGACCTGTGTCTTGTCTCACTGGTCACCTCTACACAGCATACATTCCCTTCTCGTTCATTATCTTGTCTCACCTTCATATGACTGTTTTTAATTTTCATTCTGCTTCATGCCCTTCTATATTTTTATGTTTTTTTTTAAGTCTTGCATTAAATCTACCACCTGTGATTTTGGTCAAACAGACAGACTAACACAAATGATTTATGAATATGTTGAAACTTATATTAGCATTCGAAATCAATTATGTTTTTACAAGGCTCAAAAGCTAACGTGACACACAGCATAGAAAGACGATCAAGATAGTTCTTTCTTCTGCTTTCATTAATTAGGAAAATTGAAGCAGATTTTGAGTATGCTTGTATTTCCCTTCTGTTTACTGTTTTTCTTTGGCAAGGATATAAAGGTAAGATGTAATAACATTTTATAGTAACTTAAAATAATATTCATAACAACATAAAATGAATCTTAGGAGAAGTGCAATAGTATGTCATATGTTTACACAGAAGATTTTTTTTTTTAGATCAAACATGACAACCACATTCGACCCTGTGTAGATTCCCCCCAGCATGAGCCTGTACATTTGCATGTCAAAGGATTCCAAGATTTAGTAAAGAACATACATAAACCCCCCACCAAAAGAAATTAAATCACTGAAATAACGACCTTTGAATTTACATAAAAACATTCTGAATCCATTCACCCTATAGTCCATGTGGAGTTTTCTGCTTAACTTGAGCAATTTTCCTCGAGGAATTTCTGAGATCTCAAACTCACAAAGCTGAGACAGACAACTGTAATGCCTACAGCAATGGCTGCTGTCCCCACTAAACTTAATCTAATTACATGCATTTCTCCAGAGGAACCTTAATGTGGGTTCAGCCACTACAGAGCTTGTCAGAGGTTTGCATACAGTCATAATAAACATCAACAGATTTTGAAAACACAAATTTGACAAGTTTGAAGCAGATTTTTCATAATCCACACAGGTTCAATTTTATACATGCAGCCTAACATATACACCTATACACTAATCTACACCTCCACTAAAATTACAGATTTAGCTGGATGATGAAATTGCTAAATTGCTCTTGGTATATATCTACATATCTATATATATCTATATATATCTATATATATATATATATATATATATATATATATATATATATATATATATATATATATATATATATATATATATATATATATATATATATATATATATATATATATATATATATATATATATATATATATATATATATATATATAAATATAAGACACTTAGGAGCATGCAGGAAATGGCATAGCTAGTCTTATGTCTTTTACATAAGCATACATCAGCATACACAAGAAAATAATGACAAGTGTAAGTTCTAAAACATTACAACAGAAATTTGATTTCTCAGCAGCAACAACACATCTCACATATTGACCAATGCTGAAATAATAATACCACCCTGGGCCATTGGCTGCTCAGTCAGCTCAGACATATACCACTGCTACCTCATGTCCTTGTACCAGTGTTACTGCTCTCCTCGTCATGCCTGGTCCTGCTTGTAAAACTCCTCTTCCCCTTATCTGACCAGTGATGACATGTTTAGCCGCATGTTGTCATTCAACCGCTGGTTGTCTAAGTGTTGTCCTGAAAACAACGTGGGCTACATGAATCATTGGTAATCCTTTTGGGGAGAGGCTGGTCTGATTCGGAGAGAGGGCATCAAACTTTGGATGGCGCAGCTTTTCTTTCTAGGAATCTGACCAAATTTATTAGTCCTCCATAACCCTGACAACCCGTGGCGCAGCACGGAAGCAGAGTTGTATTTTAACACACCTCTCTGCAGCTTCTCTAAAGTTACCCACTTATTAATCCATCCAGTGTCTTGCACATGACCAAACTCAAATAATTTAGAAAAGAATCCTATAGGATTAAATCATAATAATATAATAAAAATAAAGGGGGAATATTGGGGGAAAAAGTCTGAAGGATCAAATGTGGTTTATTTACCATAAGATATCTTTCTTATAAAACTCTCTTAGTAAATTATTCCATTTGTGATAATCAATTCAATTCAGTTCAGTTTAATATATAGCGCCAATTCACAATACGTCATCTCAGGGCTTTTTACAGTTCACCAGATCATACAGTCAAACTGATTCAAAGTTTTCTATCTAAGAAAAAACAGTCGATTGCATTAACTCATTGACTTGAACGCAATCCCTCATGCTAAGCATGCTTCTAGCGACAATGTAGAGGAATCTGACTATATTATCTATTTGAATTGTGTCTGTGTGCCTTGAGATGAAATGTGTTGTGAATTGGCGCTATATAAATAAACCTAATCGAACTGACAATTGAAAAAAGTGATTATGTAAACCACTAGATTCCCAGTAAACTGAGAATATATATCATTTTGCCTAGGGATGTTTTATAATGTTGCTGTGGTTTGACATGGATTTGTATTGATAATTCACCAGAATCTATTACACAATGAGGAAAGACATCAATAGAAAAAACTGCTACCGGTATATATTTCTTAGAGGTTTTTACAGTGTCAGTTTTGTGTTATATGCAGGATACAACTATACTGTACTGCAGGAGTTGAAGTGGAAAGAAACAGGGATGATAATATATACAATTAAACTACAATAATTAAAGGAAAAGCCTGCAGGCAGAGGGCTTCCTGGCTCTTCACTTGGCCAAGTGCCCCAGTAGTGTACATCTAGATTAGTTTTCTTGCCTTAAACCTTTAAATAAAATCATTACCAAACAGAAGAACTAGTGTTGAGGGCTTGTGTAGTGCACTGAACGAACCCTTCATCATAAGTATCTGCAGCAGAGCATGGCTCTGGTATATTAAACTGCACTGTGCTTGAATAATCTCCCTATTTTTTCAGGCTTGATTTCACTTCAGCTGAAGAGAGAGGACAGGGGTTATACAGAGTGGTCACACAGACTTAATGCTGGAGTCAAGAGCTTAAAAAGGACTATTCTCTACCTTAAAGAAATACAAAGAAAAAGCACAGACCTAAGAGAACGCCCTTAGATTGAAAATAGGAATATCTGTTGTTTTTAATGTGTTGATAAAAAAACAGTGAACTTAAAAAATGGTTTGTTTCTTCTCTGTGCACATGCCTTTAATTTTCTAGCTTTACAAACATTATATTTCTTCCCTTGCTCTGTTCCACAACCAATTTCATACTGCTTCTCTCCCAAAGCCTCCATTTTACAATCACTCCTACCCACTTGTCAATTCTCTTCTATTTCTTACTTTATATATTTCTATGTAGCCCTCCCTTTTCAGACCGTTTAATCTCTTCTCTTTTGTAGCCTCTCAATCTATGTTTTTTTTCCCCACTTTCCCTCTCTTTCAAATCAACTTTTTTTGCTCTTCATCCCTCTATGCCCTTCTTCCTAACCCATTTGAACTTTCCTCTAAGCCCTCCTTCACTAAACCCTGAGACTTGCCCCAACTGCTTGAGTAGCAAAGAACTGTAGTGCTTATCAGAGGGCTGGCAGAGCTGCAGGGTATGTAAGTTTTAACTCTGCCATTTTTTAAATTTTATTTTAGCATTTAGCAGACTGTCTGGCTGCGTTCTGAGTGGGTATTCATTGTGGGGCTATGGGAAATGGTACGGCAGAGAGGCAAAACAAGACCGTGCAGAATTATTTCTGCCAGTTTTAGATAAGGGGGGTGGGAATATATATCATTGATTAATATTTCCTTTACCTCAGTGTTTTATTTTATCTCAATACAGCAAGGACAGCAATACAGTAAATGTCCAAAAGTGCAGATCACAAGTGTAACCACATTTACAAAGGACAAACAAGTGGTGTTTAAACAAATTTAGTCAATTTCGTTTGGCTCAGAACAGGTGGACCCAGTATCCGAGGCAGTTTAGGTTTAACAGTTTAGAGCAGAAATGGAGCGAGTAGCGTCAACGTCTAGAACAGCTTAATGAATTTGTTTAGCTGAAAGTGCTGGCACACAAACATGAAGGTCACTAACATGGTCTTAATGTCCAGTTCTGGTCCAGGAGTAGAGATAGATCCCAACTGGCAGGCTGCCAACCCGGTGCAGTATCGGAGGTTGGAGGACAGGCAGGTGCTCAGAACTGTGAAGAAGAATGCGAGCAGGATGAGCCGTAGATCGAAGCCAAAGACCAGGTCGGGAACGTCGTCGATGGTTGGAGCCAGGTGATCAGAGAGCCGTTTAGATGCCGAAGTATGATCCAGGATTAACTTGATCACAGTTTTAGGTTTGATTCACAGACCAGTAGACAGGCTGGACAAGGAGAGTCAGGCTTGGTAATCAGGAAACAAATCCGGTTTGTAGGCAACGGGCAGAGATCAGGCAGGTAGTCAAGTGAGACAGGAACAGGCAGGCTCAGAAGTCAATAGGCAGACAGGTCAGGATCACGAAGTCAGAAATAAGAATGCTAGAATAAGTCTCGCCAATGGCTTTAAATAATCTGGCACTGATGACTGGTCTGAAGGCTGATTATATAGAGACTAAAACAGGTGGATCAGAAGAGTGATTAATGAGAACTGTTTAGATAAGCAGGTATGTTTAATGAGTGATCAGAGCAGGCATCATTGCTGAGATATTGACACAAAAGTCACAACAGTAATTCACAACTCTTCTCAAAATACATATGTTGAGAAGAAATTAGGATTTAATTCAGCTGATGCTTAAGTTGCACTTAAGCTAGTGCATTGTTCACAAAGGCTTAGAGGCATCTGAACGTCATAAGTCTAAAAACAACTCATTCTTTGCTGTCAGACAAGATTCTGACATCAGTGCATTCTAAATATATCAGTATTACTCACTGTCTTTGTTTAACCAGGTTTAACCATCATTCAGGATTGTTATTCCTTATTTCCTTCATTTCATGTAATGGCCGATAAATGTTGATGTAAAGGTTTTCTTCAAAACCTGAAGATCACAGCTCTTAACAAACTACAAAAAAAATAAAAAATACATTAATTACAAAAGTGTCAACTAAGCTTTATTTCGGTAAAGAAATCAAGTCACACATTCTGAAGAGTGGATTGTCTTTGTGGTATTAGAGTGTTTGACTGAAAACATAAAATGTGCCCAAACATCTTTTTTTAGGAAACAACTTTAAAGGGAGCAGACACTGGTTTTACTGTGCGATAAGGCCACTGAGGACGTAATTGCATCTGTTCTGTAACGAAAGCCTGTGTTTGACTCCAGGGTACGTTCTGTCTGCTTGAAACGGGGAGCAGGTGGACACAGAAAGATATGGATATGGAAATTAATTAAACCTTTTCCTCTCCTTTTCTTTTGTCTTTGGATATAACTCTGTGCTTGTGACCACAGGGTTGAGGGACAGAAAACTGAGGGGAGAGCAGAGCATAAGAGGTTGAAAGGACAGAAAAGCCCTCAAAAAATATTATTTTTATGTAGTGAGGAGTCTATGTGTTTATAAAAAGCATGCACAAGCTGTCACTGCATGTTATGGAGAAAACAGATGATAATATTTCTTAAATATTAGACATAGTTATTACAACATGAACATGTCTTTGTTTTCAGGCACTTGATCTTGATTTACAATCAGAATAAATGAATTATGAACTCATACAGCCTCCGAATCCTTTGTGGCAAATGAAATTAGCCCTGCTATGCAGACAAAGTAATGTGATCAGTCAGCTACAGCAGAGAATCTATGTCTCTGGCTGGGAGTGCACGCAGGCAGGTTAATAACCGTGGAACCTCCATCTGACAAAACCAGCATACAGAAGAGAAAGAGGGAATAAGTCCAAACAAAAATGCTGGTGGGCAGAAGAGAGGATAGTAGGGGGTAAAGAGCAAGCAGGATTATTGGCCTAGTTTAAAATAGATAGGCTGCTTTTGATTAGTGTTTTTTTTTTTTAGTAACACAAAAACCTGACAGTTAATCAGTCAACCAGAAACCACCCTTTAACCAGAATCTTTTGCTCTGAATAGAATCCAGTTAATTAAAATCAAAACTATTTGATTAGTCAAAACTCAAATTCAATACCAAAAGATTAAAATAGGTGTTTACCAACTGTCTCTTTGTATGTTTTCTCAATTTAAAAAAAATATATGTACTTTTTTATTGTCACCTGTATGAATTGAATATTTTGTTATATGTTTGGCCAGTTTCCGTCAATCTTGCATTTCAGTGCTTCCTATCCCATTTCAGGACTAAAAAAACAACAAAAAAACAACAACAGAGTTTTAACTGTGATTAATAACCCTTTGTCAACAAAGACATCCTCCATCCTTATCTTCCATGACACCTAGGGTCTCATCTTCAGTAGGCTAGTGTGTCTTAAAGCAGGTGCAAATGTCAGTGCAGAGTGTCATGATTCTGCACTTTTTGGTTGTGTTGAAGTTTTCCTTTTTGAGTTTTCTGTTACACTGATTCATGTCTTTCTGTGTTTTCAAAGGCATTTGTTTCATTTTCATTTTGTGTCATTCTGGCTGTTTTCTGGTTTTATTTGAGTTCTTAGGTATTTCTTGTTTACTCTCTGTTGCCCCCTTGTGCCAGTCTCCTTTCCCCCTAGTTCGCTTCGAAATCATTCTGTCCACACCTGCTCCCAATCAGTTGATTACTCCATTCTTTGTTCTGTTTGGCATTTATACTCATCCTCTGCAATTAATCAGTGCTGGATTCTCTTCATTAATTCTTTCCCTCCTTGACCTATTGTTGTTCTGGTTCCTGTGTTCAGTGATTAGTTATTCCATGATTTAAGCTTCTGTTCCCACTATTTGTTATTAAATCTGCAAGAAACCACCTCAGCTTCCCTCTCTGCATTTGGTTTCTCTTCAAGCCTCCACCCAAACTGACACTGAGCAGATCTTCAGAATAAGCTAATTGACTGTGTTTTTAATTCAGCAGACAGCGTGTGCAAACCATTTTTTTGCCTGTGTGCCTTTGTTAACAAATTAATTTGTCCGTAGAAGTTTGAGATATGATACAAGGTTTACTATAAATGCTATTATAACTATTTTTAAAATAATTATCACTACTACCTCCACTTACATGGCTAACCTTTGTTTTACCAGCACTGTCAAACTGCCTGTAGATCACACAATGAGTTCAGAAACAAATCAGTTCGCACATCTTAGCATTTGCGTAGAAGACTTTGTATATCACCAGCAACAGGGCCACTTGGTGCACATACTAAAATAAACTGTGCATGCAGTTCAGCCTCTTACATGGAATATTGGGAAGTCAGACCTATATTGTATTAGAGGGAATACTATATTAGAACCAGCACCGTCTAGTTCTTTGGTAATTACCTTGCCTTTATTTTCTAAAAAACATGTATGGTCAACATTAAAAATAGAAAAACAAACATGACATAAGTTAAAACCATTTTTCAACAGAGATATTTTTTTTAATGAAGAGTTTATTTGAAAATCTTTGAAAATGATAAATTTAATACTAAATGTCAGTCCTACAATAAATCAGTGTTCCAGAATACCAAATCAATGAATGAGGCTAAAATCAGGTGTGCAGTTGATGTCACTAATAAGTGTTTTGATATAATAAACATTGAATGTTATCATTCTGATATGCTAATTTGCATGAAAATTGATACAAACTGAGCAACATTCATTCATTCATTCATTACTACAAGTTGGTACAAAGCTTTATATAGCAGCACCAGAGACAGATGGATGCTCAACCTATATTCCTTCTTTTTGGTCATTTGGTAAGATGCAGGATTCAACCAAATCCTAACCCAGGACAAGCCTAAGAGCAATTAAATAAATAACTAAAAAAATAATAGTTTATCTAGCATAGTTGGTCATGGGAGAAAGAAAACCAAGTATTTATGAAAAGGCCATGCAAACTCAACCCAGGAAGATCCAAGGCTGGAAATCAAACCTTTGACATTCTCTCTGCAAGACAAAAGTGTTAGAAACTGCAATGCTGATGTTTTTAAGGTATTTTGATAGGTTTATTAAAGCTCTGTTTTTTAAAAGAATGAAGCATTAAATATATTGTGTTGGTCAGTGACTTACTGTGAGTCATGCTAATCCTCCACCCAGTAATTCTAGATTAACTAAGCAAAGAAATTATTTGAAACCTGAGGATTTCTTTAGAGAAGACATGTATGCCATGTGTGCGTATGTGGCTATATGTTAGAGTTCTTTCATTGGGTTTTTAATCAGGGCGTCACGCACTCAGCTTCGATTAGGTAAAGCGGGCACAGCTCTACAGCCAGCTGCTTCTAAACAAAAGCAGATAATGCTTTCACAGGCTCAGGCTAGAAGAAAATGAACAACTCTGCCACTTTCATTCTCTCATTTTACCCCCACAATAGATGTCCAAATCAGATCAATGCTAGGAGAAAATGAAACTACAGAGCAGAAGGTAGGTAAGCACAGCCCAAGGTATGTGTTTTTAATGCTGTAAGAAACAAAACAAGAACATCTAATATAAGAAGCAACCAATATGATTCAGAATTCTGACCTCTGGGCATTCACATGTCAGGAACCATTTTCAAAGATCATCAGACGCAAGGTGAAAACACAGAGAGATGGACTCAAGCTACCTAAACATATAACAAATTGCAAAAGATGCACAGCCTTAATGACTGTTTTATGTTTGTGCATCTGCACTGATAAAATGTTATTGTCACACTTCATTCCACATGTCAAAATATATTCTTATTGTTTCTTCCCATTAATTGATTCATCTTTTTATTTTATCTTTGAGTCAGTGAGCACAGATCGCCCTTAAAGCCTTTCCCCCCCATCTATTAGGGACGCAACAAAAAACAGAGAAAGGAAAGTAATGAGGATTAATATGTGCATATTTCACTGTTCCTCGCATGCATCTTTCAGAAATACAAAAATAACACTGAAAGCTGAGTTTTGTGTGTGCCTGCAGCTTTTTACCCAGTGAAGTTGGTCAAATGATATGCAAGACTGGCCCTTTTTAGGAGCAGAGAGCAGATGACTGGTTTACAGGTGCTCCACTGTCTTTGCAGTACGATGACAATTGCAAATGAAATTCAGCAGCAGACACAATAGGTGCTCCATGCACCTGGCCACCCACACAGCAAAATGAGAGCTACTTTGAAAAGAATAATGAAAAACTGGCACTTATGTAAATTCATGGATGAACTAATGTTTTCTTTTTGTCATCTTATTTAACAGGCATTTTTTTTCAAGTTACTGATAATTCGGGCTCAATGCAAATTCTGTTTCAAATCAGTTCAGTTTATTTATATAGTTTTCATTCACAACACGTCATCTTAAGGCACTTCACACACAATTCATTGAAGTCACACAGACAGTCTGGTTAAAAATGCTCTGACCAAAGAAACCCATTGATTCCATTGAGCTACTGACTTTATAGTTGACTATGCAGGGATCCCTCACACTAAGCATGCATTCTCCTCATAGGGACCAGTCATTTGTCCCCAAAAGTACTTGCGTATATATTCCCAAAATGTGGCATATTTCTGAGTACTTCTACCTACCAGGTTACAAATGCACCTATAGGTAATGAGGTCCATGTATTGACTCCAATTGACTTCCATTGATTTTTGTAGTAAAATCAAATCTTGATGATCAATTCCGATATTTTTGTCAAATCCGATTTTTTTATGCTTTGCCCTTCACATTTCCAAATATATGCGATCTGTATATGATCTTCAGTGTGAACTGCATTCATACAGCTTAAGTGTCCTGCATGCGCAGTAGAGGATGCAATGACGTCACAAAGCAGTGTGCTTTGTGCTTACGGAAGTAAATGTGGATGTAGTGCTGGAGTGCATCTAGGGATGTTTCAAACCTTAAAACCTTAATCTTTTCAAGATGGTTGAAAAAAATAATGCTCTCCGCATCATCGTCCACCATGGTTGTTGTTTTTCCTGCTGCTTCTGTGTAGCAAAAAGCAGAATAGTGACCTATGTCGCGTATTAATGCCGTTCAGGTCGAATGAATGCAACCTGGCCGTTCAGACAGAGGTTGCATTTGAAAAGATCAAATTCATATCGGATTCAGCACCACACAGCTAAGTGGCCTGGGTCGCATTGGAAGAAATCGGATCTGTGTTGTTCAGACAGTCATGAAAATATCAGATCTAGGTCGCATATGGGCCAAAAAATCGGATTTGGGTCACTTCAGCCTGCAGTGTGAACATAGCATAGATGTCCTGACTTTAAAACAAACAATTCAATAAAAATAAATAAATAAATAAATAAATAAATAAATAAATAAATAAATAAATAAATAAATAAATAAAAAACAATTCTTTATTTCTCTGCATTGAGTTTGCATGTTCTCCCTTTGCCTTTTTTGAGTTCTCTCCAGATACTCTGGTTAACCTGTGATTGACTGAAGGCCTGTTCAGGGAGCTTTTTGCCTTCTGCCCGATGAATACTGGAGACGGGCATTTTTAGAATTTTTGAGGATATTTATACTTTAAGAAGGATTTTAAACTTTAAGAGATATAATCTACAATGCTGCTTTGCTTGTATTTTATATTATTTTTTAGGCTATAGGATTGAGAGCGCTATTAATGCTGAGGTTACATTACATACAAGTAAACTTTTTTCTCATTAGGTGACTTTTAAAAGCAAATAGTTACACTAAATTGTAGTTAGGGATTTTGTAATAAAATAAGCTGGGAAACATGTTCCATTTACTTCATAATCATGTGATTTATTATATTTTCAGCTGTGGATTGTAATATCTAACTTGAGGATTTTCAAGCAGCTATATTTTCATTCTTGGCCTCCGAGGGGTCCAGGATCTAATTTTACTCTGAGATTAAATTTTTAAAGAACCTTCTTCTTACACTGATAAATTATTTCCCACAGCTTTTTACCAGAGTGATGACATTTTCCTCTTTTTTATTTATAGGATTCTGGCCTCTTTGAGCTGCTCCTTCATTCTTCTATTTAACTAAATTGACAGGTAGCTATAGTAGGTGTTTTTTGTGAATGATTACAAAAGCCAAATAATAATAACTTTACACGGTTTTGTGTCTTTATTTGTGACAAAATATAAAGGTTATTGCTTAGTTATTTATAATATTTCCCAGTAATTTGTGAGTGGTGTTATGATGGGACTGCTTGCTGATAATTCTACTATAATTAAATGCTGAAACTCAACATTATGCCACAAGCACCATTACCTCAGTTTCAAACCCTATGCACTGCAACAAAATGCTTTGTCAAAACCCTAGATTCTTCCTTTTTGCCATTTTCCCTACAGCATTATGTTATGGAATACTGCACAAGGAATTGTGACAGATGTCCCATAGTTCCCTCTAAATAGAAACCTTTGGATACAGCGAGGATAGCAACTAATTATCTCTGCATCATTTAGCCCGATGGTGCATAAGAATGTAATGCTATGCAGTGTTAGGAAAAATCTTTTATTTTTCATAAAAATATTCTTTAAATATGATGATGTTTATACTTCTCCATTAGTTATTGATACATAGGTCTTCCCACACGTAGTATAATACTATAAGGTAAAAATCTTATTGTTTATTTGAGTTTCCTCAGCAGTCAAATTTGCTGAAGTAGAGATGCCTTTTGTCAGGATAAAAAAAATCACCTGCATTGTGTAAGATAAAAAGTTTTGAGAAACAAATAGGAAGATACAGTGCAGCCAATAAATATATAATAGCCTATATGGATATAATGATGACACAGTCACTCTTTTGAAGGGCCTGGCTTGATTAAATGGAGTATATGTATGTAATCATTGCATGAAGAGTAGGAAGAGTTATTTATAGAAGGGTCAGACACCTGATAATGATTCAACCTATAAGATAGACACTTGGTATGACATATTAAGCACTCATATCACTGAGGTATAAAAACTTAAGACAACCTTTATTGTAATTTTGTATACACAGAGTGCATACAAATTAAATTTCTTTTTTCCCCCCCGGATTTTATTGTCATTACACTGTCACAAGCACAAGCGACAAAATTAACTCTCTGCATTTACCCCTCCCCTTGGACAGCAGTGGGCTGCCATTGTGCATCGCCCGGGGAACAGTGTGAGGTTTAAGGGTCTTTGCTCAGGGACCCAGAGTGGCAGTCTTTGGGGGTGGGGAACCTGTGGATTCCAAGGACAGTGTCCTAACCACTAGGCCGCCACAAATTTTTTTTACAGCTTTCTGAAATATTTCCATTCTATAAAGTGTAGCAGTGATCATACTGTATGTAAACAGTGTGTGAGGAAAAAAGTGGTGCAAAAATGCATTGATATGGAAGTTTGGAGCATTAATATATATGGTTTAAATATGCAGTATTTTGGTTTGTTTTTATCAGTGTGATGCAGAGTCTGTGACTTGATTAAGAGTTATTTCAACATTTAGCTGTCTGATGGAGGTGGGAAAGAAGCTGTTGCAGAATCTGCTGGGCCTGCATCGAATGCTGCAAAGCCTCTTCCCAGAGGGCAGAGGAGAGAACAGTCCATGGTGGGGGTGTGAGGGGTCATTTATAATTTTACAGGCTCAGGACAAGCAGTGCTGGGATGAAAAGTCTTTTATGGATGGAAGAGGAGCCCCGATGATCCTCTCTGCTGTTCTCACCACTCTTCTCATTTTCTTTCAGTCTAAGGCGCTGCAGACTCCACACCACACAGTGAGTCAGTTGGTCAGAATGCTCTCTATGGTGCATCTGTAGAAGGTCATGAAGAGGGGCTCTCCTCATCCTCTGCAGAGAGTACAAGTGCTTTTGTTCTCTTTTGACCAGTAAGGTGGAGTTTGCAGTCCAGGTGAGGTTGTCTGTGATGTGCACACCCAGGAATTTGGTGCTGCCTACCACCTCTGAACTGTTGATGAGCAGTGGAGCATGGTTACGCCGGTTCTTCCTGAAGTCCACAATGATCTCCCTTGTCTTCCCCACTTTCAGTATCAGGCTGTTATCTCTGCACCAGCCCACCAGCTGCTCCACCTCCTCTATGTGGTCCTCAGTGTCGTCATCTCTGATGAGACCCACCACCGTGGTGTCATTTGCAAACTTCACAGTGGTATTGGTGGTGAACCTGGGGATGCAGTCATGTGTCATCAGGCAGAACAGCAGGACGCAGCCCTGAGGACAGCCTGTGCTCAGGGTGATGACATCAGAGGTGTTCTGTCCGACCCAAACTGAGGAAGTCTAGCAACCAATTGCAAGAAACCACCAGGGCTGTTTTTCACTGCTTACCCTTATTTACTTTTTCACAATGAGCCCAGCGCTGTAATTCTTTATACCATTTATCTGCTAAACTTAAATTAAGATACACTTAAGTCCTGTTTACTACAAGAAGTAGAGATAGATCATGCTCATAAGCATGGATTCTGAGAGATTTATAGTGAATCAGAAAAGCCTGCAATGAGGTCACCGCTATTCTGAGGTCTGGAGAGGATCCTACAACCTCTTCCTTCCCATCCTTAAGGATCCTGAGAAAGTAAATCGCCTTTTCTCTGGCTGAACTGTTAAAATCAAGAATCAATCCTGCCACTGACCCAATCTCTCCTACTTAAAAGCACCTATTTCCCCTGTGGAGGGGTTTACTGAAGCGTTTGCTGAATTCTTCGTTCCCTGTTACGTCGAGCAAAATTTGGGGTCCTCTGTCTGGCCTTTTACTAAAACCACTGTGGTGATCTAGTATAGAGAATTGCCTGTAATCTAGTACTGACCACAGACCAGTAATGGATAAAAGTTTTAATCATTGTGTTGCTATTGGGAAAATCATTCTTATGTTAACTTTTAGTTAGTAATGGCGATGTTGCTTCCAACCATCATTATGCGCATAATACACCTGAGAAAACGCCAACTGCTGATAAGCCATGTGAGGTAAAAGTTTGTTAGGTCAAAGATTAAGGGCCGGATTTATCAAGATCCAATTTTGCGTGCAGTAATTTGCGCTCGCAAACTGGAATTTTGCGCGAGGGGCTGAACCATGATTTGCGGGTGATTTAACAAGAGCGATTGCATAACTAGTGGCAGGTGCAAAACTGTTGGAGACGCCCTATTTAAATGATGGTTTTGCGCGTTTTGTGGTTTGCGGCAAAGTAGTTTGTAGTTTGTGCAAAGTTAGTGCATTAAGAAATTTTAATCTTACAGTGACCATCCCACCCCCTCCAAAAAAAGAAATATATATATATATATATATATATATATATATATATATATATATATATATATATATATATATATATATATATATATATATATATAAACTTTGCCAACCTTTATTCCCTAAGGTGGTATGTGGCTGAATTTCTACTTCACCGCAGTAAAAAAAAACAAAACAAAAAAAACCCAGGTGTTTTGTATCGGCCTGTAGAAAAATGCACATACCAAATGGCTCACAAGAAGTGACTGTTGATAAGATGACTGCGTGTATGCATCCCCGCAGCATTGGCATGTTGCTCCACAGGCGCAAGGCGGGAGGTCGGGGTTCTCTCCGGTAGGGCGTCAGGGCGACATGGCATTTAGAACGTCGGACAGCACTTTTCAATTCAATTCAGTTTATTTATATAGCGCCAAATTCACAACACATGTCATCTCAAGGCACTTTACAGTTCAACCAGATCATACAGTCAAATTGATACAAAGTTTTCTATCTAAGGAAAACCAGTTGATTGCATTGACTCATTGACTCAAATACAATCCCTCACACTAAGCATGCTTGTAGCGACAGTGGAGAGGAAAAACTCCCTTTTAACAGGAAGAAACCTCCAGCAGAACCAGGCTCAGTGTGAGCGGCCATCTGCTGAGGCCGACTGGGGTTCAAGGAGACAGAAGCAGAGATACAAAAAGCAGCTGTAAAAGGCGGCCCCGTCCAGGAAACACACAGCCAGGCAGACGAGCTCCAAGGCAGCTCCCATGCCAGAGGACGAAGAGAGCACATCCACTCAGTCACGGTCAGAGAAACAGGACCACACTGGAAAACAGGCCGATCTCCAACATCTATTAACAAGGGTGTTGATAGAAGCAGCACAGCTGATGTTTTTTTTCCAGGATGACGTCACAGCCAAACAGGAACAGACGAGGCAAAGCTACTCTGAGGAAAAGCAGAGAGAGCAGAAGGTTAGAGATTGAACTAACAGATTCTGCAGAATAGGAGAACAGAGAGAGAATGAAGCAGAATGATGAAATGGGGGTCCCTATGTCCTCCAAAAGTCTAAGCCTATAGCAGCATAACTATAGAGATAGCTCAGGATAACCTGAGCCACCTTAACTATAAGCTTTATCAAAAATGAAAGTTTTAAGCCTAGCCTTAAAAGTAGACAGGGTGTCTGCCTCACGGACTAAAACTGGTAGTTGGTTCCACAGGAGAGGAGCCTGATAACTAAAAGATCTGCCTCCCATTCTACTTTTAGAAATTCTAGGAACCACTAGTAAACCTGCAGATTGAGAGCGAAGTGCTCTGTTAGGAACATAAGGAACAATCAGATCTCTGATATAAGATGGAGCTTGGCCATTTAAGGCTTTATATGTGAGAAGGAGGATTTTAAATTCTATTCTTGATTTAACAGGAAGCCAATGAAGAGAAGCCAGGATAGGAGAGATATGATCTCTCTTTTTTATTTTCATTAGAACTCTGGCTGCAGCATTTTGGATCAGCTGAAGGCTTTTAACTACAGTTTGTGGACTTCCTGATAGTAAAGAATTACAATAGTCCAGCCTTGAAGTAACAAATGCATGGACTAGTTTCTCAGATTCACCCCTGGACAGGATATTTCTAATTTTTGCAATGTTCCTCAGATGAAAGAAGGAAATTCTAGAAACCTCTTTGATATGGGATTTAAATGACAGGTCCTGATCAAAAATAACACCAAGATTTTTTACTTTATTATCTGAAATCAGTTTAATCCCATCCAAATGAAGTGACTGGCTAATCAGTTTCTTTTTCAGAGACTCTGGTCCAAAGACTATAACTTCTGTTTTGTCTGCATTCAGAAGCAGAAAGTTGAGAGTCATCCAGGTTTTTATGTCTTCAAGACATGTCTGTAATCTATGTAATGGGTTAGCTTCATCTGGATTTATAGACAGATATAGCTGGGTATCATCAGCATAACAGTGGAAATTAATCCCATGCTGTCTAATAATTCTACCAATTGGGAGCATGTATAAAGTAAAGAGAATTGGTCCTAGCACTGATCCCTGTGGTACTCCACAGGTAACCTTTGAGCGTGTTGAAGATCTATCATTAACATGAACAAACTGAATTCGATCAGATAGATAAGATTTAAACCAGTCTAGTGCTGTTCCTTTAATTCCAACAAAATATTCAAGTCTTTCTAAAAGAATATTATGGTCAACTGTATCAAATGCAGCACTAAGATCCAACAGGACGAGCACAGATACAAGTCCATTATCTGAGGCCATGAGAATATCATTAGTGACTTTCACCAGAGCTGTTTCAGTGCTATGATGAGCTCTAAAGCCAGACTGAAACTCTTCAAAAAGTTCATTATGGTGGAAGTGATCGCAAACTTGTTTGGCAACTACTTTCTCAAGAATTTTGGATAAGAAAGGAAGATTGGATATAGGTCTATAATTGACCAAGTCATCTGGGTCAAGAGACGGTTTCTTAAGCAGAGGTTTAATTACAGCAATCTTAAAAGCTTTAGGTACATATCCCTGTAACAGAGATAGATTAATCACATCTAAAATGGAGGAGGAGATCAAAGGGAATACCTCCTTAAATAACCTGGTTGGAACTGGATCTAACATACAAGTTGAAGGCTTAGATGAAGACAATAATTTTGCTAATTCAGAGAGTTCAACTGGATCAAAGCAGTCTAAACCCGGTTCAGATTCCATGACTACCTCAGGTACAATCGCGGATAGAGGAGTGCTTATGATCTTATTTTTAATAAGATCAATCTTATTTATAAAGAATCCCATAAAATCATTGCTGCTAAGAGCAGGTGGAATGGACGGTTCAACAGAGCTATGGCTCTGGGTGAGTTTGGCAACTGTATTAAAAAGAAATCTAGGATTATTCTTATTCTCCTCTATTAATGAGGAGAAGTATGCTGCTCTTGCTTTACAAAGGGTCCTCTTATACAGCAGTAAACCATTTTTCCAGACTAGGAAGGACTCTCGCAGGCCTGTGGAGCGATATATTCTCTCCAGTTTCCTAGCATTTTGCTTCAAAGTACGCAGCTCTGCATTAAACCAAGGAGCAAGCTTTCTATTTTTAACGGTTTTCATTTTCAAAGGAGCTGCGTTGTCTAAGGCAATACGCAGAGAACTAGCAACCCCATCAACAAAATCATCAACCTGTGAAGGGGAATAAGCTAAGCTTTTGCACTCTGCAGCACTGCTCAGTGACACAGAGCAGAGAGAAAGTGAAGCAGATTCTTTAAAATTTATAACTGCACTATCTGATAAAGATCTACTAAAATTGAACCTTCTTTTGGGGGAGGAGAACTCTGTTAAAGTAATCCTGAAGGTTATTAGAAAGTGGTCAGAGAGGACAGGGTTGTGAGGAAATACTGTTATTTCTTCACATTCTATGCCGTATGTCAGCACAAGATCCAAAGTATGAAGATGAGAATGCGTGGGACTATTCACATTTTGAACAAAGCCAATAGTGTCTAAGATAGCATTAAAGGCTGCTCTTAAGCTATCGCCTTCAATGTCAGCATGGATGTTAAAATCTCCCACTATGATGACCCTGTCAGTATTTAATACCAAATCAGAAAGGAACTCTGAAAACTCATCTAAAAATTCAGAGTAAGGACCTGGTGGACGATACAAAGTTACAAAAAGAAGAGGTTTTCTTGCCTTGAAATTTGGATCAGGGAAATTAAGGGTTAAATGTTCAAAAGAGTTGTAGGTATTAATTGTTTTGGGAGTAATCAGTAAGTCAGACTGGAAGATTGTTGCTACTCCTCCTCCTCGCCCAGAACTTCTGGGGATGTGAAAATTTAAATAGCTTGAAGGAGTTGCCTCATTTATGCTCACATAATCCTCTTGCTGCAGCCAGGTTTCTGTAAGGCAAAACAAGTCAATGTGATTATCACAAATCAAGTCATTAACTAGTAGACTTTTAGAGGAAAGCGATCTTATGTTAAACAGACCGCATTTAATTGTTTTAACTTTTTCCCCAATTGGAGTTATTTTGATTTTAATTAGATTATCATGATTTACTCCTTTGGGAATCTTTGCTAATTTATTAGATTTTGGTCGTGGGCAAGACACTGTCTGGATGGAGTAAAGAGTGGGTAACAGTAGAGAAGCTGCAGAGATGTGTGTTAAACTACAACTCTGCTTCCTGGTCTGCACCCTGGGTGGTCAGGGTTTTGGAGGACTAATAAATGTGGCCAGATTCCTAGAAAGAAGAGCTGCACCATCCAAAGTGGGATGGATGCCGTCTCTCCGAATCAGACCAGGCTTTCCCCAAAAGGATTGCCAATTATTAATGTAGCCCACGTTGTTTTCAGGGCACCACCTAGACAACCAGCGGTTGAATGACGACATGCGGCTAAACATGTCATCACTGGTCAGATCAGGGAGGGGACCAGAGAAAATTACGGAGTCCGACATTTTTTTGGCAAACTTACACACCGAAGCAACACTAATTTTAGTGACCTCCGATCGGCGTAACCGGGTGTCATTACCACCAGCGTGAATAACAATCTTACTGTATTTAACCTTATCCTTAGCCAGTAGTTTCAGGTAGGATTTGATGTCGCCCGTTCTGGCCCCCGGCAAACATTTGACTATGGTCCCTGGTGTCTCTAATGCCACGTTTCTGACTATGGAGCTGCCAATCACCAGAGTGGGCTTCTCAGTGGGTGTGTCACTGAGTGGGGAAAACCGGTTAGAAACGTGAACGGGTTGGTGGTGACCAGTGGGCAGAGATCCACGACTACGCTTTCTGCGTACAGTTACCCAATCGCCTGGCTGCTCAGGCACTTTTGGAGGACAGCTACGTGGGGGGCCTACTTCAACAGCCTGAAGCCTGGATTCTAACTCTGACACCCTCGCCTCCAAAGCTACAAAAATACTACACTTATTACACATCCCATTATCACTAAAGGAGGCAGAGGAATAACTGAACATCTGACACAGAGAGCAGGAGAGAGGAGAGGAAGAAGGAAGAGTTGGAAAAGAGTCAAGGGAGGGAGAGAGAGAAGCCATAGCAATGCTAAGCTAGCGCTAGCCTAGGCTAGCTACTTCTTGCTATCAGAAATAAAACCGTGTGAAACTGACAAGTGCTCAGTAGAAAAGTGCAGCAGAAGGTGCTATGTTTTAAAGTAGTCAGTTAGAGTTACTTAGATACAGAGATATCACAGAGAAAATAACTTAACTTCAGATGGAGATCCTCTGAACCTTTTGAAAAACTAGATTGGGAAATCCCAGCTCTCGCTGCAACCGTACGCTGGAATGACCCAGATGCAAAAAAGTGCAACGTTGCAAGGAGTTTTGTGATATCTGGTATTGCGTGGGTCCTCCTTGTGGCTGGCTCCAAATCCATTCGGAGTTCCCCCAACAGCTCCAAAATGGCAATGCTGGATAAACGATATGTTTTGATGATCGTTTCCTCGTTCATTCCACAAATATTCACACGGAGTGAAAAAATGCGTTCTCTGCGTCTCCTTGCTTCGTTTCGATGTCTCCTTCTTGCGACAATAGCCGCTGCCATGTGTGCGCAATTACGCATACAGACCATTTGCACCTTCTTTTGAAACGTGTTAAATATAGAGTCAGATACCGTCAGCAAAATTGCTTTCAGGTTTGATAAATCACTTTGCGAGCGCTAAATTAATATATTTACATGTTCTCCTCCCACAAGACGCACTTTTGCGTGTAAACGCCCAATATTGAATATTCATTGCAGAAAAAGTACTAAATGGATAAGAGGCGCTATTTAGCACGTTTTAAAGACCAAATCCTTTTAGCACGCTGTTGATAGATCAGTTTGTACATTTTTTAGCGTGCGCAGTGAAATAGCTCACGTTTTAATACACGCAAACCTTTGATAGATCCGGCCCTAAGTATTTTCATTTCCCGTTTTGAGTATTAACCCTTTTTTGCAAAAACCACATAGCATTAAAACTTTTTGTTGAATTTGTCTTGTTGTTTTTTTATTTATTTTGCTGTTTCCATCAAGCTTTTCTGATGCAATACTTAAAAATGCGCATTAGATAAAGCTGATGGACAGCACCTACCGAGAGAAATGAAGCTAGGGGACTGCTCTTCCTCAAGCAGGGCTTCAGGTCAGTGACAGCTTATTTAATTGATTTACCATCTTCTGGCAGCAAAAAGCTTAGAGAATCAAGAAGTCCTGATAGCTATATATGTGCAGGTTTTGAACAAAAATATTAAAGATGAACTTGTAGTATGCGAGAGCCCAAGACCACTGAAGGATTTGAAAGATTTAGGAGCAGAATAGAACATTGTTTGTCTGAAAAGAGGGGATAGAGGCATTATAATGAGGCACAACTAGCTCCAACCAGGCTGTTCCCAACTCTTACATTTAAATCTGTTTTCTCCTCTGTAACTCCTAACCGGAATCTGACCTTACTATGTAAATAATGTAATATATGGAAGAACTTGAAGGACAGTTTCCGATAAACAGGGTCAAATATTCAAAGAAATGTATTTGCATTTGGAGTGATACTCTATAGTCATAGAATTATGAGCAAGTGTGATATTTTATATTTACATGTCCTCAGAGGGACACATAGTTGCATAATTTGCACATAAAAATTATAAGGGCTGGTGCTTTGTTCATTCAAGCTTAGTAAAAAGGCTTGCAAGTGAATTTAAAGTAAATAATTTTATCGACCCAAGTAAAAATAGAAAAAAATTGGAGTGTTCCTGAAATTTTGTTACGAAGTCAGATAGATGAGATTTGCTAAAAACAATGAATATGCAAAAACTAATATTGTCTGAAGAGTATGATGTAACAGTCACACAGGTCTGTGGGGGAAACAACGGTGTGGGAAAACAGGAGCTCTGGAAAAGAGACAGACATGAGTGTGGGAATCAGGATAACAGAATGTGGAAGAGTGAACAGCTCTAACTGGGTAAAATTTGATGGTCCGCCAGGAGGTAGGGTGACTGGGCAAAGGGGTTCTCCTGCGAGTCTAAAAAGGTTCTTGATGGTTTGTTGGTTTGTCAGAGAAGAGAGAGAACAGTTGTGGTATTGTATCTAGAAGTCAGAGTAAATAGTTGGAATGACAGAATTAAGTTAACTGAGGAACATTCACATGGAGAAAAGATCACTGGAGGTTACTATTAGGAGAAGGAGAGGAAACAATGAGATACAAGCAGGGTAGGGTTGGCTCTAGTATAGCCTAGGTAGGTTCCAAGGCTCAGAAAATCTGTAACCATACAGTCATATGTTTACATCACTTTTTTTCATCACAGATTTTAATTTCATCACAATGTCTAGATAGCTGTACTAAACTAAATCTCTTTTTGTGTACATTTGTGTGTAAAAAAGGACAAAATAAAATCTGTCTAAGTCTCTAAGTCTAAGTCTAAGTGTAAGGCAGGATCTTATAGCTCAGTCCAAGCCAAGAGGGTGAGGTTGGTTCCAGCTGGTCTGCAGTGAACACAGCGTTTGCCACAAAGAGAGTCCCAAATGTTAATGTATTGGTGGTTGGAGGACAGGCAGGAGATCAGACCCGAGCAGACGATGGTAGGCTATATAATCCAGAGGGCAAAGCCAAAGCAAATATCGTTGACGTGCTTGGTTGTCAGAGCCAAGAGGTCAGAGATCCAGTGAGGTGCCGAGGGAGAATCCAGAGCACAGTTCCAGGTACGGTAAAGAGACGGGCTGAGATCCGGCAGGAGTCAGAAGACAGGTCAGGTAAACAGATCAGAATGGGGACAGGCAGGCTCAGAGCAGGTCAGGATAAGGTAATCAGAAATACAATAATTCTAGAAAACTTATCTCCACAGGCTCAAAAAATCTGGCACTGATAACTGGTCTGAAGGCTGGTTAAATAGAGACTACGACAGGGGGATCAGATAAACAGGTAATGAGAACTGGGCGGAGCTAAGCAGGTGTGAGAAATCAGGAATCAGACCAGTCATCCTTGTCAAGATCATGACACCACGGTCTTTGTGAATGTACTATAACAACCAAAGGTGGATATTACCTGCATTGTTGAGCATCAGGTTTCCCTGTCCTTCTTGAGGTTTTGCATATGTCCTAATGACGTACCTAAAAAAATCTTAATTGACCAAGTATTCATGCATTTTAAATTTTTATTTCTGTTGTTAATTTTTACACTGATATTGGATAAGAATAGTTTCCTGTAAATGAGGATACTTCTTGGAATTTTGTATTGTTTTATTTTTGAATTCCCTCTCTTGCTGATGCTGCACCTTACGTTTTTAGTTTGGAATTAATAAAGTAAATCTGTTTAACCATTTGATCCAGAAAGCCTTCAAATCCTTCTGCTTTTATTCATGATAGCTTTAGAGCATCAGACTGTTTAAGGCTCCTTACAAGCTGGTCACGCTCTTGTGATGTTTAAGTAATATTAATTTGATAATTAAGTCCAGGTTCTCAACATAACAAAATTCCTATTTTAGGTGCTACATAGGCACATAAAAAAATAAATAATTTGTTCTCTCAGAGAAGAAGATAAGATACAGCCTATTGCACATTTATGCATTCAGGCTCGCAAACATTTAAACTGAATTGACAAAAGATGATTGTTATTGAATTATCACTTAAAATAAACATTTTAATTGAAATGTTCTCTAATAAACATAATTCGACAACATTTTAGCCCTTAAGGATTTGCTGAAATAGATTTCCTGTTCAGTACTTTAAAGTTCTATGCCTAAATGTCTCTACATGAGATGCAGTGTTATATACGATCACTTTATATTCAGTGCCCACCTAAGTGGGGGTGGTAAAAATGTTATTAATCAAATAACCTTTTGACATATATTGTTTTGTGAACACCCGCCAAACTGGCTGTGTGTTAGGACAACAGATAAAAGGGTGAACAGAGCTCAAATCATGCTTATACTGTTAACTCTGTACACAGGGAATACATTTTACCACAACGTGCTTTCAAAATATAAGAATTTATCAACAAAATCATTCAACTCAAGTCAAACAAATATTTGTTAAAAACTTTGACTAAACTGGTGAAACTTAACTAAACCCCTATGTACACAAACAGCTAAAACCCATAAAAAAACACAGTGGTGCAATGATACCACAGTTCGGCATGGATTTTATTTTCCAGAACCCAAGTTTATCTTGAAATGTTTTTAAATGAGGTCAAATTATCTTTTAATTATTTTAGAGCAAATGGAATGTGATCCAACCAATTTACAATGCAAAAAATATTATTTGGTAAAATACTATTTTAAGAAATAATTTGCATCAACTAAGAAAAAGCTAACCATGCACAACCATTTGAGGAAAATATATGTATGGAAAATAAAAGCTATTATACAAAAAAGGTGAACACAATATGAAGGTAAATTAAGCTCCATATAGATGATCCACCCCCAACTTGCTTCATTCAAATGACTTGTCACTAAAATCAGGGCAGGAAGTCAAGCAAGCAACACCTCCAGACATACAGTACCTCTATGAAACTAACATTCACTCACTGATAATTCAAATTCAATTAAAAACATTTAATTTATCCCAAAGGGATATTAAATTTTGGGGTAACTCAAATGGGATTTTTTTTAAACAAGTGTTGTAGGTGTTGATAGCTGTAGGCAGGAAGGATTTTCTGTCTTGCACCTGACCTGGAGAAGCCTCTGAAATCTTTGGAAGAGAATGCTCACTGTTGTCCATAACTTCCTTCACTTTATGCATAATTCTTAATTATGAAATTATCTTGTTGGGCCTTTTTAAGTCATGAGCTCCAACATGTTACCCAAGTAGATGATGGAGGAGGATATCTCAGGGACCTAAACTTCCTTAGGAAGTATAATCTGCACTATCCCTTCTTGTAGACGGCTTCACATTTGTGTCTCATGTCGTTTGTTTTCCAAGTGATACCAAGGCATTTATGGTCCTCAACCACCTCAGCTTCTTCTCCCATGATGTTAATATGTTTCAACTTGTTCCTAATTGTTCTGAAAACTACAATAATCTCCTTTGTTTGTTAACATTCAGGATCAGATTATTGTTTCCACACCATGCCACAAAGCTGTTCGCCAACTCCTTGCACTCAACTTCTTGTCCATCTTTGATCCAGCCAATGATCGCAGAGTCATCTGAGTATTTCTGCAGATGACAGGACTCTGTCTGGTACTGGAAGTAAGAGGTGTACAGAGTAGAACGGAATGGAGAAAGTAACGTCCCCTGTGGTACTCCCGTGCTGCTGACTACTTGATTAAACAGCTGACCCTGTGGTCTGTTTGTCAGGTAGTCTTTGATCAAGGTGATTGTTGATGCTTCTACCCGAGTTGTGGTTTTGCAGTCTAAACCACAACTAGTAAACTTATCAAAGTGAGGCAATTTAGTGCTGGACATAAACTGAATTTCTCTTTGGGATGAATACAGTATTATTGACATTAAACTTATGCTTTAAGTTAAATCTGGAAGACTTATCAGCCTCACCTTTACAACTTGATCCCTTCATTTAGCTTCTGGGCTAAATTCCCTCCTGCACGGCACTGAACTTTTTTTTAGCAAAGAATATAGACAATCAAGTAAAAAAAAAAAATGAAGTATTTAAACATCTCTATAAACAGCAGTCAGGGGTAATTTTTGTAAAATTAGAGTATAAACAAAATTGATGACTTGCCTTAGGGTTTTAAATAAAAGTTTAACAAAAAATATTTTAAAACTTGTCAGAATTAATCAGCATTTTGCATGGACTTCTGATATGTATTGTGAAACTGGTAGCACCTTGTCCTTCAGTATAGTAAATACTTTGATTTTACTAACTGTTTTGGGCTCTGTGCTTTAAGTTTTAGTTTGCTTTTTTTTCCTGAATAAACTTATCAGATCACAGTTGCTCTGGGATTCCTCCTCATTTGATGTTTTTTCCACTGCAGACTGCCCACTCATTTGGTAAATCTTTAACGACCCAAGGATTAATGATTCAAACCCCTGTAAACCTCTGGTGAAATTCAAGGACGGGTGGATTAATCAACCAAGGCCTCAGCTCCTCCCTCAACACACCCATCCAACCCTGAGGCTGAAAGCTCAATAACTTTGCCTGCCATTCATTTATTCAGTTCTGTTGACTCCTACTCTTATATTATTGCTATTGTAAATTTTTATTTTTTTGCATTATTAAATCTGCAAGCAATTATTGTTGCATTTCAACTGAAAATATTTCTTGCACATCTCTAACAGTAATCTCTCAAGATTTAGTTTCTGTTTAACGGTTCTTAATTTTAGAGGTGGTAAGATATATTGTGGTCCTCATCCAGTCATACTTTAACTCCTGTAATGTATGAGAAGTTCAGGGAAGACAGTGTTTTCTTTTAACTATCTCCTTAATAAGCTACAGAGAAGACTAATACTTTTGAGAGAGTGGGAAAATTATCCAAACCAAAATGAAAAGCAGTGAATTATGACTTACATGAGCATTAATTATCTATGAAAAGTGTTAGTATACAAGTTAGTAAAGTATAAAATATCTAGGAATTCAACTTGATGGTAAACTCAACAAAAGAGTTTACAGATTCTTATTTTCTAACCCAAGAAAGTTTAACATTTAAGCTCTGACAAGCTAGTAAGGGTTAGATGACTTTCAGTGGAGTAGAACTCAGATGTGTAGAGAAACTAGAACATCTTCTTGGTTGCAGTCATTTTTGGAGGCTCTGTGCTTGACTGAGTACTTTTTTAATGGGCCGAGGGGCAGGAATCGTGAAAGAATACAGATGCACATCCAGTTATTTAATGCTAATGGGTGATGAAAGGATAGAAACCAACACCAACATTGCTTTGAGTAGGCTATGTGCTGCATAATACGCTGTAATTTGGTCGTCCTACCGATGTTAGGTCAAATGACACTGCAGGCACCTCCCGACATCTTTGATACAGGATGTTGCGGTTGTTTCAGTAGAGTGGTTGAAGACTTGCTTGGCATTGAGCTTGTTGCTGTTATAAAATATGAGAGGTGGTCTTTTAGTGGACCATCATCTATTAAACAGAGTTACAGCATCATCAGTGCAGTGCTGTGAATATGGCCTGTGCGCATTTCTGCTCGTTCCTGAGCCAACTTGGCTGGGGGCTGCAGTTACCCGCAGTAGTGTCACCCTTAAATCTTGTTTCGTCACTTGCATCTGGTTCCTTTAAATTTTGACTTTGACTTTTATTTTTGTTATATTAGTGACATCAAAATTTTTCATTTACGTCTTTATTTAAAAATCTGAAACATTTTCATTCACTACAAATTAAAATATGACCAAAATTTAACATGAAAGCCTTTGTTTGTGTGGAATTGGCATTTGAACAAGAAGAACTGCTCTCTGCTTGTCCTGGTCAACACTCCTCACTGGTTAGTGGCAATAATGCAGCACACCGTTGTTTGCAAGTTTTTTGAGTATGAATCTTAAAAAACAGAAATGTTATTTTATTATATTTCTCTAAAGGGGGGAAGCAATTTGATAGAACTCCAAAGTTTTATGCAAAATCTTGTCCTAAATCACGTTGAATCATTTTGCATTATTGCTGGTACAGTGCAGTTAAATATATTTTATTCTGTCTCTAAGTTATTTTTGCATAATGTACTTTTGCTTTTTTCTCTCTCTAACACAAAGGGAAAAGATTTCTTTGCAATCTTAAAGAAAGCATTTTCACTTTACATCGGCAGACAGCACAGTCATGTCACTCTGATGATGGCTTTTGTTATTCTGAGTTTCAATTGACAGTACTGTTTGTAAACTATGTTTTCTTCAGGCTAATGTGGGTTTTTAACAAATTCTACCTCCATTGTTTCTATCCAGCAAGCTCTTTATACACCTCTGGTAGGATGGGACTTGCTTAATCCCAAGGAGTGCCAGGATTCATATCCAATATGGCTCACAAAAAAATTTTCTAAAAAAACTTAGTAAACATTAGACAGTTTATTTATTTAGTATAAAACTATATTTGGTGGGGGCAGTTCCTGACTACTTTTATACTCCAGGAAAGTAGTTGCTGAAAAAAACTAAAACTAAAGTAAAATGTTCAGCCATTACTTCCTGGTCTTCATGGTATAGTGGGCAATCTTCTTTCAACCTTAAGTTCAGGTAGATCATCTTATCTACTGGTTTCCCCACATTCCAGTTTTTGTGAGGTGTTCACATAGAACCATTGTGGATACCTAAAAAATAATTGATTTCACTAATTTGCCATTTTTGAGCAAAGTGGACAATCCATAAACAGAGTTATGCACAAGGTCAACAAGCTTTGTGGACAAACATTTTATAGAACTTCACGCTCTGGAGCTGAGGAACGGGTAGCAAGGTTTTATGTAAGTATAGTTATTTAAAAAGTGACTTGTAACTTTCTAACTTGCATTTCCAGAAAAAAATGTCCACTGTTCCTTTAAGTCCAATGCATTGGGGTTATACAATAGGACTGTAATCCAAAGAACAGCAGCAAGTCCACCTGTATGTTTGTGGAGAGGCCAATTCAAAGATCAGAACTAAACCCAATTATGATGCTATGGCAAGATCCTAAACAGGCAATCATGCAAGAAGACCTTCTGATGTGACGCATTTCTTGAATGGATAACAAACCAAAATCCTCGCCAGTGATGTGAGGTTGTTTTTCCTGAAATCTGGAATGATTTAAAAATGTAAACATTGTATTTAGGCTATTGTGGTTATTTATGTATGAAATAAACTATTGATTAGCTGGAGCATTTAATCTGAAAAAAAAATTATAATAATTGCATAAATCTGTAAATACCTTTTCATGGCACTTTAAACTCTCTGCATGTTTCCCACATGTGAAAGTTACATTTTTGGTAATAATTGGAACACGGTGTTGTGGTCCATATTTAGTAGATACCAATGTTTCAATGCTTTAGGTATCATCATAATTTACATGGTATATTTAATGCAGATTTATATTTATGAAGGTGAAGGCAGCAGCTGTTCTCAGATCTACCCTGGTATGCAAAGCCCACTCACATATTTATCTGTCACTGTACTTGTAAAATGTATATATATACTTTTTAAATATTTCTTTAGACTGCATGCAAACAGAAAAGATCTTTTAAAGAATTATTTTGCTATTTGGTTGAATAGACGGACAAAGTAGATATGAATGCAGAGCTCATAAGTATACATAATCCTGTATCCTACATGTCTGTTTTAGGAAGCACTAAGTCAAATAATTTAATTTGTTGAAGAATCAAAACAGATAAGTAATTGGTAATTGGACCTTTCAAAGCCAGGCTTAGCCCATTGTGGGGGTTGAAACGAATATAGATGTGCTTCCCAGCTCCAGACAGAGAGGCTGGATTCTGTGTAACTCCCCCTTATCCAGATCTAAGCTGAAGATCCAGACAGTCATCGGCAGGGCTCGTGCCTGTTGTTTAGAAGCAAAGGAGTCATTTGGAACTGTGACCCACATGCTCTGATCTTCTGTCCGACACGGCTGTGTTTCAGGCCTGAAATACGCTCATATCCCAGAAGCTACAGTCTAGCTGTCTGCATTCCCGTCAGGAATTTTCTGACTAAGAGCCTTGCGGGCTGCTGTGGCAAGATAACAAAAAACATACCGGTATCCAACCAGGGCTGCAAGCTCTTTCTAACCACTAAACATAAAAATAACATTGGTGTGGATAACAGAGAGCATACTTTTTATTTTCTTAAAGTTATTTCAAAAACATATCTCTAATCTCAACACAGCACCTGATGTCCTCTGTTCTCCCTAAGTATGAGCAGTGACTGACTGCTACTTGTGAGGTGCAGTTGCCATGGTTTCATGTGTTTTGATCATTCTTATATAATGTTATTGGTGACTGGTTGCTGTGAGGAAACGGGCACACATTCACACACACACACACAGTTTGTGTCAGTAAATGTTGCTAACCACCCCCACGTTCTTGTCCTTCCTTCAAGAGAGCAGCCTAAGGACAAACAACAGCTCCTCTCACATCATCTCTCCCTGTATACTCATCACACCCTGTCTTATCACACTCCTCCTCTGTGTCGACCCTTTCCCTCCTTTACCCTTCTCCCATGTTTATTGTCACCACTCTCCTTCTCTGCCCCAGTTCTCTTCGATCCACTTTATCTCCCACCAGTCTGAGTCGTAATGATTCTCACAAAGCTTCCCATGTCCTATCTCCTTATCTCTTAATTCACTGCACTCTATCTCACTCGCGCCTTGCAAAGTTCTCCCTCCTCCGGTTATTTTTCTGTGTCTGGGACTTTAAGGCAGGCTCATAACATTTTCTGTATATGCATACTAAGACAAAATTATCAGACATTCTGTCCTCTAAAACAAATAGCATGGCTACCCCATTAAGCTGTGTCCCACTCACATCTGAAATTTATTTGACACCCTTTTTCATCTCCTGTGTATTTTACCTGAGCTCTTTTTGCTTTGACTTTCCTTTTGAAGTCGTTCTCTCTGTCTGTGACTGCCTGCTGTGTCTCCCGAGCGAGGCAATGTGTGTTTGCACTGCCTTCCGGGTGCTGCATAGCTGCAGAGTGATTGTAGACCAAACTGCTGGAAATGTCCCTTGTCTTTGTGATAGAATCAGTAAGAAACATAGAAAGTATATCTTAGCTATGTACTGCAGATTTATATTTAGCCATTGAGTGATTACTGCTGTTACTGTGGAGGCAAAATACAGAGGCACTACACAGAGGTCACATGTTCATCCATAGATGTGCACTTCTTCTAACTGATAGTTTTTTAGTAAATAAAGTTAGAACTATTTCCTCAGGCATAGCTTAAAAAGTCATCAGTTAGAATTGTGACCTCCTTTCTCCATCCCAAGTACCGCAAGTCAGTAAAGCATCTGCAAAGTATCATGTGAGATGGGATGTTATTGGGTAACTTCTTAAACGTCACAGTTGCAAACACAGTTGCTTTATCCAGTGATCAAATTGCAAGTTCTACTTTTCTAGTTATTAAAATGTACAGCATTTACCACCTCTGGTTCCAGCATCTTTGAAGTCATGATAGCCTTGAGCCATTGAAGTTCCTGGGTTGTTCCTGAAAATCCTAGAATTGCATTTCAGAGTCAGACAGTTTAATTCAGGTGTTTCTTGAATGAACTCCCTTAAAGTCTTGTCTTAACCCCCTTATATGATGTGCCCAACAGTTTAAATTAACTTGAATTGTGCTAAGAAGATTAGTCGAATATCCAGCCAAAAATAAAACAGCTGTCAGTGAAATGCGGCTTATTAGAGGGCATTAAATTCCATACCAGTGGGTAGGTATGTACACATTGTAGCCTGTATGCATAAATTTGACCAGGCAATACACAATACATTTACCTTTCAGCACCATGACTTTGACTGGATTGATGCCAGTGTTTGTTTTGTAAAACATGTTTTTGCAGAGTTTACAGATGTCAATGACCAAGCAGAAAGGCTAAAGGACACAGGAGGTAATATCACAGCCAGCATATACAATCTAACAACACTCAAAATGGAACTCATGTAAGAAGCTTGTCCCCACCATGGTGACTCAATCAAAATAAAGAAATTTCAACAAAACAAACAAAATATATGCTCACCATAACAGCTATGCAAGGTAAAACAAAGTTTTAAAAAATTAATGCCAGATAATACTGATATAAATCAATGAAAAATATTACCTCTGTGGGGCTTGATCCCCCACAACAGAGTTAAAACTGAGTTTTTAAAGCTATAGATTAAAGATAAGTCTTGTTGGAGGCTTTACAATCAAAACATTTTATATTGGTTTGCAATTTAAGTCTCACTGGCTGAGGAGCTAACGTGTATCACTAACAACTGACCCCCTCTGACACATAGACAAGTAATATTATTTAATGCCATATTTGATAATTTCCTGTGCTGACATTTATGGGCCTGTGTGATGACAGTGAGTACTGCCGCATTGCGGAGTGTGAAGAGAGACTGATCATTTACAGGGCTGAGAGAATCTTACTTAAAACATGCCTTATTTTCTCACTTTGTGCTGACATGTTGAATTTTGGCTCCTCCTCTTATGTGCTGTCATGCGCTGAAGTCAAGTGCCGACAGTGGTGACAGGGTCCCCGCTGTGTCTTCTCACTTTGTGAGTGTCTAGGGAATAAAATAGCTCTGCAATGGCAACTTCCAACAGCCAACTCTGACGTAAAACCTATGTCTGAACCAAAAATACTGTAATTGGGCAACGCAAAGTGGAATACATTCCTATAAAGAAGATTAATGTAAATAAAAACTGTATATTTTAAACAAAGTTGCTCAAGCTTTTGCATCTTCAGCATAGTTCTTCACAATCAAAGAAAGGATGGATTTAAATTTCCTGTATGATACTGATTGATGAGCAGTTGAGAGGTCACAAAGTGCTTCACAAAATTACAATACAAATAAAAATACATTTACAGTCACAAAATACTGGCACTAAAAGGCACTAAAATTAATTTAGTGTCTGCTCCGAAAAAAAAATCCTGCAAGCTTGCCAGGAAGAGGTGGTGTTATCAATGACACCTGATGCATAGACCATCACCCTGGTAACCAAGCAGAATGGGCAGACAGACAGATGACTTTGTCTTAATGCGTCAATGGTCAAGAGTGGGCAAAGTTATAAACAAATAGACCGATGGTGAATTTACAGGAGCTGCATTGGTCACTAATCTGTTAGATCTATGAATGGCAAATGTGTTTTGTAATGATGCTGTAAAACAAAGGAATCACTTAGTTCAGGCAGCCTTTAATTATGCTCAACATGTTATCCTATAACGTGCCTTGTATAATAGAGTATTTAGTCTAGGTTCATTAAATTGACTATAATATCCCTGTTTCCCAAACAACAGTAAAAATTTTAATATTTAAGGATACAAAAAGTGAATTCATAGAACCAACTAAATTCATTGTTAAGCAAGAGTTTAAGGAGTACACAATGGCAGCATATAATGTGTCCAAAAATTCTTCTCTCAGACTTTGAGAACCGTCAACACTTCGGATAAAATTATCCATGGCTGAATTCCAGCAGACTGTTCACTCTAGGAGCACTTTACCAACTCAAGCCGCATTTAAGTTAGACGTCAGCTTACACACGTCATTTAAAGTGCTGTATTGCACTGCTGCTTTTTCCTATCTTGAAGGTGAACTCTGACTTCTCCCACAGAAAGTGATCCTTTAGCTTTACCTGCTGTGCACTAAAACCAGGAAGATTTAAAAAAAAAAACACCTGGAAAGAGCAGGTATGACTGAATATCAGTCTTACTGTTTGTTTATCGGATAAATTAGAACTTTGTTAACATGTACCCGGGGAAATTATTTGTCCCAGATTTCCCTAATGTGATCCAAGCCAACAGTTATTCTTTGAAGTGTAACTAGATATCGTGGTACAGGATATTATGCTAATAAAATGTCTTATTAAACTAATAAAATGTGTGATCTAGGGAAGTGGGAGTTTGCGATTATTATGGGATGCTTTAAATTTGAAATCCTGCAGTATTTATTTTCCAGACTTGATTTTAACTAATATATAATAGGGACAATGAAGACTTTGGTCAGACCAGCCAATATCAATAGTTTACAAGACATTGGGAAGCCACATGTTATGAGGTGTAGCAGCGATTGTTCTACGAGGAAGGAGTGAAGCAGAGATGAGTTCTGAGAGGTTTAATGGCAGACCAAAGGTAGCAGAGGCAGAAATCCAAAAATCCAACTTAAAATATTAAACAAACCAAAACCATGGAGACATCAGGGGAAAAAACGAGTCTGAGGAGCCGGGGAGAGACGAGCAGAGTAGACAATACAGCAACAAGAAGGAACCAGCACTGAGTGACTGCAGAGGTGGAGTATTTAAGGAGAACAAAACAAAGGATGGACTAACGAGCTGAATGAGGAGCAGGTGTGGGTGGAACTGGCAAGAGGGAATCCAAGGGGAAAGAAAACAATCACAAGGGGGCAACACAGAGTAACTAAAGAATGCTAGAATATTATGGCAAATAAAAACAACTGATAACAGAAAACTCAGAGTCACAACAAATGAGAACCATAACACTAACAGCCAAGCTCATTTGTGCACAATGATTCTTGAGAGCATGAAACGAGATTAGAGGTATGTCAAAATATGATTGTCATGCATTATTTTTTAATGGGCAGTTATCCAATCTAAAATCAAATCAAGTTGCTATGTGCTGGTCATATATGTGTGTATATATGTACCTGAGTCTTTGCATTACTGGGTGTGACTGGCAGGTGACTCGGTGCACCTCTAGCTGATCGAGGTAAATCAGAACTCACAGAAGGGTAATCAAGCCTCCTATTTTCTTATGATTCTCCAAGGCCCTTTATTTAACTTGTATTTAGCTTGATCCAGGTATGTCATTTTGGACTCTTGATTCAAAGACGATGTGTTTGCCATTAAAAGGACTGTTGGAGTAGAAGTAGGAAAAAGAGATTCCTATCATTGTTATTTAAGAATATGTAGCTTGCAAGGTTCCTAATTAGTGCTAAGGATCTATAAAGAATCCCTTACAGACTTTTTGAGAAGTTACGTTAAGTCACAGTTAATTTCACAGAAATGAATTAAAATTATTGCTTTACACTTACTCGGTATGAAACAGCTCATAAGGACTTCAGGAAAGCTAAAGATTGTCCGGAAAAACACACATTCTGGACCTCCCTTCCTACCAATGGTACCCATGGCAGATTTTTTATTGTTGACTTTTTTAAAGGGGAAGGAACAGAATGTGGCTAAAATTTGTTGAATTCGGATTGAACTCTTGTGTCTTCCCTTGCAGATTTCCTTATGTCCAGTCCCTTGCACCATTAAGGATTTTCTTCCTGTGGCCAAAGGGGTCATAGGAAGGACTGCCTCTAATAATCTCCTTCCTGCTCTTCTGGCTGCTATAGATGAGTACACCGATGGGGTTGTATGATTTTGGTGGGCGATGACTTGTTTGAAGTTTGAATACCCATGCTTTTTGTCTGCAAAATGGTCTAACAGAAATGCCATTTTAACAATACTCATCAATTAAAATTCTCATTTATTTCTGTCTTGTTATTCTTCCCACCTATTAAAGCCTCTCAGAATTAATCTTTTCTCAGTCAGCTTTCTTGTTGAATAAATCCCAACAGATTTTTCACTTTTTCACGCAGTGTCTTGTCCCTTTCTCCACATATTCTTTTACATATTATACTCTAAATATCTTTTTATTTGTCTGTCACTCAGCTTTCTACCTCAGACTTGCCTAATTCTCCTATTTATTTTCTTATCCTCTGTTTTTAATGTTGCCTTTTTTCCTCACCCTACAATCACCCCCAACCCCCTAATCCTCCTCTGTTTGCCATCTTGCTCACATCCAGGTCTGTTGTTGCTGATAAGAACTGCTCTTGCACACATATACTGAGACACACACACATTGTGGCATTTTCATCCTACTATAGTTAACATCACAGCTAACTGCTTTGCACTTGTCCTTCTAATTGTTTCTAGTGGATTTGTCTTCAGCAATGTGTCTCCCTGTAATACTGGAGCAGCAAATGAAGAAAGGGAGAGGAGACAGGAACAACAAAAAGTTCCCAGTGTTTAATTGCTCCATTTTCTTTGGTCTGCACAAAAGAAAAGTTTTTACCTGACGTGTTTTGACAGCTCTATTTGGAGAGGGCAGGACAAGCTGCCCTGTCTGAAACAGAGTCTGATCCTCAGGTCGTACAGTTTGTTATTGTCAGGCACTGATAAAGTGTGTGGCTTAAACACATAAAGGATGACTCAATCAACCAACAATAACATTGTGTCTTTAGCAGGGCATTATATTGGCACCTGCCCACACGCCAAATGCCAGTGTGCGTTGTGATTGGTGGGTGAAACTATCAATCTACCAGCCGCATTGGTGGATAGCCAATAAGAAAAAACAAATCACTGAGCAACTGTTGTGTTGTTGACCAATCATGTAGCCTATTGTTTTATTAAGCAAGCCAATTTCCCTTCAGAAAGGCAGACCCTGTGGAGAGCAAAAAAACGATGATGTACTATGAGTATGATTACAATATGAGTATTGCCAAGCTGTCACGATCATTGCCCCGATGAATAGCTTAATTACTAATTTTATTCACCTGTCTAACTCTGCACACTTTCTCATTACCATTCATCTGATCCAACTACTCCAGCTTTTATTTAACCAGCCCTCTAACCAGTCATCAGTGCCTGATTATTCTTGAATCAGTAGTGAGAGTGTGCCAGCATTACTTTAGTTTTCCTGATTTCCTGATGTTTCCTGTTTTTGCACTCCTGCTTGATTCTGCCTGTTTGCTGAACTTGGAATAGTTTTCTGAGTTCTGATCTCCTTGTTTTGAATTCTGAGCACGTCTTCGACCCGGGCTTTGGTTTTGCCCACTGGATTGTCCTGCCTTCCATCTTCTGCCCGCATCTGGTCTCCTGCTTGTTTTCCATCCTCCGCGGCTGCGGCGCAGATGAGACATTCTGGGTGAAACCCACCACGTCTTGTTGGCAGCCACCGGCTGGAACCTACCTTGTTCTTTGGGAAGGACTGAACTTTGGGATCAGGGTTCCTGCCTTAGATGTCCTTGCGTTTTTGTAGATCCTTTTTTTAAAAAAAAATCTTTTGAATTATCTGACTGTCTGTCTGCTTTGATACTGGGTCCCCTGTTCTGAGCCCTGACACTCATCATGCTATTTTTTTTCTGTTTTCTGTTTTATCTTTTAAATTAATCCTATACTTCCCTGCTTTGCTTTTAAAATGTAATCTTTAAAAAAAAAAATGCATTTATTAGATTATATTTACTTTTCCTAACTGTACATTAAATGTTATCTGTAATAATAAGCAAATCTAAATTATGTTTTCGTGACTGATGTCATTTCACTTTAAGAAGGGAGTCCCTGTGGAGTACAAAGATGTAAAGCTGTTACAGTATGACACGTTCAAACCTACAGTTCGCAGAGCAGATAGAAAAACAAAAACAAAACTGAAGACTGAGCAAAGAAAGGGCAGAAAGAAAAAAGGACAGTTCCACCCACTTTTCCCAACATTGGAACTTTGTAACCATATTTTGTGACTTTTCAGACTTTTTTTACAGAAATATTACCAGCATTTAAATGAAAAACAGTTAAACTATTTCTGAGTATGTTATTCAGAATTATCAATTAACAAAAAAACAGGCAAAAAAAGGGCTGTACTAATTATTTGCTGGATTTGACTGTACAGTATTGCAATTCGGAACATGTTTAATTTCTTGTAAGGTGCGTAATACCAGGTTATGACTCCTTTAAAACAGTGGGACTCTTTAGCCATGATCAACCTTCTTTTTAACAGGTGTGTATCCTATGCGCGTCACTGGATTCACTAATGTCTGACACATTCCTCTCATACACTCAGAACTTAAATGTCATCCCATTCTGTCCTAAATGTCACTTCAATTGAAAGTCCCTCTGCCTCAGTTAAAAAGTAAAGGCTCAAAAAAGATCACTGTCGTTTTGTGTGACCTGCAGCTCTTACATGTGAATGCAGAAGGTTAACCCTCTCTACCTGCTGGAAAGACAAATGCTTAGTCACTCTGAAACTACATAAAGGAATTAGCTAATTTTCTGGACCTTCATTTTTTATTTTTTTTATTAAACCTTTATCTAACCAGGGAAAAAAATCCCATTGAGATTAAAAACCTCTTTTTCAAGGGAGTTCTGGCCAAGTGGTAGCAAGGTAAGAAACATGGATACATTAAAATAAATGACATGTACATTGAAAAACACAACACATCAGGTAAAACAATTACAGATCATTGAGGCTGCTTCAAATTCTTTCACTTTTAACTTAAATGTATTTAAAGATAAAAACTCAGTCAACTTCCAGTTTCTTTGTAAAAAATTCCACGCACAAGGAGCTGCGTAGCTAAAAGCTTTCTTCCTCTAGTTCTGTGCAGGCATGACATTAAAGCGAAAGATTCCAGAAAAGGTGACATGTCGACTACCTCCTGTATGCATTGGCAGTGAAAATATGATGATAAAAACCATTAAAGCAGTCCGATTCAACAATATGAAGGGTAAATAAAAGCTTTTTTCCTAATTAATGGAGTTTTCTAATGAAATACTGTTTATTCCCTTTTATTGGGTAGATTTTATATTGGTAAATGGTGGGTCATGGGGTAAAAAGCTTCAGGCATTTCAACTCAATGCCAAATCAATGCCAACATTTGATAAACTAAAATATACCAGGATTAAATCATTTTTAGCTACTTTTGTGCCAAGTATAGAACGATTAAAATCCTTTTACTACTATGCTTATGTTGCTGACGTAACGACAGCCAAATTAAAATGTGAGTTAAGCAAAAAGTGTAGCTCAAAAACAAGCCTAAATTTAAACCGTGGTTGTTGAAATTAGCTGATACACAAAAAGAGGATTACTCTGGTAAAGATTACACTATAATACAGTACTGCGGTATGTTTATATTTTATTGCTGTCATTTCAGATTGCAATTTTAAGAAAAATTAAGCTTTTTATTTGGGGGTATTCTGTCAGAAGCAAAAAAAATTATAAAGTATAAAATAACTAACAAGGATTTAGTAAAAAGTAACTGGTGGGGGCGTCCATTTTTGTATAGCAATCTTTTCTAGACATAGAGTCACACAAAACACTAACCCCCAAACAAAACAGTGTTGTTCTATTAGCCTTTTCTCCCCAGTGAATCAATTAAATTTATTTGATTCAGTTTGAAGGTTGAGTTTTCCAGAAATTTCCTCCATGAATTAATGCTACTGGAATAAAAGGTAAATGTACTGGACTCCATAGTCAGTTTGTCACCTCGGGCTGTAGGTTGAAGAAACCAACCGACAGTCAAGCACATGTTAACGTATATTAAACCCCCCATGGACTTCAATAATTTATCACCTTATCTGCTGGAAAATGCACTGTTAACACAATGATTACACACTAGACAAATCCAAAGCACCAAGCTTGATTAAAGAAAACCAAATACTGTTTAAAGGTCCAATTTTTAACTGTCATCACATAAGTGCAACTTTAATCTGTGCTGCTCCAGTGCTTCATCCTCTGATGAATTGCCTCTAATTGACAGCTCAGTTGCTCGTTTATAAATCCGGTTATTTCTGAATGTCATCCAGTGAGTTAAAAATTAGTTCAAGGATACAACAGCAACAACGTGTTATGTCTGATAGTCACTGTTTTTATTGGCATCAGCGACAGAGTCATGGATAAAAGCAACATCTTCTTATGTGTCATAATAAGCAGTACAGAAAAAAATATAATGAATTGTAGGACTGAGATGACACTTGAAATAAAGCGGATGATGCAAGTACTGTAGTAATACTGCAGAATAAAATGATTTTATTCACTGAGACAAACAGATATTTTTAACATTTGTGGACCTGATCAAGAGTGGCTAAGTTGTTATAGGTGTTGGCTGGATTAGTCACCATGAAAGGTTAGACTTGTGGTCTATGGATCATAGGACAGACTTCTGCTCTTCTGCAATGATTTGTTACTGACCTTAGGGGTAGTCAGTCAGGCCAGAGGATTGTTTTTCCTTCTCTGTGCGTGTCTTCAAACCTCAACAGACATTGATCTGATATACAATGACAAGGCAACAGGACCGAACAATAAAGAAATGTCCATTTTTCTTCATGCTTATTCTGTCCTTCTCTCTTCATGCCTTGAGCAAAACAGTGGGGATGACTGAACAGAGGAATCCCCAGAAGGATTAACATGACCAATTTAGGGATTTTAAACTCAGAAAACAACATTTGACATTAGTCTCACCTGTGTCTTTCTTTAACTTAGTCAAAAGTAATGTATTCCATGTCAACCTAATAAACATCAAAGAAATAAAATAAGAAATTGAAAACTGTTTTTGAAGGCGGCTGGTGGAGTTTTCTCCACTATTTTACAAACCTAATGAAGCGATGTACCTGTTTAATAATGGAGAAGCTCTGAGTCAGCTTTATATTTTTTATATTGCCAGCATTAATGTATTTCTTTTTTCCTTTAATGTCATAGACAAATGTTTTAAAAACTTGCTAACTACAAGAGCCCAAGTCCCTTTTAACAAGTTACAAGTCCCTTTTAACAGGAAGAAACCTCTAGCAGAACTAGGCTCTGGGTGAGCGGCCATCTAAGTTCTTTGGTGCTCGGGCCCCAGGGATGGAAAGTTACAGGGTAATTCCATAGGTTTCCTCAGAATTGAGTGATTCTATATTTTCTTCCCTCTGCTTGGTCTAAAAGAGTAACCATTAATGACTACCACATTTTTTTTCATCATTCCTTTTATTGTTTCTTAAAATCAAAACAGTTGCCATTTGAAATGACTCTAATTTTGTGTCATGATCTGCTTTTTTTCTACAAAATTAAACAACTAAATAAAACCCTGCCGAGGCCGGTGATTCCATAATCTTTGCCAGGGTTTATATTTTAATCTTGTTTTAATAGTGCTTTTTCCCTTATTTGGCTGTGGTTGCCATGGTAACGAATACATGTCATTCATCCCTTTAAACATAGTTTTAAAGATCTGGATTTTTTTTTACATACTCCATTTTTGGATGTGCCATACACAGATTTTTGGCGTGGATTTTACCCAATGATTTGTACATGAGAATCAATATCTTAGTCCAATAAACAATGTGTGGGAAGAGCTAAATAAGAAACAGAAACTTTTTTTGAATGATACCACTTATACATGCTCCTTTTATCTTTAGAAATATGCTTGTGTCATATTCAGCCAAAAAAATTCTAGGGAATGAAAATAACTTTCACATTAAATCTGCCGTGTCTATTTATAAATGTGAGCTTTACTGTTCCCTATATGACTTACAGCTCAAACCACAGCAAAGGGTGGATTTCCAGATTAGTCTCTCAAAGAAGGTTGAGAAAAAACTGAGACAGCACATGGTTTTATTTGCAGACAAATTTCTATTTCAACATTCTACTTTGTTTTGGTTTAACATATAAAATCTTTATAAAATCATGTTTGTGGGTATAAACGATTTAGCATACAAGCATATTACCTTTATGTTTTTATTCAGAATATTATTCTCATATTTTTTCTTTCCAAGAGACCTCTTTCTCATGTATATTTTTTTATTTATTTTCAATCTTCCCTGCTCCTATTCTTTTTTTCTTTTCTTTTTTTTCTCATCTGACTGCTTAGAGAGACTCACTCGAACACACAGCCAACAGCATTCAGCATCCAGAGCAGGAGCAGATAGACAGTGACTGAGGAAACAAGGGAGGGGGTGGTGCAAGATAAAGAGTGAGTGAGTAGAGAGAGAGATGAAAAGAATGCTAAGCGAGAGCGAGGCACTCATACAGGAGGAGGCAGAGGCAACAGCTACAGCAACAGCTCGCTCCTTCCTCAGCCATCCTTTCCCTTCCTAAATTCCAAATTTATGTCACTAGAAGACGAAGGGGACGCTGACTTACTGAAGAGCACTGGTTGAAAGAGAGGTTGGTCTCATATGATCCTCTTGAATGTAAAAGGCTTTCATCTTTCCTGGGGTCACGTTAACCAACAAGGAGTAGAAGGAGGTGTGAAGTGGGCACAAGCCTGTTGCCATTTAAGAGGGCAAGAAGGAAAACCGGCAATAGGACAGGAGTCAGAGGAATGTTTGGAAAGCCGAAGAGTAAGACCCACTAAAGGAAAGATCAGAAGATCACATCGGTGAGGTTCTGGACTGACACTGGCAACCCGTGGGCCAGGAGGAGAGGAAATAAGATCTGCATAAGCACACAGCTGCACAGATGAGGAGGCACCAGGGACCACGCTTCAGTCCTGGGTATGTTTACTTACACACATGCACACTCACGCACAGCTGGGCATGAATATGACTCTCATTGGTGGAGTGTTTTTTTCAAATAGAGCTCAGAGCCATTGGAAACAAAACTGCATGTTTGCTGATCTTTTATGATGACGACTACCAGCACTGACAGGACTCCCTACTCGCCCTCAGATACTCACAGCAAAAGAGAGAAGATAATGCTTAGAAGAGGTCATGTGTATCTTTATGGTCATGCTCCCTTTCCTGATTGGTAATTTTGGAACCGGGAGGAGTTTTGAGTGATATATGTAAATAAGCCTCCACTGGTGGAACGTTATGTTTCACGTCTCTGGGCAGAAATCTTTTTCTGGCTCATTACGTTAACTTTGAGCCTAAGTTATGTTTTCAGTACACAGTGTGCAGCCCTGTACTGAGGCAAATGGAAAAAAAAAATATGAAAGCTGGGCACAGGCTCACATTCTTCCCTTCTGGACTCCTCATGTGGTAACATGACATGAATTTACCTATTGTGTAGTGTCCCATTACATGCTGGACTGTAACACCATGGAGTCTGCATGGGCTGTTCAGCATTGCACTGAGTCTTGCTTTTTCTCCTTCATCAATTCTCGTTCACAGTCCTCTTTCTTTCACCATTTCCAATTACAGGCTGTCACCTCTCCCCCTTCCCCTCTGATCCTATCTCCTGTTGCATTATCTTTCCAAGCAATTACCTTCACCAGAATCATTCCCTTTGGACACCATGGCCGACTAGTTTCCTATTTGCCCCTCCGACGAATAATGTGAAGGATGAGAGAGGAATTCATGGCCATGTTTTAGAGATCAAGAACTTTCATTACAAAAAGCGACAAGTGGAAAAAATGTTCTTTCCATGTATGTCAGCTTAAAACTGACCCAATACCTGTGGCAAATGTTAATGTTCATATGAAGAACAGAGCCTGTTGTGATCCAGGCATCTCCCTTTTTTTCCAGTTTGGGTTTCTGACTTTATCTTTGATACAGTACTCCCTTCCTGACAGCAATCAGAAACAAAGCAAGCTTCTCTTTACTGACTAAAAGACTTGTCAGAGAGCTGAAACCTCTTTGTTCATGTTTTTTTCTTTGAACTCTCTATCTGTGTTTTAAAGGTTTTTATAAACTTACTTTGTAATAAAAACAGTTAGATTTTGTGTGTTATGCCAAATCGAACTGAAACCAAGTCATTATATTTTCACTAACCACTTTATACCTTTTTCTAAGATGGGGTTAGTTGCCTTCCAAACTGAATTTTTCTCCTGTAATGGGGTTAAGGCTGTGCACACTGTAGCCTCAGAGGAATAACAACTGTTCTTGCCCATCTCCTTCAAAGTCTATCATACAATAACACTATGCTGCATACCGTGTTGTAATGACCATCACTTTTGCTATTGATACCTTTATTTATTTCAAACCAATCTCACCGTTTTTCTTTGACTTCTGACATTAAGAAGGTTTATTTTTTACACAAAACAGTTTCAACCAAGTGAAATCCAATTTCACAAGACAAGGCAGTTGTTGTATATGTCTAGGATGGTGGAAATTTATGACACATTCAGAATGTATCTCAATGTCTTTAGTAAATAGAAATTAAACTGTCTGGTTTGTACCAAGGACAACTTGTCACTGCAGTGTCTGGGTGAGTTAACTTCAAAAGATTATTAGCTCTTCTACTCTATGGAGTGTCAAACCTCTGATTGATTGGAGAATTTCAGGTAGAACAGAGTAGCCCGCTACTACAAAAAGGCCCACATATGAAGCTGTGATTTTTACACCAGAACACCATACGTATCGTTTCCTGGACGGGGCCGCCTTTTACAGTTGCTTTTTGTGTCTCTGCTTCCGTCTCCTTGAACCCCAGTCGACCTCGGGGGATTGCCGCTCACACTGAGCCTGGTTCTGCTCGAGGTTTCTTCCTGTTAAAAGGGAGTTTTTCCTCTCCACTGTCGCTACAAGCATGCTTAGTGTGAGGGATTGTATTTGAGTCAATGAGTCAATGCAATCAACTGGTTTTCCTTAGATAGAAAACTTTGTATCAATTTGACTGTATGATCTTGTTGAACTGTAAATTGCCTTGAGATGACGTGTTGTGAATTTGGCGCTATATAAATAAACTGAATTGAATTGAATTGAATTGCTTTGGTTACTACAGTTCTCTGTAAATCTATACTATAAGTTAAGTTACAACATAACCTTTACTTTAAGGCAGATATTTACACAAACTAATAATAAAGCAACAAATGATGGTATATACAGCTACATTAGGGTAAAGACAGTTTTATACTTCTTTGGAAGAATGAAATGCACTACTATATGAAGCCTTTTTAAAATGAATATGGATAATATTTAACATTGACTTTTCCATTAGACACAATCATTTCTCATAACTTTCTAAAATCTGGAATAACTGGTGACACTTTGTGGACATAATCCGATTTCAGATCTCAGAGGCAGGACAGGTTGCCCTACGGATCCCAATCAGCTGTTATATGTTAGTGGCTGTTATTGTGTAAATAGAGATATATTTTTAGTCAGCCTACAGCATTAAGATCAATATCTGGGAATTGATTCACTCCATGCTTATCATTGCTCAATTTTCTCAATTTGTCTTTTTTGGATCAACTGGTCTTTTATTGTTATGCCCTTTAGCTGGAGCTAGAGTTAATGGTGGGTTTGATGAACAGCCTTTAATTCTAATTTGTATCAACGGGTAACAGAGACCAAGACTTTCACTGTTTTAGTTCCTGGAACATTTACCGTTACCCCTCATGACATTTTCAGATTTTTAGAGACTTATTTTAGATCCCTGGGGTCCGCTTTGAACTTGATTAATACTCTATCCTAGGGATGTTTCCAACTGTTTTAAATGTACTTCATTCATAGACCATTCTCCAAACAGTGGAAGGGCTTATTTCAAATTCTTTCCAGACCCTTTGAAATCTCCAATCAGACTTACTGCTGCAACCTTCTATGTGAAGAAGTGAGACAGCTCTCTCAATCTGACACTGCTTTCTCCCACTTTGATTTTTATAGGAACATGCCAAGCTAAAGTTCAGATATTTAAACAATGCCAAGCTCTGGCAATATTTAATGATGTTTTTATAATGATGTCCCCCTGATGTGGGTCATTGTAAACAATTTTATTTGGAAATTCAAAGTTAAAATGATATCATCTACTTTATAACAGATACCGTTTCCTGTTTAATTTTGTTGAATATTTAAAATGTCTTTTCTTTAGTTTTTATATATTTTGGTCAGTATAATCTTTTGTATTAAGATTAAGTTAGATTTAATGTTCTGCATTCATGTATCCAAATGTGATTTAGAAAAATATTACAGGATCTTGTAGAGTTTTATCTTCTTTCTTTCTTTTTTTTATATGACTATATTTATATGTTCAGTTGTAAAACATATCTTTGTATTTAAATTCTAAGATTTATATCAGGTCTTTTTTGGTTAAACCAGATTTTACCCTCTCTTTGCATTGAAATATATTAATTACTAAATGCTAAACTTAATTGAGCTTTTTAATTGCATATATTACATTAAAATCTTTAAAATTGTCATTTGGGTGGGAAGCTCTAAATGATATTGAAACATTTTGCAGGTTAAAGGTAGCCCAGTTAACATAACATTGTATTTTGCTACATTGACACTTTAATGCTTTCCATAGAAATACATCAGGGAGGATGGCTTCTTCAATCCTTTTGAGCTGGATTTATTAGCTACACAGCCACACAATGAGCCAAAATATTTGATACAACAAGGCAACTCGAAGGTTACCTCCTTTCTTACTTCAAAATTAGAATCTCAAACACATAGAGATAGATGCTATTACATAAAGCTTCAAGCTTAATATGAGCTCAGCATCATATCTGGGGTACATTATAATGGTTAAGACTTGTTTTACCAGATGAAAAACATATTAACACCATTTGGTTTTGCAAGTAACAAAAACAGTTCTGTTACTTTTATCAGGATTTGTAACGTAAATTTGGTAACGTTATTGTTTCAGGTGGATTATGGCAAATTGGTTAAGCAAAGACAATTATATCTAGGTGGAATAATATCTCACTGCAGGGTTTGAAAGCCAACACGGGAAGATGATGTGGTGAACACAGCAGGTTAGGAGCCCAGGAAGGAAAAAGCAATTATCGTTTGTACTGGAGGTGGCATGAGAGATAACACAAAAAAAAAAAATCCAATGTGGGCTTAACTGGGAGGGGATGACTGGGAAGGTGAACGGAGGGGGGCTTTTGATGTCAACCAGTGAGCCGTTTGTGTGTGTTTAAGTAAGGATGAAGACCAACCTTGAGCAATGCATCGCCGGCCTTAAGATGTCCTACATGGAGGATTGCTCCCATTACATCTTTGGAGCGTGATTGAGGTGATTTCACGGACAAGGACAAAGTCTCCTCACCCACAGATCTGCAGCTATCTAATACACTTCATTCTAATCAACAAATGCAAAAACAAGCAATAATACAGGGCTTTATTAAAGTAAGGAATCAGAGTGCGGAGTTATGGGTTCCTTTAAATGTGACCGTGAATTCAATGGTCATGCCGTCTGTATAATTCCCCATGGTTGGGAGTGTGCTTGTGTTATTTGGTGAATCCATGGAGATTATAAGGCTTTAGTGTCAAATATATGGAGCAAAATAAAGGGCATGATCCCAGTCTGTAATAAAGGAGCAGACATTTCACTCTTGTCAAATCTCAGGATGTGGGTCCTATGCTGCCCTGCAGCCCCAGCCTCCTCCAATCTATTGCAGCCGTCTGGCTTCACCACCTCCCCGGCCTTCTGCTGCTTCCCTGTTTTTCTTTGCCCCCTTTATGAAAAATAATTCTCTCACATACAGCCTTTCCCTCATGCAACCCGTCCTCTTTCTATTTTGCTTACTTTAATTTACTTTCCTAGTGCAGCCTTTTTCGTGGATGTGACCTTGGGGCTTCAGATTCTCTTGTTCCACTGTGCTCTTGGTCTCTCGCTCTCTCTCTCCTCTCTCTCTCTCTCTCTCTCTGTTTGTCTATCTTCTGCACTGCACAGGCTGTCTCTTTCAATCTCAGCTGGCTCAAAGTTTGAAGGTCACCCTCTATCTTGCAGTTTTAATGAATTTGCATTGAACGATGAGCATTGAGCTCATTGCTGATATTTGGTCTGACATAAATACCAATCAAGGGATTCTTAATGTATTTAAAAGAAAGAAAATTCTCAAATTGAATTCACAGATCATTATATTTACCCATTTTTAATTACAGAAACCTTTTCTCCTGGGAGGCGTTCCACTCAATACTGCTTTAACAGCCAATATCTCATTAAGATGACAGTGTCATACCTCAGTCACACCCTCTCTATATTTCTCCTTGCCCTAAGGTTAGAATTGTGAGTGAAGAACGCAGAAAAATAAAGTGCATGATTCCTACAGCCATTTGCCACAAGGTTACATCCTTGTTATGAATGTCATACTTTGCCAGCAGTCAATACTTCCACACAATATATATTAACCCTCATGTTTTTTTGTGACTATGTGAAATAAAAGCTGTTATTACAACAAAGACTTAAATGGACACCATTAGGATTTTTTTTTTCTTATTTCAAGAAATTAAACTAATTTCTCCATGTTCAAACACTATTTGGAAGTTCCTTTTTTTACATGGTTTCCTCCTTATTTTATTTTTGATTTGAGCCTAAAATGCATATACTAAAAATGCACATATATAAATTACATCTAAATGACAATTTATGGGTATCAAAAGTTCAACATTGTTATCTAAATTCTAACAGAATGTTACAAATTACAATGGTTTTGTTCTTACATATTTTATCAATATATTTTAGAACTGCTTAAAATTTAAATATTTCAAAAAATTATACTGGATGACACCAAAAAAAATGAGGTTATGACTCATGAAGCAGCATTTGATTGGTCAGTCTTCACACCAGTTCTAGTTCAGACCACTAACAATTATGGGTCAAGCTAAAAAATATGATAGGCACTTAAGGTGTTGAAGTAAATGACCACAAAATTATAAATTGACTTAGATATAATGTTAACTGCTTTATGTAAAAAAAAAAAAAAACAACAAAAAAACAGATGGTTAACATATATTATATTTATAAAACATTGTATCGTACATTTTGTTTTCTATATATAATTTGAGGATGCATGTTTTTTATTTCATTCAGACAAACTTTGATAGAATTGACCTTTTTCTACTTTCATATATTACATTTTTTCCAACATCTTTAAAAAAGTAGATAGAAGGAAAAAATTCTTCACTCAGCCTAGTTTTCAAAGTGTTTTGTTTTAACAATACGTACAGTTTCTCCCTTAGAAGAGCAAAAACTAACAGACAAGCAACCTAATAAAAAAAACAAGTTTCATGCCAACTTCATAGATATGTTTATGGTACTATTACTGTCCTGGATTATAAAACTGCATTCCTTCAAGTGGAACTAATGTTGTTGTTTTTGTTTTATTGCATTCATCTATTAGACGCTTCCATAGTTTTCACACCAAAAGAAACACAGACGCTTTTGAAGGTTATCATGTCCTTTAAATAATTTATTATCATATGTATAGGTACAAAAATTGCTTTTTTTGCATGATCATTATTTTTGAAAACATTTTCCACAGTGCCCATTTAAATTAGAAATTTATGTACAAGTCATTGTCATTCGCGCTAACACCAGCTGTATAAGGTGGTTCACTGAAACACAAAAGACGCCACTGGAGCGAGTGATTTACATGTTATCCCTATGTAGACACAAGTTTAGCAGGGAAGCGATGTGAAGTAAGGGTTGCTAGTGATGAAGATGATGTGATCAGACCAAATACACACGATGTACTGAAGTTAGTGAAGCATTGTCCATGTAGATCATGTGAATAATTGGCAAAGACATTTAAAAAGTAATATCAAACAAAGAACATGGGAAATTTGCTGCAATTGCGTTTGGTGTGAAGACACCTTAAGAACACTGAGGAACATTCCATTATTTTCAAATGACCTATTAATAGTAATGATTAAAGAAGCCCTTCTGGAACAGGAAGAAATAGAAGACGGATTTGTGGGAGTAATTTATGTACTACCAAGGATAAACCTGTACGAAGAGGTGGCTCTTTGCATTGAAGGGAAAACTCAGATGTCTGATTATCATACAGGACCAACAGGAGGACAAGGCCAATTACCACATTGATATGGTGAGAACCGATCACCCCAAGATTATTGTTCAGTCTGGATTGGGTGCACATTAGCTTGTATGAGGCAAATCCCCTCTAACGATCAGCGCTCGACATATTTGTGTGAAATATAGGTAATGCTACGCATATATTTTTGTGTATAACTGTTCCTGTTTTCTACGATGTATGAGCCAAGGACCATCACTGTGAAGGCATCCTCCTCGACTTTCACCTCTTTCTCTGTGGCATCCTCTTTCGTAATTTTTCCTTTTATTTATAAAAACAGTCGGGTCAGAACAGCTCCTGGCAAATGCTCCTGCCTCTTTGGCCTGCAGCCAAATGACAAGCAACAGTTGTTGCATCAGCACCCCCGACTATAATGACCACTCGCTGTTGAATCCTGAGGGTTCGATATGGTACTAAATACATCACAACTCCAAGTGGTCACAGAAAATACAGAAAACAATAGATATATATTGATCATTTTGACTTTTGCACCTCCTTAGCCTCACAGTCATTGCAACAACCATTAAAGCATTTAGATCAGCCTTTTTTAAAAACATTCATGAAAATGTAAGCAGCATAACATCAACATCCCATGATGCAAAAATAAGACAAAAAGAGCAAGCCCCATTAGCTTGGAAACCTTTAGCACCAGGTTAAAGTTGATAGATGATTGTAATGTTTTATTATCTAATACTAAGCAGGTTTGCAATCTAAAATGCAAGTTTGACTAAGTTTAAAGTAAAAAGGTAGGATTTGATTTCTAGAATTTTGTAGTTCAAATTAGCTGCCCAACAAAGTTTGGATATTAACAAATGCTTTAATGTCCGGTTTTAACTAGAAAAAAAAGGTCAGACAGTATTGTTTTACATGCCCTGCATGAATGAGGACATACTGTTTCTGAAATGTAATTAAATATTTATTAGCTGTCAAGAAGCTTGGGCTTCTGTTCAACTGTACTTCCCATGCATAGGTAAGTTCAGTTGAAGAGATTTACTCAGGACATCTGTGCACCACTTTTTACTGTGGATAATTTGATGTCAATGCAGGTTAAATAGTATCACTTTACCTTTTAATTACACAGCTTAGTTAATGAGCAGCTGCAAGATGTAGGATGTCTGCCGTCTTCTCTTCATCCTTTTCATCCTCTCCTATGTCAGTGAATGTGTGTCTGAAAGATAAAAAATAAAAACTAGGGGCAGGGACTAAAAAGATTAACACTATAAAGAAGTACTCTTTTTCTCAGTTTTTTTTTTTTTTTTGATCATTTTGAGTGAAGTAGTTGGCTTTGATTTTCTTTTAGACTTTGGTTTACTTTGTCCTTGTGTTTGAGTTACCATCTGTGGATGCACCATTAAGGGCATAGGGGGGTGCTTATTTATTAGCTTAAACAGCATGATTTCAGGGCCAGGGCACAAATGCTTCTTGCTGTGTATGTACATTTTGTTTTTTGTATGAAGCATTTATCTTATTCACAAGAGGTTAAAGTGTCTCGCTTGTATGCTCATTTTTTTCTTATTTCTTCAGTGCTGCCATTTTTTGTTTCATCTGTGACTCAGTGGCTTCTGATCCATAAGAACTCTCTTAAAGAACGCTGTATTGCTATTGATTCCTTCCCTAATCCCCTCAGTTTGTCCAGGCACAATACAAACTATATTTTCCTGTTTAGAAAAGGGACTCTGCTGATAGCTGTGATGGAGTGTCATGCTACGGTCTCACAAAATTGGATTCGAATGACTAAGGTATTGAGCACTGCACAGTTTCCTACAGAAACTGCTGCCATGCTGTGAGGTAGACTGAGTGCCTTTTCCTAGGATTATAACATTTCAGGAGTTTCTTTTTCCCCTCTTATTGAATATATTCTTGGTGAGTTGAATAGTCCAACTTGAAATTATTTTACAACTATTCTTCTTTATTATGTAATAATTCATAATATTTAAGCATTTTACAAACACAAACTGGAAGAAAACAAAGCCTTTTCATCTTACTGAACATGACCTCCTTACCAATAAGCATGGTGATGGGGTCATCATACTGTAAGTTTTCTTTAACATTTAGAATGACTGCTTCTGGAAGGTATAACATGTAATGATAGTTAAAATGACGATTTTCAAAAGGGGTCATGCATATGTATAGCACATACAAGACACTGTGTGTTAGAGCACAAATGGATGGATATCATAATTGTCAATGTTATACAGTTACTGAATACTGTATTCAAACACACCTGCTCAGTCATCATGCAGGTGAAGTGGAAAATCCAGGGAGATGTGCAAAAACCAGCAAGTCTGAGTGTTTGAATATTTCTAAAAGTAGTGAAACATTTATTGAGCGTCTGGTTTCAGTCCCTTAATATTTAAGACATTTCTGTCAGGGATAAGCAAATTCCTGCACGAAACTGTTTGCTTTTTAAATGTATCTTGAATGATTAATGTCTGCTGGGTAAGTGAGACTCTAATGATCTTTTCAGCTGTTTTCACTTTCCACTGAAGGGGTCTTGTGTTTCGATATGATGGAAGTTCATACCAGGAACGGATGCAGATATTTGAAACATGTGAAGAATGGCTGCTGAAATATTTAACTTTCTCTTGTCAGAGATACAAGACACTTTTGATTTTCGATTTTATCAGACTGAAATTTTTGTTTCATTATGCTGACAAAAGCTAATGAGTTTAGTTGTTTCAATGAAATATTTTTACTTTGAAGTCATTTGTATTATTTACTTCTTTGCTGAAGCTACTTGTAACATGACCTAGAACTGGAATTTGTTTCAATGTGACAAAACAAAGTAATGGTGTTAAATAATACGAGCAGAGAGTAAATGTGTCAGCCTATGACAGAACATAAAAAAAACAACAACATTTTTTTTAGATAGGTTTAAAGCTGCTTATGGGCAAACTGCATGCCTAATTTACCTGGGAGAGAAAAGGATGTGGATGCACAAACCTTTTTTTCATTTATGGATTCCATTCTGGATCCAGAACAAACAATGATTCCATCTGGACCAAGTCCATACCTTAGGCTTAGCGCATCACTAACAGCAACCAATCTAACAGACCTGTGCCACTGCTATAACTCTTTTACAATTAACCATAAAAATAATAAATTGCTTATTTTATAAAGCAGCAGAGCAACTAATTTTTATTCACACCCAAATAACTGGAACTGCAATAAACCTTATGAGATGAATTATTAACATGTCTTTTCAAAGTATAGAGCTGCAGAAAACATCCATACAGTCGTAGTTTTCTTCCATTTAAGGGTCCACCCTCCGGCCTAACCAAGTCATTTTATTTCAACGAGCAACAATCACATTTAATGTGGCTTTGTCTACTACTTTAAGTTAATTTGCATAAACTGCAATATAAAAGCAAACTGTCCCAACAAAAAGAATGGATATACTCACTATTTATACACAAGGAAAAGTATAGATACCCAAGAAAAACATTTCTAGTTTCTAATAAAAGTAACTGTACTGATTGAACTTGGTTACATATGTAAAAATAAAGATGTACAGGCTCTTCATTGTACTTAATTACAATCGTGACAATACTTTTTTTTTTTAGATAGAAAATGTATATCAAGAACTAAGCCCTGAAGGGGTGTCCTATTTTCAGTATCACTGAAGGGGCATCAATGAGATTTCCCAAAATCTGTTCTTAAAAACAGAATCATGAAATGTGAATCAGTCATACTAGAGGAGACCTTTAGTAGTTTTATAGGGGCTGTGCCTGTAGTGCTCAATTTAAGAGCAAATATGAAATATTTTGCATTGATAAAAGAACTCCATCACCCAGCAGTAATTTGTGCAACATTAAAAGAGATCATCCCTTTGAAATAATTTAGATGTTGATGCATGACAGGTCCTATAAAATTCAGAGACAGAACAGCTTTAATCCCGCTGCTTGTGTCACACTTGTCTCCAAATTGTTTAGCTTTCGTTCTGTCTCCTGTCACACTGACTGTCCACTCACCAGAAGCCCTCACACCTGTCTTAAATCAGTCCTTGTGTGCTCCTACTTTCCATCAAGCTTTCATTTCTTTCTGTCAGCCTGTTAAAACTTCTGTTGTCTGGCTCCTGTTGGTTTTTGGTTTCTGTTTGCCGTCTACCTGCCTGCTTCTTTTAACGGAACCGTGCTCTACTTGTACAAGCTAGCTTGCACGAGCACAAACCTTTCGAAGATGAAGTCCCATATGTATTTGAAAACACTTCTACCTGTAATATATTTATTTTTTTGTTTTAAGTTGACAGATCTTAGGCAATAGCTGGGGTTTCATTATGCTGTGTTAAAAATTCCAGTTGAAAATGAACAGTTATTTAAAAGAATTATAATTGGTGCAAAAAATCTTTTATTATCAATAATAAAAACGCTTTAAGGACTGTTTGTTCTGGGTGAGTGTAGACAGACAGCCTTTCTGTACCGTCCGTTAGCAGTGACCCCATGTTTTTCTTCAATCACACAGACAGATATACTTGCATGCATACAGACAGGCACACACATGCACACGGACATGGAAACACGCGTGCATTTCGCTCTGAGGAAGCACAGATTCAAACATTACTTCCACCTCGCTGCTACACAAACAGGCCTGCAGAAGCCTGAGGACTTTTCACCATGGGATGTGCACGCACATCCACACATACAAACACATTCATGCAGACTCCATCCCTGCAGTAACAGAGGCATGTGGCAATCACTTGGGAATGCCGGCACATATGTGTCGCTTTGTCCTTACTATGCGTCACATATGACAGAGAGGCCAGGAGTTAAGTAAGGATCTAAATCTATATGTAGTGTGTGTGTTTTCCTCCCATAGATCTAAAGGTTAGCTGCCTCCTTCAATTCATCGCCGCTCTGCTTGGCTTCTGCTCACAATCAGACAATAAAACCCACCTTGAATCATGTGCTCCATTGCAGTTTGAACTATCTTTGTTTCTCACCAGCTTTAAATTGGTCTGAGACTTGTTGCCTAGTAGCAAAGCAGCCTGGGTGTTTTTCAGCATTTGAGGAAAAAGAAATACCAGACAAAAAGGTCCACTTGAATATGGAATGATAAGGTTTGTACCCAAAGGGAAAACAGAGTTGTCTCATGAGTGTGCATTTCTTTATTTTAACAATGAATCATGATGATCTCACCTCCATCTTTGTCTGGTTATTCTTTTTTTATTACAACTACAGCTGATTTTCTCTTTAGCCTTTAATCAAATAGTTTCCTTTTTTTACTCTTTGTTTTCTAAATCAAATTATGAAACAATTTCCTTTAAAAAATTTTAAACAAAATAATATGTAAATAAGTAAAAAATAAAATATGCTAAGTAAATTAGATTTCTGAAGCATCATTTCTCAAACACATTGAAAATGCAGCAATTCCATTAGAATATTGATACATAGCTCATTCCTGCACCTGTCACTCTCTCCCTCTGAGCGTCTTTTCTTTTGAAGCCTTCAGCACAACTTCTAAAATTTGTTCAGATCTGACACACCTTATGGTGTTTGGAGAAACAAATCAGAGAAATAAGATTTCTATTAAAGAGATTAATATACAATCTCATTTTTATAACTAAACACCCTTATTTTACAAAATTCATAAATCTGTTTACAATCATAAAGACCAAGTAAAGGAAGGCTTTACACCACCTACCTACTGTATTTAAGATTGATTTTATAAAATTATTTGATATGTTATCAGTTTCTTGATGCATTTACTCACTGATGACTGTGTGGATTGGAAGATTTTACCTCTTTGCTCAGCTTTAAATTTGGAATAGATTTGATCCTATTCATGTAATCCTGTTTAGGATTTTATGTAAGATATTATTAGCAACATGGCTATTAAAAATGTATGTCAAGTGTGAAAATTTAATCCATACATTTTATCCAAAAGGGTACACATAGTGCTGGTATGTAGAAGAGCCACAATTACAATGTTACGCAACACAATTTCGTGATTCAATACATTGCGTAACCTTTTCACATCTAGTAAATGCAGTGTTTCCTTCTTGACCCCTTTTCAACTCCATCCATCTATCTTCTCTTGCTTCATCCATTAGAAAGGTCTCCAATTCATTGCATTGCATCAAAGAGACAAATAACCATGCACACACACTCACACCTAAGGACAGTTTAGAGATGCCAATTAACCTAACATTCACAGAAGCCGGGGTACCCAAAGAGTACATAGGGAGAAGTGAATGGGATCCAAGGCTGTGGCTGAGAACTCGTGGAGAACAACAGGTCCTTCCAGTGAAGGCTGTTAGTGAGGTCAACACAGCTGCTGAGTGTACAGATTGTGCAAGGAGGAGCAGTTCCAGGCTATTCAGCTTCTCAGGAGGGTCTCTTAGAGAGAAAGCTCTTTGCTTAAAGTCTCATAAACTCTCGGGAACTGTTACCTGAAAAAACATGAACAAAATTTCTTCGATCCACAGAGGTTCAAGGAGCACAGGAGGGCTTCAGAGTTACCAATCGGAATAACACTCTGGCAGAGAACATTTGGCATCCTGCACCTCTTAAGCACCCCGGTAAGGAGGTAGATGATTTGCAGGTGTTGAGGCACCGTGCCTGCAGCTGATGACCTAATCTCTGCAGCAGCTCCAGGAGAAGCTCTCTGCCGGAAAAAATCCAAGGAAAAAAACCCAGCCACAGCTACTCTATGACACTTATGGATCTGCACTCTGGTCCAACCATGTAATTTTTGTTCAAACTGAGCAATGATCACCACATGTAAGATTTTGTTTACAAGGGAAAGTTTACTTGCACAAATTACAGAATGAAAGCAAACTGTACCAAACCAAAAGAACAGAGGTACTCACATTTTTTACATCAATAAAAATACAGATGAAGTTTTTATTAATAGTACATTAATGTACCAGCATAATTAAAAGTACAGATTGAACTTCATTGCTTAACAAAAGCTGACATATGTAGCGTTTGTTCAGTTGTTGAGTTCCTAACCTCCCCCACAATGTATGCTTTTGAATATAGATATTTGTGCTGGAAATATTGTGAATACCACACATGAAAGGACATTGCATTGTGAAAAGCCTTGAATAATTAAAGTGTAAAGATGAAGCTAATTGTCACAATTTAATATGAAAAAGGAGGTGCATAAAATGAATACAGTGAAAAATAACCAAAAAAGTGAAATTATAATGGACAGAGAAATATAAAGTCTGAAGCTGAACTTGAAAAGAAGGTCGGTGTAAAATGTGAGTTTTCAGACATGATTAATCACTCCCATGAACATGTCTTGGGACTGATTAGGCATGGACGCTTCCCTGAGGCTTAGAGAACCAGACGATTTTAAAAGCCAAACCCAAATGTCCTGCATTTTTTGCCTCTAAGCAAAGCAACAGTACCTTGACCACTCCTACAATCCGGCATGGCTACTTAGCTAAAGATAATTGACATGGTGCTAGACCAGACTCTTAAGCAAGCGACAACTGCGGACACAGAGGCAGATTTAACAGTTTATTTCCTGGTTAAATGGAGAAGAGCTCAGTCAACTTAGACAAAAACAGGGAGAGAGAGTGTCTGAGTTTTGGATCCTTATCCAGAGGATGGTCCTGTGTTGGATTGAGGGTGGACAGGCAGGCTGATTGTTCCTGTATGGGCTCCCTGGAGAGGAGACAGTTCCAGAGCAGCAAGGATCCTGATCCTGGTGAGCGTCTGATCTAGTTCTGTGGAGAACGAAAGCAAGGAGAGATTAGAGGAGACTCTGGGAGCTTAGTTCACTAACAGAGCTTGACCTGTTTTACCACTGAGAGTGCAGAACCAACTGGCAGCATGCTCCAGGAAACTGCTCCAATATAAAGGCCACCCTTGATTGTCATCAAGGAGTAACAGCTGGAACCCATCAAGCCTGCCAACATGAAATTAAGGAGAAACACAAAGACCTAACAATAATGGTAAATGATATTATTTTGTTTTGCTTTTGCTGCTGAAACATTTCCTACCAACAAACTCTCTGAAGCAGATTTCTTCATTGGATAGTGATGCTCTAAAGATCCAGTCATTAATATCTTTTAAAAAATCAAGACCAGCCTTTAATACACTCCTTTGTTTGTTTTCTCTCAGTATGAGGAAAACCTCATTCTCAGCTGATGATGGGTTAATGGCCTGTGATGCTATTGGCTTAATGGGTTTAACACAGATTATATAACTTCATTTTCTCTGTTTGCCTCTCTCTGTTTCGCTTGTGTCTTATCTTAAAAGCAATCCCAGTTTGCCTTGATCCTTGAACTGCCTTAACCCCACCCTTCACACCTCCACCTTTTTCTTTCTACTTTTAAACATCCGGTCATAAATTTATTATGTGAATAGAAAAGAGAGAAATTGCTTTTTTTTTATCCCTTTCTCTGCTGGCCCAAAATAAATATTTAAAGTACTGGGTTAAAAGTTGGAAAGGGGTTTAAAAAAGAAAGTATTTTGAAGCTAAAGTATTTTCGTGTTGATTTGGAGCAGCAGGCTGTCAGCGCCTCTTCTTTTGGGCTTGTGATATCTTATCTTTCTCTTTATGCCACCTGTCAGTCCTCCAGTCGTTTCTCCCACTATCACAGCAGATGAAAGCAGATTTATCTCTGTCTCCTTCGTCCATGGGAAGGACAGTTTTAGGATGAGAATATTCCTGGTTTTTGTTTACATAAAGCTTGCTTGCCTCGAGTATCAATCCCGCAGGCTGTTTGTTACAATCATAATCACGCATGCTGTTTTACAGTGTTTTGCTGCACTGCCTTGATGGAGTAAAATGTAGCAGACAGTTTATTCCCCCAGCTGTCCCCCTCAGAGAGCACCGCTGATCTCATTATGGAGCTCTTGCTGTGGCGAAGTTTGAAATGCAAGAGATGTTCAGCGTTTAACATGGCAGTCCTTCAACATCCAGAAATGAGTTGAAGTGGCTCCCACTTTGATTTCTATGATAGTTTATGTGAGGAATTTGTTTGACATAGACTGAAACTACCCTTGCTTCATTTTGTTGACTTCCTTACTGCCTGCAAGGGCAGATGTGATTGGGTAATCAAGCATTTCTGTATTTATACGATCTACACATTGACAAACATTTGGCTTAGTATGTACATGAGGTCGAGCATACGCTTGGATAATTCCTAGGCTCCTGGGGTATTGCTGGGACTTTCCAACCATGACCTCAGTAAGAGGCAAGGAGAGAGTGAGATGAGTATTAGAGGCAGCTAATGTGAAAGATGAAGAGAGTCCTTGAATTTTAACTGGATGCTCCCCGAGGGAAGATTCCAATAATTTCATTGTGTCTTCCCTGCTTCCTCCAGGAGCTCCAGGACTCTGATGGCTTCACCATTCTATCCAGAATGAGTCTCTCTTTATTTTGAGAGAAAAATCATTTGATTAATTAGCAGCAAATGATTTACGTTATCTGTTTTCAGTAGAGGATAATGATTTTCCTCTAGCAGTAACCAAATTTCCCAGAAGGTAAATATCAGTAAAAGCTATCAGTAATGTAATCAGGGTTTTAACAACATCAACCTTCTGAAAGATAAAGGGCAGATGTCATTACAGTCCATGCAATCAACCTTTATTATTTTCAGATAAATGTATATATATATATATATATATATATATATATATATATATATATATATATATATATATATATATATAGGGTTGGGAATTGAAAAGATTTTCACGATTCCGATTCCCTTTTCGATTCTATGAAACGATTCGATTCTTTATCGATTCTTTTTTCGATTCCAATTTGGGGGAAAAAGGAGAACAAACAGTTTGATTATCAGCATCAACTTTGTTTACTTAACTATTGCACAATCTTACAAAATCAACAAGATCAAGATGTCCACAGGAAATGTGAAACTGGAGTAACATCCGTGTTTAAATGAAAAATTAATACAAGAACAAACTTAATAACCAACAATGTCTAATAACAAATGATGGGATAATAACCTATTTTAAATAACAAAAAATACTAATTATAAAACAGTAGTAGGGAAAATTAACAGTTATTTTGCAGAAAGATGAGCATATCTGCTTTTTCTGGAAGGATACGGGATATTTCAGGGCTTATGGTGTCTCCAGCCGTGGAGAACACCCTCTCAGATGGGGTGGAGGAAGCCTTGCTTGTATCTTGCTTGTTCCACCACCACAGTGTGCCGCTATCCCTGCAGGGGATGGAGGGCAAGCTTTTATAGAGCTGGATTTCCTGATCTACCCTCTGGGCTAAGGAAAGACGGGGCTTTGATTCACAAAGTGACCGCAGCTCGTTGTCTTCCTCCTCGAATAGTTCTTCCAACTTGCGCAACTTGCGTAAGTTACGTAACTTACGTAAAAAACGTGACGTAAGTCGTGCTCGCCAGAGCCGGCGCTCTAGGCTCTGGTGCTGCGGGAATCGAAAAAAGAATCGTTCAGCGAGCTGCCGAACGATGCCATGGAATCGGAAAATACGGAACCGGTTCTGAACAGGAACCGGTTTTCGATTCCCATCCCTATATATATATATATATATATATATATATATATATATATAGCAGAATTTTTTTGTGTCTTTAAAGCAATGGTAGCAAAAGGTCAGACTGATTTCTGCCTATGTTATTTTGAATATTAAATACAAAGAAACTGAGATGTCTCTGAGGTGCTGAGAACTACTTGATAAATGTATCATTTTTACTGCATGGTAGATCAAATTTTAATTTAAGCCTTGCACACATTTGTACACCATAATGCATTTCGATATAATTAAAGAGGGAAGTGCAGACTATAAAAACTAAACCTTGAATGGTTTATTATTCTGAAAAATGGGTGTTTTGTTTCTGAGTGTTTTGAAGCATCATTTAATAAAAGAAAGAGCAAAATCTGAAATCTCCCCAATGTCTCCTCAACTTTATTAAACATTGTTTATGCTCCCTTGAGAGGTTTTGGCTTTTCAGAAAAGGAGATATCACACTAGAAGGGAGATGGAAACACATTTGCTGAATAGGTTCTGAGGTAGCAAACATTCATCTTTCATGGCAGATCACCTGTTACTGATAATGTCCTGTTTCCTGTACAATTGTGGACCACTATGAGTTTCCACAATTCTTAAGCACGCTTTCTCTCCCATATGTATGATGACTATTGTTGTCATATTACTCTTACATACTTACTTGCATGTATTAAAATTGCATTTGCTTCTTAAAATCTCTGGACAAGATGTACCATTACCAATGCTAACTTTAGATATGTTGTCAGTGCTAGTTTGCAGTCTCTACTTCCTGGTCATTAATTAAATTCAGTTTATTCATATAGCGCTAATTCACAACATATGTCATTTCAAGGCACTTTACAGAGTCAATTTAACCGGATCATACAAGTTTTCTATCTAAGGAAAACCGGGTGATTGTACTCTAAAGCAACCCCTCACAGTAAACATGCTTATAGCAAAGATGGAAACGAAAAACGCTCTTTCAGCCATGCCTTGACTTCTGATGAAAATTGCTTTGTGTAGCCTTAATAATTCTTTATAAACAAGTAGATAGTAGCTTGCCTTATGTGCAGCTTGTGATGGAAACATAGCAACTGTCTCTTTTCATGGTTTTGTTACCATGTGGAAAGAGCATCTAACCTTTCATCAATTAAAGAACAATAGTCTGTCAGTACTTTGAAGGGTTTGGGTCATTAGTAGCAAAATAAAGCAACTATTGCCCCATTTACACTACTACCCCTCTGAAACTGACATGTGCCGAGTTTGGACCGAGCTTGGACAAGATAACCATGCCGAGAATGGTTCTTACGAGCGTTTACACATCTCGCTAGCAGCGGTCCACGATTCTACAGCTCTCAAGGCGGGATAACACAAACAAAAATTTAGGAACCTATCACTGTTGATATTAGTGATATTTCATCATTTGCGGAATGTCAGGCGAAGAAGGCATCATCCCAATTCGCACCACGCTCTTTTGATGCAATTTATGTTAATAAGCTGAAAAGAAGTTCGGGCTGTGAACAGGTGAAAATATCTGTGAATTGCAAAGCCGGACGCCACAAAACCTGCAAAATGAGTAAGCTGACTGTAAATAGGGGAAAATGCCATCTGCTAATGCGCTCTTTTTTATCAGAGAACCGAGCCACAACTGAACCGTGCCGAGCCCAACTGTTGAACTAGTACTAGTTTTAGCGCGGCTCGGTTGTGTTTGGCACAGTCCAGTTCAGTTGTTTTCCATTTACACTCAATAGTTATCTCGGTTACCGTGCTCGGACTGTTCTCGGCACGGTTTCAGAAGGATAGTGTAAATGGGGTGTTTGTGTTGGGGTGAGTTGAAGCATTAAGCATGAGAAGCTGAGGGAATCAAAGTCCCTCCATGTTAACAACTTAGAGTTATTGTTATTTCATCAGAATTATAGATTTCACATTTCACTGTCTTGAAGTGCTTTAAATAAGGATGAAAACCAAAATAATTGGAAAAAGATATAATACCAAGTTTTCAACAAAAAAAGACAATTGCATTAAACCGTTCATGTAATATGAAAGTTACTTATAAAGAAAATATAATTAAAAAGTAATAGTTAAAAGAAAATTACCGTATATATTTTTCTGATATGACATAAAAATATGAGGTAAATATTGCTGTGTATTAATGAGGAAGAGAAATAGTGAAGCTGCTGTATTTGACTCTTAACCTTAATAATCCTTTTCGATCTTAGCAATCCCTTCTTTCTATGATCTCTTATTGTATTATGCATGGCCTGAACTGTAGAATAGGATCCATATGACACTATTCTTAATTAGTTTGTGATTTTCTATCAATGCTAGTGAAGTAGTGGACACACAATCAAGATCAGACACCTTAGACTCTCCCCAAGTTTCAGAACCTACTTAATACCCTTAAGCTGTGGTTATTCGTTCAGCCACATCTCTGACCTTTCCAGAAGAGGTTCCCCTGTGATTCCTCGCTGGAAATGATCTGCTTCTTTACACTGCCTTGCTCTGCAGCATTGACAAAGCTCTTATAGACAGATGTGTGTACACAAATGTCAGCTCGGGACCATTGTACATTCTCCTGTGGGATCTCTGGCGAGAAAAGAGGCCAAAAAGTGTGATGATCACCTACTGTTTCTGTGAAGCACTGTGCCTTCACTCCTGCAGACAACACTTTTGCACAAACACACTCATGCTTTGTTGGTGTACAACCACAAGCCAAACAGCTTTGCCTGTGCTGAGGGATTGCCGTCTTTGTTCCCTCAGAGCAGAGGATTCAGCTCTCTCCTCCACATCGCCTGTTTTCTTTCATCCCACATCTCCATCCTTGTCACTCTCCATTTTCTCTCCTCCCTCCCCACCATCACCCAACCAAGTGTTTTTTTTAACCTTCACCTCTATTTCACCGTCCTTCTTGCCTGCTTCGTTCTGTTCTTTCATCCCCACATCTGAATCGTTGGTGACAGCCCCCATTGGTTGGAGGAGCCGAATCAGAGAAACAGGCAGCCAATAAGCTTTTGGGCTAACAGGGTCACTGTTATCCATGAAGCTGTGCAATTACTCTGCTGTCTGCATCCCTGCTATGTGTGCATATGCAATGAATTCTTCATTCATGCACTCTTGCACAATACATGAACATCATTTATGGATGCATGGTTTATTTACGACACCTTAACATAAACAGGGAGGTCATTTTTCTTTGATGTTCGAAGCTCTCATTTCAATCATTTTGATGATTTTTCAAAATATCTCATAAAAAACAAACAATGCATGTCAACAACTGAGTAAAACTGATAAACCTTTTCTAGTCATTTTATGCATTCAGGTCAAAGTCACAAACATTTCAATCATAGAATCTCAAGTGAATCCAGCCTCATGCTGCTGTTCAAAGGCTGCAGAAGGAAGACTGTCACACTGTTTCCCTCCCCCGTATTTCTTCACCCAACTTGTTTGTTTGCCTGCCACGTAGACTAGCGTTTACTTTAACCACGTACCAGGTCATTTCCCCCATTAGAAATTATTGCCTTTTTTTGCTTTGACATTGAGACGTTCATTGTGTTGAACTGCAGTGCATGTTGTGGGGAAACATGTTGGTTGTTGGGTCACTCTTATGGGATCAAGCACAGCATCAGCCCTAATTTACATCATTAGATTTTCTCAGCTGTGCAGCAAAGTTGACCTTCCTTCATCCTTAATGACACAGAGAGACAGTCCTTCTTACCACCCCCTCCTTATCTTTCCATCCTCTTCCATTCATCACATTCAGTTATTTTCCAATCTTCCATAACTTCTATCGCCTTCCTCTGATGTCCAACTCTGTCCTCTTATCTTCTTATTCTGCAGCATTTATGCAGCTCTACACATATCCTCAGCGTTTCAATCTCCTTGAAGCTATTCACACCACTTTGTCCACTTATCACATTTGTAGAAGCATTTTAGGGTATTAGTTGACTTAATGCTAAATTATCTGTCTGCCTATTTTAAAAAGCCATAGAACTAATTAATTAATTTTTTCCATACCAAATGCAGATAAGAATAAACATAACAGGCACTCTAAAATATGTACTTGCAGACACTGTGTTGTGCATTTCAGAGGAAATGTCTCCAGGGAAATGCTTTAAGTCTTCTGGTTATCAACTCAATCAGCTCTGTTGTTGCAGGGAGAAAGACGTGATTTCATTTCCCAATGACCAGTCCACAGGATAACCCCACCGTTTTCTTATCAAGAAGCTCATTAGCCTTTTCGAAGGAAATGACAGCAGAAATGAACTCCCTTCACATTTCCATCCAGACTGCAGTAATCAGAGCCCTGAAGACAGTCCACTGTTTGCACGGTGGATGTTCCCATTTGCAACCAGAGTATGATTACATTTTTCAGAATACAGAGTATATTGATTTTTTTTTTTTTTTACATTTTAGAAACATATGCCTTAGTTTGTTCAGGGGAATTTATTGACATAGGCCAACAAAAGCAAGAGCAAAATTAGGAGGTTAAATGGAAAGTGTATTGCACTTTTTATGTTATAACAAAAGTCAGAAAAAAGGGTGGGTGCATTATTATGTATTCTCCCTAAATCGAAATCGAACATTTTTTTAAGATCCACTTGCTTGGTAACATAATCATGGAGTGTTTCCATAACATCTTTGTGCTTTTTACTAGAGTTAAGGGTATTCACCAAAAAATTGACTTGTTGACAAGTTGATTCAGATCTAGACAGCTGCAAAGTTGCATCACCCCTGGGTGTGGACCTGAGTGGTTGTATGTATTGGCTTATTCTATGGGCTTAATAAAGGTCATTCTCCAGCTGGCAATAAAAGATGGATTAAACCTGCCTTTGATGAAGCAAGACTTATTTTAAGTCATTTTTACCTCAGCAAAGCCCATAATAAGGCATTGACTCGACTTCACCTTTTACTGCCAACTAGTCGACATAGAAGAATAACAACTCATAAATTTTTTTAATCCATGTTTTATCAAGAAGGTTTTGCCTGTTTTAGAGTCTGATTTGATATAATCATAAACACATCCCTCAAGTTGGATGTATTCCCCAGGGCCTTAAAAACTAACCTGACAACAGCCAGATGCATGTCTCGCTCCGCCTAGCTCCACTCACATACATCTGGGAACCCGCCATAGGAATTGCCTTTACTGAAGGCTGGGCCTTATCAAAACTCTTTGCATATGATTGGATAAGCCACTTGTCTGTCATCTTTATTGACGTGCTATTTCAACCACTAACACCAAAGCTAACCCGTGACGCTGTGACAGGAGGAGCCATTTGGTAGATCAAGCTCTTGCCAAATCCGGTCGGGAGAAGGGCGAAAACATCGTTTCCACCAACAAAAGCCTTCAAAGCCGTTCTCTGATGTTCTTTTGATGAAACAATATCAGATAGATTGGACAACACAGAAGAAATAGCAGCATCAATGCTAACGCTTGCTTCCTCAATGCGAGCCGCCATTGTTGTTGGAATCTCACGGTCGCTTCTCCACTCCAGGACACACCCGCCCTGCGTCCTGATTGGACAGACCATAAATTCGGTTGGGGAAATCACTTTCAATGAGCGGGTTCCCAGATGTATGTGAGTGGAGCTAGGCGGAGCGAGACATGCATCTGGCTGTTGTCAGGTTACTTAAAAACAGCAATTATCAAACCATTATTGAAAAAGGGAAGCTTGGACAAATTGGTCCTTCAGAACTACAGATCCATCTCAAACCTTCCCTTTGTCAGTAACATTATTGAAAAAGTTGTGTTTCCACGGTTAAATGCCTTCTTAATAATGATGAGCTGGTTTGATGTCAGGTTTCCATGAAAACCACAGTATAGAGACTGAACTGTTTAATGTGTTCAATGACATCCATATAAATTCAGACTCTGGAAGAACCACAGTGCTGGTATTATTGGACCTCAGTGCAGCGTTTGATACTGTTGATCACTCGATTTTATTAGAGCATCTGGGAAATTGGGTTGGCCTTTCAGGTACAGCACTTGACTGGTTTAAATTCTACTTGAAGCACAGGGACTTCTATGTGTCATTAGGGAACTTTAAATCAGAGACCAGAAAAATCACATGCAGGGTTCCTCAAGGCACCATTCTGGGGCCCCTCCTAATTAACATCTACATTTTCCCCTTTGCTCAGATTATAGTTAACAACCAGATCAGTTACCATAACTTTGTAGATGATAAACAGCTTTAGATCACCATGTCACCAGGTGACTACAGTTTGAACCCATCAAAGTGTTGGCTGGATGCACCATAATTTTCTACAACCCAATAAAAACAAAACTGAGTAACACCCTGAGACAAAAACTGGTTCACGACAAAGATAGGACACAGAGATAAGACCAACTACGTGGTTTAAGCCGTTAAGTGTAATGAAGAGTGCACAGACTTGTAAACATTACACAGGTGCATGGCTCTACAAAGGTGGCCCAACTCCTCAGGACAGGGCTCAGCTGTTCCCCTACACCTGAAGGCTAAAGGACACTCATTGCAGGACAACAATGTCCATGTTCTGGCCAAGGAAGAAGGATGGTATTTGAGAGGGGAGGCCATGATGGGGGGTGGGGCGTGGATCTTTGTTAACCACGAAAAACGAAAAACCAACATTCAACAGAGGAGGTGGTCTGAGACACAACCTGTGCCCTACTTAAGAAGTAGAAGCCACTTGGATGAGAGGCTAATCCACTGCTAGAAAACTTCACATCCAGTGGCCTAAAGTGAAATTTTCAAGGATTATACTGGTGACTTCTGCAGGCAATTGGTTGCATTTAATTTCTTTAAGAATATTAAAAGGAAGGGTACTAAAAAGAAAATGGACACAACATTGTTTAGATTTTATTTGAAAAGAAGAGAAGAAAAAAGCCCAATGAAGTTAGTGGTAATTTGAGAAGATATTAATAAGGTTTTGAATACTTTTGCAGAACACTGTGGCTTTTAAGGCCAAAAAGTGTGTGTTTAACTTGGTAAAAGCACTAAATGAGGTTGACATAGCTCCTTTAAAGCTCCTTTGGAGCTATATCACCGTTGACATAGCTCCTTCTGTCCATCGGTGACATAGCTCCAAAGGAGCTTCAAAGGAGCATTGTCACCGATGGACTAATTTCAAAGCACAGCATTTATAAGGCCACAGATGAGTTGAGACATTTATCACATTGGTTGTGGATCATAACAATTAGAGTCTATATGTAAGGTCAATATTTAAATTACCTATTTAAATAACTTAAATTGTATTTAAGTGATTTGTATTACTCTGTTTCCAAAGTTTTTGTCTTGAAGTTGTGCTTTTGCTAATAGCATAATGATCTCAATTTAATACAAATTAATGATATCCCTACAGAAACAATTCCCTCCCTAAATCATTTTTCATAACAATTGAAAAGGAAAACACTGTAAACACAGGCTTAACAGCCATAAATTCTGCAGCCCTCAGTAGCTTTAGCAGCACTCGTACCAGGCTTAATGACTTCTGTCTGGCAAATGGCCAAACCTCTGATCTGCAGTGTGCAAGCTTTTCATCTGTCCTTAAAAAATAAATAAATAAATTAAAAACAGACCTGCAGTGGCTCACATGCAGCTTAGTATCACACAGACTGGAACATGTACCTCTTCAGCACATCCCAGCAATCCTGGCCGGGTCTGATAACAAAAGACATAGATGAATACATGCATCTGTCAGCAGAAGAAGAGCTCTGCCTGCGCTTGAGCCTTCTCTCTAATGAGAAGACAACTTTTTGTGACAGAACTGCTGAAATCAGAAATTAAACTACAGGAAAAGCACAAAGGAAGTCAAAATGGACACACATTAATCAAACTTTTTAAAATGTACACTTCTGGTATGATAAATTATGATAAACCAGAACAAAACTGTGCATAGATGTCACATGAAAGAAAATAATTACATGATTTTCAAATAGAATAACAGATTGAAAATTGTGGCATGTATTTAGTCTGCTTTACATGTTGCCATGTTTCTGCACTTTCCTTCATACATCCTTACTTTTTATGTAGTTGAGAGCAGCTACATGTTCTACCTGTACCACCCTGTCCCATCCATAAATAAATATGCAAATATGTATTAAGAAAAATGGAATGGCTTTCAGTATGGTTGAACCGAGATGTAAGTCTTAAAGGTATAGTGGAGGATTTTCACGAATTTTTGTAAAGATCCGCCCTCTCTACTTAAAAAAAAAAAAAAAAAGCACAAGCCTTGGGAGAGAATGCTTATTAAACGTGTGCGAGAGCACAAGCACATTTCTCCTCGTACACACTCTGTTTAAAAGTTGCTGTTTGCATCACTCATAACAGCTTACTTTCCAAAAGAAGATTTGCAATGTTTCCACTACGTCAGACTCACCACTAGTAAGTGAAAATGGGTATGAGCACGTAGGACGGCCTTATGTAAACATATCACCAGAATGATTGACAACTAGGAGGACCACTTATTAAAGATGATCCACCAGGAAATAAAAGATTGTCATCTACTGTATACCTTTAAGTATGAGTAATATGATTTAAATTGAGTAGCTGAAGAAGGCAAATGTCTTTAAAACTGCAGAAGCTAAATTGTAGTTCTTGGTCAAAAGAAAATATAGTTAAATATACTTACTTAGCAATAAAAAGTTGAGGGAAGTAATCAAGACTTTGCCTACACTCTGGGTTATCTAAGTTGACATCTATTGGTACATCAAGGGGGACATGGTGAGGGCATTGAAGAAAACCAGTTCTGCTATGTTACCCGCTCAGTCACTGTGTAGGAAGTGCATATATGTATATTATATATCTCATGGCTTTGGCACGGCTCATTAATAACTGTCAAATACCAGACCTGTCATCCAGCTCCCTCTGTAATGCTACCAAGAATGCTACTTGGTGAAAACCTAAACCGACACTGGTGGTGCATGGTTCCTCCCTTTTAGTGTTAGGGTCAGCTCATTCAGGGCTCTAAAATAATTCCCCTGGCAAATCTAAACCGGCATACAGTATAAGCCATGCTTTAACAGGTTAGTAAGCTATATAAAATATATGCTCTTTCTTAAATAATTCAGTTTCTCACAACTCTGCATAGCCAGATTTATGAGACAGTCCACAAATTGGATACAATAAAAAGTAGGGCCACCTAACTTCTTTGAAATAAAATGCCGATCTGACACAATTCAATTTTTAGTCAGTGTGCTCCACAGTGCAAAGTATGCTGTACATTTTCATCTGCATAAATCAGAATAAGTTTGTTTCCTTCAATTTTTAATGTATGTATGTTTCTTTATTCAGGTTTAGTGTACAGGTTTGAATCATATGAGCTCGAATTAATACAAAAAAACCCACTGGGTTTGATACAGAATCACAAACATGAGTTTTAGTAGTTTAAAGTTCCTGTTGTACACTTTTTCACTGCACGCTAAAAGTTTGGGTGAATTTTTACACTTATGTAACTTTCATTTTTGTACATCCAAATTTTTGTGTGCAACATTGCACCGCAGGGCTGGGTAGTGATGGTTTATGCATGAGGCTCCTGGTAACTGGAAGCTATGCTTTTGGACTAAATGCAAAACTCTTTGCATGCTGCACATCACTGCTCATCACCCTGAATAACTAGATCCAGTGTAAAAAGAAAACATAATCATGGAAGCATCATACTCTGGTAACACGTTTCTCCAGGAGGGACTGGAGAGCTTATTAGAGCTGATGCAAAAATGGATAGATAGCAGCAAAATTACTTCAGACTGGAATGGAGATTCACTCTCTGATGACTGAATAAATAGTTAAAACAGCTTTAGATTGAGTTCCATTTGACCTATTCAAAGTCCACAAATAAATCCAAATAAAAAATGTGTTTAAATAATATTTTCAATTTCCAATAGTAAGTTTTAGCTTTCAGGTTTAAGAAAAAAATATCTGTCAGACTCGAAATCAGATTCTTTTATAAAAAATGTTAAGCAGAAATAATAAGATAATAAGTGTTCCTGCCCACCTTTAAAGTGGATAACTACTCTAAGTACACTGCCTTTCTAGGTTTTTAAGTTGCTATGATGTAATAAGAGTGTACTAAAATTCATTCAAGTTTATGTTGTTGAGTCAATCATTTAATCAGTCTGTTATTTTATTAGAAATTTTTTAAGATGAAAGTGGAACAAATGCAACCGATTTTATAGATATTCTGTGGTTGGACAGGAGTTATTTTTGCCATGAATATTTGGAGCTTAACTAGCAAGTTACATATTTATTTTTTATTTTTTCGGCGACTGACTGATTAGGATGTAAACTAATACGGTCCCTTTATAGCTCTGGCATGCTGCTAATACGTCTTGAAGGAGATGAAAAGGCATCTGCCCTCAGGATTTATGATTATGCTGTGGTTGCTGAACTTTGTATGACTTCATAAGGGCTTAGAAAGGGGGAGGGAAGGACATTTGATGTCCTACAATGAAAACTACGTAAGTGGACTGAAGATCTGAAGACACAGCACCTGAGAAGAGATGGTGTGGATATGGGCAAGGTTACAACCTAATCAGACAGACTCCCGGGCTGCCCTCTGTTGTTTGTTTACCACACAATACGGTACAGAGAGTATTCACTGGTGTGTCTGTTTGCATGTGCGTGAGAGCATGCTGTGCTTGTTATTCTATGTGTCTGTGCGCCCAGTATGCAGAACTATGGGCTTGTGTTAGAGCCAGAGAAAAAGCAGGTCAAAACACCACAGGGTGTGAGAATCATCAGAATGGTTGCAGCTAATTAAACTTGTCATGGCTTTAAATAAAATAAAAAGATCCATGTTCGCTAAAAGTGTGAAATGACAGAAATTTCACTGTTTTTTAAACCTTTTAAGGCATATAGGTTTCTCGCAAGACAGACTTGCTACTCTACCACTATCCACTTAGAAGGAGAATGAATATTCTCGTATCATCATCTCATTCTAAGCAACAAATTCTCGTATTCTATCAGCTATAAAATTAATTATTCAAGTATATTACGGTCAGGTCACCCAACAATAAAGCACATCCTCAGAAAACATTCTGATATATACAGACTTAATTTAACACATGATTATTTTATTTAGAACTGACACAACTAATCGTGATTAATCTATTCTTGAAATTATCTTCAGCTAATTCAGCAATCGTCAACTGGAGAATAAAGACTGTAAAACATGTCTTCAGCTGACAAAGCAACCCTCTTAGAGCAGTAATTGTACTAAAATTCAAAAAAAAAAATTTTTTAATTGTTTGCATTTATGATAAAAATCTTTTTCGCCTGTCAGTATGCTGTACCCAGAACTCCTCAAGTGTAAAAGTTTTAGTTTCACCTGGTTTAATTTCTCAAAAAGCCTTCTTTACGGAACCTTTTGCTATCCAATTATTAATTGATTAAGCAAAAAAATAATAAACAGATTAATCCATTGGCAAAATAATTGTTAGTTGCAGCCCTAATTTTGTTACAATCAGGCTCATATCAATACAGATCAGTGCACCGTTCTGGGAGAATCAAAGTTGGTGGAAGAGTTATTGGAGAGCAATTATTACAGCTTCCTTTTCATTCAGCTTCAGAGAGCACCAACATACAACAACACATTCTCGTCTTGCACGTGTAGTGAGGACCATGTGTTGACTCCTATTGATTTCCATTGATTTTAGGTCATTTTCAACCTTTTCTATGACCTTACTTAAAAACAATCCTAAATCTAACCTTTACCAGATCATACCTTAGCCCTAAGCCTAGCCATTGGCAAAACAGTTTGTGTGGGCTGGCTAAAATGTCCTCCCTTTGTAAAAAGGTCCTAACTCCAAAGGTTAAAAACTGAATTTGGTCCTCACTCTTACTGTTAAGCAGGAGCACACATGCATCCACATATATTGCTCCCCAGCCTGTTACTCCAAACTGTCCCTTAAGATAGTCATGGATCCATATATTGCCACTTTTTTGGACATTCTTAGCATAAAAATGTGGCTAATAAATGAGATTAGAGGATAATCAGATATAGGAATACCTAATGTTTCAACCTTCTCAAATAATATACAGTTTTTCTAAAATGTTATATATAAATATAGTTGAGTTCTAAATAATTTGTTTTGAACTGAAAGGCGACAGATGGAACACAACAGGTTTATAGATCGATTCATCTTTTTTTTTTACCTCTAAAAGAAACAAACAGCAGCTGAAGTGAGTCATTGCATGCCGCAATGTTTTATTTTTATTTTTCTCTTTAATTCTACCAACCCTCTGTGTATATTTATCAGAACTGTCAGACAGGACTGTCTTCAGCTGTCAGCTCACAGCCAGGGAGAGGAGAAGGAAACAAACACAGGCAGAAAATGAGATGAGACAGAGTGAGTATCTGTATATAGGTTTACATGTAGGATTCCTACTTACCGGTAGGCTATTTTGGGTGGAGGATTTCACATCAGGCAGAGACACTGAGAGGTCTTTGCTGGGCTTTGAAACTGTTTTTAATCCCTTTGTTATAAACTGACAAGTGTCGTGTAATCTTACAATATATTATGTGTTGCCTTGTATTTGTTTAAGTCAACTTCTAAGAGGTTATTTGCCTTTGAGGAACAAAACTAGACAAAAGTTGACTTAATTAAACAAATACTTTAATTTCTAACAAAGGATCTAAAAAGCCATGCTGCATTTTATCTGACTTTTACATCATTGCCAGGGCTCCTACATTCATCCACACAGATGACTGTGCAGCAGCAGCATCAATGATTGCTTTGCCAATGGCTGTTTTAATAGCTGTGCTGTTTTTTTATTATCTTCCTTCTTTGTTAATGGTGGGATCATGATACTGCTGGCTCCCATCACTCAAGAGTTTTAATGGTAACAGGGAAACAAGATTATTATTTTTTTTCTATCAAAGTTTTATTGGACACTTCTAGTGATAGATATATTCATAGACCTGATAGACAACACATAGTGTATATGGTTGCTTTGATGTTCTGAATCATTTAGATGAAACTCGGATAGCAATCACATTTAAATAGTGGTATGAATGGCCACAAAAAAAAACAAAAAACAGAGGACACTGTTTTTGTTTAACTATCTTCTCATGCTGGAAAACAGAAACACCAAAGGGAATCAGAGCCAGAGACCTAAAGGTTGTGACAAGTCATATGTTGCACAATGTTTATTTTGTTGAAAGTTTTATCTCATTTATTTTTGTGGTTGTCGCAACTGAATTACTTACTCTACTTACTCTAGTAGCATACCACCCATAGATCTTATACCTTTGTTACTGGTTTTGAAAGCATATCTGACTACATGTCTGCAGATTTAGTCTAGTAAATCAAGCCATGCTGCTCAAGAATTGTTACATGTAGAGTAAGTTAGTGCAAAGGTAAACTAACATTATGATATTTCTCTGTTTTGATTGAAAACATTGATAGTATGTTTCAGGGCAAACAAAGCTTATAGGCTACCTTTTCCACATGCAGTCCAATTTTTTTTTTCCTCTTCATGGTTTCACATTGTTTGCATTGAAGCTACACCTTTTAAAACACATAAGCCTGGAATGGACATGGCCCAGTTACTGGTCTTAACGTATAGAAACATTTTCTAGTTAAAGTTAACCACTAAAAGCTATCATCATACTGGTCTTGTGATGTTCCAGAGAAAGCAGACTTTCCTCCCACTGTATCAGCTGACTACCTTAGTTTATTGACACACTCTCTGTCAATCCTATAAATTTCTGTTGTTCACAAAGAAGAATGTTAAATGTTTCCAAACTAAAGTGGTTCCACCCATTACTATTTGTGAGCAACTGGCACATTAGGAGGGTAAAACAGTAGATTTATTAAGCAGCAGATCGAGCGCAGGTTATCTTATGAAGAGCAGAACTCCAAGAAACAATATTTTTTTGTGAAATATATTTTACAAAATCCACTAAATTTTGTGGGTGTTAACATCATATTTGTCTTCCATTCTCCAGTGCTGTGTACATCACTAGAAATAAGCAAATCTTTTAAGGTGACATTTTTTTTCTGATGCTATTATTAAATGTATATTACTACCTCTGACTGAAGTAGGCTTTAATATATTATATTTAAACCTATCTTTCACTGAAAAAAGTGCTGCTTGTACACGACTGCCAGTAGGTTGGTTACTGGTTTTAAAGAAGTGTTAACATGCTCACATCTGTTCTGTAAAAGTCATGAAAAACTGGTTAGAGTTTATAATCAATAATAATCAATATGTTACTTTAGCTGCAATATTTATTGCTTTTGATGAAGATGAGACTTTTCCTTTCAGAAAAAAACAAATACAGAAATAACAAAAGCCGAACTCTCTACAGTGTTTTCTTTCAGGTCTTATTTAAGGTCAAAGTGTGGAAAGAATAGCAGCAAAAAATATTTAAATATGCAGCATTAAAGAATGCCTGCAGGCTTTCATACACACACATTAGATGTTGACATATGTAATGGATTTGATGATCTGCCTTACTTTGCTGCTTATTATGATGAAAAAGAAAACTGCAAAAGTCACTACTGAGCAGGAGGGGTGTTAGGCGAAAAGCATAAACAATCTGAATCAAAGAAAATAGTAGTTCTTAACAATAGCTTTGTTCACAGAGACATGTTTGTGTTGAAACCACTAAACTAACAGAATGTCCAACAGACGCTGTTTTAGCCAAAGGATAAACTGCCATTTAAACCATCTTGGTTTATCATACTGTGGCAGTTTTCTCTTCTGAGATTAACCACCAAGATGGATTTAGAGCAAATTTATAAAAAATATAAAAAGAAAAAAAAAACACTAAAATGACTCTTTCTAAAGAGTTGGATGCATTCAGTATTCATTCAGAGATTCCAACATAAGATATATACAGGTAAATATATTTGTCCCCTTTTTTCAGATTTTTCCTCATTTTTATCACAGTTGATAGCTTTAAACAGTGAATACGAGCTGTGTTAGTAAAAGAAAATTAATTGGACTGATTAAAAAAAGATAATAAGGCTAAACTTGATAGTCCCTGTGATAGTCCCTGTGTGAACAAATAGTTGCCCCTGTAATTCATCACATTCTCGGAAAGCAGATTTTGACATCATGATCTGGGCTTAGAGAGAAAGCAACACATCAGGACCTAAAGTATAGAAATGCAATAAATGATAAGAAAAACAATACATTATATCTATCAGTCTGAAAGTCTTACAAAGGCATCTCCAGGGTAATGAATCACAATTATAGACTAGACAGAAATGGAAACCAGGGGACAGTTCAGAGGGAAAAACCAATGCTGACCAGGAAAAAAAAACTCAAAGGTCCATCTTGCATTTTCCGGAGAAAGAAATTATCTAAGAGACATTGGATTAGAATATTTAATAGACTAACTGGAAACTTTTAAAAAGTGGCTTTCAGAAAAACATTATCCCAGCAGTTGTGGTGGTGTAACAGTCAAGAGCAATTTTGCTGCCTCAGGACCTCATAACTTGGTGTTATCTAATACCTGATGTTTTTATCAAATAAATAACCACATAACCAGGGGAAAAAAACTATGACTTTCTTTCATTTTCTGACCCTAAAGCTGAGAAACATTTTCATTTTGTTTGTTCATCAAATGTCATCAGGAAAATGATTTCCACTTTTCCTTTGAATGCATCATTTTATATATTTTTCAGTAGTATCTGATAGAATTTGTCTTTAAAGAGCATGACATGCTCAGGTATTACTGGTGTCCTTCTACAAGCTTCTCACAGTGGCTGTGTGGTATTTAGATCCTCGCCTTCTGATAAAATAAGTGGAATTGAGTCCAACTTGTTGAACACCTTGCTCTCTGACTCCCTCTTGCTCTATCTGCTATTTTCTCGTGGGAGGGAGATCAGAGTTTTGTGATGGTTTCCTCAAAACAATGACTTTACTGTATATATAAGGACTCATCTGTGTCCAACCTTTACTAACATGACATTTTTTTTCTGTGCCTCCACATAATGTTTTTTGCTCAGGATATATGTTTTTGGTCAGTCCCCCAGTTTTAATAGTAAAATGACATGATATGATGATCTCTAGAGGGGTCTGGCTGCAAAGCTGAACTGTCAGGACCCAGACCTGCACTGTCAGGACCCTGGCTGCAGAGCTGCACTGTGAGGTCCCCTATGCTGTTAGAACCAGTAGTTTATTCGAAGACTTTCAATGTAAAAGCGACGTTGATTCAAAGCCTTTCTAAAGCAAAAGCTTATTTCTATAAACTCCCCATTGTTATGCTTGAAACTTATGTACTGTACACTCACAATTCTACTCCCCACCAAAATCCTATCTGGAATAATAGATATGTGCTACATAGAAGTAAGTCTCTGTATTTGTATCGTTGAATGGAAAAGGGCATTTGTTCTACAAGACATTTTCTAAACGACAATGAAGTTTGGCTGTCCTATGAGGATTTTTGCTTACTGTATAATTTAAACTGCTCCTATGCTCCGTTTAACACTGTCATAAACTCTAATCCAGCAGCAAACACGTGCTGCGTGCTATTCTCAAAGGCTTCGAATACAACTTCTAGAAAAAATGTCCAGTCCTGACAGTGCAGAAGACCCCATTTTGCAGGTCTGCAACAAACTGTCCTGATAGTGCAGGTCTGTAGCCAGACTCTCTTGAACATCTCTGTGCTTAGCAGTTGAGTAGGTGTTATCAGGCTTTCAAGCGTTCCTCTTTTTACTCCTTATGTAACTAATGTTATTTTGGCCAGACACTTTGATTTTTCTTTTATCACAAGACAGGGCATGCCTCCAACTTTAAGGTCTTTATTCCACTGTGTATTTACAAATCGTGATCTGTTTTTGTTATGTTGATTTTTTTTTGTAGTAGTGGCTTCCTCTTCTTTAAGTCGTCTTTTTTGCCCTGTTCTTTTTCCTTTTTATCCAACATAGGATGTGAAAGTTGCTCCAGTAAAAGAAGTAAAAATCGTTTTTTAGCTCTTTTACAAAATATCCTCAGTTTTTAAGTCTAGTTAAAGGTTTCAGATGATCATATAGGAAGTTTGATACAAAATGCAGTTTTTAAATTAAGATTTTGTTGAATAAGACAATAATGTTTTCCTTAATGAGTAGTCCCTGTGTGAAAAGCAATTGCCCCTGTTGGTGTGCGATTTGTTAAACACTGAATCTTGACACTCTTATAACTCTCTGTTTATTCATAATTATAGTTGTTTGGGTAGAAGAATGTGAATTTTGAAGAATCACATAAATGATCAAGAAGTTCTGTAACTTTATGTTTTGGTATTTGGCAAATAGACAAATATTAGGTAATCTTTCTGACCTAAAGCAGGAAACATGTATTTTAATTAATATCAGACACAGAGAATGAAGTGGTCATGTGTCACTGAATCGGGTGTGTGAATATTTGGTTTTAACTATTAGACAAAAAGCAAAATCTGAATACATCTCTTTGATGGGAAATACATTTTACAGAAACCTTTTGCTTCGCATTTCATCATCTGCCTCATTTTAGCCTCAGCTCTTCTGTGTCCAATCACTAGTTTTTGGGTTCATTTTTTTTTATTTGTATCTGTCCTTTTGCATGCATGCCCTTGGGCTCATTGAATTGTGAAGCTTTTTTGCAAATGTGCAAAATGTATCATGTGCAGAGGTGTGGCTATTCGTCGCCCCACTGTCACAATATTTTATGGATTAGCCGTGTGAGCACCGTCTGCTCCACTCGTTGAAACAGATACAGATTAAAGCTATCAGTGTCACAGGATTATCCCGTCCGGCTCCCTGCTGTACCCGAAGCCCCTCACTGAGGTTTTTAGTGTCAGTAAAGTTCAAAGTGAAGGAGTGACACATATCCATTTGACGCACACACCCACGCTGAGAAGAAACAACCTTTTGGACTAATCTCTCCATCTAACCCACTTAGTATTGTCTGCTTACTGCCTACACACCAACCCAGACAGGTCCTGTCTGAATTCAGGGACATTTATAGTGTGGGCACAACAGTGTGAACCTCTTTCAAGGTTTAAATTATTTATAGCATTGTGGCAGTAAATGGTTGTTACGCTTTTTTTTTTAAGTGAAGAGTTAGTTGAAAATGGTCCTATGAAAAATGGAGGATGTTCTTTAAGCAGCACACATATTCCTATTTAAATTATTGTCTCTGGGTTTTTTTTTAACACAGATTGTTTCAGCTTTGTTGAATTGTTCTTTAACTGTGGCTGTCAGGAAATGTATTTAGTTTCCTGTCTGTGCTTTTTTTCAGCACTATTTCATCTGACTCTGATCCAGTTAAAAATCTAGGCCAGATTTTGACTTCTGCAGTTTTGGACATTTTTTGCAGATAGACTCAGAAAATACACACAATCCCTGAATCCCCTTGTTAAAAAGAACATAACAGTGGGTTGCCTTCTGAGTCAGAGAGCCTCTTTTGTTTGGTGAAACATCCTTCTTTGCAATCAGGGGAAAAAGTGATCAGCAGAGGGGTAACTCTCAACCAAAATGTAAGAGGTATTCAGTAAAGTGACTTGCTCCTCTCTTACTGTATTGCAGCTTCATGTTGACACTGTGAGCTTTGAAACTGACAGTATGGAGTAGGTATGTTTCCAATCAGCTTTTTCTAATGGTAAATGGCAATGATAAATGGTCTGTAGTGATATAGTGCTTTTTCAAGCCAGAGAACTTGACCGAAGCCATTTATACTAGATTCAGTCAGTCACCCATTCACGCACACACCAATGGTGGAAAGCTACATTATAGTCATAGCTGCCCTGGGGCTCACTGACAGAATGTGCATTTTAAAGCATCACATCAAAAAAGCTTGATGGAAACGGCAATATTTTTTCTTTTTTACTTATATTCGCAAAACAATTTCTAAGCTCACTTGAGGTAGTTTTTGGTTTTTGTTAAAGGGGTTGATGTGCAAATCGGAAACACTTTTTTTCGAATCAGACCTAACAATTGTTTACCTGGCATGACTGATCAGCTGTTTCCGCTGTCTTAATCGAATGTTCCTATCATGCGCATCAACATGACTGGAAGCAACATCGCCATTACTGACATGTTAGGAAGAACTTGCCCAATAGCATCACATTCATTAAAAGGTTCCTCCATTACTGACCTTTGGTCAGTGGAATATTTCGTCCTCTACCATCTGTTTATTACAGCCTTGTTTATTTTTTTTATCCGTGGTTAGGGTGGGTGTATCTGTTGGCAGGACTACTGAATGTTGTGCAAATTGTTGTGCAATTTTGAATATTTTGCATTGTCCTTTTGGAAGAATGTGAAGAAGAAAAGACATTGATTAAAGTTGTCATTTGTATTTAACTATTTAGGAAACATGACAAACATCTGCAAAAATATGCTATAATAAGAAAAGACCGTTTTACTTTTGGGCCTACAAGAAAAATGCAATGAGAGGTGGGAATTAACACCCTGATTAAAACCATGACTATTAGTGGTGGCTGCATCTGATTCTCTTCAGCAAGAGAAAGGAATTTGGTGGGAGTTTATGGGAAATGGGTAAAACTACCCTGAAATAAATAGACTTGAGATTGGGGAGGAGGTTTACATTTCAACTGGACCCCAAATGTCCAGCTATGTGGCTAAAAAAAAATTTGATTCTCCAATTTAGAGTTTAGAGCTAACACATGTGATGCTAATAAAACAGGTTGGAGTTTGAGGCTAATGTGGCAGATGTGAAAAAGGTACAGTATGTGGGTGAAAATGCTTTGGCAAAGTACTGCAAAAAGAATCTAAAATGAAAGTGGGTTCCAACCGCTCCAATGATAAGTAATTTACTTGGTGTTTTTTTAAAAATACTAGAATGAATCAAATTATTTTTACTGTAGTTCTTGAACCATTTTTTTCAGTTTTCTGAGTGTTTTTTTAAGAAAAAATGATAAATTTGTCTTTTTTTATTCCAAGTAATACATTTTTCTGTCAATTTTTTTTCTCTAAAATGGTAATGAGTTTAGTTTCTCTATGGGCACTGATTTGACTTTTGTTGGAAATTTTCCTGGAAAAAAACAACCTGTTCCTTCAAGAAGTTGTATCTTGACTTTAAATTTGGCAGCTTGCTGTCATTATAACCTTACTGCAAGTTAAAATCAAATAAATTGGTTGAGGGTTTTTTTTTTGGCTCTAATCATCTAAAGGTCAAACAAAGCAGCATGTCAGTTTTGATCACTCTGCTCATGTTGCCTCACTGACTCAAATTACTGACCATAGGGAGAGGGTGCTGCTACAGTAGGTTTCATCATGACCATCATCTCTCTCTGAAAATTAGATCTGCCATTTTATTCCCTTCATTGCTAACTGCAACGTACTGTAATACACATCAGATCAGTGAAGTTATATGAGTTTACCACAATTACTTCAAGGAGGTGAAGGTTGAAAAATTCTACTTTATCTGAAACAGAATTAAAGTCCAACAGGAACATAAACGATAATGAATTTTTATTGAGCGTGATTATAAGTCATCTTTTTTTTTTTATATGCCCCCCTCCATACCATTCCTCCTATTCTTTATTCTACTCTTCAGTTGGGCTTAAATCGGGTGACTGAGCACAGACTTAGTACAGGCCTTACAGTTACTTGGAAATGGAATATACAAATGTCAGCTTTTCTGTCAAATGTAAAAACTCGTCAAGTGTGCACTCTGGAATATTAGCGAAAATGAAAAGCTTTCCGTGATAACCTGCTGACTGCTTGATGGCTTCAAATGTCCATGATTTCATAAGAGCCTTTTATTGAGTTTATTTCAGTGATAGGCAGATAAAAACTGAGGAAGAGGTGGTACTAAAGGAAAAATATTTGGTTGCTCTGCTGGCCAGATATAATGTCCAAAGGTTGAAATACATGACAGATATAAAGTCCATTTACCTAAGAGCTCTCCGTTACAATCAATAAGCAGAACTTGGCAAAATGTGTCTTGTCTAAACAATGTAATGTTTTTAATCAGATAAGGTTGCAGGTGAAAAAGCTGTTGTGCAAAACATCTGGCTCTGGTTCTCAGTGTTTTAGCCTCTGCAAAGTGCTGATGTATACATGGTACACATCTGCTCATTAGGTCAGCAAGCTAAAACAAATTTTTTTTAGCTTTTGGGCCGATTTCCTCACATTTCTCATGCCTCACTGTAACAGCTGGCTCAAGGCAGACTGTGCCTTCATCTCTGTCTGGATGGCTGTTAGATTTGGTCCTGACACAGCTTTAACATCTGTTACATGGTAATTTGTAGTTTGTAATACAGATATGAGGGCTTCTAGTTTGCCTGTTCCTAGGGGACAGCAATGATGGGATGGATGGATGGATGGATGGATGGATGGATGGATGGATGGATGGATGGATGGATGGATGGATGGATGGATGGATGGATGGATGGATGGATGGATGGATGGATGGATGGATGGATGGATGGATGGATGGAAAAAACATATTTAACATGTTATCAAAGTACCTAAAAACATAGCAAATTAAAAAAAATTGCTTAAGCTTCTTTTTAAAATAATCAGCATTGACCAATATAAATCAAGGGAAGTTTATTCAACATATAAGAATGTAACTGTCTGGGACTAATTGCAAAGGATTTTAAAACTAGTCTGAACAGTAATATCTTACTACCTGATCTAGGAGTCCAGAATGATGAGGTCAGAGGATGTACTGGTATTAGAACTATTCAGATCCCTTAAAACTAAGAAAAATACTTTAAAATAATTATTTTATTAGTAAAAAAGTCCTATTATGTGCCATGTGGAATAAGACAAAATCTTTTTATCTATAAATGTCTGCTTAAATGATGCTTGGACACCTTCTCGTCTGTGTGTTTGAAGGAGTTTTTACTGTCTATGGGGAAGCAAGAAAGAGCGTTCAGGATCATTTCCTGTTCTTTAGCCAAGCACTGAGGATCTTGTCTTCCTCGACAATGTCAGCCTACTGATTCATGCCATGACTCTGCAGCTGACCCGTAGGACGACTGTCAGGGGGGATAGACTGTAAAGACAGGTTGCATCTATCAAATGGCCAAGGAGCAGAGAGAGTGCAATCACACAGACACACACCAGAAGAGCCCCCCCCCACACCTCCTCCCACACACACATACTGATGTTTTATGCTTCTAATAGCTGAAAGATTAAAGTCACCAAAGAGTAGAAAATCGATCAACTAAATGCAATGCAATTCTTAGCTTGAAAGCTATTCATGGGTCACTTATACCTTCAGGAAAAAAACATTAAGCATTTGTGTTTAGCTTCAGTAAGGTCACTAGCACCTAACCAAAATACCCCTCGACCTCCTCTAACTGAATTGAAAACTATTTAAGTACTGCATTCTTTGATTCTCACCACTCAGAGATCATTTGCACAAGTGTTTTTTTTTTTTTTTTTTTTTACCAAAAGGCTGAAATGATATAGAACAGATAATATGCTCATAGTAACTTTAGACCAGAGCCTTCTTGTATGCTAATAAAGCGGTTTAAGACATTAAGATAATATTTCTCCATGCCACATTGCCCTATTGAATTAATATTTCTTCTTTAAGCGCTCATTCTGAATGGGAATCATGGCTGTGTCTGTGTTTCTCTCTTGTTGTTCTACTTAAATAAGACAAAGGATGAAAAATAACAGTAGCATTGGAAAATTACAAAAGAATTTAAAGACAAGTTTTGTTAAATTCAGCGGTGTGTGAGTCGTCAGTGCAACAAGAAAGGTGTTATATCATATATCAGATAAGTACAAATAATTTAGACCTAAGGTTGATACGAAGCCATTATTTTCATTTATTTGTTTCGAAAAGCTCCAATTTGTAGTATTAGTCAATTTTTTTATACAGATAACACAATGGGATTCTTCAAAATATTTCTATCTAAGGAAAATCAGCTGATTGCGAGGACTCATTGACTCTGTGCAATTCCTCACACTGAGCATGCATGTAACGACAGTAGAGAGGAAAACTCCCTTTTAACAGGAATAAATCTGCAGCAAAACCAGGCTCAGTGTGATTGGCAATCTGCCGAAGCCGACTGGGGTTTAAGGAGACAGAAGCAGAAAAATACATGAATGAAAAAAATCCTTCAGAGCTCGGGCCCAGTCAGAAGACTTTGATCAGGGCCGGCCCGAGGCATAAGCGAACTAAGCGGCCGCTTAGGGCCCCCTGGTGGCCAAACGATTGAACAGGCCCTGGTCAATTTTTATTTATTTATTTTTTTTTTATTTATTTTTTTTTACATTTAAATAACTTAAACAAGTGATATAAATGATGAATACCAATTAATAAATGAAAAATTCAAGACAAAATAATTTCTGATTTGTCAACAACTGCTCATGTGCATTCACTTCACGACGGCAGCCGCAGACAGCTCATGGTACGCGGCGCGCGCCTGCATTGACAATTCACGCTGGCGCGCACCTGTTAATAAGAAAGTCTAAGCCATGTCACAAAAAAGGATTTATCCCTCTGGTGCCGAAAAAAGAAAAGGAAAGAGGAAGAGAAAAAAGAGCAAGATAAAGGTATGTTTGCATGATTATTTACTGACCGCTATATTTTGTGCAGCAGCAGCACAGCTAGCTCGTCATCATAACTCATGTGTGATATTTATCAGCCATCCATCACCATTAACAGTGAAATATTACCCATTATTAATATACATTTATTTAGGTAGGTGTGTATTTTATGTGTTGATACATATCGGCGTAGGAGATCCAGCACATGCTGGAAGGACTATGTTTCTCAGCTGGCCTGGCCTGGGAACGCCTGCTTGGGATTCCCCCGGAGGGGAGGGACGTCTGGGCCTCGCTATTGAAGCTGCTACTCCCGCGACCCAACCCCGTATAGGCGGAAGATAATGGTTGGATGGATAGATATCGGTTTAAGTTGGAGAAAACACAGATGCCAGCAGCCAGCTTTGCTAGCATTGTTGTTTGTGTTAAAATGAATCTACTAACTTAATAGACAAAGCACATGCGCTCTCTGCTCTAAGATCTTTGGTGAGAGATGGTATTTTATCTTTATTAGAAAATATACCAAAAATGAAAATAGAGTGCAGTTTTATTAACATTGTGCTTTCCTCATATTTAGGCTGCAGTAGATCACAATGTTACATTTTTACCATATGGCAATTATGCCTCATTTGCCAATAGAATATGAATTGTTAGGTGAGGTGTGGAGTTTCTTGTAGTGCAAGATGGGAAAATAAACTCATTCTACAATAAATTATCAGTAAATTTAGATAAAACCAAATTCATGATACAACAAAAAACAGGAAAATAATCCAATTAAAATATCAATTGAAAGTGTTGATTTAGAACAAGTACATGAAATAAAATTCTTGGGTGTCATATTAGACGATAAGTTTAGCTGGAAACCTCAGATCAGCCTAGTAAAATCTAAAATAACCAAAAGTGTTGCTGTTATAAGAATTAGTTTCGTCCTGGACTACAAACCTTTGTTTATTTTGTACAACTCACTTATTGTACCACATTTAACATATTGTGTGGAAGTTTGGGGGAATACATACAAAACAAATTTACAGCCATTATACGTTTTACAAAAAAAAAATCAATCCGAATATTTCATAAAGTGGGATACTGGGAACACACAAACCAGTTATTTATCAAATCAAATTTACTGAAATTCTGGGACCTGGTCATATTTAGAACTTCACAATTAATTTTTAAGGTCCGAAATCAAAAACTTCCACACAATATACAGGAAATGTTTGGTGTCAGAGAGGGGGGGTTATGATCTAAGAGGTGAAGGATACTTTAAAAAACAACACTTTAGAAAAAACAGGAAGAGTTTTTGTTTATCTGTGTGTGGAGATAAATGTCTGGAATGGATTGAATGACGAGTTTAAAAAAATTATAAATGCAAACCAATTAAAAAAACTGATTAAAACCGAGCTCATTTCAAAATACACTATATACGATGACAGTTTAATAGTCTATAATGTAATTGATGACATAAATAGTACTTAAAATAATTGTACATGGCTAAACATCATGTGGAATGGAAACAAGTGTTTTTTTGATTTTTTTGATGTTTTGACAGTTAATTGATGATAAATTGACAAGTAGGAAAGGGGCGGGACATTATAAGATGTATCTTCTACCTGCTCCTTTTCGAACAGAAAATATAAAATTTGCATGTCACATGGGCAAAATAATTTGTTTTATATTTTCATTCTTAAGTTTGTTTCATTCAAATTTTTCTTTCTTGATTGTTTTTACTGTCTGTTCGAAATAAATAAATAAATAAAAACTATGCATTATGCAATGCTATTTTTCCCAGGAACACTGTTGAAGTACTTTCTGAGAACAACCAAACCTGCCCCTACTGTTTCGAGTGTCAGTGCCTCCACAGCTGATGATGCAGCAGGTGAGGGTTTTCTTGATGGCAAATGGTTACATAGCCTGTTAATATGACATGAAACATTTAGCTTTTTATTTATTTCTTTATTTTTTCTTTGTTTGTTTTATCATTGCAGGTTCATCCACTGCACAAGCGACAACAAGGGAGGAGCACTTACATGTGACTGAAAGCGAGGAGCAGTTACAAGCACCTACATTTATTGATCCACTGGTTTCAAACTCAGCCGGCATGACAGGTCTGTTAATCTAAGTTTTTGTTTTGTGTTGGCTTTACAATAAAATTTTCTGCTATGGTATTTTATTCTTTTGTATTTAATCTATTGTCCCTACAGGTCCTTCTACATCTGCACCCACTGCTATAGATTTCCCATCCACTGCCTCAACAAGCTCCAGCTATCAAGATGGATCAACAGCTCCTCCAATTGACCCAGTTGAATGGTCAGCATTCCTCTCAGATTCAGAAAGGACTGATCTGGTAAGAAGAGGGCCAGCGCCAATCAGTGACACCTCTACATTCCCCAAGAGATCAGATGGATGAAGCTTTCACTACCACTATACATACAGACAATTAGTTAATGGGGAAAAAAATCAAGCGAAGCTGGCTAATTTATTCAAAGAAAAGTGATGATGTTTACTGCAAATTATTTTTGATATTAATGTTTGTCTATATTGGTTTTATTTAAAATATTGCACATTTAATGCACATTTGCAAATAATTTATTTAATGTTTGTATTCAAAAGGTTTAATAAAACAAAGTATTGTAAGTATTGTTTATTTATTTTGTATTAATACATTACCATAGTCTATTCATTTTTAATATTCCCTATAACATTATAGTGTGACATTTGTGTCAGTAATCTTCTAGTATAGGTGATTCTGCATGGTAGGAGGGGGGGCCCCCAAATCAAATTCTGCTTAGGGCCCCCAAGAGGCTCGGGCCGGCTCTGACTTTGATGCTGTGAATCAACATATTGTTGTATAAATAACTGTCACGATTCAGAACAGAGGACCCAATACTCAGGCAAGACAGACAGTGGGATTACTCAAAAAGCATTTATTGAAATAAAAAGTCTGTGATAACAGCCGCAAGGACGTCTGAGGCAGGAAACTCTGGTTCAAAATTTCAGTCCATTGCCAGAGAATGAGATTTGATCCAGGCGATGGGCTGTCAACAAGATGCAGCAGGCACCGCCCAGAGTGTCCCAGATGCTGCAGCCCCGGACAACATGCAGGAGTCCAAAGCCAGGTCAGGCATCAGATCAGAACAGGAACAGACAGGCTCAGTGGTTGAGAGGCAAGACAGGTCAGGATCAGAAAATCAGAAACGCCAAAGTACTCTAAAAATACTCTCACCATGGGTAGAGAGAACAAGAATAATCTGCAGTGTGGGGACTATAAATAGGATATTCACGACGACTGTACTGCTGCTGAAGCTCCTCCGAAATGTTATTACCATAGAGAACAGTAATGAGAAGTTAGGTTTCCATTCTTTGCCTGATTTGTGTGTCAACTGTCACAATTGTTAGGCAACAGATGTACAGACAGTGAAAGCCAGAGAAGAGTGGACCTGTTTGAATCCGCAGCCAAAACGCTTCCAGCTTCCTTATTTTCAAAGACCTCGAAGATCCCAGTCCAGATAGACATAATCTTTGGAGGATGCAGCCTGGGAAATCAAACACACCCATTTAGTTAAAATGTCCGTAATGGTGAAGTTGCTTGCAGCCATGTTTACATGCATGATAGGATAATCTGTGAACTGGTGGAAACAGCTTATCCATCATATGAGGTAAAAATTTGCTACGTCAGAGCTGATTCTTAAAAACAGTTTCTATCTCCCATTTTGCACATTGACCCTTTTTTGACAAAGCCTAAAACCCCTCAAAAAAGTGTAAAACTTTTACGAATTTAAGTGAGTTTTGCCATTTCCAAACTAGTTTACTGATGCGATAAAAATGTGCATTAGAAAAAGTGTCATGTAGTTTGAAGTTTTTTTTACCAACACATAGAATCACACGGAGTGAATTTTAAGGTTTCATTTGCAAAAGCAACAAGAATCTGGAAGCTGAGAACTTCAGGAAGTCAGTTAAACTTTTTGGTTGGTCTGAGGAGAGAAAGCAGACTGGTCAGGATTTAGTTGGTTGATGACATCTGATGACTGATTGATTAACTTACTTAAGAGATTAAGGTCAGGTAGCATGGATCTGTAGGGGTTTGCAGACTGTTTGCAGAGGTCCAGGAGAATGTGAGTGAGATCAGAGAGCATTGGTACTTGCAAGAGATGTGGTGGAGAGCAGGGAGGGAGGTGATGAAGACTGAGAACTACTGCACACAGGTGAGACCTTTTCCATGGTTTTTCCGAGGTTCACTATCTGGAACAATAAACACATTAAAAGAGATTCTCAACAAGACAAATTTAAACAAGAAAGATATTCCTGGTTTAAAACCAGAGAGATACGTCAAAATACAAATGTGTGTTCTTTCCACCAACTGGCTGGCAGTGCACAGCAGGTGTTAGGTTTTTGCATGGTTGATGGATTTTTTTTTTTGCTCCACATAACCCAAGATACGATGTCTGGTTACCCCAATACATTCTCTGGTATCTCACTTTTTTTTTTGTATACAGTATTTAGCTTTTCAGATCTGTCTGTTCTTCTCTTGGGGCCTGTTCCAATGAGACAATGAGGTTTACTGCTCAGTTGTTGTGGTCATGGTGAGTTGCAGCCGACTGACAGCAAAAGCCTGAGTAGCAGATGAGAAGTGGGTCAGTTTGTGCAACAGTCTGTACAGAAGCCTCTCTGTGTCGGAGTTTTGTCTCCAAATAAAATAAAAGCTTGTGCTAGTTTCCTATCAGATCCTCCAGAATACGGACATAAAAACAATGGTTATTTTACTGACTTAGAAAAAAGCTGAGGAGCGTATTTCAGTCACACAGAGATTGGTCTCTGCATTTGTGGAGAAGGGTGTGAGTGTATACACAATTTATATGCCATTGTTTAAATGTAGTTTGAATCTGGTTTTATCTGCTTTGATACCATTAATGCCATCACAATGAGACAGTTTGATATAATTAGACATTCAAGAAGCTGTTTTCTAAAGCAGATGTAGAGTAGAAAAGGACTTATAGCAAAGCCTGTAACCTGGAAAAACTGGACACGTTTCCCTCTTTTAACTGCCTGACATCTTGTGGACGGTGCACATTCAGCACAAACTAAACATATATTATTCATCTGCTTGGCGCTTCCTCCCTCGAATGCCAGCATCAGAGAGCATTTTAACATGATCCCCCCTCATTATGATGAAATATTTTCACTCATTTCCTCTCTAAAAAATTAACAAGCTAAACGTTGAGAGTTTAATGTGTAGGCCTGGCATCAGGGCATTTTGTGTTTAGAAAGAAAGAAGTTTTTTCCTTTACTCTGTACTTATTAATTGGAAAAAGTATGCCTACTGACTGAGATATGATAAAGATCCAATGCCAAGTGCTCTTTGACAGTTTCTGTGTTGAAAACAGTAAGTGGGAGTAATCAACGGTTGCCTAAACCAGAGTTAAAGGACAAGTGATTCATCTTATCTTTGTGCTAGGAGGACTGAAACGATTTAATTCTTAGCAAGCAAACTGCCAAACCTACGCAACCGTCCGTCATTGTGATCAAACATATCATATAATTTTACAGCAACTTGCATGTTGAAAATCTCATCATGTGCATATATTGGGTGTTAATGAATTCATTGTGTTTGTCAAAAATGGAGCAGACGGTCTCAGTGCTGTAAGGCAGACAGAGTAGATGCTGAAATAATGCAAGATGCATCAGCTAGAGGAAAGTTCTGCCTTTCACAAGGCTCTCAGCTTCCATGTTTCCCAGAAGAAGAGTCATATAAATTAAAGAAAAGACAAATCATCACTGTAACTATGATGAGATCACATTACATGTAGTGCAACATAGACTCATTATAAAGCTTTTTACAGCTTTTTCTACAAAGATGATTTGTTACACATTTTGTCTTGGAGATCCCGTGATTTTAAGAAGTATTAATACCACCTAAACATTTTAATATTTTTGTCACATTACAACTACTAAATAATGCTGAATGAAAATTAGCAATGTGTGAAATTTTAAAAACTCACAAATTTGAGTGAAGGGCACATTTGTATAAGTTTCCATTAAACTAGAGCACTGTTTAAATCAAAATTGAAAGGAGTATGGGACCTCTGTTGATCAATCAAGACATAGCCTATACCCTAAACAGAAGTGACAACACAAGTTAGTGAACTGATTAGTGAATTGGTAATTCTGGATGAGTTATTACTCCAGAAATCAACAGAAAAGGTGGGGTAATCTAAAAACATGCCAATTCAAAGACATTCAATTAAAAAATATGGCTTCCAATGAAAAGGGGCACAATTAGCACAAATAAATGATACAAAGTCTTATTAAAGTTTGCCACGACCCCGGTAGGGGGTACTCCGAACATGTCAAGGAGGGAGCTCTTGACAGATGAGACAAAATTAGAAGTTTACTCAGACACACCAGTCATGCCAGCATTATGCTGGTGATCAGAGGATCAGTTTATACATCCATATCAAGTTCAGTACCAAAGTTGTCTCCAACTGCAATTGATCTTGACCAAATGTCCCAATTCAGCCAAATAAACTACAAAAGCTTAGAGGAAATCATTCAGCAGCTAAGTTCCTCCTCCTGCTGCCTTGATGTTCTACCCACAGCTTTCTTTACGAAAGTTTTGCCTGTCATAGCATCTGATTTGACTCAGATAATAAACAGGTCCCTTCTGTCAGGTGTTTTCCCGCTGTCCCTAAAACCAGCAAATATCAAACCACTGCTGAAAAAGAACAATTAAGACAAACTACTACTCCTCATATCAAACCTCCCCTTTATCAGTAAGATTATTGAAAAAGCTGTGTTTCAACAATTAAACACTTTCTTAGATATGACCAGCCGCTTTGACGTGTTCCAGTCAGGTTTCCGTGCTCACCACAGTACAGAGACCGCCCTCATCAAGGTGTTTAATGACATCCGTATAAATACAGACTGCGGAAGAACCACAGTGCTGGTACTATTGGACCTCAGTGCAGCATTCGATACTGTCGATCACTCCATCCTGTTAGAACGTCTGGAAAACTGGGTCGGCCTCTCTGGTACAGCTCTCAACTGGTTTAAATCCTACTTAAAGGACAGGGACTTTTTTGTGTCAGTAGGCAACTTTACATCAGACATGACAAAAATCACATGTGGGGTTCCCCAAGGGTCCATCCTGGGTCCCCTCCTATTCAATATTTACAAGCTCCCTCTCGCTCAGTTGATAAAAAACAACAACATCATTTACCATAACTATGCTGACGACACACAGCTTTACATCACCATGTCACCAGGTGACTATGAACCAATTGAAACACTGAGGAAATGCTTAGAAGAAATCAATGCCTGGATGTGCCATAATTTTCTTTAAATGAATAAAACAAAACTGAAGTAATAACTTTTGAACCAATAGAGGAGAGATCTAAAGTTAGCACACAGCTTCAGTCGCTTCAGCTAGTAACCACTGATCAGGCCCGAAATCTTGGTGTAGTACTGGATTCAGACTTGAACCTCCAAAATCATTTAAAGACAATTACAAGGTCGGCTCAAGAACATTTCCAGGATTAAAGGACTAATGTCTCAGCATGATCTGGAAAAACTAATCCATGCATTTGTTTTTAGTCGAATTGATTACTGCAACGGTGTTTTCACAGGTCTGCCTAACAAGTGGATCAGACAGCTGCAGCTGATCCAGAATGCTGCTGCCTGTGTCCTCACTAAGACTAAGAAAGTAGAGCACATCGCCCCAGTTCTAAAGTCCTTACACTGGCTCCCTGTATCTCAGAGAATAGACTTTAAAATACTTCTGTTAGTTTATAAATCTCTGAATGGCTTAGCACCTAAAGACATCACAGACTTGCTATCAGTGTATCAACCCTCCAGACCACTCAGGTCTTCTGGCTCCAGCCTGCTCTGCATACCTAGAACCAGAACCAAACAAGAAAAAGCAGCATTTAGTTCCTATGCTTCACTTATCTGGAACAAACTTCCAGAAACTGTAAAAGTGCGGAAAGCCTGAGTTCCTTTAAATCAAGACTAAATACACATTTGTTTAGGATTGCCTTCGACTGTTCTAGTTAAACAGTTCAACTAAAACATATTTTCTTTAGTCCAACTGTTTTTAATATTCTTTTTTGTTTCTGCATTTTTTTTCCCACTTGCTTTGATTCTGTTTTATTTTCCTGTATTTTAATCATGTAAAGCACTTTCCATTGTCTTTGTACTGAATTGTGCTATAAAAATAAATTTGCCTTGCCTTGCCTTGCCTTGATGAGGTTGCCTTTATTTTGCAGGAAAAGGAATGCTGATTAAAGTTAATATTAGACTTATTTAAAAATAAGTCCAGGACAAAAAGAAAGCATGTTCTTGGCACCAAAAGATGGAAGGATCTGCTGGATAGCCACCTACCAGTAGAACCTCAACCTCTAAAATTAAACCAGAACAAAAACTGCTTTTGACAGTTAATGGATTTAATCTCATGTATTTTTCATCCTTTGTTTGTCTTTCTTTATGTTGCAGGTGTCTGGTGCACTGACCCTGCCTGTATCAGGCGAGGAGTCAGAGGACCAGCGCCATGACTGACTCTTCTGGCCCAGGTGGTCATGCCCTAGGGCCTTGGCCAAAAGTGTGGAAATGGGTTTTGACTTCCTCGCTGGTTTCTGTCATAGCTTTAACTATGCCAGAGACTGCCAAGGCCTGTCCTCCACGATGTGAGTGTTCAGCCCAGCTCAGATCTGTGTCATGTCAACGGCGGCGGCTCACAAACATCCCAGAAGGCATTCCAACTGAAACAAGGGTCTTGGACCTCAGCAAAAACCGGCTCCGTTGGGTGCAGGCAGGTGATCTAGCACCGTACCCTCGGCTGGAGGAAGTGGATCTTAGTGAAAACCTCATCGCAACATTGGAGGCCAATGCCTTTGCAGCACTTCAGAATCTTAAAGTTCTCAAATTAAGGGGGAACCAGCTGAAGATAGTACCCATGGGGGCATTTGCCAAATTGGGCAATCTTACCAGCCTGGATCTAAGTGAGAACAAAATGGTGATTTTGTTGGACTTTACCTTCCAGGATATGAGGAATCTAAAACAGCTAGAAGTTGGGGACAATGATCTGGTTTACATATCCCACAAGGTAAGCTCTCTTGTCATTACAACAAAAATGCTAAAAAAAAATTCTTCCTTATGTGTACCTTTTTATGCTGTCCAGCTCATTCTGTAAATATCTAAAAGCAAGCATTGTTTGCCTTTGCACATCTTCAAGAATGACTATTTTCCTCCCCCTTGGTTTTCACTCCAGGCTTTCTCAGGACTTTTGGGACTAGAGGATCTCACAATAGAGCGCTGCAATCTCACATCCATTTCTGGCCAGACACTGTCCTACCTCCACAGCCTGGTCACTCTTCGCCTTCGACACCTTAGCATCTCTGCCCTGGAGGACCAGAACTTTCGCAAACTGACCAACTTGCGGGGTCTGGATATCGATCACTGGCCATACCTTGAGTATATCTCCCCTCTCAGCTTTCAGGGCCTAGACCTTCACTGGCTCTTCATCACCAACACAAACATCACCTCTGTCCCCTCAGCCTCCTTCAAGAATCTGGTGCACCTTACCCACCTCAACCTGTCCTACAATCCCATCACCACACTAGAGCCTTGGGCCTTCAAGGATTTACTGAGGTTAAAGGAGCTCACCATGGTAGGCACTGGGTTGCTGACGGTTGAGCCTCAGGCCCTTGGGGGCCTCAGACAGATTCGAGTATTAAACTTTTCCTCCAATGACCTGCAGACTCTGGAAGAAGGGTCCTTCCACTCTGTTAACAGCCTGGAAACCCTCAGAGTGGATGGAAATCCCTTGTTGTGTGACTGCCGTCTGTTGTGGATCCTGCAAAGACGCAAGACCCTCAACTTTGACGGCAGAGTGCCGGTGTGTGCAGGGCCGTTGGAGGTACAAGGGGTCAGCATCAGCTCCTTCTCTGATTCTGCTCTCTTCGATCATTTTACATGCCAGAAACCTAAGATACGGAACCGTAAGATGCAACAGGTAATGAGGATGGTTCCATTTATATATTTTTTAAGTAGCTTAAATGTTCTCTAATATTGTTGTATGTTAATATTTTTTATACTGTGTACACTGAATTTTCAATGTATCTTCAATCATATACTCTACTACCTCTCCTAGGTGGTTGCTCGGGAAGGCCAACCAGTGAGTTTTGTGTGTCGAGCTGATGGAGATCCTACACCAGCTATTATCTGGATTTCACCGCAGCGTAGACGAATCAAGGCAAAGAGTTCAGGTCGAATCACTATTCTCCCCAGTGGTACTCTGGAGATTCGCTATGCTCAGGTCACTGACAGCGGGACATACATCTGCATCGCCACGAATGCTGGGGGTAATGACACTTACTTTGCCACTCTTACAGTGCGAGGTCAGCCCTTAGATTCTGCCTCAGCCTTTTTTCTTAACCGCTCTCTGTACACCGGAGAGTACTTCAACGACACAAATATAAACAGCACACGGGTTTACATTAAGTTCACCTTGGACCTGACCACCATATTGGTCTCAACGGCTATGGGTTGCATCACTTTTCTGGGAGTTGTTCTCTTCTGCTTCCTGCTGTTGTTTGTGTGGAGTCGGGGACGTGGCCAGCGCAGAAACAACTTCACAGTAGAGTACTCTTTCCGGAAATCTGAACCCAGCACAGGGAGCTCTACAAGAGGGACCAGGAAATTTAATATGAAAATGATATGAAACAACGCAGCCAGGGGTCCCTTGGGGGAGGCATGAGCACGTCCCAAAAACGTGTTTGATAGACGCAAACGCACACAGTTGCTAACTCACAAAGAAGTTTTAAAGCACAATATGTGTTTATGCCTATTGTTCTACTCTAAAATGAGTGGAGTTCACACATCAAAAACTTAAGTTCTCATTTAATTTGGCTTATGTGAGAAGATGAAATGGCTTGGATATCACCACCTTGAAATGGTGATACTCCATCATATATCTGGTGATTCTCATTCATTGAGATGCAACAGGAGTTGCACTCTTTTGATTATTTCAACAATAAAAAGAAAAGGTCAGACATTGCTAGTGAACCTAGTGGAGACCATTAATTTAAGTGTTCATTCGATTTTTACTTCTTTGTGAGATTCCACCCAAGTATGAGCTGTGTGAGTTTGGGACGAGCGTGCCGGTCAAGAGTTGCTGTGGCTGCCTGTGACTCAGACAATTAAAAATTAGAAACACCAGGCACAGGCCTCCAAAGGAACTAAACAAACCAATGCAAAAAAGAACAAATGGTCCAGGTTGATGTGCACTGGTGTGTATTCTGGGTAGTAGGAGCAAGACAACATATGCCTTTTTGACCTGTGTTTACACTCCCCTGCACAAAGCCCTGAACCCTGTTCTCTGCTGTGTTGGTGGCCACCTAACCCTCCTAGTGCTGCCCGGGGGGAGCAGCCTGGAGAGTTGGGTAATACTCAGAGGCAAAGACAGGTCATGCAGTTCCATAGGACAAACACCTCTCTAAGTTGGGCAAAAATAGCATCTATAACATAAAGCACATTTTCTCAGGAAGAGTAAAGGAATGAGACAAAAAATATGATTTAATCAACATGTTTATTTGTTAAATGTAACATTCCAGCAATACTGTATGTATAGCCATATAGTCAATATTCAGTCTCCACGAGGCAAAGGAATTTTGTGACAGAAGAAACAAAGCCATAGTTTGTGTAGGTTGAATTTCTATATATTTTATATAGAGTGTGCCTGATCTAGAAATAAAATTATCACTACTGCCATTTTACAAATTCATTGGTTTTCACTAGGTTTGCAGTACATTACACAGAGTAACAAAAAACGCACAGGAACAACAGTCATAGTTGCACAAGTGCAAACAATCCTGACACAACATACACAAGAACATCACAAGTCTATAGCGATGATGCTGACTTCTCTTTCTGTCTCTGGGATCGGCCGGTGCGTGAATGTCTCTGCCCCCCTAGCCCAGTGCATCCCCCCCCACCCCCTATCCCCTACACCCCCACTGGGTCCTCCTTTGGGAGGGGTCCCTGGCTGGAGAACGAGGATTCAAATGTAAATGAAGTTTTGTTCACCCTACCCACACCATGTGCATCGTATAGTGGAGAGTAGTACTGTGGTCTTAATGGCATTTTTTTTTTAGCTCTGTTGCATATTAGTTTGTCCTTTTTTTTTTTATTCCGTTCAGTTGTTGTCCGTGCTCTTCTCAATGTTACTGTTTAAAGTACCTCATCTTCCATGGGTGACCATTTTGTTCTCAACACCTCTCAGAGTACAATTAAAAGACCCTGTGAACATATTTGCATATTAATTTAAGCCATACCTAATAATATGTTTATAAATGTCAGCTAGAAAAAGCTGATGTTTCATATTAATGTAAAACTATGATCAGATAAACTAAGCCAAGAGTTTTAAACTCAAGTCCTTGTGGGCTGATAGCCTGCAGGCTTTATATGTGTCTCTCCCTTGATACACCCCAATTCAATAATTATCTCATCAGCAGAATATTGTAAGGCCAGACTACATGCTGAGTAGGTATTTCAGCCATTCAATTCATGAGTAATTGATATGGGGCACATCTGAACCCCGGCGTTCAAGAGCTGAAGTTTAACACCTAAAGGACTAAAATTCAATGGTTTAAGTGTTTGTCAGAATATCAAACAAGAGAAAAATCATAGGAAAGGTGAACCTGCTGAGCTTTCTTTTCCTTGTGCTGAAGATAATCAGCAGGTGTATTTTGTCTTCTAGCAGAATGCATGAGATCAGCATTAATGCACTATTCGACAGAAAAAAGAACTAGGACATGAGAATACATTACAGCTGACTTGAGCACATTCTGTGTCAAGTCTTAGAACCATCAGCATTTGCTAATACAGGTTTTATGAGCCTCCACTGTCAAAATTTAAATCTCATATTTACTTATCCAACAGAATGTTTCAGCTTCAATGTGAAAAAGTGAAAGTCCCTGTATTTTCCAGTAACTATGTTTAATGCTTTTAGCAATACAAGCCAAAAAAGTTTTGTTATTAAATTCTACCATGAAATGTGAAAAATTGTGCATTCCAGCTGTAGTTACTTGACAGAATATTATAAAGAACCCAAACGCAGAAGTAAAGATTTTTCCTTATCTATAAACATAAAAATGTCCAGGCTAATTTCAGTTTTCAATATGACACACACAGCATGTGAATAAATCCAGTCAGAACTAAGAAATTGAGTTCACTTAATGATGATTTGTGTCTCAATATTCAACTCTACTGTAAGATATCTTTTATCAGAGATGGGAAGTAACGAAGTACAAATACTTCGTTACTGTACTCAAGTAGATTTTTCTGATATTTTTACTTTACTACTTATTTTTATGGCGACTTTTTACTTCTACTCCTTACAGTTTTACACAAATATCTGTACTTTCTACTCCTTACATTTTAAAAAATTGGCTCCTTACTTTAGTTTTGAATCATTTCAATGGAGTTACCGTTATTATTTTTCAAGTCATCAAGACCAAATTCAATCTAATTGGATGGGAATCTACGTTGCATTTGACGCACCACTACAAGATGAATCGACAGATTCGGCGGTATTCATTGGCGGCAAATCATTGCAGCTTGGTGGCGGTGGCGTTAGCATAGTAGTATGGACGACGAGATGATTGAAAATGAACACAACGGAGATCTAGTCCTATTGGCAGACATCCATTTAAAATGTAGGCAACGGCATGAAAAAAGTGGTTTCTACTTTTACTTTTATACTTTAAGTAAATTTACAAGCCTGTACTTTGTTACTTTTACTTGAGTAAAGAAGTTTAATCAGTACTTCCACTTTTACCAGAGTATTTTTTAACACAAGTATCTGTACTTTTACTCAAGTACGGAAAGTGAGTACTTTTGCCATCTCTGTCTGTTATATCTTGTACCTAATAGACTGACTATTTATTCTGTTTACATCCATAGCATGAAGTAAATTAAATATCATTTAATTATTTTTCTAATAGTTATCAGCACCACATCAGTTAGCAAATCTCACTGGTTTTCAAGCTTAAAGGTATAGTGGAGGAAAAAAAAAACATGCACAACCCTATTATAAAGTTGAAAAATAAAAAAAACTTATCTTCCCAGGAAAGTTACAATATAAAGGTAGATAACTTTTACTAGCAGTGATGTGAAATGGATTTCTCCAAATAGTGGAAATTTTGAGTAGAAACTTTGCAACCAAGGCATCAGATGGAAGCCCAACCTGTACTTTCAGTGTGCGCATTTGCGTGAAATAATCTCCCAACACTCTGATCATGTTTTTCTATTCTGAGGCCTTATTTTCTTCTCATACACCTCGTAGACACATTTGTCTTATAACCATCTGCCATTTTCAAAGAACTGCGGTGAGAAAGGCGAGCTTCAATGACTGGTTAAAACCGTAGCTCGACACATAAAAGTGTGCATGCACAGAAAAAGATAACTAACTAACATGTCACCAGAATGATTGACAATCAGAGGGACCACTTATATTGATGATCCACCCGGAAAAAGAACATCCTCCACTATACCTTTAAAGCACCTAGCTCAGTGCTGAATGAAGTTTTTTATAGAAATAATCTTTTTTTTTTTATTAGCCTCCATTTAAAATTGGGGGTGGTAAGTAACTTATATCTTTGGAAGTCTAAATCCTGAGTGTTTTTCAGACTATGAACATTAGAAAAACTCCCATACTGACTGTTTTACTGCTTACAGCTTTCCACTGGCTTACCCTGCAAAGACAATCTAAAAATAAGCCAACATTTATTGAATTAATAGTATTTACCCTTGGTTTTAGCAGGTAAATAATATGATTTGCCAATGGAATTAGTTTTTTACTCCTAAAATAAGACAATTAGATAATATGTATTTAAAATAGAACAGTGCCATGTTTTTTTTTCTTATTTTAAATGTAAATTGTCTATTGGCAAAGTATCTCATTCAAGCTGTTTTCCAGCCTTTATTTTAAATAAGACAAGTTGTTGTGATTTATTATTTAGAACTCCAACTTACTTCAGGGTGGCTTACTGATTTCAGATGTTCTTATTAAGCACCCTGTTTTTCCAAATTCCCTCTATTTTAAATTGATATAATTTAACAACACATTCAATGAAGTTAAATAGTGCAGTACTGGTCACATAAAATTGCTGATGTATGGCATGCAAATTGGCAAACTAATAGAAAATACTCAATTAAAGTAGGTCTAGAAATACTATGAATAGAAAATTATACTGAGAGTTGTAAGTTCTGTTCTAATAACTTAAGGACTAGAAATGGTTTTCAACAAAATATTATTATACTGTTTGTTTCAAATTTTCTATCTCAAGGGACCATTCAGTGTGAAATAGTTTGAAAGCTCTGAAAAAAGACCTATTTTTATGGCACATTCGTGGTTTGCAGATAATTTACTGCAGAGGGAACTATTTTGTTCCTTTAAGATGATTTATGCAAACTCCATTTTTGTCCCTTGTCAGAGATGATGAAAGCACAGATTCTTTGTCAAGATGAATAACTAAACAGCTGTTGAAATATTCATGAGACCAAATGAGAATGGATTGCAACACTGGCCTGATTTTAATACTCCCGTTATCTTTATCCATTGCTTCTGTTGCTCTCGTGGTGTTGAGAACAGGATGTTGCTATCATAGATGTCACTCCTCCCCAAACCAGCCCTATGATGTTTCCCCTTTCCTGGTATTTCTCAGTGGAAATTAGGTTTAGAAGACAGTAAGAATGTCTGTAGTGATTGTTAATGGTGTTATTGTGTAAGCATCATGCAGAAATGTAAGTGTAGACGAAAGTGTGTTGTTATATTTCCTTCACTTGCCTCTTCCTGTTTATCCCCTGTCATCTCCCATTTTATTTCTGTCGTCTTCTTAGTAAGTCCTACCTCTGTCGTCCCTGTTCACAGTATTAGGCTGGAGTATGGTTGTGTGGTAGTAGAAACGTATTCTGTGTGGTCGGTGAGTCGATGTTGTAGTGCAATGATCCATCGCTACTCGTCATGTCACCAAACAGAGAAGTGATCGGATCGATAAAGAATAAGATGAAAGGGGTGACCCAGGTTCCCTGAAAAAACAACAACAACAATAAAAACTGGTTCCATGTCACACCCAACCATTCCTTTGCAAACTCATCCTGAACATTTCCAGTCTGCACCGTGCTGCTCTGGGATCTACTTAGGATATGAGAACCATGGACTGTACTGTATGTATGTTGGATATCTTATAATTGTAGAAAGGTGGCTTGAGATTGTTTTGATTTTTTATTTACTTTTTTTGTAAAAGCCTACTCTGATTTTCTGCCTGCTGATTTAAGCTGGCCATTTATTAGAAAGTGATGTTTCTGAGATGGTCTGGGTGGGAAAGAAGTAATTATATCTGTTCAAACCTCATAAAATCCTTGAAAACCACAGAAAGTATTTTACAAGATGATCAGAAAGTTTGAGTGATACTTGAAATCTCCTTCTAAAGGTAATAACAGATTTTACGGAAATTCAAAATATTTTAATAGACAATAAATCCCGGCAAGCCGTTCTTTCTTATGGATTTCTCTAAAATGGCCATATGCGTAAAGTTCTGCAGCAAAGCCTTAACCTTTCTCTAACTAACAGTGTCTTATCTGTTTTGCTTGTTAATGTTGGAGACCAGATTGGTTTATTTTCAGCTTCTTCTGCTGGTTTTAAATGTAGATTCAAAGAATCCACTTCTGCTTCCTTTGGTTTATCCTTGCCATTGCAGTGTTGTCTATATGTGTTTCCCTGTAAAAGTATTCAAACCCCCTAACTTGTTGGTATTTTAACACCATACAGCAAAAGACCTTTATGTATTTTATTGGTAATTTAAGCCCCTACCGCGACTTAAGCCTTGCTGCCTTGAGCGGGTCTTCTTCAAGGAATAAAAGTTTATTCATGACCTGAAGACCAAGGTATTTTTGTCTTCATGTTTCTTTTTCACTAATGTTCCCTCATAAACTTCTAAGGCCACATTTGGACAAATTAGGCTTTACACAAATGCAAGAATATCTTTAAAAAAAGCAAATTTTCTTAAAATGTACATTTTTGTCTTAGCCAAGATCAAATCCTGATAAATGCACAGACATCTATGGCTGCCGCATGATATGAGGAAGGAGTATGAATACTTTTACAAGGCAGTGCACAAATCTTCTACAGCACTTAAAAATTTCACTGCAAGACACTTTCCATTTTGGGAAGTCCTTATTCACACAATAAAGTGAAACCCCAGACATTATAATTAAGCCATTATTTGGTTCAAAGCCTAATTATTCCAATTTTGCTTTGTTATACTGTTTCCATGCAGCTTCAAATTATAGAAGGCTTTGCTTTCATTATGTTAAAATGTGCTCTTATTATTTCTGATGTTTAGCCTTCCATTTTAAATCTGTAATTTCTGCAGCATTTCTCTCCACCTCTGTCATTTCTCATTCTGCTTTAGCTCGGATAAATCCCTCTCCCACTCTACACCCTACAGCTGCTGTTTTGATTAGATTAGACTGGAGCTGAATTTATCAGAGCAAAGACGAGCAGTAACGAGATGACGGAGAAGTGAGCCCGTCTGATTGGGTGATTATTTGCCTTATTAGTTTCATTTCCTCTAAGAACACTGTGTCGCTTTAACACTGAATTAAGGATTTTTTTTATTTTTTATTTTTGTGGAATCTGTCAAACATAAATTGCATCTGCTGTCACCTTTTACTGCAGGCCAACTGTCACTGCTAGCAGATATTCAGTATTATTTGAGCAGAGCTTTTCCAAGGCACCTTGGGCAGATAATTGCTTTATCCTAACCTTGACCAGTGGACTGTAAGAAATCTCTCCATTTTGTTTGATTACACTGCCATCAAGTGGAAGAAATGAGAAAAAGCAGCACGTACAACCCTGCTGGTGCACCAGTATTTTGTAGAGATTAACCAGATAGGTTGGAAAAAAAATAAAGAGAGCAAACTGACTGTTAGATTTCTTCATCGGATCATTTTAGCAATAGCAATGGATGTGTGGGGACTGATCTGAGCTTAATTTGATTAAAATCTGCAGATCAGATAATGGACTCAGTCTGTAGATTATATTCATGGCAGAAACTCCAAGAATCTAAAAGCTCTTTTCTTTCTCTGATCAGCAAATAATTGGTTCCCCTTAAGAGGAGAGACAGCCTCCAGCTTGTGGATTCAACAGGCTGAATCTATGCATGCCTTTTGTATAAAATGATTGGTAGTGCCAAACTCACACCTGCACCTGTACCAAGCGCCAGAGGTGCCATTGTTGCTGCTCCTATACAGAGCAAATGAGCTTAATCCAACTGAAGCCAGAGGAGAGGAGTTTACAGAGTGCATTTACAGATATTTAACAAGAGGGTGCATCTTAAAGGTGAAACAAGTGTTTACTTGGGATGATTGTACCTTTACACATATCTAGTAACAGACTCTGATGTACAAGCTGTAGATAAAGTGACTGATATTCCATGCAGGCAAGTGGGACTGATCAATTCTGTTTGGGAATAAGATTATTTATGGCATACTTTTATATATTTTTCTGCTTTAAAGATACTTTGGGGTTTCTGCAAGGCGTTAAGAGCTGATTTAAAAGTGGCTGGCACTCATTCCCAGGTTGTTGTTTTGTTTGTTTTTTTCTTAAGAAAAAGAAGGCTCCATATCGTTACTTTTTCTTTACTAAGCCTAATTAATGTGTCATACTCTCCTATTTTCATCAGGTTTTAGAGGAACCTTTTGCAGGTTTAGCTCTATATTTGTAAGGCATATGTACTGTACAAGATGGCTAATACTTGAAAACCCATTTTTTTTATTCTTTCCTTTTGTTTTCTGATTTTCTGCCATTTTCTCTGTTTTTACAAATTTATTTAAGAACAGATGCATTGACCATTTTTTCCTTTTAGGTATTTATTGCAAAGTCTATGTGTTCTGTCAGACACAGTCTCTCCTAACTCATAAACCTTGAAATGAGTGCCCTGGGCTTTCACTACAGCACCTTGCAAAAATTTTCATTCCTTTTTCACTTTCAACATTTTTTCTTATAAAACCTACAAACTTCAAGATATTTAATAAAGATTTTAGACCAATAGACCAAATCCAATTAGTGGATTATTTTTTAGTAAAATAAAAGCGATAAAAATTATTTAAGATTACTTTACGAATAAATATCTGAAAAATGTTAATTACAATTGTATTCTACCACGAAAATTTTTGCAGCCATTATAGCTCAAAGTATTTTAAAGTTGATCTCTAAGAGCTTTGCACATCCAAAAACTGACGTTACCTAGTCTGGATTTAAAAAAAGAATTAAAAACTGCATAATTTTCATATTTTTTATTAGGAAATTTTGAAATTAATGTGTCATTTTCCTTCAGCTTCACATTTATGAAACACTTTATGTTGATCTGTCATATGAAAGCCCATATAAATCCTGCAACATTTTACTGTAATTACATTGAAATTTAAACAAATAGTAACAAACATAAATATATATATATATATATATATATATATATATATATATATATATATATATATATATATATATATATATATATATATATATATATATATATATATATATATATATATATATATATATATATATATACATACTGGAAATGCAGAGCTGACTGAAAGAGGAAAAGTTTCAATCGTTAAAGAAATTGTGTTATATCTGTTATATCTTGGTATGAGGGACAAGTTCCCTCTTGGCCAGGACTCCCTTGAAAAAAAGCTTTTTAATCTCAATGGGATTTTGTTCCTGGTTAAATAAAGGTTAAATAAAATAAGAAAAAACAAGTATAACAGACTGTTAGACATAAAGTAGTAAATTTAGACCGTGTTCCACTTTAGCTACATCACCAACTGTGAGTTTTTAAAAGACACATTTAATGCCAGAATATCTTGATCCTTGGATGACATGAAGGGAAGATGTAAATATTCAATCTTTTAGCCATATCACGTCATCAAATCTGTAGACTTCCTTGCCATGTCTGACAGAGGAAAATGACTGTTGAATTGTAAATAGTGTAGGTATGTTAACATAGGATTTAACTGCTGCTTCTTTCATCCAAGGATCACCCAGGCTTTGTTCAGTCCCATGGCTGTCTGGTCTCAACGGGATGGATAATAATATACTATGTCTATAAGGAACATATTTCTTTTTTATTTCAGTGTTTGTTTTATATAATGTTTTGTCTTGTAAATGAATTTCTCTTTCGTCATAAAAGCATGATGTGACTTAACTGAATCCCATGTCTCTTTTTTGTGATCCATTGTCAAAATATGCTGGAAAATGCTTTTTAAAAATAATAATTTTTTTAACCCATTCTGGAGCCATACTTAAAAAAACAGGGGTGGATTATGAAATTGCCTTAGCCTGATTAAAATAAATAAATAAAACAACATTAAAACACAATTGCAAGAATAAAAAATGAAAACAAAAACTGCTTTTTAAAGGTGTAGGGGAGGATTTTTGCAAACTTTTGGAAACACTTGCCCTCTGCACTTGCACACTTGCAAAATACACATGCACAGCCCCGTACCTGCTCCCGAGAGGGAATGCCTATTAAACACGTGCAAGAGCATTGCACAAGCCCATTTCTCCTTCTGCACGCTCTGTTTAAAAGTTGCTGTTTGCATCGCTCATACAAGCTTACTTTCCAAAAGAAGATTTGCAATTTTTCTACTATGTCACACTCGCCACCGGTAAGTGAAAATGGTGATGAGCATGTAGGATGGCCTTACGTAAACATATCACCAGAATGCTTGACAATTAGGAGGACCACTTCTTTTTTATGAGAAAAGAACATCCTCCACTATACCTTTAAGGTTTCTGCATATCATTTATGATCAATTAGCTAGCACTAATCCGTTAGCAAAGGTTAATGTCATTTTCAGTGATTGAACTCATTCTCTAGCATGAACCAAAGTTAACATTAACATTAGCATACTGTGCAGAGGCCTCATCTTACTATCATAACATTTCTTATTTCATCCTGATAGGGTTACTATACATTTAAATATGGCAGTCCGTGATTAATAACAACCTCAAGTATTCCCTTCTTTTACCTAACACAGTAGGTTGAAATGTTTAATTCAATATAACTTTTTTATTCTATGATTGCACTTCTATTATAAAAGCCAACCTGTCCAGGGTGTACCCTCCAATAAATGAAGGATGGATGAATACTCTATGATAGAAGCATCTCTGTCTTTGCCATCTGTTAACAGGATGGAGTATTGGAAAGACCATTAATAATACCCACTGTTAAAGTGAGCCAAAAATGTTTATGTTTAAAATAAAATCCTTGAAATATTAGAAAAGATGTAAGCTGATAAAACAATTCGTTTAAAACTATCTGAAAAGTTTCCAATCCTCCTTTAGAATAAAATTCATGAAATAACAACACACAGCTGTATGTTTTTTTGTTTTTTTTTTTACCAATATAGCTTTGGAGTTATAAGAGAAAATCTATTTCTGTTGCTCGGCTTTGTCTCAAAGGAAAGAATAAAAGTGTCACCTTCCAGAATCTTTTTTTTTTTCTTTAAACATCTTCAAATCGCTGCCTTTTTAACAACATGAAGGGTGCTGAAATGCCCAAATACCAAAACATCAAGTTAGAAAAATAAAATGATTAACATTTATAACTTTGCAAAGGGAAAATAATTTTTTTTTTAACTTAAGCAAGAAAAAGTGAAAGCAGTCATTCATAAAATGGAGAAAACACTGAAAAATTATCCACTTTGTCATGGGTGGATTCACTAAAATGACTTCAAGAGTATTAAAAAATGTCTTCAGTAGGTTCCAAAAGGACCCATTTCAGCTTGACCTCTGTAGATGACTTGACTTTAAAGGCATGCCTTGCCTTAGCTAAGGTGAGGGTTTATTTTTCCAAAACAAGAAAGAAATTTTGCAAAAAGTTGAACCCCGTGAGAGTTACACACTAAAAATGGAGAATGTAGCTCCAAATTAAATTGCTTAATTTGATAACAAGCAGCATATGAAGCTTGGAAAACAGGTTTCTATTTCCATCACTCTGGTTCTCTGCCGCTCTGCAGAGAGGGTAACTGGCTGGAATCTTCCAATTCTCTTCAGGAACTGTACACCTCCAGAACCCAGAGGGAAGCAGGTAAGTGACAGGTGACCCCTGCCACCCTAGAAGCACACAGCTTCAGACTGCCCCGTCTGGCAGGAGACTGCGGTCCATCAGGACCAGAACATCCTCGATGATCGGCTTTGCAGAGGCAGAATGGATCCAATCAAAAGAGATTTTTTCTTCAGTCCAGCTGAATTAATGTTTTGGCATTAGAGGCCTTTATTTGAAGTCAGCTGACAGGATAATGTGTTGGGATAAGAGGAAAACATGCAACAGGCTGGGACACAAACCTAGTACCTTGTTGAGGACTGAAAGCCTCTTTACATGGGTTTCACTTTTACTCATGCACCCCCATTGCCCTAAGCTAAATACTATAAATCTTGGTTCGAGCCCCATATATAATCTGACACTTTAAAAAAGATTTAAATAATTTGGATAAAAACCATAAAAATTGTATTTTTTATCAAAACTCAGTTTCTATATTAAGGTTATAATTACTTAAATAAAGGCTAAACCTTTTGCGAAAAGAGGATGGATACATTTTCCTCAAGGTGAAGATGATGTTTGTGGAAAATGACTTACTTTAAGTGTCAATCATCTGTGTACATTTAAGACAGTTATTGGATGAAAACCAGACAAAATACTAAAACTTACAATTGATCATGTATTTTTATTGAGAAAAATCAGTTGGATCATTATCATTTTTAAGCAATGTTATTAAGAGCCATTGTGGAATGTCAAAAAGCCCACTTAGAAGTTACTGTGTACATTAAATGTTTTCAAACAATAGAAAAGAAAAGCACACATAGGTCAGTTTTATTGTCAGACAAAAAGAGGATATAATCTCACGTGTCTTTTTATTGTGTGTAAACATTATGTCAATAGTAGTAAATAGCTCAAGTGTCAGGGTTCTGCCCTGTGCTTGGGTTTATTTATAAGTTTCTATGTGTTCTGTGTCTTTGAAGTTTATTTCTACCAGTGCTGACTTCTTTAGTTACCCTCTGTTGCCCCCTTGTGCTTGTTTTGCTTTCCTTTTGGCCTCCTCCTAGTTGGTCTTGCCCACACCTGCACCCAATCTGCTGATTAACCTGTCTTGGTTCAGTCTCCCAATATATATACCACCTCTGCAGTCACTCAGTGTTGGTTTGTTGTTCCCTCATCTCTGGCTTCCCTCATGAGTTTTCCTTGATGTAATCTTATTTTTTGGTTCTCCGTATTTTGGATTTTTGGATTTTACCTAAGTTGCCTCATTCAATTTGCAAGACTCACCTCTCTCTCCTGGTCTCTGCATTTGGGTCCTCAAAAACCTTCACCCAACCGTTACATCAAGTGCTTTGTATAGATTTAAACTGTTTAAACTTATACTTTAAGATAGCTGACAGGAGGCCCCCTCTGTTAGAGATGTCTCTAACCATCCAGTTCGCCTACCGACGGAACCACTCCACTGAAGGGGAAAAACACCCATGTGCGGATGCTGTTCCTGGACTTCAGTTCAGCTTTCAACGCCATCATCCCACAGCATCTACTATGAAAACTGCAACAGCTGGGCTTCAATACAACCCTCAGCAATTGACTGCTAGACTTCCTTACCAACAGATCTCAGTCAGTCCAGGTCGGACAGAACACCTGTGATGTCATCACTCTAAGAACAGGCTCCCCTCACGGCTGTGTCCTGAGCCCCCTGCTGTTCACGCTGATGACACATGACTGCGACCTCAGGTTCACAGGAGCAGCTGTTGGACTTATGCAGAAAAAACAACCTGATCTTGAATGTGGAGAAAATGAAGATCAATCAACAGTTCAGCTGTAGAGGTGGTCAGCAGCACCAAATACCTGGGGGTGCACATCACAGACAACCTCACCTGGACTGTAAACACCACCTTACTTGTCAAAAGGGCACAGAAGCACATGTACTCTCTGCAGAGGATGAGGAGAGTCCACCTGCCCCCACCCATTCTGTAGAACAAGCTTCTACAGAAGCACCATAGAGAGCGTTCTGACCAGCTATCTCATGTTGTGGTGTGGAGACTGCAGCTCCTCAGACTGGAAGAAGGTGATGAGAGTAATGGGAACTGAAGAGAAGATCATCCTGGATCCTCTTCCCCCCATAAAATACATTTCATCGCAGCTCTGCGTGTGCCGAGCCATTAACATTATAAATGAGCCCTCAAACCCCCACCATGGACTGTTCTTCCTGCTGCCCTCTAGGAAGAGGATTCAAAGTATCCAATGCAGGTCCAGCAGATTCCTAAACAGCTTCTTCCCCACTGTCATTAGACTGCTGAATGTTGAATGAAAGAGAAAAATAGGTAAATGTTTGAAAAACTTTAAATTATATTATATTAGTCTTATGTTTACTTTTTTATCAGCATGTTTACATTTGATCACTGCTGCAATTTAAGAAATGGAAAAGCCTTGAAAGCTTTACACACCTTGTGTGTACAAAATGACATTAACGTTTGTCTAAGTCTAAGGAATCAAAGTTAATGCCAAAAAGGAAAACAGTTCAAACTAGTGTTATACCGCTAGATGGCAGCAAAGCGCCACAGTGAGGAATCATGAAAGAAAAAATGAAAAACATGTTTAGTTGCTTATTTCTTTTATTTGTTTTGTTTAAAAACACATAATTTTGATTCATACTATTTTGTTTTTGCTTTTTTACTCACTGTATCATTTGTAGCCTACAATTCGTTTCGTCCTCAGGTTGATTACAGAGCAACATGACTGGCAGACTGCCTGAATTGCTGAGATAACCAGCAGAAGAAAGGATCGGCTCTGAGTATTATAGTGAGTGTGCATATGCTTTCAGGCATTTGATCAGCATCTTCGATTAGATGTCCACTTAACAAGTCAGATCCCCACTACTATCTGCCTCATAGCCAAGGGACAGCCCTGAATTTCCCGCCCCCACCGTAAAGGTCACTCTGCAGAGGTTAAAGGTGATCCAACACACACATTCTGACATATGTATTTAAATACGCACAACCACACCTAATCTGGAAGCCCTTCTCCTCCCTCTTCTTCCATCTTGTCCAGTCAAGTTCTCCACCATCCTCCATCACTCTCTTTCCCTCTCTCCCTCTATCTTTTTTTGTCTCTGTTCAATTTGAAATTGATTGTCTCTACCATCACAAAGACACTTGGTTCTGATTGATTGGTAAAGGATGGGGGAGAAAATGTTGACACTGAGCTCAGAAGGAGAAAGCAAATGACACCCCTCTCGTGGTTCTGCTTGCGTCGGTATATCTTTTGTATAACAAGAAAGAACGATGAAGTAATTCACAAGAGCTAAAATAAACTAAAACGCAACCCCAAATCCACAATCGTACCTTAAATCGACAATATGTGCAGACAATTAGAGACAAAGAGGAAGGAAAGACACAGTTATGAAATATGAAAACTAATGCATAAATACACACATTTTATACAAATACACAAATGGCACAAAAAAGACTAACAAAAATGACCAAATGCAGCTGTTGTTTTTTTACCCGTTTCTCTCCTTTACCTTCACCTTGCTGATGATACATTTCATCCTAATAATTTTATACAATTAAAATCCATGCAAAAAAAAAAAAAAAAAAAAGAACACAGATGTGTTTCAATAAATCAGAATGTTATTATGAAATGTAGTTCACAAATTCAGTTTAAAAAGTAGAGCTTCTGTTTAACATAGATTCATTACACACACTATGACTGCAGACTGATCCAGAATGTAGCTTGCAAATAGTGTCTGCGGGAGACAGACACCAGCAGAAGGAAGATGAATTATTTTAAATGTTTCTGTACTGATTATGAACTGACCTGGTGTCCCAGATCATCACTGATTGTAGAAACTTCACAGTGAGCCTCAAGCACTTTGGATTCTGTGCTTCTCCTTTCTTCCACCTTGATCCAAATGAAATGCAGTCTTTACTTTTTTTTTTTTTTTGAAAAGAGGACTTTGGACCACTGAGCAACAGGCCATCCTTTCTTCTCCATTCCCTGCAAATAAAACCTGCCCCTGGAAAGGCTTATCGGAGAAAATGCTACAGTTGGGGTTCATGTCCTGGATATGTCTGTTTTCTCACCTTCTGAATCTCCCCAAAACTCTTGAATGAGCTTTGCTCTGAATGCTACAGTTTTCCAGGTTAGTTTTCCATAAACGTTTGTCCTTCCACTTTCATTAGTATACTTTCCGATACATCACTTTGTTATTAACCTGGCTTCTTTAACAGCAACCTTCTGTGTCTATGACTTTTTTCCCCACACAAATGTGTACACCTTTGTATAACAATATCCTATTAAGAAATACATTTTAGTTAGTTATAAAGTTCTAAAATTTGAGTTTTTGTCAAATGATGAGCTTCATTGAATTTAACAGAAATATATCACTTTGTGTGTAATGAATCTATTGCATGGACTTTCCTATGATATTTAATGGTTTTGAAAATGCATTTGTAAACCATCCCACCCCTAATGACAGAGGTCATCTTGCTTGGTTCTGTTTTTTTAATATGGACTTTTGCTGTGGAACACATATGATGCAATATTCAAACAAATATTAACCCAAAAACTAATAAAATCAAAAGTAAATGAGTACTTCATGTGTCAGTATACATTCCCTTTTTGGTTTCATTATTCCCCCCCAAAATATTCATGTTTTTCTATAGTTATATAGAATCGCAGAAATCCAAATATACCATGTGAGTTATTCTCTCTGTATCTCACTTTCATGATAAAAGAAAACAGTGGAAATCTACGAACAATAAAAAAAGTCAAGCACATGAAATAATATAGCTGCTTGTATTCCACACACTACAGTATAAGAAAGTTGATACATAAATGAACAAATTTTGCTGTGACTTTAATGCCACATTCATTGCTAAACACTGTATTTTTTCACTACATGAACCTTTACAATACAGATTTGAGGTATATCGAGATGAAATGTCTACAGATGCCTTGCTTGTTGTAAAGCTACCCTGGTGGGAGGGACCAGGGAAGAGGATTCAGATGGGCAGGGAGCAAAGCTGGTGGGTTTCACTGGAAAAGTTGAAAATTCTCCAACTATTGGCTGTAGGGAGAGTGGGTGGAACATATTTTGTAAACAGTCAAATACAGACTCACAAACTATAAAGTACACAAAAATATCTCTGACTGGAGTGTTTGTATAACAAGAAAAGACCTTTTCAGATAATGTTAACTCAAAAGTAGGTTAAAATAAATAAATGCATTAATAAAATTGTGGTGGTAAAAGTACAAATACTAAGAGTTATTTTAATGGTATACGTCTACACTAAAGAGACTCTCCCAGGGCCAGCCCAAGGTATAAGTGAACTTGAGTTTTCTAAAATATATGTTGGTAAATGCACAGTTTGTATAAACACTAAGAAAAACAACACATTTATTGAAGGGTCTCTCACCAGCAACATAGTTTAAAGCCTATTCAATCATTTATATCACTTATATCTAAGTAGGGAACAGATTTTATCTAACTTTCTAGCTTAGATGAGATGTTTTTTTTTTTTTTTAATACACACCGTTTTAAGACTGAATAAAACATTTACCAAATAATTTTGGGAAGTTTAAGAATATCTGTTTCCATGTTATTCTCTAATACTGTAAAATACTATTTTTATATCCTTTTAATCAATAGATATTTGTTTACAGTTGTCATGTATTCCATTGTGGAAAATTAAATATAAATGTTAAGTAATAAGGAATATCCTTCCTGATTGTTTATAGTGACACATTATAGTGTGCTATCTTCAAGTTTGGAATAAAAATGAATGACAATATGCCTTTCTTTTGTTTTGTTTTATAAACAAATTCTGAAACCAAACTTAGAGTCATACCGAATAAGTCAGGAAATAAAACCCCTAAATGGATCATGAGGTGGCTTCTGTAATGCTATAAAAGCCTGATCTGTGATTTTTAATATGCTCTGTGTCGATACAAAACCTTTGCAGATGTATGCAGTTTCCAAAAAAAAAGCTTAATAACTGCTCTCTCTCCAATTAATTATGCTACATGTTTATATATGATCCTCAGCTTAGGCTGCAGGACTTTATGTTATGTTCGTATGAGACCAAAATGAACAAGAATGACAACAGCTTTAGCTGGACTGTATGCTAGTGCTTTGGTGTTCCAACCATCCACAAAAAATAGAATTTTTCTTTTAAACCTCTCAGTTTTTCATCAAAGTAATAAATGTACCTTTGATCAGCTTATAGACATGTAGACAACTGACAAGGAAATTGTATAAACAGGTATATGGAAAATTTAATTTTTGGCACTTTTGGTAACCGTTAGCACAGCTTTAAAAAAAGTGGCCAATCATGAACAAGAAAAATTGGAGTCAGAGGGAAGATGATGGAATTTACCCAACATGTGCACTCCAAATGATCTGCTGTTCTGTTTCAGGGCTTAATAGAGCCTTGGGCTGGCTCCGGTGGCTTCCTATTAGCATCCTATTTAGATGGCATGTATACCTCCATTTTACAGAGATCAGAGCAGTCCAACCCTCTGGTGGAAGGAAAAAGGCACTCAACTCTTCCCACATTACAAACACATTGCAGTGTTTGCAATGCAGCGCAACTGCTCTGTGAAACCTCTGCACATCCACCACATCTAGCTAGTTTTATTTATGGTTGTGTTTTTATTTAATTAAATTTTTTTTTTGCTGTTTTCTGTTTGTTTTGTTTTGTGTGCCTGTATGTTTGTGTTTGTTTTTCTGTGTGCATGCCCGGGTTTCATCACAAACACAGCGAGCTTGATGCTGCTTTGGTATCAGCAGCTGTGTCACAGTCCACATCATTCTGCAACAAAGAAATGTTTCCATTTCTCCTTCTCTTTTTCTCACTTCTGAACTGCAAACGCCTGCACTAACAAGCTCTGCAAATCTGTAGAAAAAACACAACAGGTAATGTAGGAATATGATCTAAATATATCCTTTAATCCTCACAGATGTTCTGAGATGCTTGCTGCCTCCACTGCCACACCCGCGTTCCCCCTCTCTGAACCTCCTCCTTTATATGATTATCTCCCGCTTGAAGATGCTACACAACAAGTGGCTTTGCCCACATAAAAATGTAAAAAGACACTTAAAAAATGAGCCAAAGAACATAAACAGCAGAGGAATGCAGCGACAGTCCAGTTCAAAGAAGATTAGAGATCAAGGAAGAGGTCCTTCACATCCAGAGAGTCCATTGATTCCACACGTATTCACAGATATGCACAGTCTTTCCACTTGTGATATCCCTTCCTTGTCTGTGCATAGCATCAGTTTGTGACATGTTGATTTGTCTTGTTTCCTAATCTAAACATTTTTTTTTACATATTATCAAGAAAGTGCTTCTATACATATAATTTCAGCACAACATAGCACAATAGCCACAAGAGTGTGTCTATAGTACTAATTTTACCCGCATCAGTATTTGAGGAAGAGGGGAAAACTTGAACAAAAGACACAGCAAAGGGGGGGGGGGGTAGAAGTAGAGTAGATAAATAGGGAATAGATAATACAGAGAAGAGGATGAAATTAAAGATTATTTACAGTTTTTCATGTTCATCTGTGTTTTTCTGAGGTACGGAGCTGGCATCGGGCCTGTATTAGTGCTCGCAAATTGAAAGTTGTGATGAAAAGAAGCAGAAAAGATGGCGACGGAGCAAAGCTGCATCTGTTCTCTGATTATCATGAAAGAGGCAAACATCATTGGCACTCTGAATCCTGTATTGTGACATTTGACCTCTGTGTTTGGCCACTAGAACAGAGCAGACCCGCCCTCCGTCCCTCCTTCGCCCCACTACACTATAGGGAGGACACCTTTTTTTTGGTTGTGTGGAGTGCCGTCCCACTTTGATTGTTCTCCTTTTGGTAACCTGAATATAACCTCTCATATGGCAGCATAGCCGCACAATGAGCACTTGGAAGCAAACATTCAAATAGTATCAAAGGGTTTGTTGACAAGAGCTGTAATCATATGGATTCACCATCAAAGTGTGTGTGAAAGCTACACTATGGTGCTTGTTTGGATATTGTTTCTATAAAGTAGGCAGATTTTTGTTTGCAATACCTAATCAAAACCCATTTAGATTTATTTTTTAACAGGGCATTATAATTATCTCTCCACCAAAAAGCCTGGAGAGTAATGCATGTTACTTTCTTTAGCTGTTTACACAATAAGCACAGCTATATCGGGTATGTTTCTATATTAGGCATCAGTAGAAAAGGATGATGCATTAGCCTCTTGAAGAAGTCTCCCATTTCACCAGGGGATATATTAACCACTACCTGAATTGGGTGGAATAGAAAGGGATATGGAGTGGGTGAGGGGCAATCTTTGGAAATGTGCTGCAGCCAAAGCCTTCTATGACAGAGCATATATTTTCTTCCTATATTAATGCTCCAACACAAACCTTCAATTCAGTGCAGATTGATTTTCTTTGGTTTTCATTTGGAAAGTTTAAAGCTACATATTCTTTGGTTTTAAGGAGACTTATTTCAAAATGCAAGTCAGCCCATTTGGAAAGGATGTTCAAATGTAAAAGAAAACACATAGTACATTCCATTCATTGGTACAAGAGGAGCAAATGAGATCCAAGGAAGAGTGCTGAACCTGCACACTCAAAGAACTCTACAGAACAGCAGTTTTTAAACACTGGTTTATAAATTAGGGGGAAAAAAAGAAAAATTAAATTATCCCTCTTTAGCCATCAGGCTTTGGAGAACGTGTTTGCAGACGAGGTGCCGGGCTGGATTGGGGATGCGCTGTTGGTGCTGCTGCTGTTTCCGTGGGGAGCATGGACATGGCCATGGCCGTGCACGCCATGACTGTGCTCCTCTGGGTCCCAGCGCTCTGGACAGCGGCGCCGTGAGTTCATGAAGAAGTTGGAGACGGTGGAGAGCTCCAAGCCCAGCTGCTGAGAGATGGTGAGCTGCATCTCTTTGGAGGGGCGACGGTTCTCTCTAAAGATGGCCACAAGGGTGCGACGCTGCAGGTCTGTGAAGACCAGCCGCTGCTTCTTTGGCACCTGGCTGCGCTCCCGTCCCCGGTCTTCCTCCTTGCGTTTACATGCTAGATATAAAAAAGGAAAGAGATTACGTTAAAAGAGATACCAACATGCATTAATAGGTTTGTATGTGCATAAAGAAAGTGAATTAACAGATTCAGAATGCCTTTATTGTCATTATATGTGGTACAATGGAATTAAAAGCCATCAATATCAGTGCACAATATAACAATATAAAGAAAAATATGATATATATGCAATGTACGATGTAAACATGTGTACATCAGAGTAAAGTTAAGTCTTAAGACTTTAATGTAGTGTATATAATAGCAAAGAAAATGTCAAATCTGATGAAAAAAGTAATAAATATATATTATATAAATATATAATATATTACAGCTTTAGTGCAGGGCTGAAAGCAGACAATTTAAAAAATATACCCTTCATAATACAGCCCATACTTTCTTAGAATTTAGAGGTAACCTGTCAGCACTAATTTCCTGGAACTTACCTGATACTTTCTGGAACTCACTAAATGCTTATAAGGATTTAACAGATTCTAATATAGAATTTAAAGGCATACTGTGGACTTTGTGGCCTAAAACGTTGATGCATAAGAGTTATTTTATATGATTCTTCAGCCCAATATCATTGAAAACAAAAAAAATGCAACCACTTTTGGAATTTATTTAATCATATTTAGTTACTTTAACGCAATTGTTTCATGTTAGCAGGGTGGAAGATAAAAAATTGTGTTAAAGTAACCAAATATAATTAAGTAAATACCAAAAGTGGTTGCATCTTTTTTTTTTTTTTTTTTTATTGTACAGCGCTCGACACTATCAATGCTATGAGCCGGGCTCCTCACTTGAACTACTGAACCAGCTCATATGGCCAGCTCATATGACCTGGAAGAACATATAGCTTCATGGCCCCAGGCTCTTATATAGTCATGGAGCTAAGGGTTTTGCTCTACTGTTTTTTCTGCTGGATTGACTCCTGGTCATGGCTGAGGCAAGGAAAAGGTTTAAACCTTCTGAGGAGCAGAGGCGTAGCCAGAAAATCCTAATAGGGGGGCCCAGTCAATAACCAATGAACATTGAGGGGTGGCCGAAAGGCACCAGAACCTCAGGGTCAATCTACACTGTTCCAACAGGAACAAGCACAACATCCATATTTTCTAAATAAAAGCCAAATTACTTTTATCAAAGGTCATTCTGCTAAAAAAATATATATTTAAATCTTCTAATATCCACATTTAATGAATTTTTATGTTATTATTAAAGTAGTTATTTATCTATGATTTCACTGAAGACTCCTAGATGACTTGCAGAGGCACATTTTCTCTTTACCCCAAATATTTCAAAATTTAGTTCTGAAAAGAGCATGAATTCTGTATCATCTTTAATGTTTGTATATTGATGTGCATAATTAAAAGGTGTTTCTGTTGTCAAGTATTTGTTAATATATACAAAATTTAAATGTTTGATAAGTTTGAACATTCCCCTTCAGGGTATTACTGATGCCACTGTCTGTATTAGAGGGAAAAAATGGTCAGGGGAAAATGATTGGCTAAGGGTGGCCATGGCCACCCCTGGCCCCCCATCTAGCTCCGCCCCTGCTGAGGAGGCTAAAAAGAGAAAATGTGACAGGGTCTGTGCGTGAAGAAAAAGAAGAGTGGATCATGGAAAGGAGTTGGCTTTGGCGCAGGCTGAAAAGAAGCCAGATGTAAAACCGATTCTCATTTCTCAACTTTATTATTAGACTGGTAATTTAACACTTAGCTCCTAATATACAGCCATATATTTTTGTTAATATTTTCAATGTTTAAAAGAAGCAAAATACTGACAGAGAAAGTTAGCAGACTACAAACAAAAGCTACTAGGGGAGCTAGACGTGAAAGTTACCAGGCTAGCGCCCCTAGTGGCCAAAACTACACGTTGTGCCTTTAAATGAAACTTACTCAGAAATTATTGTTCCCTTTCCTTAAACTTAGTTTCAATCATTTTAACAGAACTTACTGAAAGAAATCATTCATGCATCTTTTGCATCAAGTTAAGAAACTTTACTGATCAATTCCCCAGAACATGGAGTATCATTGCCAATAACTAACTGTTTATTTTCTAAAACTTGTAAAAAAAAAAAATAATAATAATAATAAAAAAAGGTTTTTGGCCTATCCTTATGAAATATTAAATCTTAAGCGACATCAAAGTACAGTCTGGTTCTAGGACTGAAAGTCCTAGAGGGTTCAATTAAATTATTTTGCATGTTTTGGCGAAAATAACACAAAAATGATTTACATTATAATACCACTCAATAGACACATCCTCCACTCCTTTAGGTGTCAGTTCCATGAACATTCAAGAAATTCCCCTTTAATAGGAGAGCAAATGTCAAAATTGTCAAATTCAAGGCTCAAATTCTTGAATTGGTATGGTTTCCATCAAAACTTTTTTCTTTCACTTAACTTTCTCTCAAAATGCTTTGGCATAATACTCTGTAACAACTTCTTTAACAACATGCATGCTCATCATGTCACAATCTGATGGATGGCTGCAAACTTAAGTATTTTAACACAATGCAGATATGGTGTATTCAGAAGGAAATCTGCATTTTTTTGTATCTGTTATGCTAAGCATGCATCAACATTAGAAACATTAAAGCCAATAAAAAGGAAGAACATGACTAGAATGTTGTTTAGTGGTTCAAATGGCCCAGTTTAAATTTGGAAATCAAAAGAAAGGCAGTAAATTCAAGTGGTGTTGGGTGAAGATTTTGGATTTTTTTTTATAGGCATTGCAAGCAGGAGATTTAAAAAATACATTTAGTAATTTATAAATGATAAATAAAATGTAGCAGTTTTATTTTTTTTTTTATTAACAAGTAGTCTGAGGTTGAGATCTATTTACAACAAGTTAGTTAAATGTGATTTCTGCCACCCAAAATAAGGCAAAGCCTGTCTTTAAAGAAGGAGGTTATGGATTTGTCTGGAGTGTTTTGATCGTGGGTCGGTGTGGCTGTGCGTGTGTGCGTCTTGCTGAAACCGGAGGAGCGTGATGTGAAATGCTGACAAAGAGAAGCGGATTGCCGCGCTGCCTGGATGCACCGTCAGTAGTGCGGGGCTCGGCTCTGGCTGTGTAGACTGGAGGGAGTCTGTTCTGTTCTGCTGCCCTAAAAAGCTGCAATGATCGATTTTCCGCGGTTTTCTCCTGAACACGTGGTCCAGTAATCAGGGCTCCCTTCCCCACCCGATCGATCCGCATCGATCTCCTCGAGCGAGGTGCATGAAAGTGTGATGGTTTGTGTGTGAGTGTATAGGTGGGGGCGCGTGCGTTGGCGCGCCTTTGTGACAGACAGATGAGAAGAAATTGTTTATCTGTGGAGGAACAAAGGAGGTGAGGCGGGAAAAGAGTGGCAGCCATCCAGTCTGTGAGCTCTCAAACGAGTCACTGGTTATTAAAATAAAAAAAAAAAGATATGAAATGTTCTTAGGAGACAGAGTTAAGACTAAGAGGATCAGGGAGGATCCCAGGCTAAGATGCCTGTGTGCATACGAGGACCAGAGGAAATGAGGAGAAGATTAAAGGGGAAAGCAGTGGGGCTGGATGCAGTGTGCAGCTGGAGTACATGCAAATGATTGATGACTTTACAGCAGGTAAAGGCAATGGCTGTAAAACGATCTGAATGTGAGATAGGGATCAATGTGAGTGTGCACATGCATATCTGTTTTGCGTATTTGCTAGTGTTTATCCTTTAAGAAAAGTCTAAAATCAGAAACATTTCTCCTCACTTAGATGCAGCCATGTAGGCTACCTCTGTCTTCCAGTTTCCTACTTGACTGTTTTCCTCTTGTTGTTTTCTCTATTTTTTTCTCTCAATTGTTTTAATTTGCCCCCAGATTGATAGCCCCCCATATTGATTGATCCTCACTTCAGAACCATTTCATGGAACGTTTATTCAATGGGTTCGGGCCCAGCCTTGCCAGAATTTCCTGCAGGCTCTCCCTAAGTGCTGTCTCAAACCAAACTCAATACTCTCTAATGTAATGACTGAATTCTAGTGCTAATATAGTGATAATTTAATATGTAATGCCTGTTTGCGAACAAATTGTGCTACTGGCCATTTTACAACGCCAACACCAATCTGGTTCTCCTCTGTGAGCCAATGAGAGCAGCTCAGAGGCCCATGGTAGGAACACAATGAAACCGTGATCATAACTAAGCAAAACTTGAAACTAACCACAAGAATGGAGGCTGGTCAGAGCACATTTCAGTTAATCAATAGGTTCCTTTTCAAATGAGACCCCTTCAGTCTCTGAACAAGCAGAGGATAGCACAACAGGGAAGATGGGGGATGCTCATTAGAGGGACCTCTCTTGAGACAAGAACCAAACAGTTATAGGCTATCTTTAACTACCTTGTTACCAAATCAGTTACACTGAAGAGACCAAAGGCAGTCTCAAGTGGCTCTTGCACTTTACGTCTTTATTATAATATCCAAGTGTCAACAATGGCAAAGATTATAAGGCAACAGCCACTTCAGTCTAGTCTCATCTCCTGCTGATCCCTCATCAAGCTTGTTCCTATAAAGCAACAATACCTTGTGACTGAGGTGTTGGCTGAAGGTTTTCCTGCAGCTTTGATCAGTTTAACTATTCTCATGGAGCTGTGTCTGTTCCCCCATATAAAAAATAACTCTTAGTAAAGAATGTGGAATTGTGATTAAAAAGAGCAAGGGGCCACTGAAAAAAATATATTTTTCAGTATTTAACATCTATTTAATTATATTTACTTACATTAAACATTTTTTTTATGTCCTACCCTGTTAAAACCAGAAAAACAAAAAGACATTTAATAGTGATTACATGGTTACAACCATGCTGGGGTCAATCAACCTGAACTGGTTTGTTTTGGCTAAGTTTCAATGGGACCTATGAGTTTAGAAAAAAATACAATTTTAACATGATTCTCTAAAATAAAGACAAGCATTGTGCAATCTTAAATAGAAATAAAAATAAATCTATGTACATCCAGAATATGAATAAACAATGATGCTGATGTTCAAAATATGTTGATGTGTACATAGATTTTTGAAATGTTATTTCTTCTATTGCAGGAAACATTTGTGAAGCTCATCATGCTTTGAGGCTAATGTTTTGTGATTAAATTAGAGTAGCATTGTCTTCTAAACGTTTTTAATCTAAAAATTGGACTCATAGGTCAGATCACAGGAAAATCTTGCTCTTTCTTATGAAAACATATTTATAGCAAGGTCTTGAAGCTCAAATATCCCTATGATATGGCTAATAGTGATAACAAAAAGTAACAAAATAAGAAGTTAAAAGAAAAATAAGGGAGATGTTTAAAATGGTACTGATTTTATATTTTTCAAAAAAATAACTGCGATCTAACTGAAAAAGCAAGTTTAGGTATTAAGAGAGAGCAGCACTGATTCCAGGACTCTGTTGTTACACCTTCAGCAAGTGGAATAGCAGTCCTGCATGATGAACTTTGCTTCAATAACTTAAGTTCTTATTGTGAATGTCATTGTTGAATAGAAAAATAACAACTTGCCATAAACCCAACTGTAAAAAAAAAATTAGAGCTTTAAAATCAAGATATTGAAAACATTCTGCTAATTAAAATCTTTAACATGTTCCTGTTTGAGTACATTTAACTTAAACCTTTAGATTACTATGGTTGTGTGTTAATTAATCATAACTTAAATTACTTAATAAAGAACAATTTAACTGAAATAAGGAAGTACTCCTGCAGGTTTTGACAAAAAGATCCCATTTGTTAGTTGGCAGTGTGTATGGCCGGTCCTGCAACACAATTAGGGAGGTTGCTGATGGATTTAATGGGGACTGTTTAATGTTGCTTGAAAGATGTTAATGCCAAATTTCTATCACAATGGTGCTGTTCATATAAAGAAACAACATTCTAAATGCTACTTGTTGGTACAAGACCATAAATATAAAATTCACTCGCAAGTAGATGTCTTAATATCTTTGTCTGAACAGTGAAAGAGAAGGAAACAAAGCTTTGCTTATAAGTTCATAAAATAAAAAACTATAGTAAGTGAAACGCTTTGAATGGGCATAATTAAATATATTAATTAAACTGAAATCCAATTGGAGACGTACAACATAAAAAATACATTTCTGAGAACTTGATATTTTCATTATATTAAAATTAAATTTTGCAACTTATTCAGCTTACAGTGCAGACAAAAAGTGGAAGGACTCTTAACACCCCCCCCCCCCCCCCCCCCCCCCCAAAAAAAAAAAACACCACTGATTAATTTACATTTGTTAAACAGCTTGGAACACAGCTGGACATCAAGTGTATGAACGTCATTGTATGTCAAGACACTCCCTCACTTCGGCATGTTTTAAAATTCTGCATATGCAAGAAAATACATGATATCGTTGGGTATGAACTACGTCTCCTGGGGTTTCAGTGACATTGAAGAGAGATGAAAGCTTGAAAGTGGAATTGAGCCAAATGGAAAGGTCCTTTATATGTTTTCCCAAAAGCAGCAGCCACAAGAACCACTAATTATACTTAATAACGTATGCATGTGCAATTTGCATCATTTTAACATTTAAAAGTAAGGTGTGTGTATGTGTGTGTGTGTTGGAGTGTTGATGGGCCATGTGAGGCAGACGGTGAACTAACCGCACCGTGCTGCTGATAGTCGACGCCTGGACGGAGGGATGAGATCGGGCTTTGTGTGCGGTGAGACGGGCCCTCTCCCGCCCTGGACGGACTACTGCGGGCGAGAAACAGTTTGGTGTCAATCACTCTCTGTCACACCCCTTCAGATATACGATTATTGATTATATTGATCATGTGCATATGGGCCTATTCATTGCCTAGAGTTAAAACGCCTCGGTGCCTCCTCTCACCTATCCGTAGCAGAGCAGCGGTGGAAGCCAAGCCGTCCTTTTTTATCCCTTTTTCTCATCTAATTGATTCGAATTGGCTTATTTGGAGGCTGTCATTTATTTCCCTGTGAAAATCCCATGTTTTCGTGTTTAAGCGAGTGATCGGCAGCTTTTTAGCACATCAGTTATTGACTTGCAGCCTGTAAAGCTTCCGAGGAGATTTGAGCGACTTTGTTAACGACCCAAATCGCCATTTTTAAAATGTCACGGCTTAAAAGAATCGCAGCGGGTATGGATGGAGATTTATTAAAATGAAGAAAATCAGTAATTTTAACTTTTGAAAAACAACAAAATTAAAGAAAACTAAAAAAAAAAGAAGCATAGAAACAAAGGGAGGCGATTTATAGCCTACTATTTCTGCCCTCGTTGAAATTAGGCAGTATTTTTTTTTTATTAAAGAATAAAATACATCTTTTTTTCTTTTCTTTTTTTACAAAAATATGAAAATAATTTTTATGAAAACATCGAAAGTCACTAAACACTACTTGACATCCGTTTTGAGGGAGCAATTTTAGGTTGAAAATTATCATACCCCCCGGACAACTTGAAAAAAATATATTTATTTATTTATTTATTTTCACCTAAAAGGCTTGCTTCCTCTCTAAATGTTACTATGTTAGACAACAACTTTGAAAACCGGACTTAAAAAAAACATAAACAAAATATTAGATTGACCTATTCCTTTCAAACATATTAAGACATAAAGACTGTCCGACGAATTTCTGCGCTGTTAGTTAATTTTGAGCGCGTTTCCGGAGACGCTAAAAACACTTTTGGGGATATGAGGCCTCTTTGGGACTCATTTATCAATGCACCGTATTAACGACAACGATAAAAAATACACGTTTGAGCAGATTGTGATTTATGATCAAGTAATAAACATTGCGTATATTATCAACTATCCATTTTTGACTGAACAAAAAGGTTTGTATCCTCACAGCTTATAAGGTCGTAGATTAGAAACTATGTAACATATTTTACATTAACAAGGTGGTGTCTCTGGGAAACAAAAGTTCACACATAAAGTAAAATGTTAAATTAGATACATGCTTCCCAAGCTAAAATTTTCATATATTCACTTTAATATATGAATTTTTAAGGTAAAAAAAACTGTTTACAGGGGGAACTGAAGACTTAACACCAAATTGCACAGGTGTAAATGACAGGGAGCTGTCCTTTCAGCACCACGAAGTTACATCTGAAAGATGAACCAAACTGAATACTATAAGGGCTTTCATCTATTGTTTGATGTTTTGAAATTATATAAATTATTAAATAACAATTTTGCCAAGCACCTCCCAGGTTTAAGTAGCTTGGGACATGATAGTGGAACTTTACAATTACTTTAATTTACTAAACCAGATTTTGATTATGCATTAACCATCAAAATTCTCTTCACAGTTTTATACTTAAGCTTGAACAGACTTATCTGATATCTTTACGAGCTATATATTTTCAGCTTTTGTGAGAATAGCTACTCTAAACATTTTTTGTCTTGCTAAATACATATTGTCCCCATTGTTTTATTTATGTAGTTATTTGTGAACTAATACAGTCATCTAGTCATCAAACATCTAAAACTACATTTTGTGTTAATTTTTTACTGTTAATCTAAAGAAATGTGTTACACCAATGCCTCCTAAACAGAGGGTCAAAGAAGAGGATACACAAAATGCAAGTTAGAGTGAGATGACCAGAAAGCAGAAGTGAATTAAGGCTGGAAGGCTGGTATGGTGCCAGATGAAAAAGAGAAAGAAAAGAAGAAGGAAGGAAAGAGGAAAAGAATATGACAGAGCCGGGGAGAGCAGAGGAGAGAAAATCAATACCGATTCAGAGCGAGTCAGATAAGCCTGAACAATGTATAGTGCAGACACACTCTATAAACCAGTCACACACATGCAGTGTGCATGTGGAGGAACTTACGCAAACACACGGGGAAAAAAGCACTCAGTAAAATGTGCTCCAGTCTTCCATAAAGATGCTTTACAAAACCCATAAGGCATACCCACCTTTAAAATCAAATGACATCACAACCTTGGATTGCTGAGAGGATTCACATGAGCAGAAAGTGCTCATTAGGTGTCGATAGCTAGCTAGATGCTCTGATGCCCTTTGTCTACTGTATGATTCTCTTTGGATCTGATCTTCTAGTGCTTGAGTTGAGAGAATTCCCCCATCCTGCACTGAACCAAATTCTAACGTCTGCGGCTTCATTCAGCAGTAGCAGTCCAGGGCCTGCTAAGCTTGTACTATTGATGTTTCTCAGTATGTTTTGGTTGTAAACAGCAGTTTTTGAAAACCACTTACATGCCCCACGCTGTGATGTTTGGGAAGTAGTACTGGTGTGTGTGGTCCTCGGCGCTTAACCACAGATTTTACTTTGCTTACCAAGAAGATGCTGTTGCAAGTGCTTACACCACCACTCTCATGCCTCTCTCCCCCTTCCTCTCTCTCACTCTCTCTTGCCTCCGTCTCTCTTATACTTATCAATTATTAAGGCTGGTATTGATCCTTCCACTAGCCTGCCTCTATCTGACTGTTCACACAAAGCCCAAACCTGCCAGCCCTCTCTCAATCAATGGCATCTCCTGGCTTCTGCATGGAGCTTCTGCACTTTTTCTCATGTCAGATTTGGTTTTCTCACTTCTAGATTTAAGACGGGCTGACTGAAGTTTTGTACATTCCAATTTTGGTCCATTCTGACTCCTCTGAAAAAAAAAACACTTGCATCAATATTTCATAGCACAAGTATATTTGATGGGCAATAAAAAGGCAGGGAAGGGATGCCTTTGTACATCGTTTGACTTAAAGAATTTATCCTCATGTGTGCCTTTTGGGTGAGTTTGGCAATTCAAACGAGCTTCCTGTCTGTCGCTGGACTAAACAGAGAAAGATTAAAGATATTTTTGTCATGTGCTACAGAAAGGGTGAGCACTGGGGAGTGGGAGAGAAGGGGGTTGGGATGGGGAAAGGGCCTTATTGATCTTCTATGTGCAAAGCCAGGCAAACACTGAAAGGACAGAGCAACACTATTAATAACACTCAAACCCTTGGCACTAATCCTCACCATCTATCTATCTATCTATCTATCTATCTATCTATCTATCGATCATCTAGGCGTTATTCATAAGAGCATGGAGTTTGTGGACAAATAAAGCATGTTCCAAAATAAATGTTACACGCCTTTAGAGTTTCTGCTTCAATAAGGTCTGGATTCTGTTTTGTTTTGTTTTTCTTCTTCATACTATTCCATGTTCCAGATTCCAACTCCCAGTTTCAATCAATATTTCATCAAAACAGGCTACACATACAGTTGGAGGGTGCCATAAATCTGTGGAGGTTGCCAACGTTGGGATTGGATTGGTTTAAAAATATTAGGAATTTTTGTCAGGGCGCCTTCCAATGGGGATGCAGAGAAGTCATCCCTGTAAAGATATTTTCCTAATTATTAGAAATGAATTGCACATTAATGTATTTTGATTCAAGAGATTTTCATTATTGATTAGGTGAAAATGCTCAAATCTTGATCCAGTCTACAGCATTGGTTGCCTGAACCCACTCCATGCATGAAAACACTTCATCTTTCCTCATACAATAAAAAAAATCACCTTAACAACCTAAACCCTAATCCACCTGCTCTTTACTTAGCTTAGATTGTTAACGTTACTTCTATTTGAAAAGCAGGAGAGGATTGTATGGTTATTACGTCTTTCAGTTGTGTTACGGGTATTGATCGGTGTGCCACATTTAAAAAGGAGAGTGGGAACTCGCTTATTGATCAGGCAGTCTGAGGTCACCCCGCTTCTGCCGGCGCAACTAGTTGGCCCCTGTAGCCTCACCACCGCCTGGCGGTGAGAAACAGGCGTCGTGGGAGTATATTCATTTCTTCGTTATTGTGAATCACCTGGGATTAGATATTTCGATCAAAGATATGGATTACATTTTAGTTTACAACAGCGTGTCTAAATGTCAGCCTTCATAGCCCGGTAACTGATCTACTAGGTTTATATGGAGTCAAAATGTTCATGTCTGTTTCAAAACGAGTCGACCCGATATTCCCCAGCCTTCATCATTTCCTTCCCCATTTCCCCCCTCACTTTATTTCATCCCTGCAAACAAAGAAATCAATTACAGCTCACTTTTCCTAAGAATTTAAAAATATTTAAATATTTAAGTCTTAAATCTCCTCTATTTCTAAGGATTCTCCTGACCATCATTTTGATCAACTTAATCTTAAAAATATTATAGATAATGGGACCTGATCCAATTAGCTGAAATGTGCTGAATGGATTATTTTTATGGGCTCATATCCACCAAAAAAATATTTATTTAGGCTTGTATGACGGACTACGAAGTTGTAGAAGACGCCTTTAAATCCGCATCAATAAAGTTGATAATTTTCGTCTACAACAACTAAGGCACAAAATGACAAGCACTCTGGTCTTTAAAAAACTTTTTTTTAGCTGACTGTACCACATGAAAGGTCTTATATTAAACTTTTGAAATAACAAAGGTATAGCGAGGAACACAATAAAAAACAACTGAAAAGTGAGGTAAAAAGACAAAAACTGTAAGGGTCCGAAATGGTAATTGGCCAACTCAATCCTTTGCAACTTTTACTTTTCATATGTGCCTGAATCAACTAAAAAAGAATGAAATGACAAGAAGGTAAAAAGACCATTGCTTTTTTTCTCTCTGCGAAAGCTGCCCTGCAGAGGAGCTGTCTGTGGTGCTGGATTTTAGCTTATGTGCGGCTCTTTCAAACAACCCGTGTGCTGTTTAAAATAAGGTTGTAATGTCATGTCTCTGTTGTTTGAAAATGTAGAATGTGAAAGATGGATGTAGTGAAATGACTGCCTCACCGGCCAGCCGCAGAGCGGACATCCGCTGAAACTCAGGCTCCTGCAGCCACTTCCACATCCTCCTGAACGTCTCCCGGCCTGACTTGAGTTTACTCCAGGGCTTGGGGTTCCGCAGCAGGTCCGACAGGGTGCCTTGCGACCGGCTCAAGATCCGTTGGGCAAAAATAGCCTGCGGAATAGAGTAGCGCTTCAACTCGGCCGTTATCCTTTGAGCCACCTCCTTCGTGTTGATTTCCTCTGCCTGGATCCCCGACCCCGACGCTCCCTGACTGGCTACATGACCGTGCCTCTCCCGATCCATCATCACCGCACCGTTTGCCTGGGAGTGAAGGTGGCTGTGCGGATGGTGGTGCATGCCGTTTAGGTTGGAGATTAAGCCGTGGCCATGCCCCCCTAAACTCCTGGCTAAGTGCTCCTGGTCGCTTCGAGACAGCATGGAGGCGTGAGACTCGAACCCTGACACCGGCGAGAGCATCTTGGTTTCGGTGGAAAGGTGCGTGCTGGGACCGTAGGCGGATAGCGACTGTTGGGAGTTGTGCAGAGATCCAAGCCCGCCGGACAACGGCGACAGCGATCCATGACCCATGCTGGCAACAGACATCTCTTTGGGGTAGTGACTGTATAAGTTGCCCATGGAGGCCAGTCCTCGGTGGTCCTCCCTCATCAGCGTAAAGCTGCCGCTGACGTTCCCGGCGGACAGTCGTTGGTGGGCGGCAGGGTGGTGGTGCGAATGCGGGTGGTGAAACTTATCCGCCACAGTGGATATCGGAGGTAGATGCTGCAGAGGGGTCAGCGTGGTGTAAGTGTTACTAAGGCTCATCCCGGTCTCACACATGCTGATGGATGAATGGAGGTGTCCCGACAAGGCGGATGGGTCCGTCCGGTAATCCCCGCCGGACCCTTCCAGAAGTGAGGCCATGCCGGATACCATGGCCGGTCTCCCACCTGGAGCGTGCGAGACCAGGTTCCGGGGTGTGGAGCTTGGAGACGGAGACGGTCGAGCGTGCGGAGAGCTCATGAGGTCCCCCGGCTGGGAATGCGATGAGACGCTGTGTAAGTTGTCCATGGTGAGCTCCATGGCTGAAGGAGCGAATGTGCGCTTCTCCCACCCTCCCCTCGCTCTCTTTCTGTTCTTCTCACTCGCGTTCGCTCTTGCCTTCCCTTAACCCTCCCGGAGAAATGAAATTACCGATCCGTTTGAACACAAATCCATCGAAAAAAAATTCACCAATCGATTTGAGCCTTTATGAGAGAGGTTTGGTGGTTCACAGAACCGGCAGGCTGTGTGCTCAAACATGTGCTTTGGAGCTTTCTTGGTCTGGATCTCATCTGTGGTCCGACAGCGTAAGCACTTGTGTTTCAGAGGGAAGGGTGCGCGCCTCCGTGTGTTTTTAACGCAGCACGGGCACGAGCAGAAGTTCCTAACGAACTGACTCACGGCGCTGTCAATTCTGGCAAACAATAAAATATTTATTTAGAGTTCTCAGCACGAGAAAGAGCTCCCAGTCTAATATTAATTATAAGATAATTTTAAAATTACTTTTGTCAAGTATATGTTTTTGCCCACAAACACAACCTCCTCCATAACCATTTTCCACCGACTTTTTATTTTATTTTATTTTATTTCCTATATATAAAATTTCTATTCGAATTCCTATCAGAATCACTTTGTTTTCCCACGGACTGTATGGTTTTGCATTTATGCGCTCAGTGATAAACCTGATCGAAGTATTGACTGACAGAGATTAATGAAGGGGCGCGGGAGGGGGAGGGAGGGGGCGATGGAGGTCACAAAGTTAGGATCCCCTACTCTACTATAAGGACCAATGAAAGAGTACCAACTATGTAAAAGTTTTTACAAATCAGAGCGGAATTTAATTTCCCTGAAAATAATTGCGTAGCCATCTCTAGAATATAATTCCTCCATATTTTTGGTTTGTAGATTATTTAAAATAAAGAATAATATCAAAACAAAAGGAACAAAAACAAATATTTTGCTCTACTGTCGAGTCTGGCCCGAAATTTTAATTCCTGCAAATATGAATATAGCTATAAAAGTAACAGAAACAACAATTAGATGGCCGAGTTGTTAGATTTACAGGCAAACAGCAAAGAGTTCAATGATTCATGAAAATCCGCCTTTTTCATCCACAGCCCGTTTATTCTTAATGTTGATTGTGTTTGGTGAGCGCGTCATTTACTGGCCCATCTTAAACGAAAAGAATAAAAAAAAAAAAACTCAAAAGCCATTAAACCTCTTTTAATATATTTTTTAATTGCTTCTAATATTGCTCTCTTGTGCAATATTTCGGAGTAATAAACTGCCAGTCGAAAACGAATAGGCTATCTAAGATGTGAAGGGGGAAAATACGAGTTTCTCATAAAATTTTCACGTTAGTTTATAGATTAAGTGTACATTTGCTTTTTTTATCTATTTATTTATTTTTTTAAAGGCCATTGAACAGTGTCAGATTTTATTTATTCCGTTGCACAAATCTAGGCGGCCTTTTTAGAAATGCAGTTAAAAAAATTAATAGCTTTAATAAAGATTTATACCCGCCTTGAGAATTACTAATTAATCAAATCCCAAACTTTGGTTATTTTATCGAAACGACTATTTTATTTATTCAGTCCAGCAGAGAAAAGATTATTGTTCGGCCTATAAATGACAAGAATGTCTATTCAAAACATTTGTTTCCGGTTATCATAAAGCTGGAAGCTGTTTCCCCTCAAAGTTCAGCTATTGATCAGAATCATTCAATATATTGATCCTCGATCAGCCCGCAGTTTCCTAAACAAAGAGGCATTTTGCTGTTGGATTGTTTCAGCCGTTAGGTTTTGACCTGTATGGATGTTGGACACCAGGAATATTCTGGAAAAATAAATGTTAGCTGCGTTTTTCTGTTTTCTGCAGAGCAGAAGGCCGTTAAAGGCTTCACTCCCTGCTGATCCCGTTAAAGGTGATAATAATATCTCTGCAGGCCTTAAATTCTTAAATAGAATTTTTTTAACTGTTGCAATTTTAAGCACAAACACGCACGAAAAAAAAAAACAGAAATGAGGTATAAAGACTTACAGTTTCATCTGCACCTTTATAACATATTCTATTTAATTTTGGAAAGTAGGCCTTCCTGTTATTATCACAATTTTTTAATTATATATTATAATTATCACACATTTTTAATGCCAGATTTAAACTGTAGGTGCTGGCAATTAGTTTTGTTTTTAGAAGTTTGTTGTGTCAGCTGCTTCGGGCCTGCATTATGTGACCATAGAGCCCCACAAAAATACACAGCAATTTTGTTTCTGTGGTAATAATTGACATTATTGGAAAATATAACCTAAGAATTGTTGCACTCACTGTTTGCTAGGTTTGCTCTAAATGATGCATACATCATTATGTCCATGTTACTAAAATTAGAGTATTAGTCTAATTGGTGTTTTTCCCCTCACTGTAATTTTTGTAATTGAAGGGCTGCAATAGAAAAGATATTTAACTCTCACTGTTAAAGAAGACAACTAGGGAAAGGAAATCTTTTACACAGTTAAGAAACTTTGGAAATTAAATGAAAATTTAGAAAGCTAAAAAAAAAAAAAAAAAAAAGATAAGATGCTGATTAGAATAAGAAATGTTCTGTTTATGTTTCGTTTTTAACAAAACTGTTTAAATAATTTTACTTATTTTCTTAAATGAAAATCTACCTTCATGTGGTAACAAAAACATGTTTATTAGAAACTGTTATGATTTGCATTAGTTTGACTTTGACGTTTAAAATTATTTTAGAGAACCAAAGAAGAATCATTGCTTTAACATTTTATGTTAAGATTTGAATGATTTATTTATTTTGGGTTCATTGATCTCGGTTGTAATTTGTGTTGCTTGTATTTCTAAATACTTTAAAAAATATCTAAATTGGTACAGTTTGTACCTCCATGTTCTGCTCAGAACAAAATCAGTAAGAAATCATTGTGTCACAAAAGTCTTAACATTTGATATTTTTCTAAACATTTTAGGTACTCAACATATATCTTTAAAATTCAGCAAATATATAATGTTTATAATAAAAAAAATATATATATGAGTATGTTAGCAGCTATTGCCATATTAAGTGGATATATGGGTCACTGTTTTTAATTTTTTTTTAGAATTACTCCTTTTGCTTTTAGTGCAAAGTCGAGGCTCCTACTGTACATGTTGTAACAATGTCAGCTTGCTGTTTACCAAATTTCTGTATTGACTCTCTATTAACGGAAAAATGTTTAATATGTTTTATGACAGTATTATCTTTGTTGTCTGCCTACTTTTGGAAGCATGCTTAATTTGCAATAGTGGAAGTTTAAGCTGGTTTTATCTGATATGAATTCAGCTACAACTAGAAAATCATAGCAGCAAAATGAAACAAATAAAATGATAAAAACAATAATTGCCTATATGTACATCTTTTATATCACTAAAAGCTATATCTGCTATGTATACTTTCATAAAGCGTATCCATCTGTTCTTGGTCATAATTTAAATGATTTTTTTCTCTAAACCTTTTTTCCTCTGCTAAAAAACACAAAAGAAAATTTGTTGTTTTTATTACAACTGAGTTTGCACTATATCTAACTGAATTTTATTTTATTTTTTGTAAATTTGAGAGCAGTTTAAATCACAGTCGGCACGCCATTCTCATTACTCATATGTCTTCATCAATGCAAAATGCAGAGAAGTATAACTTCTCCAGCATCCATATCCTCCTAGGCTCTGGTTGCTAAGTAACAGAAAGGGAGATGTATTGAGACCGAATAGTCAATCAATTTTCCTTTGAGGTGTTTGGATGTGTGTGTGTGCATTCGTTTGTCCAAGTATTGCACATGCAGCCGTGTTGTTTGCACAGTTAGGTGTTGAGGAGAACACTTAGAGACTAAATTCAAAACAAAAATATGGCTGAGGGCTGCATAGCCAGTCATTGATCACTTATATTGTTTGATCTTTCACAGATATATTTTCAAAAGGAGGTAAAGTTTATTTAGAATAAAGCCACATACTATTAAGCAACACAACCACTGATAAACATCATTCTAACAAAAGTCAAAATGAATTGAGCTACAGTTGTCTGCCTCTCGCAGCTTAAAAAGAAAATCAGACATAACAAGTAGATTTGCACTTTTGTAGAACGTAAATGTTAAGGTTAATTTTGTTTTCCCTGTGAAATTTATGATGCCATTTTTAAAAAAGTATTTAAAAGACATTGTCTTTAGAGTCTTTTGTTTAAATTAGGGTTACTTTATCTTTTCCTACTGCATTTCTCCATATTTAATCTAAGTTAATTATAAAATATAACAACATTGAAAAATTAACGTACTATAAAGAAACAACTGAAAACAAAAACATTTCTTTACAGTAAAAATAACAATTTCTGATCAAGAGTTAATTATAACATCTACATTGATTCTTACTCAAATAGTTAGTGTATCCCTTTGCTGCTGCATGCGATTAGAAAAAGCTTCTCAACACTTCAAAAAAAGTTTGTCCTATTTAACCTCTCCGTCTTTTAAAGTGAAATAGAAAACCAAAGTGAGACTGAAAGATCTATTTGAGGGTTTCACAAAGAAAAATATATGAAAACATCATCAAAATGCCCATGAAAGAAGCAGTCTTCGAAAGCCGTCATTTGCCATGAGGGACCTATTGAATGCTGTCTGCCATTGTAAAGGTGCAAGCATTTATCGGGTGAAGGTGACGTGGGGTGTAGGAGTTTGCCCTGAAATGGAAGGATTGAAGGTTCAAGCCCTTGCTCTGGCTTCCGGTGTCGTTGTATCCTTGGGCAAGACACTTCACCTGCATTGTCTACTGATGGTGGTCACAGGGCAGCTGTGGCTGCAGTGTAGCTTGCCACCGTGAGTGTGTGCATAAATGGGTGAATGACTGAATGTAGTGTAAAGTGCTTTGGTCAAGTCTCCTGACTTAAAAAGTGATATATAAGTACAGATCATTTACCATTTCTAAAAAGAAAGAGACTGCAGAAGTTTCACCTTTTTTGGAGAGGTGCGAAACAAGGAAACCTTCAGTCTCTAAGAATAACATGAGGTCCAGTATGCAGACAGACAGACAAACAGACAGACAGACAGACAGACAGACAGACAGACAGACAGACAGACAGACAGACAGACAGGAAGGAAGGAAGGAAGGAAGGAAGGAAGGAAGGAAGGAAGGAAGGAAGGAAGGAAGGAAGGAAGGAAGGAAGGAAGGAAGGAAGGAAGGAAGGAAGGAAGGAAGGAAGGAAGGAAGGAAGGAAGGAAGGAAGGAAGGAATAATTTGGATTCCGGTACCTCTTTAGCATAGACCAAAACCAGGGAAGGAACCCAAAACTATATTTCAAATGGACAAGTCATTTTTAGGGAGTTCTTTGCTGCGCCATGAACTTTAACATGTGTCAGAGGGTGCATGATAAAAATGTAAGACCATATGGAAAACACTGAATGCTTTAGCAGAACCAGAACCACCTACAGGAGAATGATCCAAATATATTGCTAAAGCCACCATGAACTGGTAATTTAGAAGTTCTGAATATGTAAAAATAATCAAATCCCGTGCTTGTTGCAGTGAAATGCCATTTAAAATTAGGAGTGCAGCTAGTTTTCTCCGACTGATGTCAAACCTGGCAGACGGCTGAAAAATACATCTCACCTCCTTCCTCAGCTTCACAATTTTTATTGCTGCAAAAGACATGGCAACAAAAAGTTAACATTGAACTGAGTATTAAAAAAGGTGTTTTAAAAATGTCATGGATTGATCACACTTGGTGAAATAAACCAAAAAATGTATTCAGGTTTTATGAAAATAATCAGAATTGAGGAACTCTACAGAAGTTTTTTAACTATTTCAGATTTTGCCATTTTTACAAGTATTAATTGCATTTTATTAGGACTTTATATAATAAATTGACACAAGATTGCATGTAATTGTGGCACAAGGTGAAAGATACCAGCTTAATGGTGTTTGCATTCTTTTTTAGGTCTACAAATTATGACTTGCATCTGTTTTTTTATCCTCTTTAATAACCCTGAGTAAAACAGTCATCATTTGTTTGTGGCATGTTTCTCACAGTATAATATAATGTAGCGAGATTCCACCTTTGTTTGTTGATTTAGGTTTTGCTATGAACAAATATGATAACTTAATTGCTAAAATAATTTTTTCATAATGTGTTCTTGGGGGTTGGGGGTATGAAAATCTTCTTTTGCCACCTTATACATGCCTTTCATACACAAGTCTCCTTAACCAGGAGGAAGAAAGATCGACTAGATTCATATTTTCTATTGATTTCTCCCCAAACAATGACAGACAGGGAGAAATGGAACCTGGAAGTGGAATGAGGGGGGAAAGAAATGAGAAATAGATAAAGAACTTGCCACCTTCCTGATTTTTCTTGCTTTATCTTCCACTCACATATAAATCTAGCAATTATAGTCCACTACAGGAGGAGATATGAGGATGTGCATTTAATGTTTGGAGTCATCCAATATGCTTGTTTGTTTTTTTACTCACGGAGGAATGCATTAATGAGGCTGGCTATGAGATTTACAAATCTTGGGTATAAAGTTCTGTTTTTTTAGGGTAAATAAGTGTGACCACAAAGCAACAGAAGCAAGAGGCACAAGCAAAGAGCAACAGGAAAGGAAGATGAGGACAGAAGGGAAGGAGAGGGAACGAGAGCTGGGCTGGTGTTAAGGTGATTAGTCTGGTGGGTTGGCGATAGAGAGAGTTGATCAATAACCTATCGATTGCCCATTGCAAGTGTCAGGGGGGTAGTGGGAAAGAGAGGGACGGTGAGAGAGAGGATTGGGAGGGAGTCGGTCTTGGCTTGACTTTTAAAAATCCTTTACACCGCAGATGACAAATAACCCATTAGACTGCAGGAGAGCTGAAAAATGTGGAATCCCTGCATGAGGAAACATACAAACCCGCACCCACTCACTGGAATACATACATATATATATATATAAATATATATATATATATATATATATATATATATATATATATATATATATATATATATATATATATATATATATATATATATATATATATATATATATATATATATATATATATATATATATATATATAAATATATATATATATATATATATATATATAAATATATATAAATATATATATATGTGTGTGTGTGTGTGTGTGTGTGTGTGTGTGTGTGTGTGTGTGTTCATATAAATATGAACACACACACACACACTCTCAGTGAGAGTGAACACACTCTCCTGAGTTAATATGTTCAATTTTTCAGCCCCGGCTATACTGGAAAGAAAAATCATTCCTGCAAGTAGTGTGGAAGAACTATCGAGCTCAGTGCAGAGAAGTTACTTAGCAGACCATTACTTCAAAGTATTCCTGTAGGCTGAATATTCACCGGAGCAGGCCTCACTCGATACCCACCCCGAATCCTTTTACAATGTTCTGCAATAAGTCTTTTAGAAACAGATGACAAATCTGAGCGTAAAGCAGACAAGAATCATGCTGAGTTACACTTTTAAAGTGAGTTTTAAGCCTTGGGGACCAAATCAACATCAGGGCCATCAGAGCGTGCTCATTGCAGGTCTGGTTAAAATATTGAGAAATGCTGTAAAAGCTTCACCCAGTCTACCCTAAACCTAAAAGTTACATTAGTCTGAACAATTAACAAAGAAAAGAGTCCAGGTAGTAAGGCAGAGAAATATAAAACAGTTGATTGACAGTCTTAATTGATATTTGTGTCCATGTGCCTCAGTAACCATGCAAGAGGTTGAAATCTGCAAAGATTTGTACGCATTCAGTGTCAAATAGTCAAAGGTGAAAGTTCACTCATTCAAAAAGAAGTACAAAATCCAAAATGCTTTTTCACTACATTTGGAAAGCTCAGGGTTCCCATGATGGATGCAGTGGTTGATGTAGCTAGGTGCGTCATAAAAGCCACACCTTCATGCTGCCTGAATTTTTCCACATCGGTCAGATACAGTCATAAACTTTAATGGGATTAATCAGTCAGACCAACACTATTTTTATTTTTTATTTTTTTGTATAATAAGTTGTTTCCACATATTCAAAAGTTTTGGAGTCCTCACCAGATTTGGACATATTCCTATCATTTCTTGCAAAATACATGACTAAAAGTCTGATAGATTGATCGTAGGGATTCTGTGAATATTAGCTTTAAGTTCTTCCTTATTCTGAAATGGATTTTGACTTGGCAATTCTACCACACAAATGGGCTTTGATATAAACTGTCATAGCCTATATACACTCTGCTATGGCTATGACAGCATAGTAGCTTTTACTGCCAGCAGTTAGAGATTTAAGGTTGAAACATATTATGTCATACCTACATGCCTGTACAAGCCCACCAAAACCTTCACTTTTGTGACCTCCTTGGGGTTTTATTTGAGAGATCATGATGCTCGTGATGCTATAAAAGAGCTGCTAAGCTGACATCTACTTATCCAACAGATCTGAGGAGTCCCTTGTTAGGTGAGTTTATACAGTTCAGCACTTTGTGCAGAATGAGACTTCAGCTGTGCAGCTGCTGAAAGATTTTGAGAGACAGGGACTCAGGACAACATTTCCAGATGTTTATGTTATGCTATGACTGATTAATGGTGCTTTAAGGCTCTCTACACTGTTTTTCTTAGTCTTTGAACATTAAATCATGAGTGGACCTGGTTCTTTAAGATTATAAACACCAGTTTGCACAGTCAAAGACCAGATAAAAGCCAGTGTAAGATGTGTTTGCCAATTGACGGCAATCAGAGTTAAATATGTACTTCCGGGTGTGTAGGCGGCGCAGTGCTTAACACACACGGCCCATGGACAGAGGCCTTAGTCCTCGACCCGGCCGACCTGTAGTCCTTTGACGCATGTCTCTCCCCCACTCTCATACCCCTTTTCCTGTCAGCCTACTGTCGAAAAAAATGAGCCACTAGTGCCGTAAAAGCTCTATATATATCTATATATAGATATATATAGATACACTATATTGCCAAAAGTATTTGCTCACCCATCCAAATTATTGGAATCAGGTGTTCCAATCACTTCCATGGCCACAGGTGTATAAATTCAAGCACCTAGGCATGCAGACTGTTTTTACAAACATTTGTGAAAGAATGGGTCGCTCTCAGGAGCTCAGTGAATTCCAGCGTGGAACTGTGATAGGATGCCACCTGTGCAACAAATCCAGTCGTGAAATTTCCTCGCTCCTAAATATTCCACAGTCAACTGTCAGCTGTATTATAAGAAAATGGAAGTGTTTGGGAACGACAGCAACTCAGCCACGAAGTGGTAGGCCACGTAAACTGACGGAGCGGGGTCAGCGGATGCTGACGCGCATAGTGCGAAGAGGTCGCCAACTTTCTGCAGAGTCAATCACTACAGACCTCCAAACTTCATGTGGCCTTCAGATTAGCTCAAGAACAGTGCGCAGAGAGCTTCATGGAATGGGTTTCCATGGTCGAGCAGCTGCATCCAAGCCATACATCACCAAGTGCAATGCAAAGCGTCGGATGCGGTGGTGTAAAGCACGCCGCCACTGGACTCTAGAGCAGTGGAGACGCGTTCTCTGGAGTGACGAATCGCGCTTCTCCATCTGGCAATCTGATGGACGGGTCTGGGTTTGGCGGTTGCCAGGAGAACGGTACTTGTCTGACTGCATTGTGCCAAGTGTAAAGTTTGGTGGAGGGGGGATTATGGTGTGGGGTTGTTTTTCAGGAGCTGGGCTTGGCCCCTTAGTTCCAGTGAAAGGAACTCTGAATGCTTCAGCATACCAAGACATTTTGGACAATTCCATGCTCCCAACTTTGTGGGAACAGTTTGGAGCTGGCCCCTTCCTCTTCCAACATGACCGTGCACCAGTGCACAAAGCAAGGTCCATAAAGACATGGATGACAGAGTCTGGTGTGGATGAACTTGACTGGCCTGCACAGAGTCCTGACCTCAACCCGATAGAACACCTTTGGGATGAATTAGAGCGGAGACTGAGAGCCAGGCCTTCTCGCCCAACATCAGTGTGCGACCTCACAAATGCGCTTCTGGAAGAATGGTCAAAAATTCCCATAAACACACTCCTAAACCTTGTGGACAGCCTTCCCAGAAGAGTTGAAGCTGTTCTAGCTGCAAAGGGTGGACCGACGTCATATTGAACCCTATGGATTAGGAACGGGATGTCACTTAAGCTCATATGTGAGTCAAGGCAGGTGAGCAAATACTTTTGGCAATATAGTGTATATATATATTTATTACATTATATATAGATAGAAGAAGACATAGTAGTGCATTTGTAATTCTATGAGTATTTGGAGAATAGTACATCAAAATACAATTGATTACAATTGGAATTTGAATTATGTAGTATATTTAGTGTATACACAGTAACTTAATATGTGTTTTGCCAGTGATGGTGGGGCCCTTGAATAATGTTACCCAGGGTAAACCTTAGGGGTTATCAGGCCCTGGCCCTGCTGGTAGGTAAAACTTTTCCCCAGGCTCTAGTCTTCTGTTGCATCTAAGAGTATCTTTTTTCAGCAGCTTCATCTATTCTTCCCATCAAATCCCAACCACTATCGCTGTAAATGAAAGCAAGAAACTAAGTATATATACCTTTTTACTTTACTTAACTAGTCTTCCTCAGTATCTGCACTTAAGTATTTATTTTTCTAAGGACTTTTTACTTTTACTCACTGTATCTGAATACAAATGTCTGTACTTTCCAATCTTTACCTGCTCCAAACTGGTTCATTACTTCTATAGATATTTATGATGACAGGACAAAACGCCTGCAACAAAAAAAGATGGAAAATGAATGGTGCAAAGAGAATCTGTCCGGTTGGAGCCCAGCTTGTTTATAGACAAACACTGACAGGGACACGGATTAAGACAGGGGTCTGGTAAACATTGCAGATGATGGATCAGATTCTGAGATGTAAGAAATTCCCTTTGTTAGATTTTAAGTGTTCATGTTTTTTTTTTTATTAACTTTATTTAGTTTTTTTATTTCATTGTTTTTTTTGCAACTTTAATGCTACAGTATGAATAGCACAGCTCTAAAAAAATATATTCAGACTTCAGTTCAATCTACATTCTGTCTGAATTCTTAACTGTGGAAAAAACTAAACAGTCAGTACTTTTTATGTTCTATCAACACTGTGAGTAAAAGAGAAACAAATAAGCTAAATTCCGATAGAACTATTTTCAAAAATGAAAAATAGTTTATTAAGTTATTTTAAATAATTTAAGGAAAAAAACTCATTTGAATTTTGTACTTATGTACAATATAAACCTATACTTTCTACTTGTACTTAAGTAAAGGGTTTAAATCTTTCTTATAGAGGTTTTTGTACTTTCAGTCAAGATTATTAGTTCTTCTGACACCTCAAAATTAAAGTATCCCTAATACATGATCCTACATAACCAAACTGCACAGGATGATGTATTCATGTTGTTTTAGCCTACTTGTAAAGGGCTTTGAATGTAGGCTAATAGGTTTATGTCACTATAGTGTATTTTCCAACATGTTCAATGTGTCCCCTAAATGACTTGTCCCAAACTTTAAACAGGATCCCTCATTATTTCTAATAGTTTTCTTGTCCTCAAATTCTCCCAGGTGTAAAGAATAACAAAATACTTCAGATTAATGTTTGCACTGGCAACCTGTTCAGGGTGTAGGCCTACCGCCTATCACCAAATGACCACTACAGATAAGCAACCTGCAAAGGTAAGTTGGTATAGTCAACAGAAAGATGCATGTATTCTTCTCCCTCAGGCTCACCAAGCACTAGCTGTTGGTCTGTCTCTTAAAATCCCAATAAAATACCGTCACATTATAATGAATTTTGCAATTGTTATTTATTAAACATTTAAAATGTCTGTCGGTCTGAATACTTTTGCAAGGCACAGTATGCGGTGTGTGTCATTAATCAGCTTTTCACAGTTTCTCTTCACTGAGGCTCCTGTGTTAGATAGAAGACCAAGATGGATTCTCCTCGTACTGTGGCGCAGTATTCTAACAGCCATTATCGTTACGGATCCTGCTAAGTGCAAGGCTCATTTGAACAAATGGAAACACTCTTAGAGATCTAAGGGAAGATGTTTAAAAGAATGATGAGGAAAAACTAAACCTTTTCCATCCTCTCATCACGCTTCCATTTCCACTTTTTATTTTATTTCCATGCTCTTCCATCCTGCCTTTCTCCTTCTAGTGTCCTTGTGCCACTTTGCTTTATCAGACGGCCCTTCCCCCAGACAGTTCTCTCAAATTAATGTAGAGATATTGACAAGTGATTGGCTGGGGAGGAATAGATCATCAGGAAGATGAAGACTGGAAAAAGAGTGAGGCCTAGCCAAACTACTCTAGCTCAATCAGTTTTCTCATTATAGCCCCTCAGCCTTCCTTTTTATATCAAAACTATCCTCACTGAGTGATCCAAAATGTATTCCTCCTAAAAAAAACTTTGTGCTTGTTTTAGATGAAAAAAAAAGGTAATATGTAATGTATAAAGGTTTAAAGACACAAATGCACCTTTGGAAATGTACGAGGCACATTAATACCCCAAATAGCAGCGTTTGCGCCACACAATAGTCTGTGCAAACAGAATAAAGAGACGCAAACAATGTGCAAAGGGCCAGTTGGTCAATATGCCGATAAAACAGATGAGGGTATGGAAAGGGCAAATAATAGCCAATCACTGAAGTGCTTTTACTGTCCTCTAGCGAGTACTGACCCCATCTGAGGGCCCTTAGGCCAAAGGTCACCTCTCGAGAGGTCAGAGAACATATCCACACACTGACCAGGGAGGTATTGCCATGGCAACAGTGCTGACCAAAGAATAAGATGGCCAGGATGAGATGATTCATGACTGCAGCTATGGCAGTAATGTGATACTACGTACCTTTCTCCAGGTTCATCCTCAGATTGCAGAATTATTCTGACATGTTTACTTCTTTTCTTACCAGTATTTTCTGCTATACGTCTATTTTTCTATCATTAATGAAAACAGTACTTTAATCTCTTCTATTTCTAAGCACACATTGGTTATTCCATTAATTTACTTTATTTAATGTAAACCATGCACCCTCTGTAGTCTCTTTTTTTGTTACTGTTCTTATTTAAAGATAATTTTACCCTCTATCAATGTGTTGGTAATTAAAAAAAAATCAAAGGTTAGTAATACACATTTATCATAAATTTATTAAATTGATAAGTGAAACATTTTTAAACCAATAAGGCATTTTTTATTTGATTTTATAAATAAAAAATTTACCTCCATTTAGTTTTGGTTGTTATTAATTTATGTATAAATTTATTTTATTTTACCTTGAAATTATAAATTATAAAGTTAGAAAATAAAAACAATTTGGATTCTTTAATATATTTGAAAATATGTGGGTTAAAGTAATCCTTACTCTTATAAATATAATAGAATACAATACAATAATGAGTTAACAAGTGAACAAACGTTTCAGCGACTGTCCTGTTTTAGTGATTTGACTGAATTTATGTTTTTTTTTTGTCCTCTATTTAAACTGCATGTCTTTTATCTGGCAGCAAAATAATTTTTTTTTCTGTAAATTTAGCTCAATATTTATCAGATCTGTAGTTACCACACCTTTATATGTGTTGGATTTATTTAATGAGGTACTTTTTTCACTTTCACTTCAGAAATTAGGGGTTTTTCTTTCTCTCCAACTATCATACCAAAGATTTCAGATATTTTTTTTCTTTTGTCAGAAAACTAACACAATCATTTGCCCTCCTTCCTACATCTATAACAATGCATGTCAGATTCAGTCTTTTTTTTCAAACTTCCCCTGCATTTCTCATTGATCTTAAGTTAGGCCTGTGATGGACTGGTGACCTGTCCCCAGTCCATCACGCCTGCCTACCCTGCCTGCCTCCAGCCTTAAGCAGGATAAATCGGGTACAGTAAAAGGATGGATGCTGCAAAACCAGACCCATCAGATGAGATAATCACTTTTTACTGCTGCTCAAGCTTTTTTAAAGCACTTTGACGTATCTTCTGAATAGTGCAACATCATATGTAAAAGTCCTTATGAGTAAAAATCTTTTCTTTATATTAACAGTGAAACTAAAGGATTGCTCTTGATTGTCGGCTACAGCTCTGCTGTGTTTTGCAGCAGAAATCAGTTCAATTTATTTATACAGTCTAAATTTAAAACACCTGAAATCTCATTACACTTTAAGACAATTCTCTCACGTTATACAGATAGATTGCCTAGAAGGTGTTTCTATCGAAGGAAACCCAGCAGATTGCAGAATCATTGACTAACAGAATTCATTCCTCGCCCGCCTCAACCAAACGGGGATTTAAGAAGTACGTCTGCAGTATGTTTAGAAATACAAATGCAGTATATCACTATAAATGTAAAAGAAAATGTATATTTTGGTGAAAAATAAAATACATTGCTTTAAATTTAGTATTGGATTTTAGGTTTTTTGGGTTTGGGATTATTCTTCTAAAGCTTCACATTTTATTATTTGCTTTTAACAGAGTTTTTTACCTGCTTATAGAATGTATGTAAAGTGTCCAGGTAATGAGATGATATCTGAAATGCTATGCTTTTTTCAATTCTGTACCGTTTTTATCTCCAAGGAGACCCCCTGTTTATTAGCTGAAACAACAAACTAGTAAGGGGTGAGTTTAAACCTTTTTGTTTTATTATTATTGTAAAGCAAGTCAAACTTTTCTATCTACTGAATAAAATTTTGACTTTAATTCTTATTATCAGTTATAATAACTAATTTATAATCAGTACAACCATCAATTCTTCTTTAGCATCGGTGTTAATGTAATAGAAGCTTCACTTAACAGTCTTTTTTAATTCTCAATTTACCATTTTAGTTATTATTTAGTCAACTAAACTAGGTTTGTGTTTTCTTCTTACCTGTTTTCCCTTTGACGTGTCAAAGCATGAAACTGTTAAACCAAACACACAGATTGGCTCTGCAGACACCAAAAGCAGGATGGTGCAGCACCTTCTACAGCTTTCCTCCACTTATTTGTTTTTTTTGTTCTTTTTTTTTTGCCTTTTATGTCTTCGATGTGTCATATGTGTAATAAGAATCTCAATTAAGGGGAAATTATTTATAATAACTAACCTGGCTCTACTGCATGTAAAATATCCAATCCTTCCTGCGAGTAAAGATAGACCAATACTATAAACCTTAGGTTTAATTTCTGAAAATAACTTGACCCTAAATAAGAAAGGGCTATATGGTTGTTCAAGCATGTAGCAAAACAGAATCGATTAATTTTAGTTTAATCTAAGAGAGATAAATAAATAAAAAATCATTCATGCTTTATCCATGCCTGATTAGAGTACAACTAATTATAAGTTTTCATAACCCATCAAAATGATGCAAACTGAATCAACTTAATACAGCAAAAAGAAGAGCTTTCTCTCATTTGAACCTCCTTTCATTGGCAACCAATTAGTTTTAGTATTGATTTTGAGATTTTATTGATGACCTTTACTGCCCATGCTAGCTTAAAACCAAAGCAAAGTGCAGATCGCCTTAAACCACATGCTTCTGGCCAGAATCAGAGATCCTCACTGTTCTGACAATAACACACAGAGTACCTAAAGGTATGTTTTTTCTACAAGCATAATTCATTTAAACAACAGCAAGGCAGGTTTCCATATTATTACAAAGTTATATGTATTATTTGAATGATTTGATTGATAAATATTTATTACTACTTATTATTATTGTTGTTGTTATTATTATTACAATCATATCAATATGATCATAATTTCTTCTTTATTTCTTTATACTTTTGGATCTGCTGAACCACTCAACCTCAAGTAAAAGAACTAAGGATTTAAGATTTTAAACGCTTTATTATACTTTTTGAAATTCAATTATTGATGGATATTTTATTTAAAGTTTTAACAGTAAATAACAATATTCATTATTAATTGTGACTTAATTAATATATGCCTTTCTGCTGTGCTGCAGAGGGAACTTCCTCAGACCAGTCTGATGCAGCCGCACACCCAATATAAAAAAAAAAGGAGCAAGAGTGCCACCTGCTGGTAGGAAAGCAGTGCAGCGGTGGCGAGCAGCCCAACAGGTTCAGATCGCTTTAAAACATAATCAGGATTTGGTCTTGTGCGTCTTATTCTTTTGGTATATAAATCAGATTTTATTTTACTGCAGAAAAAAAAAAGAATGATATAACAGTAGATCTAATAGTCTATTAATGGGATTTTACTGTTGTATCTCGGTTAGAATAAGAAATACAGTGTTTTATTTTGAGCATTCAGTTTTACTTTGCACAATTTTTTCTAGTTTTATTGATTTAAGTCCTATTTTGTTGCGTTTTCTGAATGTATTTGAGTTCTCGGGTTTTTATTTGTTGCCCTCTTGTGATAGTCTCCTTTTTCCAAGCTCCTTTCTAGACTCCTCTCTTCAAACCTGCTCATAATCAGCTCATTAGTCCAGTCATTGTTCAGTCTCCCATAAATACTCTCCTTGTGTAATTCCTCAGTGCTGATTTCTCGTCTTTTCCTGGCTCCTCATGTTTGATTCCCCTGATGTAGCCAAGGTTCTGTTTTTTTTCTGTTTTTTGTTTTATTTGATTTTTGCCTGCAAGTACTAAGTCATTTCATTAAATCTACAAAAGCTCACCTCTGCCTCCTCACCTCTGCATTTGGGTGCTCAAAAACCACAACCAAACTCTGACATAAAGTTTAATTGTGCTGTTTTACATGTGTTAAAGTTAAAGTAATGGCAAATATAAATGTTATATTTTGGATTGAGGGATCAAAAGTCTTTCTACCTTATTCTGTTCTGCAGGTTAATGACGTGGCTACAGCACTTGAAATATATCACAGTTTTCTTTGCTTCATTTGACGACTGTTGTTTACTAAACATACTGACAGTTCTGTTGACTCACCAAGAAGATATGCTTCTTCTGCCAGAGTAAATCCATGATGCGTTACACTTAAATTTCAAGATGGTCTTCACTTTGATCCTATTTTAAAATATTTAATCTTAAACAGTGTAACTCAGCAGATCCCACTGGAAATGTTTCTTAAACGGTACAGTGGTAGAGGTTTCATTGTTTTTCTTTAAAGGAACAGATGGAGCCTCTGGTCGTGAAGCTGGAGAATTAGCACTGCAAAGTCCTCCTGAGTGAAGGAACTTGTCTGTGTTAAACAAACCTCTGAGAAAAGACATCTTCAAAGAAAAAGTTATTTTGGATCATTTTTTCATGTTCCTACATCTCAGTCAGTACATTTGTGGGATGGGTGTGAGTTCAGATTTATTCACCGACAGAAATTTGGAGTCACATTTACTGGGGGGGAAAAAAAAGTTTTTTCACTCAGATATTATTTGTACATTTTAAAGTTGAATCAATTTGACAAACAAAATCAAATACATTTTAATACCAAATTTCTCTTTATCAATAAAAGATGTTCTTTTTATTTGCTAGTAACTTTTACTCAACTCATATTTTTATAAAATTCTAAAACTTCTTTAAAATGTAATGATTTTTCTTTGTTTTAGATTTTTGATTAATATTTAAGTAAATTTTACTCAACTAATCTCAACTTTATACTTTAGTCTTTTTTTTCTCATTTTATATATATATATATATATATATATATATATATATATATATATATATATATATATATATATATATATATATATAAAGTCCAGCAATCTATGGGCAAGAGGCAGGCTACACACTGGATCGGTCGCCAACTTGTCACAGGGCAACACAGATCCCAGACAATATCAGAACCGAGCTACAAGCTGCACCACCGTACAGCCAACAAGTTAAAAAAAAGACATTAAATTTCTGATCTAAACATGGTCAAGCAAGGAAAAAAGCACACAGTTTGCTCCTAATATCCAAATACATTTTACTTGCATCAGTTAAGTTGGGAACTTATTTCAATTGTTTCATTAATACTATTTGGCCAAATAAATTAAATGAATTTTGATGGTTATAGATTTACAAATAAATTCTAAGTAACACATTAAATAAAAGGGTGTCATCTACTCTTTCTGCTTTGTGTCTTGCTTCTTGTTCTTGGGTTTTGGAGCTCTGCCTCCAATGTTGTTTTAAACAACAAAATGTAACATTTCCAGTTTAGAAATGTTGGTGTGGTATTGGAAAATATCAAGGAATTTTAATTATTCTAAGTTATTTTGTGAAAAACATGTTTGCTGTCAAAGAATGTGTTATTTCTTATGGACGTATTTTTATGTTTCCATATGTGTGTACAGTTAAAAGCATTGGTACTTTCATTGCATTTAATAAAATATGAATTTTAGATTTATTTATAAAATCTGCATCCCATTGACAAATAATCTAACATTACACATGCATAGAGAGGAGAGAATGCATATTTTTGGTACTCATAATCTATCTGTTTTGTTAAGGTGTGCTTTTTTCTTTTTTTGTATATTTTTTTTTTTTTTTTAAACAGTGCCACAAACTTTAACATGTAAGAATTACACAATGCTCTTTTAACCAGGAGCAATCCAAAGACACAAACACAATTTCTCTAATCAGAAAAAATCTGTGACCAAAAGTTAGATAAAATATTTAACTTAACTTTAACTGTTTTATCTTAACAGCTTTGTTGTTTTTCAATATTACTATGTGGGTCTGTATGAGATTGACTTATTTTTTCCTTATATGCAGTCAATACAAAAATGTCAATGAAAAAAAGGCATTCAAGATAAAAACAACACAAAATAAAATTTAAATAGTCCTTTTGCAAAAAGCCTGTCATCCTTGCTTCTCATGTTAATTTTTTTTTATTGTTGAGGGCCTACAGTAACAAGGACATTCATAGAAAGGACAAACATAAAGATCTGTTTCTCAGGAGAATTTCTGGTACGGTTAGAAAAAAAAAGAAGTGAAGAGTGGGGCTCACCTGCCTGGCTGTGTGTTTCCTGGACGGGGCCGCCTTTTACAGCTGCTTTTTGTGTCTCTGCTTCTGTCTCCTTGAACCCCAGTCGGCCTCGGCAGATGGCCGCTCACACTGAGCCTGGTTCTGCTGGAGGTTTCTTTCTGTTAAAAGAGAGTTTTTCCTCTCCACTGTTGCTACAAGCATGCTTAGTGTGAGGGATTGCATTTGAGTCAATGAGTCGATGCAATCAACTGGCTTTCCTTAGATAGAAAACTTTGAATCAATTTGACTGTATGATCTGTTGAACTGTAAAGTGCTTTGAGATGCCATGTGTTGTGAATTGGTGCTATATAAATAAACTGAATTGAATTGAACTGAAGTATTTGTGAGCATAGGAATCAAATTGTTTATGGCTAATTGTCTATTGCCCAATTTAGACAAATCTCTTTTGAAGGCTCTGCACTGCATTTCATCAGCTGTATTTTAACGTCTACACAAGAAATCAAACCTTAAAGGATTTTCTAAAACAAAGGACTGTTATGTTTTGTGAAGTTAAATGGAGGAAAATGCAGGGCCTCTGGAGCAGCATAGTGAAAAGAAAGAAATAATATGTCCCAAACAGAAATACTCAAGCAGCAGCACAGGACAAAGAATTTAACACCAAATCCAGTAATGCACAATGAAAACCAAAGAGCATATATACTGATGGACAGGTGGAGAATGACATTGAATGCAGGTAAGTTAATAAGGAGCAACAAAATAACATAAACACATGAGCTTGAGATGTAAGAAAACTAATTTCTAACTTTCAAAACAAAACAATGGACTCCTTTGCAGTCTTATTTTTGAAAAATCGCCACTAATATGTTCATCAATCATAAATGTCATTTATAGACTACTGAATCCTTGAAGAGAATGTTTTACTAAGACTAACAGATTTTATCTTTAAGTAAAGCAGAGTTTTTCTTAAATATTAAAAAAATTAAGGCCTGATCTTCAAAGATTTAAATTATGAGCACTAAATTGTTTGTGTAAAATATTAAAGATGACCTTGCATGTGCAAGTAAAGACAGGTGCTAAAGGGGTATGGACCATCCAGGTGAGTGTTTTTTCATGTTCTGCAGACAGTAAAAAAGAAATAAAGTTCTAACCATTAAAGGTTGAGGTAGTAATGATACAAGTATAAAGAATAATGTTATTTTTAATTTATCTCATCTGTAACTTACTCAAACTGCAACAAATATTAGTGAAAAGGCCCTTAGTTTTACATTTGACAGTTTTTTATATTGGTTATTTATGCAGTGCTTTGTGGTGGTTTGGTTTGCTTTTGTTTATTAATAGATGTAGATACTCTGCAGACATCAGATAAAATGTACCACTCTTAGTTATAGTTAGGCTCAATTATGACTCTTACAATTTCTATAAATATATTTTGATAATAACCATCTTATGTAGCTCTGGCTGCATGTTTGGGGTGCTCTACTTTAAGATAAGAATAAAAAAACTCCAACTTTAGTCTTGATCACCTAGATGGGTTACATCTGTAAGTCCTGTACAGAGGACATTGTCTCCTTTTGATATTGTTTTGGTTCTTGGAAATATTTTTTTAGAAACTGAATAAATTCTCTCATCTGAGCTACAGATCTCTGCAACTGTCACACACACTAGTATAATTTATCACCTTGGGGTGCTGTCTTCAGGGGTGATGTACAATGAACATTGCCCAAATATACTTGCCTAGAAGTTTCTCCTACCCAATTTATGGAAATCTGTAACTGCTCCTAATTCACCATAACCCAATTCTGCTAGAAAATGTCTTGCCATCTTTCATTTATATGTCTTCAGTGCTAATTGCTTTTCATGAAGTTTTTTGCTAAATAATATTCTCAAAGAAAAATAAATCTACTGATTTGGTCAAAAAGAAGAGAAGTGCATGCGGTTATAAGACAAAATATTTTTGATCCACTCATTTTTCAGTCTCATTTCATTTTAGTTTAGGCTTATAAAGACTTTTTGACAATTTAAAGTCAAATGCTGTAATTTGAGAAAATGTAAAAATCTTCAGGTTGCATAAATACTTTTACAGAGTAGCGATATATATCATATGAGCATGCATCATTGTTATGAGTTATAAAAGTCCAGTAAACTTTTAGCTTAAATCTACTATTTAAACAAACTCAGGTGCAACCATTGCTCATTGTTTTAAAAAAAACTGCATGGTAAACAGGACATGGCTTCCAGTGTTTTGTCTGTTTTGCTCCTTTGCTGACTTAATGTACCCTCTCACCCCATCCACCAGGTCTTTGTTCTTTATACAAGAGTCATCGAGGTCATTTGTTTGTTGTTGTGTTATGTTTTTTTTTTTCAAAAGATATGTTAATTTTCAAATAAATATGTACCAGAAGAATTGACTTCATGTGCACTTTTGTTGTACACTTGTTGTACCAGCAGAGGGCAGCACCTGAGCCACATCATTAAGGTCTTCAGGTTTAACATGTAAAATGAGCAGACTCCTATTGCAGGATTTGTTATAAAAAATATGTTTGATCAGGTGTTTTGTCCAGCAAAGTAAATAAATGTTGCTCATCCAGGGGACAAAAATTAGAGTTTCAGCCTCTGAGAAATACAAACAAGTAACACTAATGTGCTGTGGCTATGTGTGAGCAGTGTTGATGGGAGGAAGAGAACTGCTGCAGAAAAACAGCTAAGTCTGCAGTCATTAGTATGCAAATATGCAAATGAGGGGTAATTAAGATTGGGCGTTTGTCAGTGGCTCTTTGATTGCTAATGAATTCCTGTCTGCAAGAAAAGGGGGAGGGGAGCAAAAAAATGAACAGAACAACATTGTGTTTTCCCCCTTTTTCTATAAAGGACTACAAAACAATACCATGACCACATGAGTTTGTTGTAATTGTTTGCATTTTATTATTTTAAAAAATAAACACTGAGATAATAAGAAGAAATCAGCCATTTAGGGAAAGTGCTCTGCTGAAAGTCTGAACATTTCAACACGTTCAGGGGAGTTTTTGCTCCAGACAATTAAGCATGCACATTATCACCAAGCATTCAGCATGGCAGGATAGAGCCACTGCAGGAAGCCGGTAAGATTTCTGCTCATTAACAGTGATGTAGCTGACCCCTGTTGTTCAGGTATCATAGTGGGGGATTTATATTGGTGGCATGATATGTGTGATGGTGGAGCGTTGTGTTTTCTATGTTTTTTTTTTATTATTTTTTATTAGATTTCTTATGAAACAGCTCTGAGTTCACACACAAGTAAACACTGATGCTTTTGTATGGGAAATGGTCCCTTGGCACCTTTACATCTTCGACTTTGTTGTGTGAGAGATGTGTACATAAAATAAGGACAAATTGAATGTGAGCGATGGGGTGAAGCAGCTGCTTCTATCAGAGTAGTGCTTAATGACTTCTTTACAATAGCCTCTTATTGCAAATATTCTTATCCTTTGAATGCACCCCATATTAACACAATAAAAACCCAAACCTTAATGACACTTTTACATTTTATGCTGCCATCATTAAGTTATTCATAATTTTTAACTAGGGAGGAGTTGAGACATTTTTTTAATCCCTTTCAACAACAACAACAAAAAAAATATCTGAAAAGTGGGGTGTGCTTTTCCAATCAATGCTATGCGTATAAATAAATAAAAATTGATTGTTCTGAACCTTCTTTCCTGGTCCTTAGAACCCCCTGTCCTACATGTTTCTGGTATTTTTTTCTGCTGCAACACACCCAAGTCATACAGTTGTCAAGGCTCATAACAGAGGACCCAGTATGTAAGGCAGACAGACAGATTTCTCAAAAAGCATTTATTTAAAAACAAGGGATTGGCAGTGGGTAGCTAGGCAGGATTAACCAGGATTAACCATGTTAATCTAGCGGAAGATGATTACCAACGTGTGAGTCACTAACCTGGTCTTAAAGTTAAGTCCGTGCCCAGAGGAAGAGGTTTATTCCAGTCGAATGGCTGCCAACCCGAAGCGGCGAACGCTGCCCAGAGAGTTCAAAGCTGAAGCATTGAAGACTGAAGAACTGGCAGGAGATCAGATCCAAGCAAACGAAGGAAGGCAGGACAATCAAAGCCAGAGCTGGTGTCGAAGAGGTTCACAGGAGTACGGGCCAGAAGATCAGATATCTGAACAGGGAAATCCAGGCCGGTGTCAGGAAATAGTTCCAGGGTCTTCAACAGGCAGAATCTAGCAGGAGACGGGTCACGCAAACAGATCAGGATGGGAACAGGCAGGCTCGGAGGCCCAAAGGCAGAACATGTCAGGATCAAGCAATCAGAAACGCTATGACTTGCTAGAAGACTGTCACAAAAGGCACGAAAAATGTAGTATTGATGACAGGAAGCAGGCAGGTTAAATAGAGACTGGAGCAGGTGACACAGATGAACATCATGAGAAACTGGCCAAAGCTAGCCAGGTGAATGAAATGAACAATCAAGCAGTCATCAGCACCAAGATCGTGACAATTGGTTCCGGTCTTCAGCAGCCATTACAGCCTACAAAGGCCTGCTAATCACCTTCTAATGAAAGTCATGCTTTTTTGCAGGAAACACTTAACCCCCCCCCACAAAAAAAAAAAAACAAAAAAAAAAAACACAAAACTCTTGATCTAAACTGTCTCCTGATTTCTTCCAGAAATGTATGTTTAGCTTCACCAATTCTCCCTTTTTCATTGTGCTAAATGAAAAAAAGTTTTCGTCAGGATGATGTTATTGCTATGATGCTTCACAGAGGGAATGTTGTCTTCGGGGGGAAGAACAGTGTTTGTTTCCTGCTTCATGTTATGTTTTGCTTTTTGGCCTAAAGAGTCCAACTTTGCTCTGATCTTCTTTCATATGTTTTTTGCATTTTATTTCCACCACTCTTTTACTCCATAAGGCAAGCTTTATGGAAGCTTCCAACAGATTATGTGAGCATTGTGCTTTCTCATCATATCTTTGACCTATAGGGGTATAATGAGACTCTTGCTTATGCAAATGATTTCCTTTGCCCCCATTTTGCTCCCATGATGTCAACCCCCCATTTTAGCTGAAACTTTCAGCTAAAATGGGGGGTTGACAATTCTTGCTAAATTTGTATTTGTGAAACCCTCTTTCTGTTTCCATATAATGGTGAGAGTTTTAATCTATATAACTGTTTCAAAATCCAAAACTGGTTTAAAGATCTAAACATTGATACCTCTGACCTGTCTACTTCTGTCCTTGGTTTTCATGATGCTGTTTTTAAACTGATCCTGTAGTTGGCTGCCAACATTTCATTCTTAGGCTTACAACAAATGCAAAATTAAGTCTTCTTTGGAGTAAAAGACAAAACAAATAACGACACAATTAAAGCCCAGCACAATTTAGGCCAGAATTGAAAATGGAAACCCTCCAACTAATTTAATCTGTTTGCGGTGGGTTACTTGAAGCTGATCCCAGCTCTCTTCTGTTTGCTTTTTGACAGGCTGTGGAGTGTGAAGTGTGTTTGTGTGAGAGAACGAAAGCAGAGAGAGAGAGGGGGGGCTGTATTTTTTACAGGAAACAGGAAACCAGAAGTCATAACAGGATGCCCCAGGTTTTGATACTGTACCTGATGCGTGGGTGGCTTCATGGGGTAACCCATTTACAAAGCCTTACAGAGTTGATGCCTGAAAGAGGAGAGAGCCCAGGAAAGAGTGGGTGGAGAGGAGGGTGAAGACTTTTGGGGTTAGGAAAATGGAGTTCCACTCTATTTATAGTCTTCATTTCTATCTTGCACTCTGCCGTAGAACCTTGACGTTACTTTGCCCCAGCCTTGTTGTCCTACTTTCAAAGAGGCAACAAAGCAAACAATCTTTGATGTTCCGTGGAACACAGTGATATGATCGCTTCCATGCGAATGTGTGTGCCACCTTTCTCCAGGTGTACTGTTGGAGTGTCACACTGACTCTGTGACATGAAACTCTTTTTGTCATAATGAGGTTGATGTGCTCAAGCCCACTGAACGCTTCTCGCCCTATTGCAAAACACTCAAGCTGTGTGGTACTCTTGCATCCTTTCTTATTCAGGTCACTATGAATCAAACTATAGGATTTTAGAAATAAAATATTATAATATCTGCATTGCAAACCAGAAAAGCTTTATTTTTGAGCATAAACATGAAAAGATATTTGTGTTGAGAGTCTAATAAAAGCTTAACGAGGCTGAATAAGATTATAAACAGACCCACTCTGTTAATCACATACAGGTGTGTGCCTGGGTTGCATTTCTGCAATGCATGCCAAATATGTGTGTGTGCGTTTGTGAACCACAAAGTTGATGGTATACTGTTCTTGTAAAGGCCGGCACAGATGTCACTTTGGTTTTTTCCCCCCAAAGCATTTGAGGTTTTCTTTAGAACATGTGTTAGTATCCTGCACCCTTGTTTTCATAAAGCCAAAAATAGATTTCTTGATACACAACAACACTGGCATGGTGTTTTTTTTATAGATTACAGACCAACATGCTATACATTTAGAACTATTCTTAGTTCTAAACTGGCACAGATTTATGTGTATCCTTTTTTTTTCAGTTATCCTGGAGCTTTCTGAAATTTTTTTAAAGGCATGAGAGCACAGTTACTATGAAATACCTTTCCATACAATGGTATTTATTTATTTACATTTCATAAGGCTACATTATAGAACATGGCTCCACTTCATTTTGATCCAGGTACCCACCAAAAAAGAAATTATAACCTTTTTTTTTTTGTATTTTACTCACTTTGAATATTATTCAGGTGAGCTGACATGAGATAAAAGATTCCTCAGAGTTTTCTAAAGACTCTCAAACAGAACACTAACATTAAAATTAAAATCTCAAGTTGGCTGCTTTAGTTTTTTTTTTTTTTAGATTTTATTATCAGAACTTCACTTTCATTAGATTTAATCTAGACATGTGAGAATGTAGGTACTGATAACAAATGCATGTCACACCTTGTGCTGGTCTGATTACCTAAAACACAACTGAAGGGTCGTAAATCGTGTGACAGAAGGTGACAACATGTGAAAAATTCGAAAGGGTTGGAATATGTTTGTAGGGCATGTAGTCTAAACCTTAACTTTAGAAATAAGGATAACAGGTGAATAATAATGAAGAAAATCCTCTCAGTTATGTTACTGTGTGGCATTCCTGCGCATCAACCCTGTCATTTCTGTAAAGTACGTCTTTTTTTTTCTCTTTGTGATACAAGCAGCAAAAAAAAAAAAAAAAAAAAAAAAAAAAAAAAAAAAAACTGCCAAAAAAAAGCAATAAACCCTTTGGCAAATTAAGACTGTCCCTAAGGGATAATGCTACAATCTAATTGGTCGTCCTGTACGTCAATCAAAATTGTGCGTTACCCAATTGGTTCTCCCCTCTATATTAATGTTCCATCTTGCTCGGTTAGTCTGTTGTCCTCATCCGCGAATTGACGTAGATCCCCTAAATTCGTGGCTAGACGTTGTTGTGTCTCGTTCGCAGCTTTAGAGCCTTGACATTTTAGGGTGCAGAGGTTAAACGCTGCCTATAACATAAACTGACAAAATCTGATAGATTTTATTTTTTTCCTTCTTAGTATTTGAAACTCGACACCGGTGATGTTTCAGCGCCCTGTGTAGGCTGTGCTGCGGATGCATATTCCATTGGAACCGACAATGTGGAGGCTGTGAAAATGTCTACTTGGGAAAAGAAATGATTGCAGTTTAACTAAATAGAAGGAAACCGAGTAACGAGTTATGGTCCATGTTTAAGACGTGAGGTCGGCTCTGTAACGAAGACAAAAAAAGGAGGCGAGGCGACAGAGGAACCGTCTATATTGTCCTTCCTGCGCTTCATCAAGCCCCACACAGTCCGTCCGGGACCACGGGGAGGATTCTATCCCTAACTTTGTTTTTCCCCTTCTTCTGACACACTTCATATCACTCTCCGCCGCTGGATGCCACACAGCTAACTCCAGGTAAATGTGGACGCATTCACAACAAGCGAACTCACGGGAAGTTATTTAGTTAACGTCGGCGTAATAACTTAAGTTTTAGGCGCAGTGGTTAAGTTGTTGCGGCGCTTCAGCCGGTGAAAAGACAAGCGGGGTGTTGGATTTTCTTCACTTATTTCGGTCCCTACTGTCTTGCTTAGCATTAGCAGTCCTGGCTCTGATGTTAAACACTTTTCTTTGTTCACTTAAGTGAGCTATAACGTTTTTAGCATTTTGCCGGAGTGAGTTAGCTCCCCTGGGGGGTCTTGGTACTTCTCTGTAGGTTCTATGTTTAAGTGCTAGCCGTTGGCTTCTTTTATAACAGTGTTTGCGGTTAATATATACACAAATACCTTTAACATTCCAATGTGTTCAAAAATAACTATGAAATAGGCTCCTTGAATAAAAATAAAGACAGATAATGACATGGGTTATTTTCTTCTCCCCACTTCAACCCAACCTTCTACCGTATTAACCTTTATTTATTTAAAAGAAAGTGTCCCAGACACTTAGATTAAATTCTGTGATTTGTATACTTAGTAATATCAATATCTGTATTATGACTCTGTAATGTAAAATGAACTTTGGTGGGATGAGTCTTTGTGTTCATTTCGGTGTGAGGCAACAGGTTTTTTTTTTCTCAGATCCTTTTAAACTTCCCGCAGCATTTTCAAACCCTGAGGTGAAAAAGACCTTTAAATACTGCTGGGAAAACAACAAGCATTCGTGTTTATTTTATTTATTTATTTCGGACGCTATGTTTTCTGTAACAATTTGAGTAACTTTCCTCCAAATGTCGCCGGCCAAAAGGTGGGGGTGCTCAAGACAAGCTTAATGCAACTTCCATTTGTTAGGAGGGGCTAAGCACTTATCCCCCATTTTGACCTCGGCTCGGTGAGAGATAGAAATTGCTAGATTATGTGCTGTCAGGGTCCTTGGCTGCCATCGTGCGAACACTCTTATCTACAACCTATTGGTCGTTTTATTACATTCACGTTAAACATATTAACGCAGGAATAGCAAAAGAAGTACCATAATATTAGTAATATGAGTTAAATAAAAACAAAGAAAACTACATCCCCTATTTTCCCCCTCTAATATTCATCACATTACTTCTTATGTATGTCCTCCCACAATCCTTACATAATTTGCTAAATGTGTTGGTTTATAAGCCCGTGACATTCATGCATATGTAACTTAAGATTTATAAATGAAAGAAGAAGCAGTATGGACTTTAAATTTGATCAGATTCTTTGGTTGTCATTGTGATGTGTTGTCGCCTGTAAATGCATCACTGCCTATGACCAAAGCCTCGTGTAAACAAATACTACTAATTAGAAAAAACCTTCTTCATTACATTTAGCAGTACAACTTTTTATTTAACCAATACTAAACTATTGCATTAAATCCTCTTTTCTTTTTTTCAAATCACAAACAGATATCAATAAGCTCAACAAAATTAGAGTGGACAAATCGTTCAAACAGCAAAAGTAACAGCCCCATCTGTAATAACAGTATTTAGGTGTTACAACGTTATATATGTTTATTTTTTGTATCATGAGATTTGATGGGCTTATGCTGAAACATTGCATCATCACACAGTGTGATCAAAGGCTCTATCTTTAGTCAAAACCTTTTACAGCAAAAATAAAGGAGGCACAGAAATGTTCCTTATTATGAATGAATACATTATAGTTGCCTTTCAAAAATAAAATTGTCAAAAGATTTGTTGGCAGTGTCAAAGTCTGGACAAATGTCAAGTTAGATTACATCATTTTCCCCCAAAAATGAGAAAGCATAAATAAAATGAACTATAACAATTTTTTTACATTTAAAAACCCAGCATTTTATTTAAACAAACAGTATTAAATGGGTTTAAATTCTGATAATAATAAGATGCTTTGCTGCGTTACAGGTTCAGTGTTCTTTCTTATACTTAAAAAGCGTTTTAGCCATTGAGAGAGAACCCAGAGATAATTGCATGTTTAATTAACAGCGACCCTCAACACATTTGGCTGTTTTTTTGGGGGGGTCGATCCCCTTACACGGAGGCTTGAAAATAGACCAGTGGTGATAAACAAGCAAGGCCTTGAACGCTGTTTATTATTTCATTATTGAGGGGAAAGGGGACTGACTCTGAAATGCATGAATCATGGATCAGGTTGGGATTTAAAGAGTCAGCATTGGGTGTCTAATAATCCTTTCCCGATTTAAAGGCTTTTGAGTTAAAAATATTTTGCAAATGAGCCAAAAGACAATCAAATAAAGTCATTCTTAGGTAGCTGTATAGCTGTGGCTGCACGCCACAGCAATCAAGGCTTAAAATCATACTACTTTCCTAAAAATATGCAAATTTAAACTACGCTTCTTCAGAATACCATTTACATAAAGAAGTGGGATTTATATCATTAAACTTCCCATAGTAACAGCATTTAATCAAATTCTTTACATACCAATGCCCCAAAAGCTAAATTAACAATTTAACAATTTTTTTCCATCATCACTTATTCTAATTTATTGTTTAGACATTAAAATAGAACAATAAACAATAAATGCCCACCCCTACTCAGGATATTATAAAAACTTTTCGAAAAATATTAAAGGTAAGTCAAATACAGTAAAGAAAACAATATTAGTTTATTTTTCTGCTCTTTATGTATATGTTATTATGTTAAAGAACAAAAAGTCACATCAGTAACATGTAGGAAACACAGGAAGATCATTGTTTTGCTAATAAATGCTATGTTTGTTTTGGCATTCGGTATTTTGACTGGTGTTTCTTTTCCAAGCTTGCAAGTAAACAGTTTACAGTGTAAGAGTAGCATTGCAGTGTTTGAACACAACTGGAAATGTAATAATATTGTGTCATATTTCAGGAATAGCCACTGAAACCCAGTAATTATTGTGTTTCTCAGATGTCATAGAATGTTGCTCTAGTGCAACAATTAGTATCAAACCCTTTCTCAGCTAACAGGGTAAATGTGTTTAATTCAATACAGTGTGTCTTCTACAACAACACTGACTTAATTAGCTTTATATCTCACATTCAGTGATGATCCAGTGTAAAATCAAACCTTATCCACATCCAAGTGGAGCAGGACTTATCTGGGATTCTTTCTTGTATTTTGTTTTTTTTTCCTGGGTCCATAGTTTTTAAGATGTTTTCTCACTCCGAGGGAAAATCTGTTTATGCTGCCTGGCCAAAAAAAAAGAAAAAAAAAAAGCTTGTCTTGGCCAGCCAGCTTTGTTATCACTCTGTAAAATTGAGTGAAGATATACTAAACACAGTTGGTTTTGATGTGGAGGAAGCAGCTTAAGTCCAAGAGCTGACTAAAACCAAATGCAGTTTGGATTGTGGCTGAACCATGGTTTGATGTGGGCTACTTTTAGCCCTGCCTTTGCTGTTTTTACTACTTGGCCACAATGCTGACTAAATGGTTAGATGTGAGGGAATGCACCTTTAAAGGTGATTCAGATTGAGATGGTGATATTGCTTTTAGTTTTTAAATCTATTATTTTAAATTCTTTAAAATGGTCATATAAGAAAATAAGACACAGCTCCAAAATGTATTTGTGACTGTACCTTTTTGTAGATAAAAAAATGTATGAGATCATGAAAAGTGCATACGTTGCTTAAGTTACTGAAGTTAATTTTAAATCTGTTTATGAAAAGGCTTTATCTGCTCATTTGTCAATCATCTTTATAATTGTCGACGATGGAGAACCAATTTTTTGCAACGTTTTTTTTTTTTATTATTTTTTTTGCATCTTTTTAACCACAAATGAAAGCTTCCTCTTTTTTTGTTTGGTAGTTGTGATTTTATTTTACTTCCTTAATGTATTTGTGTGAGGGTCAGCTAGAATATCAAACCAATTTACAGATAGAAATAGTTTTATAAGTTCAAATGTAAGGAGGTCAGTTCTTATTCTCTGATCAAAGTCATGGATCCCATTGATTCGCCTCTACTTGCAGTGTAGCCGTTTGAAATGAGCCTTAAATGCTTTTTTTCTAGCTGAGCTTCACAGATCTTGCTTTAAATGAACTGAATAATTTTTGTCAGTCCACCCCTATCATTTCAAGCCACGTGAGAAGGGTGAGGCAAGTACATTATGGGAATAAATCGTGACGAATGATTGAAAATTTCTTGGTTTTGTGTTCATCATTTTCTTAATCTTACTCCTAATGAATCAAGTTTTGATGTTTTATTTAACATTTGATGTTGGATTTAAAGAGTCCACATAGGTAAACTTTTGAGGCTGAAATGAGACATTGATATGCTTTTCTACTTTAAGAAACACATGGCAGAAAACAGTCATCTTAACATGTGTGTTTAACTTGATAAGAATCGAGTTATTGAAGCAAAATGACACCCTGTTGTCCGTGCTTGTCCTTGTAGTCTGTTGCTGAGACTGAAAAGGCCCAGTGAACAGCATCAGAGAATGGCTGCAGTTGAAAACGACAAGGAGCTGAGCGACTTGCTGGATTTTAGTGCGGTAAGGCCTTGTTAAGTCTGAATCCTACCTTGATAATCCGGTTAACTTCAATAATAAGCCATGAACTGGTGATGAGTGCCTTGAAATATGAATGACTGGGGTTTATTTTCAATTAGCAATTGATGGATTTAAACAACCATGCCTTTATTAAGCTGTGCTTTTCTTGGATTTGTCTAAATTTTCCTTGTCACAAACCGTAGCTGAAAAGCTTAGGTTGGCTGTTGTTTGTTGCAGTTGTTAGGAAAAGCACACAGGACAGTTTGGATTACCATCTGATCAGCGTTTGCATAAACATCGAGGGAACATTCAAATGTTTTATTGCCTGGCAGTGGTTTTACAGATTTATTGCTCGCTTTTCAGATGTTTGAACCTCCAGTTTCGAATGGAAAGAACGGGCCGACTACTCTTGCCAGCAGTCAGTTTGGAGGTCCTGGTAAGAGACAATACACAAAGGAAACAGTTTGTTTGTCTTTCCTTCACTCAAAGTCTGTGTCCGTATATATGTGTGTATATATATATATATATATATATATATATATATATATATATATATATATATATATATATATATATATATATATATATATATATATATATATATATATATATCTCTTTTGTGGCGCTTCTCTGAGTTTCTAAAAATAATTCCATTAGAGCTGGTCTCCAGTCTCACTACCCCATTTTTATGCTCTACCTTTCTTTCCAGTTGTAATACAATAAAATGTTGTTCCTGTTTCACAGATTTCGTTTCTCATAAATTTTGGTGTATATTAAAGATAAGTGCTGTGAGCTTGTTTCAAGGTATATTGATCAAATAAAGAAAATTATAATAATTTCCCTCAAAGGTTTCCCTCCCCTCAATTCTTTTTCTCTATTGTGAAATTCATTTTGCCTCCATATCAGTCATTACCTTTAGAACCTATATGGTCTTCACAATCTGATATTATTATTGTTATTAGTTTCAAGTAACTTGGCTTTACCAAAATATGACAATAATGCTTAGAATCATACGGTATTGGTATTAGTTTTGTTTTGTATCTGGGCGGTGATGCTATGCAGATCCTAGTCAGTGTTTCCCTACTCTGCCAGACTCACTATTAGCAGACAAATAGAAATCTCTGCCTTCTTTGTATTTTTTTGGAGGTGCATTAAGTCTTTTAGTGAGCAATAGAAAGAAACACGATATTCAAGGGGAAGATCAAAGATGGCACGTTTGGTTGCTGGGTGGGGTTACTGGGGGCTCTATTTCATCTATTCACAAGAAAGCCGCTTGTGTGTTTTTCTGTAAGGATGAGGCGCGCACTTACAAAAGAGGCATGTAGATGTTATCAATTCAACGGCTTCTCATGAGGCACCTATAGCCCTGGGGAACCTTATCAGAGTTCTTACAACTGTTTGAACAAGTCTCCCCTCATTTCTGTCTCTAAACCAAGCTTAATAGTTACCCCCCAAAAGCCTTTTTCATTTTGTTTTATTTTCTGAACATGCAGCAGTAGCTTTTACAACATAACGATAAATAAATGCAACCCAAAATAGAAAATAAGAGGTGTGATTTTAATAATGTTTCTCAGTGATTTGTTTCCTATGTTCAAAACTAGATCTAATGATTTGATAGACTCTTCCAAATTAAACTGATTTGGCAAATTTTTATTACTAAAGCTAAATTGTGTTGCCCAGATGAGTATCAGTGACGTTACAGAAGATACAATGAAAACACTACTCCTTAGCTTACATAAAATTTGTATAGAGTTTGGATATACATCCCTGATTGTGGACTGGGCTTTATTGTATAATTTCTAAAATCAGGGCCAAAACTCTTATCCTGAATGAGTTTGTAATAATCAGTAGTCTTACATACACATTAATTCAAACATGAACTGATTACTTCTATAAAGACATGCCAAAGTTATACTTCAAAACGATTCCCATTCATACGTTCCCTGTGCTTTATCTGGTTATAGTGTTTTAGTAATGCAGCATTTCCCCACACCCATCTGCCCACTGACAGTGAGGTGTCTCACAGAACCTTACTACATTATTATCCTGTCAACAAAAACAAATTTTTCTGCTTAGAATAATTTAGTTAAAATAACAGACAGTGGTGGTGTGAATCAAAAAGGCGAGCTTTAATAAATCACTCTATAAATAAAACTCTGTTTTTTAGGCAGCATGTCTGAGTGCACGGTGGCAAGCCAGATGCCCAGTTAATCCCAGCAGTAATAATGGACTTTATTTACGACTAGTGTTCGTATAAAAAAGCAAAAAGGCTAAAAATAAACACCTTTGCAAATGAAACAGTTTTAAGCTACATGCAAACATGACTGTTTTTATATAATATGTTTGCTTAAGTCTATGGATCAGAATCACTTAAGCACTAAATATGTTTGAGTGAAAACATCATTATAATTTCAGTATTCAATATGTTTTATTGTTAATTGATACTTTTTCACATGTAGCAAGTATTTTTGTTTTAATTCAATATAGTTAGGAAAAAGTATTTATACCACTGGTAAATTTATGTTGGTTAACTGACGAAGCTAAAGTTTTGGAGCGGCCAGGTCAGAATCCAAAGTTTAATCTAACTGAAAAGTGATGGAGGGACCTAAAGATCAGAGGAAAAACTCCAACCTTGAAGTCCCCAGCTTCCAAAAGCTAAATCATCCTAATATCCGGGGAAACATGCAAAGTGCAACCATAAGAAGGGCTAATTTGCTGTAACTGGGATAAGGGTTTTTCCCTTGATTGTTAAGGAGGGTGTATGTCATTTACAACATGCCATTTTTTATATGAAATATGTAAACCTTTTTTATTATTTTATCTCAAATTTGAGTCCTTATATTATTTTATTTATGTATTAAGATATGCTTTTGTCCTATCCTAAAAGAAACATATTGGTTTGATGGAATAATGTAAATTCACCAGGGTATGAATTATTTTGAACTAAAATGTATATAATGATACCAGGGAAAGATCAACACATTTTTGATGATCTAATACATGCCTATTACTACATCGAATCATGAGAAACTTGATTTAAAAGAGTCTATATGGATCCTAATACCTAATAATAATTAAAAAAATAATAATAATACTTAATTTTATACTGTCGTAATTAATTTTAATAATTTTTTTTACATCAACATATCTCATTTTGCTCAATAATTAGTTTTTTAATTATTTGCATGGGTTAGATTTGCATTTATGTGAACGCTTGCTGCATCTTTTTGTGCTCTTTATCAGAGATTTCAGTAAATTTCATAGTGATTAAATCCAGTTCTTTTTTTCTGCTGTTTCATTTTTTAGTTCACGAGAAACCGAGACTTCTACCATTTATTTTTAGGGTGGTATGGTTAGAAGTTCTGAAGGGAGAGATGATGTAAATTTGCATGAAAAGGTTCCTTGTTTCAAGCAGATGTGAAACTGGATCTTAAAAACTCAGGTGGGAAAGTTACATGAATGTCTGCTGTGTAAAGCCTCAATACCTGTTAGACACCAATGTTTAACATAATAATGTTCAACATAAGCTTTGCTCCTGATGTTAAAAGGCTTGTGTGGCACATTGTCTTGGGCTGAGGAAGTCTCCTGTGACTAACAGGTTTAAAAACTTAGCCATGTGTCATTGTACATTGTTTAAGATTTCATTTATGGTGCTGACTCCCCTGAGATTTTATCTGACATCACACTTTGTGTCTGTGTGAGTCATTTTTCCAGGGGAAGGAAGAAGTTGTGTAGACAAACGGCACGCTCGTTTATAGCTGGCCCGGGGCAATGTTCCTGTAAAAACCAAGACATGTCTGCATGTTTGGTCAATATATCTGCCTGCGTTTCAGTCATGAAGCCGGGGACTCAGGCTGGCTGCCTGTTTCCGATAGCCCTGTCTGTGCTGTGTAATTATAGACAAGGCAACCTTAAAGGGGTGTTGCATGCTAGGAGGAAAAGTGCGTTGGGGTTCTCGGGAGAATATGTCTGTTACTCACTCGCTTTTTGTTTTCGTTGGTTTTAATATCTTAGTCTGTCTGAGTTCCTAACTGTTGATAGTTCTATCCTGATTTTGGCATGTCCTATCGGTATCATGAACGGTAATATGTTAGAAATAATGTTTGCTGTAATGCATCATTGGCAATCAGCACTATGATCTGGTAAAGCAATTTATTTTGGGATTAAATATTTGTCCATAGAACCTAATGAGCTGAAAACTTGCCGGATGGAAACGATGGGCTGTAAATGCATTTATTCACCAGATGTGTTTGAGGCCTTGGGTAGATTTTTGGGTAATAATCTATATGTATGATACGTTTTATTATATTAAACAAACTATCTGATTTAAGTTAAATATAGAGAAAGGCAACCTATTCCTGCTGCTATAAGAACAATTTAAAATATTCACTTTTATAGTTTTTTTGCTACTTTAATTTCTTATTTTATTTCCTAATATTTAGATAATTTTTTTTTGTCAGAGATGGAAAAAAAAATATATACAATGAATGTCTAGAAATGTGGAAGCAGTTTTCTAATTACAGAATATCATAACATTTTGCCTGTTTGATCTTAAGAGTAGCAAAGTTAGTATAAGATGATACCAATAAGTTTGAATGATATCTTCTTGGGCAGCCAACCCACAGTCAGCTACTTTACTCATTTATTCTCATAGCTTACCAAGTGTTGGTTTTGGAAAAAGAGTGTTATTTAAATAATGATAAAGACACTGTTTTATTTTTCTACTCCAGAACTCTTTGTGCTTCTTATGTCTGGGAACATGTTCAAGCAGCAGACATTTTCTCTCCATCTGATACGAAGCTAGCAACATGTGTGTAGCGCAAGTGTAACGACACAGGAGCCATGATCAGTTGCAGTTTTTAGATACAACCTGTGTGCTACATTTCCCAAATAAGTATTGCTCTCTTCTGATTTGTTGACCTGTAAGGTTTGACAAACGAATGAGCTCCTTCAAGACCCTGCTCTCTGCTGCAATGCCTGCTGTGGAATGGTATTTTTTCAGCAGCAAAAACGGTTATTATCCTCATTGTTGTGCAGTTTGGTACACTTTCATTATGTGGCTCAGCTGATTGACCTAAATGAAAATGCCTTATTGTCTGTCCTGTGAGTGTATATCCTATGTTGTGGTTATATATCTGTTTGATATTGATATTTGTTGATTTTAGTCAGTGATTAGTCAGGATTGTGGGATGTTTTACAGAAGCAATGTCAGCAATATGGTCGTTTTCTCAATGTGGTAGGTAGGGTAGGGCAACACCTATTTATAATAAAAAAATATATAGCAAGTTGATCAGAACAGAAATTTAAAGGATATTGATACCAGAGAAAATTTTCCATATTGGTGTACCTTAGTCATTACCAATTTATCAATACACGTATCATGTGAGTGACAAAGAACAAATATTCCATTCTAATTGGAACTCATTTGTAATTCTGTCAAGCTGCAATTTGAAAGATATAACTAAATGAAAACCGTAATATATAGGTAGTAGGTGAGCTTGATGAAGTGGAAAAACTGTTTTAAAAGCTCCAAGGACAGAACGACTACAGAAGGACTAATGAGTGCAAATTGATGCCCTAGCATGTAGTTCATTTCAGCTGCATTCATGAGGCAATTTATTCTGTGTTTCTGTGACTGAGTGAAAACGTGGAATTAGAGTTAAAATTTCCAAATATTTTAATAGATTTAAGCCTTTTATTGTGTTTGAAGGTGACAGAAATCAGTAGGAGGAAAGTTGAATGTGTGTTTTATTTTTTTTGATTGACAGTCAGCCTGGTAGACAGACATAGAGAGGGGAAATGAAAACTCCTTCTTCATCTCTTACTCCGCTGGTGTCGTGTAGATCACACTTGTCACTGCAGTATAGCTGCTTTTGGCTCTATACGGAGCCATTATTTTTGTTCTACTGCTGATGCTGTCAGGATTCTAGCACCCCCTCTCCCCTCCCCTCCGCTTAGCTTTTTAATTAGACAACAAAACAAAAAATATGAATATTCATAGGGCTAAGCCTCATTAATATGCACAATTATGCAAATCTGAGTGCAATTAAGCTTCAGATTTCCCCTAGAGATGCTGTGTTGCAGTATGAGGAGACTGAGAGCAAGGGGATGGGCAGAAATTTCTGCTTCACAAATCCTTAACATCTCTTTCTTCCAACATGCGCCACCTTTCTGAAAGCTGCTTCGACCAGCGCTAACACATGGGGGCCATGTGAGTTTTGAGACATAGAGCCTGCGTTAAGATGAAGGTGTGGGCCTTATGCGTGACAGTAAATGGGTTATGAATGACTGTTGCCATGGTAAATGTAAAGGAGTGTAGTAGGAGACTGAGGAATGTCGTGGATAATTCTGGAAGCTTTGCACTGGGTGTTAATTATTCAAACTTCCTACAGCTCATATCCAGACTATGTGACAGCACTGTCACTGTGCTGTCTCTCTGTGAGCTTTGAAGTGAAGCTTTTCAATTGAGGTTACTTAAAGGAGCCGGAAAAACTGCTATCAAAGCAATTCATCGCTTTTTCTAGTGACACATCTGTTGCAATACAAGAACATAAATCTGTGATTACATTTTTTTGTTTTGTTTTTTTACTGTTTACCTGACAAAGTTTTTCTCCTGCAGGTATAGATGACAGGAGAGGGTCCACCAGTCCTTGGGGACCGGGGGAACAGACTAGCCCATCTTTCAACCAAGGAAGGGTACGATTTATTTTAGCCCTATTCATTAGACTCAGACATAGAGTGCAGATGTTGTATTATTCTTCATAGTAAGCATGATTTACCACCTTATACCGCTTCACCACACAAAGTGTAAATTAATAAAGTGTCGTAGACTTTAACATTACAACTTTTAATACTGTTAGATACCTGGCTTCCTTATATCAGAGTTTAAGTTGTAACCCATATGATTTGGCAATATGATAATGAAGCTTTATAAAAATCAAGAGTATTTTTTTTATTTTCTGGTACATGAAATAAAAATGAAAGGATCTCATCGTTTTATTTTGATGGATGTATAGAAATCTGTGTGCTGTTTGATAATGAGTTATTGGGCTTACCACCCAAAAACCTCTGAGGGAAGCAGCAGGGCAGAAGCTGTAGTGACATCACTGCCATGTCCACTCCATTGCTCTTTTTGGCAGTTGTTTAATGCAAGCCTTATAATTTGTTCTCCATTTCGCCTCACTTGTGCTCTGAAAAAGAAACTGATCCGCTAACCAGAGATTAGGATCAGCCTATTTTCTGTATTTGATTAGGTCAAATTGTGAAAATATTTTTTTCTACTTTGCATAGTGTAAAAAAAACAAAAAACCTTTTTCATGTCCAGTCTGTCCGTATAAGTGACCAGCATATGCTTCAATCTTAGTTTAGTAAAAGTCAGATAAACAATAGAAAAACATGTTTCAATGCTTGGATACGAATACTAATGTTATTACTTTTTCTGTCAGACAACCTTCAGCATATTTGTTTTTGTCTCTTAAGTCTCATAGTCAAAATATCTGTCAATTATCTAAATCTGTGAGTCGGACCTTAGTGATAAGGAGACTTCTGTATTGGCTAATAAATAATAGATCCATCCAGAATCAAATCCCATTCTTATACTAACATAAAATGTAAGATGTATTAATATATGTGTTTATATGCATTTGTAGATAAGAAAAAAGAGATTTGAGGCCTTTTTAACCTCTGATTCTATTTCTTTCCATTAGGTTTATGAGGAGGGTTTGTACAGTGAGAGAGAAAGCCTGGCCTCTACCCCAGTATTTGGATCAGGGATCACTGGTAAGAAGATTTAAATGGACCATCACCACTTTCAAATCATTCGTCCATTTTTGCAAATGAAAGCTAACTGGTTAAATCTCTGTCACATTCGGACTAAGTAATGGAAGAACGTGTTTAACTGTAGCAAAGACTTCTGCATCAATGGACAGTGTGACTGAACAGAACAAGGAGCAGTTTGTTTTAGGGGGCAGCCATTCACAAGTCCAACACTCATGTAGCAGTTTAGGGTAGCGCATATTTCAGGATGAAGGGTGTACGGGGAGGATGTGGAGGAGGGGCTTGTTTGTGTGTGTGTGTGTGTTTTTTCAGTAAGGGAGGGGTGGGGGTGTAAAGGGCACCCATGCACAAACAGGGCTCTCCCTGGGGATAACAGTGGACTAAAGCTCCTCTCTGTTTAACTGTCAGTTGAGGGGCCAGAAGTTGACTACAATTGCCCCAGACACATTTGTGATGATTCCATTTGTTTAAATTTTTGCTGTTCAGAGCCATAAATACCACAGCATATATGTTTGTGAAGCAAACGGGATGAAAAGCGGGTTGTGTCATTTAACAGATCCATCAAAGCTGCATTTTTACAATCCTCGCATGTAAATGTTTTGGTTTTTATTTTACAGGGAAGGCTCAGCGAAGCTCTTATTCATCATTTGGGACGCAGGTAAATTGGTTTAATTTTCTTTTATGAGGTTTACATTTTGTCAAAAATGCAAACAAATAAATACATATATTAGACTTGAGCCCTTTTTCAGAAAATGTGTTCAGAGCGTCTTTTAAAGATTTATTTTTAGTGGATTTCCGGTCAGGTTGTAAAGAACTTCTTAAACTTCAGCAAAAAATTGTAGAATCACATAACGCAACGCAGGTGTTAACATAGCATTGACTTACCAGCTGTGGGCAAATATTTAGAACTATTCAGATTCACAAATGTATTAACTGCTCTAAATCATGTGAGCATAACAGCATAAATGCAGAATTGTTAGGATGAGTCCACCGTAGTGCTGCACACCATTAGTCCAGTGAAGCTGATTAATTATACCTTTTTCATCCTTATTGCAGTTGTAGAACCATACTTAGAATTTCCTCGCAGTTCATTCCTAATGTGTTGTGTGCTCCTTTTTTTAAAACCTGAACCCTAGATCTACTCTAATGGTGGTAAATCTAGCTCACCAGGTCAGCAAAACACAAACCCTAGTTTATTACAACAAACTGCTTTTTTAAGCTAAAATTGTATCCAAGAAAACCTCAAGTTTTTCTTTACGTAGACATTTTCTTATGCTGTTTCCTTTTTTTTTTCTCTGTAAACTGTCTGTAGCCCGGTTTTATGCCAAGTGAGTTACCCCTGCCCAGTCCTGATAGCCTTTCTCCTCCTGCTACCAAGTCCAATTCCCAGCTGTATTCATCCTATGAGAAGAGGAGAGCATCACAGGACCTCACTGGTAAGATTACAAGAAAAAAAAAAAAAATTTTAATAGTCTTTTAGGGATATAACAGTCATTAGACACTCATTTGTTTTCACAGATGTTGTTTTTTGCAAAGTGATCTATATTTACCTTTTACCTAATTTTTTAAGCAGTTTGGTGTTTATATTTCTTTTAAGGAAGGAAATTCAGCTTTAATTACTTCTAAGTTTAAAGAGCTGTAAAACTTTTGCTGGTTACTTTTCTGATCAGGTAGTTATGAGGCAACATAAAGGCTAATAGCTTGGAAAGGAAGAACGAGATATAAATGAAAACTTCTATTTTATAATGTGTAGTTATTTTATCAGTAGATTTAGCGATGTTTCTTGACTTTTTTTAAGCAGACTTAAAAGGTTTCCCTTTTGAATCTTTCCCAGCAGAACCGCAGCCCAAAAAGATACGAAAGTTGCCACTTGGCCTTCCTTCCTCAGTAAGTAAAAGCTTCAAGAAAATATTCAGCTTTATGTTACACCTTAGTCTTTAACAGTCATACAAATAGCAATTTTCTGGCATTCATTTCGATGAATGCTCTATGATAGGAGCAGTGCAGACCTTTCAGATTGTACAGCTGTGCATCTGCTGCAGCAAAGTCCAAAAGCAACAGTGGGACTAGCCACTTATTTACTCTTTTGCAGCATATATATATAGTATGTTGTATTTTTGTACCATTGGCTTTGTGGCTACAGTTCTTGGTTTCTGCCAAGTATACTCCTCGAATCACGGAGGAGAATTCATACTTGAGGGGGTTGATGGTTCTTGTTCCCCTATCTTTTTTTCCTTCCTCCCTGTTTCCCTCCATGGACACCCTATTTCCTCATTTATTTTTTCTCTGCTCCCCCCAACCTCACACAGCCTTGCTCTCTCTCCCCTCTTCCACAGCCATAAACAACAGCCCTCCCCTTTCCCCCACTCCCTCCCCCATTCCTCTATCCCAGCTGCCAGCAGAGTTGGCTGCCGTCCAGGATTCGGCAGATGGTTCAGTAATTAGGAGTGCATCTCTCCCTTCCCTCTTCTCCTTTTCCTTCTCTTTTCCTCTTATTTTATTTTCTCTGTTTAATCAAATCACAGAAGAAAACTTCAGTTCGCTCTGATCAGAGTTTTACGGGCATACTTCATTTCATGATTTGACAGAGCTTCCATTAATAGAGAGGTGCTAAAAAAACAGTGGCTCCTTTATTTCCATTTCAATATGCAGATTATATTTGATTGGTTAAAACTTTATGAAGGTGGTGAGTTACATGCTAGTTTTTAACAGCCTAGCATGATCAAATATAAATGAGACGGTAGATGTGAGCTTATAACAGCCAATACATTTAAAACTCTCTGATCCATCTAAAGAAATTTGTCTTTAGATACATTTCCAAACCAGATGAGTAAAATGCATATTAGCTGAGGAGGGATTTTAGCTTTTATGTTGGTCATTTTGCAACTCCAGCTAAGCTACACATGGTTTATTAAAGGTTTAAAGCAATAACTTTTACATAAACTCTTCAAAGATAGTGTATTTTTTGTTTATAATAATAGAAAACATTTATTCCCATCTGAGTTGTAAACAAGAGATTGTTTCCTTTCTTTTTGACTTTCTTAAAAGGAAGAAGTTTTCATAAGAGTCAGATTACTCTGCCTTTCAGCAATCAGAAAAGCTCAGATTGTGATATTGTTTTTAAAAGGTTGTCATTGTTTAGTTTAAATCAATTAAATAAAATAAGTTTCACCCCGGAAATCAAGACTGCTTGTGTGACATCAAGGTTGTATCAGAAAGGAGGAGACAAGTTCTTTGTTCCCTAGATTATTTTTTTTTTGTTTGGTCAAAAAAATATTTGAACCAACCCCAGAGCAAAAGGATAAAGATGCTGACTGAAGCTGAGTTTCATTACCAACTGTCAAAATATAAAGAAATATAAACTGAACATCATTGATCTCACAATGGAGAAATTAACTCTGCATTTAACCCATTCCCTTGGGGAGGGGAGAGCTGTTGTTGTGTGGCGCCCGGGGAGAAGTGTTGGGTTAAGGGTCTTGCTCAGAGACCTAGAGTGCAGGCTGTGGGGATCGAATCGGCTACTTGCCACCTTCTCAGAGCACAAGTGCACTGCTCTAACCACTAGGCCAACAGTCCCCCTATAAAATCACCCTGTACCTATTCTTATCCAATTAGAAGCCCTTACTCTAAAAGCAACATAAAAAGACAAATCACAGTTTATAAATGCTTCGATTTTTGGTCTGTTTAAACTAAACCGGAAAAATTTGATCATGCAGACCACATATATATTTTTTGAAAGAAAACAAAGGGAAGCATGGAAGTCTAATGAAACCATCCCAGCAAGTCCATTGGTCGCAGCATCATGCTGTGTTTTTTTGCAGGAGGGACTGGTGCATAAAAACATTATGTGGAAATATTGAGGTAAGATCTCTAGAGATACTTCCTCGAAAGCAGGAAGAATTGTCCTGAGATCTGTGAATTCAAAAACTCAACAATACAAGACATCCGGCAGAAGCAAAACAAAATGTGGGCCACTGAAAGTCTAAATGGAAAGCTATGAATGAATAGAGCATTGAAGCACAATAGATGAAAAAAAAAATCTAAATCAAATTTACTTGTATAGCCCTTTACAATAGCCAAATGGTACACAAAGTGCTTTACAACAAAGCCATTAAAAATACATAACACATATAAAACTTACAGATACAATTAAAAGTGCTGTATTGGTGGAGCGCTGCAGGACATTAAAAGCCTTCCAGAGGTGCATAGAAAGGAGCACACAGAAAGAGGACATCTAAGAGACAGTATTATCATAGTCAGAATTAGATGCTAATTTAAAAAAGTGGGTTTTAAGCTTTTTTTTAAAAAAAAGGCTGAGGTCAGTAGTGGTGCGGATGAAAAACTGTTTTAATTAAAACAAAGTCATTATCTTTTCAGACTCTAAACCTAAGCCTGATATATATAATATATATGGACAGGTCTGCAAATGTATAACTCAGTAAAGCAGGCCTACTTTACACCAATTTTGTCAGGAGGAAATATCTTAAAATGTGGCTAGAAGCTTGTGTAGTCATGCAGTTTAAAGGTAATTCTTCATGCAACACACTTTGGAAATGCAGGCAAACTACTGGACAATCTGAATAATCTAGAATTGTCTGATTTAATATAAGTTTGAAGATAAAGTGGTGACTGTTTTTTAATGGGTGTATGTAAACTTTTGGTTTGAGCTAAGGGGTGGTCCACTTTTGTTGTTCTCTCAGATCCTGGTCTGTCATTTCTTCATGTTTCACTTTTTTTCCAGGTTTATCCAACACCCACTGGAGATGATTTCAATCGGGACACTTCTTGCTTCCCAGCCTCCAAAGCAGGAAATGTCTACCCATCTTTCTACGGGCAAGGTCAGCTGAAACAATATTTTCCTCTGGAGTCTCTACATGTTCTTTGTGTTTAGATGAAAAGTTTAGTCTGGCAAAATCAACAATTTCCTGGAATTTTCCTTTGAAGCAGCTGGGAAAATCATCCAGTTTTAGGTAGAGTGTGTACAGATGAACTGTAGGTGCTGTAGTTGCAGCAGGACACTGGGATTATATGTTAAACCACAGCTGAATAAAGTCGTCGGGCTAATGTGACATGTCTCATATGTGGTCTTCATTGTCTTCTCTCCCGTGGATGGTTATTGCTTTCCCTTATTTTTTCCCCTTTCTCTGCTGAATGCCCCCCTGACAGAAGGCCTCCACCCGCCCTCTGATCCTTGGGGCTCTGCTGGGTCGATGATTCAGCCTGGTTATTCTGCGGTGTTAGGAAACTCCCCCCATCTGGGCCAGCATGGTCCGTTCACTGCAATCAACCCTCAAGACAGAATGGTGAGCTATTTTTTATTTTTTTCTAAAATGTTTCAAATCTTATATTTGTAATGAAGTATTTCATATATATTTTAAACTATGTTGGATCTGCTCTTTTAAGAAACGGCATCCACTTCCCCTCTCCCCGCAAAACTACCCCCTACACGGCAGTGAGGTGAATGGAGCTCATCCTGCCAGCTTCCACACAGGCTCTAGCAGCTTCGGAGTTCCTAACCATACACCCCCTATCGCTGGCACTGAAACTATTTTGGGTAAATCAAAATGTTTAAGATATATTTACATAGATACTGCTGCCCTAAATTAAGCGTTTATACTCCTTAACCTTTTTCACATTTTTATATCATGAGAAGTGCAATCTTCTATGTACTTAATAAGGATTATGTGTGATTGACTCTCACAAGTTGGTGCATAACTATGAAGTGTGAAAAAGCTAATGGTATGCTAAGTGTTTGCAAATTACTTTGGTGAACCAGCAGCAGTGCTTTACTCTACACCTCTCTCTCATTTAACTGATGACCTGACAGAAAATTTTGGTGGTTTTGAAACCATAACTTTTAAATCCCCATATAAATTCATACTGATATATTACCAGAGAATAGTACCACCACGCTTTGCGGTGAAACATGGTGGCAGAATAATGCTGTGGGATGTCACCGCACTGACTTTGTCACGCACTCTAAGGCAGACTCGCTCGGTTGTCAAAAGCAATACGGGGCTTTTTACTATGATCAGTCTCACTTGTTTCGTCTAGCTTTTGTCCAGTTTGGCTCTTTATACAAAATCGCAATTTGCAGTCTTTTATGCGATTACATAATTGCATAGCATGACATCGCGATTGTGATTAGATTAATCGTGCAGCACTAGTTTAAACCAAAGTATATTCATATGTTAGAATGACCTAGTCAAAGTTTGGATTGTCCTATAAAGTATCTTTGGCAGTGCTTGAAAATTATGTTCACAGGTGCTCCCCATCCCAGCTAACAGAGCATGGACTTTTATGCAAAGAAAATTGGGAAAAAATGTAGGTGTTTTATAAAGTATTTACTCAGGGGTTCAACTAACATAGTTCCATTTGTTTAAAAACAAACAAACAAACAAAAAAAAGAGAAAAGGAAACTGTGTATTTTTTCACTTCACAGTTATGCAGTATCTTCATATTGCCACATATAATCCTCACAAAATACATTGAAGTCTGTAATTACACTATGATCACACGTTTAAGAGGTTTTAATACTTTTGCAAGGCATAGTAAAATGAATGTTTTCAACTAAAAGCTGTTTTTTTTTTTCATTCAGCAAATCGAGGGGCTGTACCTGGAAGTTCTGGTGATGAGATTGGAAAAGCCCTGGCATCTGTAAGTGGTTATAGAGGCTAATTTGTTATCAAGTAATCCTATTACTTCCATGAGAGTGAAGTTATTCTCTGAGGCAGTAAAATTAGAAGTAAATAATAATAATTTCTTTGTTCAGGTTTATCCTTCAGACCCTAACAGTAACGCTTTCCCTCCATCGCCATCCACTCCCTCTCGCTCACCCCAAGCTTTATCAGGTGAGTCGAAAACATTTCTGTGAGAAAGCTTTATCCATTGGGTTTAAAGGTGACTGAAAATACATTATTCTGGCCTTTTCTCATTGTGTGTACTGGTGCGTTCTCATGTGCTCGTGTACTTGTGAAACGTCATCAGCCTCAGCCCTAGTACTGTTCCAATTCACAACAACACAAGACTGAGAATGGACAAAGTTGTTCTCGCCCCTCCTTCTTTACCGAGTATGCATCATAGCAGACTTGTCTGTTTTCGGGAGCTTCTCCGGCATGCACTGCGGCAGCAGCAGCTTCTAGAGGAGGAGCGCTTAGAGTATCAAGTTAAAAGTTCTCTTTTCTGTTGCAGTTGTTCTATAAAAATACGTTTTAAGATCCTTTGAGGTGAGAACAGCATCACTATACTGATTTAATGGGTAATTAAAAAAAAAGTTCTGATGTTGAGAGGACTGTGGCAACCAGTGGACCTCTGTGTCTAACCGCACCCAGCGCTAACCTTAGCCATTCTGCAGCAGCCCACTCTCCTCATAGCCGTGTGTTAAGTACCGCTGGCTCTGATGGCGATTTGTTTTTTTGTTTTATTTGGCAAAATCTTTATTTGATTTGAGTTTATCTGACTGCGTTACCTATTATTCCCCTACAAAATGAAAAAGTTGGAATTTATTATTATTTATTAATAACAGAAGGTGAAATGCAGCTCCAGACCACCCGAGCATGTGGTGACGTCACAAGTAGGCTTCTGTTCCAATTTACCCATATGTGTGCTCCCGTTCTCCCTAAGTCCAGACTTTCCTGTGTTCTTTTTAAGAACATACTTGGCGAGGACACGAGTCCGTACTCGCGTTTTTGTGATCTGAGAAATGGCCTATGTATTTCATTACTATTAAAAGCTTGTATAAACATGACCCACGCCATGACCCACGCCAGTGGTAAACAGAAAAAAAACCAAGTATAGGATCTGAAACATTAATATATTCAATTTTTATTTAATACCTCTGCCAAATGCACATTTATTTTGAAACATGTTTATTTTCTCTATTGATGTAGATTAAAACAAAGATCCACTTTGCAGAGATTGATGAAGACTAAAAAAACGATGAGATTATCATGAATAGATGAAATCAGGATATAAAAGCTACAGTTATGTTAAAGTGTCATAAATCTTACTTTAATTTTCAAACTAGCATTCAATTTCAACTTAAGTCAAAATATGTGATTCTAATTAATTCTAAAAAAAAAAAAAAAAAAAAAAAAACAGAAAGCCCCCTAACCTTAAAAGCGGAACAGCAGTATCTTACTTGGGTTTTGTTTTACTACTCCATCCAAGGTACAACTTTCACTTTATAGATGTGGTACACTAGCAAGTAAACTCCCCGTCCTGATATAGCTTATGAGAGAGGAAGGGAAAATACAGTAAAAGTAAAAAACAAGGTGGGGTCACTTCCCTCTTTGTCTCTGCAGTCAATGCAGGCATTAATGACACACTTGGTGTGTGAAGTTCTGTCACAAGACCAGGGACAACAGAGGGGTGAAATATGTGAGGCTAATTAGGAAAAAGAATAGTTCTATGGCCTAAAGATTACCAAGATATATTACAAATACAGTTATTTTTATTATTATTTACATAAGTGAAGTGTGAATTTACTGCAAAAAATGAAAGTGTGTTTTTTAAATTTTAAAATGTACCATGATTAGAAAACACAATCACTTACCTAATATAATAATGATAATAACAATTGGCATAGTTTTTTTTTTTTTTTATGGATGCAGATTTTTGTACAATTTGCTGCTCTTCATTCCTAGATTTAGACAGTTTCTGCATGTAATCCTGGTATAAGAGCTTTATGGTCTTCATACCATCTGTAGTGAGACCTTTAGTTCTTCTGGTGGCTGAAATCACAGTTTGTAATCCCTGCTTGGATTGTTTCCAATCTGCACACTTACACATTTGGAAATGGTTTCTCCAAATCTGCGTTTGCAATTACATTCCTCCACACCACATTGTTGTTTCAGAGTCGTCCTTTTAGTCAATCAAACAGCCTTCTGTTCAAGGCAAGCATTTCAGTTCTTGACTTGTTGGACTAGAGAACCCACTGTCAGCTTGGCTTTGTTTCCCCGTCAGAGGAATGTTCTCTGGCTTCTGAGACCAGACATCTCCAGACTGTAGGTGGGTGTAGCAGGGTCCTGGTGGTGTCTGTACGTTCTGAGCTGATGGCTGCCCGCCACAGTGTGGGACTTTAGAGGGCGATTCATAGTTGTCTCTTATTGGCGTCTTTCAGTTTTCATTACTGCTGCCTGGAACCTTTCTTTGTTCTTTTAAAGAAGCTTGTGCAGCACATTTTATCTCTCACTAATTTTTTGCCCATTTCTTTAGGTTGACCAACTTACTCCCCTTTTTCTGTGCTGGAAATTAAATTGTATGTTTAGTGTTCAGATAAGCACATTAGGGCTGGGCGATATAGAAAAAAAGCTTATCGATAAAAAAAAAATGCATAATGATCGATATTGATAATTATTGAAAAGATTTGAAACCATATTTTATGTGCAGCTCTGCCTGGACTTTTTATAATATTGCTAAATGATTTAATTTTAATAAAGAACACAAACACAGACTTCCAATTAAATCTTTATTTAACCAACTTTTTTAACCATAACAGAATTGTTTTAAAGAAAAATAACTTAAGAGACCTGAGTTATGTTATTAAATACTGACAAAGAATAAACTAAAGTGACCAGAAAAGTGACCAAAATAAATACAACAAATAAATAACCCCCCTGCCCGCATTCTTCTTAGCTGAACCTGGTTCGGCTTAGCTTCCTGCTTTAACCTGAGTTATTACTTTGAAGTTTCTGGCCCCTCAGCATTTTTCTCTCACTTGTTAGAACTACGTGGGAAACTGCCCAGAACTGAAAATATATATATATTTTCCCGAAATTCCAGAAGATTCCTCGGAGGACGCCGCAGATGCGCGCCGTGGCCTACACAGCTCGTACTCCTGCGGGTGTGAGCGGCTGAGATGATAAATAAAAAGTTGGTTGTGTTATCAGACTTCGTTTTCACTGGTTCCCTGCACATTTTACAGATGACTGTGGTTTGTTTTTTGTCCGACTTGCCATGAAGGAAATACTGCCAAACTGGCGAACTACAAAAACCCTTCTTTGGAACAATTTCCTCCGCCTCTCCTTGCTGCGACATCTTCATGTGCTCTGTGTTGTGGTTTGAGAGGGCGGCGCTTTGTGACCATGTGCCTGGGTCCGCGATTGCGATTGGGATTGGTTAGGAGGAAGCAGTGACTAGCATAAACCTACATGATAGGCTACAATGAGAAGGAAGGAAAACTGCGTTTTTTTTTATCGAACTTTTATCGACCCGATTTTTTTCTATTGCACCACACGTCTATCGATCAATATATATTGTTATTGAATTATCGCCCAGCCCTAAAGCACATCACAAGATTCATACACAGTCTTGAAAAACGTGGTATTTAACTAAAATGTTCTGTTCTGGACATCGCCCTGGTAATTCCAGATAAATATGTTCCGGAAATACAGAAAATTCCTCATGTTTCCAGACCTTATTCCCAGCCCTGTTGCTTAAATATTGTGTCTTTCCGTCCGTCCGTCCATCCATTCATCCATCCGCTATCCATCATCTCTCTTTATTCCTTCCTTTATTTCTTCCTCCCTACCTCCTTGTCTACTTCTGTCAATTTTTTCCTTCGTTCTTTGTTCGTACCCTGTCCTTCCATGCTTTAATTTATTTTCTCCTTTCTCTCTCTTTTCTCTTTCGGTCCTTTCTTGCTTCTCTTTCTATTTGTTCCTTCCTTCCCTTGTCTCCTTCATTTATGCTTCTTGCCCTGTTTGTGTCCTTTTGGTTATTCCCTTCTTATTGTGATTACTTTTTTCTACTGTGACTGTTTTTCTGGTTCTTTTTTATGTAAAGCCCTACCATGATAGAAATACCTGCCAATTATTCACCCTGACATTATAAGATTAATGGACTGAGTGCTCTGAAAATGTATCTGGAAAAATTTGAATTGCGATTGTGTAGAAATCCTGTACCTCTGTAGAAAAACACAATCTTGTTTCTTCAACATATTACGCTAGTAAGGTTTCCATCATGTAATTCCAATCCAAAAATGTGATTGTTGGATGAGTTCTCCTGAGGGTGAGGTGAACTTAAATGGAAATGAATCTCTATAACTTCTTATTCTTTGTTTTTGTTTTTTAAGGCTCTGCATCACAGTGGACTCGCTCCTCAGGCCAGGCCACCCCTTCACCTAACTTTGAGTCTGGAATTCAGTCTGTTGTGAGTCACCTGTAATAAGGTTTAATGTCAAAAATCAGGGTGATCATTTAAATTTTGTATCAGCTTATAAGTTGTTGTTTTTTTCCTGCTCTGCAGCAGAGTAAAGTGCAGGACCACCTTGATGAAGCCCTCAATGTTCTTCAGCGACATGCCAGCGGACAGGGAGGACCGGGACTTGCTGAAATGCACAGCCTGCTGTCGGCTGGTTTGGGGATAACACCGGGCTTTAACAGCGCAGCGCTTGGACTGGCCAGTCGCCTGCAAGAACTGGTTAGAGTCTGAGGAGGGTTAAAAATGCTAAACATGAGTCACTTAGGGGTGGGGTCTAAATTCAGTTAAATGAACAGTTTCTTTGCCTGTAAGTTGGCACTAACAGAAATAATTGCTTTAAAGGTTTCCAACCACCTTCAGGATTCTGCTGGTCTGCCCTCTGGTGGAGGACTTTTGCATCACGGGCCTTCATCCGTTCATTCAGGCTCCCACTCTGATGTTTTTACAGGTGGGATGTTATACCCATAATGCTGTCTATTGATTTCACCAGAAATGTTAAAGTTGCCTATTTTTCTTATATATGACAAATATTTCCATAAATCATCACATGAAGATTTGCTCAGTGCCTTATTGTTTCTGTGTGTAGGTCTGACTGGAAGCGGGAATCGTTCCATTGGCACAACTATCAAGAGAGAGGAGAAGGAGGATGATGAGAATTGTTCTGTTACAGACAAGTCAGAGGAAGACAGGAAAGATCTGAAGGCTCGTCTTCGAACAAGGTGTCCAAATCAAAACTGCACTGTCCTTTTGACATTATTTTGAATAGTATCAGAATATTTACAGCAGCAGAATTAGACAAACCTAATTAGATGATTGAAGATTCTTCAGGTGTAATTTTAATGCTAAGAGAAATTGAGGAATTTTACTCACTAATTCAGTTTCTGTGTTACAACACAAAACAGAACAATTGTTGGGAATAGTTTTATTATTATAATAATGCCTTAAAAATTGTTTAGGGCATAAATCTGGCCATAAGTTTATGTCCACTTATGTGAGGGATGAATATCAAAAACAGTCTGGGCATTCTTTTTTTTAAGCCTAATTTATTTTGTGAGTAATCATTACACAACAAAAATGATTTGTTTCACAAATTAAGTTCACTGCAGTTTTTCTCTAATTTACATATGAATCTGAACTAAAGGGCTTTTAGCATTCAAAACATTTCTGGTGTAATTTTCTGTAAATAATTTGATCAATCTTTGATGCAAAACTGATCAATCGTATTGAAATCATTAGATTACGTGTCCTAGACCTGGCTTTTAGGCAAAACCTATCAACATCTGAAATGGAGCAGTTCAGAGGGTAAAGCAGATCAGAAAGCTTTTATTTTTTCATGCAGACCAGAACCAGTTTAGATTTAAGCTCAGAACTTCTTGGAATTTCCAGTTGTGTTCAGGTCTTAACAATCCCACCCCAAGTCCAGTGCTTTGAGGAAGGGTATTTGAATGTTAAAAACAACCGAGCAAACACCAGACCTAAATGAAGTGGAATGTGCTGGAACTCCAGAGTCTCTGTCCTTACATCACCGCTACCTAAGAAGGCACCAACCACGAGAGAAGTCTTAGAACAAGTCTAACAACTTCCAACTCAACTAAAACTTGTAATAAAGATTAGACTATTTAGTAGGAAGTATACTTGCAGGTGTAGAAGTAAAGTCTTAAGAGCAGAAAACAATGAATCCGATTTTGCGTCATATCCGACAGATCGTGTCGGACGAGGTCATGGCTTTTAGCGCTCATTTAAAGTCAATAGGGCTGATCACACCTGACACAAATTTGTGCATTGGGGCTTGTGTATGTCCGACCGAGATAGACCCCATGTCTATTTAAGTTTAGTTTAATTCAGCTGCAATTTCGTGGGTCTGACAGGAAGAGAGACGCAGCTACAAAGTAAAACACATCCGCTTTGGGGGAAAATGCTAAATAAAACTGCATGCGGAAAGAGTCTGTTTCGGAGACACACAGAGCATAAACAGCAAGCGGGAAAGACTCATGCAAAAGCATTCAATGAAACATTGAAAAATATAATACTTCACCCACAATAGGAGTTCAGGAGGACAGAAAACGGATAACGGATTCAAAAAACCAATAAAAGTCCAAAGTGATGACATTTGTCCCTATCATAAGTGGATCTAAACACCAGACTGCAACTGTAGATGTTAATTGCCAAATGGGACTCTTGTCCAAATGAGCTATACCCATATTATTGTTTCCTTCCCTCCTTATCTGCTATGGACTCATCAGTAGTCTGGATGATGAGGAAGACGAAGAAGATCTACCAGTGGAGATAAAGGCTGAGCGGGAGAAAGCACGGAGGTTGGCAAACAACGCTCGCGAGCGGCTCCGTGTGCGGGACATCAATGAGGCTTTTAAGGAGCTGGGCCGCATGTGTCAGCTCCACCTCAGCTATGAGAAACCCCAAACCAAATTGATCATACTGCAACAGGCGGTTACAGTTATACTCAACCTGGAGCAGCAAGTTCGAGGTCAGTGGGTGTCCAGAGAGAAAGGAAGCAGAGGGGGAGGACCTCTATCCAAATTAAAACTCCCACACAGCTTCAAGGCTACATAACTGGCTTCTAAATCCTAACCAAACCTTTTACTGAAGTTGGCTAATGATTTTAAAACGGTTTCCTGCTTTATAGTTCCTGATTTGGTTCTAAAATGGTCTATAAGCAAGAATAGAGTGTTAGAAAATAAAGCTGTGTCACAGTTTTAAGACGTTCTCCAGTTCACCCTGAAAGGTTTCCATTTTCTCATAACACAAACGGATCTGTTACTTCTCTTAACGTGTCTGCTGCCTGGCTCACAGCTTGCTGTCTTTCAACACTGGACTTAATTAACGCTTGTTATGCATTCATTGAATATTTTTTCACAACCGCTTTTGTTGTGCTTGCATTAAACAACTGGGTGATTTTAATTAAATGTCTATTAAAATAACCCTGTTTTTTTCCAAATTAGACTTATTTGCCTCAACTCAGAGCTGTGTGCTGTGAATTAACATCCCTTCATGTTTGTGTTCTTTGTTCTGCATGCTCCAGCCTTTCAAACATTAAACCTCTCATGCTTTTTGCTACCCTGCTTTCTAATGCTTTACGTCGGTGCTCTTCCTTCCCTCATTTGCTCTTGCAGCTGGCAACAGGGACAACCCCTTTTTCCCTCTCAGATAAATGCATTGCTTGCTGATGTATTTAACATCGATGCCAATCGGCCTTCCTCTCCTGTTAACTCTACCTCTGTGCCTCTTTCTGTGCACGGCATTTGGCAGAGGGCGTTGCTTCCTGTCTTTCTCATAACTCCTGTCATTTTGTGAGACGGTGTCCATATCCCCCGACTTCCATTCTGGACCCTAATGACCAAACTTTATGCTCTCTATATGAATATTTGAAACCACTTCATCTTGACTCTATATTTGCCTAAAATTGGTTGAAATTGAATACCAATATGCAGGAAGGAGATGCCTCTTAGATGAATTATTATTATCACTTCGTCCATTCTCCTATAACACAGCCCCTTCTCCACTGAGATCTCATTTAACAGTTACACTCATCTTTGCAAAGTATTTGGCCTACAAAGAAGAGGCTGAAAAGTTTTATTCAAAATATACATTTAGATTGTTTAGGTATATCCCTGAAGGTTTGTGATTTGGGATTCTTAACCAGACCCTCCAACCTCCCCCCCACTTCTCCTCCGTGCAGCAGCCTTGTCTCTTTGAGCGACGAGAACCTGACTGCAGAGGAGAAGGAGCAGAGGGAGCGCGAGCGTCGCCTGGCTAACAATGCTAGGGAGAGAGTGCGTGTTCGCGACATAAACGAAGCCTTCAGAGAGCTGGGCAGGATGTGTCAGGTCCACCTGCAGAGCGACAAGGCCCAGACCAAGCTTGTCATCCTGCAGCAGGCTGTCCAGGTCATCCTGAGCCTGGAGAAGCAGGTGCGAGGTAGGTCAGCCGGTGCAAGCAGGTCTGATCCATTTAGACTACTTTATTTCTCTAACTAAAGATGGACACTGGGAGGTCGGTCGTTTAACTCTGTCTCCACTGACTGCTCTGTGTTCATTCTGGCTCCCTCTGTGGTTCTGTGGAAAATACCTGAAGACAGGAGATGAGGAGAAAGATTAAGGAAGTATAGCCCTGCTTTCTGCCAAATGCTTGCATTTCTTAACACACACACTATCCTTCTGTCTTGCTTTCCCTGTTCCACTGTTTTTTTTTTTTATTCTCTTTTATTGTTTTAGTATTTTAGGCTAGAAATGGTCTGAAGGACATTTGTTTCTGATTATCTTTTTTTAAGAGCGTAATTTAAACCCAAAAGCCGCCTGCCTCAAGAGGAGAGAGGAGGAGAAAGTCTCAGCGCTCGACCACCAGATGCAGCTGGGTGGGGGTCACCCCACTATAGGAGGGGATGGGCACAACCCTGTGAGCCATATGTGATACTCAGGTATGTCTTCAGAAACATAGAAAAAGCAGAATTTAACTTAGCTGAAAGTTTAAGTGGACAGCAGTCTGCTCAATGCAGCCTGCTGAGCCCCGGGAGGAATGAACACAGAATGGAAGCAGTTGGCATTTGAATGAAGCCATGCTGCTCAGCAAGAGTGTCTCTGATTGGTTGGGTCATGATCACATCTTACATCAGGTACATACCCCCAGCTAATGCATGTGATAATGTAACATCATTAAATGGAAACATTTCTTTCTTTTTTATAGATATCATTACTCAGTTTTAGTTGCTAAATTATAATGATAGTAATGTTTCATTAATATACTGTAGTTAGTATACTTACTAGTGTTTTGTGTAGTGTATTTGAATTAATTTAAATATGAAAATGACAACTAAAAGAGTCATTTGCATGTAACATCCCTGGTGAGTGAATTAGGTCCCCGTGGAGAAGTGGTTTAAATCTTTGCCTGTAATGCTGGGTTTGATTCTGTGAGCAGGTAGTGAAAACTTGCTGTGATGACCTCTGAACATGGGAGCAGCTGAAAGGACACAAATGCTTAAAAACAAATATGTTTAGTTTAATTATGAAATATATAAATTTTTAAGATGTTTGCAGCAGCAATATTTGTGCCAAATATAGAGGTCCTGTAGAAGTTCTTAATTAGACATGCTGTAGTCCTTTGATAAAAATTTGTCATCTACTGTTTTATTCTTTACAAACATCAGATATGTTAAGGTGACATTGAAAAGGCACCATATAGACATGCTTTTCAGCACTGGGTATGTTAAGAAAGTAAAACAAATTTTCTGCACCTGCACTGGACGGCTTAATGATGTCCTAAAAATGGCATTCAGATATTGACCTTATATACAATGTGTAGGCATCTATAATAGGTCATCAACCGACCATCTCAATATAGGTAGGATCTACATGTCCAACAGACGTCTTTATTTTTAGTGGGTTTAGATTTTAAAAAAAAGGCAGATTTAGACTTTGCTGCATCATCAGCTTAAAAGCTAACTTCAGTGTTGTGTTATCATAAATTATGGAACATTTTTATTGTTAAACTTGAGTCAAACATTCAGGCTTCACAAAAGAAAATAGAAGAAAAAAATAGTCTGAATTACACTGCGGGAGAGTGTAAATTATTACCTATATTTTTATTTTAATAATGGTGATTTTCACTTGAATATAAATAATTTTTTTTTTCTCTTCCAGTTCCTGTTGTCCAGCCCTATGAACATGTGGCCTTATCGACCGTTGTTGTGCATCTCAGTGCGTGATAATCACGCAAACACCTCATTACTGACAAAACAGGCGGCCACATTCCTGACCGTGAGAACAAAGAAGCTCACAGGAGAAAGTAAAAGAATAAAAACCTTAGTCGACCTTTACGTGAAAGTTCTTGGGACTGTACACACTGCTTTCGGAGACAGTGAATAATGGACTAAAAGAATGCTCTTATGATCGTGTATTTGTAGAACATTGTAAAAAAAAATTGCTTTATACATTGGGAGCAAAACCTGTTTGGATCAAATAACACTTTTGGATCAATTGCTCTTCTGAGTGAAGTTGGGATTTTTCTTGTTAAGTATTTATTGGCATTCCCATCAGAAAAAAAGAGGTCTTACATTCTTTACAAGCTGAGAAGGATGATTTGTATCTGAAGATTGAAGAAGAAAATAGTTTAACCATGCCTTAATCATGCCCTATGTGTGGTGTTTGTTTTGACTCCTCCCCATGGCTGGGCTGCAGAAGATGGAGATGTTGTGCCTCGCTAAAGCATTGCAACCACAAAGATCAGTGTGTTTTGTTTTGAAGATTTTATGTTATACTCCCCAAACCAAGAAGTGTTAGATTTTTAAAGTGCTTCCAACAACAACAACAAAAAAAAAAAATCAAAGCTCTAACTAATTAAATTGGTTCTTAAATTACATTTTTCTTTATTTACAGCTGAATGTTGGAGGGAATGTCTCTACCAGCTTTGCTCATCTAATTCTTTGAAAATCAACGCCAGTCTCTTAGAGTCGTATGTACTACTTTACATGACTGTCAAAATAAAATCCAGATAAACACACTGAAATTTGGGGTTAAAAGTGACAGAATGGAGAGCAGTTCAGAGGTGTGTAAATCTTTTTGTAAGGCACTTTACCCTGTGAATCAGAAGAAATTGGCAGTTTTTTTCCCCGAGTTTTTCTTGATTTTATTTCAGTGGCTGACTGTCACTGACTGGGTTACTTTTGTGTTCTCGGTTCAGAACTGTGAACTCCCCTCTAGCTCTTTAATTCACGTACAAGTTTTATTGTCACTGCCATGCAACTGGAACAGAAAGGCTGCCAAGAGAGGCAAACACACGACTCGCACAGGGAGGTTGATTTAGGTCTGATTTAAACCAAACTAACAGCCCGTTCGGCCCAGTTCTGGGGAAAGCTGTCAGACCCAAGCATTCTTCGACACACACATGATCCTGCACACATCATATTCCACATGAGTCTGCTGTTACAACATGGTGAATCATTTTAAGTCTAACAGCAGTTTGCCTTGGGATGAATAGCATTTTGCTTGTAGACAATTTACTAAGTATTGAAAGGGATCATGAGTGTTACTGCTACCTTTAAGATAGTTTCCTCTTTAGCCATTGACTGACTTGTTTTGGTTGCTCTGTGTTGAGCGTCCTTATTGACTCCCCTTATTGAACAATTGTGAGGCCTGTTATAAGGATCTTCCTGTTGTAGAATTCATATTATGTCTTTGTTTTTGTATTTCATTTTTTACCTTGTAACATAGTTGTTTTGTTTGTATTGTTTGGAATGCGCTTTCCTCTTTGTTTACGTTGTTTTAATGTAAGACGACAAAGTTTAGATTCCACAAACAAAGTGAGGTGTTTTCTTTGGTGCCAGGGGCTTGGAAATGTTAGCAATGACAAATTATTCCGCCATAACGTCACATGTTGTGATATTGGTCTATTTTCTTTTAGGTTTTAACACACCAAATGTAATGATACAGGTGTAAATTCCTTTTGTTTTTGTTTTTTTTATATTTAAACAAATTATTTCTTTCCTTTGTATACCTCCCTAGGCGGTTACAAACCAAATTTTGTTTAATTCTGATTAAAAACAAAATTAATATAGAGTGAAAAATGTGGCCTTTGTCATTTTCCCAACTTTGGGAGCTTAGATAATGGTTACTCCACCAGTGCCTGAATATTTCCCAGTGGAGGACGTTATTTCAGAGTTTTATCACTTGTGTCTTCTTGCAGTAGAATGTATCTACACTTCATTATCATCTGCCACATGAATTATGCTTGATGATGTATCCAATACATGTCATGAAATGTTACTTAACAAGTAACCGGATTTACACATTAAATAACTCCTCTTTTACATTGTTTGGTTAGGATTTTCCCCTTAGAACTGGCACATGAATTAATACATATGTACAGTTGTAAGATATCTTTGTCAGCTTTGTCGCATGAAGCTGATGGTGATAGGGATCAGTATTTGTCATAATGTCTCTTATCCTGCCCAGTGGACAAGCCTCAATGATTCAGACATTTCCCAAGGAAAAAAACAAACAGACTTTGTTTAATTTGGAAAACCACTTTTAGAGATTTTGTTTTTTTGTTAGTGGATATTTCTGCAGTAATCTTGTCTAAAAAATGTACAATTGATATGTATAACAGACCCTGTCTGTCCTCAGCGAACGATATCCTGCTACAGATTTCTGTCTTCTCATATTTGGGGACATTATCTATGTAGGCTATGTCCTCAAAGTGCCTCCAGTTTCCTATTTTTTTATATATAAAGTAGATATTGAGATCTGTTGTGTATATAACAGTGATGTAGCAATAAATGTGCCATTTTTAATATTTGTTCTTCCTGTCGTTATTTAAACCTTAATATTAAAAAGTTTAATTTTTATCATTAATGACCGTATTAATTTGATTTATGTTAAGATTTTATCTTATAATTGTTTTGTTTACGTAAATATTTAATTCTTAAAAACTAGTCTGTTGGTGTGTTAAATGTGTCAGTGTCTCTATAAACAAGAAACTGGCAAAGCAAACAGTCCTGTCATAGTTGGATTTTTGTGTTACTAAGACTGTGTATAGTAAAAAAAAATAAAATAAATCACCAGTTATAATGTTAAATTTGTATCCAAATCTGATAAAGCTGAAATGAAGTGTTTCCAGGTGGATTATGTGTGTTTCTAAGATTCTGCAGTGAGGCTATAAGGGATCTAATTGTACCAAGATTTGGGTCACAAGAAAAGAGGAAAAGGTCTCTCAGCATTATTCTATCCCACAATAAAAACCTCATTAAATAACTGTTAGGAAAGTATTACAGGGATGAATAAAAAAGTGGATATCACTGCTTATTTTTAAAAGTCAAGGCAGAATCAGGAAAACGGACAGCAATCCTGTCTAGGATTGTTTGTGTTCTGTTACAAAGTATTATCTTTATGTTTGGACTAAAAGAGTTTTACAGAGAGACCCCGTTTTATCCTGGTAAATACTTTATAAAGGGACCAGATGGGAATATGGACAACTATTTTGAAACCCTGAACATGCATCACTGGAACCTACTCTGTCACAACAAGCGAAACGAGCAGTGGGATATGGGGAGAGACCAAGACTTAAAAGAATTGGATATAAATCTGAAGGTCGAGATAATGTTCATTTCTATATTAGCAATAATTATTTCTTTGCTAATAGTAAATTATCAAAAAATTATGTTGTTTCATAGGACATCGTGCCACTCACAATATGATGGAGGTGATAAAGTAGAACAATAGTGTGCATATATATATATATATATATATAACTTTTTTTTTTTTTTTTTTACTTGAAAACAAATTTGAATGGTACCATTACAGAACTAGATAAAATCTCTTACAAATGTGTATAAAACATCTTAATATACAATAATTAAAGAAAAACAAGAAGGAACAATACTAATACAGGGGCATAATAATATTAGGCTTACGGTAGTTTAAGAATCAAGAAGATTGAATTTACTCGAAGAAAGATTGCCCTCTCAAATTTTAAAGACTTTGCCTAAGATTCATTTCATTTTTTTCATTGGGATATAAATACTTTATATTTTAAAAGATGGTATTTGTGTAAATACAATTTAGATAATAAAATTAAAATACTAACAACAGATTCATTATCTCCAATTTTGGTTATAATACTGCTCTTAGGGTAAGGTCAGGAAACTGAATCCCTTTAGCGTGGATCCACATCAGAAAATCAAGCCAAAGGCTTTGAACAACAGCAATCTAGGAAAAGGTGTTCAAGACTTTCACTTTCAACCTCAAAAAAATCAGTTTCCAGCGGCAAAATTCAGCTTAGAAATTAACAGGGTAAAATCGGTTGATAATTTAAAATTCAATTTCTTGCATTTGAGGTATTTTATTTTTTTTTTATTTGTACAAAAATCTTTCAGGATATATATATATCATCCTATTGTTACATCGTGTGCTGATAAAATGACATCATCTATAAAAAATATTCTAAATTTTGGAGAAATGTCAGAAAATGATACATCTTGTCCCACCATAGCCTGAAGAGGTCAAGGGGATGCTTTTAAGATCTGCATATATTTACTCTGGCTACAATAGATTCAATATTTTTCACAAAATTTTTGAAAACATAACAGCCCAGATTCCTTTTTTTATTCCAGTTGTCAATAAATATAGATTTCCTACTACTCAGAACCTATTCTTCCAGATAGTGGGGAGTAAAATTATGGTAAAAAATGAGTTTCCAAGAATAAAAAAAAAAAAAAAAAAAAAGAACCTGTTAATGAAAACCAGACAGTTTAAGTGGTACTTCATTTATCTCAAAATAATATTGTAAAAGAAATTGAATTCCACCTACCTTTTTTGCACATTAAATTGGGTATAAATGATCAATTGAATGATTATTCTTTAATATTACTAGTCTGTCTTTTCACCGCTTTTATTTTGAAAAGAAGCGGAAGTAATTGAGTTGTGAGGAGCCGGAAGTTCTTTTTAAAGCAGCGAGTCCTGTAGGTAGAAGGGCATCTGTCAGTGAAAATGATTGGCAAAATCGTCGGTCAGAAGTATATATCTATCGCCAAGTCGTGGTATGTATCTTAATGTTGGAGTTTTTGGTAAAAGATTGAATGAATGAAATATTTAGAGAGCTAAGTCGTGTCGTTGTCCTTTCAGAAGTTAGCAGTTAGCCTAGCCGAGGTCATAGCAGTGGGGACAGAGGTGTGAGTTTAGCCTTTTAGCTAAACCCTGGATCAAACCCCTGTGAAATTGTAACAGTAGTTTTATAAACAGCACTCAGAATTATTTCGGATTTTTCCAGATCAATTACGAAGTATTGATAAATGCCCCCTGTGTAGTTTAGTGGTAGTTGAAGGTGAATTATTAGCCAGCTGAGTGTTTTAAATACATTTGACATAAAAACAGGAATGAAAGCATTACGCTAAACTGTTTTTACATATATGGACTTGAAGAAAAGTATTCGTATGATATAAATATTTATCATTACAGTAGCTAAACTGGAAGAGACAAGGCCCAGTCATTTTTTTATTTTGTCCTGACTGTTCAATAACTGTCAGGGCAAAATAAGAAATTGTGAATAACAAAGTCACAATTTCTGGGGATTGTAGTAGCAAAGTTTCAGCATAGTTTTGGAATATATTGAAGATGGTTAAACCGATATTAAATATAAAAAGTTAAACCAAAAAGATTTTTGAAAATATAAAATTGAACATTACCTTTTTGAGTTAATTTAACATTCTTGAAGATAAAGCCACCCTGTGGAGAAAGCTCATTTCATCTGCTTGTATCCAGAATCTCGTTCTTTTGGTCAGGATCCAGATTTGTCGACCATAGGTGAGGGTAGGAACATACACTGACTGGTAAAGTGAGAGCTTAACCTTTTAACTCAGCTCTTTCTTCACCACAACAGACCGGTGGAGCTTCTGCATTATAGCAGCATGCAGCAGCCACACCGATCCGTCTATCGACCTCCTGCTTTGTTCTCTCCTAACTGCTCCGCTTGAGGCAGGAATTCTCCTCCAACCTAAACTTGGAAGGGATGTTCTTCATTGCCACTTTGGCTGCAGACTGCCCCATTGCATGCTGTAGATCTTGGAAGGAGGGAGCCAGCATTACCATGCCACCCGCAAAAAGGAGGGAGGAGATTTGCTGGTCCCTGAAGTAGGCCCCCTCCAGCCCTTAGCTGCACCTAGAAATCTTGTCCATAAACAATATGACCAGGAGCGGTGACTGCAGGCAGCTCTGTCGGAGTGCAACATGCACCGGGATCAGGTCCGACTTAATGCCTGGAATGCGGACCAAACCCCTGCTCCGCTTGTACAGAGACTGGAATCTGGATGCCCCCTAGAAAATCCCTCTGTACTTGGAACACACCCTCTGGTCCCCCTTCCTATGCAGAGGAACCACCATCTTGGTCTGCCAATCTAGGGGCAGTGTCCCCCACTTCTAGGCAATTTTGAAGAGGCGTCTTAGCCAAGACGGCTAGAAAACATCTGGAGGTACGTGGGCCGGATCACATCCACCCCCAAAGCCTTACCATGTGGAGTTTTTTTTAACAACCTTGGTGACTTTAGCGTGCGTGATGAACGAATCACATCCCGAGCACACCAACTCTTCACCACAGGAGGTGTGTCAGCCAGTGTTCCATCCACCGTCCAACAAAGACCCATCTCAGGGACCGCAGCTTCCCACTCCTACTGAAAATAGTGTTTAGCACTGCTTTCCCCTCTGAGGCGGCGTACGGTTAGCCAGAATCATTCTGAGGCAGACCCATAGTCTTTCTCCATAGCCTCCTCAAAATCATTATTATTCATAATAGTGTAAATGCATTTCAAATAAACAATCTCGGTATAAAAAGTATAGACTCATTCTTTTTATCACGTTTGGAAAAAAAATCTCAAATCTTGATATATTGCCCAGCACTGAAGTATTTTAACGTTACCTCCACAGTTGTTAATAGATTAAGAACTCATCCCGCAACCTGTTAAGATGAGAACAGCTGCATTTTGATCTATACCGTAGTCTGGGGACATTTTGGCAATTAACGTAGAGCAAATATTTTCTCTCTTTTGTAAAACAAAGAAACCAAAAAAAGTCTCTAAAATTAAAATGTCGGTGTGTTTTTTCTGTTGCAACATTTGATCACTTTGAATCCAAACGGCTCATAAAATCATCTTTATTGAATTAATGAGGTTTTTAGCTTTTGTAATTATTGTATGAATTGCTATAATGATACTGCAACATGATTGGCTGACCCATTTTGTGTTGTTCTCAAACGGTTTAAACTGGAGATAGATTCTCTTGTGTATACATATGGAGTTCAGGTAGCAGGCAAGGTTCACCTCAATATGTGGTGCTCTAGAATAATGAAGGGGTTTGAGTTGCTTAAGTATCTCAGACCAAATGCTCTTTACTTTTCAGGGTTCCTACTTTGGCCATATGGGGAACAACTGGAGGCGTGGCCTTGGTCTACTTCACAGACTGGCGTTTGATCTTGGATTATGTTCCCTACATCAGCGGCAAATTTAAGAAGGATGAGTAGATCAGTCAGGTCAGTAGAATAGAAACCAGATTATCTTGAATATAATTTCCTCTGTCTAAAAAGACTGCAGCTTTTCTGCCTTTAAGAAAAACAAAGATAGTTTCTGATGCTGTATTATCCAACTGAATACCATATCTGACATGAAAAAAATAAGTCTGATTTGTTATTTTTTAAGCCCAGATTATCTTCACAGGGTTTTATTTAAAGTCTCACAAATTTGTGCTGAGTTACTTTCTTTTTTGTTGTTGTTTTGACATTAATTTAAACTCTGCCTGTTGTGTTTCTGGAAGTACATTTTATTATACTAGAGTTGAGTAATGTAAAAGCTGATTTATTAAAGGTGCTTTGAAAAACTTAAATTGCATATTTGATTTGGGAGCACAAATAAAGGAAGGAAAAAAAGAATCAGTGTGTTTTAAGCACCAAGAAAATGGTTGGTTCACATACCAAATATATGTGGTGAAAAATAAACCATTTCTTCAGCATTGTGAACACCTTCTAGGATGCTAAAACTCAGAATGAGTTGATTGCATTTTATTATGATGGGGGAAAAAGAGATGAATGGAAATCAGAAGCAGATTAAATGCCAAGCAGGTCTGCTTTTACAAGCAATTTGACTTAGTACTGGCGGTGCAGATGAACTATATAATATATATATAGTATCTATAGCTATATACAATATAAAACGTACAATATATAGTATATAGCCATGTACTATAAATGAGGGTTGATTGGAGTTCCCATTATTATTGTAATGCTCAAAACTCAAAATGTCTAAAGTTGTAAAACCTTGGTGTAAGTATAGGAATCTTTGTTCAAATTCCACAATTAAATTACAAGTAAAGTAGTTTCTGATATGACAATTCTTGCTTGGGTTTTCTGAGCAGAGTGTATAATAAAGTGCTATCTGCTCTGTTGGGATCCATCAAATCAACTTTGTTTGCTATGTATAAACTTTATTTAGTAACCCCCTAAAATAAAACTTGCTTAAGATTTTAAATCCTCCAATATAAATAATATGCAAACATCAAAATAAGCCTAGTAAGACTTATAATAGAAGCTTAAATATTTTGGAAAAATACTGTTTGTGATTAGCTTTGTTATGGAGGTTGGATTCCCAGGACAGAAGGTGAGGAATTTGCTGATGATAAAGATTTTAGTGTTTAGAAAAACAGAACTTCTCAATTCCTGGACAGTGACATGTTTGGCTTTGGCAGCACAGTTGAGACTAAACAAAATTCTGAGACAATCGCTCTGTTTAGATGTCAGAATAACACTGAACTACTGTGGAATACTTCTGATAAGTATCGGCTTGTCGTTTTCTCTCCTCAGGTTGTTGCCGTTTCTTGTTTGCTATGACGAATATGGTGAGCATGAACCTCTGCAGCCTGACTGTGGTCCTACTGCTGGAGAGCCCGTCATTATCATCACCTCAGCCAACACTGAACTGTTTTCATCAACTTTCAATGAAATCCTTTAGCATTTGATGTTTTCATTGTCTTCTGCCAGTGTAAACAAAAAAATGGATGAAAAAGATAAATAATGGTGACAACTTTGCTACTTCCTCTCTTCCTGTTCAGTCCGGGGATTTATTTTTTTTATTTTTGAAGTCCTACTCGTCATTTGGATCAAATTTGATTTTTGTCTCTGCTTCAAAGAGAAGTAAACTATGTATTTTATGCTGTGTTTGTGTGCTTTTTTATGAGCAACTGTAAAACTACGAATACCTATAAAACCGGGTTGACGTATTTTTTACATCCTAAATTAAATTCCTTGAGGAATTTGCTCACAATAAGGACTGTTTACTTAATCAGATATTTAATTTGTTGGAATGTGCAATTATAAATAAAAGGTCTTTCATTCTTGTTTTAAAAGACCACGAGATAGGGATCAGCTGATTAGTTTGTTGAAGATGATTGTTCCTCTACATTTCTAAAGCTGCTTAACCTGCTACCTTTAATTTGGCCATATTTGATCTTATGAAATTATTTCCACCTTCATACGTATTACAGATCAAACACAAGACTATAACATTGTTAATAAACAAGTATTGGTTCTGATATGAATTCAGCTAAATTTAGAAAAATAAAAAACATAGATTTCCAAACAAAAAACTGATTTCAGTATGAATTCAAGATTGTTCTTTAACCACAGTTGTGTATTAATTTTGTAGGTTTAGTAATGGTGCAAAATGTCCAAGATTCTATGAATCTTTATTTGCATATGCAGTATAAATGCTTTGCATATAATAAATAAAAAAGTAAATCCTGTAGATTTAGGGTTCTCTTGCTTTCTAACGCTGCAAGAGAAAGTTCAGGGGATCATTTCGGACTAGTTTACAATGTTGTGGCGCATGCATTACAGTAGATTATATTATGTTGCGCGCCCGGCGGAGTGATCTTAGAGCGTCAAAAGGTCCTGTGACAGCAGGACTCGACTGCTTAACATACTGTAATTTCAGAGCAGGTAGATAGCAGACTTTTCCTCTATTTATTATCGCAGAATCTCCAGCCAGCGCAGCGATACAACCGGGACCATGGAGAGAAAGAGGTGAGGCGTTTAATTGCGTGCTAGTTTACTTGTTTTAACAACGGAGTGTGCAGACACGCGTTCGCCCTGTAGTTAAACATTCATTAGCATGTGTACATGTCGGAGTTATTTGTTTTCACTGTCACCGTTCTAAATAAATTCGCGCCTTTCGGGCTCTTTCGGTTGTTAATTGAACTAGACTGGATGCGTTACAACTTCGTGTGGGTCGTTGTTGTTCTCCAGGGTGCTAGCTTGATTAGCTAGCTAAGTTTCATTGTTTACACACGCTTGAGTTGCGAGGGCGCAGGGCCCGGTGTTACACTTTATTCTGTAACCCCAACACTGGGACCGTGTGACGACTTCCTGTATTTAAAGAGATAGCGCACTTTTTCCCCGTAGAAAACAAACATAACGCACCAGAAACTGCGCAGCACAATATCACATAAATTTACTACAAAGTGCTTGAATGTGGCAAAAAAGTTATTAATGTCGGATTATAACGTGTACTATTTTTTTTGTTGAAAATATAAGCATTAAAAATGACAATATTATACATACATATTTACTTTATATAATAAACCAGTACTGTACAAAGTCTCGTTAAGGTACAAACATTACAACATGGGTAGAGAAAGAAAATTGACAGAACATGGGGCTAAAAACAAGAACAGATACATAAACAATAAGGCTAATGAATAAATATAGAGCAAAATTTAAAACCAAGGAAAAGTAGAAATTCTGGCAGTTTTTTGGCAGAAACAGATTTCAAAAGTTTCAATGAGGCGCAATACAATTTAAGTTGGTTAAGAAAAAATTCAAAACAAGGAGTAGAACCTCCCCATTTACAGCAATGTATATGATATTTGACAAGCAAGAAAACAATATGAACCGTATCTGAAATTTTACTATCAAGGTCATCAACATAATGCAAGACGTGGGTGATTGTTATTTCTAGGATGTCCTACATTTTAAGGGACAGGAAAAAAAAAAGATGATTAAGGGATTCATCCAGACATTCTCAACAGGCACAGCATGTTAAATCAAATTAAAATCTTTTGTGCAAAAATTCTGCCACTGGGTAAATACTGTGCGAGATTTTAAAGTAAGTCTCTTTAACCTTTGGTGAAACCGGCCATTTAACAAGTTAGTTATTCGTTGTTGACAAAAAAATATAATGTAATTTAGTATTGTGGCTTCTTGGCCAGTCCCTCCCAGTTTAACTACCTTTGGTTTGCGCCATGCTTAAAACAGGAAGGATGTAGGGGCCTCACATCCAACCGACTATTTTTTGGTTTACAACAGTTCTGAATAGGTAAACTTAATGCTGGCATTTCTTTAGATTTTTTTTTTGTATGGGATTAATTTAGGTTTATACTTCGTATTGCTATTTATCAAATGATAAAATGTAAAAAATATTTTTTATTTTCTTTTTTTGTTTTCTGGAGTTGTTAGTCTTATCAAATAAAATGATTGACAAGTTTAGATTTCAAACAATTATTAACTGTGTTTTAACTATGAATTATTATGAAAGATGGTTTTATGTTAGTTTTCATACATTAAAAAGAAGAAGAATTAATACCCCCTGTGATGAACATTAGAATACTTTCGAATTTCCAGTTCTTTGAATGAATATAATAATAAAAAAAGTAATTTTTTGGTATCTATAACTGTGACATAATTTCCTTAAAAATTAATATAATGTTACAAAAATGTTTTGAAAAAAATGTGTCTGACATGAGAAGTTATTGAGAAATATTGGTAAAGATCTCTGAAAGTGGTCTGAAAGGATAATCCTAGTATGTACGGTAAATCCACAGCTGACAACCCAGACACAAATCAGAAGTTTCCACAGATGTATTTCAGTTTAAAGGCAAAGCAGAGTCAGAGAAAAAGATCAGTCATCAGATGGCACACAGGTCTTAGAGCATGGGAGACGACAGCGGCACACACAGGTGAAACATCGGCAGAGGAATTATAGCAGCATGAGGGAGTAACGGCAGACATAAAGGATGATTTAAGAGTTTAAAGACCCCACGTTATTTTTTTTTAACCTTTACTTCAACATCAGAATCTGTAGTAAAGCATTTGTTTAAATGCACATTAGGCATTTACTTTTTGTTTTAATTAATTGAATCGAATAATGAAACAGATAAAAAGGAAACTGTTAAATGATCAAATAGTGTCTTGAAGTGCAGCTTGTTCATCTTAAAGTATTCAAGCATGTATATTACATACTAGCTACATGCATACTAGCATGTACCAACTAAACAATTTATGAAATCTTCATTACAAACACGACCTTCATTCTTTAACCTATATTTTTTTGCACCATGTGTTTTTTTCTCCCACAATGTTTACATTTGACCAGTGCTGCACTTTAAGAAATGCAAATGCCATGAGAGCCATACAAAATGAAATGTCATTTTGTATACACTCTGTGTATTCATCATCGATTAGTTGTGTCGCGCGATTAATGCATCATCCGCCGCCATCGACAGCTGCTGCCGTGGGGCGCCTCCCCCATCCCAACCCCGTTCTCACGCTCCCGCAGGAGTCCCTCTCAGCGCTGCAGTCAGAGCAGCAGGATGTTTACCCTCAGCGTCCAGACTTCAAATGAAGCGCGCATGCGCCGGGATTGATGGCGCAAATTGATCACAATAATTAAAATAGCCTGCGCTTTGTAAAGGGAAAAAAGTCGTAACATGCAACTTTTGTAAAAACAAATGAACATGGCACGGAAGCACCACTGTTATGATGCAGCACCTGAAAAGAAAACACGTTGGAGCCTTCGATGGCAGTGAAGAGAGCTGATCAGCAGGATGAGCGACCATGTTTGTTTCATTTTAAAGTGGGGAAACGTAACGTTAGTTTCTCAGGTAGCTCATCTGATGCTTTCCTTACCGTGTTAGTAGGTTACAGACAGGGACAAGGTTGGCTACTTATTTTACTTTTAATTTCATTTGAATTAGCTTAAGCAGCGTTTATATTTTCTTTATAAATAAATTAACTTGCAAATTATGAGGGCAAGGCTTTTAAAGTTTAAATCTTCTGGCAAAGATAAAGTAAAGAAGATCCTGCAATTTATGGAAGTAAAGCAGAATAAAATCCAGCAAGATCAGAAATATATCAATTAATTATATGCTACATTCCCATGTAAATATCTGTCTTTGGAGGATGTGTTTTTTTAACACCCCTAGTTCTCTCATTTTTATTCCAAATACAATTTATAATTTGAATCACAGGGTTATTTTTATCTCTATGGTTAAGTATTTTCTCAAGTAGCAACTTTAACTGCTATACTTTCCTGTCTTAAAATGCAGAACTCTTCTAGTCTAAAAAAAAAACCTCATTTGTTGAAATGGGGGGGGCCTATTGTTTGAGCCCCTTAGGGGCTTAAAAAACAAAAATGCCTGTCTTTTTTTGGCGGTTTATGAAACAAAGTACCCTATATTTTGTGGAGGTACAGCTACATTTCTCATATAAGTTTGCGTAGTTTTAACACAAACATTTATTTTTCATATTGCACCAGTACAGTTAATGAGCAACCTGTACTTGTGTGCTTGCTTGTTCTGTCTAAAATGTTTATTTTGGAATAAAGAGGTTAATATAAAAAAATATTTTTTGTCCGATTCATCGATTAATCGAAAAAATAATCGGCCGATTCATCGATTTTTAAAATAATCGTTAGTTGCAGCCCTAATATATATGTATATATACATATATACATATACACATATATATATATATATATATATATATATATATATATATATATATATATATATATATTAGGGATGGGACGATTTATGAAAACCGTCCGAACCGTTCGGTTCGACTGTCTCGGTTCGATTCGCGTGTGTTTCGTTCGGTTCATGCGCTGCTCCTTTTTCTCATAGGTGAAGCGTTTACACTCCAGAGCAGAAGGTGGCGGTACTGCGACCAAAGCCAACCACCAGTAGTAAACAAGAAGAAGAAGAAGAAGCGAAGCAGCTTAGCCGGGTGTAGCAGGGAAAAAAATCAGTGGTTGTGGAGAGTTGTGTGGGTATGGCGAGTGGGAAAGAACAGGAGTTGGAAGACGAGCCAGCAGCACTTTATAGGTCTGCTGTATGGGACCGCTTTGCATTTAGAGTGACCTACGATGACTGCGGAAAGAAAGCTGTGGATAAAAGTGCAACAGTGTACAAGCATTGTGCAACACGTTTTGTTTATGCTAACAGCAACATGACCAACATGTCATGCTAACCCCGAAATCCCTCATACTCCGTCAGCAACCCCCGCTGCGCTCCAGACCGGCTGCTCAAAGCAAAGCCTACAGCCTCCACTGTGGCTCCCGTCCGCTCCGCTCTGAGTTCCTTGGAGATGGTAGAGAGCATGCGCGAGATGATTAAATTCAAAGCAGCAAAACATACGGAAATGATCTAGGGTTTCCGCGGATCATTAAAAATAATTACAATCCATTATTTTTTGGGGGATTTTTTCATTAATTTCATAAATTTTTATGGGATTTCGGTGTAACAATCAACATATACCGAATCGAACAGAAAACCGCGACCACGAAAACTATATATATATATATATATATATATATTGTTTCTGGTTGAGTTTCTTGGATTGTTTCTATTTAGGGGAACAAATAAATCACTAAATGGCCTTTGTAACTCTTCTCCTATTATGTCACCTATTATTCTGTATGTTTCGCTAATAATAAGTATATTCAAGATTACTTTTCCACCAAGGAAGTACCTGCTGAGCCTTGATACAGCCTTTTCTTTGGCGAGTATTTCACATGAGATACACCCGATCTCCCTTCAAGGTCTTTACCCGTCTGTAGCAAGTCAGGTCCTCTGATTCTCCAGCAGATCCGGTAATTTCTTGTGTAAAGCATTTGCCGAAAAATTCTCATAGTACAACAGGCTGTGCTTGATCAGGCCAGCTGTTCCTTTTCAGTTTAACAGATCTGTTTCAGTCGGTATTAATCCTCTTCATTACAGAAAAGTTGCACAAAGTTTGTTGGTTGTGTTTTGAGTTTAGTGATCTGATAGATATGAGGTAGATATTTTTTAATGCCATTTGCCATTTTCTGTAGTTCAGTTTGCTGGAGCAGAAGCTTATCTATAACTGAAAAGAAGTGATTAGACAAGCTCATCATGGATGCCCCCAGGACTCAGTGCAGGATGTCAGGGTCAAAAGACCTCCTACAAAAAGAAAATCAGTTTTGGACAATTTTCCCACCCCATGTATTAATGTTATATAGAACGGAGAAGCTCAGTCAGTGACAGGCGTCTGCATGTTCTCTGATCCTTCCTTTCAGCAGCTGTTAGACTTCATAAGCGTCACTGCTCCCAACAAACCTGATGGGTTCACATCACTGCGGTTTTTACATAGTTTTTTACATTCTTATAAATAGTTTGTTGATGTTTATACGATTAATTCGCATGGATGCATTTTGTAAATCACTTCTTTAATCAAGATTAGCTGTTCTTAATAACTGCATATCATGTTCTTTAAATAATGTAAATGTGTCCTTACTATACGATGTCTTATTTCCATATTTCTGTTTTTATGTGTTTTAATTGCCACAGTATATCTGTATTTCCCCTTTTGGGATGGTAATCGGATATAAGGGCTGCAACTAACAGCACATTTGCTAATCTTTTGATTCTTTTTCACCAAATAAATGACTAATCATAGCAATCGGTGCTTATTAAATGATGTTTTGCTGAATTTGAACTATGTGAAAATGAAGTAAAGCCACAGAGGAGTCTTTCATCTTACATAAATAAAAATGTTTGTATTAATTGTAAGGTTTTGGCTTTATTAATTGATTTAAGCTGGTTTAAATTGTTAAGCTTGTATTCTCAAGTTAACAATTATTTAATGACAATTAGTTGATGGTTATTTCAATAGCTGATAAACCAATTAGTTGTTTACTATCTATCTGTTCTATTATAATCGTTGACCTAAAATGAAAATAATTTATAAAAAAAAGATTTCTGTTTGTAATTGGACCTGTCCTTCGAAAAGAAATTTGAATAAAAGGTAAAAGAATCTGAAGGTTGAATCCCAAAGAAAGCTGTAAATCTGTGTCGGCCTGTAAAGCCTGACTGGTGCAGCTTTAACCGCCGCAGGTCTTTGACTCACAGCGGCTGACTGTCAATAATAATGTCATGCCATGCCACCTACTGGAGCCGGATATTCATCAGCAGCTGTGTACTTCTGTGCCGCAATGCAAAAAAAAAAATCAAATGATAACTCTAAAAAGTTTTGTTATCATTAGTTTCTATAGATAAGTGACTTTATTGAATCACCTCTGGTCTATTTAAAATGTTCATTTACAAACCTAATTTGTGCAGCGTCAAAGAAAACAATGAAGCTTTATGGTTTTGTTGTGTGTCCTTCTTTCAGTCTACCTGTTAAACGCATTCTCAACAAGCCCCAGATTTTCCGCAGCGACCTTCGCACCGATGTAAACGCCGGCCAGTTGCGGGCTGGACGGTCACTACAAACTAAAGTGCAGAGGAGCAGACACAAGAATTTCTACGATACAAACCATCAGATTAAGGTGAGATAAAATCGCTAACAACCAGGATTGAATCCATCAGTATTTTGACATTTCCAGTACATCCCATTCTAATACTTTTCTGATACCAGAGCTCTGTTTGCTTTAATGTTAGCATCATTACCGAGGCTGTCATAAACCCTCTTTCGTCAAGCAAGTTTAATTTGTATTTATTTACACCTGCGGATCACAAAAGGCAACTTGAAATTATGAAGTCAGAAGAAGAAGTTAGAAAAACAGTCAATTATGTGAATGGAGACATTTCCATCCTGAAAAAAAATCTGTAACTGTAAGGGTTCAGATTTTTTGCTTTATTTTTTGCGTTTACTAGGCGTTCCCTCTCGGTAGCAGGTACAGGGTTGTGCATGAGCAATTTCTTTAAATGGAGAGGGCTGGTCTGTTAAAAAATTCAGGAAAAACCTCCACAATACCTTTAAAGCACATCCAGGCACATCCAATAGCTGCAGGACAGCAGCCATTGAGGACTGGAGTTTAACACCCGGTGGAGACTTTTTAAAGGAACTCAGGAGAAATGTTGTTTACATGGACATGTCTTTAGATTTAAAGGTCCTCATATCTTCCTGTCTCTTGATGTGATCCGAACCACACTAGACATATTGTCTCATTTTATAGTCTTTTCTGTTACAGTAACCTTTGTAAATTTGATGAATCATCTCAGAGGACTAGCTACAGTTTTCATGCATTTTCTGAGCCACTTGGTTTGCTTCATGTTGGCCATGTGGCTTTTTGGATACAAGTCCTCCATGCGGATAGCTTCTGGTCAGACCTCTCTGGTCTGGTCTTGTGCAGCCAGATTTTATTTCCATCGGTTATTAGCTGTTCCCACTGCTGTATATCTTCCGATTCCTCAGGGAAATGAGCGTAATGGGTTTTTATCTGCTGCATTAAGTTTCCTTGGCCAACTACTGCATCTGCAATCCTCCAGCCTCTTTGCGCCTTTGAAGCATGTAAAGCACATTCTGAACCCCCCCAAAAATGTTGGTCAGGAAGAGACCTTTCTCATCCAGTATAATTTACCTTGTGGTATTTGATCTGGTATGCAGTAGAGTTTTCCTATTGCTCACTCATTTGTAAACATCTCACAAGGCTGTTTCATTCTCTCCACATAACTGTGAAATTAATGATCATTAGCAGCTGTGTGTTATAAACAGCTGATTTATGAACCCGACTACAAAATTCATGGAAAAAATCTACATGTACTGTAAATGGTTTAAAAGTGTAGAAAACATAAAACACAGATTTAAATTCGATTTTCTTCCCTTTTTGCTCATTTCGCAATTTTTATGTTAATTTTTTTGCTGTACATATAAACATTAAGTTATTTATAAAACAACCTATGTAGACTTTAATGGTCACATCAAATTTAATTCCAAATTTGGTATTTGGAGCCCTATAGGTTCTCCACATGCAGGTACTTCCTACAAATAGCTCCCTCTGATGTTTTTTATCACGATTCTCTCATGTCGTCTCTCCTACAGCTCAAGCCTGATCTAAACACAACACTCCCTGTGCGACAGACTGCTTCCATCTTTAAACAGCCAGTCACTAAGATAACTAATCATCCAAACAACAAGGTGAAAACAGACCCTCAGAAAGCCGTGGACCAACCAAAACAAGTAAGTAACAGGCTGGAGAAAGAAACGTGACATTTTTTCACGTTTCCCTGAATAAGGAATGTATTATTTGGATCTAAAGTCTAACATCTGCCGCTCTGGTTAGCTGTTCTGGGAGAGGAAGCTGAGCGGGTTAAATGCATTCGACATAGCAGAGGAGCTGGTGAAAACTATGGACCTTCCGAAAGGCTTGCAGGGTGAGGACAGCTAACATACCTAGGAGGTGTATTTTTAAAAGAGCTTGTTTTTGTAACTTGACCTGAGGTAGCTTTGTGTGTTCCTCCCCAGGTGTCGGCCCGGTGTGTTCTGACAAAACACTGCTGTCTGCCATCGCCAGTGCCCTGCACACAAGCCCAGCACCCATCACTGGCCAGCTAACTGCTGCAGTGGAGAAAAACCCTGGAGTCTGGCTAAATACAACACAGCCGCTCTGCAAAGCGTTTGTGGTGACCGACGATGACATCAGGTAGGACCAATTGGTGTTAAAAGAACCGAACCGTTTTTAGCTCTCTCTCTGACAACACTTGCTTTGGAAGTTTTAAAATTACAATTAATTGGACAATGGATATTTTTAAACTTTAAAAAAAGGCTCCTTTCCATCCAAATGTTTCCAGTAGTAGATCTGTTAATTTTTTGTGTTTCCAGCCATGTTACCCTGTGCTGATGAACTACATTTAGCTGCTTAGGTTGCTTCAGTTTCTAACTAGCTTCTGCTTGAATTGTTGCCATCAGTCTGAGTTTTTGTAGTGTTTAAAAAACGTAGTATTGGAGTACTAGTGTGGAGGCTTAGTATCCAGCTGAATGGTTGCGCCGTAGGGAAACAAATCTTAAGTTGGGTCAGAAGATGACATAACAGACCATGTTTATGGTTAAACACATAACTAAAGGGTTACACCTTCCAGCCAGTGTTGTTTTCATCAAAGATGACTATGACAAAATTATTTCATTTACTTTTTTTTTATGACTATAACCAAAACTGACGAGCTAAACGTGGATCTTTGATGACGAAAATGTGTTCGCTCTCAGCAGTATGTCTCTTCCTGCTCTCGCGACTTAATAAACTATATAGCACCGATCATCCTCTGCCAAGTGTTTAAAAAATCCTTTTGTCTAACTATAAAGATTTTATTTCTTCCAACTCACAAGAGTTGATACTAAACCTTCTTTAATCTCTACCAAAAGGAATCCCTAAATTATATCCAAAGCAAATATTTCATTGCATGCAGTTCATTTTTGGATAAAGACCCAGGTTGTTTTTTGGAGTAATGAAGATTGTATTGATCTGTGTGTAATGCATAATTCATAGTAGATCCAGAAGTGTTTGCTTTTTAATGGAAACCTTGTATGTCTAAAACCATTCCTTTATTGTACATTTTGTTAGCTTGTCTGTCTGCTACATTAATCAATATGATGTGTTGAACTAGATCTGCTATTTTCAGAGTTTTTGTGAGACACTTTAGTATAAATTAGAGCATTTATTCATAAAGATTTTTTGAATTCTATGAAGTTTTCTGCCCAACAGTAATGATGAACTGCATGGCAGCTTTCTATACCCAGCAATTGTAGTATCTAGGGTTGTTATTTGAAATTGTAAAGGTTAGATGGTTAGAACTGACTATAACCTTATATAGTAATAACTTAAACGTGACTAAAACTAATAGACTTCATCCTGAAGACTACATCTAAGATGGCTGTCAAAAACAAAACTGTGTCCAGCATGTTTACTACTTCATTGTAACATGAGCATTACACTTGCGATTAAGATTCCCCTGTATTAGTTGGAATTGGTCTGCTCTGTATCTTTGTTTAAAAGTCTGGTAGACAGGTCCACTCTCTGCGCCTCCTGTCCACCTATAATAATCAGAGCACTCTGACCAGCTGTGCAACGTGAAGATGGGCCGCAGGTCTGAGAAAAACAGGATGACTCGTTGGATTTTCTAACTGTTAAAAAAAAAAAAAAAAGAAAAAAACAACAAAAAAAATTACAGAAACAAAAAAGACATGAGAAATTATTTTATTTTATCCTCATTTCTCAATTAATAAATGATTTACTCTGAGCAGCAGCATTAAAATGTGCCTATTTAAAATGCTATGTAGAAGCTTCACAGCCTTGGTGGATATTTTCTTTTGAGAAGCTCAGGCTGAATCTTCCTCAGGAAAACAGAATGTCTTGTGATCACATGTTTCTGTATATTTAGAATTGCTTGTTTCCTAAAAACTTAAAGTGTAAATATAGAACGTTATGAACAAGCTGCCAAACACCAGTGAGCAGAGTACAGACAAATAACTAATTAAGATCACAAAGTATATAAAACATAAACATTTGCATGTATAAGATTATTGTTTCGTAAAAAATGAAAAGATAACTTGAAATAATTTGAAAGGCAAATATTGGCTGTTGTATCCCAAAGTAAATTCCTGCCATAGATTATAGTAATTGAAATACTGAAATAAATGAGAGAAAACATAAATAAATGCAGACTGCCTTGGTAGAGCTAACCCGATTTTAGACTGCCTCTGGTCATTAATGCTTCTTAGACTCAGCTGGGTCAGCTTTGAGGGCAACGAAACACTTGGAGCATTTAGCATGTAGAAAATTGGCTGTACTATATCATTTCATTTGCAACAACCCACCAAACCTCAGGCATCTTTTCGAAGACCTCTGAAGTCTCTTGATTGGTTCTGTTCTGGTGCTCTTTAAGCCCGACTCAAACAATGTGCATTACAGGGGGAAACAAGCTGCAAGGGAGACCCTACACTGATTCCTGGTCTGGTTTTTAATTAATTTCATGGATTTTTAATTAGAATTTATGGCTGGACTTTGACTGGTCCCTTCCATTGTAGCTCTTGCTTTATGTTTATGCCTTTTTTCTACCCTGTAGATAAACTGCTACTCCAATAAAAGCCTTTTAGATCTTCAGTATTGCCCCGTGTTAAGCTCTCTTTATCCCTATCAATTGATTCGATTCCCTTTCTCTAGAAAAACATTCTCAAATCATCATGCTGCCACCGCACTGTTTATCTGTGGACATGGTGCATTCAGATATGCAGTGATTGGTTCATATTTATAGACTGTATGGCTAATAATTGTCACTGAGCTGTGGATCTCTACATGATTTTGATCTACTGTGGGCCTCTGCTATGGGCATATGTTAAAACCAAACAAAACACAAATGCAAGTACATTTTTTCAGATTTTTATTTGCTCCTGAAATGTGCTTAATAAATAAACTTGCCTTGAAAATTTTTGGAAGCATGTTTATTTTCCCCTCCCTTCTTAGTTTCATGCTAAGCAGGTGGAACAGGGTCAGCTTCTCCAAACCTAAGGCCGTGGTTCTAGTGCTTTATGCTGGGAGTCTGGGATCCCTGCAGACTGATAGATCGACTGGGGCTGTGTCTGCAGTAATGATGCTAATACTTTTGGCCTGTCAAGCTTTTATGGATGGTTGCATGGCTATTGTGTGGTAGATTATGACATGTTTATATTATATCCATTTTAATGACAGCACTGTAAGAAAATGATGTGTAAATCGTGGCGTTATATGTTAAACGACATTGATTGCGTTTATTTGTGCGTCTCAGGAGGCAGGAGGACCTGGTGCAGAACGTACGGAGACGGCTGGAGGAGGCACTGATGGCTGACTCTCTTGCTCATCTAGAGGATGCTGCTGCAGATGCAGTAGTTGACAAAGAGGAGAAGAAGGCTGAACCGCTGGAGAAGGATGAGTTATAGCCAAGGTAGATAGAAACACAGCATGAGTGGCAGAAATCCTTTCATTCATCAGAGAAGGGTTTACAGAGATATAAACTATTATACATTCCTGATTTATGTTCTCATCTTTCCTCAGGTTTGCTGTTAAACTCCATATACTAAAAAAACTCCATTTTGAATAGTATGTAGGAAAAAGAAAAACAATGAAATCTTTCATTTTTTTTCTAACCTAAACAAAGACTTGTCATCTTTATGCTCTATAGTTTTTACACTTGTTAGTGTAATCCTCTAAGGGTGCTTCTTTTTGTTATGTTTGTTTTACCTCTACTAATGTAAGGCAGCTGTGGATGGTGCTCAATACAATGCAGTATTACATTTAGTTTCCAGCTGTTTAACCTCAGTGTTGAAGTTACAAACCTCACATATGTGAATTTCTATGTTATAACGTTTGTCTGTTCAGCAAAAGCTGTATATTTTTAACTACCCCCAGATTGTCTTGCTTTTACATTTTACTGATACTGCAGGTTGGTTGTTTTATGGTGTGTTTCTGAAAGCATTGATGAGCAGCAGTATTTTTATTTTTTTTTGTATGAAACACAGCACTCATGGCTGTAAATAAACTGTCTTCAAGTTTTACGGTCAGTTCTTCTCATAATTCATTTGAATTTACTAAACCGGAGTCATTGTATTTGCATTGTCAGATATGTTTTGTTCTTTTGCCAACAACGTTAAAGTTCGGAGATTCATTAGAGATCTGAACAGGTATCTGAAACTGTACAACGCTGATGTACTGTACGTTGTTACTTTACTTTATGGAATAAATGCAGCTTCTTTTGAACAAATCTGTTTATCTTCACTGTGTAAAGATTAATGAGTACGATTAGCTGTATTGAACTGTCAAGACTTTGAATGTTTGTGGGTTTTTTTTTCTAACAAACACATTCTATTGTACGCTTGATTGATACACTCACACAACCGAGGATACAGGTGTAAGAAATATTCAACAGTACTACTTAAATATATGAAACATTAGGGGATCTTAACCAGTTATCTTTAATCCTCTTTCTGCGTCTCATCCTGGTTAAGTGGGCTGACCTGCTGTGGGAAAAAAAGGAAATTGAAAGCAGCATCACTTTATTTCACATTGTAGGGGAAAACTCCCTTATCACAACAATATAAAAATGATCTGACAACGTTGACGCTTCGTGAAGCTGGTACAACAACCAAATTTGATATGTGTAAAGGATATTTGTGTAAGAAATTTTTCCACCATTGTGTTTGCAGAAATGGGGACAGTGAAACAAAATTATAAGAATATAAGAATCATTGTTTCTTTGAATGACATGATCTTATAAATTGGTAAAGAAACAAATATGTAAAATATGTATTTATTCAAGTGTATTATATAAAGGGTCCTTTCAGTATTTTTGTGAATGTTGTAATTTAATCAAAAACGTTCTGGTTCCTCCTGTTATAAAATAAGCCATGAAGCAAACAATACCACTGAGCATGAGCGTCGCTCAGAGATGTTATTGGACCACCCCAAACACCTCATTGGTAGCCATAATGAACACACCCAAATAATGACCATATACTTTTATTGGAATTCAGTTATTTTTCGGATCCATCCGTCCTGCAATAACGCGCTTTAAACCGCTCCTCCAGCAAATTAAGCCCCGCTGTCTGAGATTGGGAGCCAGTAGATGCTGCATGTGGCCTCTGAACCCATTGTTGTGTCGCGGCTGACGTCAGTGCCGTGTGTGCGGCAGACGGAGCGGCGTGCGCCTGGCGAGACAAAGGCGGTGGAGCGAGTGGGGTCAGGCGGCAGCAGCGAGAGGAGCAGAGAATCACTGGTTTCTAACTCAAAGGGAACTCCCAGCTTCGGCTTTCAGCCACGCTTCTAACGAGACTGAGAATGAAGACTGAGCGCCGCTGTTAGGACTGTGCTTTGGCTTTCCAGGAAGAAAGAAAAACACCACTGACCCCCTTTTCGCTTTTTAATGTTTTTTTCCTCTTCTCCAACGCCCCCCGTTTAGCTTTGCTAGCTAGCTGTCGCGCTAAGCTCACTGCGCCGCACTCATCTCCTCCTCCTTTCTTGCTGCTTTTCGTCTTTCCCTCGAGGCAGAAACACCAAGCGAAGAAAGGATACCAGCAGTCAGATAAAGTAAGTTTGTGATGTTTTTTTGAATTTAAGAAAAAATACAACAACGCTGCTGCTTTCTCTATTAAACATAAGTTGGTGTGGCAGAGCGGAGCTAACGCAGCTAGCCGCGGTGCTCCCAAACAAAGGGGTCGACAACGTGACTGTGGAGCTAGCTTGTTAGCTCTCCTCTTTAAGCTAAAAACAGCTCATTTTCATTCTTTACTTTGCTTTTAAACTGTCCTAATACTTATATTTATGAGCGGAGATAAAGGTGGACGTTTTCTGTGTGGATATTTTTAAGAAATGATTGAATTAATTTGTGTTGGGACAAGACAAAACAAGCAGTCTGCTGGATGGGTTCAGTTGTCAGACTTACTGCCACAACAGACAAAGCAAGGCGCTTAAATCAACACTTAATTCATGCTGCTTTTAATGGGTGCTCATCCACAACATGTTTTTAAACTTTTATTAAAAACATGCTTTAATGTTTATCATTCTTTAATTTATCTTTTTTTTTTTTTTGTTATTTCAGCTGAGGGTGAGATCACTCCTTACAAACGGGCATCCGTGATCTGATGTGAGATCCACGGAAAGACTATGCCTAGCCCTTTATTCCACCCCGAGATAATGGACCACGACGTGGTGATCAGCAGCCAGCACAGTGGCGTGGCTCTGCCCCGGGAGACGGACCAGGAGTCCCGGGATGAGGACCACCAGGAGGTTCTACGCTTCGCGCTGGACCAGCTGTCACTCATGGGCCTGGATAAAGTGGATTGTGGGGGTGGTGGAGGTAACGGGCTGGTGGACACTCTGGACGGGACCCAGGGTCCGAGCTCGGATGGGTGCAATGGTGTAGGTGGAGGGGGCTACGTGGATCTGCAGATGATGGAGCATCCCAACGGGTCCAGGGACTCGCCCTCGTCCTGCTCTCCTTCCCCAGAGTATTATGGTTCGGGCGGCTACCACATGGCCGGGTCCCACTCCATGCTCCACGGGGAACAAAGCTCCGTCCTCTGCAACAGGAAAAGAAGCGTAAACATGACCGAATGTGTGCCTGTCCCGAGCTCCGAGCATGTGGCTGAAATAGTGGGGAGACAAGGTAAGGGAGCGCGTCTGATGGAGGTGGTTGTGATAATTATGATAATTGCATGTTTGTGTTTATGTTGGAGCGTGGTTGCTCTTTGTTTGGGTGGTTGTCTGGTGGGAGGAGGGCTCCCCGGACTTAAAACTTTATGAGGATAAAGCATGCTTCTCTGATCACGTTGTTTTGATTATTTTTTTAAAAGGAGCACAGAGTGGAATCTAGATTTAAAAAAATGTAAACATCTTATTTACCGCCTTAATTTTCTTAATAATCAGACAATACTCTGACAGAGAGTGGGTGAGCGAGGGTGGCTGATGAGGATAGAGGGGGAGGGGTGGAAGAGGGTCAGACAAAGCAGCAGATTGTCGGGAGTCTGGACGTGTCTAGAAGGCTGCACCAAACAAAGAAAACCCAGCAAAAGCCTGCTCCGGGTCTGCATGGCGCATAGAAAGTGTCCGCTTGGACTCCTTACATTGCATCTCTCATGTAAAAACGCGTCAAAGTCTCTTGTTATCGCGATTTCTGAGAGGATTGGAAGCTAAAAACAGGGGCAAGCAGGCGCACAAACACGGGACTGGGCGGTGTAAACGCCCTGCACCCAGCGCTGTCTGTCGATGCTGCCGATCGCCTGGAAACCGATCGCTTTCACACAAACGGGTCCTTCCTGTCACTATATATCATTTTAACATATTAACTTAATTAAGGATGTAGGTGTGTTTCAGGGTTTGATATTTTCACCGCAGCCGCGCTAACGTTACGGCATTGTTCCCTTTGTTTGAAAAAGCCATGCTTTCTGCTTCCCAGGATGACATCACGCTCCGCGCGCCCCATTGGTCGCCGGCAGTGAAGAGCTGGCATTTAAAGAGACAGTGCCGCCTCCTGGCTTCTAGGCCAACATAACATAACACTGCACGGCCAGACTGCAGTTACCCACTTTAGGTTTTACTTTGCCTCGTTTATACCAGGAATACCTGCTGGCTGGGTTGTCCTCGTTTTCAGTGATGGCTGACCACGATTAGACAACACCGGATATAAACAAGGCGGCAGCAGGGTGCGCTGATTGAAGTTAATTATCCAATCTAACGCTTAGAAGTGTGTATTTTCCACATAATGGAAACGTGTAGGTGTTTGTGTAAAACATTTGCAGTGATTTAAATTAATACAATGGTTGCAGGATAACGTTAAATTCATGTTATTAGCGTCATGTTGGGCTCTTTGTGTTTGTTTTTTACTACTTTTACAATTGTTGACTTAATGCATCTTAACTTGTGCCAGGCATAAGCATCCATTACTTGGATTTTTGCAGGGAAAATTCTCAGGACAGATTTCCTATTAAACAGTATATTATGATTTCCTATTAAACAGTATATTATGATTTCCTATTAAACAGTATATTGTGATACAGTTTTAGTTATGAACCTGTATAAAAGTCATAGCATAGTTAAAAAAAATAAATAAAAAATGCATCTCTAGAACAGGATTTCTTTACCTTAATTTAAACCTAATAAGATCCATATTAAAATCTATTCCCTCTGTAATGTATTGATTAGTTATCTATAAAAGCTTTTGTAAGTGATTTCAAGAAAAAGCAAAAGAAAAACAGACCAAATATATTATGACATATGGAAATGTGACAAAAACCATATCAGCTTTTCTTCTAAAGGGAAAACAATGGAAAAAATAAATTGATATTTGATGGACTGTGTGAGGGGGTTGTAATTTTTTGTTGTGGGGTGGGGGGGGCGCCTTTCAATCGGACTACAAAAGCAGTCTGCAGGTGGGGGGGAGGACTGCATTAAGCTATCACTCCACATTGTCATGGTAATTAATAGCTCTAAGCTCTAAAATTGTATTGTAGTTTGAAAGATGCTTATTAATGATTTGGCTGTCTTTTCTTTTTAACTGCCTCCCTTCCATAAGTCTTTTTTTTTTCCCAGCTCTACTTTGTCTATTTTGTTTGTTTTGTTCCATATTTTGTCTCTGAAGATGTCCTCCATGTATTACAGACAGATGCTCCTGGAATTTCGAGTTTTAGCAGTAGATAATTGGTTGTAAACATGGGATGCATTTGAAGGCTTTACAAATGTCTAAAAAAAATGTCAAAATAATTAATATCATTATAACGACTGTTCCACTGAGCTTTCTTTATGGAAGTGAAATTAGAAACTTGTGATATTGTTTAAAATTATCCACAGAAAGCCTCCAAATTGTATCCTGTTTTCAGCAAATGCTTTAAACTTGAACTAGCTGCTGTTTTGTTTACAAATTTTAAATTTATATTAGGCTAAAAAGTGTTTGTTTTAAAATGTTATGTGTTGCTCTGACTTTTCAGGCTGTAAGATCAAGGCCCTGCGTGCCAAAACAAACACCTACATAAAGACTCCAGTCAGAGGGGAGGATCCGGTGTTCATCGTGACAGGGCGCCGGGAGGATGTGGAAATGGCCAAGCGTGAAATTGTATCTGCAGCCGAGCATTTCTCTATGATCCGGGCATCTCGCTGCAAAGCCGGAGGGCCAGGAGGAGGTGGCTCTCTGCCCGGCCCACCCCACCTGCCGGGACAGACCACCATACAGGTACAGACACAGTTTGGGGTTTAATAATTAGAAATATCTGAGAATATTATTCGGGTTGGATTAATGTCTGTTTTTGTTGATCCAGGTGAGGGTTCCTTACAGAGTGGTAGGGTTAGTCGTGGGGCCAAAAGGAGCAACCATCAAGCGCATCCAGCAGCAGACTCACACCTACATCGTTACCCCTAGCCGAGAGAAAGACCCCGTCTTTGAGGTGACGGGAATGCCGGAAAACGTAGACCGAGCGAGGGAGGAAATCGAGACCCACATCACCCTCCGAACTGGAACCTTTGTAGACCTACAGGGAGACAACGACTTCCACACCAACGGCACCGACGTCAGCTTAGAAGGCCTGGGCTCCCTGAGCGGAGGACTGGGAGCGTCTCTGTGGTCCAGGGCTACAGGCCACCACTCTGGCCCTCCTCCTCCTGCTCCCTCCCCTCCACCATCTCTTCCCATGTCCATACACCACTCCTCGAGCAGGAAGATGTCCTCCTCGGTTGCCTATCACACGCACAATGGCGGGATGAGCTCAGAGAGCTTCAGCTCCAACAGGAAGCCTAACGAGGGGGGCAGCCCCACCAGTCCTTTCAGCACAGGTTCCAGCAGCGCTGGAGGTGGTTTCACCTTTGGAGGGGACTCGACCCCTGGACTGACTTCCTCCGATGAATTGGGCTTTGAGTTCAGTGCTTCCAACATCTGGGCGCCTTTCGTCAACGGCGGAGCAGGGAATAAGACCTCCGCTTCTTCTCAACAGCAACCTCTACGCCGAAACAGCAGCGGCCTCAGCGGCGGTGCCATCACTCCGCGACTGTCTCCGACTCTGCCTCAGGATACGAGTGTTGGCCCCCTGGATCACCCACTGGCTCGTCGCGCGCAGAGTGACCCCCTCAGCACTCTCTCCTGGCTGCAGTCTGGCAGCACGGGAGGCGGCTCCTTCTCAGGCGCCTCCAGCTCCAGCTCTGGCGGCTCATCGACTGGCTACTCCTCCTGCTCGGCATCATCCCTGCCCGGCGGTTCGCCCACTGACTCCGAGGGCGGCGGCAGCGGCGTCGGGATCACCTCCGGGATGCTGAGCCGGCTCAAAGGTGGCTCTGGGGTCTCGGCACTGGTCGCCGTCGGCCCGGGGGTCAACAGGGACTGCTTTGTGTGTTTCGAGAGCGAGGTGACAGCGGCCCTCGTGCCTTGTGGCCACAACCTGTTCTGCATGGAATGCGCCGGGCAAATCTGCCAGTCTGCCGAACCCGAATGCCCCGTCTGCCACACTCCGACCACACAGTGCATCCGCATCTTCTCCTAATGCCATGAGCGGGGTCAGATATTTAGGGAAGGTGTGAGAGGCAGCCAGGTACCAGCTGTAGTGGAGGAAATGGAAGGAATCACACTAATAACCTTCACACAGATGATGGACCATATTAAATGCATTAATAAAGATGATGATACTTTAATGGATGTTGATATATTGCTGATAACTGTCAAGATGAATAATATCAATAATAATAATAATAATGACTTATTTTCCAAGGGAAGTGGATTGAAACGTGTCTGCAGACAGTTGGGGCTCAGGCAGTCTCTCAGCAGTGAACTTATGGAAGGAAACTAGTGTCTTATATCTCTTCAGGCCTTCATTTTGACGTGGAGCGCCCCCCCTCCCTCCCCCTCCCACTGCGGGCGGCCCGCCCGCCAGCCCGTCCGTCTCCACGCGTCTTCATTCTGGCTTCTTGAGATCTGCCTGCTTCTCTCTCTCTCACAGCCTTTTTTCCTTTTGACACTTTTGTACTTAACAGATATTTTTCGATAAAACTGTCAATGAGGCCCGCACTTTTCTACTCCTCATTTTAACGCCCCCGAATACCCCAAATTCTCCTCTGTGCTATTTCGCTCCTTCATGCCAATTTTTATTTTTTATTCCCTTTTGTGACACAAAGACGAAAAGGTTCTTGGAACATTATTCTATTTTTTTAGGTTTCTTTTGGTCGGCATGTCTGTCAGGCACCTATTGGGAAAACACTACATTTTAGCAGGAACCTTTTCAGGGTGAATTCTCATTGTCGCACGAAATTTAGCCATCCGATAACCAAGCCAAATGATTATTGAGACCTACTCCTTGATTCCGTTTGGTAAACACGTTGGGTAAAACTTGGATGAGTCTTTGCCGCATTATTAGTGTGGCTGTTTGATGATTCTGTAATAAGTGAAGGCGTACCAGTTTTAGCGATGCTGATGGCCTGTGACTGTGGTCAGTTTGTATGTTTGGACTGCCTGACAATCCCTTCACTCCTCTCTCTCTTGCGCGCTTGTGTTGGAGTGATGCCCAGTCGTACCGATGTGTCGTCACCTCGACAGGGCACCATTACCTTCATCCGATCATCTCGTCTGTTACACTTAGATCTGTGCATTTTATTTTTTTGTGGGTTCTTTCTCTAGTTTGTTATTGTCTGTGTAGTGAGTGTGTGTGGTTAAGACTTATGATCTTTAGGATGAGACAGGGCTTTGATGTCACATGAGAATGTTTTCTCCAATACGGTTTAGGACAGAAGACTGACAAGGGGGTTGATTTTTTTAGTTTTCACGCACTGAAACCCCTTTCTTAAAAAAAAAAGAAAACTGAAACGGCTGTTGCTGTTTTTTTATTTCAGTCTTCCACCTCTCTCACAGCAAAGCTGTACGGCACTCAGATGACACTGTTGTACCTATAGATGGATTCAGTCTCCCCCTCTCTAATGGCTGCTCCCCCATTTATTTGGGGCAGAAAGGAAATGAGTAATTTTGAGTGGGAGTAAATGGATCTTCCAGGGAGCTGGGTGTGATAAAAGCAGAAATGGGCATGGCCTGCTCGCATTGGGTATTACATGAAGGAAGTTATTGATTGGTTGGAAAACCTGGTCATGTTCTCATGCTACATGCAAACCCTGCAAATGTAGTTAGTATGCAGGCTTATTTAATGTTCGTTGGCTGTGTACAAGTGGATTATTTGTGCTTCTGTATGTTAAGCATCTCATTAACAGTGACTTCAATGGATATTTAAAGGTATAGTGGAGAATTTTGTGAATTTTTGAAATGTTCCGTCCTCTACAATTTAAACAAAATGCAAATGCACAACCCTGTACCTGCTCCCGAGAGGAAACGATGATTGACAATTAGGAGGACCACTTATTTTGATGATCCACCCAGATAAATGATATCCTCCACTATACCTTTAAGTCTTATGTATGCTAGAATATAGAAACCTGCTGGTTCACCATTATTGCAGATCATTCGATGCACCTAAAGCTGCAGTTTATGCTTGTTTTCTGCTTTTATTTCACTCAACACCCCTAGAAGAGATGCCCCCTTTAAGGGTTGAGTGCCCAGGTGTGTTAAATCTATCTATACAGCGCTGTACTCTGCAAAATGTAGTGCACTATTTAGTTAGTAGTTAGATTCGTCCTGTGTTTCATAGCATTACTTCAATAAGGCAGGAACGTCCTGTTTTGTGTTTGTGTTTTGTTCTTTTTTTCCCTTTGGGGGAAAAAAAAAAGCATTGAATGAGTTTGCAGTAACTGCCTCTTTATAAGTGTTAAACGCTGCATTTCTGGTGGCGGAGTCTGTATCGGTGGCCCTCCTTTTTTTTTTTTTCTCTCCCTCATAGAATGAGACAAGCCATGACGACTAAAAGTAAAATGAGCATTATTAAGGGCTTCCTCTGACTGCACAGACACATAATCACACATGTTCAGGCTCTCACCGTATAGGAAGAATCAACTTATCCTTTATGGCAGCTAGTAGCTAGGTCATCCAGGGCTTCCAGACACTTCTTGTGTTCCAATCCCAGCAGCTGCAGAATGTTCTTGCTGTTTTCTGTTTTAATCAGTCATCCCTGCACGCTTCATCTCATTCGGGTCCTGCTTGTGTGTAGCCAGAAGTCGGTCACTGATCAGGACAGGTTGCAGGGGGTTTTTACTGATTATATGAACGGTGATTTATCCAAGTTATGATTTTGGTGCTCCGGTTAGTTATCAACTTGAATGCAGACGCGTCCATGGTGCTTTTTGGTGCAACTCTCTACTGAGTCTCAGACGAACAAGGCAGTGAGGGAACCAGAACAACCCCTCCTAAAACCCTGGGTGAACCTTAGACCCGACAGCTCCCCCCTCCCGTTCTCGTGTTAAAACCGGCAGCAACCCCCTCCCTTGTTCCCCTCTTCTTTCCTGTCGGATGTGTTGCTGCGTTTTGCGTCTTTAAACAGGGAACAGATGCCGGGCTGTCTGAACGAGCACATCTCTGATGCCTGGTGCGAGTCTGTTGAGGCCCTTTCTTTAAACTGTCCAGGCTGACGTGTTAAAGAAGAAATCGTTGTATTCTACCAGGTGGGTTTTTTCTCGTTCACTCTTAGAGGGGTTTTTATTTTGGGCCAACAAGCAAATGTTAGGGTTGATGTACAGTAATTTTAAATGTTAAAAAGGTACAGTTTTTTTCAAATTGACTTTTCTAAATGTTTTTTTTAGATAATTGTATTGCCCTCCCCTAATTCCTTCCTTAAGGTTTGAAAACAGGGTTTCCTGAGGCATGCTAGTCAGTGACCTCTGACCTTTTTTTTTTTTCTTTTTTTTCTCTCTGGTGATTAGAGGGGGGATGCTAAGAGAGCTACGCCAGCTAAAGGGGGTAATGACTCCCCTCAAGCCTCCCTGCTCTCTTCTATTTTTGCTTTAATTCTCTTTGTATGCAGAACCAAAATGTTAAAACCGTCAGTGAACTAGGTTTCAGGCCTAACCTGTGTGTAAATACCCTGGATACAATCAACACCTTGTTTTGTTGGGTTTTTTTTTCTTCAAAAGCAAAAAGGACTTAATTGATAAGTGTAGTTTCTAAAGAACATGTATCATTATTTGTAAGTTAACCATCTGCATGTCTTCAAAGCCACCTGGCATTAGCTAATAATTTTTAAGAAGAAAAAAAAAAAGTTTTTACATGTTTAATTTTTTACGATTTTATTTGCTTCCTAAATATCCCAGACAATAATGTGACCCTTTTTATGACTTCAAAATTTTTATTTTTTAATTTTCCATTTTTTTGTTTTCCTTATTTCCTGTGTACTACATATAGGCAATTTATAACAAAATGAGAAAAATTATTGAAGAAATTTTAAAATTGAAATATATTTTATTTGAAAGTTTATGGACCTTTTAACCGTGAGCCGGAGAAATTGTATAATCGTATAATTTGAGCTGACTTGACGGTTATGAGAAATGTATCAAGAGTTTTATTTTTTATGCTTCTTTAATAAAGTCTTGTTTTTTGGTTTCATTTTTTTACTGTAAAAATACCACCTTGTGCCTCTTGTCCTCATTTATAAAGGGGGGGGGTGATCTAACCACATGATGGCAGCAGACGCACAGCTGATACCTAAGCTTAAATAATGAAGCACTTTAGAATGGATCAGATAATAGATTTTCCTGTCTTTTAGGGTGTAATTTAACTATTTAAAATTGACAAGTGGCAATTATTTACAGGGGGAGTTTATGGTAAATATTTTCTCTTTATTTGGATGCTTATGGTTTACAGCATCAAATCCAACTTTTTGATTTTTGAGCCTCTATTTTTTTTTATTGTATCTAACAGCAAATTATGGTTTTATCCATGTTTCTTTGTGGAAAAAAGCTCAGCCTGAATGAATATTGACCTGGTTGATGTGATCCAAACCGTTGCATGGCATCTCTATGCTAAAGACATATTTCCTGAGGTAGGTGAAACTCTATCCCTGCTCTCAAGTCTCACAGAATCTAACAGATCCTCTTTAATGGTTTAAATTAAATTAATCCTCTTTTTCAATCAATTTAGATAAACTTGACTGATAAAGGCATCCTCACAGAATGATGCTGCTTTCTTTCACTAATTAAAGACCTGCTAAAATCTACTTTTCTGACCAGTTTACAACCTGGGATATTCTGCTGCCATCATCCTTTCTATTCATTGTACTGTCTGCTTAATGATGTTCTCGATCAGGCTTTCACAGAATACCTCAATGACAACAAAGGTGGACTCTACTAAATGGGCGACTCCCAGAAGGTATTTGTAGCAATTATTTTTAGTTTCAGTGTAAAACGAGCTTAAAAATTAAATGCTTTTCAGGTTTTCTTAGACAGCTCGGTGGGAGATGCTATTAAAGGGAACCTCAAAGCAGGTATCCTGATCCAGTCTGCAAACAACCATTGTAAAATCCTATTAATGTAAAGAGCAGCAGGATTTGGCTCAACTTCTCTGCATTTTTAACTCTTTTTTTGAGGCTGTCAGACACCTAATGGGGAAATTTTGATCTTTTTTTTAATTAAGCCAGACCTCTTTTTAATTGCTTTTTAAAAAGCAGCAATTTGTGATCCACAAAGATTTCTGATAAGAAAATTTAGCAGTCACTTTTCCTGCCTTTGCATAACTTTTTTTTCCCGATAAACAGCCTTTTATTTACATTGCTCTATTTATTTTATGGATGTAGCATTTATAAAAAAAAAAAAAAAAAAAAAACACACTCTCAGGGAGACTTCTTAGTTGTGACACAAAAAAACATCCTTTTAATAGGAAGCAGATCACAATCAGGCTGCATTCCAGCTCCGCTTCATCCTCATTTAAACAATAACGATAAGAAACAAATTACAAACATCTTCAGTAGAAAATAATTCTCTCATGCGAGTTCTGTGTTCACACTACATTCAAATCAAAAACAGAATTTTTTTCTTTTTTTTTTTCTTTAAAAAAAAAAGAAAAGAAAAAACACACAGATGGCTTATTACATAGCTCTGGAAAATAAGAACAAGACCTAAAGCAAAAACAAAACGGTCAAATAACACCAAAGAGACACGTGCTGGCACAGTTAAGTTTCCCATCATGCAAGTTTAGTTGAATTTATTCACAGGGTGGGCGTTATTGTTCTCCACAAAGTTGTGTCACCGTGCATGCATGCATGTGTGTCGTCTCACATGTGCCCGTTTTTGTGCTTGAGCAGAAATCGGTGTGCAGGTGTGTGTTGTCAGTGCGCCTGTGCAGTAGACGTCTACATGTCAGCTGAAAAGTTGTTGCTTTTTCAGCTCCAGGCTGAAAAGGAAAGTTTGTTTTGAGCCTCAGGGTCTCACACTACACAAGGCAACAGGGTAACCTGCTTGAGGGTTCACTCCACCAATTTATCACTGCAACTTTTTTTTTTAAACGTATTCTGTTAAAATAAAAAAAAAGTGGTTCATGCTGATGCAGCAGAGCAAAGTATTTTTTTCTGGACATTACTAACAATGTGACAATATTGTCAATGAGGTTTGGTTAATTTTAGAATTAGTGTAAGATGAGGTGAAACTTTACTTCACAGTTCATTATAGGTGAGGTTCTGTTCAAATATACTGTAAGGAGTTACCGAAGGGAATAACTCATAGGATTTTCTTTTAGTATAGATGGAGGCTAAAGCTAATAAAGGAGCCATCATTAAAGAGTCCTCTCTACTATTAAAAACATTTAGAATAAAAACAAATGGCAGTAAGTTTTTTGAATATGCCTGTAAACTTTTGAATTATCACCACATTTAGACAGAAAGGCTGATTACTCAGAAATACCTGATTTGTTTAGGAGGCTGTCATTACCAATGATCTTCCTGAGTGAAATATCAAATAAATGTAATTAATATGGTAATCAATGTAAAAAAAAACAAAATGACATTACATTATTTTTGCATTTTGTGCAGCTTTAACTTGATCCACCTCTGTCCTGTTGGTGTTGCTGTAAGATGGTGTTTATAACACCCAATATCAAAGGCTTTGGTAAAGCCTATTGTGTAGGTAGCTATTTGTATGTAGTAAGGTAGATTTTGTTTTAGCTAGTCAAACATGTATTTTATCTATGCAAAATATTCATGTCAAAGTAAGTCAGTATTTCTTAAAATTAGTGCATATTTAGTTGAATTGAGCAGGTAAGTAGGACACTTGACACTATTGCCAATGGAATAAGAATAAGACAATTTACATTTAAAATAATTAAAAAACTGCGGTCTTTTATTACAAGTGCATAATATTAGGCGGATTATCTTGTTTACCAACTCAAATTAACATTAAATAGACTTATTTTAAGAAGGTTCTACTCATTTTAGATAATTTTTGCATTGTAGATGCTGATGTTTGCAGCTGCTCCCATCATCAGATGAAGGTGTGTTAAACATTATTATTCATTATGTTTAACACACACTCTTCACTTTGCCTAAATTTGAAGTGTTTTCCAAAAACTATATGTTCACTCTGGAGAGGAAATTTAGAGATTAAACATCCGCTTCTTAAACAGGATTAAAAGCACTGCTGAGGATGTATCACAAAGTAGGTTGAAGACAATTGTTATACAGTTATGTTTTATGATTACTAAGAATTAACCAGTATAACACATCCCTGTCCTTCCATCCCTAAATGCAATCCTGACCTAAAAGGGAAAATTTCCAATAAACATGATGGGATCAAAATAATGCTAAAATAAGAATCTGCTTGCATTTTATAAGTACAAAACCCCAAATTAATTATATTTTCAACCCTTCTCTTTGTCCATAACTTCAAGCCATCCTCACAGACTTTAAAGGACGAAGCTGTAGCTAAGCCAGGATAAATCTATCAGTAAGATGAACAATTTAAAGTTCCTACTTTCTTGTGATCAATATTTTTGCTCCATAAAAGACCAAGTACCAAAAAATCCAAGTAGTTCTAAAGGATTGTTAAAGATTCATCTCTAAAGCTAATGTGATGATATTTTAATACAGTAGCAGTATTTTTTAACCTAGCCTCTCTTGGAAATGGCTGCTAACTTTAGCCTCTAACCAAATTTAGTGGGATTTATGCAGCCTCTTAACAGAACCCCACCTCAACAATCCTGAAGCAAGACCATTAACGGACATTTATGTTACTTCATACAACAATAATGAGACTTTTTTTTTTTTATTGGCATCTAGAAGGTTTTTGATGTGAACAAATCAGTGGAGTTCTCCTTTTGGTGAGGACAAAGATTCGTAGAGAAACTGAGCAGGGTCTGTTGGCTCAAATCAAAGGCATGGGTTGGTGTCCTTCAGCAAATCCTGGTTTTACATTTCGCAATCCGTTCAATCAGAGAGAGAAAGAAACAGAGAGAGGAGGCTCTGCTGAGGATAAATGACATTCAGAGGGTTTATTTTTGGCAGATTTTAGCCTCGTGAAAACATGTAATATGCCGATGTGTGGGTGGAAGTAGTCGCTGTCGCTGACATTTAGAGATACAAAGAAACTACAAGGTGAGCTGGAATATGGCTGTGAATGTCTGTTTTATTTTTTTCATTCATTTTTTTTTTGCAAGCAAAGGTGACTGATTTATCAGCCTTTATGACTAAAATAATACTTAGACGTTATAAATGCTTGGCGGTGACTTTAATGGCTTAATTCTTTAAAAAAAACAAATAAGAGCTCTGGTTCTAGCAGATTTACAACTAATGCTAAATCAAGACACTTTCATTAGGCAAGTATGTAGAAAAACAAGATTACACACTTCCATCAGGAATGGGAATTTATGAGTCCGTCAAGAAAATATCTCAGTGATTTACAAAAAGATGCGATCATAAGTTTCCCATTCCTTGGATCTGGATAGTGCCCTTGGTGCTCTTGTAGTTTTCTGATATTGACAGCGCACAGATTGGTGGTGTAGGTATTGCTCACAATCTTAGAGCCCATTTAGTAGGAGTGTCACTCCGCCCAGACAGACACATTAACGCTTTCACACACATACATGTAGACGTGAACAGAAGACACAGCAGTGTTAACAGAGGGGTTGCTCTCAATCTATGGAAACATAAGCTGCTATTGCCTTATTGAATTTAGTGTTATATGTAGCACTGAGGGTCTGTTTATGAAACATTTCGCCTTGCAAAATTATTTATACTTGAAATTGTTCAAAATTTGTGAATGAAAAATGATAAAGTACAACTGCAAACTTACACAGCCATGGTTTTCCACCTAAACCTAGACTTGTGGAGAAAAATAGGAAATTAATAGGATGTAGAGGAGCTACAGAGAGTCACAGCTAAGGTGGTAGAATCCCACTGCTGGACAGTTTTAAAAGACATCAATCAGAAACCTGCTTGTAGTTAATCTCGAGTCATATAGGGGGCACTGCAAACATGTGGAAGAAAGCCTTGTGGTTCTTTGAGGCAGACAATTTCAACAGTACATCACCTGTCAAATATCGTCACCTTCTTAAAATAATCGCATAAGTCATTTTTCCAGGTTAGGGTTAGGGTTAGCCTAAGTCACATCTCTTGACATAGGCAAAAATCATAAATGGGTTTTACCACATGATTAATTCAACTGAGGGTTCTGGCCATTTCACCATAGGTGGCCAGCAGGGGGAGGACATGAGTTATGCAAAAAAGTCAATTTGGCCAAAAAATGACTTAGGCGATTATTTTAAGAAGGTGACGATATGGTAATGGCAGCAAGGTGCTGTGGGGACTTTTTTACCTATCATGGACAAGAAAACTGGCGTTAATGAAATGATAGATGCAGATAAATATATGCTCTTCTTACATATGTGACAGTAAAATTAAAATGTTTCTCGCTCAGTAGGACAACACTTAAAGGATCAATGGAATGCTTCATATCATAATATTAATTAGTTAAACTGCTCCAATAAAATATCCAATTCAGAATCTGTGCCAAGTCTTAAGAAATTATGCTTAAAGTCACTCTTTATCCATCTTGACTGAGTTTAAGCTAATTTACAAAGAAGAATGGAGAAATATTTAGGTCTCTAATTCAGTTGCTGCACCATATAATGCATTTTTTTTGTTATATCATGATACACAATAAGTGTGACTAAATGTCTGCTCCTTATAGAAGTGCCATGGATTTCTGTACCCACAATATAATGGATCCCCGTTCTTTAATTCAACATGAACATTTTAGAAGCAAGCTTTGTAAATAACACATTGTTGCTTAGATAAGATAATTTATTTTTAGTAGGTGGATAGGCTGTTCTTTATCTGGGGTTTCTGTTAGGAATAAACACAAGTTAGCTACTTTTATTTTTAAATTAACTCAATCCCATGTTTCCCATAGGACTGCAACCCTACTCTAGACATGCAAAGCTGATAGACATACCTCTGAAAAACACTTGCTGCTGTTGCTGTGGCCAGAGTTTGTTCTACAAACTGTTCAGTCATGGAGGCTGAATACATAAGCAGGCCACACCCTGTAGATCTGCATTTGTAAAAAATCTCTAAAAGCTCTAATCTGTTTTTATAATAAAATACATTAAATGTGCTGAATGTAACTAAATAAAAAAAAGAATGTGTTAAAGGAGTATAAATACTTTTGCAAGGCTTTGCAGCTGAGAAGAATCTTGTGTTCAGTTTGCCAGAAGAAGCACTGGCTGTATGTTTTAGTAAAAATGACAACCCAGTCGACATATCTTATAGCCCTTTTTTTTTGGGTGGGGGTTAATGTGCACTCAGGGGGTGTCGAGGGGGTGGGGGTATTGCTGCGTTTAACGTGATGCGCATTCTGGTCACATCTGCATTCTGTGACTAAAGAACCGTTTCACTGCCTGTGTGTCCTCTCTGCAATAATAAGCATGAACCAAAACCTTGCTGTCAGAGGATTATAGGCATCATGCTCAAAACTGGTACCGTATTGGAGAATGGGGAAGGTGAGTCACAGTGTTTCTGGGGTCAACATGCAGGACTTTAATACATTACAGCAAAGACTAGAAACATGTTGCCCCCCTCGACGCTGATACAGGTTTTCTTTTTGGATTATTGGGCAGAAGTGACTAATGAACCTGGTCGTACTTTAGGAAGACTGCGCAGAGAAATGACACAAGATGGTGGGGCAGATGGCGATTAACATGGTCAGACACACAAGCAAACAGACGGGCAGAGAGATGAAGAGTTAACGATAAGGTCTGCTCTCCTGAAGATGCTGAGAAGCAAAAGTGCAAAGTGGTCAAACTATTCATATAGTTTTGTCGTTGGTTCGCGGTGCTTTTCATCACAACTAATAGTACAGCGTATAAAAGGTGTGATGTAGCAGAAAGAAAGTTTGGGAGATTAAGGAACGATTGACTCAGAGGCTGGAGTAGTGCAGATGCAGAAATATTCTAAATCAAATAAAATCTTTATATTCTTTTCTTATAAACTCACTCTCCCGTGTTTGCATTGATAACATTACAATGTAGATGTTGCATAATGTATGCAGATATATTTACAATAGAGCAGTTTCACATGTGTGCTTGTATATTGCACGTGGTTTTTCAATGTAGACGCGGGTGTCGTGTGCGGAACACGGTGTGTTTCTGGTGTTTTTGTGCACACGTATTTTTTTTTGATGGCTCTCCTCCTCATCAGCTGCGGCCCTCTTCTGCTGAACGCTGGTCGGACTTGAGTTTGACGAATTCTTTGGCCACGTCGTCGTTGTTGCGCTGAGAGAGGATGCGCAGCACCGTCAGGCCCGTCTCATCCATGTGGACCCGCCTTCCCAGCGGCAGCCAGCAGGTGACGCTGCCCTTGTTTGCTATGTCCTTCACCTGCAGCACGGCCATTCCCACCGTGCGGTCCTCCCTGGCGAAGCAGTAATCCTTCACACACACCTGCAGCTCGTAGCTCTCTGGACCCACTTCGGTGCCTAGCGAGCTGACGCACAGCAAACATATTCTCAGTTTCAGTCATGGATCATTTCAGCTCCAGCCAAAGCAATTTAATGGATACTTACTACTGATAGCTCTCACTGAACTTTGGTGACCAACTGTTGTTCTTGGACTTGGTGGCAAATTTTCTTTTCTTGTCACTGAGGTGAGGCCCGATAACGTAGACTTCCACAAAAGGCCTGAAACCCTGTGCTTTCCATTTCAGGTCATTAGCGGCCACCACTGGAGGAAAAATGCAAAGTGAGCAAAGAAGGAGAAGTAGCAGAAAAGCAGGACTCATGCTCCTCTAGTAGCTACCTTTAATACTGATCTTGTGCTCTCCGTTTGGCTGGGGTAAAATGTCCACGTTCATGACCACTTCACCCACCGCGTCCACTCCTGATGCTGCAAAGGGACATGCAGATGTGATCATTATATCTATGACAAACTGAAGTATAAAAAATATCGAACAAGATAAAAAAAAAATGATCCATTGCAAAAGTATTTACACCCCTTAAATAAAAGAAAAACAGTCATTTTAGTTATTAAAGATCAACATGAATTAGCTCATAATTGGGATCTAGAAGCAAAAGGATTGACATTGCTCCAGTTTTCGTTTGTTATATTGAATCAAAATCTAAAGTGGTTTTATTCAGCTTCCTGCCTATGAAAGCTTTCTTTCAGGGTTTACTTCTCTGTGCCATTTGAAGAAGATCCCAATAGCATGATGCTGCCACTGCCGTGTTTTGTTCTGCTGAGCGTGTCATTGGGATGATATGCAGTGCTGGTGCCTGCTGCTTTCTGCATGTACCTTTAAAAGCACAGTTTTGTTTTATCTGACCCTAGCAGTTTTTTTCCACTTGTTTAAACTACAAATTAGACTTTTTATGGCTTTCTTTTAGAAGTTGCTGTCCTCTGGCAGCTACTCTAGACTGAGAACTAAAAAAGTTATTAAAAGACTGCCACCTGGGCTTTGAATCTCTGATCATTCAGATTTACTACTCCTCAAATCATTACTCTTCTTCCTTTAGATGTCAGTTTCATACATCGACTTCTGCTCAGACCATGGTATTGATCTGAAGAGGAATGTGAAATGTTTTAAGCTTTTGAAAAGGTTTTACAACCTAAACTGCTTTAAATTGTCCTCCTCTTTATCCCTGACCAGTCTGCTGAGATCCTTGGACTCACTCATTCTTTTTGTTAACCAATGATCCCTCACAGACCTCTGGGTCTTCACAGAAAAGCTAAAGTTGTACTGAAATTAAATTACAAACAGGCTATATAAACAAATTTGAAAGGAAAAGTAAAAACCTGTTTCTATTCCAAATGAGTGTATTTAGCAGCTAAAAAGCTTCAGCAGGACTGAAAACAATAGCTTATTGACAGTTTCACCAAAAATAAGCTTGGATTGAAATTTACCTTTCTCTGGTGGGGTGTCTTCATTTGCAGAATACCTGATTCCTTTTCCTCCATGGACTGATGATAGCAGAAAACAGTTAAGATTATGAGGTGACAAAGAGGTAAAAGGATCATTAAACACACTAACTGTAGGTACTAAAGCAGATCACATATCATTCAGATGTATGTAGCAGCTGGGGGAAATTCTGACAGTAAACATTTAGTAAGATGCAAAAAAAAACCCCACAAGAATAGCAGACAACCCTTTGCATAATTCATATTTTTTTTCCAAGTCACTGTAAACACAATCTATTTTGAGTCCATAAGTGTACCAACATAGACTTTTAACAGGTTTAAGCTATCCTTAGTGCAACTCCTAATCTTTACTCTTTCAAAATGTATCTGTTGGTGTTTGTGGGAAGTTGTACCCTGAGCATGCTGAGAGAGGATAAACTTTCTGATGAGCTTGTCAGTGGCCTGTGTGTACAAAGACAGGGCGTAGCGCAGAGACTGCAAATCTGGACTCTTCTCTAGGAACGTCTTCTTCAGGCCAACTCCGCCAGCATGGAAATATTGCTGTTTAACAGATATGACACAAAGAGAGATTACTTGACGAGCTCCAAGGCAATATGAGCTTATGGGATGTGCTTTTACTGTGCAGGGCAGTTGACACCAGTAATAAAGGATGGGACCATGTTTCAAGCTGCTCTGGTTATTCATTTAATCCAACTATAAGAAATCTCCAAGCCAGGTGCACTAAAGAAAAAACCTAACAGATAACTGAAACGCCTGTGGATCAGTTGCCCCCTTTGCTCCTTATCTTGCACCAACTAAAGGACACTATAGAATCCTGAAGTTAACCTGCTTTTTCCCGTTCAAAACCACTTCTGATTTGTGCTCACCCCTATGCCACTTTGATGTCTCTAAGTTGCAACCATTTAATTTTTCAGTCCACTTTGAGCATCAAACCAGGATTAATTATAACTACTTTATTGTAATCCAAAGATGGAGCCAAGCAGGGGCGATTCTTTGTGAGCTTTTCAGTCGACCTTAAAAAGTTCAGTTTTGAGCTTAATTTCTTGCTGAAGCACTTGGGATGATTCTGAAAAATTTCTATGCTAAAATTACAAAAAAACAGCTTGGAGTTAGAACTTTCAAATAAATCAAACTGTTTAAAGCAGTGGACTTTATTAAAGTTAACATTTCAATGGTTTAAAATCTAATGTTATTTAATTTTTGGATGCCACCAAAACAAAATATATTTTATATCATAAAAATCTTATATTTTCCTTTTTTGTGTTCAATAAAAAATCATATACAAAAAAATAAAAATGCCATTCAACAGATTTGAGACTAAAAAAAAAAAAAAAATCAATTAATACCAAATGATATGAGCAGCCTTCAGTAAAAAAGCATCATTCTTTTTTTAGAGATTTAGAATGGGATCCCTAGCGGGGAGGCTGTCATGGTTGTGTTGCGTTCAAGTGCCTTTATCAGCTCTGCTGGTGGCAACAGGATGAGACAAAGAAGGAGTCCTTTTGCAGCTGCTAGACTTGACATCAATACAGTGTCTAAGATCTGTTAAATGTCATTCTTTTCTGCAGTTAGTAATTTTGGATGTATTGTTATGCAAATCAACCCAGCCTCCCTGCAGCTGAGAAGATGGATGTACGAAGAGTCAACAAGCAGGAGAGGAGCTCACTTTGCAAATAATAAAGCTATGGCACAGAGAGGGGTCTGTGCTGAGAGAATTAGCTGTTCAGAGGAGAGATATTCTCCGTTACACACACACACACACACACACAAAAAATCAATGCTCAGCAAGAGTCACAGAGAAAATGACACTCTGTGGGACTCTTCTGGTTTGTGGAGAAGAGGATCCATCAAAGGAGACAAAGATCTGACATACAGTGATAGCTGAGCCTGCAGTTCCTGAGCACTGAAACAAACATACAGGCAATACAGCTCAAACAACCAAACATGAGTGGATATAAACAATATTTTTTAAATTTCTATAAAGCATCTTTGCATAAAAAGTTAGGCCAGTTGCTGTGGGTTTGGAGCTTATCATTCAAGCTATCATTGTCTTTGTTATTAAAGCATGTTCATCAGGTCATGTGAGCCTGATGAACATAAAACAGTGTGGGAAAACACATGCATTGGATATATTCCAATTAAAAACAGAAGAATTCAGGTAGTGATTAAAATTAGTTGATTTATAATGACTTGTAACTGACTTAGTAACCCCATGTATGAGTTATACTGTCATGCTAACAGTACTTCAGTATGGAGGTGGTTAATTTGGAAGAAAACTCAGTCTCCTGTTTCATGTATCAATAAATAACCATTAAAGCTGTAGGAAGCTATTTTTCTACAGAGACAGGTGTTGATGATTTTGCTCCTTTGCTATTTTATACTGTTGCAGTTTTAGTTGTTTTGCATTCATGCTTTTCAAGAGCAGAAAGCCACGGAACATATCATTAATTCATATCATAACATGATTGACAAGTTATGATTTCATATTGACCACATATTCAAGTTTCAGAGTTATTTGAATAATAAATGTTGGTTTTTATGAACCAACTAATGAATTATTTGTAGATTTTCTATTAAATTCATGTATATTGTATCTTTATCTGTATCTGGTGATGCTTTTCGAGTAATGAACAACAATCTTCCAAAGATTTTTATGCAGAATTTATTTTGGTTAAGAAAAAGTTGATATAATTTAACAACATTTTATTTTTTATTTTTGAAACAGGTTAAGTGGGAACTAATACAAAAAAACTGATTTTTCTATTTGAGGGGTTAAGCTATGGAACGGTCATAATGATGATCATTGAAGAAGATTAAAGAACATTAGATGATTAAATAAATGTGATAATTACTTATTTTCTTCTTTATTATAATGATTCTTTTTTCTTATTGGGTCTATTTTTCCTTTTTCAGATGCTGATTGTAAAAACTATTAGTTACAAACAAATTTTTCATGATTAGAAGATGTATGTATCTATCTAAAATAAAGTTCAGTCATTCAATATATTTCTACAGTTCGTGAAGGAAAAATTTACTGAATCCAGATTTCAGCAAGACAGATAAGAGGAAATTAGATCATATTCCAACTAATTAGATCTATTATTATAATTATTTTTTAACCTTAAAATGCTTTCTATGGTGTCATATGCTGGGAAATGTTGTCAGGCTCTTACCTAACAAGAAAAATTTGTAATTATGCTATTATTTATTGTTGGTTTTAAACCAGTGATATCTTGTTTTATAATGTCTGCCCTAAAACATAAAGTAAGAGCGCGCCTCTATATTAGGGATGGAAGGAGGCTAGAAAGAACTATATAAAAAGGCTGTCAAATTTAGACTCTTAAAGCAAACGTCAGATAGGCTTAAATGCTAATATCTAGATCATGCAACATCAAGAAGTGGTCGTACCTTAATAGTATCTAGTGCCAGCTCTATGACTGCACACTGTTTGGGAGTCAGAGCTTTGGCCTCTTCTCGGCCCATGTGCTCCTGCAAGACAAAAAAAAAAGGCAAAGAATAAATATTTTTCACCCCCATTTCCAATACCTACATATAAAAGATTTCATTTATCTTCCTGCCATCTGCATCAGTCACCTTGAGTTTGGAGAGCTGACCCAACTCCTTAGCAGCGTTAAAGATCATCTGAGTTCCCTGTGAAAGGAGTGATAGACATCAGTGACGACAGAGAGAAGATAAGAGTAGCAGCAGCCTTTGAAGGGATGTGCAGGACGGCGGATTTGTAAAGTGAGAGGTGTGTGATGGAGAGTACAGCTTTAAATTGTATTATTCGATGATTTGGTTGGAGTGAAAATACCCTTTAAACAAACACAATAAACAACCACCTTGGGAGAAGTTTTCAAAAAGAGGAAAGACTTTAGGAGGTTTAGTGTTTTTGTGAACAGTCAGCATTGGTTGGATGTGCTGCCATTTAGATTAAGCTCTGATGCACTCCACTTAGGGGGAAACAATTTGACAGGAGTCACACAGTGTGATAGGACACACATGTTAAAGGCAGTGGTTCTTCATGCTTTTAAAAGGCTTTTCACACATACTTACAATGACCTATAAGGAGAATAAGAGCAAAATGGGAAAATGGCAGGATAGATGAGTTACTGTTCAATCCCAGTTAAACACACTATCATAGATGAGGGAGAGGAGAGGAAAGGAGTGTTTCTGTGTGAGGGTGTTTTCTTATATACCGTCTGATCTGTAAGTGTTGGAAGCACAATAGTTTTTTCCATTGTGTTCATCACGAGTTTCCACAGTTCCTTCAGCACTCTCTTCAGGACTGTCTTCTCACAGATCTTTGCAAACAATGACAAGCTAAAACACAAACAACACACAATGTGTCAAACCACAGGAGAAAAACCACATCTGAGATCTGTAGTTCTATATTCATCATACACCAAGGGGGGAAAAAAGCTAGGAAGCGGTTTGATGTATGTATAAAAAGAGAAAGCACAGATCTGGGAAATTATTTTGTCTGGTAAAATATTACTAATGAAATGGAAACAACTGATTGCACACAAAAAAAGAATGCTAAGATGTTTGCAGACAATAGAAAAAAAGCTGAGAAACAAAAAATAATGATTGAACTTTATGCCCGGGGGGGGGGGGGGGGGGGGGGGTGCATAAAAAACAAAAACAAAACACAGACATCTCTGTTCTAAAAATCACTGCATGAACTGTGCAGCGCCTCCTAAAAACTGTCATAGATTAATTTTGCTTTGAATGGAAAGTTGAAACTTGTGGTGAAGTAAAGACAGACAGAATAAACAGCTGATTTTTTTTTGCCATGCTGTAAATAACAATGGTCTCAGATAAAGCCATACAGATTCTTGGGGATTTTTAACTTATCATATCAAATAATTTAGAAAAAGCATAGATGATGAGTTTCAAAACCTTCATCTGTGGCCATCTAAGCTAACAGGTGTCTTATTAAAGGCACCAATTGCAGCATAAAAGTGTTATCTTTAATAATGGCTTACATTATGTACTGTCTACCATCTGTCGGGGTTCCACTAGGGTCTCCTTTTGGACCCCTCTTGGTTAGACTTGTTGATCATGTTCTAACATACTGTATTCCCAATGTATGTGCATAACACTATGAATTTTATAAATAGTTACACTTCATGATCTTAATCAAAATCACACCCATATTGCAGTTGATGCATTTGCAGCTCTTGGGGGGATTATGTGAGCTTACCAAATTCACAACCAGCATAACCTTAATCTGCTAGCATCAGCAGTAAATAAAGATGGATGCCTTTTTCTATGACAAAGAACTTTTTTTACTAATCGATGTTAATCCTTTTTAAAACTGAATATTTTAGGTTGAACATGTTTTAGCCTTTCATTAGCCTTGAATTATATAGGTTTTATCTTTATTTCATAAAAGATAAGACTGCAAATTTGTTGTGTGTTTGAGATCTAGGACTGATGTTTGGAAAAGTTCACAACAAAAAAATGAGACAGCTATATTGTATGTTTCATTTCTCAATTAGTGGACAGAAACAAAGCCACAAAAGTACATCATCATGTAAAAATGATAGGAAAAAGCCCTCAAACATTTAAAATATCTAATTTAGTGATTTTGTTTTCAGCACCATTGTTTTTCAGATCTAATTATGATACTTGAAACAATGATCACATTGATTGCTGCAATATAAAATGTTCTTCTACAAATAGATTAATAAAACAAAATAAGAACTTTCACTTAATCATTTTAAAATTAAGAGTAAAACAAAGTATTTAGTTCCAAGCATTTTTGATTATTGCAAATATGTTTGTTTTCAATATAAGACTATTTTGGTTAGTCTAATTAAAAGTATAACTATAGAAGTAACAAATATGTATTGTCATTTCATAAGGTTTTTTTTAATCATATTTACTTTGTAATTTAGAAATTTTAAATTATTTATTATTGCAGAACCTGAATAATTCTTTCCCCCCTTCTAACAACCAGCCTTTCTTACTTGCTATCCAGGAAATCCATGATTGGCTGCAGGACGTTGTCAGCCTCCTGAACCACACTGCCATTTGCTGGGACAGTCTGACCTTTCACCTGGGCAAGGATGTCCCCCATCTGCCTTACGTTATCCTCAATCTGGGGCTGGAAGCTATAACAGAACCCGACAGAGAACAATGTGAGCAAAGCAGAACAAAAGTTTGCAGCCGGTTTAAGCAGAAACGCCCACCTGACAGCAAAGATGCGGCTGAGGTCATCCATGACGCTGTTTAATTTGTTCTGCAACTCTTTTAGGAAGTCACTTGCCTCAACGTTGAGCTAGAACAAAGATAAGGTTCATTTGTAATGTCAGTAAGAGAAAACAGTATAGCTCAAAGTATTTTTGAATTTGAAAAACAAAAGAAGGGGATTAATAAAATATTCTTTAATTGAATGGAATTTAATTATTATTATTCTTTATGCCTCTAGAGCTTTGTGTAGGTTTTATCACATTGCAACAACAAACCTAAAAGACTTTTAGGCAGTTAAATAACAACAGTGTGTTTTCAGTCAGGTTTCAGAAGATCCTTCCTATCTACAGCTATCAACAACACCTGGTTAAAAACAAAAAAAACTATGAATTACAGCAACATTTAATATTCCTTTGAGATTAATAAAGTACCTTTTGATAGAGAGGATTTCAACACAAATAGGTGGACAACTATGGAGTAGAAGTTCAGGAATAGATGGGCCCTGATTTAACCCATCCTGCTGCAGCTCTATATTAATGCTTATGGTTTATGTTCCTCGTTCCTTCCCGAGTTTCTTCCAGGGTGGTCCTGGATGTAGCTACATCCATATTCCTAATAACTCTGACCAGCGTTTCAAACCCAGCAGAAGTAGAGATTCTCATAGCATGATGTTGTCTACATCATGTTTAACTGTGGGGATACTGTGGTCAGGATAATGTGTAGTTATTGTTTTTGTAGAGGCTTTTTTCTTTAAAAAAGCTCTATTTTGCTGTCGCCACATTTTTGCTGTGTCTCTTGCAGTCCCATTCGGCTATAGCTTTCTTTTAGCAATACCTGTCCATCCAACAGATTCCCGAACTACAGCTGTGGCTTTCTACAGCTCCTCAATGGACATTTGGTCTTCTTCTCTGATTAAAGTTCTGTCTCTCCATTCCTTAGTCTAGGTAGACAGTTTGTTTTGGTCCTCTAAACTAATCCTGCATCAATTCTTTTTCATAATCTTCCCCTGATCTGCTTTGTTTCATGAGCTTAATAATGTAGTTTGTTTAGTCTGACCTCTAAAACACAAAATTATCACACAGAACAGCAGGATTCATACTAAGAGTAAATCAGACACAGGATGAAATCTGATGGAAATCGTTTGAACTGGGTTTCAGTGGTATCAAAGTAAGAGGTCAGATCATTTTTGTTGTTTTTTAAACTGATAATTGTGTATAATCATTTTTTTGGGGTTAGTCTGTCACTGGAATTATCAGTAAATTACATTGATGTTTGTGTTAAACCTACATCTTTTCCTCCCATGGCCTCAAACATCTTCTCCAGCTGAACCCGGAGCTGCTGGATGTTATTGATGATGATACATGGCTAAAAGGAGGAAAAAAAATAAAAAATAAACATTAAATAGCATAGAAACACACACCTCTCTTAGTTCTCTTTTAGCTCCCATCTCCTATTTATAATCTGCCTTTACCTTTGTGCTGCAATCAATCACTCTGCAGCACTTTTAACTTTTTCTTAAATGCTTCTTTTGCATAAACATGTAGTGGTTTAGGACAGGAGAAGCTGCAGTCTTCTGTAATTACTGATTCTCTTGGTGGGGGTGGGGGGTTCTGGTCTCTGTGGGAGTGTAGCCTACTTTCCCCCTCCAAGTCTATACCACTTTGAGCTAATTACACAGCAGCCCTAATTGAAAGTCTCAGCTCTAGGACTGAAGAGATAGGAAAAAAAAAACAGGAAACTAAAAAAAAAGAAAGAAGCTAAGATCACACAAACTTCAATAACTCACCTCTTTCTTTCCAATATCTATATATATTGTATATAGATATCTATGTACTGTGTTTAAATATTGCAAACACTTACCACTTTCTCTTTTTTGACATGATTTGGGAAGTCCTTTGCTATGATGTCAGCATAAGAAAGCAGGACATTGCCAATAGTCTAGAGAAAGACACCAAATGAAAAATAGGACATTATATTATCTTGAAATCTAAGGTAAAGATGTTCAGAAGGAGCAGAGAAGAAAGTCACCTTGGCGAATCTCTTCATGTAGTTGCCAACAATCTGAGGATCAGGACACTCCAGCTTGCGAATGATTTCGAAGCTCTGATTAAGCTGAGAGAACACGTCCACCACCGAGCAGGAGAACAAAGCGTGTTCCGACGTGACCTGGAACTGGAGACCAAGAGGGGCAGCGGGGGAACCAGAGGGAAAAGTTGAATGATTTGCTTTATGGTACTCATGCTATCAATGCTAACATCCAAGTTTCCGAACCCGGACACTGAGAGGATTTATTCCCCACAAGAGGTTCCACCCAGTGCAGGAACAATGAAATTGCCCCCCAGCTCAGCTGCCTGTGACTGGAATCAAAACACTTGTGGGTTGGTTTCTCTGAAAGCCTTTGGATCAGAGGCATGGGGGGTAATCAAAGTGTTATGATGAGGAAAAGTGCCCTCATTAGCAGCCCGGCCATTAGCCCAGAGCTAAATAGCGTTACGGTATGCGACTGAGCTCAGGGACCACCATCTCACTGATGCAGGAAAGCAGAAGCTGCCTTGGGCTACAGTAATTGGACTCAAAGGATCCATGACATATGATATGGGAGACTTTTCAGCTGCTCTCTATCGACCTTCCCGCTGCGGGTACGTAGGTGTGAGACGCTGCATCGTACGCGTGTGTTTACACTAACTCGTACAGGAGCATCTGCTCTCATCCACGGCAAAGTGTTTTCCACAAGCCTTTGCTATTCAGTCATCATCGATAGCCTTGAGGCGTCCAATCTGTTGCCTTCTCACAGCTTGGAATGTGAGTTGCAAAGTTGAATGTGCATAAGAGAAAATCATGAATATTTTCCTCTTTTTATGGGGAATTCACCGCAGAGATCACAGCCAGGTTAGTGCCTCAGCAGAATTCAACTTAAATTTATTGCATATCAGTTCCCAATAGTTGCCTAACATTTTGTAAAAACTTTATTAGCAAATATCTTTTTTCTTTTAACACTTACCCCATCTTTCTTGTCCCTCTCCAGTGCTCCATGGAGAAAATCTCTAGAAACTTCTTCGTTTTCATCCAACCACATGATGACGAATGGCTCGAACCAGCTGCATAGAAAAGGTCCAACAGGTGTGAGATAAATCTTTGTGTCAGGGTGGTAAATAGGACAGGAGAGTTATTTAGCAACATACTGTAGAAGACACTCACGCTGGATACTCGGGTACGTGCTTCTGGAAAGTGGGCAGCTCCTTGCAGTACTCGTTATAAAGCCACTTTACCTTGAAGTGCAAATTCATGTAGTCTGCACTTTTACACAAGCGGTTCTTCTCATGCTCTAAATGTCGAAGAGAAAGATGGAATAAGGAGAAGCCAACACTTTGCTCATTCCCAATCCATGTATCTAGGGTCCATAGAAAAGTTATTTACAGCCTGGTAAGTTCTTACATTTTACCATTTCATTTGGCTTTTGTATGATAAACAAAGATAATAAAATAAAATCCACTATTTGCTTTTAAAGACACCTAACACAGTACATCTGCACATAATTGAATCTCAGTATATATCCAGTCGTTCTATGAAGGTCTTGGAGGTTTGTTAGAGAAAGTTGGTCAAACAGGATCATGAGGAAACAAAGGACAGAACCTACAGGTCATGGAGAAAGTTGTGGAGATTTTTGATACAGGGTTAGGTTATAAAAGTGTTATTGTGGTTCTCAACATCTCAAAGAATAGAGCTCAGAGCATAATTTGAACATGGAGAGAGTATGGCATTAATGTCAACCCACCTAACACCTTAACCAAAAAGGAAGGAGAGCTAGGCCCTGCAGAGACCCACAGCTTGGGTGGGAGAGTTTTCAGCTTGTAGCCTGTTCTTAATGGCCACTATGGCCATAATGACATCTTCTATGCAGTGTTCTGCACATATCATCATCATCATCCACAACAGTGGTATCTGACAATCTGACTTATAGCTGCATTCATAATAGAGAACTGCTACAAAGAGTTAAAGTAGCAATGTTTAATTACTGTTAAAGCGAGTAGCATTCATCTTGAATGTGGAAGTCGGGGATCATTCTGTTATAACGAAAAGAAGTTTTAAATTTTTACTTCTAAAGACAAATGGCTACACACTCCACAAATCTGGCGTTTTTGGATGGACGCCACTGCAGAAGGAATGCCAGAGGAAATCCCATTTAAATTTTGACACAATCTACGTAGAGGACATCTGGAGGAAGGCGCCGTTCTCATGTACGAAAATAACTGAAACTTTGGCTATGAGTGAAGAAAAACCTGGCAGTTTTAGCTGAACACAACATCTCCAACATCAAACATCCTGACATGGAAATATTAGCATTAGAGTTATGAGGAAGATGATTTCCCAATAAATAGAACATCAACAAAATGCATTAAAGACGGAGCTTGTAACTAGACAAAAAATGAAAGACCTCAAAGGTAAAGGAATTTGAAAGTGATTTTTAAAACTTACCCTCCATGGCGTATTTCATATCTTGTGCAAACATGTTCCACATGACTTCAGCGCTGATCTTCCCCACATTGAGTTCTTGGGGAAACCTATGGACAGACGACGGCAGCTGTTTCTATGTTTATTTCAACGCCCATTAGAGGAACCGTGTTACTAAAACCTCAACAAGAGGCAATTATTCTTATTGTTCCTCAAAAAATAACCCGCAGGCAAGTTTGAATTAATCATCATGCATAATAAATTACATATCCTTCTTTAATCCCATTTTAAAAGGCTTAACTGTTTTTGACATTGTCCTCCATGTGTTCCATCTCTGTGGTCTTTATTAAAATAATTTCCAACAAAGCTGCTGTCTAATAAGTATCTAAATGAAAACACACTCACTGGTTAAGGCAAGGGGTGTATGAGTTTTTGTCCTCCTCTATGATGGAAACAATCAATGTGATGAGCTTTGACCAGAAGTCCAGATTTTTGATGCTGGGACCCTGCTCATCTGGAGGGACCGCCTTCGACTGGAAACAGAAAGAGGTCAGGAATTCCCATTGGCACAGCAAGGGGAGAACGCAGACCGATATGTATAAGAGTACCGAATGAACAACAGATACGTGCTTTGTACACATCCACTCACCGGGTCTGTCTGATATTCCCTGTTGTACAGATCGTGGCAGTTATTGAAGATGTATTCGTAGGTGGAGTTAAGACAGGCTTTCACACAGTCCTTCACCACCTGACTAGCCCTGGGGGGACTCTGCAACTCCTGGACCTGAACAAAAATAGAGAGAAGCGCATAAAGTACCTATCAGTTCTGCAATACTTCAGCAGGACCTTATTTTACAGCAAATGCTGCTAAACAGCCTAATAAACTGTTAATAAACCAAAAAAATGACAAACTGCTTCAGAATGTATCCATGGGTTCATTTTATTTAAAGCTTGTTTCTTTAGACGGAGTAAAAAGAGCAGCTTTAAGATGTGTGTGCTCACCTTCATTCTGAAAAATGTGATGCTTGTCAGCAGGTCAACCGTAGACTTGAGGTCTTGTAGCCTTTCAGGACTGCTGGCGGGGAAATTATTCTTGTGGCACAGACAGAAGGAAAAGTGGTAAGAAACTGCAGCATCAACCAAATAACCCAAATAACACTTTCACCACAGCCCAAAAAAGGTGCATGTATGCCTAAAAATAGCACATGCAGATGCACCCAGTAAGTCACAGATAATCAACTGCACCCTTGAGACTACTTAGAGCGGCGTGTAAATTAGAGTCAGCGGTAAGTACCCGATACATGGACAGGTCGATCCTCAGGGAGTTGTGCAGCTGATCCAGCAGTTTGACAAACCTCTCCTTCTGCAGAGAAAAACAGAGCAGAGCTCAGAAACATTGCCCAGCTGGAACCAGCTGACTGCTAAAAAACAGGACAGGATTTATTAGGCCTCACAGAGTTGCAGTGTTCAAATGTGACCTTTTATCTTTCTGATTGTGCTTTTTATTTTAAAATGAAATTTAAAACTTCTAATCCAACATGTAGGAATGGGAGATATGTGTAATATTTTATATCATTTGAATCTGCTGTACTTGAAAAGAGACAAATATAAAGCATGTAGGGATGTGAGTCCTTGGTACTTCTGCATCGGCGATTCGCCATTTTGCTTTTGCTCCAGAGTGAAACTGTATCATACAGTTCATCATGGTATTTATGTTCCCCATTATTTCCCTTTTAGCTTTCAATCAGTCACCAGCAGGGACAGTTCTCGTTCATCTTACTCAAGTAGTTTTATTTCTGGAACTTACACCAAAGTTTGATGCAGCGAATCTGTCTGAAGCAGAAACATTGTTGGAGGACTGGGTGGTGTGGGCGTAGTAGGCGTTGATGTTGGCGAGCAAGGTGCTCATCACAGCCGGCACTCCTGGACACATGTACTTAGACGACAAGCAGGCGAAGTGGCTGTTGGAGAAAAATTGTAACAGGACCTTTGTATAATTTTTTTCTTCCATTCTATCCTCACATGTATTCCGTCTTTTTTAAAACCCTCATGTAACCACTGAATGAATGAATGGCTGTGTGTATTAATAAGATTTGGGTACTGACGTCATGGCCTGGTAGATAGATTCGACCCCATATCTCATGGCAAACTCATCTACGATCTCCTGTGCTGTTTCATCAAAGTACACCTTCCATGCATCGTCACCTTTAGCATCTGGGATCTTTACTACACCTCCGTTTTGGTCCTCAGTGGTGTACTGGAATAGGTGCTAAAAAACAGATGAAAGGACCAGAGAATACATTGAAATGTCTGAAGGTATTCATTTTAATACTGCTTGGCTGCTCTTCTGTTTGCAGGTAATAATTCACCTATGACTGTATCTTGCTAACTCGCTTAGTAAAGGAAATTAGTTGCAAAATTTTGAAGATTCACATGTTAACAAACAATATCTCCAGTCCAACTGACCTCATGGAGACAGGTGTACTGCACATGGTAAGGGGCTACAGTCTCCTCTCCTTTGATCTCCACACTAATGTGCATCCTGATGGCCCCTGACACGGCGGACTTATCTGTTCTCTTATCTGTTCAATAAATGTAAGATATAGACCTCATTAGCAGGGGTAGATCTCCTGGATGTACAGCATTAGAGCTCTTTGGTTAAATGTTTTGACTTGCTTTTCCTCTTACATATTTTTTTAAATATCTGCCAGAGTTACTGCACAAAACTCACCCAGGTTGTACCAAACATCCATCTCTCCGCTCAGAGTACGAACTTCAATGATGGTCTGGCCCAAGAAGTCATCACTCTCACGTTTGAACCTCTGCTTCACACGGGACTTGATGTCGTCATCCTCGTCCCAGACACGGACCTTGATGCGATCGGAGGAGTTGTGGCACTCGCTGGAAGAGGCAGGTGCAGCACAAACAGCAATTAGGCATTTTTAAATGGAAATATTAGTAAAAGCAACCCTTTGGTGATCAAAATGAGTTTAAAATATGCATCAGAAACTGCCAAAGTTTGCTGCTATACTCACAAGTGAAAGCTCTCTTCCCAGACTGGGTTCAGGTTGCCATATATGGTTTTGGTTCTTTTCTTGGTCTTTCCAACTTGGACAGTAACATAAGGGTCACTGGAGCCTGTTTTGTCTTTAGCCTGAAGACCCTGAGCACAAACCACTGAGGAGGAGAGCACAAACAGATAGCTAAAGACAATGACAGCACAGGATACACCAGATTATAAAATATCCTTTTTTAAAGTTTGGTGTTTTATTCTAGTGGAGGCTTAGCCCAATAAAAAAAACGAAAGTTACAAAGCAATTCTGGTTGACTGTGGAGGGCCTGAGCCTGGGTAGAGCATTCATATTGGGGGCAAAACAATAAATGCTAATTTTCACAATTTTTTCTTGGCAGGTCCACACTCAGGAAAAACAAAAAAATGTAGTGTAAGGAACCACTACATTGTTGGATCCTTTAAAGACCATTACAATAGAAAAAAAAACCCTCACATTCCTTGCCCAGAAAAACAGGCTTTCATTATGCACAGAGCTCTGATTTGCTACAACCTATTTAAATTAGGGCTGGGCAATAAATCTATTTTATTCAATAAAAATCCAGTTTAATCAAATTTATTGTTAATAGACATTTAAGTTGTGGGCAACATTCTTTATTTCACCTATGCACTCCTTAGACTTAGCTACTTCAGAGTGACGCCAACCCGCCATTTTTTCCATTCAGTAGTGAACGGGCTAATTGGGAAACACCATTCCCTTCACAAACATGTTTTGATATGTGTTTTCATTGTGGACAGCAGCATTACCTTACATGTTAACTTATTTAGCAAGCATTTTCATAGCTTGTTCAGGTCAACTCAAAGAAAGGATGATTAAAGTGAAACAAGTTTTTTAAAAGCAATATCTGTAATTTCTATTCTTTTTAATGAAACCTAAGCGAGAAAAAGAAAAACACTTGAAGCTACATTACCCATACTTAATTTGAGCATATTTCTTTGCTTAGAAAAATCTAAACAGACTTTATTAGAACTTGTCTGTTTCCATTCTGATTTTTTATGTACTTTTTCTTGAATCTAATGATGAGTAATTTTGAATTTGAAGCTAAGATCCTTATGTGACTTTATTACTTCTGCAGACATGTTTTCACCGCTGGGATTATGATAACAAGTGATTCAACTATTTAACAGTTTATAGCAAAATGTAATTGAATTACCACTAAGCCAGAACATGTAAAACCAGTGGGAAATGCAGCAGAGAGTGGGAACCATAAATTTAGCATAATTTAGATGTGCAGATGAACAAGTCAAAGTCCAAACAGTAAGAATATTACCTAAAACACTTGCAGACAGAGCTGCAATAAAGATGGCTTTACTAAATATTGAATCAGAGGGATACAAACACATGCAAACATTTTTTTTATGTTTCAAAAAACTGTTTTGTGTATGGCATCATTTTCCTTCTACTTCACAATAATTATCTAATTTAAATTGTACGTTCATATAAAATCGAGTTAAAATATACCAACGTTTGTGTTTACTGTGACTTTCAAGGGACAAGAACTTTATTCAAAAGAGTCTAAAACAAACCTGTGATGCTAATCTTCGCTGACCACTTGGAGGTACCGTCAAGCACGCTCTGCTTGATCTGTTTCATGTGTGTGCTGTGCGTCGCCTTGTCCAATCCAAACACTTCTTGGATTAGCTCAAAGATCTCTGGCTTATTCCTCTCTCTGATCTTCATGCGGTCCTTCAGTACCATGATGATGTTCTGGGTGCGGTCCTCTGCTCCATGCTTGGAGCTCTTTTCCGCTGCTCCTGATGTGATTAAGAATTGCAAATGAATACTTCTTGATCAAAACCCAACCAAACATTTTTATGCAATAACAAACTTTAGAGCTCCACTTAAAGTCATAATAGCACCAGATCCCAAACTCAACCATCTAATTAACCCACTTAACGCTTTGATGTAATTATTGAACAGATCTTCAAATAAGGACAGAGGAGATAAATTCATTATGCATACAATGGAAGATGTTAAAATGCAAAGTCTTAGGGAGATAGGAGGGGATAAAAGAGCTCGGGTTGTGACAGTGCATTACTCAGCAGGTAAATTGGAAAGGAGGAAGGAAGAGAACGTGAGAGTGGATAGAGAAACAAGAATAATGGGATGTCAATCCCACCGTTTAGTCAGAGAGACCAGGGGAATGGTCATTATTAAAGATACATTCATTTTGGGTGAATATTTGCGGATATGTGTGTGATCTTACGCTGCAGGCAGTCGGCGTTGAGAAGATCCTGGCACTTTTCGTGGCATTTAACACCACACTCAGAGCAGCGCATGCCCTGCCGCGCAATGCCCCACAGCAGTCCTTCACATTCGTAACAGTATGTGGGGGTGGTGGCTGTCCACACTTCAAAGTTATGTGGAGTGGTGGAGGAGATGGGGTAAATTAAGGCCTGCAGGGTCTTTTTATACACATGGCTCTTCTGCAAGCACAGTGATGGGGGAGGGAATATATATTTTTAATTCTGTAGTGATAATACATATTGGAAAATTTTGAGAGCCGTGACAAACAGCCATGAGGAGAGAAAACCCACCAGCTCCTCATTGCCCAGAGTGGTTGAAGCCATGGCTGAGGTGATTCCAGCTTTGCGCGAGTTCTGCACCAGAGACTGAAAGCAAGAGGACAGATAAAAAAAAAACATATGAAAGTGTCTGAATATCAAGAACAGTTACATTTTATTGAATAGTAGAAAATGATATTCCTATACCTACCATTGCCTAAATAAGCCAGGCCACCATGACACACAGGAAGTAAAATAGAAAAAGATGAGAAAATCATCAAAATTCTGTTATTTAAAGACATAAATAATGGTACAGTATAGTACAGTATAAGTATTAAAACAAGCCTAGTCACAGGACCCTGGTTTTTCCTACATGATCTCAGTATAAATTGACCTGTTTTCAAAACAGATATCAGCAAATTCTCTAATAGCAAGACAGAAAAAAACAAACAGTCTAAATATGACTAAAATTACAGAGCCTCAATTAGAGCACCGTCAAATATAGCATTAAAAACAATTATATACAGAACAAACTAATCAACTCTTGAGGTTTCTGGTTTGGTTTCTTTCCTTTAAAAATATAATATTAGAAATAAGAGAGTTGGCAATAGCCATCATAGGTTACACTTGGTTCTGAATTTTTGGGCTTTGAAAAGGCAAATGTTCCACAAGCTGTAAACCTCTTTTCACTTAAAAAATAAAAAAAAGCAACAAAGAGGCATGTTAGTAACTGCATAATGCTGTGACGATGTTTTATCCTGGGATGCTGGTAAAAAAAAGAAGACTTTGTGTGTTTAATATAGCTTAAACACATGTGAAACCCATCAAACTTTAGGGATGGAAATGCTTCCTGGTAAGTAACAGGCTTGTCCACAGTGATGAGCCAATAGATTTTACTCACGTGACTTCAGGGTAAAGGAGGGGTTTGGAAAAGTAGTCTCTCTATGAAGATTAATGTTCACTAATTGAAAGAATTCACTCTTATTTTTTAACACTGGAAAATATTCTAGGAATGTTGGTGGACATCTGTGTTAATTAACTGACAAGTGACTGTTAAATTCATTTAAAACTCTAGGCTACCAAGGTATAAAAAAGTTACAAACTGCTGTTATATAGAAACTTTTTATTTAAAGAGAGGTTAAATAATGAGGAATTGGTGTGAGGTTGGATGTGCCATTCTTTGTGTGTTTGCATTGTTGTTGTTTCTCACCAGATCTCTGACGAGAGGAATCGCTTTTCTCTTGCGGAGGTCAGGCATGCTGTCAATACTGTAAAGTGCACCTCCCATTCTGAATAAGACAATATTACATCAATACATAATAATTAATATGGTAATTACTATTTCTAACTGGTAAAAAAAAAAGAAATAAAAAAACACAACCATTAAATAGTAATATCTGGTAAACTGTAAAGTGCCCTCAGATGACATGTGTAGTGAATTGGCACTATATAAATAAACTGAATTGAATTATTAGTAGTGATGTAATATATGCATTTTATCACTGATTGTAATGCTATGCAACAACTGGAAATGTTAGTTATTCAGACCTCCTTTCCTCAAAAACAAATAACAGCTCTCCCTCTATATAATTGATTCTTTTAGCTTATTCATAATTTTTTAGAGGGCATCAAGAATATTTACAATTAGATAATATGCCTCATTTCAAAATGTCCTTCCTAACAGAACTAGAGCAGCTTTATAATGTAATAAGATTCTTACACATCTTTCGCTTCAAAACTCAACATTTTTCCAGGCCTTTATAATTTTGAGTACAGAATATTTATCCGATTTTGCAGTAGGTGATATAAGTTATCATTTTGCCCCAAATTATGAAACAGCACAACAAAGAAGCTGGCATTGAATTTCACAGTGTGGTAAAGGAGCATTTTACCCATCTTTGATTGGAAACTGTAGATGAGCTCCCTTTTAAAAAATTGAGAGGCAATAACCTTGCAAAATGTTTTTGTAAGGTAATTTTTATGCCTTGTTTTGCATTCAGATAAGATTCAATACAACAAACCCCTATAACCCTAACTCTAGTTTAAAAGCCTTTAGGCAAAGTTACTATAGGCCAAAAATAACAGTAACAGAAATGTTGCCCTTCATTATTTATGTGAGTGTTTTAATCTGTGGATTTTGCAATAATTTCCTTAAAAAATGTAAATACTGGTGCTTAAAATGTTAACTGAACTCTTAGGTGGAAAATTTGAGATTAAAAATGCAATATCAATGTGACATATATTTTGAAGATGCATGCTCCTCTATAATAGAAAAAAAAAGAGTCATTTTGGGAACTTGTGCATTTTTCTGTACTAAACTGTATTTTTCCTCATTCTTATCCAGCCCAGGAAAAAGGACACGATTCAATAACTTCACAGTATAGGAACTTTGAGTGTACAACGTTTTTCCTCAGAGACAGTAGATTTTTAGGGAGTACTTACCCTCCTTTACCAAACCATAGTGAGTTTGAGGTCTCTCCTCGAGCCTAAGTAAAAGAAAGAAAGAATATCAAATAAGGAAAGAATTTTTCATGCTTGTCCCTGCTCTTTATTTTTTGCCATCATACTGCAGGGATGCAGCTATGTAAGAATAAAACATTTTTCAGACTCTTACAAACCATTCTTTCCATATTACTGTCAGAGGAAAAACTTTGTGGTTGAGCAAACAACCATACAGACAGACAGCATCACATATCTGGACTGTGGATCTCAACATGGTTGTTGTAATCAACCAGTTTCAATGCACTAACCACTCATTCACTTTTAGTCAAAAGATCCAACAAGATCATGTCTGAACCTAGACCCTGCAGGGAACCACAGGCTTCAGTTATACTTGCTAATCTTTTAATTTGTTTGACTTATTAATAAGAAACAAAATATATCAAGGTTTCTCCCCATTTTTATGCTGATCATATTCAGCTTTATTGCTCATTTAATTCAAGTGAACTTCATAAAACATCTTTATTATTAAATAGAACCTCTAAACAGCATCAGTCTGGTTACAATATAAGGACTTGTAGGTAAATAAATAAGGAACATATTTTTTTATATTGCGCTTTACAGATGAACACAAATTGCTTTACAGCAAGACACATAAAAACTTAAAACACAGATCATCGGATGAATACATTACAAACAGGCTTCAATAAAAAAGCCTCTAATGCATAGCAGTATTAAGCCTGTCTTTATGTCAACATTTTGAGCAAATTAGAATTTTTCCCTTAAATAACCAACAACAGATGATTTTAAAGACACTGAAACGCCTATAACCTAACTGCCGCTAAATATGACCAATCTGCAAACACTTTGGCGAATCGGAGAGCAACATCTCTAAAAACAATGGAGTTAGTTTTGATCTCCTGTTTGGATTAACCGAGTGTGCAACTGAGTGTGCAGCTGTTCAGAGGATCTCCATCTGAAGTTAAGTTATTTTCTCTGTGATATCTCTGTATCTAAGTAACTCTAACTGACTACTTTAAAACATAGCACCTTCTGCTGCACTTTTCTACTGAGCACTTGTCAGTTTCACACGGTTTTATTTCTGATAGCAAGAAGTAGCTAGCCTAGGCTAGCGCTAGCTTAGCATTGCTATGGCTTCTCTCTCTCCCTCCCTTGACTCTTTTCCAACTCTTCCTTCTTCCTCTCCTCTCTCCTGCTCTCTGTGTCAGATGTTCAGTTATTCCTCTGCCTCCTTTAGTGATAATGGGATGTGTAATAAGTGTAGTATTTTTGTAGCTTTGGAGGCGAGGGTGTCAGAGTTAGAATCCAGGCTTCAGGCTGTTGAAGTAGGCCCCCCACGTAGCTGTCCTCCAAAAGTGCCTGAGCAGCCAGGCGATTGGGTAACTGTACGCAGAAAGCGTAGTCGTGGATCTCTGCCCACTGGTCACCACCAACCCGTTCACGTTTCTAACCGGTTTTCCCCACTCAGTGACACACCCACTGAGAAGCCCACTCTGGTGATTGGCAGCTCCATAGTCAGAAACGTGGCATTAGAGACACCAGGGACCATAGTCAAATGTTTGCCGGGGGCCAGAACGGGCGACATCAAATCCTACCTGAAACTACTGGCTAAGGATAAGGTTAAATACAGTAAGATTGTTATTCACGCTGGTGGTAATGACACCCGGTTACGCCGATCGGAGGTCACTAAAATTAGTGTTGCTTCGGTGTGTAAGTTTGCCAAAAAAATGTCGGACTCCGTAATTTTCTCTGGTCCCCTCCCTGATCTGACCAGTGATGACATGTTTAGCCGCATGTCGTCATTCAACCGCTGGTTGTCTAGGTGGTGCCCTGAAAACAACGTGGGCTACATTAATAATTGGCAATCCTTTTGGGGAAAGCCTGGTCTGATTCGGAGAGACGGCATCCATCCCACTTTGGATGGTGCAGCTCTTCTTTCTAGGAATCTGGCCACATTTATTAGTCCTCCAAAACCCTGACCACCCAGGGTGCAGACCAGGAAGCAGAGTTGTAGTTTAACACACATCTCTGCAGCTTCTCTACTGTTACCCACTCTTTACTCCATCCAGACAGTGTCTTGCCCACGACCAAATTCTAATAAATTAGCAAAGATTCCCAAAGGAGTAAATCATGATAATCTAATTAAAATCAAAATAACTCCAATTGGGGAAAAAGTTAAAACAATTAAATGCGGTCTGTTTAACATAAGATCGCTTTCCTCTAAAAGTCTACTAGTTAATGACTTGATTTGTGATAATCACATTGACTTGTTTTGCCTTACAGAAACCTGGCTGCAGCAAGAGGATTATGTGAGCATAAATGAGGCAACTCCTTCAAGCTATTTAAATTTTCACATCCCCAGAAGTTCTGGGCGAGGAGGAGGAGTAGCAACAATCTTCCAGTCTGACTTACTGATTACTCCCAAAACAATTAATACCTACAACTCTTTTGAACATTTAACCCCTAATTTCCCTGATCCAAATTTCAAGGCAAGAAAACCTCTTCTTTTTGTAACTTTGTATCGTCCACCAGGTCCTTACTCTGAATTTTTAGATGAGTTTTCAGAGTTCCTTTCTGATTTGGTATTAAATACTGACAGGGTCATCATAGTGGGAGATTTTAACATCCATGCTGACATTGAAGGCGATAGCTTAAGAGCAGCCTTTAATGCTATCTTAGACACTATTGGCTTTGTTCAAAATGTGAATAGTCCCACGCATTCTCATCTTCATACTTTGGATCTTGTGCTGACATACGGCATAGAATGTGAAGAAATAACAGTATTTCCTCACAACCCTGTCCTCTCTGACCACTTTCTAATAACCTTCAGGATTACTTTAACAGAGTTCTCCTCCCCCAAAAGAAGGTTCAATTTTAGTAGATCTTTATCAGATAGTGCAGTTATAAATTTTAAAGAATCTGCTTCACTTTCTCTCGGCTCTGTGTCACTGAGCAGTGCTGCAGAGTGCAAAAGCTTAGCTTATTCCCCTTCACAGGTTGATGATTTTGTTGATGGGGTTGCTAGTTCTCTGCGTATTGCCTTAGACAACGCAGCTCCTTTGAAAATGAAAACCGTTAAAAATAGAAAGCTTGCTCCTTGGTTTAATGCAGAGCTGCGTACTTTGAAGCAAAATGCTAGGAAACTGGAGAGAAAATATCGCTCCACAGGCCTGCGAGAGTCCTTCCTAGTCTGGAAAAATGGTTTACTGCTGTATAAGACGACCCTTTGTAAAGCAAGAGCAGCATACTTCTCCTCATTAATAGAGGAGAATAAGAATAATCCTAGATTTCTTTTTAATACAGTTGCCAAACTCACCCAGAGCCATAGCTCTGTTGAACCGTCCATTCCACCTGCTCTTAGCAGCAATGATTTTATGGGATTCTTTATAAATAAGATTGATCTTATTAAAAATAAGATCATAAGCACTCCTCTATCCGCGATTGTACCTGAGGTAGTCATGGAATCTGAACCGGGTTTAGACTGCTTTGATCCAGTTGAACTCTCTGAATTAGCAAAATTATTGTCTTCATCTAAGCCTTCAACTTGTATGTTAGATCCAGTTCCAACCAGGTTATTTAAGGAGGTATTCCCTTTGATCTCCTCCTCCATTTTAGATGTGATTAATCTATCTCTGTTACAGGGATATGTACCTAAAGCTTTTAAGATTGCTGTAATTAAACCTCTGCTTAAGAAACCGTCTCTTGACCCAGATGACTTGGTCAATTATAGACCTATATCCAATCTTCCTTTCTTATCCAAAATTCTTGAGAAAGTAGTTGCCAAACAAGTCTGCGATCACTTCCACCATAATGAACTTTTTGAAGAGTTTCAGTCTGGCTTTAGAGCTCATCATAGCACTGAAACAGCTCTGGTGAAAGTCACTAATGATATTCTCATGGCCTCAGATAATGGACTTGTATCTGTGCTCGTCCTGTTGGATCTTAGTGCTGCATTTGATACAGTTGACCATAATATTCTTTTAGAAAGACTTGAATATTTTGTTGGAATTAAAGGAACAGCACTAGACTGGTTTAAATCTTATCTATCTGATCGAATTCAGTTTGTTCATGTTAATGATAGATCTTCAACACGCTCAAAGGTTACCTGTGGAGTACCACAGGGATCAGTGGTAGGACCAATTCTCTTTACTTTATACATGCTCCCAATTGGTAGAATTATTAGACAGCATGGGATTAATTTCCACTGTTATGCTGATGATACCCAGCTATATCTGTCTATAAATCCAGATGAAGCTAACCCATTACATAGATTACAGGCATGTCTTGAAGACATAAAAACCTGGATGACTCTTAACTTTCTGCTTCTAAATGCAGACAAAACAGAAGTTATAGTCTTTGGACCAGAGTCTCTGAAAAAGAAACTGATTAGCCAGTCACTTCATTTGGATGGGATTAAACTGATTTCAGATAATAAAGTAAAAAATCTTGGTGTTATTTTTGATCAGGACCTGTCATTTAAATCCCATATCAAAGAGGTTTCTAGAATTTCCTTCTTTCATCTGAGGAACATTGCAAAAATTAGAAATATCCTGTCCAGGGGTGATGCTGAGAAACTAGTCCATGCATTTGTTACTTCAAGGCTGGACTATTGTAATTCTTTACTATCAGGAAGTCCACAAACTGTAGTTAAAAGCCTTCAGCTGATCCAAAATGCTGCAGCCAGAGTTCTAATGAAAATGAAAAAGAGAGATCATATCTCTCCTATCCTGGCTTCTCTTCATTGGCTTCCTGTTAAATCAAGAATAGAATTTAAAATCCTCCTTCTCACATATAAAGCCTTAAATGGCCAAGCTCCATCTTATATCAGAGATCTGATTGTTCCTTATGTTCCTAACAGAGCACTTCGCTCTCAATCTGCAGGTTTACCAGTGGTTCCTAGAATTTCTAAAAGTAGAATGTGAGGCAGATCTTTTAGTTATCAGGCTCCTCTCCTGTGGAACCAACTACCAGTTTTAGTCCGTGAGGCAGACACCCTGTCTACTTTTAAGGCTAGGCTTAAAACTTTCATTTTTGATAAAGCTTATAGTTAGGGTGGCTCAGGTTATCCTGAGCTATCTCTATAGTTATGCTGCTATAGGCTTAGACTTTTGGAGGACATAGGGACCCCCATTTCATCATTCTGCTTCATTCTCTCTCTGTTCTCCTATTCTGCAGAATCTGTTAGTTCAATCTCTAACCTTCTGCTCTCTCTGCTTTTCCTCAGAGTAGCTTTGCCTCGTCTGTTCCTGTTTGGCTGTGACGTCATCCTGGAAAAAAACATCAGCTGTGCTGCTTCTATCAACACCCTTGTTAATAGATGTTGGAGATCGGCCTGTTTTCCAGTGTGGTCCTGTTTCTCTGACCGTGACTGAGTGGATGTGCTCTCTTCGTCCTCTGGCATGGGAGCTGCCTTGGAGCTCGTCTGCCTGGCTGTGTGTTTCCTGGACGGGGCCGCCTTTTACAGCTGCTTTTTGTATCTCTGCTTCTGTCTCCTTGAACCCCAGTCGGCCTCGGCAGATGGCCGCTCACACTGAGCCTGGTTCTGCTGGAGGTTTCTTCCTGTTAAAAGGGAGTTTTTCCTCTCCACTGTCGCTACAAGCATGCTTAGTGTGGGGGATTGTATTTGAGTCAATGAGTCAATGCAATCAACTGGTTTTCCTTAGATAGAAAACTTTGTATCAATTTGACTGTATGATCTGGTTGAACTGTAAAGTGCCTTGAGATGACATGTGTTGTGAATTTGGCGCTATATAAATAAACTGAATTGAATTGAATTGAATCTCACTAGACAGTTGATAATAAATCAGTTCTTTAAACCGAGAAACATTTGTAAGTTTTATTATATTCTCACACAACTAGAGCACGAGATGATCTGTCACATATTTAACTCTCCAGATCTTGAAGGCTGTAAAAGAAATCTTTTACATAAATAAGAAGCCAAAAATTAGCCTGCAATTCATCACCAACAGGAAAACATTTATTTCACTGTGAAAACCTCAAACTGGCTCTCCTAAAAGAAGCAGCGGCATCTAGGAGGAAGGTTTACAGGACCACAAGTTTATAACTCTAATTAAGAAGTCTGCAAGTTTCCACAAAATATTCCCTGATTATCCAACTGTTGACAGTAGAAATGATCCATCAGTAAAAGGTCGTAGTTTACTGTACAATAATTAGCAATCACCGAACAGTACTAGTATAATGGAACAAAATAAATCCAAGTACTAGCTTTTGATTTTATGTGAAGAAAATATGGACCTAAAATCATCAATTGCATTAAGTAGTGAATAATATTCAGAAATATTAATAGTTGAAGATTTTAGTCCAACCTTTTCTTTACCTGCCTTCTTTATGCCACTAGAATGTTCCTTACTTTGGGTTCTTTTTGTTCAAGTACAGCCCGTTTAATTCTCTTATTATCACAATGTGCTACAGAAATAATAATAAACCTGCCTTAAAATAACTTATTCAAGCAATAGAAAACATATTAGAAACTCTAATTTGACTAATTTTCTAAGATCTGTATGGTTTATGGATTGGGTATAACTCTAATCCCTTAGGTTGTTGGTAATCTCATCTCAACTGGTTCTTTAAAAACAAAAACAAAAAAGATTTTTCCGATAGGATTTATGAGGAAGTCTATTTTGCAGCTTGTTTACCTTATTCTCGGTTTTATCCTGTTATGCCCCCTGAGAGCTTGTTTTTGTATTTCTAATATTTGGAAATAATTAGACAACATAAGCAAACTGCAGTTTCCAAAACATGAATGTAATTAAGCTGGAGTTTAAAACCTATATTTCTAACCTTTACTTCCTCCTAAAAAGCAACGAATGAGAATATGGTGGGACAACTCTCCTAAAATACCAGAGAGGAGATAATTGAGCTGTGAAGATGAATAAACAAAATGGAAATATCTGAAATGTCAGCTTGTAGAACAGAAGGCATCACCGATTGGCAAACGTTTAGGCTGCACCTACCTCTCAGCATGCTCCAGTGATGGCCGAGCAAAGTGCATGTGAGTGTCACTATGGCAATGACATGAAACTGGAAAGAAAACAAAGTGGGTCGGCACAAATAAACAAAACAAAATAAAAAATAAATAAAAAAAAAGACAAGAGAAAGGAAGCCAAATGCACATAAAACGCAAAGAAACAAACATCAACAAAACATTGAAGCAAGCGGTTAATTCTTTGCACAACTGAATTCAAAATGTAATGATTAAACAAAATATGCAAGTGAAAACCAACCAAGCAAAAACTGAAAGGTGCTCAAAAAAATCAAGCTGTGTGGGGCTTTAGCTACTTAGTGGTGCCCCCAAACTTAAAATTGAAGCTTTCTTTTTGAGAAGGATTAATATTTTAAGAGAGCTGAAAGATATTAATTATAGAGGAAGAGTGGCATCATGTCTGTTTCTTGGTGAACTGCAAAATTCTGGATCAAAATAGACTTCAGGAAATTGCTGTATGCATCAAGTCTGCTCGTCAATAATGCACAGCACATGTATATTTCAAAGGCTTAGTAGAAACTTTCAGTCTCTTCAACTGGTGTAGGTTTAAATCACTGTGTGGAGCTGAATTCAACCAACACAACTGGGACCTGACTTAGCAGATTTGGAGCAATGGTGGCACCTAAGTCATAGCAGGCACTTACCTCTCGTAGCTGGTCTAAGACCTTGTTGTAGAGCCTTAGCCAGTTCTCTTTAGCCCGTACAGCTGGATCAACTGGTTCTTTTGGTTCTTCCGGGGCTGGGTGGCTAAAAGAAGGATATTTCATATTTAATAATTAAACCTGAAGGACTGTGTTTTAGTGTGGTGTTCCAGCTGCAGAAGAACAGACAACATTGCCCTGCAAACGACAGTGAAGTGAGCTCACCCTTCATTCTTTCAGTGTATTATAAAAAAATCTGGAAGACCCATTAAACCTTCTTAAATATTTTTTAACTATGGTGATCGGGCAAAACTAAACACACCATCAAAGACACAACCCCTACAATCCTGCACAGCTCCCCTCCTCAAGCAGCCAAAATACTGAACTGCCATTAAGATGGTTCACTTTGTAATATAATATTAAATCCCCAATGGCTGTAAAAACACTTCTGTTGAAAAAACATACATGTACACACATACGCCACTACCTCCCTGTGCAATAAATGGACCACTGTGCATTGTTTTACATTAATATTTACACACACTATTGAATTAATTCCAGAATAAATATTGTTGCATAATGTCCAATCACATTAAAGCTATTTATTTTTGCACTAAATTTGTATGTGTATTATCTGTTTGTCTTTTTATCTTTTCTATGATCTAGTATATATTTTAACATAGCCATTTTTAACAGCAGTACATTAAAAGAAACAATTTAATGTTTCAATAATGTTGCCATTTGATTTACAAATGACATAAAAGGTGGCTTTTTTTATCAGCTTTTAAAATGAATAATCATAAGATACACTTTCTACAGATGGCATCTATAATTGTATCCAGTCTTATAAAATAATAAGCTTTTTTGAATTGATTTAAATAATGTACAAACATGGAAAGGTTAACAAACACAAGCAACCATATGTAAGAAAATATTTGCAGCTTGATAATGCTAATCGTCTATCTATTGTTGCTAGTTAATTAGGTATGTGTCTGAAAGCTGCAGTTAAATTAAAACTGCAAATAATTAATGGAATACAGTTACAGTTTTCTGCTTTTCTGTGAACTTATCTTATTAAGCTGGCCCCTCCGTCCTGACTTCACCAAGTCTACCTTAGGAAGGTGATTTTAGAGACAACAGTCATATTTTTGTAGGTTTGATCTTGTGGTGATTTTTTTTATGTTAATTAGTGCAATTGGGTAAAACCATTACTTATTTAACAGGAGTTTTATACTTCACCGTTTAAATCAACTAAATCAACTAAACAGCACATAACAAAAATAACAAAAATGTATAAACCAGATAAAAACATTTTCAGATGAATTTGTCTCAAAGAACGAGATGAGATACTGGCTGCTAAATAATTTTGACCCTCTAATTGACCAGTAATAACTTATCAACACTATACAATAACACGCAATAAAACGTGATTTGTGGAAACAGCTCTGCCTCAGTTATTGGGTCAATTAGTGAGGTATAGTGTGTGACTAAAATTACTTTCCAATTACAGACTCTTCAAAAGGTTAAGTTAGACGTATAATACTTGGACTTTTATCGTGGAAAAGGCCCTAAAATACAACATTATCTTTAGTCCCACATAACTTTGGAATGACTGAAAGCTCTTGATTCTAATTAATTTTGAAATGAATGTGCTAAACAGATATAAGTCTAATTTCTGTTTATCTTTAAATTATTCTGTCCATCTTTTTTCTTCCTAACATTTCCTTACCTTTCTAGAGGAACATCATTTTGATCCTCAGGTGCCAGCAGTCTGCTCTCTTCATAGTGCTCCTCTTTCTCCTCTGTAGGAAGCTTCTCCTCTTCTGGAGCAGGGGGCGTACTGACCTCTTTCTCCTCTGTCATCTCATTTTCTAGCCACTGTTCCTCTTCAACTTGAGGCATCTTGTCCTCAAGACCATCTGGCTGTGTGTTAGAGGGATCGTTGGCATATGATTGTGGCGATGTAGAGGATTGGGGCTGCTGGGATGAAGGACCTGTAGCTGTAGAAGGAGGCTGGGATGCTGAATTAGCCAAGGAGGCTGGATGTGAAGGAGGGACAGAGTTTGCTGCGGTGGACTGTTGCAGCTGCTGAGGAACCCCTGTTGATTGAGACTGGGCAGACTGGGCAGACTGGGTTGGCTGCGCGGCGGGAACCGACGACAGGAATGATGATGCCAGGCCTGTCACTGCAGCCGTCAGAGGTTTGGCCATTGAGAAGAAGGATGTGGCAGATGGAGCTGCTTGAGGTGGATTTTGTGTTTGGGACTGTGGTTGTTTTGGTGGCTGAGCGCCTTGCTGACCTGTAGTTGGCTGGGCTGTAGAAGGTTGAGCCTGACTGGATGTTTGGGTGGGGGGTTTACCTGGAGGCTGTTGGTGTATAGAGGATTGTTTCTCCAGGGGAGGCCTGGAGCTGGATACATCAAGCATCGGTGGTGCAGTTGACGTTGGAGTAGGAGTAAACGGCGGCTCAAGGTCCTCACTGAGGGTCCCATCCAAATTGTACAAGTCCTCATCGTCATACATCATCTCCTCATCCTCATACAGGCCTTCCTCCTCCCCCTCGTAAAGGTCTCCTTCATCCCCCTCATACAGTGCAACCTCCTCTCCTCCATCTTTGCTGTAGCCGCCCTCATCACTGTACGCCCCCTGGGTCTCATCAGGGTCCAAGTCTGGAGAGCCTTTACTATAGCTGACAGAGGAGTGGCAAGAGTGGTACGAGTCATTCTCGTCGTACGGGTCCCTTTCTCCGTACTCTCCTCCATAGTCTTCCTCACTCAGCTGACTGCTGCACCGACTGAGCTCAGCAGAAGATGCATAGCTACCAGTGGGACTGAAAAAAAGAAAAAAGAGATCAAGAAATTGTCATAATGCAGCAAAATACGGTGAACAGTCATCCTCTTTGTGAGGTATAAAATGAAAAATAGTTGGAGAGACCCCAATACTGATGCACTTTGCCCCGTGCTCCCCTGGACAGCCCCTCTAAGTGGCTTTTATGCATGTCTCAGAGTAGCAAAGAGAACTGCCAATGGCTAATCAATGGAAAACACAGGAAATACAAGAGTACCAGACAAGCATCAAGGAACAGAGCAGAGCAGAAAGGTGAGAAACTGCTGGACAGCTGACAAAGGAGAAAGGAGCAAACATCAAGAAACCAAACCAAACAGAAAAACACCATTTGCACGTGTTGATGAATGGAGGTTATTAAAAAGCTGAACGGAGGCACTCGGAGAGAAGGGAGGATGATAGATAAGATCAGAAGAGAGTAGACAGCCAAAACAGAGGGAGGGAAGGTAGAGGGGGAGGGTGTGAAGAGCTGAGTGGATGAGAAGGAGAGGAGGACGTGTAGAGAGAGAAGGGGAGGGATGCCCCTGTCCAATACACTCACACAAGCAGCTAATCTTATGTGCCGTATTGACCGTTAGCCTGCCAGCTGAATTATTCATAGAGCAGGAGGTGGATGCATAATTTCACTCCCCGTCTGAAGGAAACCACATCAGTAAATGCTGAGAAATCACACAGCACCAAAAATAACTAAAAGGGAAACGGCACGCATCTGATCGGTCTAATGAAAAGTTGGCATAGGAACAGAAAATATTACAAATTCTAAGGAATAAATCCCCTCATTTATTAGTCGGAACCAGGTTTAATTTTTACAACTATTCAATTTTTATTGATTTTCCTTCTATTGATATTGAAAGACCATACTCTTTAAGGTACATTCAGACAATCAAAGGAAAAGTTCACTGAAAATATTACCAATAAGTGTTCAAAGTGTCAAACACAAAGAACTTTTAAACTCGTCTTTTACATAAAAGAAGTAATTAAAAATACATTTCCACTAAAGAGTGAAGACAAAGCAAAAGTAAACTACTAAGTAGTAGTACTTTAGTAGTACTCTTAAGTAATACTTCAGTACTTTTAGTACAAGCAGAGCACGACTATTAACTGTTTAAAACAGTAAACGGATGACTTAATTAAAGAAACTTAAAATGGAATACGTCAACATAAATAAAATGTGCTACTTTCCTAGAAGATGCTGTATTTAGAGAAAGTGGGGGAACTCTGTGGAAGTACAGTATATGGATTAGGAGGACAGAGTTTTCTTCACCCACTAGATACAATCTCTTTAATCAGTCTTGGCTTTAAGGAAATGAACAAACCGAGTCTCAGGGACAGAGACAATACAATTCATGCCACATATAGAACTAATGGCTATAGGGGAGTCAGCAGCTGGATCAATAATGGACCAACAGAAGCTGTTTGTGATCATAAGGTTCCCTAGGTAAGTACATAAGAGACCTTTCAATTATTAAATCATACAAATAATAATTTTCTTCAATTAACTTGACTTTTTTTCCCAGTGCCTGAGCCATTAGTAGTACTAGTTTGAAAAGACTATAAGTAAAAAAAAAAATAGAAATTACTTAAAGATGTTTAGAGTTCGAGTGGCATCACAGATGTGGTTTCTGAATAAAAATTTGACCACTGCATTAATGTTAAACACCAACTAATAGACTATTACAAATAAAACAAAAGCTAATCATAAGTGTAAAAGTCAGACTTCAGCTCCTTCCATTCATGATATATTACATAGATGCACAGAAATGTTGGGTAAAGTAACACCTCTTGTGCCTTTCTAAACTAGCATTGTTATCAGAAACAGATCAGGAATGTCAATGTTTATCTAATTTTGTCTGCATTTCTTTTTGACTTACAGACTAGGCTCACCTCAGAGCACTTTTCATTTCTAGGGTAGGTAGCCGGTGTGTCAGGTCTCTGAACTAACTACTCTCAGATAGCATTTCTCTTGTTTCCCCTTCATAGATAGTGGAGTCATCATAAGTCTTTACAATAAGTATTAATGTTCTTTAGTGTTAACATCTTTATCTTCGGTAGAGTTATTATCATTTGATGCTCAAGTCTTACTTTCCATATGTAAGGTAATTAATTTTGAAATAATGATCCGGTTCAACCTGAATTTTAAGTTGATTGAAGCCTAAAAAGTAGTTAAATAGTCATTTTTATTATTTATATTTTTATTTTATTCATTTTATTGTGAGTAAAAATATTGATATATAAAATGTTAGAATCAATGTTGATGGGGAATATTCTGAGTCATGCAGGTCATAGTCATTCCAAAAAAGTTGAAAAACAAACCACTGGACTTTGTTTCCAAAAAGCTTCCTGGATGGGAAGCGAAACATCTTCAAACTTACAGGTGCTGGTCATAAAATTAGAATATCATGAAAAAGTAGATTGATTTCAGTAATTCCATTTAAAAAGTGAAACTTGTATATTATATTCATACATTACATACAAACTCATATATTTCAGATGTTTATTTTGTTTAATTTTGATGATTACAAATGACAACAAATGAAAATCTCAAATTCATCATATCAGAAAATTAGAATATTACTGAAGACCAATAAAAACAAAGGATTTATAGAAATGTTGGCCAACTGAAAAGTATGAGCATGTACAGCACTCAGTATTTAGTTGGGCCTCCTTTGGCCTGTATTACTGCAGCAATGCGGCGTGGCATGGAGTCGATCAGTCTGTGGCACTGCTCAGGTGTTATGATAGCCCAGGTTGCTCTAATAGTGGCTTTTAGCTCTTCTGAATTGTTGGGTCTGGTGTATTGCATCTTCTTCTTCACAATACCCCATAGATTTTCTATGGGGTTAAGGTCAGGAGAGTTTGCTGGCCAATTAAGAACAGGGATACCATGGTCCTTCAACCAGGTACTGGTAGCTTTGGCACTGTGTGCAGGTGCCAAGTCCTGTTGGAAAATGAAATCTGCATCTCCAAAAAGTTGGTCAGCTGCAGGAAGCATGAAGTGCTCTAAAACTTCCTGGTATGTGGCTGCGTTGACCCTGGACCTCAGAAAACACAATGGACCAACACCAGCAGATGACATGGCACCCCAAACCATCACTGACTGTGGAAACTTTACACTGGACTTCAAGCAACGTGGATGAAGTGCCTCTCTTCTTTTCCTCCAGACTCTGGGACCTTGATTTCCAAAGGAAATGCAAAATTTACTTTCATCAGAGAACATGACTTTGGACCACTCACCAGCAGTCCAGTCCTGTTTCTCTTTAGACGCTTCTGACGCTGTCTGTGGTTCAAGAGTGGCTTGACACAAGGAATGCGACAGCAGAAACCCATGTCTTTCATACGTCTGTGTGTGGTGGTTCTTGAAGCACTCACTCCAGCTGCAGTCCACTCTTTGTGAATCTCCCCCACATTTTTGAAGGGGTTTTGTTTCACAATCCTCTCCAGGGTGCGGTTATCTCTCTTGCTTGTACACTTTTTTCGACCACATCTTTTCCTTCCCTTCGCCTCTCTATTAATGTGCTTGGACACTGAGATCTGTGAACAGCCAGCCTCTTTAGCGATGACCTTTTGTGTCTTGCCCTCCTTGTGCAAGGTGTCGATGGTCGTCTTTTGGACAACTGTCAAGTCAGCAGTCTTCCCCATGATTGTGTAGCCTATAGAACTAGACTGAAAGACCATTTAAAGGCTTTTGCAGGTGGTTTGAGTTAATTAGCTGATTAGAGTGTGGCACCAGGGGCCATCAATTTTGAACCTTTTCACAATATTCTAATTTTCTGATATGACGAATTTGAGATTTTCATTTGTTGTCATTTGTAATCATCAAAATTAAACAAAATAAACATCTGAAATATATGAGTTTGTATGTAATGTATGAATATAATATACAAGTTTCACTTTTTAAATGGAATTACTGAAATCAATCTACTTTTTCATGATATTCTAATTTTATGACCAGCACCTGTAGAAACAAAGTCCAGTGGATTGTTTTTTAACCTTTTTGGAATAGAATCAATGTTGCAAATCAAAGAAAAATAATGTAGTTGAAGTATAAATTAGGATGAATTAAATACTGCATTTATAAAGCATCTCCAGATAAGAAATTAAAACACTTATTTAAAACACTTACAGCCATTTATTATGTCTGCAGATCAAATAGTTCTCATTAGCTGCACATGAAATCTAAAAATTTTCTGCAAAAGTTTGCATTTCAAATAATCAAGCCCTAAACTCTTAGTTATATTTGGATCTGAAGACATTTTTTTATGTGGAAAGAGAAATGTTAAGGCCAAAGTAAACATAAATAAATAAAGATGGTCTTTTGTAAAGGTACAAACCTGATTGTCCGTTGATGATGGTAGTCGAGATCTTGGTTGTTCCCGGAGCGTGGATATGAGAAGCTTCTGGAGCTGCGATGCTGGTGGTTGATGGGATACTGGTGAACAGAGGCATTGGGTTGGGATGTACTGTAGTAGGGAGGTGGAATGCTGTTACTGGTTTCGCTGCGGTAGTCGCTGTCCCTATCATCAACAGCGCTGTCTGGGTCCTCATCTGCACAGAAACACAGAAAAGCAGGAAAGGGAAAAAGTTAATGGCAGGCAAGACATAAGAGAGATAATCTCAACAATACTAATCATTTTAAAGTTATATGTATTTTACCAACCCTGGGATTGGTTGGCAGGATTTTCAAATTGCCTTCCTGATATATACAAAAAAAGACAGACTTTGCTTTTAGACCCAAACTCCACCAAAATCTCAGCTGTTTTACACCATTTTAAAACAAGAGCTGTTGATTACTAAATCCTGTCAGATATTTAATGGTGGGGCTGCCTTAAACTGGCAACAAAACAGAAAGACAGCAGGAAAGGAAGAACTAATAAAAAAGGCTAGAATATAATCAAAGTAAAGGCTCAAAGTAACAGAGACATACTTGACTTCACAGATTTCTGCACATATTCAAGGTAAACCCAGTGCAAAATGGGGGTTGGGCAGATCAATCCAAAATATATACAATATTGACATTAAGTTGGTATTAATTTCAGATACATCCCAGTCTGGTGAGGTTGATACTTTAGTTACAGATTCACGCTTATTTGCATTGCAGCGCCGGCCCCCGAACACCCTCCTCACTTGTACAACATCTCCCGTGTCTAAGGACTAATGTCTTTACAGGATCTTGACAACTCATCCTTGCATTTATCTTTAGGTGAATTGATTGCTGAATTGTATCTTCATAGGTCTACTTAAAAAGTTGATTAGATAGCAGATAATACAACAAACTGTCTGCAAAATTGGCCCTGCATTTATATAGTATTGGATTAATAAAAAAGTATAAAGTTATACCTTTACACCTTTTTTACTAACTGTAAGCGGATATCCACTGGAAACATCAGATAAAAGTTTAGTTTTTACAACTGCATACTGACACAAAACTGCTTGGTGGTAAATCCTGTTCATTAAAATAGTTCTGTTGTGTTTCACATCATACAGAGAGTACTACTTGCGACACAGCTGATGTACACAGGTGATAGCTGGCTGCAACACACTGTTCTGAGGAACCTAGTGGCAAGAACACACAGTGTCACAGCCCCTCTCTGTGCAAACATGCATTAGGTTAATAACACTTTTTTTTCTTTTGTTTTATTTTTTAAATCTACAAGGCAAATTTTCTCATACCATGGTGGAGGAAAAATTTGTTAGAAATATACATTTTGTGCACTCCTCTGTAAAATCCCAAATATCTGCAGATGGTGGGTACAGTTTCTGCAAATCTCACTATAAACCCACAGAAGGAACACCAGGCAAAAGGATGAGCGATAGAAATAATACAAGATACAGGGGGACAAGAAATGAAGGGAATAAAAATGAAAATATGTAAGAACAAGTGAATTAAGGAAAGACAAAGAGAAGCATAAAGCAAACATGAAGAATAAAAAAAACCCAATAACAGTGTGCGACCCATGTATGGACGCTTTTGTCTTTGATGCTGCCACCAGCTGGTGACCCTTCGGCATGTCCCCCCACCCCCCCACTCCTCTCCAACCTCATTTCCTGTCTGACAGACTACTGACAGCAACTAGTGCCTAAAAATGACACATAAAGACATAGCACATAAAGACTTTCAGAGACCTAAAATAGTGAAAGCCAATTCCATCTTTTTTCCCCTCTCTGTGTAGGATCCCTATACTAGTCCTACAGAAAGCATTCACACATAAAACACATGATGAACACTAATTTAATGTGCCAGCTAAATAGATGATTTATATTTCTGTGGTGTTTATAGATCAACAATTACCATCCCAGAGGAAAGTGCTGAAATGCTTTTATAGTTTGAAGTATTCAAAAGCCAAACAAGCTATCTATTAATCATTTATGGTAATCCATCATCTTCAGCACTCTGAAAGGCAAATGACGTCTAGGGTTATTGCAGTGCTAACCCCTTAAAAACTATTTAAAGAGTTTTCCTTTTGCTACTAGTCTCAGTTTCTCTGTTTGAACACCTTTATCTGTTTTCCTCTGAGCAGCAGCAGCTGTGTGGGTGAGTCTGACAGGTACTTATATAACATGACCTGTCGATCACCACAAAGGGAAAAGTGACAGAGAAAAGCTGCCTTTTTTTCTAAGCAATTAAAAGTTTTCTGTTTTGACTCTGGCAAACATTGTTATAGCTTTGTCTATCTTAAATGGGTTTCCTGCTTAAAATGAAAGAATCAGCAGACGTTATGATGAAATTCCTTTTACCAAGAAAAAAATATTTCACTGTTTTGAATATCTAAGATAACAAGCAAGGTTTCTTTAGAAATGAAGTTTCTTGTTGTTATATTCCATGCTATAATAAACTTAAATGTAGGAAAAAATGTTTCCCAAAAATTACTTTTTGTGACAAACAGCAATTACAGCTTGTTTTAAAGGGTGTTTCAAGGTGAACCATTAGAATGTAGGAGGAGAGACCATGTCGATTGTTGCCCATTAAACAGTCTGTACTTAATACGCATTATTTAATCCAACATCTAATGAAACACATTAGTGGAAATTCACAAAGCCACAAAACCTTTTTGTCTCTCTTTGTAACCAATACTGGTGTATAACAGCTCCAGATTCATAAAGCAGTTTTCTTTAAACACATGCAGATATGTGTGCATCAGGTCCAACATAGAGGAGCAGTAGCATCAATTCCTTTATAAGTATTTGTCCACTCTTTAGAGGCAGTAAGATCATGAAAGTAAAAGGAAAAAAGTATTTCACTTTTGATTATCTATGCAATTAATAGGAAATTTGAAGTCTTGCTGAGGCATTCCTCAAAACGACGGCATCAACATCTGTTCAGAGATTTGGAATGTTCTTTTTTGAATAAAGAGGCCATGTTGCACATTACAAGCAACAGTAATTAATCTAATTTACTTAAAGATTAAAAGAATTAACTGTAGAAAAAATGTGTTTTAATCATAACATAATTAAATTTTTTTCTATATACTAGTTTGTTATTATATCAGAAATCCTTATATGTTATAATCACGTCTAAAATCTATCTTTCTTTTTTTTTTTTTTTTTTTACAAGAACCATTCTATCACCAACGTCTCCTCCCCATGACTGGTTTCCAATAAATTTTATCTTCTTTGCCAAAAACACCACCAGCCATATCTAAGATTATTAAGGTGTGTAGTAAAATCACGGGTGTTCAACAGAAAAACATGACTGAAATATATAAAGATCAGGTAATCAGGAAGGCTGAGTCCATTTTGGATAATTATACCCATCCCCTACATAACGAATTTCAGTTCCTACCCTCTGGTTCCCGTTTTAAATACCCACCAGTTCGGACCAACAGATACAAACACTCCTTTATTCCCTCTGCTCTTCAGCTGCTAAACTCTACCAGGAAAAGCAGATAGCCATATGTTGCATGCATTCAGGTCTATGCTCTCATTTGCACATATTTATTTACTTTTTATTATTTATTTTATTTTTTTTACATTTCTGTCTCTTTTATCCACCTTACTTTTATCTTTTAAATATTTATGTGTCTCTTGTGCTTCTTTTATTTTTTTATCTGTGATTTGTGAAATGTGAACATGTGTGTGAAAGGTGTACTACTACTGCACAAAATTGCCTATACTGGGACAAATAAAAGCTACTGAACTGAACTGAACTGAGCTTTCAAGAGCTTTTTTTTCTGCATAAATTGCACAGTATGAGCAATTAGCATCATGCAAACAGCTATAGTCTTCAAGAAAGTAGAGGTATTTTCTTCTACTTTGATTTTTTTAAATCAAAAAGAGTCCAGTACAAAAATATGGTGCACTTACTTTGCTGATCTCCCCAAAGGCTCCAGTTACCTGCAAATAAACAGAAGAGAGCTAGTATTGATCATGACATAGACTAGTGCTCGAAGTCATACATGCATTCCCACCATTAGTGCATCAACATTGCCAGTTGATGCAGGCAGCGAATGGAAAGAGTTTCTCCATGGCCAAAGACAGCTGATTTAGCAAACTCTACTAACATGGCAGACATTAGAAAAACGTGGGCACTTTTAAGGAGCTTGACTCCAGACATTTGATAGCACTATTGATCCCTTCTAATGCAGTGAATCAGACCTGTTTCTGCCCGACACAAACAACCCATGTGTGGTCAAACACAAAACAATAGAAGCTGAGTTAAAGAAATCTGATTACACTTAAATGGATATTTATCAGTTTTGCACAATCAGCGGCAGGTCTCTTACAGCACTGCGTTCCTGGTACACGGAGAGGGCGTTCCTGCTCCTCCTGGTATGAGTACTGCTTGTAAAAGAAGCAGAGGAGATAAAAAAAAAAGGATCATTACAGGGGGAATTAGCTGGTAAATACAGAACAATAAACTGGTTATTAACAAAGTGTTGCAAAAAACCAACTACAACTTCATACAACTACGAATTTTATTCATAGAAATTGTATCTTAATTGTATGGTGGATGAAAATTAATGCATTCATATTTTTCTCAACACAAAAATCAGATAAGTTTACCATGTATTTGCAACCTGCTCTTTAATTAACCGTTTTAGCTTGTGCCTTTACTGCAAGACGATGTTGGGGTGTTAAAACAAACAGGCTTACATCTTGGTCCCTCATGGCATTGAGCTGCTCCAGTTTTTTGGCCCAGTAGCGAGCCTCATCCTCTGGGATATCTGAAAACAATCATCAGGTCAAATTCAGTTGACACAACCTACTAAAATAAACCTAATACAACTGAATCCCTTTGAATAAACCCCACAAAACCGCCTGCTAAATGACTCTGAACCGTGGGTAACAAGTCCTGCTCTGATAGCCTTTTTTTTTTTTTTAAATAGAACAGAAATACAGATCAAGATGCTTTGGCTTGACCTCAAAGCTCTATATTTAAAACTGGCCCTTATTACCAACAGCCTCAGAGCCAAACCTCTATAAATAGGCAGGGTCCACATATAGAGGAGTCAGGTGTACATTATTGATTCGAGGAAGAGGAAACAGGATGGAGATGACACCTAATCAATGCTAAGAGGAGCACAGCTTGATCACCAGGATGGAAAGAGAACAAGCACTCCTACTGGTACTAACTATAAAACCTAAAACTGGGTCAGGGTAATTAATCAGGCAGCTTTCAGGGCTCATTTGTCACTGTTCATTGTGAAAACATACTGACGGGCATAATTTATTTGCTCCAAACCCAAGCCAACAGGAGCAAGGATTTCCTGTGACTTCACGTTGAAATAAACCATCTTCCACCTATTATTTGACTTCACTGAAAGCTGAAGCAAGCAGATAATACCTACTGTTACATGTTCTAGGCTAAATTAAAAGAGATACTTATAGAGGTTGTTTTTTTTTTTTTTATCATATTTTCTGCTACCACTTTTTAAGGTAATGTTTCTCCTACTTGAGTCAAATCACCGGCTACACCAATCACCTCAGTGAAAAAAAGACCAAGGACATTTTAACCAAAATGCATCAGACACACCTACAGTTTGTCAAACAGTGCAACCTCCTTTTAGAATACACACTTTTTGTGATAATTTTTTTTTCTAAATTTGTTTTGCTGTGCAAATATTTATCTTATTTTCTGTCAGTAAAACGTATTAGTGGGGTAATTTATTGTTAATAACTGAAAAACACCAACATTTGCACATGATTGTATATTTCTGTGTTTTTAATTCGATTTTATTTTACATTAAATTAAACCTTATGTTCAAATAGTTACACGGTACTTTTAGCATGTCTTTATTTACTTAAAGATATAGTGGAGATTGATCTTCTTCTGAGTGGATGATGAAAATAAATGGTCCTCCTAATTGTCAATCATTCTGGTGATATGTTTACGTAAGGCTGTCCTACGTGCTCGTCCCCATTTTCTCTTACTGATGAGTCTGCATGGTGGAAAATTAGCTAAACTTAATTTGGAAAGTAAGCTTGTATGAGTGATGCAAACAGCAATTTTTAAAAGAGCGTGCATGAAGAGAAATGGGCTTGTGCACGCTCTCACACGTGTTTAAATGACGTTCCCTCTCTGTAGCAGGTTCAGGGTTGTGCTGGTGCATTTTGTTATTGCAGAGGGCGGGTCTTTTCAAAGATTCATGAAAATCCATTAAAACCTTTAAATTAATATATAGAAGGACTGCTACTCTTACTTTAGTACAATTTCTGGCTCATCTGTCTTTCTCTGGTAGTCTCACCTAGTGGCAGTTCAAAGCGTGTATCAAGCAGCACCAGGTGTAGAGTGGGGTCTTTGGTTCCACAGATTTCGCTGTCAGCCATTATGACTTGAGAGTCCAGTGTAAGCCACTCCCCTGGACCTTCCTGTGTGCGTAAAGATTGTAAGTAATGTAGGACATATTTCATAAACCTTTTTACTGAAAACTGAAGATCAGAGTGCGTATAGAGGGTTCTCAAACTTCACAGTAGGGGTGGTTATAGCAAACCTCATTTGACTGTCTGATGCTGCGGAGGGGAATCCACACGGTTCCGACCATGGTGTCCCAGATTAATCCTTTGTTCCACACTTCCACTGTCAGGCCCAGGTCCAGGCGGTTGATCTCACTATAAAACAAAACAAAAGGAGAAAAATCAAAATAAAAACACTATGATTTCAAGACAGCTAAAGCAAAAAATAAATAAATAGAAAAAGTACAATTTAATTATTTTTTACTCTCACAGATAAGAGAGTTGGGACTGTTTTTCAGTGTTTAGTCTTGTTTCTCTCCTAAACATACATATAGGCTCAGCTTTTACAGTAACTTACTGTATGTGCTTTCTTTCCTTTTGCCTGCTTAACTGTTTCCTTCCCAAACAGAGAAAGTGTTTATGGATCAGTGCTACTATTCTCTTTTTGTGTCTCTGCTTCTGTCTCCTAGTACCCAAAGTCTGCCTTTGCGGAAAGCCGCTCACACTGAGCCTGGTTCTGCTGGCGGTTTGTTCCTGTTAATATGGAGTTTTTCCTCTCCACTGTCACTGCAAGCATGCTGAGTGTGAGGAATTGCCGTAGAGTCAGCAACAAAATACAAGCAAATGTCCATTGTCACAAAATGCTCATCCATGATCATCCAAAATCAATTACTGCAATTAGCTGGGTTTCATTAGAAATAAACTTTTTAGCAAGTCTGTCTTTATGACTTAATTAAATTCTTTGTAAAGTACCTTGAGATGACTTGTTTTTTTGATGCTATAAACATAAAATGAATTGAATGGAATACTGTCATAACATCTAGACTTTTGATTATTTGTTATTAAAAATAATTTGTTTAGGAACCCCTGGTTTAAAATACTGACAGGGTTAAAAGTGGAAACAGCTTTCAGTATTTCACCCAGAAATGAAATAATTTATTGCAAGTTTAGATGCTATTAGTGTCAGCCTGTTAAACTGTAAAATGGGAAGCGAATACATTTAATTTAGTTAATCATTTTGTTTTGTTTGTTTTTGAGAGGGAGTTTGTTGCAATAACTTATTAAAAGGTATAAAAGTAAGGGACGACGGAATTCAAGTCATTTAGAATGTTTTACGTCCATGAATTAAAATCCTTTCAAACACAATTGTCCAACATTTCTGTTGATCAATCAGAAAAATCGCTATAAAATACACCCAAGCTTGTGTTCTGATTTCTTGGTTTCTGGTGCTTCTCATATTGTGCCTCTCATAAACATGACAAACAGTATTACATGTTGTTTGGGTCTAATATATAGGCTGATACATTGGGAGCAAAGCGACAACAATCTAATATAAATCCTTTATTAGACAGCAGAAGGAAAGGATGGAAAGTGATGAGGAAAGTGATGAAGAAGAGAAGAAAGGGAGGTGGTGATTGTATCGCCTGTCTGGAGGGACAAAGAGGAAACTTTAATTAAGAAATAGAGGGAGTAGTCTTGCCATATCTGTGTTCCTCCTTTTTTATTTAAGAAAAGTGCCTGTCTGATTTAAGGCAGTGACTGAGGTAACTGAGTCGGTTTGAGGGAGGACATGAGTCCCTTTCTGTAGCCCAAACATTACATAACACAGCTCTACTGATGCAACCCCGCTACAATGCTGTACGCCTCCAAACATCATACAGATGCAGAGGACTCCGCAGTAATCCTGCCTGCTGCAGCCCACATCCCGCTAAATGATTCTCACCCTTCACCGCCCATATGCAGCTACACTGTCAACACTGAATCATTCTGCCATCCAAATATTTGGTGTTGTGTAATATTAGCAGCAGCAACAAGATATCATTCGATATCTAAAAGAATATAAGATGAAATAAAAGGATGCAATAGGAATAAATGGCTAAATATCAAGTGTGAAGAAGAAAACTGCAGTGAGGAGGAGAAAGGGAGACAACGGCGGGGGGGTAATGGGGTTAGTACAGAGTGGGGAGAGAAGGAGGTGAGGGTGAGATGAAGATGAACAGGCTGCATGCAGGGAAGTGACAGAAGAGAGGAAAGAAGGGGTGGAAGGAAGCCAAGGTTGAGAATGAGGATGAGAGGTATCGTGGTAGAGCAGATGAAGAAGAGCAGGAGATCGCCAATGGAGGAGTAGAAAGAGCTGCGAGAAACAATACCGGCAGAACGGGCACTTAGAATGAAGAAGTAGGAAGAAAGTGCAATGAAAGCTGATAGTAATCAAGTATTCCAGCAGCAGTGGAGGGAAAAGTGGATGATGGGTGAATGAGAGGAGGCTGACGTGGAACGATGTGTGACAGAGGGAAGCTGCTGAAGGACTCACAACATGAAGTCCTGCTCCCAGCAGGGCAGGTTGCCCCTGACAGCAATGGTTGTGCTCTTCACATTTTGAACCTTGAGAGTCACATAAGTGTTAAACTTTTCTGCAAGGAGAAAAAGACAGAGAAGAAGGGGAACCCTGAGACAGAGAAATTTGATTTTATCTTTGAATATACATCCTATTTGACACAATTCATAACTTTAAGCTCAGATATATAAAAAAAAAAACACCTCCTCCTATTATTTCCATGTACCTAGGTCTTACCTTGGGGTCCATCCAGCTTGGCTTTCTTCACTGTGGGAACACAGAGAGGGACATGGTGACACACAGAAACACCATCTGTTTCATGCTTACGTGTCCTCTGTTTTTAGAGAGGACAAACCAAGGAGGTTTGCAATATACTAAAATAGGAGTCAAAGTGACATGCGGAGCAGTGAATCAAAGCCTTTCACCAACAGTAAAATATATAAAACAGAGTGTAAAAGAATAATTCTAGTAGTATTTTAATAGAATGATGTGGGTTTTTAAAATGCATGTTTTTCTATTTAACATCCACTTGGTTTCGATACCCCTAAATAAAATAATATAGGTTTATGTGCATTTATTAGCTTTCAGAGTCACAGTGAACACAGGCTTTTTGCTCCCCCCCCCCATTTAATAGCATAAACAGAGGCTGATTTTCAGTCTGACGTGTCAGTACCGGCTGATCGCCGACTACTCACTATAAGGACATTGGGGCGCCTGATCTATATAAAGTGGAAAACATGGCTGCCACAAATCAAAATTGCGATTATTTTCAACCAATGTTGCAACTGCGATTTCATTGCAATTTTCCTTTGCAATAAGCGCAAGCGTGTACATGTTTCCACCCAGGGTTTCATTTTATTCATGACCTTGAAAGCTTGATTTTCCAGAGTTGCTTGACGAAGGACTTTAGCGTAACCTATCGGTGAAAAAGTTCTTGCTTCAACTGTCATTTTAGTCTGCATGCTAGCTTCAACTCTCTCTTTCCATCTAATTAATGCCCCTTAAATGGCTGGAGTTGTTTAATGTAATGTGATTAAAATTGAGTTTCTCTACAAATCTAAAATTCTATTTTTCTAAATTGTGATTATATTACAACTGCTTTTAATTGCCTAGCCCTAGTAGAAAGCAGAATATAACCTTGATCACACTGAAACATGGTCGTGGTAGCATTAAGCTATAGGGGGACATTTCATCAGTGGGGCTAGGAATACTGAATACTAATGCCTGTCATGCTTATTAGTGTCTTGTTTTCTATAATTATTATGAAAATAATAGGCAATTTTAGACCACAGTTTCATGTTGGTCTATAAATCAAAATCCCAGTGAAATAATCTAAAATTCTGGGTTTTTATGTTTACTATTAAAAGGTTTAAAGGATCTTAACACATTTTCACACCTGATATTATGGTAGACTCTGACCAAAATTTCAATATCATTACAATTTGCACCAGCAAATTGTAATGATATGCATTCCCAAGGCTAATTAAACATGTTACATAACATTTTGCTCACTTTTTTTGCAAATGAGTTGTGAGAAACAAAGAAGCACCTACATTTTCCTCACCCCTCTTTTTGTTTTAATTGTTCTTTATACTGTTCTAAGCTCTCTGTGCATCCGTCCAACTTAATACTGACAGATTAGAATATTGTTAAATGACAAATTTATCTTCATAAATGCGCATTTTTTATATCATAAACAGCTCAGACATTTATATAATCATAATACCCAAACATAAGGCACATTTGATCAGCTCAAAGAGGTAGATCTTATCAAACACACTATAAGCATTGCATAAGTGTGAGCAATGCAAACATTCAGTTATGCAAATTCTGAAAAAAAAAATGCGATACCCTGCTGACCTAATGTTTCTTAAACTTTAAAAACACATATTTTAAACATGAATCTCAAAGTACACATATTTATTATTTGGTATCAATCCCTTTAACCCCTTGTTTATCACACATTTGATGTAAACTGAAATTTATAAGGAGTTTTATGGAATTTTTTTAATTTTTCTTCCTTACTATTTAAGGGAAGCATTCCGATCAAAATCAAACAGTATGTGCTAGTGGATTTTTATGTGGATTGTAAGACTAGGCTCCCTCTCTGCAGCAGTGGTTTACCAGCCGTGACGTAACTCACACATGCATTTTTAATGTTCCACTACCCGCTACTCTCAACCACCTTCACTCCATGAGGTCCACACAAGCCACACTGCAGATGTTTACGTAGCTCGCGCTCACACGTTTAAAGAATAGGACAAAAAAAAGTCTGTGGTACATAAAAAAAACCTAAACCTTACTATCTTTAGAGATTAATCATAGCTTACAATCTTCTTACACTTTTATTGGTCACCATAGTAACCAACACAAAGCACAATTGCCCTGAGTCAGCAAGGCAATTTTCCTTTTCCCAAGCCTTTTTTTTTTATATAACATACACAAACCCAAGATAAACCCGCAGCTTCTGTCTCCTAGTGGAGTTACAGGCAAAATGCGGTGGCTTGCCTCTTTGCTGTGCACCTGCAGCAAGGAGAAAATTACATAATCGTTGCTTTTATTCAGCATCAGCAACATCAAGGGAAGCTCTGCATGTTCACAAGACATGCAAACATGGATATAGTATAGAGTACTGTAAAAGTATTTATTTTATGCTTGTAAAGGTGAAGGAAAATTATGTGTTTGACATACATGCAAACGATTATCTGAAAAGGTAGCATGAATTGTTTTTTTATTTCCATTTATTCTAAAACCTTTGAATAAATTCAGTTGAAACTATTTACTTTCATTAGCAATCTAACTATAGCAGGCAGAGTCAGTTTAACTAAAGCAGGCAGAGTCCCACTGCTCCCTGGGCGCCGCACAATGGCAGCCCACTGCTCCCCAAGGGGATGGGGAGCATTTCATTGCTCTGTACTTGTGACAGTGTAATAACAATTAAAAGAAAGCTGGAAAAAAAAACTATTGTAAATGTTCTGCAAGCTTATGAAACGTTTTTAAAACACTGCATAGACTATTTCACCCCATCATCCAAAAATATGAAGCCAATGGCACAATTACAAAACTACCACGACACCAAGCAGAGTATTGGTCACAGAGGCAGCCAAAAAACCAGAAGCAACTGTGGAGGAGCAACAGAGATAAAAGGTTTAGATGGAAGAATCTGCTGAATATTAGTCATCCAATCCACAAATCAAGACGTTTTGGAAAAAGTGGGTGAAAAAAAACACAGTTGAAAGAACCGCAAAGGGTTTGGAATCAACACGTTGTTTGGGCCAAATGGGACCATGCAATGACTCCTATTCTGCAACATATAAAGAGAAGCTGATCAGAGTAGATGGGATGATGGATTTCTCGTTAAAAAAAAATATATTTTTTCATGAGAAAAAAGCCCTGGCTACAGCCAGAACTCCAAAGGTGTGGTTAAGATTGTGCATTAAAATGTCCTAGTCAAAGTCCAAGTTGGGAATCTTCAAAAAAACTGAACACCTTTACACATATTTCTTATTATCATAAGAAAAACAAATCACAAAAGACTTTACGTATATTTACACACTAATTTGCGTTGGTCTTTTACTAAAATCCCAGTGAAATACATTAAATGTTGGGAATGTTTAAATGTTTAATGTGTGTAAACATTTTTGCTAGCAGTAATTTTTACCAAAAACAAAATCTTACAAAAACTACATCAACAGAACGCCCAAAAGACCAAAAGCAAATCAAGCAAGGCATTTAATTAAGGCAGCTGAAATACATGCAGGAATGAATTAATTTAATCCTAAACTCAAAGAATTGTGACAGCATAGAAGGGGAATCTATAACCAAAGAATTTAATTTTCAGAAGCACAGAGCTAAAGCTTATCACAAAATCATAAAACTCTCTGACAGACTGAGTTGTGAGGGAAAATCTCCAAAGCATCTGCAAAAGGAGGGTTTTCATACAAACAGACAGATCTACACATACAGTAGGATTAATTTACAAAAGCCTGGGAGGTTAACAGACATTCAGATTGAATGTAGAAAAATGTGGGTTATAACAAAGAAGCCTAAAGTAAAAAAAAAAAAGAAGAAATAATGAAATGATACTGCCACTGACCTGAAATAGCAGCTACTAATATCCTGCATTAACTTCATTCACAAATTACCTCCAACACAGCAGAATGGGATATATGGGGACTGTCTGGGTGTTGCCAAGAAAACAAACCAAATAGGGAATCAAGCAGACCCTTCAGCTTTAGCTGTCAGGGAAGATAAAACTAAAAAAAGGGCGAGCTGACTTCAGCTGTTTCATGACACAAAGAGGGATGCCTCCATCGGGATAGACGGAAGCTTATTCTGAGGAATCACATATGCAGAAGAGAGAAGCAGCAATCCAGCTGCTGACAGAGACATCAGACAGCATGACTTAGTGTCCAGCCAAAGACAACAAGAGGGCAGGACTTCAAAGAAGGAAAAGGTTTCAAAAAAATTGCTTGGATTTAATGTATCTGAAATCTGCTTGGGTGGCAGATATGCCGACGTTTTTCTATTCAGAGGCACAAAGTGCAGCAGAGGCCCGAAATAGCTCAAGTCAGGTAAGCGTGAATGATGTAAGCAGAACAGAAAGGGGCTCTCTGCCAAGCCTCGTAGTCTGCAGCAGCCAGTGTTTATGAATGAATGACTCTCTGGGTCTTAATGGCATCTGGGAATGACTCAGAGCAGGGACAGTCAGTGGGTGGAACTGACGGGACAGGCTGAGGTGGAGCAGCATCTATAAAGAAGCTGGAGGGAGCAAAATAAACGTGCTTATTAATACAGATTGTTTCTGTATCAGTCCGAAATTTCTGATGGATCAGACCTTATTACCAGTAAAATGGTCATTATTTTCAAATCTAATCCACCGTTCTAAATGTGTTATGTCACAAATAGTTGAATATGAATTAAAATGAAAAACACCACAGTAACTTTAAGTGCTGTTATTAGAGACAAAAGTAAATTTTTCCACCTTTTCCTAAATTGCTCCTGGAAAGCATGGAAGTGAATTTTATTTGCCCGAGGTCAAACTCAATCTTGTTCACTGTAATGGCTTTTTACTGGACTTAAAGTACCTGCGCCATGGCTATTATTTCCACCTGATCTTTCACTTTTAGAACAAGTCATGATAAAAAAGGTGGATTGGGAAAACTGTAACAGAAGAATAAAGTTTCTTATCTAACAAGTCTATGCTTTATTGAGAAGTTTCTAAGGGCCTGCAATGATCCAGGACATTTTTACAGAAAAAGAATAGCATCTTTATTTTTCATTTACAATGTTGTTCTGACAAAAAAAAAGGATGTACTATTTTATTTTGGATTGGATCAGTCGAAAAAGACATTTTCTATCATTTCTCTAACCCATTGTTTATGAGGGGAAATTATTGCAACTACACGGTGCTGCCAAACAGTATAGTACATAAAAAAAACAACATTGTTCATGAGTTGTTTTTTTGTTTGTTTGTTTGTAATTTACAGCAAAATAATTCCATCAATAATAAAGCCATAAATAAAACACTCAACATTTCAATCAAACTAATAAGTCTAGTTTTTTTTATTTAAATAACAAATTATTGTAGATCCTGAAAAGAGTCTGATATATTTTATTAGCAGAAAGGTGTATTATTTCCTAATTTTTGGGTTAAATGATTTTGCTTTTTTGTTTGTGTAATTTATGTTTTTTTTTTTTTTTTTTTTTTGTCCAGCTACAACAAGCTACAACAAGAAGTTAAAACAAAACAAAACTCTGTTGTATTAGGCAGAGTTTAATAAAGGAATGGCCGTGCCCAAATCAGTTATTAAGTAAAATCTCTCTGGATGCTTATAATTTTTGTGGCTTATAATTTTATATAAATTAATTAATAAATGTGGCCAATAAAAGAAAAAAATACTTTATTTTTTATGTAACATTTTAAAAATATACTAACAGAAATATTTCCTTGCATCAGTGCATCTGTATAATAATAAGCATTATAACTGTAATTAAGAAATTTAATTGTTTTACCAGCAGAACCAACAGACTGATTTTCTCATTTGAGGTAATTGACCAATCAGACAGTAACCATCATTAGTGATTATTATACTAAACTAATAAACAACATAAGCGGTTGTTGCTGATTCAGCTCTTAGTCAGTAAAATAAAACAATCAGAAACGTTTCAAACAGAACTGCTGGAGAGAATCTCCCATTTAAGCTCTTTCCTTATCCGCCCTTTAACAGCAGAGGATCCAGTCACGTTTGCTCTCCAGCAGATGCTTATTCATCCAAGGGGCAACAGTGACAGCATCAAGTGCACTTTGGGCGGGTGGGGGGGTGACGCATGGCATGACTTTTTTTCCTTTTTTTTTTTATTTAGGGGGAATACGGGATATTGGAAAGGGGGTGGGTGGGGTGCCATAGAGGCGCACCTCCTGCCACCAGCTCCCCTCAGTACAGCAGAGCGGTGCGGCAGGGGCTTTCCCCCTCCTCCTCTTCCTCCTCCTCCTCCTACCCACGCATGAATGAGTGGACCCGCACACGCGCGCGCGCGCACAATCACGCATCAGCCGCAACAATACTATAAGAGACAACAGCAGCCTGTCCGGTAATTGCCACATATTAGCTACCAGCAGATCATTTTACCATTTATCAAAATGCAATTAAAAAAACATCTTTTTTATTATTATTATTATTTTTAATAAAATGAAAGTGAAAAGAAGCACCGTTCAGTCAACTGAAAGTCTCTCAGCATCACTTCTAGTTAAAAGACATTTGAAGCTGCTGTGTTTTTATAAATGTCCATTCAGCAGAAAGCCTCCTGCGCGTGGACAGCACTTTCCCCGGCAGCTGACAGCCTGCAGGCTCTAGGTAACATTATTCCACCGTTTCCCCCCCATCCTTACCTCCCACACACAGCAGGGACATCTCTGACAGCGGCGTGAGCGTCCCCGGCTGTCCGAGGTTTGTTTGCTCTGTCCTTTTTATGGAGAATTAGCCACAGAAGGAGGAAAAAAGAAATAATCACTGAAGCCGACAGGAATGGTTACCCTGAAAGGTAACAGCAGGGATGAACAGGCAGCATCTCTGCTCTTTCCTTCTGCGGGACTGTTGCTCTTTTAAAGACGAGGGCAGGACAGACGGGAGTGGATTCCTGGCCCCCCTCCCCTCTGCTTCCTCCTCTGCATTGCCTCAGCTCTCCGCCGCTGCTCCTCCTGCGCGCACAGCCATCTTGTTTCAGCAGCATCCACCGGGCTCAGGCGCGAGGACAACTCCCCCGTGCCTCACCGCCCTGACGTCACGGTTGATGGAGAGCAGGCTGAGAGGAGGAGGAGGGGGGCAGGTCCTCCAGGATGCACAGAGGGAGGGATGGGACCATATAGCATCATCCTGAAGGAAGCAATGCAGCCTGCACTGTAAAGCAATGGTGGTTCATCCTACAAATGTTAGTGGGAAGGGTTGGCCTCAGACACAATCAGGGATGGGTCAGCTTGCATTGTCAGGAACTATCTCTAAGTTACATGCATCCAAGTCACAGCAGAACTAACTGGCAGTGCTTTCAAGAGAAAAAAAAGAAAAAAGCAACACTTTGAATCAGATTTAAATTCAAATCAGGTAAACTTCTGGAGGACACTGCGGGGGCTATTCCTGCTTATTTTCTCTATTCGCGTTTTGTAAGTGATTCCTTATAGATTTGCATTTGAACAAGGTCAGTCCATCTCCACCTGGATGGAAAATAAAGGCACCAATGCCACAAGATCTGCTTTATCTCCCAGCATTTAAGAGATTCACAAAACTTGATTCGATCAAATCAACATGCATTTTGTTTAAAGAAGGGGTTCCCAGTATTGGTCCTCAAGTACCACTGCATGCTCTGCGTGTTCTAGATGTCTCACTGTGGCAGCACATGTGCTTCATGAGCTCCTCAGGAGCCATCAAATCCTGCAGAAGCCTCTTAGTCATAACTTCCTATTAGTTTGGTGTGTGGCACCAAGGAGATGCATAAAACCTGCAGGACAGTGGTAATTGAGGACCAGAATTGAGAACAAATCGGTTTTGGGGTTCAGGGTTTCAACATTGTAAGGTATGATCCATTTGTTGACAGCTCAGTGATAGGGAATGTAGGGAGGTATACAGTATCCAGGACACAGAGACCTGCACAGGTTTAACAAGAACATCCTGACTGCCATTGATTATCGGGATGAAATCCTTAGACCCATTGTTGTCCTGCGTCCATGAAAATGCCTGGCCTAATGGGTCAACACTGTGCAAGCAGTTTGTTAAAGAATGAATGAATTGTCGCCAGCGACAGGGCTCCGTACTACCATGACCTACATCCAATAGAACATCTCTGGTACATCATTTTAGGTCTTTCTAATAGCCCCAGGTTCATCTGTGATTTGGTCAGTATTTTAGAGAACATCTCGTAAGAAACAAGCCATGATGCTCTGAAACATACATAAAAGTACAACTACTGGAAACCATTCTGAGTAGCTGCAGTGACATTCAACCATACAGAACTAACCTGCCTCATCAGTTTTTCAGCTCCCTTAAAATAATGTGGCATCATTTTGCACTCCATATAAATATAGTTATCCAGCAGTATGTTTTGTCATGCTCTCAATCTGGATCATATGTGTTTGTCCAAGTCTCCCTTTAGTTTAAGCTGGGTTTTGTCCCTTTACATATCTATTTTATATGTTTTACCTTTTTCAAATCTCACTTTCTAGTCACTTAAATAAAGTCTGCAAACAAAGGTGTGCCACTAAAACAAAACATATTAATTGCAGACAATAGACCCAAGAGTCGGCATTAACAAGGTGATAATCCTACAAAATTCAAACTATGTCTGCATATAGAAACTAGGGGATGTCCTAAAAGTTTCTCCCTTTACAAAGGAGCAATTGTTGGATGAAGAGCAGTGGCTATAGTTCAGGTTGGTAATGGAAAGGAGAGCTCTGGAAACTTCAAAGTTCTATAAATAACAAACACCAGTCTCAACGACATATTTGGGTTTTAATTAAACACAATCCTACTTTATTTAACAGGGTGTTGGAATCAAATAAGTGGTTTGCTCAAGTTTCTCAAATCTCTGCATTTGTGATCTTTGCTATAATCTGCTGTAAGTTTAAATAATCATTCGATTTTAGAAAACAAAAATTAAGTTCTATATTTTCACCATGATTGCAATCAAGTGGTCACTAATGATTTATGAAAAATTATGACTTCATCCAGCTTGTTTCTGCCAAGGATTTTTTATTTCTTAATCCCTAGCAAGCCCGAGGTGAATTTACTATATGTAAATGTATGCATTATTTTAAACTGCAATTACTGCAGCATCAGCTTTTGCTCAATCTCAATCATAAAGTGATCCAAAAAAATATTTGGTATAATATTTTTGCTTGATGCCACACAATGGCAGTCCACTGCTCCCCAAGGGGATGGGGAGTAGAGAGTGAATTTCTCCATTGTGGAATAATAAAGGGATTTACATGACATCTGTTAAGTTACAGAAATTCAAAAAGGGTGATAAGGAAATTGTGATGATGGAATACAAAAGGCAGGATAAAATGGTTAATTATAATTAATATAATAACTGCTGTATATAATGGCAAATACACTTCCTTGTTGCGCAACTATACTGAAATATTTGTAGTCTTTGTCGTGCTTCAAAAGCATTTATGGTGGATTCTATTAAGGTGACCAGGTCCTGCTGCACCAAAGCATCCCAAAACCATGACTCACCATCCTATAATACTGCTATATAATGCTGTCTACCCTACCTTTTTCCTCAAACGTTTGTATGTAATCTCTCTCAATTATATATATATATATATATATATATATATATATATATATATATATATATATATATATATATATATATATATATATATATATATATATATATATATATATATATATATATATATATATATATATGTGTGTGTGTGTGTGTCTAGCCCTCAGAGTCAGACCCATTTTTCCAATTTCACTATCAAACTGAGTTATTGCAAAGTGTGGACATTTTGATGGTCCTCACATGCTATTTTGCTAATGGTTAGGTTGGGGGCTAAGGTGTCAATTGGTTAGGGTTAGGGTGAGGTATGCATTGGTGATGGTTAGGTTAAGGGTTACTTTTAGGGTTAGGGCATAGAAAGGGTTGAAAATGACTTAAAATCAATGGAAGTGAATGGGACTCAACACATGGTCCTCACTACCATGGCAGAATGAGTACGGCTGTGTGTGTGTGTGTGTGTGTGTGTGTGTGTGTGTGTGTGTGTGTGTGTATTTGTGTTTGTGAGAGATGGAAACTGAGGTAAAATTCCTTTTGCACCAAACGTAGCCTATAAAGTATGTTCTGATATCGATTGCTATTTATGTACCACACCACCTAGTGACCAAAATGTGTAACTGCATCCCACATTTCTCGAGAACGTCCATGTTGTCAAAGTTGTAACACCTTGAAATTTTGTCGTAGTTCCTTCAAGAGTTGATGTTCATTTTATGAGTCATCAACGTGCCCAGTCATTGATATGTTTATTTATAGATATCAAACATCTGAGTTTTTTTCTATTTTTTCCCTTTTTTTGTGTGTGGCGTTTTTAGTCAGTGCTACTTTATTTGTGTTACATTAAAATACTGTGGAGTCTTTCTAATAAACTGACGCCGAAGCGTGAAGAGTAACCGGTTACTAAACAGCTGATTATCATCGGGCAGTAGATTGGTCTCCCCATGACACATTAACTTATGTTTAAAAACTATAAAAAGAGAAAAAAAAACACCAGAAATAAAATCTTGTATGATTAAATAAAGTTTAAAAGTGATTACTAAAAACGTTCGCAATAAGAGTTGTAAAAAAAGGAGATAGAGGTCTTGCAGTACCGATGATAAACGCCAGGGGGAATAAAAGGCCCACGTGAGCGTGTGGGCCACCGAAATTACGGAAAGCGATGAAGTTTGTTGTTTACGCCTACAGCAGGTTGAAGATGGCCGCTGGAGACAACAGCGGCAGGCCTCCTTGCCTTAGTTACTCCGGCCCGGGTCCTTTAGGGAACAGCCAGCCCAGCAACAGCGTTTTCTCAATGCCAGCATCCAACGGCGGAGCGGTCGGTGCTGCCGGGGGAGCGCAGGGAACGACGAGGCGACCCAACCCGCAGTTGGGGCCTGCCGGAGCAGACGGCGGCGGCGTATCGAGCGGAGCTCCGCCGTCTGCGCAGAACCCCCTGCAGCCGTCCGCTGCGTCAGGTGTTGCTTCTGTCGCAGCCGGAGCCATGGCCTCCCCGGCGTCCAACATGACAAGCGGCGCAGCGTCGAACGCCTCCCCGGCCGCTGCGCCGAGCGCCACTCCGGCTGCAGCGTCCGTGCTTGTGTACAGAGAACCGGTGTACAACTGGCAGGCGACAAAGAGCACCGTCAAGGAGAGGTTTGCGTTTCTCTTCAACAACGAGGTGCTCAGTGACGTTCATTTCTTGGTTGGCAAAGGAATGGGCGTTCAGAGAATACCAGCTCACAGGTAAGAGGATTTATTTGAGCTGAAACTTCCAGGTTGTGCTGAACGAGCTGACCCCTCCTCTTGTTGTCGCATTGGTGTGTCAGGTTTGTCCTGGCTGTGGGCAGCGCAGTGTTTGATGCTATGTTTAACGGCGGCATGGCGACCACCTCTACGGAAATCGAACTTCCGGACGTGGAACCAGCTGCCTTTCTGGCTCTGCTAAAGTAAGGACTTTGCATTGTAGCCCAATTGTATATAGAAAGTTTGCATGTGCAGTTAACAGCATCCCCATCCACGTCATTCATAAAAGAGGAGAGGATTAAATCTGTTGATGTTTGTTTCAGGTTCCTGTATTCAGATGAAGTCCAGATCGGCCCTGAAACTGTGATGACCACCCTATATACAGCCAAGAAGTACGCAGTCCCAGCCCTGGAGGCTCACTGTGTGGAGTTCCTGAAGAAAAACCTCAGAGCAGACAATGCTTTCATGCTGCTTACTCAGGTCTGCCTCCTGGCCTAAATATTCAGCACTCAAAGCACTTGAGGATATATTTTTTTAATCACTTCACTTCTTCATCTGTTTATCATAAATCTCGGTTACATTGTGAACTTTATGATCTACTAAGACATTTGCTAAAATCGACAGTAGGGTTGGTAATTGATAAGATTTTTACGACTCAGATTCCCTTATCGATTCTGTTAAACAATGCGATTCCTTATCGATTCCCTTATCGATTGTGTGAAACGATTTAATTCTCCTATCAATTCTGTGAAACGACGAACTTGGTAAGTGCACGCTGACATTCGTCCTTCGCCTGGGACATTCTATTTCTGCCTGTCTTGGCAAAAACAGAAGGCAGTGAACAGGAGATGCCAGCCTCTCAGCCAGCCAGGCTACCCGTCTCGTCACAGTCATCTAAATCTAATGGAGAAGGCATCTGTTTAATGAAAAAGCATTACTGTACAATTTCAGGAAATAAACTCATCTCCCCCTGATTTAAATAAACGAGCATCAAACTTAATAACCCCAAAGAGAGGTAGGAAATGGGTTTATTTACAGAAATAGCATATGATTTACTGGGAACCACATTAAGCGCAACCAGTGATATAAAACTCGCTACTCACCACCAGAGTTGCCTTCCATGCTGGTCGTAACTTTAGCTTCTGTCCGGAACCATTAAAAACACAGCATTTGTTAAAATGTACACCATGTTGTCTGCGCAGGTGTTTCTGCATGTTGGATGTATTTCCTCCCGTGGATGTAATTGCCACTTTGATCGCAAGGTGCCTTGTTGCCATCTTTTTCTTCCTTAAAATGAAGCCAAACTTTCGATCGCTTTAACCGATGGGACACCATTTTTTATGTTTTGCTTTTCTAGATTTATGCCTGGTCACGTCCTACTTGCTTACTGAATGCCTTGTGCGTAACTTGCGTATAAAACGTGACCTAAGTTGTGCTGCCCAGCGCTAGGCTCTGGTGCTGCCTGGAACTGCTAACAAAATTGTTAAGCGAGCTGCCAAACGGTGCCATGGAATTGAAACACATGGAAGCGGTTCTGAATAGGAACCGGTTTTCGATTCCCATCCCTAATCGACAGTGAACTTGGGAAGTTTGAGTCTTGATAAGTCTGCGCTTTAACACAAGGTTTGGCTCCATTGTCAAAATGTACAAAGAAGTGTGGAGATAAAACTTATCACATGTAGGTAGGTCTCATTAAAGTTTTGGGAGCATTTCAAAAGTAAAATATACTCCTAACTCAGACCAATAAGTATGTTCTACAGTTGTTGAAAGACATTTTTATGCTCATTTTTCATCGCTTGGGAGGAGAGAATGGAAACTCCATCACGCAGGAGCGTTGACTCCCTTTGTGTTTGCATAAAAACAGATCATGTTCTAAAGTTTGTAATGAGCCATGTTCTCTTCGTTTCAGGCTCGTTTGTTTGATGAGCCACAGCTTGCCAGCCTTTGTTTGGAGAACATTGACAAGAACACTGGAGACGCTCTTGCTGCTGAAGGTTTCACAGACATAGATCTGGGTAAAGACTCATTTTAAAGTTTTGTTGTGATGGCTTAAGGTTGTATCACCCCTACGGTTCGGTTTAAAACTTGTGGTTTACCTCCTCCAGATACTTTGGTGGCAGTGTTGGAGAGGGACACTTTAGGAGTAAGGGAGGTGCGTTTGTTTGGAGCCGCTGTTCGCTGGGCTGAGGCCGAGGCTCGCAGGCAGCAGCTTCAACCCACTCCAGAAAACATGCGTAAAGCCCTGGGAAAAGCTCTCACGCTCATCCGCTTCCCTCTCATGACCATCGAGGAGTTTGCAGCAGGTTATATAAAGCTCTCATCACTTCTTCTGTTTTGATTAACCGCTCCGACTTCAGTCTCCATTTATGCCTCCTCTCCTTATCCTGCAGGTCCTGCCCAGTCTAACATTCTAACAGACAGAGAGGTGGTGAGTCTTTTCCTCCACTTTACAGTAAACCCAAAGCCACGTGTGGATTTCATCGACCGTCCTCGCTGCTGCCTCCGCGGGAAGGAGTGCAGCATCACCAGATTTGGCCAGGTGGAGAGCCGCTGGGGCTACAGCGGGACGAGCGACCGTATACGGTGTGTTTATCAGGGATGCAAAGCTTGGACACAGATTTATTGCTCTGAATCTTATGTGGGATATGAAACATAATCTGGTTGCAGTAGCCTGCCTGTGGTAAAGGATCTAGAATGGTCATTAAATGATTTGAATCAAAAGTTTTTGTGATACAGACACTCTAAGCAGTTATACCTGCATACTGTGTTGTATTTACATCTGCATCTTTTTTGTTTCACAGGTTCTCTGTTAACAGAAGGATTTTTGTGGTTGGATTTGGACTTTATGGATCTATTCACGGACCTACAGACTACCAAGTCAATATACAGGTACTGACTGATTCCTTTCCGTGTTTATGGAGTCCTACAAAAGTATTCATGCCTTCTTTTGTTCATTTTTTCACATTAAAGCTGCTAACTTCAATTTATTTTATTAATTCCTTAGAAATAAACCATAACATGGTGTTGCATATTTGTGAGGTGGGGGAATATGATACTGATTAAGAATTTAAAGGAAAACTAGGGAGTAGTTTGTACTGTGGCTTGCAAAAGTAGTCATGCCCCGTAACTTTTTCTTCGTGACATTACAACTAAAGGCAAAAAATATATTTTATTGGAATGTAATGTGAAATATCAGACAATATGGTGTACAATAAAGTAGAAATAAATGTATACACATTTTAGTCAAGGCAAGTTTATTTGTATAGCACAATTCAGCGCAAAGACGATTGAAAGTGATTTACATGAATTAAACAATAAAACAGAAGAAAAAGAAAAGCAAGTAAAGATAAAACATGATTAAAGCAGCTAGAGAAGAAAATAACAGCTGGACCACAACCTTAAACTAAGTATACCTCAGTTACCAGTTTAACTTCAAAAGTCAAAGGCAGCTCCAAATAATTGGTCTTTTAACTTTGACTTAAAAGAACTCAGGCTTTCAGCACTTTTGTAGTTTTTTGTTCCAGATAAATGAAGCTTAGGAACCAAATGCTGCTTTTCCATGTTTGGTTCTAGTTCTGGGTGAACAGAGTTGGCTGGAACTGGTCTGGGAGGTTGATACACTGACAATCAATCTGTTATGTATTGAGGTGCTGATCCCTTCAGGGATTTATAGACTAGCAGAATGATTTTAAAGTCTATTCGCTGAGCTACAGCAAGCCAGTTGAAGGACTTGAAAACTGGGCTGATGTGCTCTACTTTCTTAGTTCTAGTAAGAACACAGGCAGCAGTGTTTTGGATCAGCTGCAGCTGTCTGATGTGGACTTTTTGGGCAACCCTATAAAGAGACTGTTGCAGTAATAAAAGATACTAAAGATACATTCATTAATGAGTTTTTCTAGATCCTGCTTGGACATTAATCCTTAAATCCTGAAATATTCTTCAGGTGATAAAAGGCAGACCTGGTAACTGCTTTAATGTGACTCTGAAGGTTCAGGTCTGAGTCCATCATGACACCAAGATTTCCACCATAATCAGTGGTTTCTAGCTGTAGTAGCTAAAGCTTTGTGCTAACTCTGGATCTCTCTTCCTTTGGTCCAAAGATTATTACCCCAATTTAAAGGATTTTTTTTATTTATTTTTTTTTTACAAATAAATTGGAAGCAGCCTTTTGCAGAAGTATCTGTCCATTTAAATTGTTTTATTGTAAAATAAAGGCCCCTAGTGCTGCATAAAAAAAGCTGCTCTGTGAAGGCAATACGAAATTTGTAAGAGAATTTTCATGAATAATCTGTTGTGATCAATGGTAATGTATATTTGAAAGTATATGGATATAAGTAGATTTTCTTGTAGGGCTGGGCGATAGGATGATACATATTGTACGGAAGATAGAAAAGTGTCTGTCGTGCTAATTCTATTCTATCATTTCTAACACAATTGTATCTCGTATTCAAGCAGATATTTCCCATGGTAGACTATGACGAATGTATTAGTGTAGCCACGTAGACTACACACAGCTTATAAGTGATCAACAAGATTTATTTATTTTTTTAATCCACAAAGAAGCGCCGTCCTGTGGTTTTGCAACATGACGCTTCTTTACGGCTTTTGGCTCACGCGGGTTTGCGACATGCTTTACGTTACTTAACTCATGAGAGATGGAGACGCAGGAGGCTGAAGTATTAAACCTGTGGTCGCAACACACAGAGACAGCTACGCAGGCACCCCAAGATGAAGACATTTTACCAAAAAGAGGGTGCATGTCTGTGATTTGGTTACATTTTTAATTTAAGAAGTCCAACACGGAGTAGATAACGTTCATTTGCTCCCGACGGCAACACGACAAACCTCTTCTATAACCCATGGGCGGATCTACAGGGGGGCAAGGGGGGGCAGCTGACCCCCCAATATAGAGCCTTGCCCCCCCAGCTGCCCCCCTAACTTTGATGATCCAAAAGCTGTACCTGTAAACACAACCTGCCACTATGTTCACAGGCTTCTCAAAACAATACATTTACCAAAAGGTTGCAATTTAGTTTTTTATTTTTAATGTATTATTTGCCACCGTCCCTCAAATACTTAGCTACGCCCCTGATTCAAAACCCCCGGGTAAGCTTTAGAAAAACAGCATGTGTCGTCAAACCTTCCCCTCGGGATTTGTAAGGCACTCTTCCTTTTTTTGTTAAGAAAAAACGCAATTTTAAAAAAAATTTTTTTATTATTTTTATAAAATAATTAGAGTTTTAAATATTGTATTTAAAAATTGTATGTAAAAATATATGTGATAAAAAAATGTTGTAGGAATTAAAAATTTGGTTTTAGTATTATGTTGTTGTATGTAATGTATATTTAATATTGTATTTAATTTTTTGATGTATTAATATTGTAAGTATGTTTGTTGTATTATTTTATATTATGTATGAAGGTTTTTTATGTAAATAGATGTAATATAAAGAAATTTAAAAATAAAAAAAGATGATATTTTTATATTTGTAGGGGGGGGGGTTTAAATATTTTTTATTTTTGGGGGTTTTAAATTATTATATTATTAAATTTAATATGGGGGGATATTAAATGGTAGGTATGAGAGTTGAAACATTTTTTATTTTATTTTTTTGGGTATTATTTAAATTTTTAGAGTTTATTTATTTGTATGTAAATAATATATGTTTTAAGATTATAAGATTAATATATATAAAAATTTATTGAGATATTTATAATATAAAATGTTATAATATGTTATAGTATATAATAAATAATTTATATATAAATATAAAATTTTTTATTATTTATGTTTAATTTATTAAAAACTATTATATTTATTAAATATATATTGTAGTGTATATAATATAAAATTATGTATTTATATTTAATAAAATAATATTGTTAGATAGGTATATTACTTGATATTAATTTATTAAAATAATTTAGTAATATCTGGAATAAACATCTGATATTGTAATTAATATTATGTTTATTGTTAATTAATTAAATAAAACTATAAAAAATATATATGTATTTTATAATATATATATATTATTATAATATATATATATTAATTATAATAATATATTATAATATATATATATATATATTTATAATATATTTTAATATTATTTATTATATATTATATGTTTTAGTATTAATATATTATAATTATTATATATATATTTTTATTATATATAGTATTATATATATATATTTAATTATAATTATAAAATTTTATGTATATGATGTATAATATATAATATATATATGTATGTAAAAATAATATATAAAATATAAAGTATATATAAATATATTTAACTAATTATTAATAAATATATTATTGTATATATATTAATAAAATTATGTATATTTTATAATATATATAAATGATAATAAAAAATATACATATATATATGTATAATATAAAAAATTTATATAATAATATATTAAATAAAAGTATTATATAAATATATATATATATATAAATAACACACAATACACGATAAAACTACAACCACAATGACAAGACAACACCATGACAACACATACCATAACATACATACACAAAACATACATAACACTCAGCACACACAACGAAAACACATACATACACAAACATACATAACACATACATACCACCACACATCACTACACACGAAAACAAAAACAACATACATACACAAAAATACACCAACAAAACTACACACACAACATACATTACACACATACATACAACTACATACACACATCATCCCCAATAAATACATACCACATACAAATACACACATAATACACTATACATTACACACATAAATATACAAACATACATACACACACAACAATAAGATACACACACACACATACATAACATACTAACGTACAAACAAAACACATATATACAAACCATACAAAAACAAATACATACATTTACACAACACACAACACAGAAACACACAAACAATACACACACTTACATAACCCCAAAACACAACATACAGACACAATACATGCCACAATATAAACAAAATAATACTACAACATGATTACACACACATACTACAACACACACTTTTACATAACCACACAAATATATAACACACAAAAAAAAACAACCACTTTTAACATGACACCTAAAATACATACATACAAACACTAAAAAAATAATAACCCTTAACATACATACACACCACAATTACATAACAACGACACACGTATACAAACCCATAAGAATCAAAAAACCCATAATAAACGAATAATTAAAAAAAAAAAAAAATAATAACAAAACCTTTTTAATAATAAAATAATAAAAAATAAACAAAATAAAAAAAAATAAAAATAAAAAAAATTTAATATAAACAAAATAAAAACAATAAAATTAAAAAATAAAATTTAAAAAACCAAATTAAAAAAAAAAAAAAAAAAGAAAAAAAATAAATAAAAAATAACCTAAAAATAAATAATAAATAAATAAAAAAGAAAAAAACCCCCCCCGAAAATAAAAAAATTAATATAAAATTTCCCCAAACCCAAAGCCCCAACCCCCCTTTAAAAAACCCCCCAAATTTTAAGCCCCAAAGGGTTAAACCCGGGCACCAGCAACCCGCGTTTTCCTTTTGGAAGGGAACCCCGTCAAAAACCCGGAAATTTTAAGGACCACCCCCCCATCCACAACCCCCTTAAAAAAAACCCAAAAAAAAAAAAATGAAGGAACCACCCCTGGAGGGGGGAAAAAAACTAACGGACGGGGTCCGCGGATGTTTGAGCGAAGAGGTCGCCAACTTTCTGCAGAGTCAATCACTACAGACCTCCAAACTTCATGTGGCCTTCAGATTAGCTCAAGAACAGTGCGCAGAGAGCTTCATGGAATGGGTTTCCATGGTCGAGCAGCTGCATCCAAGCCATACATCACCAAGTGCAATGCAAAGCGTCGGATGCGGTGGTGTAAAGCACGCCGCCACTGGACTCTAGAGCAGTGGAGACGCGTTCTCTGGAGTGACGAATCGCGCTTCTCCATCTGGCAATCTGATGGACGGGTCTGGGTTTGGCGGTTGCCAGGAGAACGGTACTTGTCTGACTGCATTGTGCCAAGTGTAAAGTTTGGTGGAGGGGGGATTATGGTGTGGGGTTGTTTTTCAGGAGCTGGGCTTGGCCCCTTAGTTCCAGTGAAAGGAACTCTGAATGCTTCAGCATACCAAGACATTTTGGACAATTCCATGCTCCCAACTTTGTGGGAACAGTTTGGAGCTGGCCCCTTCCTCTTCCAACATGACTGTGCACCAGTGCACAAAGCAAGGTCCATAAAGACATGGATGACAGAGTCTGGTGTGGATGAACTTGACTGGCCTGCACAGAGTCCTGACCTCAACCCGATAGAACACCTTTGGGATGAATTAGAGCGGAGACTGAGAGCCAGGCCTTCTCGTCCAACATCAGTGTGCGACCTCACAAATGCGCTTCTGGAAGAATGGTCAAAAATTCCCATAAACACACTCCTAAACCTTGTGGACAGCCTTCCCAGAAGAGTTGAAGCTGTTCTAGCTGCAAAGGGTGGACCGACGTCATATTGAACCCTATGGATTAGGAACGGGATGTCACTTAAGCTCATATGTGAGTCAAGGCAGGTGAGCAAATACTTTTGGCAATATAGTGTATATGTATGTGTATATATATATATATGTATGTGTATATATATATATGTATGTGTATATATATATATATGTATGTGTATATATATATATGTATGTGTATATATATATATATATATGTATGTGTATATATATATATGTATGTGTATATATATATATGTATGTGTATATATATAAATGTATGTGTATATATATAAATGTATGTGTATATATATATATGTATGTGTATATGTGTATATATATATATGTATGTGTATGTGTATATATATGTATGTGTATGTGTATATATGTATGTGTATATATATGTATGTGTATATATATGTATGTATATATATATATATATATGTATGTATGTATGTATGTATATATGTATATATGTATATATGTATATATATATATATGTATATATGTATATATATATATATATATGTATATATGTATATATATATATATATGTATGTATATATATATGTATGTATATATATGTATGTATGTATGTGTATATATATATATATATATATATATATGTATGTATGTATGTATATATATGTATGTATGTATGTATGTATGTATGTATATATATATATGTATGTATGTATGTATTGTAGTATATGCTACTTAACTTATAAGTTCCATGGCCCTACAGTGTAGGCTAATGAAATACAAGGATAACCAGAGGTTTTCACATATTGACTTTTGCATGCAAATATTACTTCATAGGCCTAGCCATGAAAAGGAAGGCTAAAAGTGGGGATATAACCAGCTTTTTTGCAAAGAAAATTCCAACAAGTACACAAGAGGAAGAGCGCAAGGGAAATGAGGGAGAAGGCAGTAAACTGGAGAGCCCAGGAGGGTCAGTGCAGGAAAAGACTGAAGGAGACACAGAAATAAGTGACGAAGAAGAGGAAATACATGAAGGAGACACAGAAATGAGTGAAGGAAATGAGGAAATAAGTGCAGGAGCTGAGGAAAAAGAAGAATCAGTGAGAGATGAAGAGGAGGCTCCAGATTCAGAGAGAGGAACAGACGCAGGGAATGATCAGGAGGAGGAGGAAGATGACAGAGAGGAAGAGGGTAGACCTGAAATTCTCCCTGGACCACATGGTATGTTTTTATTATTCTTCTATATAAATTGCCATACAGAGGGATAATATATGTAATGCCACATATGCATTAGCTATGTCCATGTACTGTTCAATTGCATTAGATAATCATATTTGGCACTCTTTGTTTTTTAAGATATATCAAAATGCAAAGGTGATGCAGCAGTGCAGCCTGATTTAAAGACATTTCCAAAGACACAACATGGAGCAGCAAAAAGAAGCTTCCACAGGGAGTGGTACAGTTCTTGGCCATGGCTTGAATATTCCATGTCTAAAGATGCAGCATTCTGCTTTGCATTCAGACATTTTGCACATTTGAAAAACAGTGTATTCACTTCAGAAAATGGCTATTCTAACTGGAAGAAGGCCACTTCCAAAGACAGTGGGTTTAGTGTACATTCCAGAGCAGACACACATGTGAATGCAATGATTGCATGGAGTGAGTTTAAAAGAATGGCCAAGAAAAACACAACTGTCTTGGGAATGATGGGAGATGAAAATCAGAAACAAGTAATCGAAAATCAAAAGTACATCAAAACTTTAGCTGAAACCTTGCTGTTGACAGCCACTCAGAATATTTCCCAACGTGGCCATGATGAATCAGAAAACTCAAAAAACAGAGGAAATTTCCTTGAGATTTTAGATCTTGTGAGTAAACATGATGCCTTAGTGAAAAAGCGGCTGTGTCAGGGTCCCAGAAACGCTAAATACACAAGCAAAAGCACACAAAATGAGATTTTGGAGTGTTTAGCAGAAATGGTGAGAGAGGAAATTATAAAAGAGGTTAGAGAAAGTGAGCACTTTTCTATTTTAGCTGATGAGACTAAAGACATTCAAAAAAAGGAGCAGCTATCTCTGGTCGTACGATATTATTACAATGGTGTGGTTCAGGAGAGCTTCCTTGAGTACCAGAATTTAGAGCACTTAGATGCAGTAAGTTTGAAAGAGAAAATTATTTCATGTCTAGAAAAGTATGGACTGGAATACAAAGAGAATCTGGTAGGCCAAGGCTATGATGGGGCTGCAGTCATGAGTGGCAGGTGCTCTGGGGTCCAAACAAGGGTTAAAGAAGTTGCCAAACATGCATTTTATGTTCACTGCAGGGCACATTGTTTGAATCTTGTCATTGTGGACAGTGTCAAAAATGTCCCAGAAGCTGCATGTTTTTTCACTTTGCTGGAAAGACTGTACACATTCATGTCAGGCTCATATGTTCACATTAAGTGGATGGATGTTCAAAAAGAAATGTTCAGTGGTGTGCCACCACGAGAACTTCCTAGGCTAAGTGACACTAGATGGGCCTGTCGCTATGCTGCATGTAGAAACCTTATGGACAGGCTGCCTGCAGTAATAAGAGTGCTGGATGAAATTTCAGATGAGGCTAATCCACAGAGAGCTGTAGACGCAAGAGGACTTCGTTCTCAAATGGATTTTAATTTCATAGGGCTCCTTGCAGTCTTCAGAAAAGTTCTAGGTGAAACTAAGATTTTATCTGAGATGCTCCAGTCAACTAATGTGGACCTTACCAAAGCAGCTGACCTTACTGAAACCCTCAGACAGACATTGGAAGATTATCGTAAAGAGGAGAGCTTTAATGACCTGTGGAGTACAGCAATTGACACATGCAATGGTTGTAACATTTCTATTGTCAAATCCAAAAGAACCAAACACACATCTAGGATACTACATGATACTCTTTTAACATCTACACTTGGACAGCAAACACACATTGACAGCAAAGATGCCTTTAGAATAGGTATATTCATTCCCATCATAGACTCAATGATCAGTGAAGTGGACAGGCGCTTTTCTAACTCTAGCAGTAAAATTATGAGGGGTATACAAGCTTTAAACCCATCCAACAATGACTTTTTAAAGGAAGAATTAGTTTTGTTAGTGGCTGAGGAATACGGCTCTGACTGGCAAGACTTAAAAACTGAGATACACCAGGCAAAAAGACTTCTTGAAAGAAGCAGAGCAAACGGCAAAGTAAACCCGTCCAGTCTGACGGAGTTTGTGACATTCTTGGTGCCTTTTAAGGAGGTTTTCTTTGAACTTTTTCGCCTGTGCAAGATTGCTATTGTTTTGCCAGTTAGTACTGCTGGGTGTGAGCGAAGCTTTTCCACTTTAAAGCTTGTAAAAACTCACCTGCGCTCAACCATGGCAGATGACCGTTTGAGAAATCTGGCTGTTCTCAGTATTGAGAAACAGCGTGCAAAAGCACTAGATTTAGATAAGTTTGTAAAACGTTTTGCTGCTAAGCACAACAACCGTCGCCTTAAGCTTTTTTAAAGAAATGGCTGACCATGGGTCATTTGTGGTTTCAGGGCATAAGTTTTTAGGTAGAGTATTGTCCGCTGTTTCATACTTGTAGTCCACTGCATCTTGGACACAATTATTATAACAAATAAATTAAAGGGATTTTGCTTGTTAGACTTTTACTTTTTAAAAGATGCAGGTTTTTTTTTGTTCGATCACTGCACTTTGCTAATTCTGTTGTGAATTTAAAAGAAAAACTTTGTAGTGTGTAAGGGCATGATTAAACAACAACTACTGTAGTTTAAAAGTGTTTTGTGTTTATTTGGTTAAAGCAGCTCACATATAAGGATTCCCATGTACCGTCTACTTCTGCCACCCTGCCAAGACCTCTTGCCACCCCTTTGCCCCCCCATGTAAAATTTTCTAGATCCGCCACTGCTATAACCTAACCAGTAATTTCATTTTAATACCTGTAGGATTTTGAAAAAATGTGAAGGATACTGTAGCCCTACCTCCGCCTCATCTTATGCATATATATTGCTGCACTACAATTTATTTTTCTAATTTGTGACGGTTCTATAAATGTCACTTCAAAATAAAGTTGAAAAAGTAAGCAATTGTATTGTTTTGTCATATTTTTCAGAGATTTGCTGAAAATGTACTTAATTGGGGCATATTTTGATATATATATATATATATCGTTATTGTGATATAAAATAGTCCATATCGTGATATATGATTTTTTTCCATATCGCCCAGCACTATTTTCCAGTATAGTTTGTTTTTGGAAACAAATTGACAATATCAGTCTTTACAAAGCTGTGAGACAAATGATTAGTATTCATATCTGCTGGAAGACTGAATACAAATTCATCCTTTTTTACAATTTCAATTGAAGCTGTATATTGATTATTCTCCACCATCATGTTTGTTAATCTCATAAATTGGCTCTAATTAGACTGAAATGAATTGAGGTGCTTTAAATTAGTGGTTTCATGCCATCTTTGATATTTGTGTCTTTTCCAGATAATCCACACAGACAGCAACACTGTGCTGGGACAGAACGACACGGGCTTCAGCTGTGATGGGTCAGCAAACACCTTCAGGGTCATGTTCAAGGAGCCGGTGGAGGTTCTACCCAGTGTCAACTACACTGCCTGCGCCACACTGAAGGTCAGCAGGAAGAGATCAACGATTAATACAGGAAAGAACCCACACTTTGAAAAATGTGTACTTACCTTGTTTTCTGTGTGTCTGACAGGGTCCTGACTCTCATTATGGGACCAAGGGAATGCGAAAGGTAACGCATGAGTCATCCTCTACCGGCACAAAGACCTGTTTCACCTTCTGCTACGCTGCGGGCAACAACAACGGCACTTCGGTAGAAGACGGACAGATCCCAGAGGTCATCTTCTACACATAGTCGCCCCCAGACGTCCCAGAAATCTTCCATCAAATGTGACAACCCGACACCAGCGCAAGGCCACACCTCTGCAGCCATACTGGGGACTAATCTGTCAGACTCAAACTGTTCCCTCCTTACAATGTGTGACTGTTAGCTGCATGGGAGGACAAATAGCTGGTGGACGACGTGGCTTGTTGCGTGAGGCGACGCCTGTCGACTACCTTAGTGCTCTAATTTTACAAGCTCACTGAAACCAGCTGGGAATGATGCAGAGATGTCTGATCTGGAGGGGGTCTCTCAGATTATTCACAGTATCATTGTCACTGCTTCGGGTTGACAGCATAAAGCTTGACACAGGATTATTATTTTTTAAATCTGTAGGATCCTCCTCCTCCGATGCTTGATGGCAAAGGAGACCCAACTGTAAGATTGTAAAGTTTAACAAATTTGCCAAGATGAATCCTTGTAGCGTTTTGTACAGAGTCAGCTCTGCATCAACTGTAACTTCCACTCAATGATGGACCTCATAGGCTTCATGAAACCTTGAATTTGAACCAGACTTCATGACAATGTTAAGAGGTATGACTAAGATGAGCATTTTTTTCTGTTTTTTACTTAACAGTACAATCTGTGATTTCTTGTGTCTTTGCTTGGTAGTTGCCTATACCTGGTATACATTGCACTTCTTGGCCTTGCCTTCCTTTTATTTTGTTGCTCTGTGAATGCACACTAACTTTTTTTTTTTTTAAGCTTTATTTTAAAAGTTGTGGGTGGAAGAGATTTTTCTCGTGGTGCCGAAGTTGATGGGTTGTATATTAAAGTGGCATTTATTAATTAACAGTATATATGTAACTTGAATTAAATGGAAATTAAAATGTGAGGAAAAAGAATTGTGTGCAGCTTTTTAAAATAAAACCAAAGACAAAAGTGAAATTGGACACTAGCAGTAAGAGTTGAGGACTGTTAGCCATTAGCATTCATATGTTAAATCCAATAGGTCCGTTGTAGATAGAAGTACCAAAAGGAGACATTAATACATGGTTTCCATGGTCGTAGAAAATTGGGCATTTTGAAAAGGTAACATTTTCAATGCCCTGGAGATTTTTTTCTATTTAAATGGCCATGAGAAGACCAACATCTTTGAATAGACATTTCACAAGATTGAAGGCTGACTACTTTTTTCAATTGGTTTGACATGTTTTTGTGTTTTCTGTATGTTCTGCTCCAGTTACAGTTTTTATATCTCACCGGCCACTTTATCCAACTGCTCATTAACACTTAATTTCTAAGCAGCCAATCACATGGCGGAAACTCAGTGCATTTAGGCATGTAGACACGGTCAAGACAATCTCCTGCAGTTCAAACCGAGCATCGGTATGTGGAAGAAAGGTGATTTGAGTGACTTTGAACGTGGCATGATTGTTGGTGCCAGAAGGGCTGGTCTGAGTATTTCAGAAACTGCTGATCTACTGGGATTTTCACGCACAACCATCTCTAGGGTTTACAGAGAATGGTCCGAAAAAGAAGAAACATCCAGTGAGCGGCAGTTCTGTGGGCGGAAATGCCTTGTTGATGCCAGAGGTCAGAGGAGAATGGTCAGACTGGTTCGAGCTGATAGAAGGGCAACAGTGACTCAAATAACCACCCGTTACAACCAAGGTGGGCAGAAGAGCATCTCTGAACGCACAGTACGTCGAACTTTGAGGCAGATGGGCTACAGCAGCAGAAGACCACACCGGGTGCCACTCCTTTCAGCTAAGAACAGGAAACTGAGGCTACAATTTGCACAAGCTCATCGAAATTGGACAATAGAAGATTGGAAAAACGTTGCCTGGTCTGATGAGTCTCGATTTCTGCTGCGACATTCGGATGGTAGGGTCAGAATTTGGCGTCTACAACATGAAAGCATGGATCCATCCTGCCTTGTATCAACGGTTCAGGCTGGTGGTGGTGGTGTCATGGTGTGGGGAATATTTTCTTGGCACTCTTTGGGCCCCTTGGTACCAATTGAGCATTGTTGCAACGCCACAGCCTACCTGAGTATTGTTGCTGACCATGTCCATCCCTTTATGACCACAATGTACCCAACTTCTTATGGCTACTTTCAGCAGGATAATCCGCCATGTCATAAAGCTGTAATCATCTTAGACTGGTTTCTTGATCATGACAATGAGTTCACTGTACTCAAATGGCCTCCACAGTCACCAGATCTCAATCCAATAGAGCATCTTTGGGATGTGGTGGAACGGGAGATTCGCATCATGGATGTGCAGCCGACAAATCTGCGGCAACTGTGTGATGCCATCATGTCAATATGGACCAAACTCCCTGAGGAATTCTTCCAGCACCTTGTTGAATCTATGCCACCAAGAATTGAGGCAGTTCTGAAGGCAAAAGGGGGTCCAACCCGTTACTAGCATGGGGTACCTAATAAAGTGGCCGGTGAGTGTATATATATATATACACTCTTAAGTGACTGTGGAGGCCATTTGAGTACAGTGAACTCATTGTCATGTTCAAGAAACCAGTCTGAGATGATTCCAGCTTTATGACATGGCGCATTATCCTGCTGAAAGTAGCCATCAGAAGTTGGGTACATTGTGGTCATAAAGGGATGGACATGGTCAGCAACAATACTCAGGTAGGCTGTGGCGTTGTAACGATGCTCAATTGGTACCAAAGGACCCAAAGAGTGCCAAGAAAATATTCCCCACACCATGACAACACCACCACCAGCCTGAACCGTTGATACCAGGCAGGATGGATCCATGCTTTCATGTTGTAGACGCCAAATTCTGACCCTACCATCAGAATGTCGCAGCAGAAATCGAGACTCATCAGACCAGGCAACGTTTTTCCATCTTCTATTGTCCAATATCGATGAGCTTGTGCAAATTGTAGCCTCAGTTTCCTATTCTTAGCTGAAAGGAGTGGCACCCGGTGTGGTCTTCTGCTGCTGTAGCCCATCTGCCTCAAAGTTCGACGTACTGTGCGTTCAGAGATGCTCTTCTGCCCACCTTGGTTGTAACGGGTGGTTATTTGAGTCACTGTTGCCCTTCTATTAGCTCGAGCCAGTCTGGCCATTCTCCTCTGACCTCTGGCATCAACAAGGCATTGCCGCTCACTGGATGTTTTTTCTTTGTCGGACCATTCTCTGTAAACCCTAGAGATGGTTGTGCGTGAAAATCTCAGTAGATCAGCAGTTTCTGAAATATAGTATATATAAAGTATATATAAATATAGTTTCAGACCATCCCTTCTGGCACCAACAATCATGCCACGTTCAAAGTCACTCAAATCACCTTTCTTCCCCATACTGATGCTCGGTTTGAACTGCAGGAGATTATCTTGACCATGTCTACATGCCTAAATGCACTGAGTTGCCGCCATGTGATTGGCTGCTTAGAAATTAAGTGTTAACGAGCAGTTGGACAGGTGTACCTAATAAAGTGTCCAGTGAGTGTATATATATATGCAAATGTAAAACTAAATCCAAGTAAAGTGATATGTGACGTGCATATATGTCAATTACAGGGAGGGGGGGGGGTCTGAATCACTTATAGAGATTGTTATAGAGATGGTAGCAGTTATTTTTGTAATCCCAACATTATGTTAAATGTTGGTATAAACATTTTCATACCTGTTTGAAGGTAAAAAATGTGGTTGTATATTACATAAAGTATATATCTGATTTTAACTGTAGGCAGTGTGCCCCTACCCCCAGTCCTAATGAGTTACACACATATCACATATATATGTAAGGAGAGATAAACATAATTTTACAAATTTATAGTAAATTTAGGCAAATTAGCTAAGTAATAAGATCCTTGTAAAGAATTACCGGTTTAGTTGATTTTCCCACTTTAAAAAGTGGCTTGGAAAAGGTAAAATCAAGGTCAAGGTAAAATAACTCTTGGCACGTTAATAGTAATAAACATTTCTAGAAACTGATTAACATAAAATTTACTTATAATTAAAAAAAATATCTCAGTAATATCTAGGATTTCTAGATTAGCTAGAAATTGATTTGTTTTGCTTTTTGTATTTTCCCATCCTGAATAAATTCAATTTTTTTCCTCTAAATGCCCATCAGTGCTGAGTTATCCTGCAATAAAGATTTGGCTTCATATAAACACTCTGTATTAAAAAATAAGGTCTTCTGTCTTCATGCAGGTACATTTAAAGCTGGAAAAGATTTATTAGGTGTTTATATGGTGTTTCAGTTTCACAGAAAGGTAGGTTATATCCACTGTTTCAACTGGATTTATCACCTAATGTTCAGACGCCCATTAAAACTGTATAGCTGTATTAGTGTGCAGCCATCTGTGGGTTCATTTAGACACTGATGACTCATGTGGCAGAGGAAACACAAGAGGACATCATGGAAAAGCACTACCCTCAATATATATATATACTTTTTTCCAGGGTGTCTTTGCAATGCTGAATTGCTTCATAACTGAAAACATATATATATATATATATAGGAAGGAAAGGAGGGAGTTACTGAGACTATTCTAGGCCTTTAGAAGGAGGAGGACAACTTGCCGTGTTAGGGATGAATTTTGGTCCACCAATTTATGGTTCACATGGTTTAGACAAATATTCAGTTTCCTAAAGAAGTGATTCAGGCTTAGACTATCACACTAACATGTTTGAATGCAGGCATTTTGTTCTATTTCTAATATGTTTTTAGCTTTGAGCTAGATTTAATGCAACAGCCCACCTTCAAAATTCCACCGTTCTCAAATATTTTCAGAATGCTTGGGGGCTTGGTGAGATGTTCTTTTCCAAATGTGAATCTCCTCTTGGTTTTGTCCTGGGGCTCCTCCTTTGGAAGCATTTTCTTAACCTTCTCACTTTTGCATCACAAAGTCTGGCCTTAATGGAGGTAAGTGGGGCCTGCAGTTCTTTAGATATTATTTCCTAGCTCTTATTTAAACTCCTTGATGACAATGATGCACACCTTGTGTCATTTATACAGGCAGCCTACTTCAGGTTTCACCACTGTTCCATGTTTATTCTATTTGTGACTGTTTCACATATGTTATTTTCTTTAGATTGGGCTTTACTGTGCTGCTTTGTGAGATTTCTTAGCCTTCTTCGCCTTGTCAGATGAGCTTGCACCTGCCAGTATTCAAGCTTGGTTGTAGCTATTACATGGTTTAACCTTTTTATTTCAAATGAACACTACAGCAAAGTGGTAGTGAGGTATTATGTTTATACTATGGCTTTTTTCTTAATTGTAAGTACAAATCCAACTAAACTCTTAACAGAGTTCTATATATGGATCATTGTCGTATGTTGGCTTTGAAACTTCATAGTTTAAAAGTTCAGTCAAACATGCTGAATGATATAATTGTTTTGCAATTTTAAACTAAGAAAACATGTATTAGACACAGTGGTATGAATGTATTTAAAGTTCCTACATAGGTTTTTTAATTTCAAACAACTTCTTTTAATGCAAGTAATATAACTTTTTCTCTAAATAACACATAATTTCTCTTTTTAAAAACTTGAATTAAGGGATATGGACAAATGTTCCATCCTACCTCAACACTGAGAGCCTGAAATCAGGTTTTAATTGGAATGTACCTGAAATTAAATGTCTCTCTAATTGGACAGATTTGATCACATATCCCTGTATGTAAATTGTATCTTTATGCTGAGAGGACAGTTAAGACATGACAATATAGAAAGTGAATGAAAAATGGCTGAGGGGAAAACTACTGTTGATTATTTAAAAGAGAGAAATCAAACATTTTTCTTAATTTTCTTTAGGCTAAGTTGATTGGAATAAGTTGGAATCTTTTGATCCCAAGCCCCATAAAAGTCTGATGAATTCAGCATAACCTATTCAGTTAAATAATAACATTAGTGATACAGTGTTTATTTATTACTTCAGAGGTCTTTTACTCTTCTCAGTAGAAATAGGTCAAACTAAAATGGCTTCTGTTTGGGGGGCCGTCTGTAGAGGAGAGGGGCACAGATGACAAACCGCTCCCTTCCCCATGAACCTCTATGTAAAAGGAGGGAAACAGTGGAAAAAACAGGCCATGATTATATTTTAAAATGGTTGCATAAATATGGTGCAATAAAAAAAGGACATTATTCAAAATTACTTCAATCTGGACTCGAGTGAGAGAATTGGTTTCAGATCTGTGTGAGAGCGATAAGTGGCATCATAGGCTGCATAATCCTTTTTATTTCTCAACACTTAGGCAAGAACAGAATCTCAAGATTTATATTTGTATCATGATTTTATTTCTTTTATTTCATTACATCCACTGAACAACTGATCCATTCAGTTTTACTTCTGTAACACTGTTTTGTGGTTTACATCTGGCCATGATCCGTTTCTAAGCATTATTGCAGCAGTATCACAGTGCACTGTACAGACCCTTCATAGCAGGTAGGTGGAAGGAAAGGAGATAGGAGGGTTGAAGTAAAGGAACCGAGGAAATGAGCAATAACTGCTTTAATCTAATTGTTGTCTAAAACCCTCACCCTAGGCACTTGGTGTACGGTAGCTGTGAAATGAAAAAGAAAAAAAAAAGCATCACTGCTCCCGCTACCTTACAGCTAAAGCTTTGATTCTGCTTTGGGCTCTGAGTCAAACGCAAACAAACTGTGTGGTGGATCTTTAAGCCTGTGCAACGTTTTTTTTTCAAAGTGCCCATGGGGTGGGGTTTTTGTGTTGATTTGGTATTTTATGATCCAGAAGTTAGAGCTTTACAATTTGTCCAGGTAGTTGTCCAGTGCCGGTATACCCTCTTTCAGACCTTTGCGTTTCCTAATTTCAGCAACGACTTGGAAGGGTTTGCTGGTAGGGTCACTGGGGTCTCCTTGGAGGATCTGCCAGTGGTCAAACACACATTGAGGGAAGGCCTGACCACCAGTGTTACTGCGCAGGTCAGCTGTGAAACCTGAAGGAAATTAAATAAAGAGGAAAGCTCAAGTTTTTGATAAGGTTACAAGGAGATATGTTAAAGAAACTAAAATACATTGATCCTCCTTGGTCTTTTTCATGTTTTGCAACCAGCTTAATGTATAATTTAAAACAAAAAAGAAATTTTTTTAAACTGATTTAAAAATCTTTTTCCACCACTTTCTCTTTATAGAGATAGAACTGTTTTCCCCATTCTCTGTAAAAAAAAAAAAAAAAAAAAAAGCTCTAGGGTTTGACTAAGCCATTCTAATACACGGGATTCGATAAAAATATCTTACCAAAGGATTCATTAACCGGCAGGTAGGCTTTCACCACAAACATTGGAGTTCCCATAACCTGGGATTCCTCAAAGACGTGTCCTCGTTTCCTGTTCAGAACACCATAGATCCCACCAACCACCTGTTCTGGGCACTGGAAATGGAAATGGATCAATGAATCAACGGACCTAAAACACAGCAAAAACTTAAAAGAAGCATATTTTTCCTTGATTTGAGCAGGTAAGGAATATTATAAGAAGATTTATGCTCTAAATTGTAAAAACTTACTCAGAATGAACAAATATTTAATGCTTAATCTGAAAAGATGTATGTAAAACATCCTCCCTAACTATAAAATTGGTTCTTACAGCTGCTTTGATGGCGTTTGGAGGGTTTTCCAGACATCATACAGTACCTGTATCTCCACTAGATAAACCGGCTCCATGAGGCGGGGCTGAGCAGTGAGCTGGCAGGCGTACAGGACCCTGCGAGCGGTGGGGATAATCTGTCCTCCACCGCGGTGAATGGCATCTGCGTGCAGTGTGACATCATGGATGTCAAACCTGATGGCTCGCATGTTTTCTTCACACAGCGCGCCCTGAGGGTTAAGGACAGTAAAGATTACCACCTAACTAAGTACATATAGCAGAACTTATCTGAACATTTAAATGGTCAAATAACCTCTTTGGTTGCCCACTGGAAACCAGCCACCACACTGTCCTTGATCTCATTGAGGTACTGGACTCCCTTTGTGACGTCTATTAGCAGATTGGGTCCGGTTCCGTCGGGACCGAAACACCAGATCTTCCTGGCCTCTGTCACCTCCCACTCGTATTTTTCAGCAAGATAACGAGCACGAGCTTTGAGCTCCTGCCGGGAGGTGACCTCTCCTTTCTCGATGTCTTCAGCCAGGCCACCTGGGAACGGATGGGATTTCATGAAGAGCCGATTGTGCTTGTTGGGGGACTTGGACAGACACATCTGATCTGATTCCTCCGTCACCGTCTCTCTGTAAGACACCACAGGGTCGGATTTCTAAAAAGAAAGGGGAGACGGTCAGAGAATATGTAGGAATGCTGTGAAATGAAGACAAAATTAGTCCAGGGTATGGCCATTTGCATGTAAACAGTTTTGTCAAGACCTTTAGAAAAAGCTCAATTTTTATTGCCTTAAACCCTTAAGTTATTCTAAGGAATCTTTAGGTATTTAAATGAAACAAAACATCTAAAAAATGATGTCATTAATATCCTTATCTGATTCATCATTCAACCATCATCTAGCATCAATACTCTGACTTCTTTGTAACTCAGAGAAATCCGCTCTATCCACCTTGAGTGGAATGCAGGCATGGTCCTCCTCCAAGTCTTTGAGGCAGATCTCCAGGTGGAGCTCTCCTGCTCCAGCAATGATGTGCTGTCCTGACTCCTCGATGATGCACTGCACCATAGGGTCGGACTTGGCCAGACGCTTCAGCCCCTCGACCAGTTTGGGCAAGTCAGCTGGGTTCTTGGCTTCCACGGCGACTCTGACCACGGGGCTCACGCTGAACTTCATCACCCTCATGTTGTGGGCCTGCGGAGAACAATCATTTGAGTATTTCTGTGTTGAAGCTGGAACAACAGGAAGGAAGGAAGGAAGCAAGCAAGGAAGGAAGGAAGGAAGGAAGGAAGGAAGGAAGGAAGGAAGGAAGGAAGGAAGGAAGGAAGGAAGGAAGGAAGGAAGGAAGGAAGGAAGGAAGGAAGGAAGGAAGGAAATATACTTGTTCAAAGGTAGTGATGGTCCCGGTCTTAACCAGGAACTGGTCAACTCCAACTAGACCAACAATGTTGCCGCATGGAACATCCTCAATTGGCTCCACATACCGACCCATCATCAGAATAGTCCTGTATGGAAAGTAAAGTAAGAGAGAAGGCACATAAGCAAGTATTAATCTAACAGTGCCTCTAAGCAATGCTTTTCAAAAATATTCATGCCTCCTGGAACTCTCTGCATTTTGTTGTCATAGCATTGATGAACCTTTTGTAAAGCAAAAGGAGCTTATTTTAAAAGCTTTTTTACAGAAATGTTCCACTCATTCTTCTTTTGAACAGATATAAATTAGTCCTTCTGGATGCAGAAGATCTTTAAACACAAGAAATTAAGTTTTGTCACAGATTCACAGTAGGACTTATAGGTCTGGACTTTAACTGGACTGTTTTATTCACATTTTCTCTGTCAGGCTGTATGTTTTGGGTTAATGTGTTGTTGGCAGTTGAACCTCTGCCACAGATTTCCTATCCTAACCTAAATGGACAAAGGATTATTTTAGAGGAATTAGAATAAAAGTGGGTCAATTGAATCAAATACCACATTTGGGCACATTTTATATATGACCAAATGTGGTATGGTCACAATAATGTCACAATAATGGAATGATCTATTTTCCCATGATGGCTTTAGGTTCCATAGAAAGGCATCCCCAAAAATCAGGGCAAAAATGTGAAAAAGTTCAAGAGCAATGACTTCTTCAGCAAATCACATTCTCACCTCTGGATAGGTTTGATGTACAGGTCTTCCTTTTTTCCAGGGGTAAAGTTCGGCCCCATGATGCGCACCTTCAGGCCTGTGGACACGCAGCCAGAGAAGACTCGTCCAAAGGCGTAGAAACGCCCCTTGTCGCTTGTTGGTACCATCTTAGAAATATACATCATCAAAGGAGCCTTGGAATCACAGTTCTTGATACCTGAGAAGAGAGTTGAGACATTGAGATTAAATCTGATGAATTGAAATTGCCATTTTAAATGGTTCTAATTAAATAATGTGGATGTCTGACCCATGGCAGCCTCGTCGTCTCCTGGTCCTTCATAGAGCAGCTCACAGCGGTACTTCTGTGCAGTGACAGGAGAGGGTAGATGGATGGTGATCATCTGGAGCAGGGCTTCCCCAGCAGGAAGCCAGCGGCGCATCACAGCCTTCAGCAAAGGCTTTCCTTCCTTCTCCTTGTCCTCAGTGTCCAACTTGACATCTAGCTTTTCAATTAGCTTGGCTGTTTCCTCCTTTTTGAAATTCATGATGGCATCAAACACCTGCGAGGGAGTTGATAAAAGGGCCAAAGAATGAATAAGGTCTAATTACCTCAGTGCAATTTTCAATGAATATTTAACATCTAGAATTATAAACTCCTGATAAGGAAATGAAATTTGACTAATTTTCACCTTGAAAATGGGATCCAAAACAAGCTGGGAAAAGGTTCGAGGTAATTTCTGTCCGTCAGGACCGCTGGCTGTCTTACTAAACTTTCCAGCACTTGGGTCGAAATATCTAGAAAAAGATTAGTGCACAAAGGTAAAAGAAAGTATTCAGATCCAGTGAAGGAATCTACAAGAATATAAATTTTTATGGACAAACAGATCTGAATTGACTTTGCTGAAACACGTTTTCTTCATCCTACTTGACAGAAGAAGGATTTAAAAGTGCCTAATCTGATTTTAATTAATTATACATTAAAATAACTGAAATTAACATGAGAAAAAGTAGTGAAAATATAAATTTTTTCTTTGCATAGAAAGTTATTTTATGTTTAACTTAGCCTTTATCCTGGAGGGAGCCATGGATTAAACCATTCTTGGCATTATGTCATTTATGTCATTGTTTTTTATTTTCCACAAAGGGAACACCTTGCTCTGTGTGACTATGTTTAACTGTGTGTTTTTATAAGAAGCATTCATATGTGCTCTCTCTTTGTTTTTCCTCGGATAAAAAAGCTGAATATTTTTGGAAAAAGGGTCGTCCATTCAACTTGTAGAAAAGTGGTTCCTCCTTACTGTCTCCACCTTCTTTCTCAGTTTCTGTTGCAAAGTTAACACATCACTGCACTTTATTAAACAGATAACCTTCTTATACTTCACTTCTAAAAACAGTTTTTCTTATTTTGGTACCATTGAAACTGATCGATTTTAGTGTCAACTATATTGCCTGACTGAAATCTTGTTAGGTTTAAATATGGACCTGTACTCCCAAGGAAAATGGAGAAAATAGATTTTGCAATAAAAGGAAAAAAGTAAAATTCAAAAATAGATGGGATTCCTTTATGGAATATTGTAAATCCCTTCAAACCTTGCCTTCAGAATAATACCCCCTCCCTCTCCCTCTGTGTAAATGGGTGTGTGTTTTTGTGAGTTTATTTTGATGTTTGTTTGTTCAATACGTGTGTTATATTAAATGGCCTTTAGATGTGGTTTGACTTGACTTTTTTCCATTGTAGGCCTATTGTTTCATGGGAGGTAAAACAACAAAATGTAATAAGGAAATGTTTTTATTTTCTTCACGTATATGACTAATTTGTTTCCTCAATAAACAAATGTATAAAAAAAAAAACTAAAAAAAACTGCCAAGGTCAAAAGGATGAAATCTCCAGATTGCCCGAAGCAGAAGCCAAATTCCAGTGTATTAATGGCAGAATTATAAACTAGAATAATTTACCCATTTGTTCAGCATTTATTTTTAGGCACTTATAAACATTCAACAACAGGAAAATGGCAGATAAATCTGTTATCATTGCATCTTTCAAAGACTATAACAACATCTGCTGCCTTAGACACCCTTTTCAAGTCTGCTCATAGTTTTACCTGTCTCCCCATAGCTTCTTCATCATGTCCTCCACTTTTTTACACCTCTCTGCTGGCCCCAGCTGAGCGACTCCTTTCGCCGCAAATTTAGCTACGTACATCTCAGCAAACTGCTTCAATGTGAAAGCCCAGCCGTGGAGGCCGGAGCCGAATCCTACTGTTCCGATAACGGGATCAATCTGGAAAGAAGAAGGTTTTTTCTGTTACCATTTCATTGGTTGCCTTATTACAGAGGTTTGTTTTTGTGCAGGGGCCTCACCATGATGTTCCCCATGGGTCCACCTTCGTCTTCTCCATAGGTGGAGATGATGACGTTGACGTTCTCCACGATGCGTTGAAACGTCTGGTAGAGTTCGTCTGGCTCTAGCTGCAGCTCCAGCAGGGCCCGATCCATCTTGTTCATCATCAGAACCGGCTTGATGCGTTCAGCGATGGCCTGCCGCAAAACGGTCTCAGTCTGGACGCACACACCTGTCCCAAGACATGAAAAGGTGGGTGACTGCTGACAGCCTGAGTACTTAATAGCAGGCGCAGCTCATACGATTACCTGAGACACAGTCCACCACCACCAGGGCACCATCAGTGACTCTGAGGGCAGCAGTGACCTCAGAGGAGAAATCAACGTGACCCGGGGAATCAATCAGGTTGATGAGGAAGCCGTTTCCGTCTTTACTCTGCTTGATGAACGCCAGGTCATTCTCTCCAAGCTCATAGTACATGGAGATGGCCCTGAATTAGAAAAAAGTGAAAATAAGAGACATGTTCAATCTACATTTAAGTCCAACAATTTGTTTTAGCTCAACCTTGTGGTAAACACACTAAAACCGATGCTTCTGCATCACCATTACAAATGAAAACAGATGCATAACAGAATTTCTAATAAGGCATACCATACAGTGACCAGGGTAGGAAACATTTAACCAATCAGGGTGGGGGGGATTTAATTATTCAATCTCCTAACGATTTTATTGGTTCAATTAAAAATAAATTATCTGTCTCTAATATAGCTGTTTCATTTGAATGTAAAGAGACAAAAAACAAAAATAAAAATCAAACTCTTATAACGTTACAAATTAATCTTCATGTTATGGAATTAAATCTGTGTTTGATACTTTCTTAGGGCAAAATTCTGGCTTCCATAGGTTGGTCAAGGGCCAAAATAGCTACTTAGAGTGATTGAATGAATTTAAAGTTAGAAAGAAAAAAAAAAGAAAAGAAAATCCCTTTATTGTCCCACAATGGGGAAATTCTGGTGTTTACAGCAGAAAAAAATATGGACCTTAGCAAAATATATAAGAATAACATAAAAGTGAAGAGTTAAAGTTGGCACAATCTATGGGAGAAATGTTTAAGCAGTAAACTGTCTTCTCTAGAGAACTTAGTTTTAAACTGGGACTGGCTCTTGACAAAAAGTCAAATGTGTTTCAGCCCACTGTGTCATGAAACACAGCGGATTTGGAAACACTGAAAAAGTTTAAAAATATCTCAGCCTCAAGTTTAACCTCATTTAGAGCAGAGGTTACTAATATCTAGTTGACAAATACCCCCTTTTAAATTAAACCTCTATAATGGAAAGCTTTTCAGAATAATAATACAGCAGGGAGTTCACTTTTTCAGCTTCTTGTTTTATCCTAATTATAAATAAATTAAAAAAGTAAGATATAGGGATTAATATCCTTAACGACTCATATTTATATAAGTTGTTATTTATCAACACACGATTGAGTTATACATCAAAGTGTATAACTCACCAAAAAATATAGAAACAAATTATTTAAGATGAATTTTCTCACACATGCAGTGTATTATCCCCTTGGCTACAGTGCTAGACTGACCAATCACAGCGAGAGGTACATTGTATTATAACATATAAGTAATTACAGCAATTGTTTGAAAATGGTTCCATTTGAAATAGTTCATTCTTAGTTTACTCTTCAAACCTCATTCTAGTTTCCAGGGGAAAATGGAGGCTAATTATTTATCAAAACCTAAACGACTCTCACTTTGGTTTATAAACATAGCAACCAAAAGCATGTATTTTGATTTTCCCTCCTTGGTTTCAGTGAAATCATATAAAAGTTACATAACTATGCAGATGGGTTTGAGTTTTCTTAGTTGCGTTTTGTGAGTTATAGTTTTAAGAAAAAATGGAGTCAGTAAGAATCTGAACGGGCACGTTAAAACTCATAAAATCAGTATCAGTAGGGTCTGATTAATGAATCTCTCTTCAATAATATCTGAACTGAATGTTGAACCATGTTCCACACACGTTGATTTAATGGTGATGCAGCGCTCCTGCTCGTCTTTGCGTGTGTCTGTGAAGCGGGTCTCCCCGGCCCGGGAGGACGCTATGATCCCAGCCTTGGACACCAGCGAGTCAGTCAGGGTGGACTTCCCATGATCCACGTGGGCGATCACAGACATGTTCCTGATGTTGGACTTTTTGTCCATGATGGCCCGGATCTGATCCACAGTGAAGTTCACCTGTGGGGAGTGGGTTACATGTCACATGTTGCATTCACTTTCACACCAACAGCAGCAGAGGTTCACTTTATTCATCGTATGCTTCTATTTTTGTCATGTAGTCAGCGTACACAGCCGCTCCGGGCAGAGTTATAAAAAGAAAGACATGCCTGAAACTGAAGCTAGGAGGAAAGAAGTGGTCGGGGGTTAGAGTGGGGGGTGTAGATTTTGCCTCCTCCACAAATCCGGAATTACTTAGTCACCATACATATGCTCTAGCTCAATGGGTCAAGCTGGATCACTCTGTTCTAGAGAATAACACTGCTTTAAATATTAAACCGTGAAGATGAAGCCAGCGAGAATATTTCTACCCATACTATGAACTGATAAATACCATATTACCAAAACAAACTTCTAACTACTAAGTCTGAGCTAATGATCATGTTTGGTTGTAGAAAGACTGATTTGTTAGATCCCAGAGTAAGCAATAGCATTTATATTAGCTGTTTTTCATAGTTTGATTTAATAAAAAAAACTCTATGGGACTTAAAAAGCCTTAGTTTAATGTGGAAATTTCTGTTTTTAAAGCCAAAATGATCTAAAATTACAAGATGAATTCATAAACAGGAGTGATCACAAAAATGGTAAGATTTATTGTGGTATATATACAAATTATATTTTATATAATTTGTGAAGATTCCATGTAAGGATAAAAAAAGCATGATAAAAATCTTTATATGACTTAAAGGTATAGTGGATGATGTTCTTTTTCCGGGTGGATCATCAAAATAAGTGGTCCTCCTAAGCTATATTATAAATAAATATACATTAATCTAAGCTATTCCAAGGAGTAACCCATTCTGAAATTAATAAAATATAAAAATAAAAATCTGTTGCCTACAAAATCCTCTTTATTCTTCTTTAATGAAAGCTTTACTATGATGACACATTTATTAACCAGTTTGTCTTAAAACTTTGGAGGATTATAAGAAATATTTTAAAAATAAAAAGATCTTATAAGATTTCTGTGAACATAAGGATCAACACATTAATATTAATTATTTACTGAATAGGCTCCTTTAGAATGAAATATGTGCTAAATGATCTGACCTAGATCCAGGCCAAAAAGGACTCCATAGGACATCCTGTTTATTGAACAAAAACAAATAGACCCAAAAGGATGATGGAAAGTCGTAATAAGCGGTGGCATAACACGTCTGTGAATGACGTATTGTTTCTGGCCTGTATGTTGTTTTATATATTAAAGCCCCCAAATCAAACAGAGTGACGCAATCGCCTTAAACATCATTTTATCATTCAGTAAAGCTACGATTCGCAGTATTTCCCCCAGACATGTCAGCTGGAAGGTGTTTTCTTTCTCCACCGTAAATAAGCGGAGTATTTCTGCAGTCATGCGTGAATTAAAGGCTTTGCGGTGAGCGTCACGCAGAGGCCGTGCGGTAAAGGCTACAGCCCTGCTTTACCAGCCGGCTGCTGCGTATGTTACAGCCCACCGCAGCCGGAGCCCTTATCTGGTCACGCAACACCGCCGGGCACCGGCATCCATTTCACGCACCTGACAGGCTCCGTCCAGGCGCGGCTTGTTGAGCTGTCACAGTTATATCCACGCATTACAGTGGAGCGGCTCTCAGACTGGCTGCGCACTTTTTCCAGACGCATTAAAACAAACCTAACCCTTTTCTAGCTTTAGAGAAAAGCGCGTTAAACACTCACCATGTTGGATTGTGGTCGTGGATCCTCGTATGAGACGGTTTATCGCAGTAGACACTGCCTCTGAGGACAGGCAGTCCCGGTGGCGTGAGAGAAGAGACCGGGCTGCTGCTGCGGCTGGCGCTTTCAAGTGCAAGAGAGGGCGTGCAGCAACAGGGGGCGCTGTTTCTCACAGAGCCCTGCTTAGATCAGCTTTATTTAGAGGATATTTGTTTACTCTGTTTATCATCTAATAATATTTTTTTATACATTTTTTTAAAGAAAAGTTTGAAATGAGGTACGCATTGTTGTACAGTGTGATTTTTTTCTGCAATTTGTCTGTAAATCTTAATTTTGGCCTTTCTGACCAGAACACCTTTTTATGTATTCACATCTTCTCCTAACTGCCTTATTGCAAACTGCTAACAGAACTTGCTCAATTTAAAGTTTTTGAACATTAAATTAGTTGTTCTGTCAACTAATTCTTTCAACCAACTGTCCCACATGAGCTGTTGATCCTCACAGCTCATCCAGTGGTGGTTCTAGACCAAATTAATCAAGGAGGGAAGGGTTTGGCCAATGCTTTTTTATAGGGTCACACCTGGACTTTGCAGGTAATGAAGCAGACTGAAGATGTTTTATCGTTGTCTCCCTTTTATCTCCTCTTTCTTTCATCTTTTATCCTTTTTTCAGTTTTTTCCTTTCCTGTTCTATTCAAATTGTAGTGTCCATATTATCTGTAATAGTCCCAGCATGAATTATAGTAAAGCTGTTTATATCCATAAATCAAGCAGAACACTATGACAGATAGCCGTACTGCTCCACTTGTAAAAGTAAAATCTGTTGGGCTCTTTTTTGGCATCAAGACAATTATTCTTATTGCAACATTGCCAGACAGGACACTGTTAAAAAAAAAAAAGAAGAGGAAAACAGCTGGACTAAAGAATAACGTCCCCCCTCCACCAAAAAACAAAACAAAAAACAAAACATAAAAACAGGGCAAGTTGGCATAGTTTCATATATTAACTGAGCCACTGCCAAGGTTACAGACCCCCTTATGATGATCCTATCTTAGCAATACTAAGTCTTAAAGCTGACTGTGATTTCTAAATAATTGTTAAAGGAAATTGTAAAGGCCGAATATCAAATTGGTTAAATGGACAAATTAGTTATGGAGTCTTCTGCCAACACAATTTAGTATAACACTGCTAAAACTCATGTGAAAAAATAAAAGTTTCATTGAATAAATACATTTGCCATTCATTTGAGTAAGTAAATAATGAGTGTCTTTGCCCTTAAAATGAGATATTATGCCCTTTAAATACAATTGATTTTTTTTTATTTGCTTTAAATCATCTTATTCCATCAGCAAATTGTGTCACCCACTTAGTTAAATCAGGGGTAAATACACCTATTTTAAGAAAGATTGAATAACTTTCAATTTTGCAGTTTAGGATTTCAGTGCAGAGGCCATAACAGGTACTAGTTCCAGCTCTACAGGGGGGACTGGCCCCTGTTCATTTTAGCAGGCAGCCATGCTGATAGATTTGCCGTTATGCTTATAAAGGTTGGAACATGTTTTTCTAACCAAAGCCAGTTCTAAACCTTTTCACACCCTTATCTGAGATGTTAGGATTATTTTCCTATTTCCTTCACAGTGAGCCGTCTGCTTTGTTTATTTGTCTTTTTCAGTGATGCTCTGAAACAAACCTCTGTCATCCTTCAACAAACTGAATTTTATTCAGGCCTATCAGAGTGAAGGGAGCTAAATATAGCTGCATACCATATCTTTACAATTTTTATTTATACATTTTTAAATCCATAAATCCTTTTCTCTAGAATTAGGTAACAACATCAAAACAGAATAGAATACATTCAAGGTTGTGATTGTAATGTGATAAAATCTCAAGAATTTCTAAGGTTTAAAATGCTTTTGATTATAGCCACTCTGTGTTTTGGTAAAATGTAAAATCAAACTTTTTGCTCTGATTGCAGGGAAAATGCCCAGCTCTTTTTAGAAGGTCCTATTCTGTAGCGGTTATACAATTTGAAGGGAATACCTAAAAGTTTAAATTTTTGGGTAATAGAGAGTTATATTGGCCAACTGAATGTTTTTTTTTTTTTTAGCAATGCTGCATTTAGTTTGCACCAACCATTTCCTCTGTCCTGCTGTCATAACATTTAGTTTCTCTGACCAAACAACGTTACATTTTTTGAAAGGGCAAAGGTTTCCTCCCTGCGTGCCTCTCATGAAAGTTTTAACTCTAAAGTTCCTGTTTTATTTTAGAGACAATCACTTTCGCATGGACAATAGGAGCCAGGTGTAGGTCCCGCATTAACATTTAAAGTTCCTCTTTTTTTAAACATTATTCTTTTTCTTGTCATCTTCAGGCTCTGCTGTCAGGGTACTTGGATGGCCAGATCTGGGCTGGTAGATCATTTTCCATAAACTGGTATGGCTGATTACAATGTCTCAAGATCCTAAAGATGCTGCAGTTTTCTTTCTAAAGACCTGAGACAGCCTTCAAGATCTCACCAGCCTTCAGCCTTTACGCCAGTTCTAATAAGCCCACAAAACAAAATATTGACAGGTTGAATTGAGTAAACCTCCTTTACAATTCTAAGCAATAATGTTTTAATCACCTGCTTCCGAGCTGATGCTATTGTGTGTTGTTTAGTCATTGTAGTGTTTAGAGCGTCCTCATTGATCCGTCAATAGAAATTACTTTGCTAATTAGATTTTAAAGCAAGCTTTAGATGTCTAAATATTCTGTTTCATTCTTTGTGGCCTGGGACAGACGGATGGACTGATTCAAATTACAGAGCAAATGCAAAGAGGATTGATTTGTTATTATCTTACCCCACTATTAAATGTTAGCAGCGTTAGTAACTATTATCCATTTTCATTTTAAACATAATCACTCTTCTGCCACAAACTATAAACAACAAAAACATTAAAAACCTCCCTATAGAAATAATGCACCGATACACAACAATAGACTACAATGCAGCGGTTTATGTGAACATAAGCTTCTGTGCCACTGTGGTCATTTGTTACTACCTTATAAAATATTAAACAGTTATTCATTATTTATCGGCCCCCTTTGAAGGGCTCTGATAAATACAGCATATTTATAGAAGAGTTAGAACACATGAATCTAAAAGGGCTTTTTTATTCCTTTTTTTTATTATAACATTAGGAAATCTGTCTGGTTTAAGTGTATAATCCATGCCTGAATGATTCAGTGATGAGGGCTGGAGGTTTTCCATTCCCATCTGTTTAATATTGCACTGTGAAGCAGCTTTAGCATGCTGTAAGTGCTTTCCACCAGCTGAGGGCAGAGCAGAACAAAACATCTCTGGGGAGGCCTGGACAAAAAAGAAAAAGGGAGATTATCAAACAGAGTGGAAAACATTGGATATGGAGTATCTCGAGTGAGAATTATTACTGACTGCACTTTTTTTTTTTTATTACAGTAACTATTAATGTCCTGTATATCAGATTTTGTATAATTCACCAACAGAGAATAAAAACAATTGTTACATTTTTTTTTTTTAAGATAAAAGAAAAAATCTGTGGGCTGCATTTGTGCACAATCCCATTTACACTGATACAGAAAATATTTTCAAGTCCTACCAAGGTCAGTCAGTGGATGGAGAGCATCAATAAACATTGTTTTAAACATCCCAGCAATGTCTTTCTGCACAGTTGTGCAAATCTCAGGGGAGTGTGGGCTAGTGGTTAGGGCATTGTGCTTGGATCCCATAGGTTCTGAGTTCAAGCTCCACTCCATCAGACTGCCACTCTGGCTCTGAGCAAAGACCCTTAATCCCACGCTGCTCCCCGGGCATCCATCTGCTCCCCAAAGGGATGGGTTAAATGCAGAGAGTTCATTGTTTTGCTTTGTACTTGTGACAGAACAATGACAATAAAGTTGAATTTTTATTCTATTCTAAACCTTATTTAGATCAGGACTTTGACTAGGCTCAAAATCCAGCTCTATCTGTATTATTAGAATAATTTTACTGACCCAATATAGACCTCTAACAAGGTTTTCTATGAAGGTAAATATGTGCCAAAATGAACGAACTTGTGAATTTAATGTGAAAACTTGAGAATACAATGTGAGAATTTGTACCACAAAAATCTGAACTTGTATGCCAAAATGTTCTGCTGTAAAGAAAAACCGCACACACACAAACTGAATTTGAAGTTGCACTAAAAGACATATCAGGCAAGACCATGTAAAAAAAAAATTACACTTTGGCACATATTTACCTTCATAGTTTTCTCAACAGATTTTTGTGTCAGTGCACTTGTGACAAACTGCAAACAGAATCCATCAATAAGAATTTCCTTATTGATGCATTCTAGAAATTTAGGTGAAAAGCCTTCTCCCATAGGTTTGCAATTAATAAATACTCTTTTCATTTTCACGTGATATATTAAAGAGTGCCCCATGTTATGTCCACAACTTCACAGCTTTAAGTCTACAATATTATCCTTGTCTTCTCTGATCCTTAGCCTCGATGATGTTGTTTATTTTAAAATTTCAATCTTGTCCTTAAAACGGCTATTTAACTGGTGAGATTAAAATGCACATAAATGGACTCCTTTGACTTCTCAAGATATCTTATAACATCAGATGTTTTCGGGTATCACCATTAAGGGGCCTGAATGAATATTGTATCACGTTTAATATCTGTTGATATAAAGTGACTGGTTTGAGTTAGTCTAATTTGTAGTGTTTTATAAGGAAAATGTTGGAAAGTTAATTGGGTGGAAATCCTTTTAAACACACGACTGATGGGAAGTACTATTGCTAGTATTTTGATTAGAGTTTACAGGAAAAAACACACCAAGGCACTAAAAATGTGATACATCCTAACACCCTTTTTTACAACAGAGAGTATGAAATATATCAAGTTTCTATTGTTAGTAAATAGCCAACCAATCTCCAAACATTCTGAGCAGTCCAGCCTGGGTTTTTACCCCACTTCAGTGTTACAGCGCTCTAGATCACGCCTTCCACTTGTGTAGCTGACTTGCTAACCGAGTGACTGATGAATCCAAAGCCATGTGTTTGCAGGTGTACACGTTTATTCAAAATGATGAGCACAGATTGGTAATTATCATATGGAGGGGCAGGTTTGTGAGAAAGCATTGCAGAAATATTACTTTTTTCATGCACAGCTGGTGGGCCTTAAAATGACTGTCATCCTGCTGCTTTAAGTGCAAGCAAAAATTTCACAGAGCTCCAAAAAAAAAAAGAGAGATCTCCATCATCACACAGCATGAAAGGATTTTAGGGTGGCAAAAGAATAGTTCTTACACTGAACATGAAAGGCTTTAAAGACATGAATTCTTTGGCGGTTTAAACTCCTTAAAAAAAAAATTTAATATTTAGTTTTTTAACATTTCATACATAAAACCAATTGCATTTCAAAGTCCTAATAATTGCATTTCAAAGACCTTTAAATCTTTTGATATTTTGTCCAGTCATAACTTCATATGTCATTCGAGTTTGTTCTATTATTTATAATTTTTTAGCTACTTAAAGGTCATTATTGGCCTAATGTACTCTTTTAAAATTGAATTAAATATATGTGAGTTCTATTTACAAGACTGGTAACTTTTGAAGACAACTAGTTGCACTGAATTGTATTTAGGGGTATTGGATTAAAGGGGTTTGAATGCAAATCAAAGCCAAGGATTTCAGATTTTTATCTGTGAAGAAAACCTTAAAATTAATCACAGCTTTCTGTTGTTCCATCACATAACCTAAACAGAGAAAACATAAAAAAAAAACATACTTTTGCACAGCCATACTTTAACAGTCTCCCTCTAAGTGAAAATCATCACGCTTAGATTTGTTCACAACCTTGTTTTAGTGTTCCTGGATATATCAAAGATCTCTGCCTGAGTTTGCACACTAAACTCTGGAGACTTCTCTTTCATAAGTGACTAAAAATTTGGCACACTTCAGTTTTTTTTATTCGGATCTCTAGGGTGTTTTTCTGCTGGCTCTGTTTGGGCTTTGCAAAATACAGATTCTGCACCATTTCAATACCAACAATAAAGAAATAATAATCAGTAGAACCATCTGAAGTGTTGTTTGTTGTGTATGTATTCATTTCTCATTAAAAACGTGACTACAAGATGTAGTGCTGTAAGAGCGGAATGGGAAAATTATGAAGAAATCCAAAGGGTGCATAGATCTGACCACCATCTTCTCCTTATGTTTTGTTGTTGTTGTTGTAACGTTTTCTGATCATTTCAGTTTCTCCAAAGCCCCAAACCTAAAAGGGGTGACCTTTCTAGCTGTTAATGGTTGTATTCTCTCAGTGGCAAAGCTCTAGGCACTAGACAGCTAACGTGGCTTTAAGAATTTGGCTGGGGGGAACAGAGGAATAATCTTTGCCTTTCGTCTTTCAGATGCCCATAAGGAGTCCAAGGTCACTTTCCTTGGAGCTGTTGATTTGATTTCCCCTGAAAAACTGGGCTAAGCTTAACAGAATATCATAAAAAGTAAAATAGATATTACGGGTTTGGATTTGCTTTCTGCGACCAGTTTGAAGTCTTACTACCTTTGTAGAGATGTTTTGTGTTATAGAAAAAGAAGAATCCTTAGAGGCCCCTTAAAAAATATGGACATCCTCAGAAAAAATTGACAAAAAATGCTATATATTATTAACTCTTTTAGCTCTTCTGAGGAAAAAAAATATAGTTAATAGAAGTTGAGAGAAAAGCCTGTACGTAGAAATATAACATGCAGGGATGGGATGTAAGTGTCTACTGGGGGACAATTACCTTCGCAGATATCAGAGATAAACTCTTCCTAGTTCAATGTTTTTCCCTAATGGACCTGTAATTTATTTTACTCCACCTGCCTCCATCTTACTCAAGCTTAAAGAATTATGAACTATCTTCAGTTGGTCTATCACAAAATCCCAATGAAAGTTTGTTTTGGTAATTTTAATGAATAAGTTCCCTGAAGAATGCGTAGTGATAAAAAATGTAAAATAAATCTTAACAGAAACCAATGGAATCACTTTGACATTTGCAAGACAATGTAATGCAACATATTTTCATAATGTTTTTTTACACTTAACCATAAAGTTTTTTTTTCCAACTCTCTTCATTTGATTTTATTCTCGGTGTCCAAGTATTTTTTTAGGTTTACTAACCCACCACTAGTGCAAATGAAAGACATAATAAAGTGTACACCTTCGGCTATACACTGGGCTTCCATGTTTTGCATTTAGTGTGTCCCCTGCATCTCCAATCTGTATTTATTTTCTTCTGTTATTAAATACTCAGTCACAGATTTTTCTGTGGACATTGAATAAATTAGTCGCTGTTAAGGAAGAGACACGTCAACTCTAAAAGCCTGCATTAACAGCTACGGCTTTGTAACCTTCAAGGCTGAAGTCACTTATTGTGACAATGCTTTTTTTCTTTATTAACTGAGGGTTCAGGGTTATGAGCATGGGAGCAAACAGCAATATATGGAAAGAATATCTATAAAACATTTTCTGCTATTCCAAATGCTTCACTTTAAATCGTTGTCCTTGGCCAGGTTTCAAGGATGGAGTGGCAGACATCCCTGCTGCATTTGAATAAACTTGAAATGTTTCAAGAATGAAGAGCCACTTGACATCCCTCGGTGTTACCACTTTAGATAGGTACCGCATCAAACAGCCAGCACACTCAGTCTAATTGCCCAAATTATATAACTGATCATTTGGTCTAAAACAAGATAAGAAGCTTATGCTGGATTTATATTGCTCCAATTTCCCTCCTTTCATTCTATACAGTGTTAGTGATGTTGGTCTTCTACAGCAGCACTTGTTTTTTCAGACTTTGGAAACTGAAAACAGGATAAATAATATACAAACTTTGCCCACCTCTAATATGACATATTTACAATGCTTGTCAACTTAAAAAATGATTGCACATCTTCCAGGGGACCCACTAAATGATTCTATTCTACCACCCCAACTCAACAATGGTATGAATTTGGCGTGCCAACTGGCTGCTGATGCAGAAACTCCTTCAAAAATAATTGCTTTGATGAAATTTTGGCTTATGCAAGGACTTCCCCAAAGAATTCAGCATATATATCTTTTTTTTAAGCAGCAAACGTTTTAAACCTTATTTATACTTTTTTATATTTATGTGATATCTGATAAACTGGAATATTGTTAAAACATAATTTTTCACTTACTTGATATCCATGTGACACACTGAATAGATTATATGTAAGTACCAATGCACAGTAAAGACAATAACATGATTCAAGAAATAAGGGACAACTCTGACTAAATGGGAACCTTGTTAGAATAGATAAGATTGAAAATGGTTAGGAGGCTTCAAGGAATGAGGCTGACAATAACACTGAGGAAGACAAGCACTGGTTGTCTTCAAACGTTAAAACGCTTTAGTTTTAGAAGGCTCAGCTAGATTTAGATTTTCCTTTTAGATCTGCCAGCTTCATCTTTGATACACAACTGACAATGTCTAATGCACTGGACTATTTCAATTCTTTTTATTTGCAAGAGTTCCTCTGTAAGAAAATCTGTTTCTCCCTCAGCTGCTCTTAAATTTTGGAGTTCATCAAGGATCCAGTTTTGTTCCCATCTTATTTTCCCATTAGAATTTCCTTTACATTAACATTTCATTTATTGAAAGGCAGACGACACAGCAAAGGCAAAAAGCATCCTTTTCACTACAAACACTTTGTGACTGCTTTAAGGTTGGATGGCTTTTACATTTCTTAAATCTAACTGATAATAAACCTGAAGTCATTGTTTTGCTCCCAGTGAAAATCACAGTGCTTCTTGCTGGTGAAGATTCTCAGTCATCCAGGTCATAGTCATTCCCAAAAATGACATTTGGGAATTATAGTGCTTCTGATTATTTAGGTAGCCTATAGCAGTGCGTACAATGTCATGCTAATTCTTGGGTTGAAACTGATTATATCTGGTTTTACCTTTAACTTTAACCCAATTCACAATTCAATTAGTCATTTAATCTGTTCAGTTTGGTCCACAGAGGTCATCATGCCTTTTCAGTTGTTGCTTTTAAAATGTGGGACCAGTTGCCCTTTATATTAGACAGGCTACTCCCACCTTTACTGCAAGGTAAGAGTTTAATCTTTTGGGCTCTCTTTATTGTTACGGTATATTTTGTCAGGTTTTCTATTAAATAGCTTTAAATTATTGTTGTGTTGCTTTTATATGCAACATATTGGTCAGGGGCAGTTTTTCTAAAATATGCTATGAAAAGAACTTTGATTTGATTTAAATACATCCTATTTGGTAAATCTTTTTTAATTAGCTGGACTACATGTTCTTTTTTTGACCCAGAACCTGTTTTTCATCCTGTCCCTGCTTGTGACACACAAGCTGTTGGACATAATATTGCACAATTAAAAGATGATGTCACATCGACTAACGCAGTAATTATGGGTACCAAGCTGAAATGTATTACAGCTATCAAGAAACATGCTTCAAATTACGTGTTTAGATCATATCTCCCTGTACTTTGATTCTTGCTAATCTAAAGTCGGAACAACAATAAAGATAATAAAGTGCCTCTGCAATGCAATGAGGGCTATTACAGGACAGATAATAGGCTCCTGGTCATAAATGAATTGAAATGCAACAAATGCACCCAAGAAGGTGAAGAGCTTTAAATGCTGAACCTCTCATATTGTATTCATATGTTGAACTCACTCTGACATCTTTTATAAAATAAAAATGAATCTTTCACAGTATAAATGTCTAAAACACCTCTGGAATTAATTTCAAAACCCATTAGACCTTGATCTGACCCTTTTAAATATTAGAAACCCTTTGAGATCGAATTTAGTCACTGCAAAATACACATAAAATAATTCATAGCTCTTCCAACTCAACAAATGTAGTTGTTTTTCCCCCCTTTGTTGTCTTTTGTGATGTTGACAAAAAAGAGCTGGATGAGCCTTGCTTTCAGTGCAGAAAATTACTTTCCAAATTTTCTGTGGATACTCATGGACTATATCCAAGGTTTGTGTAAGAACCTGAAATAAAGGTTTGAAAGTTTCAGAATATTTATTTTTTCTTTTTGTGCATTCTTCTGTGGGTCTATTTTGAAAAGAGGATGTCAAAACGAATAGAACATCAGAAAAATAAGGACAAAGAAGACTTTTATTCTTTTTTTTCTGATATAGAAATAGAGGAAAAGGTATGTGGAGAAAATGAAAAGAAAACTGGTTTCTTTAAAGGTGTAATACTGCATAGCCGTTGGTGCATTGGTGGCGTATTGATTATAAAATGTTTTTTCTGAGAATTACAGAATGAAGAAGCAATGTGGTGGCTCAGTCCCGAGACGCTCCCGTCTCTGATTATAGTGGGATATGTCTTTGCAAGTTTGCTTTGTCTTCTGTCCGTCCTCCTCAGAGAACACATTATGTAATATGTTTTGACTTATGTTCTGGATGCTTAGAAAACACAACACAGCTGCTATTTAATGAGAGCAGTAAAGATAAGAAACGGGGAGGCACTGAATGAACATGCAATAGAAATGCAAAGAAGAAAAAAATGAAATATTTTGGAATTAATGGAATCTAAAGAATAAAAAGTGTATAATTGCTGGACATAACATTTCTCCATAGGAAAAAAAAAACAGATTTGAATATTTAGAGGATGAAAAACATTTGCATTTACAGACTTTCTTTATTTTCTTGTCAGATTGAAATGTTTGAGATTTTCTAATTAATTTATTAAAAACAAAATATCCTCAGTTATATACAACACCACACTGGATAGCTTTTTAACATGGCTGATCTGTTTAAAGCCATGCCAGAGAATTTTAGTTAAATTTAAATCCAGACTTTGGGTGTGCCACTTCAGAATCTGTATTTTATGTTGTTTTAAGGCTTTTTAAAGACTCACTTGCTGGTGTATCTCAGATAATTTTCCAGCTCCCAAATCACAATGTCATAATTGTTTTGCTGCTCAACATCTTGTTATGTTCTATAAGGTCTTGCAGTATACGGCTCATTACTCTATATTTATTGTTGTCTTCATGGTGTTGCCATAATTGTTAGAATTCCAGTATGTGTGGGGTGTTTTTTGTGTTTTCCTCTCTCCACCACCAGGCGGTGCCCTGTCCTCGTTGGGCCTCCCTGCACACCTGCGGGTCGTTGGGTCATTAGCAGAGGAGTACTTTAGCAGCGGGCTGTCACCACCTCGACGCCAGAGTGTTTGCCAGTATTGGGAAGACTTCCTGTGTTACTGGATAAGCCTGGACCTTCTACCCCTGGAAGGGTCTGCTGAGTCTCAATGAGTAAGGGGTAAACATCCACATGATCCGTTCAAGTCCACTCCTGGATAACCAAGTGAGAGTCCACTCCTTTACTCCTCTGGGTCCAACGTATGTCTGCCTGTCAGCTCTTCAACGGGTTTCGTCTTCTCGGTTCTGGTTCACCAGTCCGCTGAGTTCCAGCAGTGTTTCCCCACTGAGTTTCAATCTCCATCAGTGTTTGCTAACCTACAATAAACCTGTTAAACTTTTACCCTTGGTCTCTGAGTGGTTCTCTGCATGTGGGTCCGATCTTTAAAGCCCATTATGAGAATAATAGTTTAATTCCTTTTGCGTTTCTTTGCGTGTTTCTTTGTTTATTCTGTTTGATCTCCTCTCTTTTATTCCCTTTATGTTAATATCTGTATTTTCCATTTTGATAAGCTTGTCCTGGCTGCTCTGTGTTGATTAGTTCTTTCCCTCAGACTTTCTGCTTTTCTTCTGTATCAGCTGTTCCTTGTAATCTTATGATTATCACACAGGCGTTCACCATCCTTTTCCTCATTTCCTTTAGTATTTAAGGTCTTTTTTGGCCATTGTTCTCCTGCCGAGTCATCCCATTTCACTGCTTGTCTTCTCTCAGTTACTGTCAGTGTTTCATGTTCTGTTTCTTATGCCAATCTGTAAGTTTAAATCCTGTCTTATGAGGTATATATCTCCATATCCATCCTGTGTTTCAATCTGCTTTTGGGTCTGACTCCCAGCCACACCCAAAGTGGTGAAAAGCTAAAGCCTACAAAATCCCCTTCAGGGCTTCCCTATCAGTGGCGGCTGGTGAAAAATATTTTTGGTGGGGCTGATATAGCCTAGTGTATGTCTCCAACTAATCCGGAATAAGAATTCAAATAAACAATTGGACAATACATACAATTTAACAGTAATGATTTAATCTACTATATAATAAGAGTAACAGTGATGATTTGGGTCACTGTGACGGGGTTCTTTGGCCTCCAAGAATCCAGTCTCAGTCGGGTTACCGGTGTTGGTGATTTATTGAGCTCAAAAACTCAAAACAGGGTGCAAAAGAAACTAAACATACAAGATACTCTGGGCCTCAGCCTCCCTCCAGTTACCAGCAATGTAACAAAGAAACAGAAAACAAAAATTGCCACTTTTCTTCCCACAGCCCTCATTAAATAGTTTAAGCCCCTCACATCAGGCTCTCTTATTTCTGATTTCTTCTCATTAATCAGTTTTGTCCATATATTACCTCCACAAACAATTGATGTACAAAAACAAATAATTTTTACAACTTACTTCTTTTACACAGATTCATTGACTTATTCAATTACACCAAACTGGGTTTGAACCCAGCAAAGACGCAGCCAGACTGAAGATGACAAGTCCCCGTAGCATAAACACGTACACACCCCCCCCCCCCCCCCCCCCCCCCCCACACACACACACGGCTAACCCCACTGAAATATTAAGTGTGCACCCTCAATACGCCAGCAGGTAACCAGGAACAGCTTGTGTGTTTTAAGTTCATGGAGCTACTGGTCTCAGCGCGAGTGTATTGGTCCTCACAAACACAGTATAACAGGAATGTGTGTGTGGCGCGCAAAGTTAGAGAGGTTGTTTTAAGCGACGAGGTGGATTCGTCACAGTCACAATAAACATGACATGAAATGTTCATATCCTACAATAGGGATATTCTTCTGGCAAACGGGTAGATAAATAAGGATCTCACCGAATTTGGTGGAAGCTGCATCTCGGTCGTTACATTCGCCATCTCCCCTCTAACTGTCTGCACCTGCGCTTGGGTTCAGAAGTAGGGCTGGGTATTGTTCAAAAATTTTCGGTACCGGTACCAATACCGATACCTTCACTTCGATACCGGTTCCTGAACGATACTTTTTTCGATACCAGTTTTATAATATCAATTCGAAGAAAAAGAAAATTACTCAACATAAAAAAGTACAAATCTTGAGTTTTATTTTAAGCTCTGATTTTTCCATTTACATTTTTCCTCTTACATAAAAAAAAAAAAAAATCAGTGTCTAATATTCACTGTAACATTGTGAGGACCTTTTTACTTAGCAGTTTTACTTTAGAAAAATTACCATGTCTGACAAACAAGCCCGTTGAATGGGATCCTATTGACAGCGCACCGCTGGTATGGGGGGGTCTGAGCGGCTCCGACAGAAAGAATATTGGAAGGCAGGATGAACTGACTGCACTGATTAAGTTTTCAGGTGGATTTTCCCACTTACAAACATAATAAAACTACTTTATTCCCACTGATCACAGCAAATATAGCTGCAAGGCAAATAAAGGATAGAGTAGCTCCGCCCAACGCGCATCAGAGCCACTTTTGCACCGCGCAGCCGGAGCAGCAAAGCTTCTTCAGCCGCGCGTCAGAAGCTGGTACAAGCAGCAAAAAAGGAAGCAGCAGACGTGATTTTGCTTCTCCTGCTGCGTCCAGTTTGAAATTGCAGCATTATTACATTATTACAGCATTACTCCGCTCTGGCTTTGCTCTGCCCACGGGCTGCTGAGAGGAGGATGGTCGCGCTGGTTGCGGTCCGCTCTTCTTGCAGTCAAACACCGAGCAACTTTCTGCTCTTAAATTGCTTACGTCTACTCTACACTATTAGCATCAGTCTTAATAAAGTGAAGCCGCACTTTTGACCTGGGGGGCATTTTAAAGGAGTTCCGCAACGCTCACAACCAGTTCACAACAGATACACATCAACCCTGGCTGTAGGCGGGACCACCTGTGTATTTTTCCTGGATGACGCAATCACGTTAAGTGTTACAGCCAATCACCGAAACTTGGTACCGAAAGACTAGGCATGTTTCGATACTCGGTAGAACCGAAGCATTTCGGTCGGTACCATAAAAGACCCGAAGTTCGGTACCCAGCCCTATTCAGAAGCCTGTTAAAGCGCAGTATTTTCAGCGCCCCAATACCATAAAGTTCCGAGACGCTGATTGGCCATTAAATTCACCTAGCAATAGTACATGATTGACAGATTCTCTGCAAATGTGGGTCAGTCTGATCAGCGCCCCCAGAACAGAGACGGTAGGAGTCTGTCTGTGGAAATCCACAAATTAATGACAGTAGATAGGGAAATGTAGTTTATATAATTTGTTAAAACTGACATTTATGAGTTAATTTCTAAAAATATATTTTACGTTTCTCTCTTCTTATCAGGGAGGGCGGTGCCCCAGCGCCCCCTATGGGCCGGCCGCCACTGTTCCCTATATAATTTATAAGGGACCTCTTACTGTGAAGTGCTATCACAAACCCTCCAAAACTGTCACTTTGAATGGGCCTCATGGAACAGTTTACTTGTATTAGATGGAAGAGCACTTCAGTAGTTGATTTTTTTTCTTATTTTTTTACTAGTTCCCTGAAACAAGGTGTATGCTTAAAATACATTTTCACTGCACTCACAACATCCCAAGTCACAGTATTTTGTGGGTTTTTAACCTCACTAACAATTTATCCAAAACACTTGTATTAAAACAAGACAGACAGTGGGATTATTCACAGCGTTTAGTAAAAAATTTAGTGGATTTGTGGTAGCCGCGGCTAGGGTGTGTATAACTGGAAGCTCTGGTTAAAGAGAAACACAGGTTAGTGACCACGACAATCGTACGGAGGATGATTATTCATGTGTGGCACCAACCTGGTTTAACTGTTAAGTCCATTGTCAGGGAACGAGGCAGAATCAAGCCGGTAAGCTGCCAACGAGATGCGGCGGGCGCCGCCCAGAGTGTCCCAGATGCTGTAGGAGTCCAAGCCAGGTCAGGGAAACCGATCAGAACAGGACGACTCAGAAGTCCGTGAGTTTGAAGCCCGGTCAGAGATTCTGATCAGGAAAGGAAAAGGCTGGTTTAGGGTCCTAGGACTCCACAGACAGTTCAGGCAGAAAGTTCAGATTGGAACAGGTCCGCTCAGGGGATAAGAGGCAGATCAGGATGAGAAAATTAGAACCATTTAAGAACTCTAAAAATCCTCTTTCCATTGGCCTCTGAGAACAACATAATCTTGCCCTGATAGCTGGATGCTAGTACATTAAATATAGCAGAAGCAGGTGGATCAGATGAGCGGTAATGAGCAACCAGGCAGAGTTAGACAGGTGAAGGGAATGAATCAGTAATAGTGAGTTAGTTTCAGATACTGTTTTCTCTCAGAAAATGTAATACTCTGTGGTGAATGTTATTTAAGAGTGCTGCTGTTTGCTTCCAGTCTGAGGCTGAAAAATTGTTCTGTATTGTTTCTGCCAGATTCCCCGTAGGTAGTAATAAAACATTTCTGTGAATTTAGGCTGTGCTGGTAGGAAATGAATGTGAAAGTACGCAGCAAATACTTTCTATCATATCACATTGGCATCAAAGGTCACTCGAAACCACCGCTGACTAACTTTGTCAAATGAATCTATCAAAGAGGCATCCTTCTGAGGCAATTGGCCCTCTCAGCTGTCAGCTTAACACTGGATTGGACGTTGATAAGGTGTACTGTTCTGCGACGCACCATTTCAACTTTGTCCCCTCAGACAGACTCCAAAAGTTCTACTACACACTCAAGCGTATTGATCTGATTGTCTGTTGCATTTTCTCTCCTGTCGGAGAGTTTCATTGAAATTTCATCAGCTGCTCTCTTCTCTGGATAATGACACTGACACCAGACATGGTAAGATCACTGCTTTTCTTATTCAAGAGGAATGTTTGATAAAAGAGAAGCTTAGTTAAACCCTGGTCTGACAGTTTATATTTAATCAAACAAGTGAAGAGTCCCTCAAATAAGAGAGGGGCTAATTAGAAAAAAGATTTGCCTTTGTTAAAGAGAATCAAAAGGCTAAAAAAAAGCATCTAATTATCTTTAGGAAAAGGAGAATTCCCTTTAAATAATTCACTTCTGGTTACAGGAGTGCAAAGGAATGCACAACTTCAACCTGCTCACCAGCATAGAGGAATCAACTGGCTACTATCCATGGACACCTAATGAAGTATGTTCCTTGATCATTCACCACAATTTGCTCCAAACATAACAGCACTTGGGAAAAATATTTGAAACCTCATATTCATTTAATGCCATGATAAAAATTGATACTTTAACTGTGAAGTCCACTGTGAGCACAGGCCATGTCTGACTGCAGAATATTACTGCATCACATCTCGTCTTTTTACTGGTATGCTACCTGCCTTATAATCATATAGGTGAAATCCACCGATCGCGGCCGTGGATTTCATTTTTATTTAAGGCAATAAAGGGTTTATTTTATTCTTAAACACACAATATATATATATATGCTATCGGATTTGAAGTTAAAAATAAAAATCCACTCCAAAACACTGTACAAAGGGGCTCAATTAGAAATGTTGCTCCCTGGTAAGATTTGGATGTAGTGTTGCACCGATACCAATACCAGTATCGGACGGGGCCCCGATACTGCCCTAAAATGGTGGTATCGGTATCGGCGAGTACCAACAAATAGGGCACCGATACCATTTTGAGAGCCATAAGTTAATTCAGCTATTGTCACCCACTCCTGGTAGGCAATAAAACGTTCTACTGGATTCACTTTGTATTAGATTTTTTCCTGCTTCACCAAGGTAGGCAGCAGCTTGACAAGCCATGATGGCAATTATTTGACATTATTATGGTATCGGTATCGGCCGATACTGCACAGCCAGGTATCGGGTATAGGTTTCGGGGCCAAAAAATGGCATCGGCGCAACACTATTTGGATGACTTCAATATAATTTTCAATTCAGTATATTTATAAAGCGCCAATTTACAGACAATTCAACCAGATCATACAGTCAAACTAGTTCAAAGTTTTCTATCTAAATTGCATCGACTCATTGATTCCAAGGCAATCCCTCAGACCAATCATGCCTGTAGCGACAGTGGAGAGGAAAAACTCTTTTAACAGGAAGAAACCTCCAGATTTTAGAATCTACAGAATTTTTGTAACCATCACAAAGTTTCTAAGTGCATTTTAAAAAACTGGTTTGATCCTTGTCATAACCTCAAATTTTAAGCGTAGTCCTGATTTTTCCATCCAACAGGCTAAATGGGGATTTAAGCTGATTTATTCCTTAAGTTATTTTAAATTAGTGCTCTCTTGTCCCTGTTTGAGCAATCTGAATGGCTGCAAAACTGCCCAACAGATGCCTAACAATGCCTAATATGTAGCTGAATGTTCTTAGGACCAAAAGACTCACATTTATCCTTCTAAGCACAGGAAGTTTGAATAGATTAATCTTTGTCCCCTCTGACCAGATGCCTTTTCATCAGACAATATTTGACAAAGTCAGAGTCAGGTAGGTTTGAGTCTTGGTGGTCTTTTGAAACATCGTAGCCAACTTTGGGTCACATAGTTGAGCTTCGAAATAGTTGGGCAATAAAACAGAACACGGATCCCAAGCACAGGAGAAATCCTTTTGGCATAGATGAAGTGTGCTTACATTAAATATCTCTGATGCTTTCCTCAGAGTCCTGACTTCAACCCTTTCAGATTTGAAGGGATTATTTGCAAACCCGTCGTTTGCAGAAAACCAATGAACTTCAATTAGTGTTTTTAAACTAAAACAAACAAACAAAAAAATTTGGTTTGTTGATAAAACATTTCAAAAAAGTTAGAAAAGGTTAAAAAAAAACAACTGGACTTTGTTTCCCAAGTTTGAAGATGTTTCGCTTCCCTGCCAGGAAGATTTTTCAATTCAAAATGTCTTGATTAGTGTTGAGTTCTAAGCTTTATAGAGTAGCCCAAACAAAGCCTTGTTATGGCTTAGAAAACATGCAAATTGGACCGAAAGAACAGGTACACCTCTTTGTAATGGGGAGTCGTTGAGGTTGACTATGACCTGGATGACTGAGAATCTTCACCAGCATATTGATAAAACATTGTGTTTTTTTACTAGCTAAAAATAGTAAAACAAATATCATACAGAATATGAGGTCCAGAAATGTTCATACCCCTGTCAGGTAGATTTGGAGGTGGATTTATTATAGGCAATAGGAAAATCTCCCCAAAATAAAAGCCAATTCAGAAGTTTTGAAGAAAAAAACAAATTCTTATTGCTGTGTTATTTTAAAGGCAAGCTGAACAATATTTAATTTAGTTCAATTAGCATATATGCTTGTAATGGATGCATTAAAGCATCTGAGTAGCAGTGAAGGTTTCCTTCGCTGATGTGCACTTATCCTCTTTCTTCTCCTCAGTCTCCAAGCCCTCCGGGCAGTGGTGCTGATGACTTCCTAGACACTCTTCTGCATGACTCCTCGGTGCCAGCCTCCCCCCTGTGGTCTCCATGCACCACAGACAATGGTGTTAACGAGGACCCCCTGGTAGAACTTACGGAAAGCCCCCATCCAATCTCCTGCACACTGTTCCCTACCCTTGACACACAGGTTTTTCCTCAGCCCACCAACCTGGAGAATCCACCTGCTGCAAAAGAGAAGGTGCCTGATTTGTCAATGGATTTCGGTAAGGCTAAAAAGCTTAATCTAATCTCAAATTAATAGTTCTGATCAAAAGTAAATACGTAGGTCGGTATCTTATATAGAACAAAGCCTGATCTTCTGCCCTACTACATTGTGTTCCCAGCATCCTGCACATTCTATCATTCACTTCTTCTCTGACAGTGTTGCAGCTCACTGAGGTTTGCAGGACATCATTAATTCGCAGCTCTCTCCCGCTCCAACACAGCATTTCAATCACACTGGCATTTAGACCTCCTTCATTCTTTTTATTTTCAGTCAGTCATCTGTAGATTTGCTGCTGTGCATAATTGTATAAATATTTGACAGTTATGCATTGGGGTTTACATAATTATCCTTTGGTCTGCCCCGGTTTGGGTAAAACTTCAGCTGTCAGACAAATGGCCTCCCTTTAAACTTCAGAAAGTCAGGGTATGCAAAGAAATCTACGGTTGACTCACGGACTGCAAAGTAACTATCTGGCCTGTCAGTATGCCGTGCATCGGGTCATATGGTGGTGTAGGTGTTATGGCAAAACAGTTACTTTACAAAACAGTTACAAAGGACATTTTTCCAGAAGAGAGAAGATTATTTTCCCTGATGAATCCTTTTACGTCTTTTTACAACTGATCTTCCACTATCATCTGCATTAAAACTGTTGCATTTTAATATTTACCCTTCTTCATGAAATATGACTGCATGAATCACTGGCTGAAGATGGACTAATCACTGCATTCAATTAGTAGCAGCACCTGGCTTCTTACTCTCTGTCTGCCTGTTAATAAAGAGAGATTATTTTCTGAATTAGCAATATACTGGAAAAGATTGTGAAAGCATTAGAACTCTTGTGTTGCTGCAGGGAAAATGCTTTTTAAACAGACATCACTTTTATTTATACAAGTGGTCTTATTCAGATTCTGTTGAAGAAAGACCTGTTTTGATAAAAACCAAATTAAAAACACAACAATAAAACAATGCAAAGTAAAAGGTTTGACTCAATTTAGATAAGCTAATAAAATTAACTAAGACAAGTTCCTTGCTTTTCATGATTTTTGTCTGAAGAGGAGGCCTGATATTGTTTCTTGTGAAGCCCTGGGGTTGACAGTTAGCTCTATATAAACTCTGCCACAGGACAGTGCATTTGGTAGTCTTTGTAGACCTCTCTTCAAATGGAAGAGTTCAAGGATCATGGTTTGGTGTTTATGAATGATTGTAGGATGGAAGAGAAGGAGGTTAGTTGAATCAGGGCTGATGAGGGTGTTGCTCCAGTGTTTCAAAACCAAGAAGGGAAGTTCAACATTTTACCAGTCTTTGTTCCAGCCCCCTCGCCATGAGAAGTGGATCATAAATCAAAAGGAACAGAACTTGTTCAAGAACAAGAACTTTTGTCAAGCCTTAGAGTCGGTGTGAGAAACTCTGTTAACGGGAGAGCCTTTGAGAGGAGCAACATCTCCTCTATGGAAGGAATAAAGTATCTAATCAGGAAGCCACTATTGCACCTACTAATGGAGGTTTATTTTAGGAATATTCCACTGTGAGGAGATCCAAAGACAATCTCTGAACATATCTAAAGGGACTAGGTCTATCTCCTTATGTCTGGAAATCCTAAAACTATCTAGAGTTGCTGGGGAATGTGATGACTGGATTTCCCCCCCTGACCATCCTCCTCACCCACAGCCCAAAGTCAGATAAGCAGGGTGGGTGGGCATTTCATTTATCTGGTAAAGGTACTTATTTAAATGCTTTCAGAAATTTTTATTGCAGATAAAAGAAAAAGATGTTTTTGTAGGTTAAGATTAGAGGAGATGAAGAACAAGAAACATAAGTATGAATGCTGATATTAACTTATAGATAAAGTGTTTATTCAAAGCATGGTTTTATCTTATCCAATCTTGTTCTCTCTCTATTTGCTTGTGCTCGGATCCAAACTTAAAAAGCATGGGATTTTTTATTATTGCTATCGAGATGACAGTCAAATTTATGTCCCATCTTAAAAAGAAAGATGCCCACTCACCGCCTTAATCAAATGTCTTGATGATATATAGGCCTGGATATCTCTGAACTTTTAAAATTTTTAATGAAAGAGAGACTTGAAGTGATGGTTCTTGGTGACACCACTGGCATAGATCTGGGCTCTTTGGCCCAACAAACCAGTCATCACTAACCTGGGGGTAAATGTGGATGCTGATATGAAGCTTGATAGCCAGATCAGGACGGTTGTCAAATCAATTTGGGCACCTGGCCAAAATAAAGTCAGTTCTTTCAAGGTAACATTTATTACCACTCTGCTGGATTATTGCACTGCCCTTTATGTGGGGGTTAATGCCTCCTCCATTGAATCATCTCTAGATTGTTCAAAATGCTGCAGTATTAGTACATCTCCCCAATTTTAGCCTCACTCCACTGGCTGCCCATACACTTTAGAATTCATTTAAAACTGCTTTTATTTGCTAAATAACATCAAGCCAATGCTTGAATGGGCTTGAGAAAGCAGGTTTCCTTATAGACCTACTTGCTCTCTCAGTTCAGCTGGTCAGCTGCTCCTCAGAGACCCTAAAACTAAGCGGAAGTTCAGAGGGGACCTCAAATTTTTTGTTGTTTTTTCTAAGATAGCTTACTTTTAAAACCTAAATTGATCATTTCTAAATTTAAATCTAACTGTTCTGTTGCATCCTTACAGATGAGCTTTAAAACTGGAGGATCAACCTTTGTTAAATATTGTTTTACAGTTTTATAGGATATTCAAATGGCAAATATGTCATACCATAACTGAAAAAAAAACAAAAATTAAATAGTATAATAATCAAAATTTTCTGTCAAAGCTGAAAACATTGCATTATCAGCGGGAGTAAAACCCTGGGAACAAATTGGAGCCTTGACACTGATGAAGATAATTTATCAACCCTGCTGTCTGAGTTTCTGCCCCTGATGTGTGAGAACAGCTTCTTTTGAACTGTGACAAATTCAAACTGTGACAAACCATGTTAACTCAGTGTCTTATCTATCTGATACCTTCGTCTTCCTCAGCTCATCAGCTCTTTTTATGTCTCATCTGCCTGTGGCGCTCCTTATCTCCCCTGCCATACTCTTTCTCTCCCCTGCTTTTAGTCCGGCACGTGAAAACGATGCGACCAAAATATAATTACATCTCAGTGTCTGATTTGAAAATTAGAAGCTGTATTTCTATGGCTTTATCAGGTCATTTAATTTGTTTGGAGAAATATCTTCAAACTGGCCTCGTAGATATAACCGCCTCAGCTTCATGACCTGATTCAGTTGCTGCTGTAGCAACGAGAAAGATCTCATCCTCCACATCCTCCTTGTTCACATTTTCGAAAGCATGACTTTTTTTCCTTTTCTTTGGAGGAAAAGCTTTTACACGGTCTGAAAATCACTTGACCAGCTAACAGCAACTGCAGGCTTTTTTTTTTTGCTTTCTCTTGACATTCTTACCCTTTAAATTTGCTCAAGCCAGACAGCGTGAAGCAGATGTGGTATCTTATTAATGCATAGAGCAACAAAATAAATAAAAAAGGTCTGACTGTTCTCTATATGTATGTAAACAGATCTATATTTTCCCAATTTTTCTTCTCCTCTTGACAGCACTGTATGGTTTTCCTGTATAGCTTAAAAGTTAGTCTTAGCTGTTTGTTGTTTTGTTCCTTTCCTTCAACTAAAGCCAATTTTGTGAGTTGCATTCACCTGTTTTTTATTTGGTGCAGGTTGGGAGTCGGAGGGCAGTCATGAAGAGTTTGGTATTACATACTACCTTTCCGACAGCCAAGCCCCACTGCTGCAATCAACCTGCACGCTCACAGTAAAAGACCTGCTTTTATCCAACCTGGGACAGAACGTAAGAAGACTTAAGCATCTATTAGATACACTTGTATTTGTTAAAGAGCTTACACTGCAAAACTAATTCAATCTCAATACGTCTTTTTGATTTAAATAAGTGCATTTTTTTAAATAAAGGAGGTAAGTGAGACATTTTACCAATGAAAAAAAGACAATTTACATTTAAGATAAGAAAAAAAAAATGCATTGTCTTATTGTGCATTATTATCTAATTGTCTAATAAAAATGCTCCATTGGCAAATCATCCCATTTACCAGTTCAAATTAAGGCAAAATATACTTCTTTTAAGACATTTTTTAGTTATTTCTCCATTATTTTTGCAGTGCATTGTCTTATTTCAATTGCATACTACAATATGATCCTATTTTAAGAGTAAAAATACTCACTCCATTGACAAATCATCTTATTTACCTACTCATATTAAGGCTAGATACACTTAATATAAGAAATTTGTACTTATTTCTAGATCGTTTTTGCAGTGTATATCAGTATTTTTGTAACTGTTTTTACTAAGCTGTGTTTGACTTTATGAAAGGTATGTTTATTTTCATGTTAGAAATCAAGAATATTTTTTCATTTTCATCATTTCTAAGTGTATATTAGGTGTGACTGTAACTTGGTGCTGTTTTGATTTGCAGTCAATTTAGCCAGAACACTTTTAGAAATTAGACTGTGGAACTCACCCAATGTGAATTTGCAAGGCACAGATATGTGTGAGAATTTGTCCGGTGTGGAGGAACTCAGTAGAAATATTGTTTGAAAGCAGTGGACTGTAGACCTAATGAACTGGAGCCCTACCAAGAATTTTGTGATGAGTTCAGTGTTGTGTCTTTTAATGTGCTTCTTTTAAAATGTTATAATTTTCTAATGTTTATATCCGACCATCAAAACTCAATAAGTATATAGTTAGTTTTCTCACATCCTGTCTGTTTGCTCTCTTTATTATTTTAAAGGGGTCATAGAATGATTCTATCGGGTATATAGTGCTTGCTGGTCCTTAAGGTCTCTGTATAGGGTGTGTAACATTGGTTGGGCTGAAAATCGCATATTTGCTGTTCTATGAGCCCTAATGCAAGCCTAGTTATAAGCCCTGGAATTAAACAACAGGTTTTCTTCCTTTTATGGTATGCTCATGAATATTTAGATGAGCTGTGCGCTGATTGGTTGGTTTACAACGAGCGAAGCTGCTGAGCAAAGACGCATCATCGCAACAAGCACTCACTGACTGAAACATCAAATTGTTGATATGGTAGTTTGACCAGATGTCCTCTTTTTCCCGGACATGTCCTACTTTTCATACCTAAAAAAATGTCTGGGGGGAATTTCAAAATCGTCTGGGATTTTGGTCGACTACAGCCCAGCACAGACTGGACAGGACGGGCATTTGAAACGTGCCATGAGCTCCGGGGCTGGCTTGAGCAACAAACATAATGCTGACACAAACAATACCTGTAATCATCTCCTTAGTTCTAGCTGCATCATAAACTATGCTGTGTGTCGACTCATTTTGCTGTGGCTTTAGGGTGTTCCTTTCTTAAAAAACAATATTCCAATTATTTCTACAATCTTAAGGATAATTTTTGTTCAGTAAGAAGAAATATGTCCATATTACCAACATTTTGACTGAGTGGTTTCTCCATCATTTTCTATACCAGTATTCCAGCATATTCTTATTGAGATTTGGAGGGGTTCCTGTTTAAAAAACATTTTGTTTCCCTTGAACAACATGCAGTGTGTTGACTCTGTTAGTGGTGTCTCTTCCTTGTGTAGATGGATAGCATCAAAGTTGTTTTTTGTTTTAAACTGCTCAAGATAAAGATGGATTATGACATATTTATTAAAATTTTCAAGATTTCGTAAACAAATACAGTCAAAACTTTTTGCTTTATTTATAACCACAGACCTCTTGGTCAAATCCGGCTCTCAAACAAGTAGCACACCCTTAAATGAGAATAATTTTATCAACTCGTATTCACCTTTCATTTCTTCCTCTACCTGGAACTGTTTCTGACAGGCGCAGCGAATCGCTCAGCATTCCTTGCAGGAGCTTGTGCTTAATGAGGATGAGAAGAAGCTTCTAGTTAAAGAGGGCATAAATTTGCCCTGCAAACTACCCCTATCCAAGGTAAATGAGCTGGTAACAGATGTTAGCAGTTCCTATGTAGACAAACACAACCCTTACCAATTTAATTAACTTATTTAGAAATATAAATACGAAGGTTCGGTTAAAAAAACAAACATTTTTCCACCTTCCTAACCTATATTTCTCTAACCTTTCTCTTCTTCATGTCTTTTTCTCCACTTGTCCTTGTTCTAACATCCGTTGTTTCATCTTCATGACAAGTTTGAGGAGAGGATTTTGAAGAAGATCCAGCGGAAAATCCGCAACAAACGTTCGGCTCAAGAAAGCAGAAAAAAGAAGAGAGAATATGTTGACAGTCTGGAAGGGAGGTAAGAAATCAAATGTGCTCAGCATCATAGCCCAATGAGACGGTGTTTCTCATTAGTTTGACCTAGAAAGCGACAATTTTCATTTGTAGTCATTTGTAGCACATCCTGAAACACGCTGTATCGTCATCTTTGATGTATTTCTAAAATCTCAGCAAAGCTTTAGAGAAATATTAACTCAGTTAATATTAATAAACATTAGATTTTTGTTGTTTTTTTAGGATAAGAATCAACAAAGAAAATAAAAAAAACAATAACACCTACACTAATGCTGTCACAGAGGACAGAACCCTTCCTATAATATACAAATATAAATTCATTCAGAGGTGATGTATAAGGTGAAAATTTGTAACACTAAAAAACAGAATTAATTTAACTTTTTTTTTTTACTTTATAAGCATAAACCACCATGTGTATCAATAAAAATCTGAAAAAGTATTGCATGCATTTGTATTCAGCCTTCCTAGGCACTACATTATTAAACAACCTTTGATGCAAACTGCAAGTCTAAAAGGTACAAATGTTTTTGTAAAACATGGCAATCTAACCTGTAAGACTGTTTTCTTATCTATTTCTAAGGACTGAAAAAACATACAAGTACAAACCTCCTTTTCCTCAATAAGGTCCAATTTTCACGATTCAATAGTAAGAAAGAAACTGAGGGCGAAACCACTATGGACATAAAGGATGGTCTCATGTTCGCTCAAAACGATCTTAATGATCTTTAAGAGTTTTTGGAGAACATTATATGGGCTAACCTGAACGAAAAAAAAGGATGGAGGTGATGTGATGGTCCGGGGCTGCATTGTTGTCTTTGTGTGACGTGTAATGGATGGAACCATAGATTCTGCTCCCTATCAGGAGAACAAAAGTCCAGTCAATCACACATGTGTTATGGAAGTAGGGCAATGATTTAAAGCACAGCAACAAGTTCACTTTTTGAATGGCTAAAGAAAAATGGAGGTTTTGAAGTAGCCCAGTCAGGTTTTAATCGCTTTGTGCTTTGTGATATTAAATCCTCCAACGTGACTGAAATAAAACACGTCTGTAAAAAAGAACTGGGTCAGTGTTCTTCCACAGTGATGGAAAATATTTATAATGATTGTTGTCGCTAACAAGGGCAGCTCAAGCTGGTAGGTTTAGCAGATTTACTTTTCCCGCTCAGCGATTGGTGTAACGTGGAAGTTATAATTCTTATGTTTTAGTTGCTGTTTGCGAATATTTTTCAAGATCTGCAGTTGATTTGCCTTAAGATTACAATCAGTACCTTGTTTATTATAAAGAGTTCATCAACTCTGAATAACTCTGGTATAATAAGGCTTATGGATGTCATTCTTGCGCCGTTTAATTCAGAGCGGATACGGGGTTGATGTGTTAGAGCTGTTTTTGTGGAAAATGTATTTAAAAAGACAAATCATTCTGTTAAAAAAAAGCAAAATTGGCAAAATGGGTAACAGTTTGTGTTGAACCATGGTTAATAAATCAAAAAGTATAGCAGATACTGATATGAATGTTTAACTGCGAGAATCAGGAGGATTTGGGGAAATATTATCCCAACTATCATGTCTCTACAAACGGCTGTGCTAACGATGTCATTTTCTATAAATAAATCAAATGAGGATTTTGTAATTTGAGGCAAAGTTTTTGTATTAGAGAGAAAATTCACAAAACTCCACAATAATATGAACAATTTCCACTAGCACAAGATATGCCAAAATGGAGATGAATATGGAAGAAATGTGCCAGTGATCAGGAACAAATTTATAGTTTTTTTAATCATTTGTGACACCACTGTTATGACTCCTAGGAGCATCTGTAACTCTATTATCCCAAAGACATATTCTCGCTATGATCCATGACAGTGATATAGATCCTGCAGAATAGATACGTGCTAGGCCTTATCCTGAACTGTCATGTCACTGAGTGATAAGAACTGTGGGACATTTTGATATCCGGTACCTCATTCATTTTAGGCTGTAATCTCAGGCAGCATTTAATGTAGCAGAAGGCCAACACTGATCAGCTGAACACAGAGAATATGTGAGAAGAAAAAAACTATTGATGTAGCAGAAACATCACAAAGATGCACATCATGTGGTTTGACTGCTTCAAAGAAGCACACGGGTCTAAGGTGGATCGGAAATCAAAATAAAAAAAAAGGGGCATGGAGTTCAATTACAAGCAATATTTCAATCTTTGGACATCTCCAACCACGGCTTAATCCATCCTCCAAAATAAATGGAATGACAAGCCAGGTAAGGAGATTATTAATCAGAGCAGAAGCCAAGACACCCTGTGGTATAGCTTTGAAAGACCTGCATAGATCATCACAGCTCAGGTGAGAGAATTTGTCAACAGAAACTATTGTTATGACTCAGGAAGAAATTAATAACAAGTCCTGTTTGCAGTTTGCTACTAATCATGAAGGGGACAAAGCACAGGTATAAAAAAGGCACTCAGATCAAATGAAATGAAGAAAAGTAATGCATTTCAGCCTAGAGGCAAATTGCTTTGTGCAAATTGAGATCAATGCCACACATATGTAACCAAACTGTCTTTATAGTTAAACGTAGTGGCTGCAGCATCCGAGGATAATTTTTTCTTTAGCATCAAGAAGCTGGTTAGAGTTCATTGGAAGATTCATAAAGCTAAATACAGGGCAATCCTGAGAGAGAAGCTGTTAGAGGCTGAAAAGACCTGCCACCTTATAGCAAATCAGCCCGCCAAGAAACAGTTTTGGCTTGTAGCCTGAAAAAAGAAATGTAGAAATACATGCCTACTTTTGCAAGGCAATACATGATTGAGTTTGTTTGGGGTGAATATTCAGCCCAGTGTTGATGATGTTGGTTTATGTGGTCGGTAACCCTGCAGTGTCTTCCTACACCTCTTAGAGTGAGATGTTCAACAATGAAATATAAAAAAAATCATCAACGCAAATCTGTATTGCAGCTGCAGCAATGCTTGAGCAAAACCTGACAAGATGCGCTATGACTCATCAGACGGGTAGAAGCTTTGCTGAGATTAAGCTGAATTCGGGCATTCTCCTCCCTCTCTGTCTCCAGGCTGCAGAGAGCCTTACCTTACAAGCTGCCAGCCTGAAAATTTCTCAGTAAAGATGGAAAGCGTGCCTGCTTCCCACGTGTTGGCACTTTCCCCTTACTTGCTGATCACTGGCACTATCATGGGAGAGGATTATTAAGGCAAGTGCAGCAATCTCTCCAGTTTACCAATTGACATAAGGTTGAGGTTAACTTGGCTGCTGTTTCCAAATCTGCAAACTGATTAATCCCCGAAAAACGTTATCTGATAAGATATATAAGAGAGTTGTTTAAACACAAATAATAATGCACATTATTTCCTATTATGAGTCAGTTGACCGTTTGAACAGTTCTGTTTTCTTCAATGTTTGATGTCATAAGCAATCTGACTCACAGCGAGGCCTCAATCACATTGTTAGAAGCTTTATTTGTGTTGCTCCTGCCTTTTGAAATTCTGTGCAGCAGCTTAAATGGGATGCTATTAACATCTCATTCAGGCCAGCTCTGTTGGATCTTATTAACAAAAGTTTCATGATGGGCTCAGATTGTCAGTGCTATTGAGTGGAGTCAGCGTCTGCTCGTAATTAAACCAGCTTCATGCAGAGCATAACAACAGGCTGTCATTATCAGCTGAGGGTCATAATGGATGGGTTATTCAGAAAACAAATGAGAAAGGAAAAAAACGTGGAGAGAGCAGGGATTTGATTTGATGGACTTGAGGATGAATTGTATGATAACAGTCACCAGGAGGATATTTGCAGAAGAGAACACTGTTTTTTGATATATTTTTTGTTTTTCATCTATTGTAAATTTGCAATATCAATATTATATTGAATGCATTGTATTGTATATTAAATGTGTGACGTGTTTCTTTAGGATGGCTGCGTGTAGTTCCCAAAACATCGAACTTCAGAGAAAAATCCAGAAGTTGGAAGAGACAAATAAGTGAGTTCTTACATTATTGTGTAAATGCTCCAACTGATTCTTGGATCATTTTTTGTGAACATCAACTCCGGATTAGTGATCCACATTTCAGCAGCACTTTTAATCTGCTGTAGATAAGTTGGTAAAGTACAAACCCAGTATAGAAAAGTGGAAGCGGATTTAAGGTACTTTGAACTTCTTGGTCCCAGATGGGCTGGCGAGTGAATTTCAGAAGCTGTTGATTTCCTGCGATGTTCAGGGACAACCAGCTCTCTGGTTAAAAGGGAATCATCTGTAACAGATAAAATATCCGGGGAGCAGCAGTTGCTTGTGGGGAAAATGTTAGTTTTAATGTGCTGGATCAAATGAGACTGAAAAGATTGGATAAAGATGATAAAAAGATAAGAGTAGCTGAAATAACAGTCATTGCAACTTAGATGTAAGAAGTATTATCTCTGTTTGCACAATAATCTCAGCCTTGAAGACAGCTACTGTAAAGCAGCAGAAGACCACATTGGGTGTTACAACAAGAAACTGAGGCTTCAGTATACTAAGGCTCAGTACAAAATGGACACGACACATTAGAAAAATGTTACCTGGTCCAATTTAATGTAAATAATGTGGAAACATGGAGCCGTTCCTGTCTTATATTGATATGGTGAAGGGGATATTTTCCTGTCACACTTTCACCTCTTATTAGAAATGAGCATCTCTTAAACACAAAAGCTAAGCCAAGCATTGCTGCTGACCATATGCAGTGCTCTCTTACTACATACATTCTGACAGTTTCTTCCAGCAACATAAAGCACAGTGTAACAAGGCCTGACCAGTTTAAAACTGCTTCCTTCAATATAACAATAGTTTACTGTTAATTACTCCAGTGAGCTCCACACTCATCATAAATCCGGTACAGCTCCTTTGGGAGGTGTTTGACACCTTATTGAAGGCTATAAGGAATTAAGACACGTTCAAAGGCCAGCAGAAATCCAATTTGCTACTAGCAGAGTGTACTTAATGAAGTGGTGAGTTAGTGAGTCTATGCTTTATATTCTACAATCTGGACACAGTTGTTTTGTTTGAGATCGATTGATATGCAAAAATACAGAGGGTAAATATAGTATAAAGCAGGCCTATCTGGTTTGTTTGAAATTGATTTTTCCGCTAAATAAAGACAAAAATATCGCCCAGGAATGTGTGTTTGTTTATTTCCAGTTTGTTTACTTATTAATGTCAGTCTGAATCTACTTTTTATGACTAAACTGGTCGTTTTTCTTGGTGCTTATGCAGCCCTGTTGTGGAACATGTTAGCCAGTGTTTTTGGTTGATCTATATTCATACAGCCTCAGGCTCTCCCTCTGGGGGTGCTGACAGTCTGGATAAGAATGTTTTCCATGTGTTGTGCCTCTCAGCATATAAAATCTTTTGGATGCATTTATATAATTTAACAGAACTTTATTAGTTTCAGTTGTGCTACCATCCACAATCTAGTGGTGTTGATTCCCTCCTTACTTTGGTGCATCTCTGCCATGAATTGAACAGAAGATGCCAAACACAGACACACACACTCCCCTCCTCCCTCCCCAAAGTGTGCAGTGCTACTTCTTTTTGCTTCAGTTGCCAAAGATCACAGATGCTGAGAAAGTGATGCCCATATTTCATCTGTGGGCCCTTATGTGAAATTTTCACACAGTCTCTTTCATCTCTCCGCCTCTCTTTGTGTTCGCAGTGCACTGCTGGAGCAGCTAAGCCAGCTACAGGCTCTCTTGCCTAATAGCTCCTGCAAAACAACAAATAGAGGAACCTGCATCCTGGTGAGACGTAACCCTAAAATACCTCAGTTTGCACCGTAGAGAAGATCGTTCAGATGCACTACACCTTTGCAACAACTTAGAACAGATGTAGGCATACTGGGAACATGCTGGATTGATCGAAAAAGGTGTTATGGAAAGTTTTTAGATATTTTCCATCTATGTTTCCCTAGAATATCTAAATTAGTCTGTTTTATTGATTGATTGACACTGATGATCATCTCTTTGTCTTTTTTATATTTGATCTGATGAGTCTATTTTTATTGTGGTTTTTTTGGTGTATTTGCTGATAGATTTTTTTTTTTCTGTCTGTGTGTATCTGAAGGTTTTGCTCCTCTCCTTCTCTCTGCTCCTTTCCCCAAACATTCTGCCAGACCCTTACAGCCAATGCAGCCATGCAGAACATACAGAAAACACAGGTCTGTTGACACAAACCCTCTTTTTTTTTTGTCCAACAAGCACACTTTTGCAAAAAAGCACACATGCACTCATCTCCACTATGTCTCTACCTATCAGTGTCGTCGCCCTCCCTGCAGTCGAGGGATGTGGGAGATGTCCATTCTCAACCTCTTCCACTTCCCTCCGTCTCCTGGGGCTTAGAGGACCTGCGAAGCCTGAAGATGAAGCTTTGGTCCTGGATGGACCTCCCACCCGTACACCTCCAGTCTCCTCATCAACAGGGACACAAGACCGGAGATGATTACGGCTCTCGGCGGAGCAGAAACATGTAGCAACAGGAGTGCTGACTTGCTTGCAAGTGCAGCAGAGTGTTCCTTTAGTTGCTTTTTTTCAGCATCTGTATCTGTCTGTAAGGTGGTGCTGCTTCAGTGCACAAACAAATGCTTCTAACCGGGATTTTTTTCATTAAATTATAGTGAGTGAAAAGCTCATCCACAGTGGTGTAAAAAAAGAAAATATCTTCAAGGTCCCTGTTTATGTAAACAAGTATTAACCGAGGATGATCAGTAGCTGTTTCACTCCTTTATTTTATTATGCACTTTAAATACATTTTGTAAAATAAGTTGGGAATAACTTTAACGTGGTCTGTAACATTTCAGTGAAATGATAATAAATGCAGAGAAGATAAATCGGTTTTTTTTTTTTTTTGTTAATGTGTATATTTTTGTCTAAAATAATTCATGTTCAGTAAAAAGTAAAATGTATTAAATAAGACAAACAGCATTGGAATAAAGTGAAAAGGATCTAAGAAAATAGGAACCCTATAATGATGGTGATGATATTTTCCCAGGTGCCGGTAGGACAACTGGAAAAAAATGGGATGAGTGTCAACATATTTGTGTACATGTTTGTGTGATAATCTAGGACAGAGCATTCAGGTCCTTAGCTACCGATGCAAACACCCTGGAATGCATCAAACAGAAACCATTAACTTATATGATTTTAAGCAGAATTTTAGGTGACAGACCAATATAAATGGTTCATAGCGACTGTAGTGACAATCGCATCTCTTCCACCTGTTCATATTTAGACACAAATTATTTTGTTTGTACTCTCCTCACCTGCTAGATTTAGCTCAAGATTTTTACTTGACTTTTCCAACAAACAAAAAGGTTCTAAGCTAACTTATTCCCTTATATCGATGATTTTATTTTCAAGGTTCTCCTGTAGTGTGAACCTTCTAGTTTGAACTATTTTTTGGTGCCTCTAGCAGGTTTTCTCAAACCATCACCCTGTATTTAGCTCTAGCCATCTTTTCCCGGCTGCGGATAAAGCATCCCCACAGCATGACACTATTACCACCATGTTTTACTGTAGAGATTTGGGTTCCTTAGGTTGATGTGAAGTGTTTTCTATTAAACATGGCATTTGCATATTGTCTTATCTGATGAGAGCACTTCTTCCACGTGTTTTTTATTTCCACTGCACAAGTTGTGAACTTTTTGTGTCTTTCTTTTTGCCTGTGTTTCTTGGTCTTATTTGTTCACTGATGTTCTCCAAAAATCTATAACAGCTCCAAAAATTAAATAACAGCGGGATTTGTACTGAAATTACATTATAAACAGTTGGACTCCTGATGGGAGAGCAGAAACACTAACATGTAACACCTATTCGATATTCCCTCAACTGGCTCTCCATCACAGCCAGAACGGAGCCGTTGTATCTTACCAGTGCAGCCGTGGAATGCTCTACCCTATCTAAAGCCTCAGCATGTTTCCAACCCTATCATTCTGCAGAGATCAGACTTTCGCTGGAACCATTCTTCCAGAAAACAGGATCTTAAAACATTTCTTTTAACCGAAAGTATGTATTTTGCAGCAAATGTATTTATTGTTTTATGCTACTTTTTCAATGGGTGCATTGAACTTTCAAATCTTTCATAAAAATGTCTCATACATAATAAATTAAATCAAGTATTACTGCAAAAATTCAGGCATTTTTTTGCACTAAATTTCTTTAGAATTTCTGAAGCATGACACACTTTTCTGAGCTCTATGTTGCATAAATCTTTGAAATAATTTTCCTTCCACCTTATAACCATGGACTTCCTGGGGTTGTAAGATTACATAAATCCTCCCAAGAATACACTGGATTATGTGTTTGAGGACTTTCTTTACCTTCTTTGCCAACGTTTATGCAGAGAAAGACAGCAGTTTCTTGCAGAGTCTGTATCAACAAAACATTAAAAAGAGTTTAAGGACATGCGGCATGTTCGAGCACCGAATGGCAATGGCATCAGCTGTCAGCGAAAACATCCATTCTCCCAGTTATTATCTGGAGTGGGCTCTCTGTATCCATGTGCATGCTACGCAATAGGGATCAGATTTAAGAGTTTTTGCAGCATCTGCTCCAAACTAAATAGTAAAACTTCAACTTTCCAATGTTCCCTCTTTAGTATTGTTTTGTTCTCCGGTCATTTTCGATGAGTATTGAACAACAAAATGTTGCCCTAAGTGAATTGTTTGATCAGGTTAGCTTGAGACATCTAGAGAGTGTAAAGTCACACATGTTTTGTAAACAGCTTATAATGATATCTTTTGTTAATACAATCCACAACAGCCTTGAGTGTGAAATTAATTATTGATCACATATCTCCAAATCATAAGTTTCTTTGTATAAATAGAGAGTTCATCTGTATTGGTTTAGAGCTGAGATGCTGCAACCTATTTGAAAAAAAGAAGTCACAGCTGAAGTTAGATAAATCTTGGTAATAATTTGGAAGCTTTTGACCATCTTGAGATTTTTTGAGTTTCAAATAAATTGACTCAAAAATGTCTCAAAATTCATAAAACCAACCAGGAGCAGTGTGGTTTCCATCCATGGTTTGTGCAATCAGTCCAAATGTGTTTTGTGGATCTGGAGAGGACATTCAACCTTGTCCCTCATAGTGCCCGGTGGGAGAGCTCCAGGAGTAGGTACTCGGAGGCCCTTTACTAGGGGCTATCTGGCTATCTGGTCCTGTTAACAACCTTCGTTTAAAGGATTTCAAGGTGAAGCTAGAAATCAGAGGGCTGGAGGGGTTCTGATTTAGGGACCAGTGGATTTCCTTCCCTCTTCTTGTCGATGATGTGGCCCTGCTGGTCCCTCCTGGCATTCACCTACAGCATGCACTTGGGCAGTTTGCAGCAGAATGTAGGGTGGCAGAAATGAAGATCAGCCCCTCATCTATGTTCATTAAATCTTACTCATGTCTAAAAGTGTGCAAAGCAGTAATCAAAGCAAAAGGTGGCTACTTTGAAGACCCTAGAATATAAGACATATTTTCAGTTGTTTCACACTTTTTTTAAGCATATAATTCAACATGTGTTAATTCCAAGTTTTGATGCCTTCAGTTTGAACCTCACTTTTCATAGTCATGAAAATAAAGACTGAGAAGGACCATTTCAAAAAGATAATAGTAGTGCTGTGGAAAAAAAAATAAAAATATATATATTTTTTTAAAATAAAATGTTCAAAGTTAAAGTAGAAGAATTTCAAAAGGTTATCCGTAAAATGCTTACAAAGACTTTTTTAACACAACATTCTTTGTTGAATGTTAATTTTCATATGAAATACAGTAAGAGGTAGAAAGTCCAATAGAATCATGCTTAAAATGAAACATTCAGCTTTCTCTACTTTTTTAGTGCCCACATCCTTCAGCTTCACAATAAATGATGAATTAAAAAATTTTTCTTCCATATTTGAATTTGCCATTATTATGAACTTTTGTCAGAATGTGCTCAACCAAGCAAGAAAACTGATAAATGCTAGCTGTTAGGATCTTTGCAAGACAGCCATTTATACTGTCTGATCTATACAGAGAAAAGCAGTTTAAATAACAGCCTTTTACCCTGAAAGAGCATTTGCTTTACCATGACAGAAAAGCTGTTTAAACCTTAAGCAACCGCATTCACAAACAAAATGAAATTTATCTACCGTTTTATTTTTCCTCGATCAGAGCAGAAATATAATGAGGTGAGAGAGAGGCGCTCACTTTGAGATTCCTCCCCATCTCCACTATTTAATTGCCTGTAAGACTCTGACGAAAATGAAAGTCGACACTTTTAAGCACCTTAAACAGCTTCTGCAGAATGTAAATTAACCGCTCCACAGGAAGAAAAACTGTCAGACTCCAACTGCATGTGATTGCGCTTGGTAAATATACAAAGAAAGCAAAAGACATATTTTTCCTAGAAATGTGTCCAATTACTTTAGGAGGAAAGGAACGCTTATTTAACATCAGCACAAGTTAGTTTGGAAGCCTCTGGTATTTGTGAGAGATTGGTATGATTAAACTGTTAGAAAATTATTGAACTTCAATTTGTCAATAGGTTTAAAATCTCTTATTGAAAAAAAAATAACTTGGAGGCAAATGGTAACTGGAGGAGTTGCAGAGGTCGGCAGCTGTTTTGGGAAAATTTGTTGATCAAAACAGTCCAAACCTCACTCAGATTGCACAGTTACCCCATTTGCCGCATCACCCTCAAGAGATGAACCAATCATATTTAGAGGGGGGCCAATGATTTCACTAATAATAGAATTGTGGCCACCCCAACCATTTTTTCCCTGTAATACTGATGGTGGCAGCGGTAATACTCCCAAATGGAATGTTTTAACTTATTTAACTTTTTAATTTTCTATATGTAAACAATTGCCTGACAACAAAAACACTGTGGTTAATTACGCACATAAATATAATTCAATTTCAATTCAGTTTATTTATATAGCGCCAAATTCACAACACATGTCATCTCAAGGCACTTTACAGTTCAACCAGATCATACAGTCAAATTGATACAAAGTTTTCTATCTAAGGAAAACCAGTTGATTGCATTGACTCATTGACTCAAATACAATCCCCCACACTAAGCATGCTTGTAGCGACAGTGGAGAGGAAAAACTCCCTTTTAACAGGAAGAAACCTCCAGCAGAACCAGGCTCAGTGTGAGCGGCCATCTGCTGAGGCCGACTGGGGTTCAAGGAGACAGAAGCAGAGATACAAAAAGCAGCTGTAAAAGGCGGCCCCGTCCAGGAAACACACAGCCAGGCAGACGAGCTCCAAGGCAGCTCCCATGCCAGAGGACGAAGAGAGCACATCCACTCAGTCACGGTCAGAGAAACAGGACCACACTGGAAAACAGGCCGATCTCCAACATCTATTAACAAGGGTGTTGATAGAAGCAGCACAGCTGATGTTTTTTTTCCAGGATGACGTCACAGCCAAACAGGAACAGACGAGGCAAAGCTACTCTGAGGAAAAGCAGAGAGAGCAGAAGGTTAGAGATTGAACTAACAGATTCTGCAGAATAGGAGAACAGAGAGAGAATGAAGCAGAATGATGAAATGGGGGTCCCTATGTCCTCCAAAAGTCTAAGCCTATAGCAGCATAACTATAGAGATAGCTCAGGATAACCTGAGCCACCCTAACTATAAGCTTTATCAAAAATGAAAGTTTTAAGCCTAGCCTTAAAAGTAGACAGGGTGTCTGCCTCACGGACTAAAACTGGTAGTTGGTTCCACAGGAGAGGAGCCTGATAACTAAAAGATCTGCCTCCCATTCTACTTTTAGAAATTCTAGGAACCACTAGTAAACCTGCAGATTGAGAGCGAAGTGCTCTGTTAGGAACATAAGGAACAATCAGATCTCTGATATAAGATGGAGCTTGGCCATTTAAGGCTTTATATGTGAGAAGGAGGATTTTAAATTCTATTCTTGATTTAACAGGAAGCCAATGAAGAGAAGCCAGGATAGGAGAGATATGATCTCTCTTTTTTATTTTCATTAGAACTCTGGCTGCAGCATTTTGGATCAGCTGAAGGCTTTTAACTACAGTTTGTGGACTTCCTGATAGTAAAGAATTACAATAGTCCAGCCTTGAAGTAACAAATGCATGGACTAGTTTCTCAGCACCACCCCTGGACAGGACACCTCCAATCCTTGCAATGTTCCCCAGATGAAAGAAGGAAACTCCAGAAACCTCCCCGATATGGGATTTAAATGACAGGTCCTGATCAAAAATAACACCAAGATTTTTTACTTTATTATCTGAAATCAGTTTAATCCCATCCAAATGAAGTGACTGGCTAATCAGTTTCTTTTTCAGAGACTCTGGTCCAAAGACTATAACTTCTGTTTTGTCTGCATTCAGAAGCAGAAAGTTGAGAGTCATCCAGGTTTTTATGTCTTCAAGACATGTCTGTAATCTATGTAATGGGTTAGCTTCATCTGGATTTATAGACAGATATAGCTGGGTATCATCAGCATAACAGTGGAAATTAATCCCATGCTGTCTAATAATTCTACCAATTGGGAGCATGTATAAAGTAAAGAGAATTGGTCCTAGCACTGATCCCTGTGGTACTCCACAGGTAACCTTTGAGCGTGTTGAAGATCTATCATTAACATGAACAAACTGAATTCGATCAGATAGATAAGATTTAAACCAGTCTAGTGCTGTTCCTTTAATTCCAACAAAATATTCAAGTCTTTCTAAAAGAATATTATGGTCAACTGTATCAAATGCAGCACTAAGATCCAACAGGACGAGCACAGATACAAGTCCATTATCTGAGGCCATGAGAATATCATTAGTGACTTTCACCAGAGCTGTTTCAGTGCTATGATGAGCTCTAAAGCCAGACTCTCTGTGGAAGCTCTCAATTACGCCTTGAAAACTGCAGGCGCTGAATCTCCCAGTATGCCATATATATATATATATATATATATATATGCCAAATATACTAACATTAAAGATGATAAGTAGAGAATTCATGCTCTTTTCAGAACTAGATTTTGCCTTTTATTGGGTAAAGAGAAAATTATGTCATGCAAGTTATCTAGGACTCTTCACTGAAATCAGAGATAAATAAATATTTTAATAACAAGTAATCAATTTAATATAGATATTAGAACATGTAAATATTCGTTTTATGAAGAATGATTATTAAAAAAGTAGGTAAATAATGACAATGAATAAGATGTTCACCCCAGAACTCAAAACTAAAAGAATTCTGTCCTCTACACCTTTAATTTAGGCAGCATGGAAGTTTAAATATATGCGTCTATTTGTTAGCAAAGGCTGTAGGAAAGTGTAGTTAGTTTTATTTGGAAAATATGGATGTTTTGATTGTTCATTTTCCTTTTGGAACAGATTGACCCTGAGGCTCTGGCACCATATCCGCTTTTGGCCACCCCTCAGTGTACATTGGTTATTGCCCGCCCTTATTAAAATTTTTAAGTTTGCCAGGTGTGTTAAAAAGAAATCTAACATTCCCCTTATTAATATTATTATTATTTAAACTGACATGAAGATTTTAGCCAATAGAAAGTCTTTTGCTACAGTGGATATTTGTGTAATAAAACGTGTAATTTTCCTTATATACTCAGAAAGATGCACAACTTTTGCTGTCGGGTAATATCTAACTTAGCTACAAAAAAAAGAATAGAAAAGAGACAGACAAAAAAAAGTCTAAATAAACTAAATAAACCATTTTGATCTCGAAGCTCAAATTAAATAAAAATAACGCTAAATCCTAAAAATATGAAACCGATGACACTTTTCTTCTTGATGATAATAATAGTCATCATTGATGGATGAACTGTGCGCACCCACAGTGCGCCGTCAGGCGGCGGGATGAGAGCCTTTCGAGTATAAAAGCATCCAGTCCGGTTCTGCGCTCACATTCTCAGGATGAAGATGCTGACGAACCGTAACAGAATAGATTGATATTTTTCTTTTTTAACATTTCCCCTTTATTATATTCAAAGATATACATTTTTGCTTCAAGTTTCCATTTGAATCACCGATATGTGAGAAGAGAACGCGGTGCGCACTTTGGACTTTGAGCACCAAACGCAGGAGGAGGAAGATGGGGAGTTTTGTCTCCATATTTGTGCACCCTCAGTGCGGAGGATAGTTTGGCACATGAGGAAAAGCTAGGGACCTTTATCTCTACAAAAAGAAAAAGAAAAAAAAGTGCGCCTTTATTTCTCTGCACAAGCATGCAGAGCAACATCAGCTCCCCCGGACCCCCCACTGGACTGAGCGCGTGCGGAGGGCAGGAGGAGGAAATATCCGAGCTGGTCAGCCCTACGGGAGTAGGGTCCAACCTCCCAGTTTTCAATCTCTCACTCAACTGCTGGCTTCACATCCTCTCCAAGGAGTCCTCCCTGGATCAGCATGGAGACAGCGCAAACCTGCCAGTAGGTCTTCTCACCTTCATTTCTCATCACAAGATGGATGCAGAGAATGTGCACAAATCATCTGAGTGTTTGTATGGCCAAGGTTTTTTTTCTTTTTTGGAGGGGTGGGGGAGTTGGGGAGTCTACAAGCTTAAGTTATAATTTGTGTCTGACAGGTGCGAGTCCTCATTGCCATGGTCTACCTGGTGGTGTGCGTCCTGGGGCTGGTGGGGAACCTCTTGGCTCTCTTTCTTCTCCACTCCCGCCGCCGGGGCCACCACCACTCCGCCATCGACTGCTTCGTGATGAGTCTGACCATCACTGACCTCCAGTTCGTCCTGACCTTACCATTCTGGGCTGTGGACACAGTGCTGGACTTCCGCTGGCCGTTTGGTCGGGTCATGTGTAAGATTGTGAGCTCTGTCACCACCATGAACATGTATGCCAGTGTTTTCTTCCTCACGGCAATGAGTGTGACCCGGTATCACTCCCTGGTTACTTCCCTGAAGATGAGCAGCCCAAGGATCGCCATGACTCGGGCCAAGTGGGTCAGTTCGGCCATTTGGGTGGTGTCTCTTGTGGCAACGCTGCCCCACGCTTTCTACTCCACCACCGTTCAGGTTGGTGCATTTGCTTCTCAACAGGGATGCACCGATCAAAGATTTTGTGGAAAATTGCAGTTCCCCTTCTTTTTTTCAGATTAAGACTTTTCTTTATTAAATACAAAGACCAATGAAATATCTTATGAAATTTATTTGAATAAAATGAACTTTCTTCTGTAATTAAATATTCATTGGATAAAAGTAAGTTCTTAAAAAAGCACAAGGCTACAAAGCAGTCTCTAGAGTAATGGAAATATGGGCCTACATTACTGTAGCAACCTGCAGGTTATGGCACAAAGGGTATGTGTACCAAAAACAAGGACATAACTCATTTAGTCCTTTGCATGTGGTGTTCATCCACCTTGAGAGAAAAAAAGCTTCGATTTCCAGTAATGTCTTAAATTGTGAAATCCTTCATTCATTTATTAAAAGTATAGAAGAGCCTTAAGCAGCCTTTTCTATTATAGACGATCATTACTCATTCATACTGGATCCAGAGGAGACATACTGTGTGTATAAAAGAGAGCTTTCTGTGTTACACAGTGCTGCAGGATTTATATACTGTTATCAGGCCTTGTGCACAGGACAATGCCTTTTGGTGCATCCCCTAAAACAGGTTGAAAAACAAATAACTGGACTTCTTTGTGTAGTTGAAAAAGAATGGCATTCAAAGCCTAGTGAAGCAGAAGTCCAAGCTTTAAACTGTTTGGGAGTTGCCATTTTTAGGGATTTAAATCCAGATTGGAGTTTTACTGTTGCACTGAAAGATGTTTGGTAAAAAAGGTGTGAATTCTTAAAATCTATGCTTCTGAAAGCTTAACAAAAAACCATTACAGATTCAGTGGACATTACAGTGTCCATCCTAGAAGCTTATGACAGCTCTTTTCTAAATTTATTAACACCCTTCTAAGAGTAAAAGTAGTAAAACTTCTCTTAGTGAGAACTTCCTCTCTGAAAAGCGTGATTGCGTGCTGCGGGATTTAAATACTGTTTATTATCAGACCTTGTGCACAGGACAATGCATTTTGGTGCATCCCCAAATAAAGGTTGAAAAACAAATAACTGGACTTCTTTGTGTAGTTGAAAAAGAATGGCATTCAAAGCCTAGTGAAGCAGAAGTCCAAGCTTTAAACTTTTTGGGAGTTGCATTTTTTAGGGATTTAAATCCAGATTGGAGTTTTCCTGTTGCACTGAAAGATGTTTGGTAAAAAAAGAAGTGAATTGTTAAAATCTATGCTTCTGAAGCTTAACAAAAAAAACATTACAGATTCAGTGGACATTACAGTGTCCATTCTAGAAGCTTATGACATCTCTTTTCTCCATTTATTAACACCCTTCTAAGAGTAAAAGTAGTAAGACTTCTCTTACTGAGAACTTCCTCTCTGAAAAGCGTGATTGCATGACATGGTGTTTTCCTAAGGTTTATTGACTGAGAGAAACTATCAGTCATTCCAAGAACTGATTTTATCAGTCACCTGTTGATTTCTTAGTGCATTTATAGACTTAATCTTTAGTTCTTATTTTTAATTTGCCATTATGAGCATCTTGTCATTCTGTTGTGTTTTTTAGGTGTCGGCAGATGATGAGCTCTGCTTAGTTCGGTTTTCTGACTCCGACTCAGGTCACTGGGATCCCCAGGTCTTGCTTGGGCTCTACCAAACACAGAAGGTCCTTTTAGGATTTGTAGTTCCCCTGATCATCATTTCTGTCTGCTATCTCCTTCTACTGAGGTTCATCTTGAGTCGACGTGTTGTGGGCAGCACGGTTGGCAGCGCTGGCAGCACTGAGAAATCAGAGCACGAAAGAGGACGGCACCGCAACCGCTCCAAAGTTACTCGTTCCGTCACCATCGTAGTCTTGTCCTTTTTTATCTGTTGGCTGCCGAACCAGGCTCTCACCCTGTGGGGGGTACTCATTAAGTTTGACTTGGTGCCCTTCAGTAAAGCCTTCTACAACGCCCAAGCCTATGCCTTTCCCCTGACTGTGTGTCTCGCTCACGCCAACAGCTGTCTCAACCCAGTGCTCTACTGCCTGATCCGAAGGGAGTACAGGGCTGGACTGAAGGAGCTCCTCCTGAGAGTTTCTCATAATGTCCGAAACATTCTTTCTCTGGCTCTGAGAGGAAGACGAGTGGAGGAAGCACCCACCAGCACCATTGTCATACATAAGGACATCAATATGTAATTTCTGCTGTCACTGAAAATTTTGGAAAAGCTTAGCTAAGTTTAGCTTTTATATAAAGAAGATACGTAAGCGCAAACCACCTTTCAAGGTTGACAAAGTGTATTTGGTTACCATGGGAAACAAGCAGGCCTCGTTGTTTACCTTGTTGTCATTTCAACCTCCTGTCTGGTTGTTTGTGTTTGACATATCTAATTGATCTCATGGCATTTTCTGAAACAATGACTAGTTTACATAAGGTGCATAGTTATATTTATTTGCCATTGCATTGCTAAGAGTTTATTTTTTTATTCCATATATTTCAGATAAAAAGTAAGCAATGGCCACAATGACATCTAATCTAAATTAGGAGAAATCCTCCGCGGAGAAATATTAAAGGCTAATTGTGATCACCAACAGATTTACCATAATAAATATACAGACCTTTTTTTTCACAAGTGGATGATGCTAATAACATATTTTGCCTGCATAAAAACATATTGCTGCTACCGAAACTGAGAGAGGTGTGAAAATTGCAATTAATCATCACAGTTGACACCTTTTTTTTGTCTTTGAGGAAGCTGTATTGGATTTTCAGATCAGTACAGATGTTTTTCAAAGTTTAGAGTTAGAATATAAAAATTCAGGTGTGTTAAGGTTAATACTAATCCATAAAGAAACTGTAGGATTGTAGGTTTTCAAGCATGGACACTGACTTTGGCTGTGTAGGCTCTCGAAGGGGAATCATAAAGATATATTTTTACTGAAATCCTTCCTAATTATATCTAATTTAATGACAATCCAAGTAGCATTTCTATGGGAGACATTTTTAATGGTTAAGATACTTTAGCTCCAAAGCCTTTTGAGAGGCAAATTTAAAACCGTATCATCTAAATGATTTATAGCAGAGTAATAGAACTTGAGATGACATTTAATTAGTATAACTTTAGTTGAATTAGTAATGTTAATGTGTCCTGCCATTTCACTTGCTGCAATATATATGCCTTTTCATATTGCAGCAGATGTCTTATCGTTTCAGCTAGAAAGCTGCAACATACTGTTAGCTAGCTGTTACTACAATGATGTGAAATTGCATGAACTCCCTTCTTGCCTAATAAATTCAAAACTCCATGAGGTATTCTTAGTCAAATTTGAAATGACATATTTACATAAAACCCCTGTATAGCTACAATGTTATGCTAATATTAACATGTTTACTCTCTTTTTAAATGCAGCTTGTCAGTGGATGAGTACATAATTCAGTGCAGTTACTGTCAATTAGGGGGTTGACGAAGCTAAGCGAAATCTTTTTTATTGTTAAAAAGATATATATGTTTATCTTTCAACATAAAAAAATATCAATCAGGGTTTTAGCTCCTTGCAGATCTTAGGCAAGGCAAGGCAAGTCAAGGCAAGGCAAGGCAAATTTATTTGTATAGCACAATTCAGTTCAAAGACAATGAAAAGTACTTTACATAAAATGCAGGAAAATAAAACAGAATCAAAGCAAGTAGGAAAAATAAATTAATTAAAAAAAAATGCAGAAACAAAAAAGAACATTAAAAACAGTTGGACTTTAAAGGAACTCAGGCTTTCCACACCTTTACAGTTTTCTGGAAGTTTGTTCCAGATAAGTGGAGCATAGGAACTAAATGCTGCTTCTCCATGTTTAGTTCTGGTTCTAGGTATGCAGAGCAGGCTGGAGCCAGAAGACCTGAGTGGTCTGGAGGGTTGATACACTGATAGCAAGTCTGTGATGTATTTAGGTGCTAAGCCATTCAGGGATTTATAGACTAACAGAAGTATTTTAAAGTCTATTCTCTGAGATACAGGGAGCCAGTGTAAGGACTTTAGAACTGGGGTGCTCTACTTTCTTAGTCTTAGTGAGGACATGGGCAGAAGCTTTCTGGATCAGCTGCAGCTGTCTGATCCACTTTTTAGGCAGACCTGTGAAAACACTGTTGCACTAATCAATAAAAAAAAAAATTCGACAAACGGAGCCCTTGCTCCATCTGATAATGATGTTTAATAGAACATTTTCCTCAAATGCTAGACTAATTCTAAAACACTTTAGTGTTTTAAAGGAATAGTACACCCAAAACATGATTAGCCTTCATTTTCTACTCACCCCCAGGCTGAACAACAGTGTGTATAGGATTTCCTAATAGCGCCCCCATGCGCGCTCACGGCGCTACGGAAGCCGGCAGACCAAACCAGCGCATTCAGCTCGGCAAAAAACTCATGCTCTTCCTCAACACTGAAGTCCTCAGACATTTTTCTTTCGTTGTTTCTTTCTTTGCACAGGTAAACAGCACATTTCTTCTTCTACGCTTGCATTATCGGCAGAGCAGACGCTGAATGCGCACTTCCTTCCGGTTTGGTCTGCCGGCTTCCGTAGAATCGTGAGCGCGCATGGGGGCGCTATTAGGAAATCCTATACACTACTGTTTAGGCTCTAAAACGTTCTAAATGACTTCGTTTCGAGTAAATTCTGGATGCTACCCACTCAGGACACTTGGATTACATTGGACGAGCAGTATGGAGGAATATTGACACGTTTTTGTGGACTTTTGTGGACCTTTCTGTCTCGGGCACAATAGACCTCCATTATTTGAATGTCAGCAGACAGCAAGAAGCCTCCCAGATCTCCAGATGCATTTGAGATATCAAAAAAGTACTCCAGAGTTTTGTTCAGCATGGGGGTGAGTAGAAAATGAAGGCTAATCATGTTTTGGGTGTACTATTCCTTTAATGTGACTAATTGATTATCTGGCTTGTTTCACATTAAGCAGTTTCTTAGTTAATTCTATAGGAAACTTAGAGCTTCAGAAACGTAAAGTTTTACTTTGAACATCAGTACATTCAGTGAGTAGCGTTTCAGTTGTTTTTCAACACACATCTCTCAACAGCCAGAGATGCCTAAGCCAACGCACAGATCATATGACATGATACAGAGAGACGGGAAACTGCGGCAGTAAATACAGTCTCTCTTTTACTTGGATCATGAAAGGTGAAAACACTTTTAAGGGAAATCGTTATTTGTTAGATCCGCAGAGTAAATTAGGCTGCCTTTAATATACCTATACAAGCAATGCACACAAAAATTCCCTTATCACAGGAGAGCAGGTTGATCCATTTTTTAGCAAAAATAATAACATCAAACCAACAGTTCACATTTTCTAAAGAAAACTAAATTTAAACCATTTAATCTACTCAACTGAACAATGCAATGATTTAGAAACCACCTTGTTAAATTATACATTTATTTATTTTTTACAACCTGAATATCACACTGTAAAGATAAATTGTTTCAGAAAATGCAATGAGACTGGACTCTGTTGTCGGCACTTAAAGATGGAATATTTTTCAGTTCCATCATAATCTCAAAGTCTGCTTTCTCTGTTGAAACAAACAAAAAGAAATATTGATATTAGTCCTGTAAGGCCATAATTCTTTGATTCCTCTGTCAGCACATGCCCTTGTTAATTGGTCCTCACAGTTATGTGTAGGTGGATTCAGGTCTTCCTGTTGGGATGAACTCTAAGCAGATATATGATGTATTTAATGTTCACATTTGTAAAAAATAAAATAAGAAAAAATGCAAATCTGCTAAAAAAAAAGAAGAAGAAACATAAAGTTAATAAGCATAAACGATCCACGCTGATCCAACAGTTTACGTCCTTTTCTGTTCAAATGTATTAAAACAATATAAAATGATTGATTTTTTTGACTCCTGAAGCGATTTATTTCTAATGCAGCCCTTTAGGATTGTTATTTGATTTGTTGAATTATTGTGGCCCACTCTGCCAGTCATTTGTGCAATAAACAATAATTCCTGGACAGTTGCCATTCTCTGTTTAAAACAAACATTGCCACTGTCTGCTTCGCTGTATTGATGTGAAATGTTTTGTGAATTCACGTATGTCCCGTGACATTAAATAAAATAAAAGGACAACAGATTTCACTGACTTTTTGGATAAGTTAATCTACCTTGCAGCCACAACAGCATCGCAGCGTTGAGGTAAATGAGTCACTTGCACAAAAGCCGTCCCACATTTTGCCCTTTAGCAACCTTTAAAATTTCAACACGGATAACCTTCTTCCAGCCACCGGCAGATGAGTGCAGTTTCTGATGCGGTGCAGGCTCCATGACAGCTCCTCCATTGTGTGCCAATCTGGTGCTGATTACTTCTGTTGTCCGAATCACAGATTCCCTCACTGTAATCTCTGTTGTCTCTGGTGTTGCTAAGAGGAGTGAGTCTCCAAGGAAACCCTCATAATTAGTTTGAAATTCAAGACAATGAAAAGTGAAATGTTAAAGTTTAAATTTGATCAAATTACAAGTCCTTCAGACGCAATTTGTAATCAGGAAAAATGAGGTTGTGTGCATAAAGGGATATCAGGTACAAATTAAGTGACGCAGTCACTTCAATGCATCCACTCGCATATTAGTGGTAATCTTAGAGCTTATTCATGCGAAACAAGAAAGACCTGACAAAGCCAAGGGCAATTCCACATGTACCGAGTAATTGATTGTCAAGTACAAAGAGCAATTTAACACTAAGAGATGAAAAAAAAAATACACTTGAAGAAATCCAACTGAGAAATTTCATTTAAGTTGTACGTTCAGCTAGAATAGATCAAAGTTTGAAACAATTACTGGCTCAAGGTGCTTATATCTCCAGAGCTTATGGTCAAATGGGATGAGCGTGAATGACAAAATGGGTCAAAGACAGACTTACTTCTCACAGCAGAAATAACACTCACCAGCACTGATGAAGAATAGCAGCCTAGATGTATTTTTAAATATATCCGGGCAACCATTTCTGTGTAAAAACGACAGCTGATTTCTGATCTTGGGCTCAGCTGCCAGCTTCATTAGGCTCACATGGGAACCTTAAATTACAAGCAAAATCCAAAGGCAACATGCAAAGTAGAGATTTTAGATATTCTGCAAATGTCATGCTGAAACTCAACACGGAACCAGCTTAATCAAACACAAAGAAACCAGAGTGGGAGAACAGGATTTACAAAGCACAGCACAGTTCAACAGGAGGGAGAATGTTCCATAAGACCCATATTTATGGTCAAAACCTTAGATACACTGATCATAGATATGTTAGATTTATTTTGATGATTTTATGCATGTGTTATTCTTGTTCCACGAAACAATACACCATACAACCTAAATTATGTCAATAGGAGGAGAACATTTATTTTTAAAAAATCTAAAAAAATTGAAAAAATAATTGAATTTGTTAGGGTAGATTTTCAGATACCTGGAACATGATGATCTCAAGTGCTTGAATTAACTTTTTAAGTTTATTGCAGACATTTCACCATTTGTCCAAAAGGCCCCTTCAGCTCTGTCAATGAGATCAAGCTGTAGTTTCATCAAACTAATAAAGCTATTTGGTCATCAATGGGGGATTTTGGTTTAGAGGTAAAATGTCACCAGGGAACAAAAGCAGATGTACAAAAGCCATCAATATAAGCATTTACCATGAATTAATATAAAATTCTAGATGCAGGTTTAAACCTATGGATACACCTCCATTTACAGTTGGATAGATTTCCTTTGGCAGTTTGTTTTTGTTGCCAAAAATTGGCTTCTGGCATGACTCTGACAGATTACCTCTCCACTCTGTTTGGCAGAATTGGTAGAGTGAATTTCTTTTATTGTGTGGGGGTCCTGTTTTTCACATCTAGCTCTGGGAAAAGATGTCCCAGAGCTAAACGATAGGTGAACAGATGTGCTTTATCAAGCAGATCATTAAGACTCTTGACTCACTGAACTGCTCACACCATACACCTCTTCCCGGACCCGGTCAGGCCAACAGCACCGTCTGGCCCCACCCAGGACACGGCTAAAAAGAATGGGCAACAGGGCCTTTGAAGCCGCAGCTCCCGTTCTGTGGAATTCCCTCCCAGACCACCTCAGGGCCCCACAGACGGTGGATTGTTTTTAGAATGGACTGAAAACTTTCCTTTTTTGAAATGCTTACAATTGCTGATTTTTAGATTTTTTTATAGGCTGCGTATGCCTTCGAATGTATTGATTTTAATGATTGTCTTTTTACTCTGTTTTTAATGTTATGGTCTTTTAACCTTGTTTTAATTTTCCCTTTTTTTAAATGTAGCACTTTGAGATTTGAATTCAAATGTAAATTGCGTTACAAATAAAATTAACCTCCTACCTAGAGAACCATCAACAAGCCAGCAGACACAGGTAACTGTCATCTGGGGCTGGACCAGCCACCACCCAAAAAACACGCCAGACCCACACCCAGGAGGAAAACCTCTTCCCGCCTGCACAGAGGGGCGATGACATCAGCATTACCTTCACACCTAATGTAAGAACTATGCCTGAAGGCTTTGGAAGTAGAAGAAAAGGGCCTTTCTAAATTTAGTATATTTTATTTATTCCAAAACAAATTTGTGTTTTTGAAGACTGTGCATCTGAAACATCCAATTTGTTTCAAGTTTCTATTAAAACTGCCGAACCAAACCGTTACCCTTTACACATATAGATCTCCACTTGCAGATATTAATCTGCAGCAATTAACACAGGAAACCTGAATGTCATCCCTAAGAAAAAGTTTGGTCAGAAGAGACAAAGAGTCAATAAGACCCTTTAAAACCAAAGTAGGGAAAGTTTATTTGTACAGCACCATGCATAGATATTGCTTACATTTCTGCACAGGAAAGCATGGAACAGATTTCAAGTAAAAAAAAAAATGGAATAAATGAGTAACAATGGACTTGTTATTAAGGGTATTATGAAATAAAACAAAATAATTTAAAGCATAAAACAAAAATCTAGGACCATGTATAAACACACCTAAAACAAAATAACATTCCAAATGACATGGGATAGCTGCTACCAAAAAGTAAACTGTCAGCTTTAATTTAAAGGACCGACTGAAAATACCTGACCAGCAACTATGAAAATTATGCCCAAAACCATTCAGTGCCTTTTACACCGATAGCAGCTGTTAAAATTTGAGTCCTTGACTGGAAAACAGTACAGTTGACTGTGGACCTACCAATTGTGATTAATTTTCCTGGTATTGATCAGAACTTTGGTGGCTGTGTTTTGGGTTAAAAATAAAAGTATGGACAAGTTTTTTTTGTCTTCATTTAACGTAATTAAACTTGTCTGAGGTTTTGACGTATCCATTTATTCCTATCTTTACTAGGTCTGACCGTTACATAATGTAGTCAAATGTAAAAAGAATCAAACAAAGTGTGCAGTATCACCATGAGTATACAACAGTTATTGGCAGGCATGGTGGTGGTAGCTTCATGCTGAGGGTCCGATTCCCTGCCAAGGGTACTGGTGCACTGCTTAAAGGGGATGGAATATTCAAGTCCAACCTTGAAGACCTTTACTTGTAATCATCAGCTAGATGATTAAAACATCAAAACCATTGTTTGGTTTGGTTGATGTTTACGAGTCTTTTTTGTGTGTATTTGAATAATTTGTTGTTGTTTGTCAAATTGTCTCTCTGAAATTGTAAATTCCTATTCATTCATTCATTCATTAGGTTGCAGGAAATCCACATTTAGTAAACACAGGGAAGCTTAAGTTGGAACATTTGCTCAGCCTGGAATAAGAACGCAGATGTAAATTACTTAATGAAAGACAGTAACATGAGCTCCATTCCAATAACAGCTGTTTATGAGCTTTTAATGAGAAATATTATTAAAGCAGTTTGATATAAAAAAAAAAAATGCCACTTACAGGAGAATGAAGTTTAATTTATCTAAGGACAAAAAGGCTAGGCCCTGGATAATGGCGTGCAGAAGCAGCTAACAGGTAACCTCTATAATTCAGTTCAACTCTACTCCCCAAGGGGATGGGTTAAATGCAGAGATTTCATTTCATTTCTCTGTACTTGTGATAATGTAATGACAATAAAACACTGGAACTCCTAGAGCATGTCATAAATGGTAATACTAAGAGTATTTAAAAGTGGATTTAAAAAAAAGTCATAACAGCTCAGATAAGCCACACAAAACGGGTTTAGATCATCAAAGATTGTTAAAAAAAGAATAAAATATTGACAAGAGCAACAAAAAAAAAACCAAGTAATTTACTGCAAACAGACATGAAAGAACACCAAATAACAAAAAGACATCAGTGAGTCACAAAGCAGGCCATATGAAAATAAACAGAAAGAGGCACTGGGGGACATGAAACAACCACCAGAGGACCCGAAGTGCTACAAGGCAACACAATACGGAGAAAATGAAAGCTCGAAAAGAACACAAAAATATTCAAAGAAGCTACAAAGACACCAAAATCAGATTAATGCGGTTTGGAATCACTGGGTTCCTCGGGTTCAGGAGTTTATAGAGAAATACGGGGAGTCTCATAATCCACTCACAGAGCTTGAAGCTAGATTTTAATAATAAAGATTGGGAGCTGACATGTAACAGAGATTTCTCACTTTAAATGGTTGCTAATTTGCACAAATCTTTCTCAGAGATTCTTCAGCTTTTCAGGAGCGTTCAGCATCATTTCACACACTTCATCATTAAGAGCACCTAGCATGCTGTGCAGGTTCTCACTGGCAGCTCAGATTGTCATTTCTTCACCAAGGCATAGATTTTACCCTTTTAAACTGAAATACACTTTGACAAAGTTTAAAAGCATTGTATAAATCTTGCTACAACCAAAAACCTTTTTGTGAATAAAGTGCATATAAAAAAGAACAAAGTCAGAAGTGGCACCTTCTTGCTTTAGGCCAAATATTTCTGCAGGTCTTTTATAGTTTTGGATGCTTTCATTTTGGTTTTAGCTGCTTATGATTTTCCTTTTTTTTTTTATGACAATTCTGGTGAACAAAAAGTATAATGAAAGCCAAGCAGCACAGCAGGTAGGTCAGAGATAAAGTAACAGAGAAGCCTAAAACATCCAGAATCAGAGAAGCAGTCCTAATGCCAGCCTAAGAAATCCAAGGCTCAGGAGAGACAGGACAACTTTTAGCTGTGCTTCACAGATCTGCGCTAATGGATGACTGATCTGAGGGGGAGAAGAAAAGTAACTAGTCAGAAGCTGTGTAGGGGACACAGAACAGATGTGGAATAGGGTGCTCTGCTTCAATGAGTTATACAAGGTAGGTAATCCTGGGAGAAAACCTGTCAAAGAGTTGAGACTAAGAGGAACTTTTCCTTTTAGGAGGACAACTACATACAATGATGGGAAATTTTGACATAACCACAGAAAGATAATGACAGAAAGATAATCTAGACAGTCTCAACCTGCTGAAACCTGTTGAATTTTGCTGTAATTGCAGCAACAGGTTCTTTAAAGCCAGGACTCTGAGGACTGAAGACAAATCCCTGCAACACTGTTCATGTTTTAATTGTAAATAATGAACCTGAAACAATATATATCATTCCCTCCCCTTCACACTTGGGGAGAGTGGAGACGGTTGAAAAAGGTTTTACTTTCCACCCAATTTTTCACAGGCTATTTGTATTTGAATGACAATACTTTAACAAAGTAATTTCACATCCGCCCCCTACACACCCATACAGTACAAGTGCATCATTTAACAGCCTGGTGTAAAGTAAATAGCAAATGGTTAAACAGAGATTGCCAGATGTTGCACCAGTTTTATTTGTATTAACAAATAAAACAAATTTTTTATAACAAACTTTTTTTTTATTGACTTATTCAGGACATTTACAACCATTTTACTTGGCTATTAGTCCTTTTCATGTCTCGTAGCATGCTTCGGAAAAAAAAAAAAAAAAAAAAAAAACAGAAAACAAGATGTAGGATATCCTGCAACTTGGATTAAGTCTTTTGAAATCATTTCGACAAATTTCTAGAGTAGGCAACACTGTGTTGCAACTGTCCTTTACCCTAATTATCACCAATAAGACTCTAGATTGCCTTAAACCAGCTTTGCATGCCTAAAGCATTAGGTTTGTCCCATGGTGTCTATATGCCTGTTAGAAGCCAAAAAACTGCTGATTTAAACTATACAGCTGTTGAGTTGTTCATACAGACAGTTTGGATGCAGTCATAAAAATAATATTTCTCTCATTAAAAATATTACTTTTTTACCTCGATATTTTCATTTCTCCCAGAAGGAATTATGGGATTTTTCTGCTGTCCTGTAGGAACAAAGATGGGGTAACTAACCATGTGCTGCAGGATTCTAATCGGTCTATTTAAAACCATATTGGTTAAATAAACAAGGTTGCATTTGCCACACATGCAACTTTCCCCACTCTCAATACTTTGTGTTAGTCTATCACATAAAAATCCCTATAAAATATTTAATATGTTTTTATACACATTAAATATTATCCCTGAGATGGAAGTAAATCTCCATGCACTGTTTTATAGCTGCATTGTGACCCTGAATTACCCTCAATTAGCAGAAAGTACAGAAACTGTGGTGTTATAAGTGCCTGAAATGTTGACGTTATTGCTGCTAATAGAAGCTCAAGTTGTGCAGATAAAAGATGATCTGATCTAACATGATGGCTCACAGCTTAATGTTTTAGGAGCGTCACCCCAACCTCTATTTATGAGTGAATTACAGATGATTGTCTTTATGTAGATTACACTCATGCTTTTACTTACTGGATCTCAGTTGGAGCTCATTCTGGCATCTTTGTGAGGAGTAAATCATCTGCTGTTCATTTTGAATGTCTGCTATTTTCTTCCCATCTCATTACAATTCCTACACTGTTCATTCAGTTTGATGTTAAAGCAGAGATGAGATTCTGGGAATCTGGCACGGCATTCACCCGAGAGAAGACCTGATTAATTTCTTTTAAGACTTTGAGGCTCAGTTTGCTGCTTTATCCTTGACTCATTCGACAGGACTGCTCGATACTGTTTCATTTCAGTCAAGGTAGATCAAGACTGCGGGAAGGTGACATGAAGTGTTCTTAAATTTAAATAGAGAAATTATCTAAGGCTTTGCTGACAAAACATTGCGCTTCGAAGATGGAAGGGTTTGTTGGCCATGATGGATTCTAACTTTGGGTTGAGCTTTTTCAGTTATAAAATCAGTCTTTGAGAGGAGAGTTTCTCTATCTTCCTTCCAGTAACTGTTCTAACCCCTATATTCCTCCTCTGAGACCTCCTCAGGCTCTATGATGCTAAATGGGGGATAATCTGTAAACAGGGTGCATGCAGAGGCTCTGTCTGTGTTTGCCTTGTTGTGACAACCATGTGAAGAACCTTTTGACAAGCTCGCATCAGGGTTTGTGTGACCTTGTCGGATCTATTTGTATTTCTCACAAACTTCAAAAGAATTCCAATAATGACATTAAAAACTGTTAGCACAAAGCACATGCCACCGCTCTCTGCCTCAGCAGGGTCGGTATTAAATGTTTAATGAGCTGCGCTTTTGCTTTCTTCAACACAAAGTGCTTTGATTCGGAGCAGGGGAGGAAAATGGAGAGCTGAAGATCTTTGATGAACTTTTACCATTTGTCCGGGCCCAGGGGATATTCTCGACAGAGAAGGACCACGACATGCAAGGCTACTGATTCTGATTGAAGCCTTGATGGTTAATTTGTAGCATCCTTCTCTACTTGTGTTGCCTGTTCATAACAATGTATTAAAAAAATAATATTAATCTGTAGCTGTCTATAACTCCTTACTTTGCTCTGTAAAAGTATTCAAACCCTTTTCCCATTTTGCCCACTCATTACCTCAGACTTCATACTTTGAGATTTCGTTGAAGCCAGAGCCTTTAGTCTACTGCAGCCTCAGAGATTTTATTTTTCCATCTTATTTACTTTCGTTGTACTTTGATATGCCTCCATCTCACTGCTGAACAAAACCATACCCTGATACCTGCCACCACAATTTATTTCCAGCTGGGATGATGATAAAATTAGTTTCTGCTCTTATCTGACCAGAACACCTTCTTTCACGCTTGCTTTTTTACCCCTACATAGTTTGTGGTGAGTATTCCTGTCATTTTTCTTTCAACTATGTATTACTTGCCATTTGTGAATTAAGGCTAGATTTGGAGAGTTTACCAAAATAGTTGACTTGTGATCAGGATTTCCCACCTGAGCAGCGGGACTCTACAGGTCCTCCATAGCTAGCAGCTGCTTCTCAGATTAATGTTCAACTCTTTAAAGCTCTGGCCTTTTCCTGATGGGTGTTGCTTCACGGTTGTGCCATATTTTTCCATTTTTCGATAATGGATTAAACGGTTCGAAATGATATGTTTAAATATTTGCATATAGTTTTATAAAATAACCCTGCTTTAAGCCATGCAGAGCTTTCATCGTGCACAGATTAACAATGACCTTTAGTCCTGTACGAAATAGAAAATGACAAACGATGTAACAAAAATTGATGCTGTAATAAATTAAACTTTTGAGCTCTGTTCCATAGCTACTGTGCTGGTTTCTCTTTAATAGTCATAAGATGACACATTGAGAGCTACTAGCTTAGCTCTCACTAAAAAGATGAAGTGTCTCAGAGTTCCAGAAAGCGAGAAAGAAGGCAACAGAGCAGACACAGTAAAGAAGTAGTTCATGTGTAGATGATGAGAGTTAAAGCCATTATGGGGCTGTTGAGCAGGTCTAGTTCAAAGTTAGGTGCTTTGTTTTGAGGTTTGTAGTACAAATACTTTTTAGTGTCTTTCTGAAGAAACAGCAACCACAGGGTTTATACCGGAAGTAGGAACTCTAATTTAAGGCTTTTTAATGCTGTTTTAATGCTCTAAGAAATAATTTTAATGCCATCAATAAGTACCCATTACTCATATATATATATATATATATATATATATATATATATATATATATATATATATATATATATATACACACATATACATATATATATACATATACATATATATACACACATATACATATATATATACATATACATATATATATATATATACACATATATATATATATATATATATATATATACACATATACATATATATATATACACATATACATATATATATATACACATATACATAAAATCCTTCGTAATCTTTACCATCTACAGGCTGCAGCCATGTCCCCAATTTCTCGTTTTCCTGCCACTTATTGGCATTTTCACGTGGAACCAGTTAAATGTGATATATTTGACAATTTGTTTTTTTTATTAAGCATTTTAAATGCCATGATAATCACATTTAATAAATTTTAATGCCAATTAAGACCTTAATAAATTTTTTTTTTATAATTTAATGACTTTTAATGACTCGCAGAAACCCTGAACGAGTTGGATAACATCAGTGGAGAAAAGGTGGAGGTGATGGAGGAGTATGAATACCTTGGAAAACAAATGGGATTGGAGACAAAACTGTAAAGGTGTCTACTGGAAGGGACAGAGCAGACTATAGAAGCTTAGGTCCAAAATGCTGTATATCTCCTATTAGTCTGTTGTACAGAGTGTGATCTCTTCCTCTAACATCTGCTCGGGTAACAGCATCAGAGCAGATGACTTAGAAATGCTTAACAAGCTAATTAAGATGGCTATTTTAAAGGAACTCCCCTAGAACCTCTGGAGATGATTTCAAAACAGAAGAATTCTTTATAAAGTGAAGAGGATTATGAATAACAGTGAGAATCATCTTCATCAGATTGTTAAACAACAACAGTGTCTTTAGTCAGAGGCTTCTCCAGATCCAGTGACAGACTGATAATACAGAAGATGCTTTCTTCCTACAGATATCAACACCAACAACTGGTTAAAAAAAACTACAAGTTACTCAAACAGTTAATAAACCTTTTGGATTAATAAAGTGTTTTTTAAACTTGAATTGATTTTTTGATTAAAACAACCACAAATTATCCTTTAGCATGTGAAAGCTGATAGATGAGCCATGTTACGGCATTCAAGCTGAAGTTAGAATCACCCAAAATAAAAGCAAGCTCCTCCAGGCTTCGTTATAGGTATGTCAGATGGAACTTTATTTTTGCATGACTTATAGACTTCAGTTTTCATTTCTTTAGTAAACATAAATTTAGTAAATTCCAGTCTGTTTTTCATGGTTGTTTTAACTGAAAAACGGTCCTTTATTTTAAACATAGATGCAATTACAACCAATGCTTTTACTATTTAAATGTTTAATTTAATATTCAAAACAAATTCAAATCAACCAATAAGTTTGTTTCTGACAGGAAATGAGACAGTCATCTCTTGAAATAACAGAACATAATAACAGAAGCATCAATTTGGACATTTTTGTTTCATGTTTTTAATTTGACTATTCATCTTTTCCAATAATGTCTAAACCTTTAACTTTAAAAAGTCCTACTTGCCATCACCCTAATCTTTTGCTTCCTTCACAAATTATTTTCCAAATTCCATGTTTCTGGCTGGACCTCTTGATAAATTAAGTTACACTAAAGGGGGGACGTGCATGCTGAATTAAAAGATTACTTTGACTTAATCTGCCAGCGGCTTGCTCTCACCTTCGTGGTCTCTGGTCGCTGTCTAGTGCAAAACTGAATACTAAACCACCCAGCAGCACGGTTGCTCTTTCTGGATAGCCTGACTGTTTGAAGAAGGCTTGAGGGCACATGTGATGTAAATAAAGATTACAGTTGGTTTAAATCACAAACACAATGCAAGTGTTAAAGTTTTCAACAAAAATATTTTATCATGTCACTGTAAAAGTAAACTAACTCGTTTGTTTACTCTCTTACATTCAAAAGGCAAATGGGGAGAACTGCTTTAGTGACATTATTTTGTAGAATATATGAAGGATTTCTTCCAAAAAATGAGCATATTTCTGCAACCCAGAGGAAAAAAGAAACATTGGATGTAATCATTTGCGTGATTCTGAGTTATTGATCCTCATTATTGTGGAAAACATAATAAATCCTCCACTAATGAGTCTCGTGCATCGATCTGCAAAAAAAAAAAAGAAAGAAAAAAAAAGGAAATGCACATTTAAACTTGTCTCTAACAGCAAGTCTTTGAACTCAGCGCAACTTCTAGAAAAAACTAAAGTTCTGGTTTATATCGGCTAATGTCGGTGTTTGTGAGGCTGTCACTGAGAAGTGATGCTGTTGAAGGATTTAAAGCAAGAGGTTCATGTGAGGAAACCCAGCAAGTTTAATCTTCCCTGAAAGGCTGAATAAGCTGAAAGTCCTTCATGCAGAAATGTAGTGGAGGTTATTTTCTGCACAACAGGTCAGGCTGACAAGCTGAAGGAAAAGGTTTGCATGGCTTCCATTGTGCACATAACTAGTCCTGAATAATACAGAAAATGACAAAGGAAGGTATTTATAATTAAAATTTTATACTGTAACAAATTAAACTGTTGAGCTCTGTTCAATATCTGCTGTTCTGGTTTCTCTTTAATAGTCATAAGAAACAACATAGCTATCACCAAGAACAAGAAGTGTCTCAGAATTCCAGAAAGAAAGCGACAGAGCAGACGCGGGAACTAGTTCATGTGTAGATGAGCGTTAAAACCTTTATGTGGTTGTGGAGCGCATCCTGTCCACATTAGGTTCTTTGCTCTGAGTTGATGAAGCTGTAACATTGGTCACAGTAACAGTCTTAATGCATATAAACCCACATCAGCATCAACTTACATTACTGTGCAAAAGTCTTAAACTCCCCTTATCTGCATCTAATTTAGCCTGTAAGGAGCCAAATGTGTCATTATTACTAGATTCTATTCAGGCTTTTCCGGAGAACTGTATATTTAACTTTTGTCCTTTTAACAATATAATCAGCTTGGTGGATCCATTGCTGGTCCATTTATGGTTTTAAAGCCATTCAACCATAGCAGTGGGTTTTCGTCACAGTTCTGGCATGGCGGTCTATCCTGCTTAAATGGAAGAAGTCTGTACCACCTTCTAATGGGCAGAGGGTGATGCATTGTTGGCTAATCTGAAAGTGGAACAACTACAGGGTATAACTGAAGGCTTGGAAAGGAAATGAAAAAAGCTGTGGCATTCGTTCCTACTTTATGCTACTTTATGCATGTCTAATAAATAATTTTATGTATTTATGAATTTTATTTTTTGTTATCTATGAATTCCAACTGGATGAATTTCAACTTTTTTTCTACTGGATGAACTGAATAATCCAGGGTTGCCTGACCTCGGTAACCAAGGCCAGACACACCTGGATTAATCACTTAATCCAGTAATGAAAGACAGGAAACAAAAGAGCCGCCTTAAGTTCTGGAAATAGTGGAGTTTTGTAATCAATTATAAAATCTAAAAAACATTTTTCATGAAGCAATTTAAACGTGTGCAGATATACATGTCCTTAAAATATGTCTGACTTATCTTCTTGCTCCATCATTGTGTTATTCTGAGGAAGTAATACCCATGCATATCTGAGCTAACTTAACTTCATCCTTATGTCCAATTTTCTCATGCTTGAAGTTCCTAATTCTACTGTTTTAACAACCAAGAAAGTATAGACACATCATGGAGAGATCATACTGTTTTTAAAGGAGAATGGTACTGTCTCCAACAGATAAACTATATTTTTATGCGCAATGTGTGAATAAACCCCAGGAAAAATGCAAAAGAATGAAGATTAACAGAGAAACATATTCTGGACAGACATCGTCTCAAAAACCACTCGGAGAAAAAGGAGCAATTGCTTTAAAACCAGAGAAGCCAAATTCCTGTTTGCACACTGCAAAAATTTGAAATCTCAATAACTATTTTTTTCTTAAAATTAGTGCATTTTTCCTCTTAAATTGAGGAGGCAATTCTGACACTTTGTCAATGGAACAAGACAATTTACATTTAAAATAAGAAGAATACAATTGCATTGTCTTATTTCAAGTGCATATTACCTAATTATCTTATTTTCAGATTGCTTAGATTAAAGCTAAATACACTTATGGTATAGTGGAGGATTTTCATGAAATTTTGAAAAGACCTACCCCCTCCGCCTAAAAAAAATGCATATGCACCACCCTGTACCCGGGAAGGCATGCTAGAGCATGCACAAGCCCATTTCTCTTCGTGCAAAAAAGATTTGCAATTTTTCCACTATGTCAGACTCACCACCGTTAAGTGAAAATGGGGACGAGCACGTGGGCGGCCTTACGTAAGTAAACATATGCACCAGAATGCTCGACAACTCAAGAGGACCAATTATTTTGATGATCCAGCAGGAAAAAGAACATCCTCCACTATACCATGAAGAAATTTTTACTGATTTCTAGATTATTTTTGCAGTGCAAATGTTCTCTCGGAAAAAGTGTTTTAAAGACAAGACTAGAATTTAAAGATCTGACCATTGTCACACCTGGAAGAAAAAAAAAAAGATTATCAATCTGATCAGCCCATCCCATTTACTGATACAGATAGGACAAACTGGGATGCAGCCCTGAAAGAATAAAGTATACAAATTTAGAATTACTTTAATAAAAAAAAAACATGATGCTAGTCTCTGGTGTTTCTGTTAATAGTCTGATTATAGGTGTTTAAAAAATGATGTACGAGTTACTGCAACATTTAATTTCCCCTTGGGATTGAAAAAGTATTTTTAAATTGAAGTACACTTTTTCAGCAGAGGTTCATGATTGAAGAAATGCATCTCAGACAAATTCAAAAAGAAACAGAGTCTCCATCTTTTTAAATAGACAAAAATGTCTGCAAAGACCTCTTCCTTTTAATCCAGAGTTAAGGTTTTTATAAAGCTGTCAAATTCTGTGTGGTGCTGGAACTAAGTCTGCAAAGCTTTGTGTTGTTTTTCTCCTAAAGGTTTTAGAGGCCAAGAACATTTATCCACTAAATGAAAATATCTCACTTTAATCTGCAACAAGCAAAGCGGCAGGCAACAGAAGTTTAGACAAACTTTATGGTTTTTACTCTCTAAACATGTTTACAGATATAAAGCATTCAGTGTAAAAAAAAATAAAATTTGGATAAACAACAATCTATAAAGAAACCTTTTTTTCCTAGAAAGTAGAACTGTCTTTTCTACATTCAAACCTCATTCCTAGAAACATACAGGATGATTATGATTCAATCGTGGTTCAAAAACCAAACCTGACCTAAAATCCCAGCCCACCCCACCTCTCGCCGCTGCTGTATGTTTTCACTGTAGCGTATAAGTCAGCCAGACTTGGAGAAGCAGCTCGCTTGATATTCCTTTTCATAATGTATCAAACCAAGGAGACTTAAAAGGCAAGATCTGCAGGGACGAGATCTGGAGCACATGCTATAAATATTAATAAGGTGCAGCAAACTTACACACCTTATTAAAAACTTTATACGTAACGACATGCTCCAGATCTCATCTTGTTGTACTGTCCTGTTAGATTGTTCATCCGGAGATATCAGGCTCGGAGTTGGATGAAGTATACATTTTGGTATGTTCCTGTTAGGAGAAACACTACCAAATAAGCATGTATCAGTGAGGTATTATGACTTTACAGCAGCAAAAGGACGGTTTCATCATCAAGCCAGAATAACGAGTATTTTCCTGCTAGATGGCACATACTAAGACAGACTTCTGTTCTTTCTGTAGCTTGATCAAACTTTCACCTGAAGAAGACGTTTCTAGACAGGTTTGGGCTTTTTTTTTACGTGTCCTGAGCTAAAAAAGAAAAGTAAAATAAAGAAATCCTGAGGTTATTTCTCCTCGGTCTCCACGGTTAAATCTGCTCGCTCTTTCTTTATTGAAATAGTCTCCTCTTTTGCACTCCCATCCTCTACTAGCTCTGTCGCTTCTCTTTTCCTCTCCTGCTTGATGATGTCCCTTTTCACCTCGGCCTTTGCAGAAACGTTGTGAGGGGGCTTAACGTCAGCACTGGTGTCAGACGGGGCAGAGCTCTCACAGATGGTTGGTCCCTCCCATTTTGGAATTTCTAAATCAAGCAGCTCCATCAGCTGCTTCATGACATCGTCCACATAACTGTTGATACGTAGGTGGGCGTGTTTGTCCTGCAAAACAGACAATCAAATGAGAGAGGATGGGGATCCTGCTTTTCGTCATGCTACGATCAAAATCCTCAATACATGTTGTTAAGACATACCAACACTTCGTAGCAGATAATTGTGAATCAGAAGGAAAAGGACCCATAATTTTCCTGTATTTCTTTATTGATTTATTTATTTAGGTACTGCCTTGTTTTCAGGCTTGTCTGTTTATTATTTTTAGAAATTTCTTTTGCTGCATTTATAAGGTAAAACCCTGAGGATGTCTCTACCAGGTTAATACATCTACAGACTAGACTAAGATAAACTAAGACTTTTTGTTGATATTTATGACAAAATTGGCATTTTTATGTATTGTATGTTGCTACTTTTAAATAAATCAATAGTTTCTCCTTCAATTGTTCTAATTTGTTCCAAATTGTAATTTTCTGATGTATTTTAACTATTCTTCCCTTTTGTCCAACATTTAATAAAGCTGTTAAATGCTTTATATTATTAAATAATATTGTATTTAGGTCTGGATTGTTTTAGCTCAGTTCCAATGTAGCTCAGGCTGAAAGGAGATTTTCTGCTCTAGTCTCAAGTTTTTCCTTCCTTCCAACTAGTTGCAGCCAAGGATTAACAATAGTTATATGTATGTTTTATATAAAGCAAATTATGTTGACATCAGTCTAACCAATCCCCGATTTGTGCTGCTGATATTTTGAGACTGATAACGTTTTTTTTTCTTCCATTTACAGGAAAAAAACTACATTGATAAGAAATGTTACACAAGTCTAAATTTAAACAAAACAGAAACATTTGTCAGCTGCTCAGTGGAGCAGTGGGTAGCACTGCTGCCTTGCAGCAAGAAGGTTTCCAGTCTCCCTGAGCATGCAGGGGTTCTCTCCGGGTACTCCGGCTTTGTCCCACAGTCCAAAAACATGACTGTTAGGGTAATTACCTTCTCTAAATTCTCCATAGATGTGTGTGTGTGTGTGAATGGTTGTTTTTCCTGTTTGTCTCTGTGTTGCCCTACGATGGACTGGCGACCTGTCCAGAGTGGACCCGCCCCTCGCCCAGCTGTAAATAGGCACCAGCAACCCTGCTTGGGTTGCGTGACGGAAAACAGATGGATGGAGAATATTAAATAAATATTGACAATGTGATCTTAAAGCACGGATGAGTTCTTGTTAAACGTATAATGCACTGTAGCTTAATTATTTTTTTTTTTTTTGCACATTTCTTGCTTCTTCTTTAGGGAATTAATGTAACTTTTGATTTTCCCTAAAGGCCACAGTTTTACATTGCAAGACTAATGGCTGTCCTGTTCAGAGTGCTTCTGTGATCAGAAACCTTTCAGTTAAGGTGGACAGCCATGTATTACCGTAGTAGCTTTATAGCATTGGTTTCCCTTTTCTAAACAAATGTCTTTTCTAGATTTTCAAGGCTTAGGATGTAGGTTTATGTTTCTTGGTTTTGATGCTCCTTGTTCACCACATTTATCCAAACAAACCCTCAGATCAGCTGCCTTTATACTGAAATTAACTGATATAAAGTTGCACTTTACTTATCAATCAGGTGCCTATAAAAGACATTTTTCTTTATACTACTAAACAACTTGTTTCTTTGTGCTGGTCTGTTACCTAAAATATATTCGCCATTGTTATGCTATAATATGGTGTGAATAGTTGGGCACACAGCAGTCGGTGTTTATAAGCTTAACATTTTAGTCTGAAAGACAATCTGTGGACCAGTTCTATTAGTTATTTTCATTTGTAAAATAAATAAAAGAAAAAGCCTTTGGATCCTTGCCTAATGTTCTGTTTATGTCAGAGATCCCTGTTTGAGTCTGATTGCAGTGAACAGACCTGAAAATTATAATTATCCCTCAAATAATGGCCTCCACTGTAACCGTTCACCTAATGAAATGTTTTCTCTTTGTAATTACAAAACCTGAGCAGTGCTATTAGTCAGAGTATGATGAGGGAATGAAAAATTCAACGTTTGAGTCTTTAACAGAAACTGAGGTAATCCAAAATAGGTTCTCTATTTACCTCCCAAACTCCCTGGGTCTGCTTCAGAAAAACAAATGAATAAAAACTACCTAAAATATTGTATTTTAATTGTTCAATTTCATTACAAAGGACGCAGAATATTGAGTCCTAATGCTGTGGCACTTGATGGGTGTTTGATCTTTTTTTTTTTTTTTTTAAACATCTCAGAGTACACCGGATCTCTAAAACCCGGACTGAGACTGAACCTGTCAAACTAAATTAAATGAAACCCTCTTTGTTGGTTACAGAAAAAAAGCTGCTTTGAAACACTAGCTGGCAGGCAACCAACTGTAGGCTCTACCAGCAGATGGTCTGACTGACTAACCAGCTGGTATAAAGCTTTTATTCTCTCATTGTTAGTCTGGAAAGAGCAAAAAGACAGAATTGTTATTCGAAGCACTTAAAACTACAATAGCCTTTAGCCTTTTTCACTTCTATTTATGTTGCTTTTGCACAGGCATCAAAATAAAAAAAATGTTTCAGATCAAAATATTATTAATTATTTAAGCAGCACAAGGAAGAACAGTTGCTAAGATGAAGCCATGGAGTTTCTACAGAAGAATCTGTATATTCCTTCTGCTGAGCTCTGGATTAAGTCTAGATGTGTCGTGGCGTGATGATGAGACTCACATGTTTGGTTGGCTGCAGGTTGAGTATAACCACTTTCCCTCCTTTGCGCTTTGTGAGGAGAGGAAGGTCCCCACTGGGTTTGATCTGCATGGACGTGCCCAGAGTCAGAGCCAGGTCTGCTCGTCTGCGTGCCAACACAAGGGATAAAACTCAGGCAAAATAAGCAGATGTGACTATTTGACATTCTTCTGATTAGCCTGTTAGTCCTCAAGGGTAATTCCTGCATGTGGGCGTGTATGAAAGTCAGGGTGGAAAACAGCAAATGGGAAATATTTGGCAAGCATCGCGGGGGATTCGATTAAAATTTGTTTAATTGCAAAAATAATGATATTAAACATGTTTCTGAAATGTTCACAATAAATAAAGTACATATAGCAGAGATAAAGGTTTACCATGCAATGTGAACTTTTAGACATTTTCACTTGATTTTTTCGTGAGCAGTTAAACAGCACAGAGTTCCTGCAGATAAAACTAAACCTTAACAAAACGTAGCTGGACTTTTGATTCCTAAGATTCTTATTTAGCTCTTATCCCACGCGTCTGTAGTTCCAGCTGACCAGCAGGGAGTTTCAGGCTTATAAGCTGCTGTTGGATCATTCATTCCTTGGGGCTGGTTTGAAAATATCTCATTTAGTGAATATATGTGATTTGAAGAAAAGGTCTGAAGGGAGCTTAGAGTGGAAGAAATACCATCGTCTGATGTTGAGCTTTTCTACATTTTCTGTACTCAAAGTAGCTCAACTTAACCTGCTTTTCTTTCCAATTTCTAACTACAAATCATCTGGAATTATTATAGCTATTATTTTTACATTAAACCAAAAGCACATCAAGGCACATTTTCTGATGTTTTGTATTCCAGACAACCTGAAAGAAGTTTTATTTGTAGCTTTTTTCCTTCTTTTTTAATCAGAATTACATTTGTTTGTTTCCAGAGTTGCCGTCTTTTGATTATTTAAGTCAACAAAAAAAAAAAAAAAAAAAAAAAAAAACAAACAAACAGGAAGTTGTTTTAAAATGAGCCCTTTTCAGCCATATTCTGGCTTTAAAAAGCATAAAGAACGCAGTGCAAAGCTTTCCAGAACATAATTTAAGTTTACCTAAGGACTAAATGCAAATGCTGAGTCACTGGTGCAGCTGCCATTTATCTCATACAACAAACATGTCTATCATATTTTTAGAGAAATTTACAGATTGATAATTTCAAATGTCAGGGTAGAAAGTCCACTCAAATGCCACATCAGGCCTCAGAATGCTTCCACACCTTTGCTGGTGTTGACTCTCAGTTCAGCAAAGGTTAAACAGGATTTTCTTTAAAGGTGGGCTACATTTCTAAGATCATTTTCCTCCATTTGGTTTCTCTGAATTATCAGCTCGGTAGAAGGCTTACTTTGTCTTAATCTAACAAAGCAGCTTAAAAACTATGGCAGATTTAAGCTGAAAAAAATAAAGTTCTGGGCAAAGTACTTGACAGAAAGGACACTGAAAAAAAGAACAAAGAAAGTTAAGAAAAGGGAAACTTTTAGACGTCTTCAGCACTTTAAGCATACAGAGTAGCCTCTCTGTAATTAACTGTCCACTCTTTAGACTGAACATTAAATACAAAAAAAGATTGGGATGTTTTAAAAGGCAACTCTTTGACGTCTCCTGTATAATTTGCTAAAGGAGTCTTGGTTTTCTTGGTTAAACTGAATTTTAATACATAGTGATCAGTGGCTTATGCTTTCGTTTGCTTTCTCAACGCTTGTCAATGCGTAGTCATCTAGAATGACTTTTAAAGAGAAAAACTGCTACAAATTTAGCTAATGTCCATATTTGTGATTTTGAGTCCGGTTCATTTAACATGAAATTGGGGATATTCCCATTAAAACTGTGTCATATAGCAGGTAATAAAGGAGAGATCAGCCAGCGGAACACAGCAAACTGTGTAACATCATATGCACAATGTCACACATGCTTTGCAGCATCATGAACTGATTCTAGACTCTGGGATGTCAGCAGCTCAGTGTACTTCTCTAAAATGGGATTTACAATTAATTGCCAAAATAATTAGTAATTTATAATTAGGCATATAAGTAATAAATAATTACTTATATGCCTGGACTCAAAAAAAAAAAAAAACAGGCATCTAGAAATTCAGACTACTTCTGCAAGCATCACTGAAAGAACATATTAATAACAGGAGCTCAGGGAATTCCACATTGAGATTAAACTAAATTTCATGCAGCATTTAGCTCATGAACTTCTGACTCTATCATAACAGTTTGTTCTTTAAAAATATGGATGAGCCATTTTGGTGTACAAGAACATGTCTGGTCTGGATATGATTTTTAAAGAATTTATTTGTAAATTTTGATGGAAAATAAGTATTTGGACACCCACAAACCAGCAAGATTTCTGGCTCTCACAGACCTACAGCCTCTTCTTTAAGAAGGTCTTCTGTCCTCCACTAGTTACCTGTATTATTGGCATCTGTTTGAACCCTTTTCTGTATAAATGACACCACTAAATACTTTTTTGTCCCCACTGCATAAGTCAGAACTTTTCATCCCACATCAGTGTCTGACCTCATAAGTGTGCCTCTGGAAGAACATTCAGCCTTTCCCATCGATAGATTCCTAAACCCTGAGGATTCAAAGCCGCATTTGTATTCTAAGGGATAAAAAATGGGGTCAATGTAAGGCAGCCAATGAAATGTTTAAGGCTGTATAGCAGGGTTCCTCAATACCAGTCCTCAAGGTCAGGTGCCCTGCACCTTTCAGATGTGTCTCTACTTCACCACAGCTGAGTCAGAGAATCAGGCTATTAGCAGGACTCTTGAGAACTTGACTCCCAACTGAGGAGGTAATTCAGTCATTTGATTCAGGTGTGGAAGCAGAGACATACCTTTAATGCAGGACTCTGAACCTCGACGGCTGGTATTGAGGAGCCCTACTGTGTTGTGTGTATCTGGTAAGTAGGTTTTAAAAAAAAAACCCCATTTGCATAGCATTGTGCCGCAAAAAAAAAAAAAAAATGTTCAGGGTTTGTAAGCATCATTTTTTGCCTCATTTATTATTCTACGGCTGTCACCCTAGAATTTTTTTACCATCTTTTATTCATGCTGTTCAGAAATTCTTGGGTAACTTTTTGAAAACGGGTTGTATTAGGAAAACATTCGGTTTGCGAATAACACTCCAGTAACACACCACCTTAACGACAGCTTGTGTTCACCGCAATCCTCTTCTCTGTACCACTGCGACTAAAATAGGGCTAATGCAACTAATCCCTGTCAGGTTCTTACAAAACACCATGCTGGATGCAGCTCTGGTTTCTACAACAATTTGCACATTCTTCAAAATAACAAACTTGGACAAAAGAAAAAAAAACAGTTAGTTGGTAGAGGTTAGGTCTCATCACATACACCCTCGAACATCTAAAGCCTGACAGCTCAACAATAAATCAACTTTAAATGGCTCACTTATATTTTTACAATTTTTTTCACTGGCACGAACAAACAATTCAGAGTTCAAATGTCATTGCTCTAAATCCTCTCTCTGCAATTTAGATTGTAATTATGAGTCTATTGTGATTCAATAGATCGAGGAGACATTCGTGCATCCTTTTCCTCTTGCAGCTTTGAAAACACGATAAAAGCTTTTATGGCTGAAGGAATGAATGAAAATGTTCTGCGGAGGACATTAAAGCTGACTGAGATGAAATACATAAAGCCTGAAAAATGCTTTCAAACAAACCCTTCAGGATAGTGGTGCTGAAGTTCCAGAGGCTTCAGACGAATCAATCCCAACACCTTGTCTGAATTTTTTTTTTGACTTCCTAGCAGATGTCTGAAGCAGCATTTATACCTTTTGGGCGTCAGATGAAACGGGCATGTTGAAGGAAACAAGGCTCGTAAAGTGAAGGATCTGTGTGTTACTCAGTGATAAAGACAGGTGATGAAACAATGATTTATGTTCGTCTCACCTGCTTGCATCATCTGCTCTGTTCAGGTCTCTGTCAGGAAGAGCATCCTCCCAATCCAAAATAGTGCTGATCAGCTTTCCTCTTTAGGGATTAGAAATAAGTAAAAACACTGATAAATAGGTCATGTTAAGCGGTTTTTCTTTTTCCTTTTAAATGCACGGTGCGTGTTTTTTTACCTGCAGGCCCTCAGCCCTCTGGACCGCACCACCTCACAGTAACGTCCTGTTGGTTTCAGCCCCATCACACCGATCACCTTTTCCCTCACGTACTGCCTGGAAAACAGCAAATCCCTAAAGTTTAACACTTGAATGCATCCACCTCCATTTGCTCTACTTTCAGGAGAAAAAAAAACAAGCAGTTGAGAGTCATCGCTGTGATGCCCCTATAACCCTCACTTGCACAAATTTCATCAATTTATCAGTCAGAAGAAGAATTAACAAACGCTCTGAAAGGTTTGGAACTTTTTTTTTTTTACATTTTGTGGCTGAAATACTGTTTGAACATCAAAAGCATTGCTTTTCTAGGTTATTCCTAAGGTTACCTACTGACTGAGGGGAAATAAGCTGCTTTTTTTTCATGGGAACATTGGAAGACAAAAAATGACATGAAAGAGGGGATATTGTTTAGCAAAGGATATAAGGACACAATAATATAAGAAATTAATGCAAATTTATTAATAATTAATTATATGTCTGGTGTGAGAAGGGAATGAAACTTTTGATGTTGACTGGAGCTTCTGTTTTTCACTCCTATTCTCAGTCTGCTGCAGGATCTACCCTTATAGGCTCTTTGAGCTTCCAACCGTTTGGCATTTACTTGAATATTAATAGGTATGTTTTACCTTCAAGGAAAAGGAGGAACATTACTGAGTTTAACCCAACACAAAACCTGAACCCTCGCAGTCAGATGGCAGAAATGCAGACACCAGTGATGGTGATGTGCAGGAACACAAAGACTTTCTGCGAGCTGATGTCTGAGGATAGTCAATGAGCGTCTTTGTCTGCATGCTTTATGGATTATGCTGCGGCCACAGAGTGGCTGCTTCTATAACTGAGGAATTTCAAGTAAGAAGCGAACACAGATTCCTGAGGTGTTCATGAAATGTCTGAAATGCTTCATACTCAAATGCCACAGAGATGAAGGCTGATAGTTTTCTTTTAGCTCTGGGTTTCGTTTTTTTCTTCTGGCTGTATGGGGGGGGGGGGTAATGCTTGCAACTCCAAACCCTGAGTGCTCCTCTGGGAGGGAGCCTATTTTCAGGTACAGCCTTATGTTACCCTGCTAGTTATAACACTTGGTGATTTTTAAAAGTGCTGCTGACGTACAGAAATCATTTCAACCACAATTTTGTCACAAGAGAAATACAATTTTTGACAACTTAAAGCACCGCTGTCATGTATTCCATGTATTGAAGCAATGGAAAAAATGGTTTAAGAGGGGTGAAACACGTGCAACACTTGGAATAAAATATGAACATTTCTGTTCACTGAAAAAGGAGGATAAAAAAAAACAAGACACTAAACAAAAAAACAAAAAAATCAGATTTCACTGACCATGCTGATCACTGAATACACAGCATTACTATTACTGAAAGCAGTACAGCAATGTTATTCTTAAGCCCTTTAGTAATAGTGATGCAAACGTTTAATCGGTATTTAATCCCTACAATATTGACCTTTATTTTGGTTTCCATTGTGGTATACAAGCTGCCGGTAAACGGCTTACAAAAATATGAAAATTAGATTATCAAGCTTAAAAAAGGCCGACTGCAACTAACGACTATTTTGCAAAACGCTTAATCTGTCGGTTATTTTTTTTATTAATAATCAGAAAGCCAAAGGTTCCTTAAAGAAGATTTTTATACAGAATGAATCCCCGTGAAACCTTCCCACTTCAGGAGTTCTGGATAGATCATATTGACAAACGAAAAACATTTTTTTATGATAAATGCTAAATGTTTACTTATTTTTTTTTTTTACAATGTTGATATAATTACTGCTCTAAGTGGTCACTCTGTCAGCTACAGGCACCTTTGGAGTCTCTATACTCCATTTAATGATTAATCAATTACTAAATTAGTTAACAATTATTTCAATAATCGATTAATCACAATTGTTTCAGCCCTAAATAAATGTTATCTAATAAAGATAAAGGACAATATTAATCATATACTTTGTTTATACAACTTGAAATTGGAATGAAGTAAACATCTGTTCAGTATATTTCCATAAAAGTGTTTGATCGTGAGGCATTAAAAACCACAAAATGCAACAGACCCACAAACATTGGCTGAGTAACAACTATATGAACACCATGCAATGGTTAGGATAAAAACTTGTCATACATTGCTTTAAGCCAAGATAAATGTGTTTTTTCTTCATTTGTTTGAGTCATACTATGTGGCTAGGTTATTACTCTTATTTACATAATAATATTTTTAAACTGAAATCATTAAGCTTGGAGCAACATGGACTGTAGGATAGCTACGTTGGCAGCTAATCTGATCTATAGAAGCAGCTCACATCAGTTTATTTAGAGTCGTGTTGCTCTGCACGGCAGTAAATTATGAGGCCTGTTGGATGGACTTTGATCACATGCCAACATGGGATATATAGTATAAAAAATAGGGGGAAACAAAGAAATCAAGAGTTGGAAGGAAACAGATCAATGTGGATAGGGCATACATCATCTTGGCCACAGCAACAATATCACAACTACATGCTTTTCTAAAATTGTGCAAACTAAATGGTTTGGGATTAAATCTACGGGAAAGAAAAACAGCAGCTTTGTCTTTTAGAATAGGAGCAATTAGACCATGTCGTCTCCTTCCGTTTTATTTAAATTGTACGAATACCATGATCAAATTTAACTGCTGTATCTCTTTGACAGGTTATCATACTTTGAGAATCTCATACCAGTCCATGCATACTTTCCACACTAAATAATAAGCTTACTGACGACTATTAAAAACCCTGGTTTGAAGCAAAGTCACTTTCCCATGACTAACAGAGAAAACATGAGAATAACTTGCATTAGTGATTTTAGAAGCTTGATAAAAGTCTGCAGTGCTGAATGTCTTTGAATATATTCTTTTTTGACAGGCCTTATTGCTTCACTACGGCATTTGTAGTTTTGTCCAAATGCATTTACACTTTAATTCTACAGACAGCAAGAAATAATAGAACAAACAGATGCCTCTGTTTATTTATTTAAAAAAAAACTGTCAGAGGAAATGAATTTAAAAACAGGATGGAATTTAAAACCAAGTTAGGAAAATCTGAGTTTTCAAAACAGTTTTGAAAGTTTAAAATACAGATAAATTAATTTCATCCTTTCATTGATGTTTTAAGACCTTGCAGAAACCCTACTTTTCCCACGATATGCTTTAAAATAAGCTTAATGATCAAATGGTAACTGCTGCGGGCTTGTGAGGGGCCATGCACGTACCTTCCACACTTCTCGCATTCCTCCACAAACATGTTTCCATGAAGCTCTGATAGTTTATCCCTAGAGGAAGAGGAAGATAAGTTCACAACAGAGGGAAAATACAAAAAAAAAGTAATCATTTACATGAAACCTAAAGCTAAATTAACTCTGTGGATTCCCTAGAACCTTCTTTTACAGTTCTGTGATTCCCTAAGCTTACGTCTTGTCTTGCTTCACCAGGTACGACTGCAGATTAATCGGGACCAGTTTACTCTAACAGTCCGTCTGCCGTTTCGGTGATTTCCTCTGAGAACTTCTCCTTCACTGTCTGACCTCATTTCAAAAAGCCTGATTGAGGGTGGAGGAAGAGCTATGTAAATGTTTTCCAGGAAAAGCAAGTCCTCCAATATGCGGAAAGGCTGGATGTGGGAACAGAATAAAAAATTGGACTTTCAGCCCTGGGCTCAATTCAATATGACTGAGTAATACTTAAGCAGACCACACACTCTCAGTGACACCGAGAATTGATTTCAAATTAACAAAGCTGTGATGCTGCGGCAGCTGGTATTACAAAACAGCAGCAGCTGCCTCAGATTAAAACAATGAGTCAAAGCCCAAAGTCTATTTAACAGTTATTCATTACATTTTCTACTCCAGCTGTTTAAACACTCATAACACCAACGGTCTAACTACAAAAACATAAGAGACACTTCAGGCCAAAAGCACAAATAGTCTCTGGATGTTAAAACTACTTAAGGTTGGGAGATTTCCCTCGGGCATATGAACATCTATCTTACTTCAAAAGCTTTCAAAGGGGATTGAAACTGACTGCTGGACAATTATAAACAACAACAGAATGTCTTCCTTTTTCTATGTGTCCTGTTGTGATTTTGGCTGCATACCCTCATACAAATTCATAGAATAGCTTCTGCAGCATAGCATTTAATCTTCTGTACTAAACATTACCAGAATATCCCTGCTTATTTTTGCCATTTTTTTTAACCTGACACAGATTGATGTTTTCTAAAAGTACTCTATTTGGGGAGCTGGGACTTATTTACTCAACCAGATCCCATAATGAAAAGCCTACCGGGCTAAGAGAAGGCTTCTGGATCAAGCTGGCGAGTTCCTCCTTACACAATCTGGTAAATTTGATATATCAGTTAACTCTGCTTTTTGTAAAACAAATCCAGAATGTGTTTCGTTTGTACCTCATATCTGCTATTGCTGCTTTCATTGGCTAAAAGCCTGACATGGAGGCATGTGCCACTTGCAGGAATTGTCCCTCCATTTTGCAAACACTTGCTACAGGAGCCTTTTCAGATGGATAACGTGTAGAACTCAAACTGAACCATACGGATCAATCTGGCTTATGCCAGGTTATTGCTGTCCTTTTATTTTACTATTATCTCACTATTGTTATTTCTGATAGTCCAAGTGTGTTCAAGTACGCAAACAACTACTCTTGTGTGCCACTTTAACAGCGCCTCCTTCTTGTGACAATGTCTGTAAAGATTTTTGCATGCCAGTTTGCGCCTGTGCTGAATATAGTCCTAGAAACTGCACTCGCAGTCGTTTTCAGGTTTAATAAATCGCTTTGTGGCCATTTCTTACATCTACATAACCTCCTCATAGTCATTTGTGCGCTCTTAGGGTCTGCACAAGTTCTGTATATTCATGAACCCAAACTCCCTAAATGGTGCCTGCTGTTACACTCATTTAAACATAATGATCTGCTCAAATGCCTCACAGAATAGCTTTGTGTTTGCAATAAGGTATGTATGCATTTTTATACATGCAAACCTTTTGAAGATCAGGCCCACTGGGGAGAAAACAAGTTTTTTACACAACACCTTAGGTATTAAAATAACCCTAAATGTTACACAGGGGATCTGAGAAGCACACATCTATAGCACCAAAAACCGGGCAAGCATTACCTGGGGAAACCTGATCGAACATGCAACCCGTCGACATTCTGGCTGATGAGATATTTCAGGTATCCTGCCCTCTGCAGTCCCAGGAGGGCCATGTGAGTCAAACTAGGGCGGGCATCTTCAAATGTGGTGTCAAAGTGAGGGGACTCACCCTTTTCTTCTAGAGTCCACACACCCTTGGGACCCCTGAAAGAGAATAAATGGTGGAGACATTACTCTGATTGGAAAGGTGGTAACGTAGCAGGCGAAGTAGAAGAAAAACATTTCTGACTTAAACTTTGACAACTTTTGTTGTATACAAAACAGAGTGTATACTAGGGCTGGGTATTATCGCCAAAGTCCTGAATTGATTCCATACAATTCTAAATCGATTAATTTCGATTCAATCTGTTTTTAGAATAATGAAAGTGGTTCAATTGTGTTTCAAATACTCATGTCTTTTAATTTTCCCTGTCACATTAAACACAAAGTGAAAACTTGTAAATCAGACAGTTTAAACTTGAGATGTGACCAAAAATGTCTCAAACTTGTTGGTGAAAAGTGAAAAAGTCTTCAGTCAACCTATTGGCTATATTTGCAGCTGTCTGTCTTGAAGTAAGCCTGAGTGCATCTTTCCTGCTCATTTGAATGTGAACGTCACCCACGTCACTATAAAACTAATCGACCTCATTCCCTAGACATCGATTTTGCAAAAATGTAAAGGAATCGATTCAAAATCGATTAAATCAATCAAATGTAAACAGTGTGAGAGAAAAAAAAACACTGAAAAAAACCGCATTGATATTGAAGTTCAGAGCATTAAATAGATATATGGTGCAATTATGCAGTGTTTAGGTTTGGTTTTATCAGTGCGTTGCAGAGTCTGTGACATTATTTTGAGTTTTTTCAACAGTTCAGCTGTCTGATGGCGATGGGGGAGAAGCTGTTTTGGAATCAGCTGGGCCTGCATTGAATGCTGCGAAGCCTCTTCCCAGAGGGCAGCAGGGAGAACAGTCCATGGTGGGGGGGTGATGGGGTCATTGATGATGTTCAGAATCAGAATCGGAATCAGAATCAAGTTTATTGCCAAGTAGGTTTGCACTTACAAGGAATTTGACTTGGTGTTGTTGGTGCAGACAAAAAAAACCAAAACAAAACGGGCTGAGGACACGCAGCGCAGGGATGAAATGTCTTTTATGGAAGGAAAAGGAGCCCCAATGATCCTCTCTGCTGTTCTCACCACTCTTCTCACCTTCTTCCAGTCAGAGGCGCTGCAGCCTCCACACCATACATTGAGACAGCTGGTCAGAACACTCTCTATGGTGCTTCTGTAGAAGGTGCTGAGGATATGGGGGGGCAGGTGGGCTCCCCTCATCCTCCGCAGGAAGTACAAGTGCTTTCATGCCTTACAGTCCAGGTAAGGTTGTCTGATGTGCATCCCCAGGAATGTGGTGCTGCTCACCACCTCTACTGCTGAGCTGTTGATGAGCAGTGGAGCATGGTGAGGCCGGTTCTTCCTAAAATCGACGATGATCTCCTTCGTTCTCTCCACAATAAGGATCAGGCTGTTATCTCTGCAGCCTGCATTACTTCAACAGCATTAAAGCAACAGAGCTTACTGAAGGGATGAACTGGCAGTAGGAGCTTGTAAATATGTCAAAATAATTATTGTAATAGATTGAGATGTGTAGACGAGGATGGAAACTTATAGCATCATAGTGAGGAAAGCAGGCTTTCTAAAACAGAAACAACAGTGTAGTATTTGCTTATGATAAACATAATTCCCCCCATTACCTCAAAGTTATTTGGAAAAAATAAGGAAATCTGAATCCAGCAAACACATACCTAGGACTGAAACAATTCATCGTTTTAATCATGATTAATCAATTATTGAAATAATCGTCAACTAATTTAGTAATTGCTTCATCGTTAACTGGAGTATAGAGACTCTAAAACGTAACTTTAGCTGACAGAACAACCTAGAGCAGCAATTATAGCATTCAAGGTAAAAAAATTATTTTTTTTAATCTGTCAATATGCTGTATCCAGAACTCCTCAGGTGGAAAAATGTTCATTTCACCTGGTTAATTTCATAAAAAGTCTCCTTTAAGGAACCTTTTGCTAATAATAACAGATTTGCAAAATAATCATTACTCACAGCCCTAAACATATCAAGCAATAAGTTCCAATGTTATAAACTAATTGTATTAAAGGTATTCTATTGAAATTGTATCCAAGTGGATAGGAGTGTTTTTCTCCAGTTTTACTGATAAACATAATGCTGCCAGAGCTGCAGTCATCAAACCTCCAGGAAGTTGCCAAGTTTCTTCCAGAAAATAAAAAAAATAATCTCTATGCATCAAACACAGAAGCATAATGCTGCGACAGACTCATCTCTCTCTCAGTCTGAACTTTCAACAGCCTCATCATGCTTCATCTGCAGTAGTTTATTGCTTGCTCAGCAAAGATGAGCTCAAAGGCTTATCAGAGACATTAAAGTGTACTTCAAATCACACATCAACATAAATAAAAATGGCTGCAGGACACAAAAAAAAGTTCATGCATTTAATATGGACCTAAGGCAAATTAAACTTTTTTTTGTCTTTTTCTATAAAGATTATAAAGCATATTGGGAAGTTTTGCTTCACTTTACTCCTCAGGGTCAACATATTTAAAATTCATCTCATGCAGATCCTCATGCATATGACTGCTTATACATAAAATAAGCACAACGTTTTACATTTTTCATGCTTTCTGTGGCAGAACATTAGAAAAAACATTATATTTGATATACTAGGATTTAAATATTGATCAATATAGACACAAAAGTACAACAGAATAGAGGAAAAATCACCACAACAAAAGTTTAAAGGTAACCCTTTTCTTTACAATCTCACTTCAGGTCAATAAGACAAGTGTGATTCATTTGTTAAGCTCTCCTCTCCATTCTAACCTATTTAATAAAGGAAAATACAATACTAAAACATGTAACTGATGAAGCTTCTCTGACAGAGAGTAGTTTGTCCTAAAACCAACAGAATAAGAAGAAACAACATTCCCTCTGTTTAACCAGAAAATATGTCCGCATCTTTTTCTAATTTCTACAAATGTAAAAATAGAAAATAAACAAAACTATCAAAGTTCTTTGGGTGGGTACATTTTGACTGGATATGGGAGTAATTCTTAATACTGAAAGGATAAATATTGCAAACAAGGCATAAAAAGCTTATTTATTTAGCATCAGGGTCCCCATTGTTAAAAGATAATTAAATTTATTTATTTATTTATTTGACAGGGACAGAATATATTAGTAAGCATTCCTGCAAATGCACCAGAATTAGCCAAAAGGCTATTTTTCATATGTTGTCCCTGGACAGATCTTCAAATTGTCTACCATGCACATCAGGAGAATCTCCTCATAACCAGCAACATGAATACATCTAAAATTGTGAGAAGTTTAAATATCAATCAGAAGACCTTTCCAAAAGCCAAGGGTCAATCAAAGGATCATAAGAAATTGGATTTACAGGTAGATTTTCTATATGAAAGTACCAGATAATAAGCTCAACTACCATGTCTTATACAAGCTCACCACGCAAGAATCCAGTAATGAAGGAAACCTGCTGTGGCTAATTTAGGAGTTTGCTATAAACCATTTTGACAAACCAAGAATACAGCCTGATGAGAGATCAAAATAAAACCCCAAAGATGTTACTGCACATCACCCTGAAGACACCACAGGGACACGATGCCTTCTAGAGATCAAGACTAGAAGACCTCATAATTATAAAAAAAAGGATAGAGATATTAACCCGATAATCAGCATGAATTATAAATACTTTCATTGCTTATTTATAGTGTGAAATGATAGAGAAGGCTTTTTACAAGGACTATTTCTTAAACAGAGAACAATACTTAACAGCATCAGGTATTAAAACAGACATTTCTAATTCACCCTAAAATAGCAGATAGAAGCAAAGTGCTTCTATGGGTTTTCTAATATTGGAGATCTTAGAGACAGGCAGATATATTCCAATATTCCTTTTTTTTTTTGCTGATATCAGACATCACTATCTGATCAGGAAATCCCTAGTACAGGGGTGGCCAACCTTTTTTAAACCAAGGTCTACTTTTGAAGTTGATGGCTTGCCGAGATCTACCAAGCCAAACACAAGGGATGGGCAGTATTTGATTTTTATTTGCACAGGTGGAGAATAAACAGTAAGTCCAACAAACGAGGAAATGATCAATTGTGTCAAAAAATAGGTTGCAAAAACAGAACTTAACAATTTTACAAGAACTTCACACCATCTCTCACTCACCAGACTCACCAAAACTACAGAAAAGAGCAGTCAAGATCTCCACACAAAGGCTATGCAGTCAAAAAATCCAAATAAAACAACTGATACACACACAGTCCAGAAAAAAAAAAAGAAAAAAAAACGTTAGAACTGTAAATTTACAGTCATATGTTTATATCACTGTTATATATATATATATATATATATATATATATATATATATATATATATATATATATATATATATATATATATATATATATATATGTGTATATATATATATATATATTTTTTTTTTACTACTTTTCAAGGATGCACTTTTAAAAAAGATAAAATTGTCCAGAGAGCTGTTCCAAACTAAATTTCCTTTTGTTTTACACATGTGTAAACAAAATGACAAATAAAATCTGTCTAAGATCACTTCAAAGCAGGAAGAAGGAGAAGGGAAGTCCACTATTTCAGAATGATAAACTTCACTGGGCATTGGCAGAAAAACTGGCAGATGGATTAAAATTCAACAGGAAAACAGATAAAAATAGGAAAATACTAAGTACAAACTATGTGGATGTGAAGATGTAACATACAGCAGAATGGGTTGTTGACTGTTTCAGAAACTCTTTAATTTCGGACAAAAGTTCCAAAAATCTTTCGAGGAATCTGCCACGGCTCAGCCACCTGATGTCGGTGTGCAGCAGCAGATCAGGGTGGTCTGCACCTGCCTCCTCGAGCTGGGCACGGAATAAATGCCTCTGAAAACTCCCGGCCCGAACAGAGCAAGCGATCTTCATCGCAACGTGCATGACATGCTTCATATTTAAAATATCGCCGCACAGCTGTTGTTGATGAATGATGCAGCGGTAGCTCCAAAAATCTGGGGAAGTTTCAGACAGCTTGAACAGAGCGACAAATCCTGCAGTGCGCCCAACCATAGATGGAGCCCCATCAGTTGTGATAGATGTCATTATCTCATTATCTCTTCAGATTCCTCTTCGCGCTTTAGAGTCCTTGGTAACAACCTAGCAACCGTGGCAAACCATGCCCAGCAATCAGCATGAATAAAAAAAGGTTCCCTGCATACTTTTTATTTTTCATTTTATTATTATGAAAATACACATTGACCTCTCGTGATCAATGATTTGATTAGTGTTTTTTAAAACTTTTTTTTGTCATAGCCATAAAAAGGTCTACATTGTAAAACATCTCGCGATCGACTGAAACTCCGCCCACGATCGACTGGTAGACAGCAATCTACTGGTTGGGGCCCCCTGCTCTAGTAGATTTCAATAAAAAGGACTATTTATTCTATAACAATGGCATATAGTTTAGTAAGCCTACATCATACCATTCCATTTGCTCATTTATTATACTACGCTTTTTATTTCATATCAGTACTGGTGTTCATTAATTTCTTTGTATATATGGATTACTTTGATTTTTACTAAAGCAGTTACTCGTAACAATAATTTAACTGAGACAGTCGTTGACCCAAATAAACATTTACTTTTCTGTGTATGATTTAAGCAAAGCTTTGGTTTATTTTCACTCAAACTGTGTAAAGGATGAAATCTTTACATAACTGAGAAACTAAACTGCTCTACTTTCATCCTCACCAACCTGACAGATCACATACCGACTAAACACTGCCTCCCTGTGTTCAAACGAAGCTGCAACACAAACCAATGTCAAATGAAATTCATTGGGTTAGAATAAAATTACTATCCTTATTGTCCTACAGAGGAGGCATTCACTTGCTTCAACAGCAAGTTCAATGTTAAACTGTAGATCTACACAAGAGAAAAATGTTTATAAATAAAAAATACATATATCAGGGTTCCTACAGCATAAGGCAAGTTAAATTCAAGACTTTTTAATGCCACTTAAAATAAAAATTTAAGGCTAACTTTACAATAACCACAAGAAAAATTTACCCCAAATGTTTATTTTAAAATAAACTATTACTTTCTGGCTCAGTAGATATGTTTCAAATTTTCTAAAACTTTCCATATAGGAAGAAAGCTAAAAATAACACAAATAACAGATACATTTGTAACTAGTGTGTCAATAGCCTATTTTTCGTTGTATTTAAACTTCCCCATGCTGTCCAGATAAAAAGCTAGTGGCACATCACCCCAAGGTCCGGCCGCAACATCGTTTTTATTGGTTCTGCTATCGGGACGGAACCAATAATGGTTACAGTGAGCGGTTCGGCAAAGGTAAGAAAGACATTGTCAATTAAAGACTGATTTAAGACATTTTAATACCAATTCAGGCCTTGATTTTATACTGAAGAATTCAATGCCTTTTAATACTTTTTAAGGATCTGCAGGAACCCTGTATATACAGCAGACTGTGCAAAAGGCTCATTTTGAAACAAAGAAAATTTTTAGTTTTTAAGATTGTTGATTGGCCAGAAACCCACAACTGGTGCATTCCTAATATCAACATAAAGTTCCTCAGTAAGGCATTTGAAGTTGGGACATTTCTTGAAAGAGATATCTTGCTGGCAGCCATCTATACCGGTAAAAGAAATTCATATACATCCAAAAAAAACACCTACAGATACTTGATTTTGGGCTTTACACTGAAAATAACACGTGTTCTTCATGAAAAGAGGTCAGACTGGACAGAGAAAGGGGCCAAGGTAAAAATTAATTGCCAAAATACGGTATCTGCTTTCATTTACAAATTGCTACACAATCACTTCACATCACCATTCTCATCAACATTATCACAGAAGTCCCTTCTCAAAATATAACCTAAACGTTTCACGTCCTCCACCACTCTCCTAGTCTCCTAATCAGAAAAATTGAACATGTAGGTTTTTACCATAAAACAACAAGAATTAATTGAATCAGAGAAACCCAAAGAAGCCTGTAAAAGAGCAGCTTGGCCTTAATTTTTAAAACATAAAAATAAGAAGACTATTTGAAAAAAAAGAAAAAGTCTTTCCAAAATTAGCAAATATTTAGTAGATATGGTGTGGAGCCATCATAAAAAATAGCCTGACTCACTGAAGGCCAAACTCCAGCCTAGAATGTCAGATTATCTGCTATAATATCTCATTCTGAAGAAATAGGCACTTCATAAAATAATAAAACGTGGGATATAATTTGAGGCACAGAATAATTCATAGAATAATTCATTTCAGTTCCCAATAACTTCAAGGTCCTGGCTTTGAAAAGTGTTACTTTTTTTTTTTTTATGTTCTGACTCTCATATGATTTAATAAATACAATTTTAGCTCAGATCTGTTGTTTGGTTGTACATTTTTCCTCCTTTTTGACAGACAACCTTTTACTATTCTGTATTTGCTTTCTCCTGTATAATGTCCACACACCGATGCATATATATATATATATATATATATATATATATATATATATATATATATATATATATTTGGGTTGTCAAAAGTATCGATACTCAAAAAAGTATTTGTAACAGGTGCAGCTGCTGAGAATTTTTTTTGTTTCTTAACCAGTTTGGCTAGTGTCATTATGTGTGCAAAGCATAGCCAAGTAAGGAAAACTTAATTTTAATTTTGTACGTTTTTTTATCAAGCTTGCTTAATATTGTGCACAACCTCAAAATATTGTTCTTATTGTTTATTGTATTTATTTATTTATTTATTTATTGTATTTTATTTTTAATAAAACTATTTCTGCTGAATTTTGGAGTCTTTGTTTTTATCCTTGTGGTATCAAGTATCGAATATTTTCCTTAGTATCGGTATCGAGTTGAAAAGCTTAGTATCGTGACAACCCTAATATATATATATATATATATATATATATATATTTATTAGAGGTGGAACGGTTCACAAAATCCACGGTTCGGTTCGGTTCAAGGTTTCGTGGTCACGGTTTTCGGTTCGGTTCGGTATATGTTGATTGTTACACCGAAATCCCATAAAAATTTATGAAATTAATGAAAAAATCCAAAAAAATGTATGAATTGTAATTATTTTTAATGATCCACGGAAACCCTGGGTTATTTCCACATGTTTTGCTGCTCTGAATTTAATCATCTTGCGCATGCCCTCTACGATGTGTATATATATATATATATATATATATACACACACACATAAATACACATACACATACTGTTCTTCTTGCTTGCTGAAGCAGTGTAAATGAGAAGGGGAAATGTTACACTCAAGCTGCAACGATGGGGAATTAATTGTAAAACTGGCAGGTAAAAAAAGAAATAATCAAAAACCTAAAAACAAGGCTGTAATGTTTCTGTGAAATAGAAGATTCATCATGTAGATCCGGACCCAACCTGATTTAAAACATTTATAAATTACCGCATGTTGTTCGACGGCGGCGTCTAATTTCACTTGCGCCGCTTCTCCTATTTGTATGGTAAAGCCCTCCAGAGCCCCCGGAACCAGGCTACATATGACAGAAATCAGCCAATGAGCTGCTGTCAGTCAGGGCTGCTGCTGCTGCTACTTTTAGACACAACAGGCAAACCTGTGGCAAGCCAGGCGATAGGAAATAAGGAGAAGACGAAGAGAAAAAGTGAAAGAAAGTGTGCACTGCTGGAAGAACTGCGGCAAACTGGTGACAGATGAGTGAAATGGTGTGCTCAAAGATGACCCTGCACATTTGGAGTACGTTTGGCTCAAGCTGCTTCTGCGAAACAGGATTCTCCACCATGAACAGGATCAAAAATAAATATTGATCCAGGCTCAAAATGAGCACCTTGATATGTGCTTGAGAATGGCTTTGTCGCCAATCTAACCAAGGTTTAAAGCCTTGTAAGTCAGCCTAAAGCTCACTGCTCTCAACAAGCCATAAAAAGAAAGAAAAAAAAACAAACCATGGTCAGCTCAGGTGTTTTATAAACTATGTGAATCAGGAAATTGTCTATATACCAAACTGAATGATTGTTGTTCTCTACTTCAAACACTATTTAATTTAAAATGGAAACATTTTCTATTTTATTCATATATATATTTTTCATTTAAAAAGTCAAAGTATAACATGGATGGAAAAACACCTCATTTTATTTCAGTGTTAAATTCTGTTTAAAGTAACAGATTATAATAAGAAATGTGTCCAGACCTTTACTGGTTGTTTACTTTCTTTATTCGGACCCCACTGATTTTTAATTGGTTACCCCTGATGTAAAGCAAACAGTCTCTATGAGACTGAAACAGAAATGCTACAAAGTTTAAATTAAGTAGAAAACACATTTAGGTATTTCTGTACATTTAGGGCCGCTGAGTTCTGACACAGCTCTATAATCTGGAAGATTTCTCTCAGACTGATCACTTCTATTAATATGATGCATTCGTGGCATCAGCTTCCAGTTTTATTGTAGTTAAAAAGTCAAACTAACCGGATTAAAATATGTTTTTGTCTTTTATTTTTATCTGCTCTCAAGTCTTCTGCCGAGGGGCAGGCCATTAATATGCAGTACAGTAATTGATATGCAGGCTGTTCTGTCTAAAGATCCCCTGCTGGTTGTATCAAGTCCTTGAATTTGTAGTTATGCCTCATCCACAGGACATATAAACTCTTCCTCTTCTGTATTTCAAAAAGCCAGAATGCCAATCTAGCAACAACATATTTAATAGAAACATTAAAATGACATTAACACTAAAACTTTCTAAGATAGCAGTTATTATGTGTGATTTTTCCCAATTTCATACATTGGATTCCAATTGAACTGTTTTTTTTTTTTTTTATTCTAGAAGCACCTCCATCGATGCAAACAGCCTAAAAACAGTTGCTGTAATAAAAATAGCATCCCTGTTGATGTGATGAGAGCTGATCATTTCATCTCAATCACTCTGATTTCCTTCTGAATAGAGATATTTCTGCAAATATTATAAATTAGTCCCATTCTGACACCAACATATTGCACACAAATGTAATTTGCAGATATTATACATTTCTACTAATTCCAGATATTTGACACTTAAACTCCAAACATGCATCACAGTTCTTAAATATTTAATATAAACACGATCTGATGCAATTTGCCTTTCATAATTATAAAAAAAAAAAAAATAAGTAAATGGCCAGTCTATTACATAACAACGGCTTCTGAAATGACCTAAAGTAACTTGTTGCACCGCATGCAGATTTCTGCTGTTATATAATGAATACATATAGAATGGGATAGATTTCTTTAATCAAAAGGAGAAAGATTCCCATTCTAACAGAGCAAGCTACTTTTATAGAGCTGGTAGACAAAGCCCACTTGACAAGGTGTTTCTATGCTAAATGAAGATGCAGATCTTTACAAGTAGAAAACTGCGGATTTCATCATTTTTAACACTTGGTGCTGCTAGAATTGTTCTCCACTCAATGATTTTATCTCACATTGAATACTGCATCACAAGTTGGTCTCTCACCACAGTTAGCAATTTAAAATAATTGAATCACTGTACAAAAAATCTCTAAAAGTGTTTGACCTAAAAACCTAATTCTTTCCATGTATGTAATATTTTAAACAAGTACAATCTTTTAAATTTTGAAAATTTTATAAATTTTAAGTATGTATGCTTCATTTATAAAGCTCTACATGGACTAGCCCCACCTCCTGTGTCTACTCTGTTCAAACCCAAGACTTCAAGTGGCCTGAGAACCAGGGCCTCCTCCAGAGGAGACTGTGAGGTCCCTCACAGAAGAACAACTTTTGGTCAGAACACTCTCTCTGTGAGAGCCACTAACATCTGGAACAGTCTTCCTCTGCACATACAGGAGAGCCCTACACTGATCAGCTTTAGAGCTCAACTCAAACTACAGATGAAAACAAACCAGTCATGTAACCACTAAACTCTTAACATTTCCTTGTGATGCTTGTATTGTATGTTATGTTCTTTCTTATGTATTTGCCTGCCTAGGGTCTACAGATGAAAACTAGCTTTGTAGCTATAATCCGGCATATTTACATTTGTTTTTATACTGATGTTCATTACTGTGCATTGTCCCTATTCAAATAAATAAATAAATATAAATAAAAATCAAATGACTCAGACACTCTGGTTTAATGCACCACCATCTATATTTCAGCCATGGGTTATATACTTGCTATTTTAGAAGGAGGTACACAGCTAGCCGACCCAAATAATACAATGATTTATGATGGACCATGACTAAGGACATGATTACAATTATTTTTTTTTTCTCACCTGAAGTCAGGGATGCCTACTGAAGTGCTAATTCCAGCTCCTGTGTGGACAACCATATACTGAGATTCTTTGATCAGCTGAGCAAGGTTCTCCACTTTCACCTTTAGCTCTTCAGGAGTGTCAAAACTCTGCAAAAAGACCAAAAACAGAAGAACAAATGGTTAAAATAAACAACAGCCCTTAGAGTATGCTTGCCTCAAATCTAAAATGGAAACATTGCTGTTTGGAGAGGATATTTCATACAATATTTATTACCTCTGTTTTTAGGAGAGTCTGTCTGTCTGTGTATAGGATAACTTGAAAAGTATGTCAAGTATGACAAGGGATGTTAATTATATCTTTATCAGAGGTGTCTCTAAGGCCAATAAACATTACAAAAAATATAAGGAATGATCCAAGATCATAATCTGGATACAGGATTTTTTTTAGGATTCTTTATCATTGTGAGATAGGGATTTAAGGAGGAAACAAGCAGTTATAACTAAAACTTGCACGTCTATTGCCAGAGGGTGGCAATAGTGACTATTGTCATCATTGGAATCCAAAAGTCATGATCCAGACGTGCAAGTTTTAGCTTTGGGTGTTGGTTAAAATATGAGGCGAAATTTGCTGCTTGGCGGAGGTCTGCGCTCAACTAGTTGCTACAAAGGTGTGTTATATTTTGCATTATGTATTTTACATTTATTTTTACACTTATTTAACTAATACAATGTCATATTCTGTCCAGAAAGCACATTCCATGTTGAGACTGAAAAAGGAGTTTTTCATGTTAATTTTAGGCTTTAATGATTTGGCATTTTTTTACCCCTTATGATACTGAGTATGGAACATTTTTATGGGAATTGATATAGAGTTTGACACCAAATGAAACAAATGAAACCCATCACAAACACATAAACAACTAGAAAAGCACTCAGAGAGTGCAGACATCTGCAAAGCAGCAAATTTTGCACCAAATTGTAAACCTACAGCTAAAACCCACATATTATTTGGATAATTACCAACTTTAAATGAATTGTTCCTTGGCAGGAGGCGCGCCTCTGGTAAAAATGTCCATATAATCTGTTCATAAGTTTTCAATTGATCCGGCTAACAAACCAACAATGCTCCCTTTTCTTGTGTTTTTGTCTTCAGAAAACTCTTTGAGTCTGTTGCAGTCTGTCAAAAGTCACTGCTGCAACCCTCTGGTTTAAAGGGGAACTGCATATTCTGCCAAATATCCCTCCTCCTAATGTTAGAGCATCTTTTTTTTATTATCCTGCACCCAGATTATAATCTGGATCATCACCAAATTGTATGGATTGTTCACTGGCATTAGAGACACTGCTGATAAAATCTCTTTATAATCTATCCTGCACAGAGATGGGCAAACACAGACTCCTCTAAAAATGTACCATTCTCGGCAGAAGTAAATATAATCTGAAATTATGGATGGGCTAATAATGTATTTTAACATTATCACTGTTTTCATTAAGATTTAATCTCATCAGAACAACAAATGCTACATGTTTGCAAACCTAAAAAACATAAATAGTTCTAGGATTGTTATTTATAACGTGTGTTAAAGATAGGCAGAAGGTCTACACCTTGAAGCTTTCTCGCTCCAGTTCTTTTTCCTGAAAAGAGATCACTCAGGACAAACTCTTTAAATAATACTTCATAACTTATATGTATTAAATAACCAGGAGACACGACAACAGATTTATATTTAAATTGTAATCTTACTCAGATCAGAGAAGTTGCTTGGAGTTTACAGAAGGCAGTTTCTCACCTCTGGGTTCACCTCTCAGAAATGGCACCAATTAAAAGTTAAAACGTTATTTTATACATCTCCAGTCTGCCACATCATCTTATTTTACATCATACACATTAGCAGATGAGTAGACATCCATGGCTCCAGCCTTAACAAAATAATACACTTTGTTCTTAGCTGAAGGACACCGCTTTCATTCAATTTACAAATCTTTGCCACGTAAAAAATTAAGATTATAACTGTATATCCATACAGAGGAACTGTTTTAATAAGATTAACTACTGAGGAAAACATCAGTTCAGGAATTAATCAGGACACCCACTCAGTATCGTTAAAGATGATTATCCTAACGTGTGAACAGCAAGAAATCTTATCTTTAACATGAAGAATTTAACTGATTAACGCTTGGTGAAAAGTTGTACCACTTTATTTTTTGTGTGTATTGAAGTAGCTTGTTAAATCTTTTATAAATTAACCCAGTCTGATTCTTATTTGCTGCTTTCACTTGTATGAAAATTATTTTTATTTATTTATTTATCTATCCATCATATTTTGGCTTAGCTTAAGCAGAGATGCAGACAAATGCCATCTAGTTTAATTTCTCTTATACTGAGTAGTTACGTGTCAACTCTAGGGCACATCGAAGTTGATTCTAAACTCCAGGAACTACATGGTGCTATGGCTGCAAGCCCACAGCATCAGCTTCCTACACCGTGCCTGATACCTACAGAACCTTTAATGGTGATGGGGCTTTTTTATTGATATTTGTTGAATATTAATTATTTGTTTAACACATCAATGACTGATATAAAACCTGACTTATTATCCAAATAAAACTGTCTTTCTTTGGGATAATTATCTAAAACAGCCGACCAAGGCGCCATAGAACATCTTAATCCTATGAGCTTAATTTATAAAAGGTGTTAAAAGTAAAAATCTTGCACATAGACATATGACATAAATAGGTGCAGAAACAGATACTTCGATATAGAAACATAGCAACACCTTTCTTTTACATGTTTCTTATCAATGAAACCGACATCGGCTAAGGTGCTAACTAGCTATTCAACATCTCGCTAAACGTAGCACAAAAAAAAATGTTTTACCTCAGGCAGTCCGCAGACACCTTTGTCTGCGTACGGAGAAAGGCCAGCAGCATAGTTCACAGACATGACTAAAACTCTTATCTTTATTTGGGTTTAAAATTGTTAATATATCTTGAACAACTTCTCCCAATCCGGGGATACCTGAGTGAACTGCTTTGTTTGGAAGACGTCATCACTGAGCGACGAAGTGTGCTGCGTTTAATGTTTTTCGGGGATTTTAGATAAATTAAGTTAACGGTTGGGCTAAATGTACAAATAAAGTTTAGTGTATAAGTCCTTTACACTGTCTGCAACAGAAACGTGAAAAGGTTGTTTAAAAAGAGGGAAAAAAACGAAAAAAGAAGCTAAAAAATCCGCAGCTCTCTTCTCTCACGATTATATGCCGCATTCACATTTTTCCGTTTTCTTTTAACATCCTACTAAATTTCTTCCTTATTTCTCGGTTATACCTTTCAAGTAGAATTTCTACAAAAACAGCATATGTGCTTTTTTGCCGTCCGTATCCTCTCCATTGTAGTATGCTCAGTAAAAAAAAACACATGGAAACAGCACAATGCAAGAAATGATTTCTTTTGATGTGCTCAAGAAGTGAATGCAACCCAGTGACTTGAAGCAATCCATTTTATTAGATATAAAACCTTTAACGAACCTATTTGCATTGCACTTTGTTACAAATTGCATCAAATTTGAAGGTGTATGTAGTTGGCTATGACTTTTGCTATTTGAATTGATTAAATTGACTTACAAACTGCCTCAAAAAGACATTTGTTGTGAATTGTTGTACAATACATAAAAATATCCCATGTTATAACCTCGCTCAAATGCCCTAAAAAAGTGAGACATATCATTTGCAAGAATTTAGAAACAAATTAAATTCATAATAATCTTAATACAAAAACAATTGAAATATGTAGGAAGCATGAAATTGGGGGTGATAGGTGGGGTATGTGCAAGAGATGGTATAAGCCCCCCCGAGCAAAAAGCAGCAGCATACCTGTTCAGAGCAGAGATACCTTAGTTTATATTAGGGTTTTAAAAAAGCGTACTGCCAGGTATGTAGCGAGAAAGTGAAGTGCTCAACCTAAACCACAAGAGGGCGTAAATACCAAGGAAATCATTGCACTTTGGGAACAGCGCACTATTACATTGAGGCTCTCTAGTACATAGAATAATCAATTATGCATGTGTTATGTCTGGGTTTTCTATTAGTCTAGTACAAGTCAATTATTCACCATTTTAATTATTTTGTAAGATATTTTGGATAGCTAATGTTTGGACAACGTGGAGTAAACACAAAAAGTATCCTTAAGCATAAAACTTTAGGATGAAAATGATAATCAGTCTACTGAAGATTGTGATAAAAGGTTTTGACTGAAAAATGTGAGCTAGGATGGTCCTACAGCCTTAAAGTTTTATTTTAAAGATTTTTCACTTTTTATCTGGGATTATCTGAAGAAAATAAGACTGGTTTAAATGAAAACAGATAATCTGGAGTTAGTAATTCCGGAGTAATCCTTCAAATTAGTCATTCCATAATCTTTTAGAATTCCAAAAAACAAGAGTTTTAATGGTTTGTTTGGAGTTGAAGCTGAGCCCAGATCTAAGGTCCAGTTCAAAACCCAGATGTGAAAACATCTGAGGTCAACAAAAAGCAGTGATAAGGCCTATATTTTTGAAGAAGTAGGCCTTTATCGAAGACCTTTATCTCTAGTTTTAATGTTGGAAACTAAAGAGAAATGGCATTACAATTATATGAATGTACAAAGAAGTATATAAATAGTAATTTATGTTTAAGGTTATGGAAAAGATGTGATAAACTGAAGCATTACCCCATTTTTAGCTTGAAAGGCTCCAAACTTATCCAGGCTTAAAAAAAGAGAAAAAAATAAATAAATAAATTACAGGAACACTCTGGATACATAAAGGTATTTAAACCGAGAAAGAACAAACTGAAACATGTATTCAGAAAATGCTATATGCTGTTTTTTCAAATAAATCTTTATTTCGGTTTTAAATAGCTGAAATAAAAAAAAAAAAAAAAGACAGAAATGAAACAAAATAGTGATCATTTATACAGCTACGTGTGCATATTGATTTACGGTTCCTGTAGAAGCTGTAAACTGACACTGAAGACCACCACAAGAGGAAATTAGTTGCTAGTCTTAATTGTTTTATCGCATGTCATTTTCTCCTGAGAAATTCATCATGATGTCCCAATTTAAAGAGATAAAAATCAATATTGCTGGCAGGAAAATAAAATACACACAGGACACCCATACACTCTAAAAAATATTATCAAATCTGTTCACTTTGAACTAACAAAGATCATGAGAAATAAAACGGGGCGATTTTTCTACTTTCACTTGAAAGGGTAAAAACTTAAGTAATCCTAGTAGCCCAACCTCTAGCAAACACTATCATTTTAGTAAACAGTTCAGGCAAAATGTCTAACAAAATGAAAACCAAATAATGATGAAGCTTGCAAGAGAGCAAACAGGCAAACTAAGACAAAGAGCACGCCAAACACTAGTCAAAACTTCTAAACAATGCTTTGGGTCTTTGGGTCCATCAGGCATCGCAGAGATCGAGCCTAAAGGGAAATACAATTCTGATCAACAGTTACTTCTGTCCCCAATTCCCCTCAAAGACTGAAAAATCCATCTACTCTAAACAACCCAGAAGAATCACCTCTGACAGTAACCAGAAGAAAAAAAGCCAGCAAACATCAGTTTTCATGTTAGTAAAAATGTTCATGTGAGGAACTGAGCCCTCTGACTTTGCCAGCTCCTCGCTCCTCCATCGTCACGTCAAAGTCTTTGTGTTGTCGTGGAAGGAGGGGAAACAGTCCACCGGTAAGGAAGAGAGAGATGAAACGCTTTCAAATATGCTCTGGCATGCATAAGAACTTTGAAAACACTGTCACGTAACAATTCATTCGTGCCTTGTCCTATCCAGAAGAGACGCTGCAAAACTAAAAAACAAAAAAAAACAAAAAAATGCAGGGCTTTATCCAACACAAACAGGCTGCATTAAGTCACCATTTTCCATCAGAGAGCAGCAGCCACTTACAATTAGCGAAGTACAAATATGAGAAGAGGAGAAAGAGGCTGAGTCATGTTTCGAAAAGTTTACACCAGAGAAAATGTCCTCGTTAGCAGGGGTACTTACCCAATAATCAACACTGTATTCTAAACGCATGGTCTAATGACACTGGAATATGTGTGCATTTAGGTAATGCTCTCTCAAAGTAAGGTTGAGGTGATGACTGAAAAACAGAGAGGAACTGGTGACATTTGTTGCTGGTGCAAATTTGAACCAAGTCTGACCCCCTCAGGGCGAGGCATCAACTTTAAACCTCTAAGGCTCGAGGAAAAAAAGCTCTTATTGATTTAGAAGAAGGAAGCTTCCAATCTTGGTTGTAAACCTGGAGTAACGGGCAACCCGGGCAGAGAGAAAGGAGGAGCATCTGACGGAGAGATTAGGCGCTTTTGCCACAAAGCACATCATGACTCCTCGTTGCCAGAGTCGTCCTCGTCGTAGCAGCAGTCGCCGTCCTCTCCCTCCACGTCGTCGTCATCGTAGTAGTAGTCGTAGAAGAGGTCCGAGCCCTCATCCGGGGCTGGGGCACGCGTGCGGACGCAGTACTCAGCCAGAGTGGTGGGCACCTTGACTCCGTCGCGCTCAGCTTCTGCTTTGGTGGCCATCACTTGCTTCCTGAGGGAGAATTCAGCCAAACAGCTTTATGGCTTGCAGAAATTCAAAGCTTTTAGCACTTGTAAAAAAACAGAACTTTGAAAAAGTATAAAAACATGTATACCTAATTTTCTTCTTAAATTATAATCAAAAACATTCATGTATTTATTTGGGATTTTATGTGATTCATAAAAATCAAGCAGTTGCTTTTTTCTACGAGGAAAGGAAAAACATCTGTTCTCAAAGATTTTCTTTCTCAAATGGGAATATAAAAGAGATGCTATTCTGTAAAGGCCTGTAATGTTTGATTAATAATCTGAGTCCACAAAAAGCATCATAAGAAAACAAAAACACAAAAGACAGAGGAAGAATATTGCAGAAAGGTTTGCAGGAGGGTTACTTTTTTAAACAATATGCAGAGTTCCAGTCATATCACTCATGATTGTTTAATCCATCATCTGAAAATGGAAAGAGCACAGTTCAACTGTAAATCTACCAAGATATTAGCCTGGGTGCCATTCCGAACTTAGTCCCGCCCACAAAGTTTGAGGTCGGGAAGTTCGGTCTGGCTCTGCTCCATAGTAGCGCCAGTATTATCGCCCACTGTCAGGCGATCCAATCAAATTGTCAGGGCAGACTTTATACGATGATGGACAGATGACCAACAGTAACGTAATCAACCACGTGACCAAAGAGCGCTTGGGTGACAACAATAATGGCTGCCGCCGGAGAGTTTAGGTGAGTAGATTCTGCTATTAGGTCTGTTCTAGAAGATATTGACAGCAAATTAATTGTAAAAGAGGAACAGAGAAACGCGATCAAGTCTCATCTTCTTATTATAGGCGTGCAACTGCACGCTTTGATTTTTGTTGACAACAACTATGCCTCGCTTAACATACGTCACGCACTCCGTTGCTCTTATTGGTTGTAGGTCTGTCCAATTGAGTGCAGAGGCATTTTTTTTCCTGGTTCGTTCAAAACACGCCCCATAATCACAGCTCTATGGAGCAGTATCAGACTCATATTCTGACTAGAATTGAGTCGGACTACGTCAGGCTACCAAGATATGGCTGAAGACCCTAAAAGACGAGAGCATTGGTTTGAAAAATAGTTAAGAGCCCTTCGTTAAATCAGGAGGAGCTGCAGAAAGCAACATCTTACACTCGGCTCACATCAGTTGCGTCCAATGTCACACTGGGTTTGTTCCATTTCATAGGAATATCCTCCAAGGACCCAGTCTACCTAGACCGGGTCCTTCGAGGTCCATAACAATAAGGAGGCTATGGATTAAAAACAGCTCCAGCCTTCTCCGGCTTTCACCGCAAATATGCTCTGTCGCCTAGCAACCATGACAGTTGACACACAAGGCAGGCAAATAATAGATACCAAACTTCTCACTACCGTTGTGGGTGCTAATAACATTTTCAAGGAGCTTCAGCGGCAGTCATGAATATCAGCTTTATAGTCCCCACACTACAGAGATATTAGAATCTGAGCTTAAATTTCAGCCAAACCCATTTGCAGACAGACAGACAAAACATTTCAATAAACAAAACATTGCCTGCCACATATCTGACCCAATAACCCTTTAAAACAACTATTTTAATTAATTTCAGATGGAACTATTTACATCAGGCATCCCCAAAGTCGGTCCTTGAGGGCTGCTGTCCTGCAGGTTTTAGAGGTTTCCCTACTTTAGCACAGCTGATTATGATGATTGCAGTTCAGCAAAAGCCTGTTAATCAGCTTTCAATTAAAATCAGCTGTGCTGGAGCAGGGAAACCTCTAAAACCTGCAGGACAGCGGCCCTCGAGGACCGACTTTGGGGATGCCTGATTTACATACTTGTATTATATTAAGATGCACTTAGAATATTCAGCACTGTTCTGCAGCATTTCCCTTTTTCCTTTGAGCACGGAGCAGCCGGCTTGCTTGACTTGCAAGTGAATCATGGGATACCAAAGGCTACAGGTGCTGGTCATAAAATTAGAATATCATGAAAAAGTAGATTGATTTCAGTAATTCCATTTAAAAAGTGAAACTTGTATATTATATTCATACATTACATACAAACTCATATATTTCAGATGTTTATTTTGTTTAATTTTGATGATTACAAATGACAACAAATGAAAATCTCAAATTCATCATATCAGAAAATTAGAATATTGTGAAAAGGTTCAAAATTGATGGCCCCTGGTGCCACACTCTAATCAGCTAATTAACTCAAACCACCTGCAAAAGCCTTTAAATGGTCTTTCAGTCTAGTTCTATAGGCTACACAATCATGGGGAAGACTGCTGACTTGACAGTTGTCCAAAAGACGACCATCGACACCTTGCACAAGGAGGGCAAGACACAAAAGGTCATCGCTAAAGAGGCTGGCTGTTCACAGAGCTCAGTGTCCAAGCACATTAATAGAGAGGCGAAGGGAAGGAAAAGATGTGGTCGAAAAAAGTGTACAAGCAAGAGAGATAACCGCACCCTGGAGAGGATTGTGAAACAAAACCCATTCAAAAATGTGGGGGAGATTCACAAAGAGTGGACTGCAGCTGGAGTGAGTGCTTCAAGAACCACCACACACAGACGTATGAAAGACATGGGTTTCTGCTGTCGCATTCCTTGTGTCAAGCCACTCTTGAACCACAGACAGCGTCAGAAGCGTCTTGCCTGGGCTAAAGAGAAACAGGACTGGACTGCTGGTGAGTGGTCCAAAGTCATGTTCTCTGATGAAAGTAAATTTTGCATTTCCTTTGGAAATCAAGGTCCCAGAGTCTGGAGGAAAAGAAGAGAGGCACTTCATCCACGTTGCTTGAAGTCCAGTGTAAAGTTTCCACAGTCAGTGATGGTTTGGGGTGCCATGTCATCTGCTGGTGTTGGTCCATTGTGTTTTCTGAGGTCCAGGGTCAACGCAGCCACATACCAGGAAGTTTTAGAGCACTTCATGCTTCCTGCAGCTGACCAACTTTTTGGAGATGCAGATTTCATTTTCCAACAGGACTTGGCACCTGCACACAGTGCCAAAGCTACCAGTACCTGGTTGAAGGACCATGGTATCCCTGTTCTTAATTGGCCAGCAAACTCTCCTGACCTTAACCCCATAGAAAATCTATGGGGTATTGTGAAGAAGAAGATGCAATACACCAGACACAACAATTCAGAAGAGCTAAAAGCCACTATTAGAGCAACCTGGGCTATCATAACACCTGAGCAGTGCCACAGACTGATCGACTCCATGCCACGCCGCATTGCTGCAGTAATACAGGCCAAAGGAGGCCCAACTAAATACTGAGTGCTGTACATGCTCATACTTTTCATGTTCATACTTTTCAGTTGGCCAACATTTCTATAAATCCTTTGTTTTTATTGGTCTTCAGTAATATTCTAATTTTCTGATATGATGAATTTGAGATTTTCATTTGTTGTCATTTGTAATCATCAAAATTAAACAAAATAAACATCTGAAATATATGAGTTTGTATGTAATGTATGAATATAATATACAAGTTTCACTTTTTAAATGGAATTACTGAAATCAATCTACTTTTTCATGATATTCTGGAGGGAAACTCCTCCAACTCCCATTGTCATTGTGACACAGCGCACACAAGTGAACACTGCACACCATGAAATTGCATTTATGCCTCACCCGTGCAAGGGGGCAGCCCTCAATGGCGCCCCAAGGGAGCAGTGTGGCAGGACGGTACCATGCTCAGGGTACCTCAGTCATGGAGGAGGATGGGGGAGAGCGCTGGTTAATTACTCCCCCCACCAACCTGGCGGGTCGGGAGTCGAACCGGTAACCTTTGGGATCCAAGTCTGACACCCTAACCGCTCACCCACGACTGCCCCGTCGCACTGGACCTGTCCTTCAAAACTTCCCATCTGAACAAGCCTCAGCGCCGTGCTATGATGTAATCGGCGGGCGAATCTGGCCTTCAGAAGACGCAGCCCCTGAATTCAAACTCAGCATTTGTCTATCTGCGTGTAGAGAGGCTCCGACTATGCAAGGTGAGCAGATAACGATCTATGTCGAGTTTTCTCACACCTGTTTCTGTGACCCACAAATTGAAACAATGACCAACATTTGTCGGGACAGATTGACAACAAAGCAGAGGCCGAGTTCATGAACAGCCTGCACAGCATGCTATGGAACTAGAACAGATGGAGGATTTTATATGCAGAAAATATAATGGGAACTAGGTTAAGAGAAAAGGAAAACACAGCAATAAACGCTGTGGGATGGTTTATACAGGTACTTGATGAGGAAGCGAGAGGAGATTCTCAGAGAGTGATCTGTGAATTATTATAACCATCTCTCATTGTTTTGAGGGTTGAAGAGGATCATAATTTTACTTTATCCGTTTTTCTGTCCTATCATGGCTAAAGTGTTCCGTTTATCCAATTTTTTTTTTATCGTTTATGCATGAGTCTGCCCTGCCTGCTATAAACACGCTGTGTTATTTTAGACCATTTTTCCACGCTTTTGACAAGTTTTATTTTGTATTTTAACTCAAAGAAGATGTATTTTACTTCCCAAATGTGTTTCTCTTCCTGCCAGACCCTTAAAAAATGCAGCTAAATTACTCCGTATTCCGACTAAAATAGACCTGGAGTCTATCTCAGTCAGAGCGAAGCAAAAAGAGAAAAATCGAGTCGGGTGTGTTCATCCCCATTAACTTCAAATGAGCGCTAAACGACACAACCTCTTACGACAAGATTTTTTGCCGGATCGGATGCAAAATCATGTTTGGTGTTGCTAAGGACACAACGCTGGCTTTTTATGAGTGTCCTGTAGACATCACAGCAAGAATGTAACCGACTGTACTCTAGACTGATGAAACCAAAATACAAATTCATGTTTTTATTATTAGTGGAGCAACATATCCTTCAATTCGTTACGATGCACTGATTTATGTAGGTTTATATCCAGAGAATAAAAAATAAAAAAACATTCGGGTTTGAGATTTTTAACATGTGGAACAATAAGGGAACAAGGTGCATGAACAGTATGAGTGAAACTAAGCATAACCACATGGAAACTGCTAAAGGACTAAAGCCATCTCCCTCTATCCCACTACATATCCAACCTTACCTTATGATCTCTACATACTCCCGGTCCTTGCCTTTGCTGTCCCTCCATTTGCGATACATGACAGAGGCATCCACATTGGCAGGAGAAAAGGTGTTGGGCTCATTCAGCAGAGAGATTACACTCAGTAAAATGGTTCTAAAAGAAAACAAGGAAAAAAGGGGACACGTTAGTCTGATAATAAACTGTTTTAGTGTAGAATGGAATAAAACTCAAATACTTTGAATCCTTATCTATGATTCCAAACCAAAGTATTTCAGTACAGTTCTCTAAGAAACCAAAAATCTGACCTCTTTTGGTTCTTTTACAGTGAATATGTACAACCTAAACAACTTCCACATATATTAACATATATCACTTCCAAGATATTAGGGACAAGTTAGCAAATGTATTGACGCAAATACTGCGTTGTTCTGCCAGATGAAGCTTCACATTTCAGTGCCCTATTGAGCAGTGTTGTCAGGGCCACAGTCGGAAGCAGGAAGCTGTGGTTTGTGGTCAGTTGTTGTGTTGGTTTTGTGCTTGATTTGGATTCATTGCCTGCCTATAAGCTAAACCCTTTAATCTGAAACAAGATGAGCATTTTCTGCTTCCTGCTTTAGTTTTTCATCTGTTTTACAGGATCTGTCTTCCAATTAATTCACTGTACCCTTGTTAACACAGATAGGGAAGGTAGGCTTATCCTACAACCCGAACAGACCAATGGTACCAATGGTACAGACAGAAATAAAAATATCACTGACTAAAACTTTAACATACTTAGTTTTTTTTTTCTTACTTCCAACTCTAAGATAACCATTCAAGTCACAGTAACAAGAATGACTAATGGAGAGAGAGCTACTGAGGTAGGTTAGGGATATGCAATATTGACAGATTAAAACATCGAAAAATAAAACAATTCCTTTTAGCACCACTTTATAAAGCTGATAAAATAAGAAATGTTTGAATAAATTAACTCCGATAGTAACGAACTTTAACAAGAGCAGATAAATGTGATCTTGCCTTTTCAATAAACAGACTTAGTGAGAAGGGGAAGATTACATATTTTCTTCCTTTTACTCCTTTTCATCATCAAATAATTTAGTCATTGATTAACTGTTAACTGGAGAATAGAGACTCTAAAACATGTCTTTAGCTGACAGAGAAACAACCAACTTAGAGCAGTTTTATCTTAAATATTTTGGGTATCAGGATAAAAAAATCTTGTCTGTCAATATGCTCTATCCAGAACTCCTCAAGCAGAAACACTTTAGTTTCACCTGATTTAAATCTGTAAAAAAAAAAAACAACCCTTTGCTATCTGATTATTAAACAATTAAGTGAAAAAAATAATCAACAGATTAATCGATTTGCCAGTAATCCTTAGTTGCGGCCCTAATAAATTGTAATGTATTTTATTGTACTTAGATGCGATTCATACAGTAAAGTCCACTTGCTGGCATGGGGCACAAATATTGATGCATTTTCTGATTATTTACATGATTAAAAAATTATTTTCGTCTTTCGTTAATCCATTATATTCCCTCATTACCAAAATTTTCTTCACAGCCAACGTGAGTTTTTGTGGTTGCCTTAAAATAAATTTACCGACTTGATAATCTGGTTTTTACCGGGTTTCACTATGCATTGTCTTGCAGTGATTCATAAACTCTTTTTCTTTACACCTTCCTGGTTATCAAAATATGTATGCTAAGACTTATTAACACAATAAAAATTAACCATGTAACCACTGTGTCTACTGCAACCTTATTTAAAGATATTTTAGAGGGTTGATCCAGTGTTAAGTTGTCATGAGGGGGTGAATAAGACAGGCCTGCTAATGTGTGTCATACAACAAGAGTCTGAGCTGGTTAAATTATTGAAGTGACAGAGAGAGGACAAAGCAGGAAGGAGAAATGATCAAAAAGGAGATACATGAGGAGAGAAAATAATATGGGAGTTGCTGACCGGACATTCTGTGTAGGATTCCATCTCTCTGATGGAAGTTCTCCGCTCTGTGGGTCGTCCACTGGAGGATGCAGTATAGAAATGCACACGTCGCCATTCTAAAACAGAAAAAAAAAATGGTTTTACTATACGCAGACTATAGATTTTGAAATGCATGTTAAGACAAAGCTAAGAGCGTCTTCCTCTGAAACCTGACCTCATAAATGTTAGGATGCCACATTTTGGTGAGGAAACGGAAAGCCGGTGGGGAGTATGGGTAGTCGGTAGGAAACTTGATCCGAGCCTTAAACAAAACACAAGAAACATAACTCTGCATGCACAAGGTCATAAAACATTTTCATATCACAATTCAAAACTTCTATATATATTCAAAACTTCTTCAGATAGTCTTTTTAATCCTTTAATTTAAAATGTATGAGTTTATGGCAGAACTGTTCTACAATACGAGCTAGGTGTATTTTTAATAAATGGAAGAAAGAATATCAAGGTTGAGATGGATGGGGCCTAAACTGATAAGATACACAAGGACAGATTGGAGGAGGCAAACAGATAGAAAGATTGAAACATAGAACATTCAGAAAAAAAAAAAAAACAATATGAAATAAAATCTAAAATTACACAATTTTAAACAAACAAACAAATCTATATCTACACTTATCTGGTGTAGATATAGATTTTTATCCTGGAAAGCATGGGCAGTTTTCAGACTCAAAGGAACCATCGAGAAGCTGATAAATCTGTTTTCTATTCAGCTTGAGTGAATCTTAAACTTTGTTCCTAACTCAATAACTTTCTTACCTTGAAGTATCCCCCCTCATAGTGAGTGTTTGGTGGTCCGAAGATGGCCACTTCCCAGTTGTACAGATCAGCCTCGTCCACCAGAGTTATCTTAAATCCCTCAACAGGCTCCTCCTGAAGGCTCTTCATTTCCAACATCAGAGCTTTCTGAGAGCTGGCTACATGAGAGGGGTCGTGTTGCGCCATTCTGCTTTTATGAATCTTTTCACGATAATCCGGAGTCAGCAGCTGACGCCTTTGTTCACACCAAACAGTCTACGGTTAGCCTGACAAACAGCCTGCCCCCCAACTGCTACTTCTGCTTTTTTATTTCCTTTATGTAGACGTTCAGAAACAAAACAAAAAAGGAGAAAGAAAATAAAAAAAATAGGCCGAACCTGCGCAAAAGCCGAGCAGAGCGTCTCACTATAGATGAATTATTTATCAATGTCAATACTGAGAAAGGACTTAAAGGAGAAAAACATAGTGGTTGAGCAGCTTTAGCTTATTTACCTGATCTACCACAGGCTAACGGCTAATGTTAGCTTAAAGCTGTCCCTTCGCGAGCTGAGCTAACTGCGGCGGAAAGACTTTATAACTGCGAACAAAGCCTGTTTCAGGCAGCAGCAATACAAACGGTCATCTCTAAATTTACTAAACGAACACTCTGCTGATTTTTGTCGGCTGTCGAGCTCTAATCACAAGCGGAGAGGACTAGACGGGGAAATATGTTGCAGAAAGCAGTCCCTTACGATCTGAAAACAGGTAATGGCGCCTGATGCCTGGGATTTGTAGTCCATTTCTTTCCTGTTTCCTTATGTTGAGATTATCCCTCCAACTCCTTAAACACCAGATTTCAGTTTTCCTACTTTCATCTTTGAAAAATTGGGAAGAATAAACGTCCTTTAAAAATGTGACGTTGAGGTTTCCAAATTAATTAAACTTTGTGCCTTCCACCAACAGGTCCTTTTTTCTGGAAAATAATTTATAAACATAATTTTAGTTCACATTACGTTCTATTATGGAACAACAGGGTGACTACATATATATATATATATATGTATGTATATATATATATATATATATATATATATATATATATATATATATATATATATATATATATATATATATATATATATATATATATATATATATATAGAGATAGATAGATAGATAGATAGATAGATAGATAGATAGATAGATAGATAGATAGATAGATAGATAGATAGATAGATAGATATGTGGGTGTGTGTGTGTGTATGTACATATTTCTTTTTGTGTGTGTTAATAATGGATAATGGTTTAGGACTTATGCGTTTTTGTTTGGTTTTTTTTTGAGTCGGGCTCAAAATAAAAAGACCTAAAAGAGAACCTAAAATCAATATCAGCAATAAACGCTTAATATGTGTATTAAAGATGTCTGGAAATAAAAGAGAAACAGCTTGCAAAATTGTTGATTGGATCCTGGACTTTTAAAAAGGGTTAATATTATTTGATATACATTCAGAATAAATTTTGTCAAAGGAATCAAATCCATATTAGCAAATATTGATTCTTGTTGTACCTGTTTGCATAGCTTCTTATTTCTTGATGTAATACTAAATAGCTTGAAAATGCCTGGAAGGTGTTTAGAAGATGATTTCTAGAGGAGGGCTGAATATTTGTGAAATGCCATACTCTAATTGTACCTAATATTATTGTCTGTGCAGCGGATTTTATTTTATTTTTTTATGGTTTTTATTGACAGTTGTTAATTACAAGAGAAACATAACAGGTGAACAACCGAATAATACATTTTAGGTTATCAGATACTAAGAAAATTAGAGAGTTCTTAACACCTTACTATCTGAATTGATATACATATATGTGTGTTTATATAATAACATACAATGCTAGGACCAGTTGTAACAGAAATAAGAGCTTGCCAAAGTTTCCTGTTCACTGAATGTGTAATAACTGGCACTGTGGGAATGCACATGCTATTGTGATAATTCAAAGGGTTTGTTGCATATTGCTAACAATGGATGTCTAGGGCTTAATGGAGAATCTTATAGAGCAGACATAGATCAAAGGTTTTGGCAGCTTTCTTGTTTTTATATTCTTTTACTGTCATAAGGTATTGTTTGTGTTCCGTTTTAAAAAATTACGAATGAGGGTTTGTGATTAGACAATTTGGATTTATATGGTATTTTGCACGTGATGTAATTACATTTACAATATAATTCTGAATTGATTTGGCAGGAAAATGAACAAAGGAACAACACATCATCGAATACAAGAGGAAAATGAAAAAGAACAGGAGAAACAACAAGAGCAAAATAAGTGATACTAAGCTTCTGCATTTGTTTTGTTTTTTATGGTTTGTAGTTTCTTATGACGTGTATTTTGTGCCACCGTTTTAACAAGGGCCTCTATAGGTGGCTTTTACGTGCCTTAATAATAGATTTTGGTGATCTGAATTAAGATTGTATTCCTTATTGGATTTACTTTTAAGTAGCATAGCAGTGTATGTTTTTAAAAAAATATCTACATATATTACTGGCTAGTAGTTATTATGTGCTCTAGCTATTAACAGCAAACTCTCCCTTTAGCTCATTGTTACGTCATATTTACGCGACAGGGTCATTCTCAGACCCTTTACGTTCGTTATGGGTTCGAAGTCGCGACACAGGAGCAGGTCCAGAAGTCGGAGTAGAGATAAGCGAAATAAGTCTAAATTAAGCAGGTCGCGGTCTCCGGATGCGCAGAGAGGCCGCAGTAGGTCTGCAGACGCCAGAAAAGCCGCCCGTGGAAGAGCCAGAAGCTCCAGCAGCAGGAGTAGCAGCAGCAGCGGGGCCTCCAACCATGGAGCTTCGGTCCGCCGCGGGCCTCAGCATAGAAGCCGTTCTGAGTCCAGCGGCAGCGCCTCGGAGGCCGACAGGAGGCAGAGAGAGCACCGACGGAGCAGCAAGTCGAAGAATAGATCACCAAGGTAACGCCTTTATCATGGATGTGGTCCTTTATGTCAGTTTCAGTGAAGGCAAGATGTAAAACATTAATAAACTCTAGGCAATAAAAGTGGGTTTTAGCAATTAATCAATTTATTCTTACTATCAATATAACTTACGTCACGTAAGTTATATTGATAGCTACTAACAAAACTGATTATTACAATAATTTAATGTTTGCTGATGACAATGTCCTTCTGGCCACCAACATTACTTGTTTTAAGTTCAGAAGCTTCACTTTTCATTCAGGTTATTTTTTAAAGAAGTGATCTTTGTTATAATGTTGATGATAATGGTGATGTGAACTGATTGTGTAGCAATTTGTACATTAAAGCAGATATTTTGGCACTTAAATTTTTTCCTGTGCCTCTTTCTCCATCCAGTCTAACCTCTTTTCTTGAAGATCAATTGTGCTATTTTCACCCTAAAGCTCTAAATTGACTATTTGAACGTGTCCTTTTTGAATTTCCCTTATAGACAGCTGCCAGAAAGATATCTATTTCTAGAAATGTTCCAACTTTTAATGACATACTGAGGGATTATTGTAAATATTAGGGATGCACCAATGGTGGGTTTCTGTCCGATCAGCGATCTTTAAAAAGCCTCACATTCTGATTCCAATTTTAACAGATGCAGATTCTTTTATAACAACACTCTAAGTTGTTATAAGATCCCAAGAAACCTTCAATATTTCAATCTTATCTCATTGAAAGTCATTAGCCAGTACCTGTGAAACAATAAAAACTGCTGAAATAACTTCTCACAATTATAAATCAGTTTAGAGCATTGACAGTGGATGATGATTCCTAGATCTTTGCAGAGTTAGATAAAATCGGTGGAAATGATCAGTTTCACCTCTAAGTATCGGCCGAAAGCCAGTCTCGTAAAAATATTCATTCGTTGCACCACTAGTAAATATGTAGGTGCTATTTGAACAAGTTAGTTAAATAGTAAGAGCTTTGATTGCTGTATGCAGGGACTTTAGTTGGACATTAAGTCTCTCAAAAACATTACAAGTATCAGCATTTTTTTAGTAGTTTCATCACTTTGAACATAGTAGCTCATAAATGCATACAGTCTGCCTAATTCTATCCTCTCTTTGCATCATTCCAGTGATCAAATTTGATGCGATCTTTATTATTAGTTTATTCATGGTTTGCATGATTTATTAAGCTTTAGTAATCCTGCAAAAATTGTTTTTCTACTCAGTCCTGAATCAGATAATTCCAAGATGAGGAGGAGGAGAAAGGAGATGGACAACCGAAGATCTCGTGAGAGAAGACAGGGAAGGTCTCCATCTGGCTTGGACTCCAGCGATGGAAGCAGCGATAGAGGGAGGAGGACGGGCAAAAAAAGTCTTGAACGAGGGAGTCCAACAAGAAGCAGAAAGAGCAAAGATCGATTGAAGAGCAGCAGCAGAGACCGGGAAAGGAAAAGTAGAGAGAGGAAGAAGAAGAAGAGCAAAGAAAGGGAACGCGAGAGGAGCAAGAGGAGCAAAGAGAGGACTGGTAGGAGCAGCAGAAGGCGGGCCTCCAGTTCCTCTGAGTCGTCAGAGAGTTCAGATTCAGATAATGAAAACCTGGCGGTGAAAGAGAAGGAGGAGAAGAAGAAACAGAAGGAGCTGATGAAAGCCCTGGAGACGCCAGAGGAGAAGAGAGCCAGAAGGCTGGCCAAGAAAGAAGCAAAAGAGAAGAAGAGAAGAGAAAAGATGGGCTGGAGTGAAGAGTACATGGGATACACCAATGCCGACAACCCCTTTGGAGACAACAACCTGTTGGGCACATTTAAATGGCAGAAAGTGAGTTCTTTACTTGGGAGATTTGGCCCCTTATTTTTAAACCTATACATTGCTTCTCATCATGACTACTGTGTTTGTTTCTCAGGCACTGGTCAAGAAGGGCATCGGCCATCTCAGTGAAAAAGAGCTCAAGGAAAGAAACAAATGTATTCAGGAGGAGAACCGCAGAGAGCTGCAGAAGGTAGGATCAGTTGAGCAGCGCACTTCCCAAAACATGGAGTCGCTGTGATCGATGTGTTTAACCATGCCAGCGGTGTCCCTGTTCAGGTTAAACAGCTGCGACTGGAGCGGGAGCGGGAGAAAGCCATGAGAGAGACGGAGCTGGAGATGTTACAGAGGGAGAAAGAGGCAGAACACTTCAAAACCTGGGCTGAACAGGAGGACAACTTCCATCTGCAACAGGCCAAATTGAGGCTAGTAGGCTGTACCATTTTAAAACAGTAATCTGTGACACGCTGAGTTATATTGACCTAGGTGTTCAAAAATGTCAAATTAGGTCCAAGATTAGGATTCGGGATGGCCGTGCAAAGCCCATTGACCTGCTGGCGAAGTACATCAGTGCAGAGGATGATGATCTGGCTGTGGAGATGCATGAACCGTATACCTTCCTGAATGGACTGACCGTCACCGACATGGATGATCTGCTAGAGGACATAAAGGTCAGCCATGATCAGAGCTCAAAATGTGTCTTTGAGCTCATGAAATCTTTGCAGGATAATAGGAACAAGAAAAATAATTTAAAACCAGAAAGATTTTTTTAGGCAGCATCATTCTGTGGGGATTATTATCTGAAGCAGGAATCTGGAACCTTCTCTTTATTTTTTGGGTTAAGTCAGGGACTGGACTTTAAAACTGTCATTTAATGATTGATTGTTTAAAAAAAGAGAACAGCAGTTTTTAAATGTACAATTTATTTTTTTGCAATTCTTCTTCAAAAAACTGCAAAAAAGGTTCTTTGGTCACTAAGGTTTTAGACCCACAGTACAGATTAAAACAGTCCTGATATAAATTTTCCCAGAACCTTAATCCAAACCAAAGTTTTTGTTTATGCTTTTATATCCATTTTTATTCCTTACCTTTTAATATACATCAGTAAGATCCTATAAAAGCTTCAGAAGGTTTTTAGGGATGATTTTCACTAGGGCTGGGTAAAAAAATTGATTTTGAAGTGATTCCTTTACAATTTTGCAAAATCAATGTCTAGGAAATGAGATAAATTCGTTTTATAGTGACGCGCGTGACGTTCACATTCAAATGAGCAGGAAAAATGCTCTCAACATTACTTCAAGCTAATAGGCTGATTGAAGACATTAACAAATGGAGGCTGACCAGCAAACATCCTGTAGTTGTTACAGACAACGCAGCAAATATGGTTTGCGCAGTGGAGATAATGCAGCTCATGCATGTCTGCTGTGTCCCCGCTGCGTTACGTCTGCTTGCTCGAGTGAGGCTTCACTTTTTCACTTTTCACAAACAAGTTTGCACTTTTGAGACAGCTTTGTTCACATCACAAGTTTAAACTGTCCGATTTACAAGTTTGCACTTTGTGTTTAATATGACAGGAAAAAAATAAAATACATGAGTATTTTGAAACACAGTTGAACCGCTTTCATTTTTGTAAAAACAGATTGAATCGAAATTAATTGATTTAGAACTGAATGAATCAAAATCAAATCGATTCAGGACTTTGGTGAAAATACCCAGCCCTAATTTTCACTCATCTCCAGTTGATATATCTGCGGTTTTTAATATCCTGCCAAACGGTAACGTAGAGTTTGGATAATCAATACATGTAGGTTGTTATAAAATCCGGTCTCAGATATCATTTGTTTTTTCTTTAGTTGTTTCACAGGCTGGTTTGTGTTGAACAGTCTGTTAAGGTGTGCTTTCACCTTTTTAATTAACTTTTTATGGCTTTCTGTCTGAAAGGTGTACATGGAGCTGGAGCAGGGCAAGAATGTGGACTTCTGGAGAGACATGACCACCATCACAGAGGATGAGATCAGCAAGCTGAGGAAACTGGAGGCGTCTGGGAAAGGACCTGGTACAGACATCATAGTCCAGCAACGTCCATATAGAAAATGACTAACAGAAGAATTATTTATTATTGAAAAAGTCCTGATGTCGTTGGTGAAAATTTAGCCTTTTTATTTTGTTGATCTAAACAGTTATTTCCTTCATTTCCTCCGAATGAACAAAAGCCACTTGGATACTCTTCGTTTTATGTTGTGGAGGGTTTGTTTCTGCAGCCTTAGATTGATCAAACTGCAATTTTTAACTGTTTACCATAAACGCAGTGCAGTTGTCCCACTTCATTTATCCTATCTATGTATTTTTTTAGAAAGCTTTGCTCATCCATATCTTTTAAATGAGTTATGCACCAAGCTTAAGTCGCTAAAGCATAAACTGAATGTGTTTTTTTTGGGGGGGGGGGGGGGGGTAAAATTAGGTGCTTAGCTAATTCTGTAATTGAAGCATAAATATTCCAAAATAATTTCTTTCTATAGCTGCGTTTGTCAACAGTTAATTAATTGCAGATCTTTAAAACCTTATACTTTGCTTTGACCTTCAGGTGATCGACGTGAGGGCATCAACACAGCTGTTAGCACTGACGTCCAGTCCGTGTTCAAAGGAAAAACCTACAGTCAGCTGCAGGCTCTGCACCTGAACATCGAGGGAAAGATCCGTGCAGGGGGGTCCAATCTCGATATCGGGTACTGGGAGAGTCTGCTGCAGCAAGTTCGGGTCTACATGGCTAGAGCCAGGTGAGAGGGTGCTTTCTGTTAACATACACAATATAGAAAAAGGCTGCCTGTGAAGGTTAGTTTGGTGCAAGTACATTGTGTTGTGATTTTAAATCTGCAGGCTGAGAGAGCGCCATCAGGATGTGCTGCGTCAGAAGCTGTTCAAACTGAAACGGGAACAGGGAGTGGAAAGCGAACCTCTGTTCCCCATCATCAAAGAGGAACCCAGGAGCGACGAAGACAAGTGAGTTACTGCCATGCCACATAGTGCCTTCACACCTTTTGATCCTTCTCACATTTTTGTGTAATTATCCCTGCTAAATTTGTTTACAAAAAACCCCCCAAAAAGGATTGGGTAGCTATTTATTGAGCTGCCGTTGGTTAATATTTGATGGACCTGCCTCTGGTTTACTCTCTGCTATGTAACTAAATCTTCACAGTTTTCCCAATAGTGGCTCACACTCGATCAAATTGATTTTTAAGTCTTTCCCCATATTCTTAATTGGATTTTGGTCTGGACTTTGACTAGACCATTCTAACGCATGAATATATTTGGATATAAACAACCCATTGGAGCTCTTATCCCTCTCTAAGATAAACCTCCACTTTTCTACAACCCCTAACAGGTTTTCTTCCAGGGTAGCCATGTTTTAGCCCCATTAAGCACTTAAATGCTGAAATGCTCTTATCCTGATAAAGGAAGTCATCTTTTAAGCACCAACAGCGTCACTGCAGTCACACCTGCAGCACCTTTAGAGATGGTCCGGGACCCGATTAATGGTTTGGTGGACGATCGTGTCCTGGAAGGTCTGCAGATCAATCACGATCTGTTTAGATAAAGGAGTGGACTATAAATGAAGTCCATGATACAGATTTGAAGTAATGAATTTTTACTTTGTGTTTTTGTGCAACCTAAAATCTCCAAATTAACTGATAAAACAGTCAGATCCTTCCCTTTAAGGCAGGGGTGGGGAATTCCAGTTCCAGTATCCTGCAATTTTTAGATCCATCCTTGGTCCAACAAACTTGAATCAAACAGCTGAGTTACCTCGTCAGTATTTTGTCAGCTCCTCCAGCGTCCTCTCAATCATCTAATTACTTGATTCAGGTGGGTTGAACCAAAGGCACATCTAAAAGTTGCAGGAAACCAATCCTCAGGAACTGGAATTACCCACCCCTGCTTTAAGGATTTTTGAAAGACACTATTAATGTTTAGCATGGAAATAAGGAGTCTTATTTTAGCGTCTGTCTGATACAAACATCTCATTGTTTAGCGATGGGGAGAAAATGAGGGAGAGGACAGCAGAAGACGGCGGCCCGTCCACATCATCATCCCGAACAAATAAGAACAGAGAAGATGAAGAAGGGGCGGCCCCTTCAACCTCTGCAGCGGGGAGCCAGGATGAGGAAGGAGGGGAGAAAGATGAGGAGGGAAAGGATGAGGCAGCAGAGGCTGTTTTGACAGAAGAGGACCTCATCCAGCAGAGCCAGGCGGAGTACGATTCCGGTCGCTACAGTCCCACGCTGCTCACCCTCTCTGAGCTGCCTCTGGATACTCACACCATCACGCCTGAGGAAGATGCACACAGGCTCCAGTTAGCTCGTAGACAGCTTCAAGTCACAGGTAAGGCACTTTGGGCTCACTCCTCCAAGGGAACTTAGATGTGTGAATATCAGAGCTCCAAAATATCTCTTTCTGTGCATCTCAGGTGACGCCAACGAAAGCGCAGAAGATGCTTTTGTGCGCCGAGCCAAAGAGGGGATGGGCAACGACGAGGCGCAGTTCAGCGTGGAGATTCCCGTCGCCGGGAAAATGTACCTGTGGGCGGATAAGTACCGTCCCCGCAAACCCCGCTTCTTCAACAGGGTCCACACAGGCTTCGAGTGGAACAAGTACAACCAGACTCACTACGACTTCGACAACCCCCCGCCCAAGATCGTCCAGGGATACAAGTTCAACATCTTCTACCCCGACCTGATCGACAAGCGCTCCACGCCCCAGTACTTCCTGGAACCCTGTCCCGACAACAAGGACTTTGGGATTTTGAGGTTCCACGCCGGCCCGCCCTATGAGGACATTGCTTTTAAGATTGTGAACAGGGAGTGGGAGTATTCCCACCGACACGGCTTCCGCTGTCAGTTTGCCAACGGGATTTTCCAGCTCTGGTTCCACTTTAAGAGATATCGCTATAGGAGATGAAGGCTAAACCACCAACATGAACCTAAACCTCAGGGAGCAGTTTGGGAAATCAGACCTAGAAAAACACATAGAAACTGGATGATTTGGGTCTTTTGTTCAACTTTTAGCTGCTCTCGCATTAAAGTAGAGCTTTGGTTACAAACGCTGTAATGTTGTGTAATAGTTAAACTGTAAATGATGTCAGCTAAATACAAATTAAAGATTTTTTTTCTACTGATTGGAAGCTGCCAATTATTGACTGTTCTAAAATCTAAGGTGAAATCATTGGAAAATCATAGATGATCTGTTTAAATGAGGCTATTTACAAGAAATTCACAACCTGAGAGAAATATTTTTAAAGGAATGAAAACCATGAGTCCATTAGCTAGAACAGAGCTGTACAAGATACTGGAAATGGATTAGAACTGCAAAATGAGTTTGAGCAGTACTGTAAAAGTTGATTAGAAAGCAAACATTGAAGGCTTTTTTAATATCAGGACTACGGTATTCACTTTGGTTAACTCTAGATAACTGCTGCAGTAATAATACAGGAGAGAAGTGATGGATCCATGCCATTAATGGGGTCTATTTTATTCTTCTAGTGAAGTTAGTCATTTGGATTGCTTAGGTGTGATTTTTGGTCTCATCCCTGAAGAGGTCTATTATAGCCTCCTTTATTTACTTCTTTCCTTAGATTTGCCATTTGGGTTTTTGTCATGTAACTGACTAGCAGCTTTTTCCTTTTTTCCCTCTGAATCTAATGGACACCTGCTCCTGTTGAATTTCATTGTCTTGATGAAAGAAATCAACCTTTACCTCATCTTAAATTATTACAAATCTTTATCGCTTAAAAAAAAAATCATCCTCGGTGTGGTTAGATAAAGACCCCTAGAACTGCTCAAAGTTTACAGCTCTTTTTCCTCTCTGTTCGATGTATAGGTTGAAATCCAGTGTTTAGTCTGATCTCGCCTAACCCAGACCCTTTTACTAGATTTCTATCAACTTTAGACTCTAACGTGATTTTCTTTTAAGTTGTGGCGTCTTGAGCAGTGAATAGAAATGGAAGCCATTATAGTTGATTTTAAAGCTGTTCTCTGAAAAGATATGTATTATGGAGGACCAGAAGAGTCACTTAAACAGGAAAAAAAGCCATTTCAAGTTAAACATGTAAATCATACAATTAGAAAACCAATTTGAAATGTGTTTTTTTATTGCAATTTTCAATTAAATCATTAAAGGCATTTCCATCTCATCCATCACCATTGTTCATTTTGTGACCAATGGTGATGGATGAGATGGTCATTTTGTGAGCCAAGTGTGGTGATCTAACCAATGAGAAACCGGGTTTCATCTTGGTTAACTGGTTTTCTGTGAGCTCAGGGACCAAGAGGGTCATGGAAATGATAGAGATGGAACTTCAAATAGGATTTGAAAGTTTAATAAGGCCATGAAAAGCTCTATAGGCCACTATCTTCTAAAATCTTTATTAGGAAAGATATATATATATTTATTAATTGTCGTTCTCAAGTCCCCATTTAGAAACATGATTAGAAAATACATTTTCAAATTGCAGCATTTAAGAATTAATTAATAAATATATTTTACAATTCTTTAATAGTTTAATTTAAAATGTGCAATTTGAAAATATTCATTTCAAATTAGGTTTTTAATTGTATGATTTGAAATAGCAGGGGTTTGTTTTAGCGTCTCTCCTGGTCCCCTATACTGTAGCTGCTGGTTCCAGGTCTTTCTTGTTCTTTGATCACTCAGAAAATTATTCTTTAAACGGTTCTTTAGAAATCTTAGATAACCCATCTTAGGGCTTGTTTATGCAGAAAGGATATTCCTCTTCCAGATTATGACCTTAAAGAGGGTCACTGCAATTTTCAAGTCGAGAAATGCAACAATTATTAACTGATCTCTTTGATACCCTTCTTGATTAGGATTAATCTAGTCTATAGAAGGAATTTTCAAATTACTGTGATCCAAGCTGTTGCTTTGCCCCTTTTCCAGCTACCTTTCTTTGTGTTTTGCATGTTCCCTCTATCGATCCATTTAACACAGCCTAACATCCTGGATGCATTTATTTCTCAATATATATATTGATAACTTTCATTTAACTGAAAATAAAGTTAATACCTTCAGTCCTTATGGACCAACTGCAGAACGGAAACTTTGAAAAGAAGCAGTTTTAATGTTTGTCAGAACACAGGCCGTCACAGGGGACTCCAGCATGACGACCAAACAACTTAAACCGAGGAAAAGTCTTTTATAAATTAAAAGAATATTTAAAAAAGTGACTTTATTTCAAAGGAATAAAGAAATAAACTCTTTCCAGATGGCAATCAGAACAATGTGGCTCAATTCCATTTACAGTAGAAAACTCCTGGAAACTCATCCAGACAGTGAACAATATGAACATTACAAAACACATAAAAAACCAAAACATTCAACTTTAACAAAATAAAAGCTTTACAGTTAGTTTGAACAACTATGAGTTATTCCAATAAAAGCCTCCTGAATAGAGACCAGAGGAGAGATGAACCATTTTTTTTTTGCTTCTTAACTCTAATTAAATAAGAAAAAAAAAAAAAATTGGCTCACTCACATTCATTAATCAATCAATCCAAACTGGAGCTCACAGTAAAACTGATTACACAGTAGCAGCTACTTGCCCTCTGGTATGAATATCTGTGCAATGAATTATATGAGTAGAAGCAAAAACTGATTTTATAAGCCTTAAGCTAAAGCAGAAACATTCCTCTCAGCATTTTTAGCAAGATTTATGCATTAGTGGACAGTTTTAATTGCCCCCTTACTTTTTCAAGGTAAAGAAGATACAAAGAAGCTCTTACAAACTTTCACTCTAGCAGGTTACCTGGCCTTAATCTGGAAGTGTGATGGTGTTTGAATGAAATGATTGGCTTTTTTTTTTTTTTTAAACCAGGATATCTACATTAGTAAAAAGGTAGAAAGGGATTTATTCTCACAATAACATAAAACAACAAACCTGAAGTTATCTTAACAAAAGGCCATTTGTGATTTTTAAAGACACCCCCAAAATCTACAACGGACAAAAACCAAGTAAAAGTTAAACCTTGGTCCCTGTAATCCTTCATCCTAGAAATACTCAACCTGAGAATCGCACAAATGTCAAAGAGAATAAGTAAAGAAAAATAATCCTTTACTTAAAAAACTACAGGTATTTTAATAATTACAGGGTTTAAATGATGGAAATGTATTTTCTACAAGATTTTTTAGGTTGTTTTTTTTCCAGGATACTCTTCTTTCTTTTAAACAATGAAGCCAATACAAAAATTAAAGATCTTGCTAAAAATCTTGAAGAAATGCGCCATCTTTGTTCTAATCCCTTTTAAAGAAAACCAGGTTCTTTTCCACTGAGTTATTCACAGAGACGAATCTAAAGCTAAATATATCCATTTACTTTTCCCAGTCCTTTTCAAACAGATGACTCATCATCGATGAACTGCATAGACGAAAGGTGAACCCTTTGTGCGTCGGTCTCGGCTGAATCACCTCCAGCACTGTTGTGGTTGTTCAGGGTTTTCGCCACCAAGGGCTCACTGGGCTGCTTGGCCTCCTGGTCGGGAGTCTGTTCCTGTTCATCTTTTTTCCCTTTCATGCCGTCCCAAAGCAGACGCAGGCGGGACTTACAAGACATCCATGTCAAAAGGAGAAGAATACAACAAGCCAGGAGGATGATCACACAGATCAGTCCGGTATGAGATGCACTACTGCTCTGAGGCTGAGGAACTGATGTCACTCCAGTCTTGTCCGACCTTTTGGAGTCTATGCTGACCTGGTAAGAAGCTACAAGGGTTCTATGCTCACCAGTTTTATTTTTCTCCACAGAGAAGCAGCGATAAAGCCCTGCATCATTAGCTAAGCCGTTCAGGATGAGCGGTCCATTCTGAGGAGAATATTGGAGTTCATGGTCATCCTTCATCCAAAGGAGCTTTGCCAGGTTGGAAAGGGAAGGACAGTTGAGCTCAACTTTCTCTCCAAGCGAGATGGAGCGCGGGGAGGGCTCAGCAGGCTCTAAAATCAAAGCAAAGACTCAAAGGTGGATTTTATAACTTTAACCACCCAAAACAATCCACAAGGGGAATTCCTTTAACCACAAGCTCCTTAAAATGTCAAAAGTGATACCACTGCCAGAGTGCACTAACTCACCATCCTTGCAATTAGAGGAATTTCCATTCATATTTTGGATTAATATGCTAAAAAAAGAAATGGAAAAACTAGTTTAGTTTAAAATGAACCAGCATAGCACCGTTTGCTCAAAACTTTTTATATTTTACCACAGAGAAATATAAAAGAGTATTTTATAACAGGGTTTATACAGGAATGAATAACTCAAATGTAATGCTCTTTTAATGCGCTCAGAAATAATTTTAATGCCACCAACAGGTACCCGTGGACAGGCTGCAGCCATGTCCCAAATTCCTCATTTTCCAGCCACTTTTGTTGAAATTTGCTCCCCCCCCGCCTATTCTCTAGCCTTTTCTCCGACTCAAGCTTCTTTTCTGAACATACAGCTTTCAATCAACCAGAAGCAGTTACACGCAAGTGTATTTACCCTTAATTTGAGATGGTAAATTAGATAATTTGCCAATGGAACGAGTATTTCTACTCTTAAAATAAGATAATCAGATAATATGCACTTGAAATAAGACGATGCAATCGTGTTTTCTTATTTTAAATCTAAATAGTCTTGTTCCATTAGCAAAGTGTCTCTTTTATATCCTCAATTCAAGAACAAATGCACTTTTTATGAGAAAAAAAAGACTTATCTAGATTTAGATTTTTTCCAGTGCAAATGTGATATAATATGTCTGACTAAATTGTTTTTATAAACATTTTTTTAATAAAGCATTTTAAATGTCACAATAAACACATTCAATGAATTTTAATAAAAAAAATTAATAATTTAATGACTTTAATGATTTTTAATGACCCGCAGAAACCTTGTATAAGGATTCTTTCTGATAAACAAACAAAAGCAGAACATGACTGTGAACTGGAAGGCAATACATGCTTTTTAAACGTTGTCTTCCTCTACATAAATGTCAGTGCAACTACATGCTTTTAAAAGTCATATTGCAGCAAACAACTACACCTACATCTAGACCTGCAGGATGTAAAGGATGACAGGGGATCATACCATGAGTTGTCTTCCTTAATCCTCCATTACATTATATCAAATAGCCCACGGGTTAATAAACAGTACTGAACAAACAGTATTAGAAGGACCAAGAAACAGAACAGATAGGGAGAGATTTATAGGAGGGTTAGGATTCTAAACAATAATCCAGGCTTTAAACGTCACAGAGCACTTTTTAATCTGTCATCCGAAAATGTAAAGATGATAAAATAAATGCAGACCTAGCTGAACCCGATCATCTGCCTGAAATACAGGCTACTTAAACTGAAATAAAGACTACCGAACAAATATAGAGGTGGCAAGAAACGTGGAAAAAAATGTTCCGGTTCTCAATGTTACCAGAACTAACATTTTATGGCCCACTTACAAAATGCTAAAAAAATAAAAAAATAAATAAACTACACCCTACAGGAGCCTGAATACAGCTTCCCTAAAGTGAAACACAGAGGTGGCAGCATCCTGCCGTGGGGATTATTATCTATGGCAAGTGCAGATAAATAGTCAATAGTAAATTGGAAAATGGACAAAGCAAAAAAACAGAGAAAGTCTAAAAGTTGTTAGGGCTTGAGGTTGAGTTATTTCAGTCTCTTAATGTTCAGAACCAGTCGAGACATGAAGCTGCAGCTGCAGCTAAAGGTGTGATTTTCAGAGTTTTATAACCGTGTATCCTTTCCCTTCCAGTTTACAACTAAACACAAGTTCGAGTTGATTAACAACATTATATCACATTTAAATACATTAAGCTTTTCTTTGCAGGACAAAACAAAAGCATTTGTTAAAGAAGTATGAATACTATAGTGTGTTCACTGTTTCCTCTGATTGTTTGGAAAGCTGCCTACCTCTGGCTACCGGAAAGAGAAACACATTTTCCCTTATTACTGTCCCATCCACAGTATGGATCTCTGGCTGAAACACAGTCTTTGCACGTTGAGGACCTCTCACAGTTAGCCGGTGAGATTTGAACAACGCCCACGTCTGATCCGGCGTAAATTTGACCCTGCACGAAACAAAGAAAACTTGATTTAGTGTCAGTCTGAATAGTGATTTAAAGTGGGGATTGTCTAACAACAGTGGCATTACTGTTTTGTTAGAAAACTGGAGGATCTTGACTGGCTGAGGAGAGGAGAAGAGTTGGACTTCTTCTATGATGATCATCTCCCCGTCACTGTATCTGAAAGCCTTCAGTAGTGTTCCTTGGTCTTTTAAAAATAGAACATGAGTTTAGGAACTAAGAACAAAAGAAATAGAGCTTAAACCAGAAACAAGCACACACACACACCTGTGCCTATAAACATGACGTTGTACTTTTCACCATCCAAAGCTTGGACTTGGTTCACTATGATCTGTGTGAATTTCGCTCCCCTTCGACTTAGCACGGGGACGCCTTCTATTGGCTCAATAGCCTGGTCCATGAGGGGCTTGTCTCGAATAAACTGAAGGGTCCTGTCAGGGAGTTGCAGGGTCTGATTTATCCCCATTTTACGAGCTTCGTTGTTTATGCACTGGCGAAGGAGGAAGGCGAGGAGAGAAAGAGAGGGAACACAAACAGTAAAGAGTTCAAGAGGACTCCTGCTGGGTCGGCTTGTAAAAAAAGAACCCAGGCTCACATTGAAATTCTGTTTCGACACACGCTATGAATTAAAGCTCGACTCACAGCTCCAGGCCGCGGCACTGGGACTTCTCCGCTGAATATCACCCACTTTATAAAAGAGGTTTCTACGGAGGCCGGGGTTTTGTACTTCCCCTCTGAAAACACTTTGCTGATGTCAGACATACGGTACGCGCACACTGCGGAAATATCCGATATTTCCCTGAAACACATAAGGAGAAATCCAAAGGTGCACAGAGTGTTAAAACTCAACCACATAGAACATCATTTGTTGGGAAAAACGTACGACTGAGGGGTGAAGACGGCATAAAAAATGCAGTCCTTCCAGTGGCGAGAGGAGTCACACCAGCGGTACGAGTCCTGGATGATGAAAGGCAAACGGTAGCCTGGGATTGGACAATCCAATCGGGCTTTCAGGAAGGATGTCCATCTCTTCTGCAACGTCCTCTCACCGCCGAGATCCCCCTACGGGCACAGAAGGATGGAGTTACAACCCAAGGTCAAATGGAAACACGGACAGAGGGGAAGCATGATCACGAAGCGGAAAGGGCAGAACCGGAGCAGCTGAGGAAGTCCTGTGTCTGTGATTGTCGTTGAGATTACCTTGCACACACGAGCCACGCGGGACACCACCAGTTTTCTGTAGCAGTCATACTCCACAGCCGTCTCGCTGAAGAAGAGGTAGACCTTATCATCGTCCCCGTCCTCGCTCTGCTCACTTTCGGGCATCCAGGCCATGGAAACAAAGTTAGGATCTGAAGTAGCAGAAAACAAAACATGGCCAAGTAAATTAACGCAGGAAAAAAGAATAAAATGTTCCAGGTGTACTCCTTCAGTTTTCTTGGTTTATTTCTCCTTAAGCAAACAGAAAAGGTGCTTCTCTTGAGCTGGTAAAAAACCATAAGCCCACCCAGCTGCATGCTGGTCCTACCTTTGACAGCCTATTTATAAACTTAATTCACCCAAATTGTTCATAACTAACCAGAAACAAAGAAACATAACTAAATAATCAAAAATCATCATCTCAAAACAGATATTAAACAATAAAGTACAATAAATACATTTAACTAGATTATCCACAAAAATAAAAAAAATAATTGGCTCCTACAGTTCCTTTATCTGACCAAACACACAGGCCAGACACACTGATACTGATCAGCTTATTACTGCTCAAAGTTGCAAAAATACAAACTCTGTTCCGTTCATGCAAATGAATCAATCCACAGTCCATGAAAAATGATGTTCAGCTAGTTCAAAACACTAAATTCTAAAGAGATTAATTATCTGCTGCTTGGGAGCTTTCCTCTCCACTATTGCTGCATGCATGCTTGTTGGGAGGGATTGCTGACAAAGTCAACAAAATGCATTATCATCTTAAAATGCAAGTGAAAATGAGTGCAGTAAACTCATCTAGCATGAGCAGATGATAACTTGATGCAATCAACTGGTTTTCCTTCCTAGAAACTTTAACCACTCTTACTGTATTGTCTCTGTAAAGTGCCTTTGAGATGACATGTGTTCTGAATTGGTGCTTATTTATGAAATTAATTGAATTATCCAGAAAATTTAAAAAATGCAACAGTAGCATAGTTGAAATTGTGTGTTCAAATGCAAATTAATGAGACAAAGAATGTCCAGATGACCCAATTTGTTTTTAGTTTAAAACACCAAAACAATTTGAAGGCAGTCCAGGATCAAATACCTGGCCAAACTGTGCCTTTACATCAACACAGCTAAGCAAAACTCTAAGATAAAAACAGTAAAAGAAACCACTCAGGGATGCAGGAAGGTTGTAGCCTTTGGCGGATCACGTTTTACCATAAAGCCAGGAGCTTTTTATCTCAGTGCGTATGGAGGAAGGAGCGCTGCGCATCAGGACAGGTTCAGAGCCCAGGAAGTTCATGGAAGTGGCTGAGTAGAGGTCATTCTCTGCCAGGAAATTAGATTCTTATCAAAATGGTGATTCAAAGTTTTCCCCAAACCTTTCGAAGTTCATTATCTCTACTCACCTATCATAATGGAGGCATGTCTTTGAAACGGATCGAAGGGACACTTTCCTTTTCCATCCTCTACTTTTTTTTCAAGATTCAATTTTCCATCTGAAAAAGACTGCAACAAGAGACGGACATCATTGGACTCTGAAAATATCACAATCCTGATTAAAAGAGAATTATCTTAGATATCCTACCATGTAGTCACATTCTGGATCGAAAGCATTGGTTCCGCACACGTACATCCTACCATCCTCCCTCTTATGGAGTACTCTGATATAGTTCTTGCAGTCTGTCTGGATATGTCAGTTAAAATAGATTTACAAATGATTCAATATGCTATAAATAATGCATTTTTAACTGGAGCAACTTACCTCTTCATTCTTTCCTTTTCTTTTACACTCCGACACCTGCTGCTTCGAAACTTCCCATTTAGCCTTGGAGAAAAACACAGATTGTTGTCAGATTTAATATACCATATTTAACGCACTATAAGCCGCACCGGATTATAAGGCACACCTTTAATGAATTGCCTATTTTAACATGTTTTTCATTTATAAGGTGTACCGCACTACAAGGCGCATAGAATAGAAGCTACAGAAGTGGCTGGCGTTGCATTATGCATCCACTAGATGCAACTGAGCCCAAGAGAATGTCAATAAAACAGTCAAATTAGTAAATCAAACTTTATTGATATATTATTAACAATATGACCAACCATCTTTTTAGCTGTAAATACACAAAAGAAACATGTAAATGTCAATGTATCCCGTCATTTATCATCAACAAATCCCTCAAATCTTTCTTCTTCAGTGTTCGAATTGAACAGTTGGGCTAATGCAAGATCCAACATGCCCGGCTGCGGCTGGTCAAAGCCTTCATTATTTCAGTCAATGTCGCTGCTGTTTTCTGGCAGTTCAGTTTATTTCCCTGCCTTCCTGGAAGCTCAGATCACAGTTGAGACTGATATATATGCCCATGCAGTTAACGTCCACTAGCAGATAGTGGCGTATGTCATCAAACCCTGTCTACCCATCCTGGTGAACGTGTGTTTGCCTTCTGTCATCCACTGCTCCCACGCCGTTTGCTGTCTAGCTTTGAATGCCCTATTGACACCAATATTCCTGCTTCCTGCACTTGCACTATTGATTCATTAATGTTTAGTTCTCGAGCTGCTGCTCTATTCTCATGTTTTACTGTGCACCTGATAGCACTGAGTTTAAACTCTGTGTCATACTCTTGAAAGGAGCCATTATGGAGTCTTAACACAAACAAATGGAAATGGAAATTCCCAGTATGCAATGCGCGCTAGTTTAGAGACCTGTTGAAGCTTAATCTTGATCCATACATGGGGGGGAACCAGATTATAAGGCGCACTGTCGGTTTTTGAGAAAATTGAAGGCTTTTAGGTGTGTCTTATAGTGCGGTATCTAATTTATTCTTCCAATAAAATTTTAGATATTTTTTTTTTAGGGAATGAAATTATTGCTCGCATTTATTTATTGTTGTTTTTCCCACTGTTTCTGGAATGCTCTTTTTTTTTATTTAAAATGTTTTGATAAACATTACAGAGAGACCTTTTTTCTATATTTCATGCAGTACCTAAGTTGTGCCATTAGGTGGGGCCTTTGTTTAGAAAATGGGTGTAGCTAATGGGTGTAGCTCCAAACCAAAATACAAGTAATATTTTATTTCTTTAGAACACAATTTTCGTTAGTGCAGGAAGCGGAAAGAAAAAGACACAAGCCTCCCAAAATGTTTATGTATACAAATCTGAAACATTGAGATTTGAAACATTGATGGATGTGTTGTAGGGATGGGACGATTTATGAAAACCGTCCGAACCGTTCGGTTCGACTGTCTCGGTTCGATTCACGTGTGTTTCGTTCGGTTCATGCGCTGCTCCTTTTTCTCATAGGCGAAGCGTTTACACTCCAGAGCAGAAGGTGGCGGTACTGCGACCAAAGCCAACCACCAGTAGTAAACAAGAAGAAGAAGAAGCGAAGCAGCGTAGCCGGGGAAAAAAATCAGTTGTGGAGAATTGTGTCAGTGGAGAACTCCATCAGCAACCCCCGCTCCGCACCGCTGCGCTCCAGACCGGGTGCTCAAAGCAAAGCCTACAGCCCCCACTGTGGCTCCCGTCCGCTCCCCTCTGAGTCCCTTGGAGATGGTAGAGAGCATGCGCGAGGTGATTAAATTCAAAGCAGCAAAACATACGGAAATGATTCAGGGTTTCCGCGGATCATTTAAAATAATTACAATCCATTATTTTTGGGGGGATTTTTTCATTAATTTCATAAATTTTTATGGGATTTCGGTGTAACAATCAACATATACCGAACCGAAAAACCGTGACCACGAAACCGTGAATCGAACCGAACCGTGGATTTTGTGAACCGTTCCACCCCTAGTGTGTTGTATAGTAACGAAGTAAAAATACTTCACTACTGTACTTGAGTATATTTTGGAGTACTTTATACTTTCCTAGTTTATAAATTTTTGTTTTATAAATTTTACTTTTACTTCACTATATTTCCAAAGTTAATGGCATACTTTTACTCCAATACATTTTCAATGTTTGGTTTAGTTACTTGTTACAAAAACATTGAGCGAGAGAGAGAAACACAAGTGTTTTGACCCCACCTACTGATTGTCTGCAACAAATTCAGGACTTCCCTGGGCTTGTTAATCACCAATAGGATACACCTGTTTCGCTTCTACCATTAAACACAAAGCCGATCTCGCATTCAGCAGCAGCCACTTAGAAGAGGAGACAGAGACAATGACAGCGACTGCAGCAACTTCAGACACGGCTACATCGGAACCACCAGTCGGTGATGAGAATACGTGGCCTTATTTAAACACAATGTACCCTTTTGTGGGTGTTAAAGATTCATCGTACTTGTGGAAGTGTCTGTTATGCCTGCCCAAAATTCTTACATAAACTCCCCGTCCAACTTGAAGAAACACATCAAGGTAACTTCTTATGAAATGGCTGTAATCCTCCTGTTTCAGTAAATATAGCTTGGTCACTAGGCACTATTGTGAAATGTTGAGTATAATGTAACAGTTTTACCACTTCCTGTAGGTTAATTAAGCCTGGTTTACCACTTAACCATGTTCTTAGTATTCACCCCCGATCTAAAGTTTGCCTGCACTTGGTTATGTACAATTTTAAAGTGTACTGCACTGACCTTAAATGAAGAAGGAAAACTGATGGCTTACAAAAAGGTTGTATTTTCTGTCTAAGCACAACCCAGTGCTTTCTCTTGCACTTGGTTGTGTGTATTATTTTAAGTGAATTTGAGCTTCAAAGTTTACCAAAATAAAAAAAAAGTTTTACAGTGATTTTCATACTTAAGTACATGAGATTTTAAATACTTTGAGACTTTCACTGAAGTAACATTTTAGTCAGTGACTTTTTCCCAAAGTCATATTTTACCTAAACTTTTACTTGACTCTGAGATTTTACAACTTTATACAAGATTGTGACATGGGGATGATTTTCTTCAGCTGGGATAAGGTGGTCCAACCTTCCAACAGGAAGAAATGATCTTCCAGCTGCAATTAAATGGATTAGATCATTAAATCCTAGCTAATATTCCATTTTCCAAACTGGTATGCTTACATTACACAAAGAAACAAAAGAGAAAACATTAATATCAAAGACTGCAGATTACTTTCCCATTAATATTTACCTGGAAAGTCAAAAATTGTAATTTACAAATACTTGAAAAATGGGATTAGTCCCCTGACTCCACGTGTAAATTCCCCATTGAACCAACAACCAGAATCCAGTTTAGCTGCTGCATCTTTAAAAATTCAGTATTTATCTTCAATATTTATTTCCACCATGATGGCTTCACGCAGCGTAAAACAAATGTGATCATGTTCTTTCAGCAAGAAACTTTAAGCCAAAAATTATTGCCATCATTGACTGCTAAATGATTCATGTTTCAATGTTTGTTTCACGACTGGCGACCTGTCCAGTGTGGACCTGCCTCTTGCCCATTGACCAGCACCCCTCTCGACCCCATTAGGGACAAGGGTGTCAGATAATGGATGGATGTTTCTTCCATTAGACTGAATTATTCCTTTAGACGAGAAATATTATTATTATTATTATTTAGGTTGGTAGGAAAGTTGACATGAATCAAAAAGAGAAAATTTGAGAGGCAGCCAAAGATTAGGGTGATTGCAAGGAGGCGTTCCAACTGTAAAGACTTGGACCTCATCACCAAAACACATTTTTAAAGATGCACAAACTGGATTATAAACAAAAATAAGAAGGGTTTGATAGCTTTAATGTAGCACTGCAGAGTAATTAGAAGGGTATGAATTATTCCCATCATGTCAGTTTCATCCATCCATCCACTATCTTAACTGCTTATCCCCTAATGGGGTCGTCAGGGAGACTGGAGCCTATCCCAGGGCTACACAGAGACACACAAAGATGAACAACAACGCACACTCACTAATAAGGGCAATTTGGAATGTCTAATGAACCTAAAAAGCAGGTTTTTGGACTATGGGAAGAAACTGGAGAACCCGGGCAGACACGGGGACCTCCGGGACTCAAACCCAGAACCCTCTTCCAGTGAGGCGATGGTGCTAACCACCTCACCACTGTGCCACACATCAGTTTCAGTAAAATGCAAACAGTAATGAATACATTATTTCTGTAAAAATCAGATTTTACTTGATCTTTTGTATAATTATATTTCTAGAGATCCCATCTCATTTTCTTATTAGGAACTAATTAATTGGATGTAAGTAATTAGAAATCCAAATCTCCCAGGGGTGTGAATAATTGGCCTAAAATGCAATGAAATACCGTAATACTCCAAAGCGCTTTACACTTTTAGTGTCAAAAGCTTTGGCCAAAGGCGATAAGCTGGATTGTAATGTGGTTTAATAAAATGTCCTTACTGAGGATATTTTTTTGGTGACGTCAGTGAGGTTGAGAGCGAAGACTTCCCCCCTGGCACCCACCACCAGCAAGTCCAGGTCTTCTCTTAACAACATGGAGGAGTAGTCAAACACGCCCTCCTCCCGAAACAGAAGGGTATTGTTGCCTAGAGAGAGAAGAGTCCTTAACTCACCGTTAATCAGAGAGGCAGCATGTTAGCCAACACACTTAAAAAGCAAGCTTACAGAAGCAGAAAAGAGCAAGACTCACTTTGATAGGACACAGATCTGTGTGGGACACTTTCCAACGGTGAGTCCTCCACAAGCATCAAGGCCACGGGCAGCAGCAGCAGTCCGAAGACACTGAGGGACAGCAGTGGATGCATGGCTCCTTTTGTTCAATCTTAGAGGAATTTTGGGGCTTTATTTTTTCCAAAACAGTCATTCATACAGGGATAAAGACAGCAAGGGACATCTGTGACGTGATGAAGTCTGCAGGGCACTGGCCCCTTCACTGGCCCCGCTCAGCAGGGCGTCCATGGTGAGACGGATGGCACAGAGTGAAGACACAAAGCCAGCTAGAGCTGAAAGAGAGAAGACTGTATGAATATCACTATGAATGCACAACATTGAAGACCTGAGACAGAGAGGGTCTAAAGACCAAACACAGGATGTTAAAAAAAAAGGAGGCAGAGTGAGCTAAAGTCAGCCCAGCAGTAATTCTGTCAGAGCCATAGTGATGTTAATGCATAGCCATGAAAAGCCTTCAGCAGGGTGCAGGGGATGTCTGCCTGGGCTCTGCTGCACCACACAGAACCACAAGTTTCACACAGAGCTTTCAGGTTGTACCACCGAAATGTTGCAAGAAGATAGCTGCTTGCAAAACGCTTGCTTGCCTAAACAGGACACTCTGAGGTTTGATAATCATTGCATCACTACAAGCATCATAAAAATAAACGCTATAACCAGAAAAAAAGCACCCAGTTCTTCTTTCCTGATTCAATTTTGATTACATAGCTGTAATATTATTAGCTTTTTTCTGTTTTTGTTGAGTAGTCAGTCTGCTTTTAGTAGCAGAACCTGCTGAAGGTGTGTGTGCCTCTCCTGAGTAGGTGTATGCGTCGATACGATGAGCCCCGGCATGTCAGAGAATGCGGGCCTGAAGAGATGTTTTCACATTTTCTGGAGCAAAGCCATTTTCACAGAAAATCGCTCACCAGTCCGCTGCTTAACCAAAAATGGAGATAATTAAAGGGGTGCCTCCAGAAAGTTTTCAAGGGAGTGGCAAGAAGAGGGTTCACTGCAAAGTTCTGCTGGTTTCCGGATGTTAATTGTAGGACTAAGATTTTTTTTTTTAAGACCTTTAATATTCTAATTCCTGAATTTAAAAAAAGAAATCCCTTAATTACTTATTAATATAAAGCATGGATCAACAAGCCAACAGCGTACATGTCAGAGTGGTTGCAGCAGTGAAGATGACACAAACTTGACTGTATTGTTAGTTGCTTGGTGCTGCACCACAGGGGGAGAGGCAAGTTATTATTTTTTATTTGAGTGATGCTTTTTGCACTGTTTTGAATTACATTAATCTTGCATTTATTGATCCTTTTATATATTTCATATTTTTTCTGTTCTTATGTATCTTTATATAAAGACAATAAAAATAAAGCTTGTACTTATACTACTAAATCCCTGTTTAATGATATCAATTAAGTATCCTGTAGTAGACAATGCAACTGCAGCATTTTGTTGTTTTTGTGTTAATTTTTTCAAAGTGCCTTCCCTTCATCAAAGGATTTGTAATTTTGAAACACCACATTAGTGACCAAATTCCTGAGCTACAAATCAAGCAAACCAATAGTCATCAGGACATTTAAAACAAATGTGATGGAAGATATTTGTTTAAAAAAGCATTATGTAGCTGCCATCAGAGTCAACTAATTTAAATATTTTGATATTTAGTTAAAACAAGAATTAATACCTACTAGTATTAAAATTAAACATTCAATCATAAATAAATGAATAAGTATATAAACAAATAAATTAATTGATTAATAGCTTTCAGTAAATATATGTTGTTTATGTAGATTGGTTAAAAAGCACATTGAATTGTAAGGAGGAACCTATGTTTTTGTGCTGCATGTCACAGTGTTGCCCATGGGAAAGATTGATTGACACAATTTTTTGCATCACTGGGACTGTTTTTCAAGAAGTTTCACCAGAAATATATATATATATATATATATATATATATATATATATATATATATATATATATATATAATTTAATTAAAAGTCTTGGCAACAGAGCTGGTAGTATTTAGCAGGGCACCATGACTTGTCTAACCGTCAGCAGACCTGAGCGTCTCATGAATCTCTTACCTGAGCATAGAAACGCCCAAGATGCGGAAGCTCCCTTCTAAATAATTCCAGCACCTGTTCGAAAACATTTTAAAGTTCTAAATTTAAAGCAAGAAAGCTTCATGACGAAGTGTAGCACAATGCACAGTGCCGCGGCTAACGCATGAACGTACCTTATAAGATGCGTGGGTCCAATGTGCTGCTTCTCAGTCCCTATGGGGGGGGAAAAAGCGCTCCTGTGACGCTTCCGTCCCAGGCGGGTCTTTGAGAACACTCAACGGAAAGGAGCTCAGGTGCCCTGAAGTAAAAACAAGAAAAACAACCTTTCTGCACGCACATAAAGTGATAAAGTATGTGAATAACTAGTTTGTTCTTCTTTCGCTTTTTGTTGCAGACGCTTCCCTCAAGCTGCCGTTGAGGCGGAGACAGAGGGCACTGATTTATATGAAGCTCCCATTGTTCTTAGTAACGTCCTCAGCCGCTAGAGGTCAGTGCTGATCCAGAGCCAGACAAAGCAGGCAGAGAGGCTAAATAACCTCAGAGGTATATGCAAGAAGAAAGGTTAGAAAGATAGCATTTAAAATAATGTGAAAGATATTAAATCATACACCTACGGAAGAGGATAAGGAATTAAAAAAGTAAACTGAGTTTTAAATTTTATTTCTGTGTAAAATAAGAAATAAGTCAGAATTTTGAGATTAAAGTCAGAATTCTGAGAAAAGGTCAAAATTCTGAGATTAAAGTCAAAATTCTGAGAAAAAGGTCAGAATTTTGTGAAAAAAGTCAGAATTCTGAGATTAAAGTCAGAATTCTGAGATTAAAGTCAGAATTTTGAGAGAAAATTCAGAATTCTGAGATTAAAGTCAGAATTTTGAGAGAAAAGTCAGAATTCTGAGATTAAAGTCAGAATTCTGACTTTAATTTTTTTTTTCCCATATTAAACTGAAATAGAATATAAAAATCAGTTAACTTTTTTATTTTGTCATTGGCCCTAATCCTCTTCCGTACACACCTGTTAAGAGGAATACTTAACAAATAATACATGATCTAAAATCACCTAATGTGTCAACAAATTCACACATAATTTGGAGACAGACAAATCAAAGCATTAAAATGGTCTGGAATTACCATGTGATGATTTTGCATTAACTTGCAAAAGCACAATGTGCATTTGTTTTTATTTTTCATTCTTTTCTTTGAATTCCCTTGTAGCCAAAGTACCAGATCAAGTTTCATCCAGTTTTTCTTTGATCGAATCAAAACAAACACAGTAAAGTAACAAAATACTAGCTAAAGATTATATCCTGTTGTTTACTTCTTGTCCTCAGAACACTTACTCTTCTGACCTGAAGGGTTTCATTATTGACAAGTAACTCAAAAATATATAAATACCACATGGTTATTTACAGACAGAGAATTTTAAAAGCTATCCTCTTTAAAAAAGAGGATATTGAATCAGAAGATTGATTCAATAACTTCTGTAATACCTGTTATTGAACATGCATTTTAACAGCAGTGTTTTTTGAATAGCTTCAAGTACTTGTTTATTTATAGTGTTGTACATTCTTGCAGGTATCAAGCCTAAAATAAACCATTTTTCTTTGCCCTGTTTTAACAGAGATCCTCACAATTACAGTTTATAGTATTAACAATCAAAATTCAGGTATAAAAAATAATAAATGTCATTTTTTTCACATTCTGTGCTGATAAGCTTTGATAAGAGTATTTGAATTCTCCTCTCTATCTTTGTGTTTTTGGGTACAATAAACAGATGGTTTCTACATTCTTCATCATAAATACAATAAAAGATGTTGTAGAACTCAAGGTAGACCATTTGCTAATCAAAATCTTATCAATTTTGCACATTAGTATACAATCCAACCCATTTTATACACAAAATGTGTAGAAATGATCAATTCAAATGCATAAAAGTTATTCACACATTTAATAATGAATTAAACGTATATATATAAGTTCGATTCATCTATTTAAACAATAAAATCAACATTCTTAGGTAAATAAACATACATATTCTTTTATTTATCTTACTGAGGTATTTATAATCTATTACTGTTTTATCTTAACTCCCACCTAGTGATGTATAAATAACCACGGCAGACATTTTCAGAGATTCTAACCAAGGGCATTTTTGCTGCAAGGCAACAGCATTAACCACTGTTGCAAATCACACATTTATTTTTTATATGTATTTATGAACAAATGCACCTCAAAGTTACCATGCAAGATGTTGTTGCATGGGAAATATCTGGATTTTCAGATCTTTTAAACACCTCAGATTAGAACTTTTGCAGTATATGAACGTGTAAGTAAACATTTTTACCATGCAAATAAAAAAAATGAATGGTCGATCATGCATATCAGAAAAGATGCAGTTTTCTCTCAAGTTGAGCTTGAAACTGTCTTGTTGTTTGGAAGGAGAAACAAAATAAAAGCAGGAAATTGAGAAATCATGCTCTCCAGGCTAAACACGAAAGCAGTGCTCACACAGTATCTACCTGTGCCAATATCTGAAATGCTTCAGGGGAAACTCTCTATCTTTGAGTTTAAATGAAGTCTGAATAAACTGCTGTCTCATAGGCTGATAAATGTCCCTTTCTGGTAAGATTTTCCTTATTTCAAAAAGTCCAACAGCTTTATGGCATGTTTCCTTTCAAACTAAGGAACAGAAACATGATACTTTAAAGATAATTGTTTCCTCTCACTTCCCAAATTATTGAAGAACAAGAACTAGGGAGAAACTGTTACAGGTATACAATGTAACTTGTAACTGGATATATATGAAAATTTTTCCTGAACACCACTGCTATGCTATGTGCATTATTCTTCTGAGCATAAAGTGAGGACAGTTTTATATTGTTACTAAAGTTTTAGGTCTTCTGTTATGTATTTGAACCTAATCAGATAAAAGATCCTTTAGCATTTTTTATCGGTGTCTGATGCTTGGAGATTAGAAGACATAATATATGTCACACAGTATTTTCAGACCTAGGATCTGTTCTTGACTTTAAAGCTTGTAAAATAACTGATCCTATCTTTTCAGTGAACCCATCTTGTTCCCTAAATGGAACCTAATTAGACTGAACCATAAAAAAAAAATCAAGAATATTTAACTAAAAGCTTTATTTTGAAAGCCTATGATAGCTTTTCAAAAACTAGAAGACTTTTTTCATCATATATTTGGTTCTGACTCCCAGGAATAGTTTAAAATGTTGGAAAGAAAAACTTTTATTAGAAAAAAAAAACTGTAACCCTTATTTTGAAAGGCCACATTATTTCCCCTGTGGTTATCAGGTTTAGAGATGTAGAATCTTCTTTTACAACAATATTACAATCTACAAATAAAGTATTTGTACTTTTGTAATGTATAAATCTATTCTATGCTTTTAGTTTGAAAGGCCAATCCAACCCCAGCTTTGTTTTTTTTCTCTGTAAAATCTACGATTATATTTTTGCATTATTTATTGAGACTTTTATTTTGAATAGAATGCCTTAGCTTTATTTGGTAAGTCAAAATGAATCCATTTTTTGCCCACTGGTTTAGACACATTAAGGAATAAAAACCCATAATACAACTACCAACATATAAAGGTCTGGGTCAATAAATTTGAATTAGCCTATTATTTAAAAATTGCATTTAATTGAGTCATTCTATTTTAAAAATATTAAGTTTTTGTTGTATATACAGAAGTATAACTACACGTTGATATATGTCGCGTTTTTGTTAATGCAGAATTTGATGGTTTTCAGCTAATGGATAGAGATAATCTGTTTCTTTGAATGTCAATATTAGAGAATTGTTTTTCAATAAAATTTGTAATATAAAACTGTTCATATATTAAAAACAAGTATGTATTGTATGAACTCAGTACATAGACGGTGTTTCTTTTGCATGAATTGCTGCACTGGGATTATTAGCATGTAGCTTTACTGAGCTGTTTTGGAAGCCCAGGTTGCTTTTCACATCATCTGCATTATCAGTTATGATGTTTCCCACATTCCTCTTGATAAGACCACTGAATTTCTTTGGGATTAAAATCAGGGGATTTCAAGCATTGTGATATCAGGGTTATTAATGGCGGTATTATTGGTATTTGCTGAATGTGCAGGCTTCAAGCCTGGGTGGAAAATGTAATCAGCATCAAAGCTTGTTAGGAGATGGAAGCATTAAGTTGTCCTCATTAGATGGCATTAGAATTCAGAAAACATAGTGTACCGAGACAAGCAGATGACATGGGACACCAAACCATTACTGATTGTGGAAACTTCAAATAACTTGGATTCTGTGCCTCTAAACCTTTCCTTAAACACTTAGATTTCCAAATGAAAATTTAAGCTTTGGATTTCTGTCTGTAGCAGCCTTCTTCTGCTTCTTTTTTTTTACCAGGTAAGAACCTTTTGGCATCTCTTGTTCAGGAGGACCCCAACAAAACGAATGTGACAGTTTTAATGTATAACTGCAACATTACATATCCAGGAAATGGGTTCCAAGTTGTTACAACCTATTAAGTATTGGAAGGGATTTGCTTTACAAACCTCTCAAAGGTGGGATTAGCCCTGTTACTGTACAATTGTAAAACCACACACGCATTTTTTCCCTCTTCGGCTTAACTTCCTATTAATATGATTGGACAGAACCCTCTGAACTGCCAGCTTCTGCCAGTTTGACAGCAGTTCAATCAGCAATTTCCTAGAAGATTGTGTAGCCCATAAAGCAACCTTAACATCGCTGAACTAAAAAATCCATTCTTGCTGGACTTATGTCAAATTAAGGTTTTTGAGAAACTAAATGTTTAAATTTTCATTAGTGGTAAGCCACACTTATCTAACATATTGATGCACATTTGAAATATGTCATCCTTGTACAGTCAACTAATAAAATCCACTACTTCACTGGAAAAACAATCTAGAAATAACTTAAACATTTTTAAATTAAGTGTATTTACCCTTAATTTGAGAAGGTAAATTAGATAATTTGCCAATGGAATGAGTATTTTTACTCTTTGAATAAAATAACCAGATAATATTCACTTGAAATAAAACAATGCAATTATGTTTTCTTATTTTAAATCTAAATAGTCTTGTTCCATTGGCAAAGTGTCTCTTTTATCTCCTCAATTCAAGAACAAATGCACTTATTTTGAGAAAAAAAAGACTTTTTTTCCAGAGTTGAGTTTCAGAACCAAATCTAGACTTCAATTATTTAATTTTCAGCTGCACCTAAAAAGATTAAGACTCTTTTTTTTGAAGATAATTTTGAAAATTTAAATTAAAAAAATGACAAATGCAAAATTTCCTCATCATGGGGTAAACATAACAATAAATGAATAAATAAATACATAATAATAATATTGAGGTAAGAAAAGGGCATGGCTTTCCCATATTTATCAAACACACTTATTTAATCATAATGAAGTAGGCACAATACCCTATTTACAAACATTCAATAAATTGAACATTTTACAAAGACACTTAAGAGTCCATTGTTCACAGTTTGATACCAATCTGTAGAGATGGAGAGAAGGCAAAAATGTCAAATATGAGGGTAAAACACATGTAAGCACCATTAGATGTATTAAGTTAGTGTTAAATAATACTGTCAAAGAGACTCGTCAGGCACTCGTGCTTCTGTAGAGATGGGTATGCTGATGACGATCCTTTCGCATTGATTTACAGCCAGTACACCACAGGGCAGATTGTAACTTTTCTGATGAAGCTGAATTTTACAGGCATGGTTGACAAGAGGGGTGTCAACGCATCACATAGCAGAACAGATACAAATGCAGGCAAGTCAAGTGGGTAAGACACAAAATCAGAGGTACACCTACAGTTTGAGAGGAGAATGAGAACAATCACAGTCAATAATCAGCAACAAGATGATGGTTGGTCATAAATCTGAAAGAGATTCTGGAGCAAAAGGCAGACTTTGTGCAGAGTTCAGTTTTTGCGGAGATCAGTTTAACCTGGAGGATTTTTCTCAGTCTTGATGAGTGGAAGAAGTTTCAGATAAAGTAAGTAAAATTAGTCTTTTAGCTGCTCCGGTGTAGATCTTTGCAGTCTGTGGCGTGTTTGTAGGTTCAGTAGCAGCTCACCAGCCAGAGAAAGGCTCAGACAGGGAAACAATGGGCTCAGATAGGGGTCTGTTATATGTGTCAGCCGGCTCAGAGTTGCTGTGGCACTATGATTGGTCTTAGAGGCAGTTGGTAACAGCTGGATACATGCAGATAAAGCAAAGGCTAGCACCATTTTATGAGAAAGTTTTACGTTATTCCCCTTAAGTCTGTAAAGAAAGTGGAGGCTTTGTAGCAACACGTCTTCCACCAAAAGGCACCAGATGAGAACATGCTGAAGCCGCTGTGTAAAGAGGTTGGGAGATCTTCCTCGTGTCATTCCTGACTGGTTTTCCTCTTCTCAAGTGTTATTTTGAGCTCCTCATTTAAGGCTGCAAACAGACAGAAACACTCTGAGGCTGAATAACGTCTGACTGAATGCTGCAGGTACAGCTGACATACTGTGGTACTCACACTGTGTGAGAGGTGAAGGGGACAAGATGAGCCGTCTCATTGGGTTGGTGGGCGACGCCGGCACCGGAGAGCTCAGGATACGACGGTCTGTGGCCGGAGACCGGGATAAAGGGCTAGAGCACCAACGATCTATGCAAATAAAAAAAAGGCAAACAAGGGGAATATGAGCGCAGTCCATCTCTCTGTGTGGAGACTTCAGTAGCGGAGACAAACCTTGTTTTGGAGGCAGAGCGGGGACCTTAGGCAGGGGGCCAGAGGGGGCAGTATGGAGGATCTTCTCTCCATTTTCATCATTAGCAGAAACATATGCTATTTAAAAAATATATATATATATATAACTTGTTTAATCCATAGATCCCTTTAGAAACATGTATAAAAGGAATGACGGATATTTTATATTTCTGTGTGTTTCCTTACTGATATTCTCCTCGTACGGCTCCTCCAGAAGGAACGGCTGCAGAGTACCTGCCGTTTTCTCTACCAAGGCGTCGATGACATCATGTAATGTTGCACAGGGAATCTGCAGCAGGAAGTGATGTTTCTCATTTTTCACAAATCTTTCTCAAAAGCAAACGGGCCAAAATGCATAAATCTAGAACACCCTGATTAATGGAAAGATGTGGGGATAAAAATCACAGAATATTAGAGCTTTTAAATAAAAGTGAAGGTTATGGATATTGTCTTTCGAATTTAAATCATTATTCTTCTGAGAAAACAAATAACAGATAATTGCTCATTATTTGCTGTACCAGATGTACCCAGATCAAAAGACCACATTCTTAGCAGTAGTGACTTAACAGTAATGATTGTTTATTATTTATATTCAATTTCAAAAAGCAAACTTTCCACCTTCTTCAAATGTTGAATTTCAATTTAAAGAGTCTAATTGATTTATAATTAAAAGATCAAATTAAATCTGATAATATTGTAATTTTTGATAAACAAATAAAAACTGGTTAAGGGCCCTAAGTAGTGGTTCAGTTTACTCATTTTCTGCTCCGGCACCGCCTATCAATCCATAGTCAATCCACTTTAACCTAAATCATTACAAGGGGATGATTTAGGTTAAAGTAAACTCAAATGTTCTGTGAATCCTATTGAGACTCTGGTGCAAGACCTGAAATGTAACATTCCAACTGATAGGAAAAAGCTTTAGCCATTTTGCAAAGGATAACTTAGAAATATGGAGCATCTGGACAGAGTTCAGACTTTAAAACATGCTCACTGGCCACTTTAATAGGTGCATCTTATTAGTACCGGATTGAATCCCCTTGTACCTTAGAAACTACCTTAAACCTTTGTGGCATAGTTTCAACAATGTACTGGAGACATTCCTCATTGAATTTGGTCCACACTGACATCATAGCGTACGGCATATACTGCAGATTTGTTGGCTGAAGATTCATGATGCAAATCTCTGGTTCGAACAAATCGTAAAGCAGGGCATACACTCTGCAATATTTTCAATCGTGCACGAAGCTACAGCTCAAATTGTATGAAACCGCAGGGTTTAAAATTTCACAGCTCACGAAGCATGTTCTGCGGCCCAAAGCTCTGATGCGACAGCCGATTGAATTTCAAACATGTTCAAACATTTTCTCCCAAACTTATGAATCCAGATCGGGAGGTGGTCTTGAGAGGCTAATCGTCCCTCATTACCCCCTGTACACTATACGACGCACGATCAGGCTGAAAGTCAGCCCTATCAAAAAATTCTCGCAAAACGGCCTGAAAATGGCAAAAAAAAAAAATGTACAGTGTATGCCCGGCTCAAAGGGGTTCAAATGGATTAAGTTGCAGTGACTTTGGAGGCCATCCAAGTGCAGTGAACTTTAATCTACACTAAAATGTTATCTTCAAAAATACAGTTTCTGATGATTCACATCCTACTGAGAGTAGCCATCAGAAGATGGGTACATTGTGGTCATAATTGATAGATATGGTCAGCAACAACGTTAAGGAAGGTTGTGGCATTGACACAATGTTCAGTTGGGCCCAAAATGTGTCCAGAAAATGTCCCCCACACCATGAAACCAGCAGCAGCCTGAACCTGCGCTACAAGTCAGAAAGGATCCATGCTTTCATGTTGCTGATAGCAAATTCTGACTCTACTATCTGAATGTTGCAGCAGAAATGGAGACTCATCAGACCAGGCAATGTTTTTTTCCCTACATCTATTGTCCATTTATGAAGAGCCTGTATAAATCTTAGCCTCAGTTTCCTGTCCCTGGCTGACAGTAGTGGCACCAGGTCTGGTCTTCTGCTTCTGTAGCTCATCCACCTCAAGTTTCAGTGTGTTCAGAGATGCTCTTCTGCATACCTTGGCTGTAACGAATGGTTATTTGAATTACGGACACTTTCTATCCGCTCCAACCAGTCTGGCCGTTGTTTTCTGACCTCTTGCTTCAGCTAGGCATTTGCATCAACAAAACTGCTGCTCACTGCATACTTTCTCTTTTGTAGACAATTTTCTGTAAACCATAGAGATTTTTGTGCGTGAAAATTCTTAGTAGATTAGCGGTTTATGAAATACTCCAACCAGCCCATATTGGTACCAACAACCAGGCCACCTTCAAAGTCACTTAAATCCCTTTTATTCCCCATCCTGGTGCTCAGTTTGAACTACTGCAGACTGTCTTGACCATGTCTACATACATGCCTAAATGCATTTAACTTGCTGCCATATGATTGGCTGATTGGATATTTGCGCTAAAAAGCCATTGAACATGTGTACCTAATAAAGTGGCCAGCGAGTTTATCATTGCAGTGGAAGCTGGTTCTGCAAAGTATTGTTTTAAAAGGGCTAAACAATAATAGGTACTTTTATTTATTTGTTAAGCAAAAACAATAGTGGAGGTCCTAGTGTGTTTGGCTGTTAGGTGACAAAATGCAAAGAAACGTTCCTAATTTTAATCTACCCCTTCTCTACAGAGTTGCATTTAACAGAAAGCATTGACAGCTGGTGAAACCTCGTTTCAGCCTGCCGCTTCCAGTGTTGGAGGTGCAAATAGTTCACTTATGAAACTGCAACCACTGCAAGGTAAACCTAAAATGTCTCTCTACGGTCTAAAATCACTGGTTAAACAATAACTTAGGAATCTCTCACTTCTCCAAAGTGGGAGATTAAAAACGTTACAATGTGAGGCCTGACATTTTGCTGCTTCAAGCTAACCACAGTATGAACATAAATAACTGTTGCACTGCAACAATGTAATGATATCTTTCCACAGGGGCTGACTTTACTTCTTATGTAACTGCTCTTCTCCCATATAAATCTTCACAGCGGGATTTAGCCTCTGTAGAGCATATCTATTTATAATGTGATTAGGCAGTTACTAAGACACCAGTGAAGCCTATTATCCATAAATGCATACATTCCTAATCGGACTTTACATTAAAATATAAAGAGAAGCATTGCTGAGATTTTCATGGATTGCTGTGGTTTTTCTAAAAGCTTGATAAAGGGAGAGTGGAGGTTTCTCCAGCTCTATAAATTGTATACTGATGCAGCGCCGGCATCTTCATAAGCTTGTAAACACTGCTGGTCAGCTGGCTGAAAGAGGGCCCAATGCTTCACCTCATTTACAACAGAAAAATATGGTTGTTTTAGGATATTTCTACTGGGATAACAAAGCAGCTGACCGCAGGGCTATCTGATTGATCAGATAGTCCTGCTACCTAACTAACTAACCAACTTACTAGCTTCAGTTTGCTGTACCTTTGTTTAGTGAAGCACAAAGAAAACAACCTGTTACTTAAATCAGACAATTTATTACGAGTGAAGTGTTTGAAAATTATGTCTGAGAACTCATAGGCAGTGAAAGAATATACAACGGAAGAAACATTTTTTTCTGCTAAAGTTAAAAAACAGAAAGTTCAGCGAAAACAGAAAGTGTTTACAAAATCTCTGATCACTTCATCTTTATGACAAAGAATGGGAAGGATCACTGGTTTTGAGCAGAGGGGGGAATCAGAAGGATGCAAATCTACAGTTAAGGACGCTGTCCTCATGATTTTCACCAAATTGCATGCATTGTTGCCCCCTCCATTTGCTATCCACTGCTAAAAGAGAGTTTTTCCTCTCCACGATGAAATGCTGGTTTTCCTTAGATAGAAATATTTTGAATCAGTTTGACTGTACGTTCTGGTTGAATGTCTGTGTAAAGTGCCTTGTGATGACATGTGTTGTGAATTGGTTCTATATGAATAAACTTAATTGACTTGAACTGTAAACATTTTGTAAACATAAACATTTCTCTTTGGTTTAAATTGTGACTCGTGTAACATTTTCTATCATGTTCTAATTTTTATCACGTAAATAAAGTTAAGTAACTTCAAAAAGTAGCCCAAAAATATTGGCAGTACATCAAGGATCGGCTAGATTGATTTTAAAAGGTGTTAAAAAACCTGCTGTTCCAAGGGGACTGCAGAGAGAAGAGGCTTCGCAGTATTCGATGCAGGACCAGGAGGTTCTGTAACAGCTTTTTCCCCGCATAAGACTGTTGAACTGTTAAAGACTCTAATCAAGTCACATATTGAGACGCTGCATCACACTGATTACATCATACTTGTTGCAGCTCAACTCATTGTTTCTACTGCATTTTGCACCATATCTATCTATTTATTTTTGCACTGCGCTGAATCTTCCACATCAATACCTTTGGCACCATGTCTCTCCTATACTGTTTACATGTTGATCACTGTTGCACTTTATGAATCGAAATGTTAATTTCATTGCTAAGCTGCTGCTCATTCAGTGCTGGAAAGCTGTAACGAAATTTGATTTTGTACACATTCTGTGAATACAAATGAAAAAGTTTATATAAGTTTAAAAAAATATATCAGCATCAGCTGATTGATCTCTACTTCTGATGATACTTTGATCAATAACTCCTCTTAATCTAAAAACTATAATTTAGTCGGATTTTTCACTACACATTAGCATCCCATGCTAAAAAACTGATTCACACTTACAGGATTTTCCACATCTATAACATAGCCACCTTGGTCCCTCTGTGTGACTCTGTAATGTCTGAACACTGACCTGGAAGATATGGGGAAAATAAAGGGAGGTTTTCAGGTAGATGTGGTGACAGGAATGAATTTTTGTCCCTTCTCCTGCCGTTTGGTTTTCATTTACCCATTGAGGTCCTGTCGGGTAGTGACAGCCAGCGAGCATCCGTCCCGACCTGGGCGGAGGAGCATGTTGCCACAGTCAGGGTGTCTCTCCAACAGGACCTCAGCTTCTGTGCGTGAAACTGGACGAAAACACCTGTGAATTAAAAGCATCAGTGCTGATGAAAAGCAAAATAAAATCTGTTTGGTGCCAATCAGTGAAGGAGAACTCACGCTGGGATCTCTCCCACTAAAGGAACAGAGAGGGGCGAAGGAGGAGCTCGTCCCGGGTTACGAGTTCTCCTTCTGGTCCTTTCCTTTTCTACCACCTCCTTCAACATTTGGAGCTGCCCTGGCAGTAACGTCAGACTAGAGGGGACATTCAGCTACGATCCAAAAGAACAGGGAATATTTGCATTATTGCATAAGATAAAAATGTTATAGTAAAGAGTTGCTGGAGGTTAATATTTACCTCTATAACGGAGTAGAGGAAACCTTTCCACAGCTCTCTGGCCTCTAAGTTTGGTGCCTGGGGGAGAGAACAATATCTAAACCTCAAAAAGATACTCCACCTCCAAAAAGACACAACAACACCAAATAAGTATGTGATTTGAAAGGCTCACTGTGAGTTTGGTCTCCCCATCCTTCATGCGGAGGATGAGCCTGGCTGCCTCTAGGTTTCTGTCACGGCTGCTGTCATCTTTGATGGACACAAATCCGCAGAGATCCAGCTTCTCCACATACTGACCCATAAAAACACGTTTTAGTGTCAGACACCAGAAAACACTGATGACACTCGGAGGGTGAAGCAGAGTTAAACTTACATGAGCGTCCTTGGTATTATTGAAGAAATACAGAGAGTTCCCACAAAGGCATGTCCAAAGCCTTCTGGAAGCCTGTCAGACACGGTTAAATATAAATTGAAAAAAACAAAAACAACCTTGAAACAGATTCATATTCTATATCTGTAAAATTGTATCAAACAGAAAAAAGTTGATCAGAGAGTCTACGAAAGTCCACTGAGAAATCCATTACTTTCTCTAACGCAGGTTTAAATTCTTCAGCTATTTTAGGCAGAACCAAGACCTTATTTATCCAACAAATACACAGAGTGAGTATTTTAATAAAGGAGGTACACAAAAACATACATTGCTTACTTTTGTCAAACTAAAACAAAGAGAGGCATCATTTAGACATTAAATAACAATAATGATTGAATGTCATCTACTTTTTACTACTAATTTTTCACATTCTTTACCATAAACCTTTATTTTAATTGGGAAATCCAATCTGGGGAATTACAAGAGAATCTGGTCAAGACTGGCAAAAATAAATAGTTTAGAAAACATTCACAACAAAACATTTTTTGTTTAATGCCATCATAAATAAAATAGCAGAAATTCTTTAGAATTTTAGAACAAATAAATCAAATCCTTCTCAAAAATCATTAAAAGCTGTCTCAAAAACTTTTAGGGCAGATAGCACTTTTAAGTTCCATTAAAATAGAGCAGAATAGTGAAAATATTTATTTCCAAGTTCAGTTTGGACTTCATGCAAGAAAAGTTAAAAGTATTTTCCCACATTGTTATATTCTCTGATCGCACTTTTTAGGGTGACAAATTCTACAAGGACTTTAACTGGAGTCCTGAGCTTTGGTCTGATTTTGGGCAAACTTAGTTTTGCATGGACCAAAGGAATTCTAAGAAAGGGACCTCATAGCTGTTAAGTAAAGTAGAAGATCTGTGATGCTGTGGGATTTTTCCTTTTCCAAAGCGTAATTATTAATCATTTTAACGCACAGTCAATTAAATTAAATGATCACTCAACAGGATAATGATCCAGAACACATCCAGTGAACACAAATATGACACCCACTTAAAAAAAAGAAACTGCATTTCTCATTTCACCCTCTTCATTCCTTCATAAATGGCTGAGAATTTACATAAGAAGAAAGATCAATGCGAAATGTCAACATAGACTTTTATCTGCAAAAGAGTCTTTTACAAATTATTCTCAGTGGCTCATTGAATATATTAACCACCTACACCCCCCCCCCCCCAGCTTAAAACATATTTTAAGCTGAAAGCTTTTAAGACACATTTACCCTGGATGCCAATAAATGTGAGCAGCTGTGTAATGGATATTTCCTATCTCCTGTCCCAAGAGGAAGATAGTTAAAGGGAGTCTCAGCTGCTGCCAATCAGGGACTGTGGAGTATCCTGCACCTGAGCCAGTCTCAAATTGCATGTCTGTATTGCATTAAAATGAACCTAACCAGTATTTATTTATTTTTTAATCACCACGTTTTAGTGCATTGCACATTTTGTACAATTTAAAAGAAGTAGCACAGGGATTACAGACGATCTATATCTAAATGAATATGTATTGCATTATTTGTTATGGGAAATAAGGATGGGCAGGCATTCGATGACAGCCGGTCCTGCAGATCAGAGCGTTTCCCTCCGTGTGATTTTTCTACCATAATCTCAGCTGTTTCGTAGAAAACGAAATGCCCACAGCGCCTCGCCCTTTCCGCACAATAAGGAAGTTGACAGCTACCAGGGAATGGAGGATCGGCTCACGCACATCCCGCACCGAGGTCTGATCCCTGACAGCCCGCAGCATGCCCCCCAGAGGAGGGAGGGATGGAGGGGTGTGGTGGACCGGACCTACCTTCTCCTTCGGTCCTCGCTTCTCCAGGTATCCCTCGAAGTAGCAGGGTGGGAGCTGGGAGCGGGCTCCCCCCGATCCGAGGCGCTGCCTGACGGGTGCAGCCGCCATGAGTGTCGCAGGCTGGGCAATGACAGAGGACAAAGGGGCTCTGAGTAATTCGGGGATTGACACGCCTTCCCCGATGAGATAGAGAGACAAGCACCCAACAGCTGGGGTGATGCAGGCTGCTGTCTCTGGGGGGCCATGCAGTCAGAGGTAGGGTTGACCACCCAAATAAATAAAACAAACACATTGTGGGATGATATCCACTTTATTATTAGATACATATAAGTAGCATTATGGTTAATATAAGTAACACCAACAGCTAAATGACCAATTTTCTTAAAATAATAAAACTACTCTCTGAGGGGAAACAAATATTTACCATTTATTGGAGAGAAAGAACAGAATCCATTCATGGACAATAAAACACACAAGATTACACTTCAACTGGTATGGAGGTAATCCACACATTTTGGAGATAATCCAGGATAATCCCACATTTACCCTTCCAAAAGCATCACAGTTACAGAAACAAGTACTGATCAATTCCGAAGCTTTCTACAAAGATACATACACACAAGAAAATGATCATCTTTCATAGAACGTGCATAATGAAATAATGCTTTAAAGCTGGTAATACTTCAATTGCAAAACTGATCATGTCTGCTGAATCGCCCACAATAACTGATCTTAGCCCTTTGTTCTATGACATCATTTGTCATCTAGATGATCCAAACTGAGCTGAAGACCTTCTGCCTCCTCAAGGGGTTTTGGTTTAGTTTAATGAGGCATGTAAAGCCACACCTGAACCACAGATCGAGGGTCCTAAACACACTGCTAATAACAGACACATTAAGAGGTCTGCAGAAGGACAGGCAGTGTGGATGTAATATAAAGTATGCATACGGAATTGAGCATGAGAGGCATCGTGGGTTTGGGACGGGACAGATAATGAGGAAGGGGGCAGGTGCTGAATAGAGTGGTGGGGGAGGGCATAATCCACCGCTGTGTCCCCTTCTCTGCAGAAAAAGACCTGTCTGTTCCACTTGCACATTAAATAGAGATGGCAAAGATGAGCGGGGCATGGGGCAGTCTAACAAGGGGATCATGAGAAGAGGAGAAAGTTGGCATTTTAACAAACAGCACAGACCGTGACAGTTCACAGTCTGCTTGTAATAGGCTTAACTGGAACTGAAACCAGCAATTGTGGAAAGATCTTCCTTGTTATTTGGAAACTGAGTGCACAATCACAGGCAGATAAAATCCTCCGTCAGCTCTGGTGCACAGTTTAGGTCTGAAAGCAGAGGCAGGTACAGCAACGCCAAGCTCACATCACCATACATTTCCATGCTCCAAATCAAAGCCAAGCCTACACAAAGCTGAGTAAGAACACATCATAGATAGAAAATTCCCAAACGCACAAAAAGAAAAAAAAGAGAGCCCTGAAAAACTTCAGTGACGCTGCCAGCAGCATCAGTTGAGCCTGAGAAAATAAAGGAACATAACGCAATCAAGTCGGGTTTGGTGAAATTACTCATTATATAGACTAGATCTAAATGGTCTCCATATTTTATGCCAACTTCAAATTAGTCTGGATAGAATACGACCATCTGCTCTAACATCAGATGTTATCTATATGTGAGCAAACACGTTATCATTTTCAATTAGAATAGGAGCGTTTTTAGATTATTTATTATTCATGTTTCAATATAGCAACTAAACGATCATCATGGTGCTTTAGGTTTGTGTCTGCAAGTTGGATTTCCAAGTTCCCAGGAAATAAAACTAGACCGCTACATGAAGCTCGAAGGCCCAGAGCAGCCCTGGATTCTGCATCCAACATGGCTGCCGCTCATCTGAACTATAGTTAAAGTTGTCAGCATGTTTTATTTCTAACCTTTTGTTTTCATTTCAATCAGTGACACTAATTAGTTAACAAGTTCCTCTAAGGCATGGAACACATACAACTGAGATAAAGTCTTTGTCATTAGCTTGTATTGCAAATATTAGCACCAAAACCGGTTTTCAAACCAGCAGCTAAAAGCTACTCAGCTCATGAGGAGTTTCTCAGATCTAACCCCTGACTTCCAAGTCAAGCTTAAGCATCCTTAGTGTGATAAATGTAATAGTGTCATCACAGAGCGTCTCTTTTTTATGCTAAAATATCCCACATGGACTGCTTAAATATCTCAGATTTATTACTTAATCACAGATCCAAAGCCAGGAATGACCCCTCACATAGAACCACCAGATGGCAGTATAAGATAGCCTCATAGGTCTAGTAATGTCAAACACTCCCTGTAGTGTCTTCTTTGTTAGTGCTCAAGTGTGCAGACAAAGAGGTTAAAACAGAAACACAAAAAAAGCCAAAATGATTTTGTGTGGTTCCAATATTCACATACACAGGAGATGCTCTGGATAAATCAAAGAACGTCGTCATACCCTGATGCACATCTATCATGTTTCTTTCTGTTTAGTGTTCAGCTGGAGCTGCTATGTACAAAGTGCAGAGGTGCAGATTTATTGTTTATAAAGACTCAGGATATTACAAATGCACCTGGAAAATATGCATCACTTTTCTCATTGACCCACCAATTGTCCATAGTGTCATGTTTGCAAACTAATTCAACCTTAATAGAAAATAAGGCTCTCCTTTTTCCTCAAAAGATCCAAAACATACAGAAAAAATATTTCATTTCTTTGTCACTTTTATCATGTAATGATAAGATATCTTTCAACCTTCATCTTCCCCCATTCTGCTTCATTCTGATGTTTTCTTATTGCTGTCCTTGGGTTAGTGTTGCAGGGGCACAATTACTTCCACATAGTTGTTGGGAAAGAACCCAGATTCTCCGCGGAGTCTTCCTTCGAACCAGTTCTCGTCGATTTGCCTGACCAGCGTGATGATGTCCCCCTCCTCGAAGCCCAGCTCTCCTTCGTTTTCTGGCACAAAGTCATACAGGGCTTTGCAGCACGGCTCTCCTAAGCAAAGACATCGACGGAAGATCAGAGATGCAAGAAGGGAAATAGAAAACAAACAGTCCAGCTATTAAAATGTCGATCAGAAGTTTACATCTCCATATAATCTGCCTTAAAGCTTTTAATCATTTGGAAATTTTCTCTCATCCACAAAGACTCCAAAATATGGTTACAGATTCTTCCATTCCTTTGGTTCCGAGTTTCTGGGTCTCTGAGCAAGACCCTTAACCCCACACTGCTCCCCGGGCGTCCCACGATGGCAGCCCACTGCTCCCCAAGGGGATGGGTTAAATGCGGAGGTAAATTTCTCCAATGTGAGATTAATAAAGTTATAATTATTATTATACATATATATCCTTACCTGATGTTAATTCAAGATTATTTAAGAGCCACATCTAATAGAAAAGGACCCACTTAAATGAACTCTTCCAAAAATGCTGGTTAAAATATCAAACCAGAATCATGCTTGTTAAAGTTTGTACATTTTAGGTAAATTTATCTAGAAGATAAATTCTGGGTTTAATTCAGAATTGGGGACTTTAATTAATGTATTCAAATCATTGCTGTATAACTAATATACCAGCAGAAAAACAACAAAGTAAGTCAGTATAAGGGTGAAAATCATTGCAGTAATGGGTGGATGTAAACTTCTGACCCTTTCCCCTCAACTGAGGTGGAAGAAACTTTTTCAAGAAACATTGACACAAGGTGTCACTAGAGTAACATTTAAAAGGCGTCCAACAAAACATCAACTTAAGGTATTAAACAGAAAGAGAAATGTTATGACTTATTAGTTATTAGATTAAAAACAAAGAAGCTCAAAGTCAGAACACCAATGTGATAAACACTTTTAAAGACAAATGATTTATTTGGAGTATTAGAAACATCAGCGGTCAGTGAAGAAGTTGTCAGATGTATAAAATCCAGCCAGATTTATACTCTACCCTTTATGAACTTGGCTTAAGATGTTCCAGTGACTATAAAACAGAAATTATATCATGAGAGTTTCTGGGGATCCCATACATCTGAGGAATAGTTAATACTTGTTTCCCTTTTACCTTTTTGCTTTGCTAAAAAGGATCAGTTTTCACAATAAACATTAATCTGAGTTAGTGATTAGGCCAGATCAGTGTGTCACTGCCCCACACACAAGTGCAGCAAATAAATGCAGTCAAGTTTTGTTGTTAATTGAGAGGTATTCTCCTTCTGTCCACTCACGCGGCTTGTTCCTGATGGAGGGTCTTTGGACCGGAGCGGGTGGATAGTGTGCTTGGGCTGCTTAATGTTGCAGAAAAGGAAATAAATCTGTCAGAGGAGTGATGTGGATGTGCAATGTAATTTTCTAGGACCGGGCCTTTGCATGTGCTCACAAAGATCAAGTAAAATACAATGATAGTGTTTTTACCAGATGTGTATGCTGGTGGGCTAAAAGAAGCATGTGCTCCGTTCGAGTTCTCCTGGTCTCCATAGTCAAAGGATTGCCTGGGTTTAGGTTTGAATTCACGCTTTGGACGGGACTCTGCTTCATTTACCCTGCATAGAATCAAAACAAAAGGACAGAAATTATATTAATTTATTTCTAAATCACTGTAAAAGCTTTCTGATTTCAGCAAAACTGAAAAAGGAGTCAATCAGAAGTTTATCAACCTTGGTAGAGGTTTTGAAACATGTAGCTTTTCCTCCCTTTAGTCAAAGAAAAGGGCACCGTTTTAAAATATAAGTCTATCTCTTCTCATGTGGTATCTGCTCCTCTTCACGCAGCAGAATTAAACTTATTGTAAAGGAAAAATACATTTGAAAATCAACCACATCATCCCACTATTTTTTTTTATTCTAATTTACGCAAAAATACTTCATGTTAACTTGTTCTACTTAAATATTTTTTACTTTTCCATATTTTTGGAGGTTTGTATTTTCCCTCTAAAATCTTAAGAAGAATATAATTATTGTTCTTTAATTTGATTCTATAGTGATTATCAAAAGTATTCATTCCTACAGCTTTTAAACAGACTTGAATGCATTTAACTGAGATTACCAGAGAAACAACACAAAGTAATGCACAACTGTTAAGTGGAGGGAAAATGATAGTTTTCAGAGGACAAAATCTACAAAAAGTATGATATTCACCTTTATTCCAAACTATTGAGTCAGAAATGTATATAACTACCTTTCATTTAGAGAATAGTAGCATGCCTATTCTCACAGCTTCTATAAAGGATTTAGATCCAGACTTTGACTAGACCGTTCTAAAATATGACTAAGGATTGCTGCCCATAACAGGTTTTCTTTGAGGTTTGTCCCGTATTTAGTTCAATCCAGCTTCACTGTAATTACTAAAGAAAGTTTGGAGTACTTTTTCCACACAGGCCATAGAGTAGAGTTTTTGTCTCATCTCACCAAATATCTTTTTTCACACGTTTTTTTGGCTGTGGAAAAAGTCCTTGCAAATGTTAAAGCTTGGATTTGTCAGGATCTGTGTCCTTTCCATGCCCATTGGGCTTTAAGTTTTTCCAGAAAAATCTGGTTCTCTGAAGACAAATATTTGACACACTTTGGAGGTTTTATTTCTAAGATAAATGAAAAGGTAAAAAAAAAAAAAAAAAACTCTTTCAGATTAAAGACTTTTATCCCTGTACAACACATTTATTTGCAAGGATTATGGGGAAAAAATGGTCTCGATGAAATATATTCAGGGTAGTAAAGGTTGCTAAACAACATAGAAGCCTGCCAAAGTAACCTAATCTACCAGATCTAATGTTAAGTTGTGTCTTTAAACTAATTTTGAAATCTGTACAAAACACATACAGGTGCTGGTCATAAAATTAGAATATCATGAAAAAGTAGATTGATTTCAGTAATTCCATTTAAAAAGTGAAACTTGTATATTATATTCATACATTACATACAAACTCATATATTTCAGATGTTTATTTTGTTTAATTTTGATGATTACAAATGACAACAAATGAAAATCTCAAATTCATCATATCAGAAAATTAGAATATTGTGAAAAGGTTCAAAATTGATGGCCCCTGGTGCCACACTCTAATCAGCTAATTAACTCAAACCACCTGCAAAAGCCTTTAAATGGTCTTTCAGTCTAGTTCTATAGGCTACACAATCATGGGGAAGACTGCTGACTTGACAGTTGTCCAAAAGACGACCATCGACACCTTGCACAAGGAGGGCAAGACACAAAAGGTCATCGCTAAAGAGGCTGGCTGTTCACAGAGCTCAGTGTCCAAGCACATTAATAGAGAGGCGAAGGGAAGGAAAAGATGTGGTCGAAAAAAGTGTACAAGCAAGAGAGATAACCGCACCCTGGAGAGGATTGTGAAACAAAACCCATTCAAAAATGTGGGGGAGATTCACAAAGAGTGGACTGCAGCTGGAGTGAGTGCTTCAAGAACCACCACACACAGACGTATGAAAGACATGGGTTTCTGCTGTCGCATTCCTTGTGTCAAGCCACTCTTGAACCACAGACAGCGTCAGAAGCGTCTTGCCTGGGCTAAAGAGAAACAGGACTGGACTGCTGGTGAGTGGTCCAAAGTCATGTTCTCTGATGAAAGTAAATTTTGCATTTCCTTTGGAAATCAAGGTCCCAGAGTCTGGAGGAAAAGAAGAGAGGCACTTCATCCACGTTGCTTGAAGTCCAGTGTAAAGTTTCCACAGTCAGTGATGGTTTGGGGTGCCATGTCATCTGCTGGTGTTGGTCCATTGTGTTTTCTGAGGTCCAGGGTCAACGCAGCCACATACCAGGAAGTTTTAGAGCACTTCATGCTTCCTGCAGCTGACCAACTTTTTGGAGATGCAGATTTCATTTTCCAACAGGACTTGGCACCTGCACACAGTGCCAAAGCTACCAGTACCTGGTTGAAGGACCATGGTATCCCTGTTCTTAATTGGCCAGCAAACTCTCCTGACCTTAACCCCATAGAAAATCTATGGGGTATTGTGAAGAAGAAGATGCAATACACCAGACCCAACAATTCAGAAGAGCTAAAAGCCACTATTAGAGCAACCTGGGCTATCATAACACCTGAGCAGTGCCACAGACTGATCGACTCCATGCCACGCCGCATTGCTGCAGTAATACAGGCCAAAGGAGGCCCAACTAAATACTGAGTGCTGTACAGGCTCATACTTTTCATGTTCATACTTTTCAGTTGGCCAACATTTCTATAAATCCTTTGTTTTTATTGGTCTTCAGTAATATTCTAATTTTCTGATATGATGAATTTGAGATTTTCATTTGTTGTCATTTGTAATCATCAAAATTAAACAAAATAAACATCTGAAATATATGAGTTTGTATGTAATGTATGAATATAATATACAAGTTTCACTTTTTAAATGGAATTACTGAAATCAATCTACTTTTTCATGATATTCTAATTTTATGACCAGCACCTGTAATCTAATGCCAGAGTGTTTGTATGAAAGGTTTTAGCCTTGAAATGCTTTGCTGGGTTAGAAATCAGTTTGGTGAACTGAATAAGAAGAAAAATAGCATTCATGTAAGTGAGTCACCACAAGGTTTGTAGACTTTCCTGAAGAACTGGGTCACGATATCAGGAAATAGGAGTGGAGCTAAACTGGCTGAGCGGGAGCCAAGTAAAGAGACTGCAGTTTTACAATTATTCCCTTTAATCTCTTTGTCAGCTTCCTTTATCATGTTAAAGTTTTCAAATAAAGTTTTATAAGTATTACAAAAAAATATTATAGCGATTTCTTTGAATATTGATGTTGTTTAGTTTTATTACATGAAAAATTTTACCTGAATATAAACATTAAGGCAACAGATCATGGTTAATAGTGTACGACTAATGAAAAAGTTGTAACACAAAAATAATCCCATATGTTGTAAGCAACAAGGTTGTGTTGAAAGTTAATGTAGAATCTTAAAAGCCAAACAAATATGTTATGATACAATAAAACCATAAATTAATGTTTAAGGACAGGACTTTAATAAAGTAAACATACTGTTTCCAAACAACAGTGGAGGAGCTGACCTTTCTCTCAGTCTCCCTGTGACCTCCTCCAGGATCTCTGTGGCCTGCCTGTGGTACTGCAACAGGGAATCCACAAAGGCAGCCAGCTGACTCACCTGCTCCACCTACAAGTGAAGTGACAGAACATTTCAAAGTGATCAAGATAAAAAGGAAAACAGTAGCAGCACCAGACACTTCTTCAAGATATTTCTTTTCCAAGACTATGAGATCTTAGTCTTATGTGTTTATCACAAGAACCACAATGATTTCATTCACTTGGAAGAGACATAAACACAGTAAACACGAGCAAAAAATCTGGTTTGACAAGCTTTGCCTGCAGCAAGTCACCATGGAAAAAAACAGAGACGGGTCAGCTGATTAAGGCTGTCACCAAAAACCTGTTTCACTGACTGAATTCCATGTAACAGACATAAATAAAACAAAATATTTGTACTTGTATGTAGTTTATACAATTATTATTGCTTCATTTAGTCATGGAAATGTGAACATATGTGTCTTGATTAAACCATGCTCTATATCGTATTCAGAAGGGTTTGGTTAATTTGTTTTTTAATGTCATGCATTTTTTAAATGTTTAAGTTAAAAACGGTAAAGAAAACTTGCTCTGAATAAATGAAAATCATGGCTATGCTGCAGCTATAGTTGCTTCTATGAAAACAGATTATATTAAATTATCTTAGCAAATGTAAAATAATAACAGAGGTGTTTTATTTCGTAACCTGGGACACAAAAGTCTTTGCAACCCCAACCTATTTAACTTTTCATACTTGAAAATGTCCCTATCAGGATTTCGACAATATTTTATTAATCTCAAAGGGAAATTACATTTCAGTGTAGTCCATCCAAGAAGACAAAAAACACAGAAAAGACAAAACAAAGACATTATGCATGGGGGAACGTAGTGTCCAAGGCATCGCTGCCATCAAAGGCGCTGCCATTTTGATCCTTTGTACAGATTATAATCGCCATGTTCCAACTAAGAAGTCTAAATAAATAAATACATTAGAAATCCCTAGGACTCTAATTTACCGATTGGACTGTTTGTCCAAATTATTTTGTGGCCTAAAATCCCTCATTATTGACAGGGTTCCTTCAAGTTTCCAACTAGAAAATTTCCATTGTTATTCTACTTTAAGTGTTTCTTGTAGTTTCTACATCATACTGGCCAGTTACATGAACAAACATTTATTTAATAGATTTCTGTTTTAGATTTAGATTTCAATTTTGTCACTTCTAAAAAAAAAAATGTATAACTAGTTTCATTTTTAAATATGGTAAACCTGCTCTAGATTATCCAATAACATTCAGATTCTTTGACTTAAAAAAAACTAAAATAAACTGCTCCCATTTAGAAATGGATCCAGTCAAAAGTCCTAGACTAGGACTTATAATCCATGAGTAAAATCAAAAGGGTAAGCTGCCTCATTAGATTGCCGGAAAAGCTCCAGAGAGCTCTGCTAATGAGCTTATATTTCATTCCTGTAAGCTGAAGCGGAAATTAATCTAGAAGTTGAGGAACATTAAACTGTGAGGACTGCAGTTTGACCCCTTTGGTCTAGAGGCTACCTTTTTTAAATCAGCATAGATTTATCTGTGGAAGCAACATGTTAAATTAGTTGAACACAAAATCCGACTTTGATGTGTCAACTTAAACATGAAGAACTTCATCTTAATCTAAATAAGAAAGAAAGTAAATGTAAAGGGAAGCTAATAAAGACTGGCAATTCCAACATTTCTTCAAAATCTATCCTCTGCCTTCTCTCACCTTTCCAGAATTGGAAAAATTATAAAAACCCAACAGAATATTTTACCAGACAATAAAAACATCTCAGTTTATTACTTTACCTACACAATTTTGATAATAAAGCCTAATCATTTGGCAGGCTGCTTCTTGAGCTCAAACTACTTAGTTATGTTCTCCATGAAGTTTTTAGTGGACTCTTCTAAATGCCACCTAAAACTAAACATCTGCTAACAAGCTTTAAAAGAACCTAAATGGAAGCATATGTAATATCCATTTATGTGAAGAAATAAAAGTAATGATAGTGGAGACATTGCATAAACTTACATCAGTTTCCAGCAGACTATGCATGGAGCTTTCGGCGAGGTCTCTGGACTCGTGGAACTTTTCCAGGGCCACCCTAATGTCCTCATCCGGGATTTTACCTTGCCGTTTCTTTTTATAATCATAGTCCAAACGGCGGCCTTCCATCTTCTTCAAGTGGTGCTGAGGGTTTAAAACACATAATTAGGAAGTTGGGTGTAAAAATGTTGCATACACAGAAAGTGCAAATCCCACAGCTTGAAGCCTATCTAGCCTATGGGTGCAGAAACACATTGCATCTTGATTCTACCTGAATATCTTTGATATCCTTGTCAGCGACTGCCAGCATTGGGTCAATAAAATTGTGCTTCACATCAATATCCAGAGAGTCTTTGACCTCAGCCAGCCTCTTCATCGCATCTCCAACATCCACCAGAGCTCCACCTAAATATAAAATAGAAATTAAAAAATGTATGTCATGACTGCTCTGTTTAAATATAAAAACTAATGGACATTAGCACCAATAATATATATATATATATATATATATATATATATATATATATATATATATATATATATATATATATATATATATATATATATATATATATATATCTGTTTAAACACAGATTAATCAACCTCTTCACAAATGCATAATCCTCTTCAGCAGGCACTGAATAATGGATACATCTCAGATTCTTTCACATTTCCCTAAAATGGAATCACACACCTCATGCGTTTCATATTTATATTTTATGAGATAGATTAAATCAAACGAGCGCACAAGTCAAGTGAAAGGAAACAAATACATCTGAGATGAGTGGAATCCACTGATATCACATAAAGCAAAGCTGTGCGCCCGCCTTGGAGAGTAATCTTGATTTAAGAGTGAAAGAAAGAAAACAGTTGAAAAGAGCAAAGGACTCTAAGTTTATGGAGGAGGGAGTGAGCACGTATGAGCAAGAGGTCTGATCAGAGGAGAACGCAAAGCTTTTGGCACACGTGCAAAACCACGCCCACGGCAGAACGTTAGGGTGGCTTCTCCAGAAATAGAGTCAAAGTTGATGGAAAAATGGAAGCAGCTAAAATGGGAAAATGGTAAGAAAGAGGCTTAAAAAAAAAAAAAAAAAAAAAAAAAAAAAAAAATCAATCATCAATACAGTATCAGCAATTATTGATTAGTATTTTTTTTATTTAGATAAGGACCAGGAGTTAGACTTTAATCTGACTTTTGATTCTTTATTCCAGTTCCTTGTCCTGTTTGACACTAAATGTGTTTGATCTAAGTAAAACTATTAATATTAATGGAAAAACTTGACTTGATTTTGGCCGAGACCGGTCCGAGCTCGGCTCTGACGACCGTTTACACATCACGCTATCTCGGTTCCTCGACTCCTCGCCTCCTAGTGACGAGCTGCGGTATTACTGCCAGTATTGAAGGAGGAAATCAAGCAGTTGGTGGCGGTAATGCAAAAAAAGTTGTTTGTCAATTGCCATCAAACACAAGAAGAAGAAGACGAAGAAGGAGGGAATCAAGCAAAATCAAAATGGCGGCGCCCGTCACATTCAGGAAGTTATGCTTGATTATTATTGCTGTACTTCGGTGTTATCATTTAAAATGCCATTATTTAAAATGTTGCGTGGAGAAGATTTCGATTATTGTTTATAGTTGTTCTTCTTCTTCTGTTTTGTGTAGGTCGTAAAGCAACTTCCGGAGGGGCATTACCGCCAACTACTGGCATGGAGTGTGAATCAGGATGTGCAGCCAAACGGAGATGACGCATTCTGCTCATGCGCTCGGTTCTCTCTGGAAAACCGAGCCAGTCCACATCTGGAACTGGTCTGTAGTTAGCGCGGTTCGGTTGTGTCTAGCTCGGTTCAGTTCAGTTTGCTTTCCATTTACACGCGATAAGTTATCTCAGTTACTGAGCTCGGACCGGTCTCGGCATGGTTTTTCAAGGGTAGTATAAGGCCCCGTCCACACGAAGCCAAACCCTGGCCTAAACGCACAAATTTTTCCCCAAACCAGCCTCTCATCCACACGAAGCCGGCGTTTCGGGGGTCTGTAAACAATCTTTTTTTTATTAAGCCTTCAGAGTGGGAAGATTTTGAAATGCCGTTTTCGCGTTTCCATCTTTAAGCTCTAACCGCATTTTTTTCTTACACGCATGGGTCATAGCGTCCCCTCTAAACACGCATGCGCGACACAGTATTACAACAACAATGGCGCCGTACTGTGTTGAATAGTTGCTGCTCATGCTACTCACCCTGCTGTCGGGCTTACAACAGAATCTTCTTCTTCTGGAATATCTCCAGGAAGAACAGAGCAATATCAACGACATAGTTCAGCACCTGAATTTGACTGAACCACGAAAATGGACCTGCAGGGCAACCATGTATAAATATTAGTGCGCATGCCCAACATTTCGTCGCCTATTTTTGCTTCGGCACCACAGTGCCACTTACAGGCCTGGCATACATTTTGCAGCGTTTTCATGCATTCGTGTGGACGATCACATTTATTTTACGTCTCCGTCTTTACAACAAACGTTCTGGAAAATATTAGCGTTTCGTGTTCGTTTTGACCTCGTCCGAACGGGGCCTAAATGTGGTACTTTTCTGCACCCTGGACTGTCAGGGTTTTGGAGGAATAATACATTTTGCCAGATTCATAGAAAGAAGAGCTGCGCCACACAAAGTGGGATGGATGCTGTGTCTCCAAATCAGACCAGGTTTTTTCAAAAAGATTGCCACTTATCAAGTTATGTGGTTGAGCTGGGGTGGCCGGAGGCTGGAGTAAAAATAAAAAAAAAGGTGATAGACGATGAAAAAAGCCAATTGTATTTTATTTTCCTTTTCTAGGCTTACATGAAATTCTCACTCGTTAATTGTTAATCTGAACATAAAATCTCTCTAGAAGAAGTATCAGGGTTAGGCACCTCCTCTGAGTTTCTGGTGTCCTGTTCTACCCACCACAGCCCAAGTGTTTGAGGTTGTTTTTGTATGAGTGTAAGAAAGGTTTTAAAGCAAAACAACAAAGATGCCTCTGTTTACTAAATAATCCTCATCTCAATTCAATTAAAGGTGAGAAAATGAGTTTTTTAAAATCTGGTGAAAAATACAGAAACTTCATAAAACTTCTCCTAATAGGGTGAGTAAATCCATAGAAAAAATACATGACCCTCTTTGGCAGACGAGGTTAGCAGTTGTTCCGAGGTCCTTCGTCTAACAGCTAGATAATGCCATATGCTAGCTGTGCTAATGAAATGTGAATATTTTTTGTGAGCAACCGAAAAAGGAAGGTCAAGCTCCACTATCAGTAAAAGATTATTATTGAACCTCCTGGACAACATAAGCAACACCAGCAATAGCTAATAGCTGCAAAATAAGCTTTTATCTCTCTTTTTCCTCTCTGTTCTACTGTGGTATAACATTAGGCAGGAAAATGTTGATTTGATGCCTCAGTTAGCTACTAAACAACACTGCATCCAAACAAACCGGTCCTGCCCACCATGACACTAGTTGCAAAGGTTTTGGAGGCTAATGTTGCAAATACTAAAACAGGTTATGGTGGAGTCAGACAACAGCTGAATAAAAAGTGTGTATGTATATATATATATATATATATATATATATATATATACACACACACACAAACAGACAGGCCGTGTTTGTATTGAAACACATTTCAAACTATCCTTTATCAGTAATATCAGTAATACAGTCCGTTTGTATCAACATTAATTTGAAAGGCAAATAGAAGCAAACAGTGGCACTCTAAAGATAAGCAACCATAATGTCATAAAATAATATCAGGATTGAATCAAAGGTTCCGAACTGTACAAATAATATTAATACCCTAACTAAGTGTTGTTGTCTTATGTTTTTGCCAAACAGGGACGTGACATTTCTAAATCATATTTTTTTTTTCCAAATTAGGACTAAACTGGCCAATACTTCTGAGTTTTGCTCTTAATTAAAAAGCAAACATATAGCTATATGGTAAATAATCATGTTTTTCTCTTTATTTAAAAGAACTCTAAAACATGCTAACTTATCAACAATTAGGACATAGGGTGAGGAAAAAACTGTCAAAGAGACAAACAAAAAAGTAGAGTGCAGCTCAAAACTTATCTTTGTAAACAAACAAACACGTCATCCTCAAACCCTGTCAGTCTTACCAAAGCTATTGTCCTCTCCAATGTCCCGTCCATATTTATTCATAGCCTCCCCGAGAAGCGCCTCAGACTGGGGATAACCAGGACTACTCTGGCCCTGGCCTCGGATCTTGGACACTGTGTTCATCATGGTGAGCTTAGCTCTGGACGCAGGATTGGGTTGCAAGTACTCCGTTGTTTTGGTAATGACATCCATTACTGCTTTGCTGGTAACATCCGCTTTCTGGTGGGAAATAGGAAGACAAAAAGGAAAGAAAAGTCCAATTACTATCAGGGGCATTACTTAATAGTGCAGATATTTCCAACAAATCAAAAACTACAAGATAAACAGGCTGTAATTACCCGTTCAAGTTCTTTAAAGTCTTCATCCAGTTTAGTTCCTTCAGCACCTCCAACCTTTTCACTCATCAACTGTGGACATAAATCAGGTAAAAGCATTACTTCCAAGTACAATTGCTTATATATTTGTTATAACACAATCCAGCTTTCAACGTCCATGGTTACATTAGTGATTACTGAGTAGGAGTGCATGTTTACTGTGATATATAAAAAAAACAAAAAACAGCAGAAGCAGCTTAGGTTTAATGTTAAAACTTGACAGCGTTTTGTTCTTATAAATGAAGTGCTGAATGATAGGGCTTCTGATGGTAATTATTTGTGTTTTCTGAATAAAGGTGGGACATTAAAAATATTTTATTGTCCAAATGACGATTTAGTAGAAGTTTTCATATTAGATCAACTGCCTGTCTTATGACGGTGCCATTTCAAGTCAAGGGAAAGCACTTTCCACTACATTCAGTCATGCCAAAACACAATCATACAGATGGTGCCAAACTACATTGTAGCCACAGCTACCCTGGGGCATAGTGACAAGAGTGAAGCTCCTGTAAACAGACATCAAAAGGGAGAAGTGTTTTGCCCAGGGACACAAAAGCTGTGGCACTCTGTCATAGTTTGGTGAGGTTCGAAGTGATTCAGAACAAACTTTTTCATCCTACAATCAAAAGAGTTTATCACTAAACCCTAAATCTACTCATCATTACTTTAAATATGACATAAAGAATGAGACCTAGGTTCCAAATTTTTACTAGTAAGAAACATGCATTTTTTCTATATTCTTTTAACATTGTAAAACTAAATATTTAATTTGATCTTTTTGAATAATTCTTCTATTTCTAGGTTTAATTTAATATATTCTACAATTTCATGAATTAGTTTCACATTTTCTTTAACATTGCTGAATAAATATCAGGAAAAAATGTCAAAATCTAATTTGTTTCCAAAGTCAAAGTAACAATTCACATCCTGAGGAAGTCAGCTAATTAATAGATTCTTCAGGCGTATACAAAGACTCATCGTTGGATCAGAACCATGCATCATAGACTCGACCCAGAAACAACCTCCAAGCATCTGGATGTGGAACGGACTAATGCAAGCATTGCACTTGAGAACATCAGGTTCATATGATGGCTTTTCCTTTTTCCATCAGGTCAGCACATGCGTTATGATTTCCTTCATGATAACCACATCCCAAAGTTTGTTTTACTGTGAAGAAAATATAACTTTATATATACTCCATCTGTCACATATTGTTTCCAGCCACAATGATGACCCAATACGTGTTAGTCTGGATGTTATTCAGGAAACCTCACTGAAACTCTCAGAACCATACTAACAGAGATCGTCAGGACTAAATTATGTAGCGCAGTATGGAAAAATCCACTATGAACACACAATGTTTTTTTAGATTAGCATGCAAAAAGTTAAGGTATTAATTACAAATATGGACAATGTATTTATCAAACTAATAATCTTTGTAGTCGACAATCCCACCTAAAGTTCAATTATTACTAGAAAAAGCTGTTTCGGAGAAACATCAAAGTGGGAATGCTTTTGCTGAATGAAAAAAGCTGAAATTACCTGAAGAACATATGAAAATGTGATAGGAAGTCATCAGAAACTTAAAACTGCAGAAAACAATTGAATCATCTGAAGATTTTGTAGGGTAGAATCATTTGGCAGTAAAATGGCAGAAAGAAACTCATCTTAAAAGCTGCACAGCCAAACCATACATGATATCAAAAAATGTCTTGAATGTGGGCACTAGAAGGGTCTTAATATAATGTCTCCCAAGTTTCTAGAAAAAATGTATAAAGAAATTTTGAAGGGGGGTTTACCTACTTTCCAGAAACATGTCAGGCGTGTTATGAATTAGCAGCAAACAGAAAAGCTTAATTCCTGTCCAGAAACAGAGCAGAATGAAGCCAAAGTTCACAACATAGGCTAAAAAGTATGAAATTAGCTGAAGTAGAAAAGAAATTACAAAGAAAAACTTTAATCTTATCTGGTTGAAGAAAAAATTAGTAGTTTAAGGATGGGAAGTAAAATGTTGAGGACAATGGTATTGAATAAGTATTAACATTTTGAAATCATATGTGGAAATGTCAAGACTTGGCAAAACAATTGGAAAATTATTTAAAATGTGTCGGTTGATCAGCATAAAGAAAACAGTGTCATCCTTAGAGGATTGAAAATCTACAAACCTATGTGCAAGACTGACCATGAGAAGCAGAGGAAGGACAGAGAGAGAAGCTTATAGAAAGACAGCTAATACCACTTAAGGAGCTGAATTTATCAAAAAATTGAACCTGCATGTTACGAGCCGCTGTGGTAATGAAAGCTCCGTTGGCAGGCTTAGGCTGCATGTTACAAGGTTAGCAGATGCTTTATTACAGTGTAAATCTTAGAACCTGATTAAGAAATATGCACTGAGGTGTGTGGTCAACAGGCCTTGGTAGTGTAATTTGAAGAAATTGGTTGACTTTGGGTCATAGCTACAAGCCATACGGCACAATGAATGAGTGTATGTAAGGAAGAGGCTTTTATTTTGTAGGTTCCCTTTAGTCTTATTTTGAAAGTCTATCATGGATATGTGTCAAGGGAAGGGTCATGCCCAGCAGTGATATAGAATCCATTTCCAAATATGAAATCACTGGTTTTCCATGTTATTGGGTGAATAGATGCTGTATTAGAGCGTAAATGGGAGACTTTTATTGTGAAATTTGCTCTGGGGTATGTTTTGAAAAGGTCCCTAGAGTCTAATAGAAACAAGCTGGTAGAGTTTGGGTCATAATGCTGAGCCATTTGCATCAATTAATAGGGGAGTATAATATAGAGGCTTTTATTGTGTAGGGTCACTGGAGTCTTATTTTGAAAGTCTAGCAGGGTTGTGTGTTGAGAAAAGGGTCAGACCCAGCAGTGATACTTGATGACTTTCCAATCGTTAAATTACTCTTTTCCCCTGTTATTAGGGCAGTAGATAAAGTGGCAATGGGAGGCTTTTATTTTGAAATTTTCCATGTATTGCAGCTTTACTGTGTCTGTTTTTGTTTGGTTAAAGAAAAAAAAAGGGCCCTCCAAACTCAAAATAAACAGTGCAAAACTCCATAAATGTTTTTGGGACAATCCAGGAGAAGCATCAGATTCTAAATGAATCCACATTTTGACTATAACTGTAGGAAGTTAGGACTCAATCAGTTAAAACCCATTTGTTTCACAGTACATTTAATGATAAGTGTACCAAGTGGAGCTGTTTGGCACAACATAACATTGTTTTTACCTTATAAAATGGAATCTGTTTGAATAAAAGTGCTGATTTCTATTGGAGAACTCCTTCTGCTATTGAAATATCATCTAAGTGTATCACTGTGCAAAACTTAGCTGTATCCCTTAATCTTCATATGGAGGAATATGAATTTTATTAAGCAAAATGAAATAAATTGAAGAAGTGCAAAGAACAAATAACATATAAAGTATGTTTACTTTATGTGGGGAGGAGAAAAAAAAGAGAAAAAAATCACTCTACAACAGGACTGAAACTGTTAGTGCAATTAATCATGATTAATCAATTATTGAAATAATCAACTAATAGTAATCGTTTAATCATTAACTAGAGAATGCAGACTCTAAACATGCCATTAGCTGAAAGAGCAATATATTTATACCCGAATTGTAAAAAAAAATAAAAACACTTTGTACCGTATTTTAGTTGGAAAAACCGTTTTCGCCATGAATGTTTGATACAGAACGAATTAAATGGCGTAGTTTTAGCTATTAATTATTGTTCAAGGTACCCTATTGCGATCAGATTATCATCAGTTAATCTAAAAACAATAGAATACAGAATAATTAATAAAAAGAATCATAAGTTGCAGATATATATTGCAATTTCAAGTCTCAGACTGAAGTTTGGTATGAAACACTAGTTTACATTCAGCCTGGTGGCACAATTGACTGGAAGTTATATCATCTGAAATGCATGGGTTTTACTTCCTTAGTAAAAAGTGCTACAGCGATGTGCTATACACTGTTGGAAAGGTAAATGTTTGTAGTTTGATGGGTTAGATTGCAATAAAAATAAATAACTGTGCAAAACTCATTGGGTGACTTGTTTTGTAAACATGAAAGCCTCCTCCTGTGATGGATTTAGGGAAAGAAAATAGAATTAACTCATTACAAATTTTGACCTATTTTTACAGACAGCAAAAAAAAAGCAAAAAAAAAAAAAAAAAAAGCCTGTTAATCAGCTCTTAGAGGTATCAGAGCATGGCAGACTAAACAGATTAACAACAGTTGAATGTGGCTAAAGTCCCCAACATGTAGTCTTTAAGTAGTCTGTGCATCCAACACATGTCAAACATGTTTAGCTCAGTTCATGGGCCGGCTCCATCTAACCTACAGTCAAATAAGGCTCAAATAAACAGGGCAGATGCCGTGTTTGGTTCATGCTAATGAGCCATTTTTATGCAAGATCTCCACTGAGGTGATAATAAACAGTATTTTAATGCAAGCCATAGAGAGAGCTGAGAAGAGAATGGGGGGCTGGCTAAAATTTAACAGTCTGTTGTGGGAACAACAACATCAAAACCTATTTTTAAAGTTGGAGAATGCAAACCAGCGAGTCAAACATGCTGTGTTTCTGAACATTCAACCACCAAATGTTTAGAGGCACTTCTAAATGATCAACTATTGTTTTCTTCGTATGTTTCAGCATGAGACTATGTTATTCTTCTTAACATTAGCATTACAACCGTTGATAGGCAGTTTTCTAACAAACCCCAATATTATCGCCTTTTTTCCCCACTATCATTCCTTTTATAACCAGATGAAAAAGTTACTAATAGCTTTTTTAACGAGGTATTTGTCTTTAGACATCTGGATGCTAAATTAATGCCTTTCATGCAGATCGTGCTTCAACATCCGGTTCTTCAACTTTAAACAAACATCTAATTAAGCCATATTGCAATGTTGCACAAGGGCACACCTTGAGTACAACTACCCATTACTATCTCTAATGCCAGCTGCAAAATATGCCTGATGGTCAAACCCTTAACCTGGAAGAACTATAAACAGGATTTCATACTGACTCATCCCAGTAAATGAGCTTTAACAATGACAGGACCACATTAAAGTTAGGTGAAGTCATCATTACAGCATCTGTGGAATCCTAAGCGTGACAAGTCAGATTTCCTTGGGTGAAATCAGCTAATGTAGGAAGAACTGTAAACAGCACTCACATGACTCTGAGTATCTACCCATAAACAAAGCATGGAGCAATTACTTCATTTGTATGACGTTCTGCCAAAATACAGGCATCTACTGGAAAAGAATGCAGCCACCAAAACCACTGCTACTGGTTTTGCAGGTAAAGCCATGCTATGAGTTGAGTTTTGCTATTTAGAAGCAACTCCAAATAAAACCTAAAACCTGACTGAAGAAAGTTGAAAGCAACCTGTGCTTTAGGTTTACAGGAATATAACAAGTCAGAGAAACTCGGGAAAGCTGTGTTGGATTTAAAAGACCCAGTGGCACTATCTATATTATTCATATTTGGAGAACTATAGAAAATGCACCTTTTTAAATCTGAAGTTTTTTAAATTACTCAGCTGAAATAACAAGTTTGGGCTCTGTTGCATCAAATTACCTCAACTGTCAAACAACCACTAGGATAACTGTGATATCAAATTTACTTTTCAACCTTAAAAATCTAGAAAAACTAAAACCCCATCGTTACAGGAATGCCTGAAACCCTCCATGTCTGATATGGGGGAGATAAACCCCTCGAACAGATGGTGCTAATCCTGGGCCCTTTAAGTTAATGAGCATTTAGTTAAAAGGAAACTCGGTGACAAATTATACAAAATTAATACCAACGGTAATTTTATATATTAAGTCGAAATATATTAAAATAAGTTATAAACTCACGATAAAGAAACACGATAAATAACAGACAAACTATGCTGAGCAGAGCCTTTAAAGTTTAGTTAAACCTGAGATTAGCACATTTCAGACTAATTTAAAAAGGTGTCCGTTTTAAGGTTTTTGCTATATTTATGTGTCTGGTTGTTTTCTGTTATTTTTATTCCGGCTTTTGAAAGCTTGTTCTATCTTAATTAACCGACTAGCATCAAGCTAGTGGTGCAGAAATAAGTAGAAGAGCAGCGAACAATTGGCTAATGTCTGAGGAAACAGTCCGTTTACCTGACTGGCTTTGAAGAATTGCTTCCTAAGTCCTGCGACCGACATCTTTACACGGTTCTTACTGGTCTTCTTTTGGGAAAATAGTTAGTAAAAAGCCTCGGTGAATAAATTTAGCCCCAAGTGAGCCGCGAGAAGACCTCTTCAAACTTTTCTCCGCGGATAAGAAACTTGCTAAGCAACCGCAATTTCCTGGCTTCAAAAGTGGGAGGGTACGAACTGGTTCAAAACACCTACGTAGACATGGGTCGGTCTTCTTCCTTTTACACTCTATTAAAGTAATATCATTTCAGCATGTGTATATCCTGAGAGTACGGAAGAGGATTAGGGCCACTGAAAAAAATTAAAAAAGTTAACTGATTTTTACAATTTTATTTCAGTATAAGAAAAAAGTCAGTATTCTGACTTTATACTGAAAAAAGTCAGTGTTCTCACTTTTTTCTCAGAATTCTAACTCCAATCTCAGAATTCTAACTTTTTTCTCAAAATTCTGACTTTTTTCTTAAGATTCTGAATTTTTTCTCAGAATTCTGACTTTAATCTCAGAATTATGACTTTCATCTCAGAAATTTGACTTTAATCTCAGAATTCTGACTTTAATCTGAAAATTATGACTTTCATCTCAGAAATTTGACTTTAATCTCAGAATTCTGACTTTAATCTCAGAATTCTAAATGAATCCTGACAGCTAACAAACATGTTAGCATCAAGCCATATCTGTTTTAGAGACTAAACTAGTTCTCTTGTTTTAATCACCTTCTGCTCTTCCATTAATGAAATAGCATCACCAGGGACCCCTCGGGCACGTAAAAAGTCGCCTAATTTCGTAATTTTCCACCAATGTGTCACTGGCCCTCTCAAACAACTCACATATTTGATAATTCTAAGAAAAAAGTCAGAATTCTGAGATTAAAGTTAGAATTCTGCAAAAAAAAAAAAAAAAATAGAATTCTGAGACTGAAGTCAGTATTCTGACTTTTTTCCCCATATTAAACTAAAATAATATTTAAAAATCTGTTACAAATTTTTTTTTCAGTGCCCTAATTCTCTTCCATATGACAGTTTTACTTTTTTGGTTAGTAATATTTTCTACCTTGATATATTGATATATATAGTTACACAAGGGTGTAACTTTGTGATGAAAGTTGGTGAAAACACTCTTAGGGTGGGGGCTGATGGACCTTCAGTTACTCGACACAAACCCTTTCAAAAGTGTTTGTATTTTCCAAAAATGAGCTCAAACATATATTTATTAAATGCTTTCCTATTGTTGAGAACACAAAGGACCAAAATACACTGATATTTATATTAGTATTAATATAAATATACTAGTATTATTACTAGTATGCACACAATTTCAGTTTCATTCATCAATCAATCAATCCAGAAAATTGTGGATAGATTTGTTAGGATAATTATCACTGATGATGTGTGAGTTTATTACACCTTGGTATTGGCTACCTGTTACGTGTCAGAACTGATGTTTTAATCTTATGCAAACTCTAAGCAACTTCTCTGATCTGAGCAAGATTACAATTTCTATCAGAATCTGTTGTCATGTCTCCTGGTTATTTAATACATAGAAGTTATGAAGTGTTATTTAAAGAGTTTGTCCCGAGTGATCTCTTTTCAGAGAAAAGAACCGGAGAGTTGGAGCGTTAAGGTGCCTACACAGAGAATATCTTTAACAGATTGATGGATGTTTTCCCTTTAGGCTACATTAGAGAATATCCTCCTTCAAATGCAGCAAAATCAAATTTTGAAATTTGTCCCAGGTATTGCCAAAGTCTATGAATTAAAATTATTGGTGGGGACATGTCCACAACAGTCCTTCACAAAGTTATGGCTGTGAATTAAAACATGGGTGCCCAAAGTGCAGTCCAGGGGCTGTATGCAGTCCTCGAAATGTTTGTACACAGCACCTGACTGAAACTCATAAATTTATACAAATTTGGCTCTCCAACAAATGGGCTTATATTTTTTTTTAGAATAACAATGATTATTTTAAAAGGTCTTTAATTTTAAATCTTTAAAACATGATACCATTCTATCACAAGCAATGTAATTTTATTATTTAAGTAAGTGGGGTAGTAAACATCCAACAACTTCTTATTGTGTTTTTGTTATAAGAATTGACTAAAAGTCTTAGACCAAAAAAAGATACCGAACATTCCTCTCAAAATATTGGGAAATTGCACACTTTTCTTTCTTTAAGACAAACATCTAATATCTTTTTAGGACTCACAATACTTCATTCTTTTCCGCTTTGTCTTATTAAATTATTGCATGTTTAATTGATGACAGGGCAAGTTTTGACTATAAAACTACTTTGTATCTTTAATAAGAAAATGAGTTATTGCATCTGAATGGTTTAGATTAATTTTGCCCATTACGGAAGAATTTTGAACACTTTGAATTAAAAGTTATATATACTATTGCTGAAAAGCAGGAGTTTTTAGGATAAAGAATTACAAAGAAATCAAAATTTACTTAGCATATAATTAGGGCTGGGAATCGATTCAAATTCTCAGAATCAATTTGATTTCAAATCTTAAAATTTGAAGAGATTTTCAATCCAATTTGATTCTCGTGTTATATTAACATCCAACAGTTAAATACCGTAATACAATTATGGTCATTGATGGCGGCTGTAAAGGCAGTGAATGAGGTTGCTGTTTTCTTTTTTTTTTTAAATCAAAATCTATCTTTAGTTATATGAATTGATCATTTCAAATTAATATGAGAATCGATTCAGAATAAAAAAGTATATTTTTAACACAGTCCTAATTATAATGCATGTCATGACTGTGTAGTGAAATGGAGTGACAGTAACTGTAGGAATAGTACCCTGGGTCAGCCCTACTGCCCCCAGACCACTGCCATGTTCTTCAGCCTACACCCTTTTTACCAGAGCTGCACCAATAAAATCAAAAAAATAAACAGAACCTGTTAGATAATTGCTTGATCAGCTCTTATTAATGATCAGTTGATTTAAAAACTCTGCTTTTTTCTGCAAAAAAAGAAAGAACAAAATACTTTAGTCAAGAGTGAAACCTTAAAATGAGGTAGTGTTCAGGGACATGTACCTTGATCTATGAAAGAAAATTATTCTATGATTTCTTGTTAGTTCAGATCTGCTGCTTCTATAAAAGAATCTTAGGCTAACGTTTTTCTCTTTAACATAGCACAGTCCTTGGAAAAATACTGGGCATAACTTCAACTAGAAATCTGTATTAACACTGCTATAGATTTTTTTTTTGCCATTTTTCTTCTAAGAGATAATTTGACAAAAGACCAATAAAAGGCATGAATTATCAGAGGTGACATGTCCTGTGCTGTTTTAAAGCTAACGAGTAATAGTCGGATGGAAGGGGAGATGGTCAGATAGCTGGGGGCCTTCTCCCAGGTATTGCTCCATTTACTGTGGTGAAGAAAGCTCTCGATTTACCAGCCTTTCCACATTCCTGCTTTCACCTAAGGTCAGGAGATATGGATCATGCTGAAAGACCAAGATTGCAGATACAAGCAATTTTTATGGGATGGCCTGACTCATTCTTAAGGGCGGATTATGGGTTAGGGAAAGGAGCACCATCATTTCAGAGAAACACTGATTAGAACTTCTGCCTCTTAAGATTGAAAGGAGTCTCCTTCCTTTTGGATGTTTATTAAGAATTACCCTTCTGGGGATCCACTGGTAAATTCAGAATACCCCAAAGGGACTACATATCCCCTCTCCCCCTTCTCCTTTGCCTCATACCTCTTCAACCAGGTCTCAGAAAAATGGAAGAGAACGGACAGATACAATGCCTCATCTAGTCAAACCTGTCAATACCAAAAACCTTAAATCAAATAAAATCAGATATGTATTATATAACAACAAACATAATATAGGTTTAATAGATCTTAAATTGTTAAGAATTTTTTTTTCAGTAGAAAGGTCAAGTTCATGTATTTTTATATTTTTAATTATTAGTATTTTTATGTTTTTAATATAAAAACACTAAAAAAAAGTGTCTATGGAAAAAAATGTGTAGAAGATATATATATGAGTGTACAATTTTCCCATTTAAGAAAATTATAAATTCACTGTAGTAATTAAAAACGGAAAAAAGTAATAACACATAAAATCGTATGAGTAAATAATGAGTAAGTAAAATAAAATATTGATTTTGAATTTTTGTTTGGACACATAATTATAAAAAGCCAATTGACCGAGACAAATTAAAGTACCTTGCTCATGAACAGAGAACCAAAATACCTGTTAAGAGGGGCATTTACTGAACATTACAGAAAACGCCTGATTTCAGTGACTGAAAGTATTGCTCTTTACATATCTTATATATATATTAAACATATTAATTATATCTTATTTATTCATTTTATCCTGCTTGACCCCTCAGGGTCGTGGTGAGGCTGATGCCTATCTCTAGCAATCCATGCCAGTCACCCTAAAAGTCATGTTTTTGGACAGTGTGATAAAGCCAGAGTACCTGGGGAGAAACCATGCATGCAAAGGGAGAACATGCAAAGTCCAAATAGAAAGAACCAGGACCCAGGAATTGAGCCTAGGACCTATTTTCTGCAAAGTAACAGTGCTGCAAACTACATCCCCATGAAGCCCTAATTCTATTTGCATGTTAAATTTTTTTTTTTTTTGCGTTTCAGTTTTTCTTCATTCATTCATTTATTCATTCGTTCAGATAAAACCTCCATGACCATAAAATCTCTTTCCAAGAGGGACCTGGCAATACAGCAGCACCATTTACAAGAATTAACAAATGAAGGTAACATAGCTGCTCACTCTGAACTAGAAAGCTTTCTTGCTAACTTGTTGGCCTCATTGTGACGGCTCCTACAGTTTACAGGGTTTGTATTGCTATTAAGGGCAGATAGGCATTGAAAAAACCTAGGCGGAAACCCAGTTAATATTGTTGCCTCAAACAGCTGAGTAAAACGTTAAGTGATTTTTTTTAAATGTTGTTAATTTGTTAAATGGCTCCTAAGTTATCATGCTATAAATTGATATTGGACATGCTAGATCGTGAATTCAGACTTAAAACCTTTGGAAACATCTATCGAGAAGATAAGGTTATGTTCCAAATAAAGAAAACAAACAGATCCAAAGGAAAAAAAAAAACAATTTATTACATTCTCAAAACCACATATAGTGTATCCGACTGGACAACAATATATATTGAGCTTTGTGACTGTTATTTTTGAACTAGTAATATACCTGTTGTACATTTTGTCATAGAGGGAAACAAGAAAGGGAGTCAGACTATTGTTCTTTTGTTTGCACCTTTTCTAAAGATTTTTAATTAGAAAAAGAAAATCACTGACTTTACAAGACCAAAGGTGGAGACTCATGAAGAAAATGTGGATAAAAGACTGACAAATGACTGAAAATCACAGCAAAAGGAACATTGAAACCCAAATAAAATATCTTTCGAACACTAACAGATTTTTTTTCCCGTTTGTTTGTTTTAAAATTCTATGAATCTGAACTTGAAGGTTACAACATTAGGACAAACAAAGAGGGGCTTTGACACTTTCTGTGGTTAACATTCACAAAAATAGAGCTTACGTCCACAGTGATTATGGTTATGGGTCTTAGATGCAAAGATGTGAGGAGTACAAGGCTAAAAAGATGACACTTAAAGGGACAAGAGATTACAGCTATCTCCCTGAGCAGCAAGTAGCACGTCCGTAGTAAGACATTATAATAACCTTCTTAACAGTGTGTTATGTACATGAATGAACTGTAAACAGGTATGGCTGATTTTGTTTCAGACATGGAACAAAAATAATAATAAAAAAACAGACTAACCGAAGTCTTACTGGCATGGAAGCAAAACTCAGGGGGGCAGCTGGTAGCTCTGTCTGGCCTTGGACTAGTGTCAAGTGAGGAAGAGGAAAGTATAAGTGCTTGATATTTGGAAAAGTGTTGGGTGTAGGACTAAAGGAGAGAAACTCCAAATGTACAAAATAATACAGTTGCACCAACCAGCAGAGAGGTTTTTATGATGCATATGGACCATTGCAAACCCAGCCTTGAGCTAACAAAAACACTTTCAGCAAAACACAGTTACATCAATGTACTCTTGCCGTACTGAATGACAGTCAGAAACACCAGACAGTGTTACCCCCTGTCATTATATAGTCCATTAAGTCATCTTTTGGCTTGCCCTCTCTGTCGCTTAGTGCCCGCGCATGTCCTCATGTCTTTGTCAGAGAGAGGGAGTCAGCAGTTCTTTCTTTTCCTTCGTCTTTCTTTACTGTGTGCAAGTTTGCTGCCTCCTGCTTGCTAGGATAAATCTGCAACAAGTGTCCACCCCCTCACTGGCAGACTGGCTGTCCCTTTGCTGTTGTGCCAAGAGGGGTTTGCTGCAGTGGAAACCTGAGAATTCTGCCAAAAGAGGAAAACTCATCCAGAAAAAAAAAAAATATATACAAAAAAGATCTGAGTCCAAACATCAGTTGTGCCTCCGTGTCCACTTTACTCCTTTTTCTCCGTCCATTACTCTTTCCATATACTCACATAGATATCTATTTACATTCTTATTTAAAATATCTTTTTTTTTATATATATAAATGTGTATATAAATTAAAGATTTTTTTTATCTTTTCCTGTCTCTAAGTGGCATTTACAAGGAAGGGGGTTTGAGGGACTGAGGTTTTTTTCATTGCATTACAAAAGCCCACGAAAAGGCAGCACCTAATACTACTTACTGTTAGTTAAACTGATTGCTGTCTTGACTCTAGACAGTGAGTCAATTTGTTTGAGTCAACTGGTTTCTATGCATATCAGAGGAAGCTCTGATCTGTGATCTTGGTCCCTAAATGAGAATCAGTGAAAGGGTGCGTGAAAATGCACGTGCATCCCTCTGAGATGTATAATATCGAGAGCTTTTGCCTAACATCTGCAGTAATATGCATCAACTTCTTGCCAGTTCTATGTGAGAAACTTTGTTTTAGATTTGCAGGTTTGTACATTCATCATTGTTTGGTTCTTATTTGTGCACTGGTGCTAATAAAAGAGATACATTCATAACTAGTTCGGTGATCCCCAGTGGATCCATACTTTAATATATTTTAGAGCTTGGAGCTTTTAACATGCCATGTGGGCTGCTGTGATTTTAATAAGATGCCCGAGCACTGATTTACAATGCTACAATTTGCAGTTGAGCAGAAGTATCTATGGTATGTAGTGTAAGGTGCTTTGCCTGCTGGGATAGTGGAGGACTACTTAGGGAGACTGAGTATTTATAGTCCTTGATTGTCTCTTTAACTGCTGGTTTCTGTTGTTCTCTGTCTCACGTTTGCCTCCTCTACTTTCTAGCGTCCTCTCTCTAGTTTTATCTCTGTATTTAGCTGTCGGTGGAATCCGGCAGAGGCATCTCGCTACCAAAAACTTCCCGGTACAGAGGTGGAAAACTGTAGGCAGTCTCTGGGTGCACCAAACGGAAAAACTCCAGTTTATCAACGTGGAGGTTACAGATGGACTTCATTACGGGCAGCTTCGACAACATCTGGGGGGGACAGAGAGCAAGACAGATTTGGTGAGAAAATGTATGAGTTTAGTGCTACGTAAAAGGTTCTTTAAGTTTTTTTTTTTACGTTAACAACTTTAAATAAACAAAAATAATGTGTTTCAACACAATCTGTTTAAACACAATAAAACACAACTCTACTTGGTCATTTTCATGTAAGGCTTTGAGGAACGTTTTTGTTATACGATTTAGTTCCTCTGTTTTTTGATAATCTGCCAGCACAGGTGTTTTCTGTGTTTCTGTTACGTACTGTCTTGTTTTATCCAATCAAAATTCATGTTCTGTTTTACAATCAAGGGAAGTCTTTTCGTTTACACAAATGTTAGTTCCTCTAATTGTGTTTTACTGCAGTGTTCATCAGGGGTGTGTAATTGCTCTTCTTTGCTTTATATCAATCTGAACTGGGCTGGGTTGCCTTTGCTTAATATAAAAATATTAAATTTTACATATATTGCTATCCGTTTGTTTTGAAACTGAAACATGAACAACAAGAAATGTAATTTTACAGCATTGCTTCTGTATAGGAAAAAAAACTTATTTTTATAAAACTGCTTTTAAGAGCTTTGAATAAAATAAAGCTGATGATACTTTATAAAGTACATTTTAAATGAAAGCTTAAATGATTAGAATACCTATATTATCATACCTTGATTCATTTGACTCTACAATATGCTCATATCTAAAGCTTTTTCTGCCTTTTATCCAAGACGCCCTTGAAAAAGGAGGTTTTACAATCTCAATGAGACGCTCCTGGTTAAATGAAGTGTAGATGAAAAATTTTAAACTTGAAATGTATCTTATTAACTCTGAAGTTAGGTTTTCTGGCAATTCAAAAAAAAAAAATCGGATCCAAGAAATGTGTTTTATCTGTGGAAAAATATTGAAGAAATTGGCTTTTGTTTACCTTGTCTAATTTCTCCTCAGAAGCTCCACTCTTCTGTAGACTGTGCTGTAGAGCCAGGTAGGCTTTCTCTTGGAGTTTCTGAACATTCTGACTATCTGACAGCCAGGGTCGATCTATAAAAGCATAGATTAAAACAAAGCTCAAACTTTGTAATGATTTCACATTTAAAACTATATCTGAAATTGTTCACGCTCTGCAGTTTATATCTTAACAACTGCTTCATGCATTAAACTTAAACTTATTATATGACTCAAATGGTGACATATCTCTCCCAATGGCAAGTTCAAATTAATAATTTATGCAAAGCAACTTGTAAACCGTAACGGAACTGATTTTGGTGTATACTATTCATTGCTTTGTCTAAACAAACAGTAATTAAGTTAAAGGCTGCCCAATAGAAACAATGACACAAAATGCAAGACTTAGCAAAATAACCTTTAAAGCTAAAAATAAAATCAGCACGTGAACTTATAATATAAACATGAATTAATGTTTTGCTTTCACAGAATCAATCATTCATAAGGCATCTTTTTTTAATCTTACTAGAGCTTAAACAGCAACATAGACATTTGAGAATTGTTTGGTTGCTCTTCATGGTCTTTATAAATGCTTGCATGACTGAATGAGAAGCAAAAATACTTACCAGGCGATAAAAGAACAGCAGCGCTAAACAGGGCCATCTCCTCATCTGAGAGCTGAAGACGACAAAGTCCCTTTCCAAGCTCAAACACGGCATTCACCAGATCATCACACCCTGCATAGACAACATAGTACATCAGATAGATGACTATCAAATAAGTTACTCTGATTGGTCTATTTTTTATAGGATAGAACTAAAATATAATCTGCTGTGTAGGAATAAGGCCTCTTTGTCTGCAAATTATAACAAAAAGGAAATAAACTTCTATCCGCTTACCTAAGGTTCTTGTAAATCTCACCAACAGTATCTATTAAAGTGTGAATACTCTTTAAAATTGTGCCTTGTAATAACCACAAACATTGGGCTATTTTATTAGGACTTCTGCCAAATTGAAACCTATTTATAGTTTTGCTAAGCTTCCCTGTTGCATTACAGTGGCTGTGTGCAAATGCATAATAGCCCTTTAATAACATGGCATAAGGCTTTGATAATGCTGGTGAAGATTCTCAGTCATCCAGGTCTTAGTCATTCAAAAAAAAAAAGAAATTAAAAAACAGTCTACTGGACTTTGTTTCCAAGTTTGAAGATGTTTCCCTTCCCATCCAGGAAGCTTTTTCAGTTAAAAATGTCAGGAATAGCGTTGAGTGTAAAGCCTGGAACTGAACGCTATTCTTGACCTTTTGAATTGAAAAAGCTTCCTGGATGGGAAGTGAAATGTCTTCAAACTTGGAAACAAAGTTCAGTGGATTGTTTTTGAAATTTCTTTATTTGGAATGGCTTTGATAATGCAAAGTGTATTCTATATGAAATTAAGGGCACAGTAATTTCAATTTCTCCCACTTGGTGGCGATATCATATAGTTGTTGATACCAAAGGTGGAACCTCAGGCTAAACATTTGGCTTCTCTTACAGGTTTGATCTAATTTAAAGGTCAACCAGAAATAGCTCAGCAGCTACAACAACTTTTTTTTTTCTTTTTCTTGGCAGGGAGGGGGTTCACAACAAACTGTGTCACACTTATCCTGAAAAACCTTTCTTAGTAGATTCAGCTTTTCTTTAGTATATAGAAAGCAGTCTATCAGCTTACCCAAGACATGTAGAACGTCAGCGTATGAATGTGCATTAACTATGCAAGTGTTTTGATGCTTACACAATTTTGCCCAAATTTATCCTCACCGAGAGCTTTGAAGAACTGAGCTGGGGCAAATTTTCCGTTGAAGAAGATGGTGCTGTTGTTGCTGTTAAAGGCGCGGCACATGCGTATGAGTAGGACCTCCAGACAACCTAAAAAAAGGTAGCCAGAAACAGAGGAATAGACACGCAGAGATGGAGAGAGAGACGACGTAGAAGAAGAGGAAGAGAACGAAGAGAAAGATGCAGGACGAGGAAAGGCGCAAAAATACTCCAAACATGCAAAAACATACAACAAATTGTCAATTTTGAGTCAGATTAGGACACATTATATACAAGAGCAAATTGAATGGGACAGTAATTTTAAGTATTGTACAAATATTCAACAAGGTTCATTTTTTTCAAAAAGTCAAAAACATTGTTAAATATATGCAGGAAATTGTAAATATAATTTTTTACAGAATTTTTTTATTTCTCCCCAGTGTTTAGAGCAGGATGGCATAAATATTTTGAATGTTAAAAAAAATTATATAAATTAACAGGCAGAGGTAGAAGGTTGGAGACAAAGAACAAGAAGGAAGGAAATTCAGTTAGCAAGATTAAAACTTTGAGGACTTTAAAATAACTAATCTTTACAGAGAAAAACAAGCTAATAGAGTATTTTATTTTGTATTTTTTTTTTATTTTGGAGTTCACACTGACCTGCTTTTAGTAATATAATCTGATCATTCTGGCACAGGTCCATGAAACCTGTGATGCGCTTGGCAAACTCCACCACGTACTGGATGGCATTGGTGATGTGGTGTGCACACTGCTGCCACATCCACTCCGCTGACTGAAAAAAGGCCACAAAAATAGAATCATGTTAAGATACATTTTATGACAGGTCAATACAAATGTCATCTGACATTCTGTTTTGTTATTAGAAATAACACCTTAACTATCATAAACGCTGGAGTCCGAACTTTGGGAATAAAATCCCACCTAATTTTAGCGGCGTTCAAAAACTGCAAGGCGCGTACAGAACATATTCCCTATATAGTGTACTTAGCAGCTAGGCTAATTGTAGAACTGAATTTTATGTTGCATTATTATAGTCTTAGTAGTAGTTTAAGTTTCACTTTATAGATAATTAGTTTATAAGAGTCTTTGGCTTTACACACACTTTTAATGTGGCATAACTCAGGGTTCTGTGCTTAGACTGCTGTCTAATGACTTTCCTATTATTTTGTACAGCTGGAACATAAGTCTGTAAAATTACATCACATCCCATGTCACAGTTTTCCAGCACTATGAGCTATAAACCATATAAAACTCTGATTTACATGGAGATCAATGAAATACTTATTATATAAAGTTCATAATTAAATACAACTAAAACTTGACACTAAATCTTTTTTTTCTCCAGCTTTTTATTGTCATTACTCTGTCACAAGTACAGAGCAATGAAATGAACATTTAACCCATCCCTTTTGGGAACAGTGGGCTGCCATTGTGCAGCGCCGAGGGAGCAGGGTGGGGTTAAGGGTCTTGCTCAGGGACCCAGAGTGGCAGTCCGTGGGAGTGGGGTTTGAACTCATAACGTCTGGATTCCAAGCACAATGCCCTAACCACTAGGCCACCACTCCCCCAACTCTTTTGTAAACTTTTGTTTAAAAGATGTGTTTAGCAATAGTAAAATGTTGCCTTAAACACCATGTTTTATTGCTTTTTTTGCATACCTTGTTTTGAAAACCTCGGGTTTCTTCGGGTGTGTAATGTACCAAGGTGAATCTCTTCATGTCTTCGGCGCTGTATTGACATGTTTCCAAGTGTGACTTGACAATACTCTGAGTGATGTGCTCTATACAAACAAACAAAAACATACCTCCAAAGTCAGTTTTGTCTTGCTCAGAACATTTTTGAGGCTACTGGAGTAAGTTAATGCTTTGAAAAAACAATAAAGGCATTGCTGATTTATTATTCAGAAATAAACCGGTGCCAGAGCATTTTCACCCATACCTCATTAGCTTTTAGATGTTTTCTACCTTCACCACTAGTTACAATTCATCTGAAATGTGTCCCTTTACTATCCACAGAAGTTTCCTTTTGTGATATAATAAACATGAAATCTATTATTACACATATGATATCAATTATATATTTATATATATTATTACTATAGATAATATAAATCCTTTGTTCTAAACAGTTTGTGAATTAAAGAATTATCTGTCTAGCCCCCGTTCTAACATTGCCCTTGCTCCTCTGCATCATAACTAGGAGATCTATCCTTGTCCTTGGTTATCAGTAAATTATCCTTGCAGAAATGCAAGGTTAAGGAAAATATTGTTCCAATAAATCAAATGATGAAACTGGCAGGAATGTTAGCAATAATTGATCAGTTCACTTTTTCTTCAGCTCTTTCATAAAAAATTAAAAGAGGAAAAAGAGCCAAGCTACGTGAGTAATATAAGCCTTTTTCAAATCCATCCAGTAACTGCTTTTCTTTGACAACATTTCAATAACCAAGGTCAATCTTCTAGTTTAGTTTTAATATAATGTTTGTGATGTTCCTTTTTTCTTTAGTAATAATTGATCCTTAGTCGTTATATTTTTCTTTTTAGTCTCACCAAGGTCTGTTATTGAGAAGTCTTCAGGCAGATGGTCCAAAGATGAGTGTCTGCGTCCTAGAAGAGAGTGTGTAAGCAGAAGCTGACTCCCACAGCTGTCTCCTGTGTCCATTATGGTCTGCTGTGGGGAGTTGTGGTTGGATAAGGAAGCAGAAGATGAGGATGAAGAGTTGGATGTGCTTCCGGTGCTCGTTCCTCCACCTCCCAGCAGCTCCAGGCTGCAGTACTCGCTGGCCTCCTCAGGCGTCAGCGGCAGGTCGAACAGATCGGGCAGCGCAGCGATGTCGTCCAGGTCGCTAAGGGTTGAGGTGGAACCTACACTGCTGTAGGTTTGGCTCAAGCCCTCTTCACCGTCGTCCGCCCCGCTGCCACAGCCTCCATCCTCCCTGGGTAGAGACAGCACAGTGGATCCACTGGAGCCCACACATTCTTGAGACTTCTGATGTTTTTGGACCTCGGCGTAGAGGCTGTCGCGTTGCTTCTTTGACATGCGGCCAAATTTCACAGCTGTGGGGAGAAATTACCTTTCACTACACAAAGCAAATTATTTGGTTTTTACAAAATAAAAAAAATTAAAACTGCATGAATAATTTCACTTAGTTAGTGAATAGCTTTTCCCTGGCATTTAACTTTTTTCTCTAGATTTTAGACACCCCTTTTATACAGTGTAATGCAAAAATGTTTTCGTCGTTGCTCTTTTAATGAATATTTACCATCTCGGCTCATGCCCAAAGCCAGACACTTCTGTAGACGGCAATGCTGGCAGCGATTGCGGTTTGTTCGGTCAATCATACAGTTCCTCTGTCGGGAACAAGAGTACATCGCATTGTTCTGCTGGCTACGACGGAAGAAACCCTAGATGCATAAAAGAAATTAAATGAATATCATATCTGCACATTTGAGGCTGGGTAAGCATGATCTTTCACTCCTTGTCCCTTACCTTGCAGCCTTCACAGGTGATGACTCCATAGTGGATCCCTGAGGACTTGTCCCCACAGATCTTACAGGGGATTATCTCGATTTGAGCTGTGGGGCCAAAACAAAACCAATGACAGATTAGAAAACGTACCCACTAAAAAGTTTAACAGAAAACTCTACGTGTAGCTATGATCAGTAGGTACAAATATAGCAAAGACATGAGTGGTACAAAACTTCAATTCAGACTGTTTTAGCTGCATGAATCAGCCAGATATTGGATTCTGTGATCTATTCTGATCAATGACTAGCATGATAAAAAAACATGATTTGATTTTCAGTCAAATGCACAAAAAATATGATTTAAACCTATAGAATCTAAACCATCCTCATGTTCATTTTGTAAACTGATACATAATTACTGATTGATGTGCTAAAGCGGAGGTCTTCAACAGGGGGCACTGTTTCATTCACAATACACCTGTCCCATCAACCAGGAATCAGAATCAGAAATGCTTATAATAATCCCAGGGCGAAATTACTTTTGTTACATTACTCCATCTGTAATAGAGTGACTACAGGATCAATTTGATATAACACAATTTCATACAATATATATAATTAGGGGGTCCCTGCTCCATTTCACCATCAGTTTGAGGGTCCTTGGCCTGGAAAACGTTGAAGACCCCTGTGCTAAAGTGAAGGCTAAAGAAATGGCTAGACACACAAGTAAGTCAATGACATCCACTAAAAATCCCGATTGGTGCACTTCTTATTTAGACAAAAACAAAGAGCTCCATATGAGGGTGTGTTTGGTTTGATTTTGCACTCAGTGGGGCAGAAAACCGCCAACCCTGAGTCTGCCTCTCTCTGAGCAGACTTCCTCTATAAAGATACATTTCCACCACAGTTTGGTTCCAGAGCTAATTTCTTCAACAAATAGAGTGAGGTATTGTGATAGATAATACAGTTTAATGCAAAATATTTAAAATGAAGATAGAATATTTTTCAGATGGCCTGTGTTTATTGTTTCCCAATTTTCTGTTTCAAAAGATTTTAGTATTTTGTGTTTGAGCAGAGGAGAGGTTTTTTACAAATCGAACTGCTAAGTCACAGATCTCAAACTCTAAAAGCCTAAAGGCTGATCAGTATCCTTTGGCAAATCTCTGAACTCTGCATTTACTATAGAAAATTAAATAGAAAAACCCATCTCATTAGATATATCAGTGTTTTTGGGTGTTAATAGTATGTCAAATAATCTCTAATGTTCCCTTATTGTAACCAAATAGTAATATATTATGCATCACACATACTTTTGAAAAATATTTTACATTCTGTTTTGACTCTAGAGCTATATAATACGTTAAAATGCTCTCCACAGTTTGAACTTAGTCATCATAATGGATTCTGTTATTTTCTGCACACTTTAACTATTTTGACAGCAAGCATGTTCAGGAAAATGGGAGGACAGCATGTTCTAAATGTGTCCTGAAGGGTCTGTTCTCTCATACACTTCACAGTAAAGATTTACGGCAGAGGAGACTTTCTAGCAACCAGAAATGTGACTGAAGAGGAACGTTCAGGAGGCAAGGCGAGCAAAAGCTATGTTATGGAAGATTACTGATTTCATCACAGCGCACTGAAAACACTGGAAAAAGATCCTACAGATGTTTTTGTTGCAGTGATACCAGGTCAATCTGGATGTTCCACCAAAGTTAAGAGCATGTGGAAAGTAACAAAAAGTAAAGTTACATTGGCCAAGAAACTCTTTATAAGGTGGACCAGTGAATAAAACTTGCCAAAACTTGGTTCACACATACCCCACCTAGATACAACTCTAGCTGGCAAGTAAAGAGATGCGCTATTTTGTTTTTTTTTCTAAAATACAAAACAGTTCAAACTCTTTGAGTTGAAAAATATATGTGACAGGTCCTTTAATGTGAGTTATTATAAGAATCAGCCTTAACTCTTAATAACTATATCATTTTTTTGACGAAACAAAAAGAGCACATTGAAAATCTGTTCTGTAGGTAGAAAAAAATTAAAGCTCTTATTTTTATACATTCAATGAATGGGGGTATTTGACCTGCCGATTAGCAATCAAAGTCAGTCAATAAAAAATTGGCAGATTCTGATCTCTTGCTGGTTTATTATTGCATTAATAGGTTAAATAACTCATTTCTGGATTAACTGAATTTTCTTCAATTCAAATCAAATATATTTTGTAAATCCCAAAAGGGAAAATAAATCTTGTCATAACTGAAAATTCAAAAACATCCTGGAAAAAAACCCAAAAATTGCCATATCTGAATGTTTCTCTGAATCTCGCCCCTAACCTAAATATATTTGAGAACTAAACATGGCGGTCACATTTTCCTACAATAGCAGCTCTACAGTAGCCTGGGTGCCAGTCAGAACTTAGTCCCGCCCACAAGGTTTGAGTTCGGGAAGTTCGGTCTGGCTCTGCTCCATAGTAGCGCGAGTATTAAAGCCCACTGTCAGGCGATCCAATCAAATTGTCAGGGCGGGCTTTATACGATGATGGACAGATGATCAAGAGTAACGTTATCAACCACGTGACCAAAGCGCGCTTGGGTGACAACAATAATGGCTGCCGCTGGAGAGTTTGGGTGAGTAGATTCTGCTATTAGGTCTGTTCTAGAAGATATCGACAGCAAATTAATTTTAAAAGAGGAACAGAGAAACGCGATCAAGGCTCATCTTCTTATTCTAGGCGTGAAACTGCACGCTTAGATTTTTGTGGACAACAACTGTGCCTCGCTTAAGATACGTCACGCACGTCATGCTCTTATTGGTTGTAGGTCTATCCAATTGGGTGCAGAAGCATTTTTTTTCCTGGTTCGTTCAAAACACGCCCCATAATCACAGCTCTATGGAGCAGTATCAGACTCATATTCTGACTAGAATTGAGTCGGACTACGTCAGGCTAGCTCTACAGCTGAAGCTCTTAAAACTAATAGTGTTTGCCAGCCTCTAAATCCCCTCACTAATAGTCTGAAAGGTTTCATATCATCCATGGAGAAAAGCCCAAATAGAAATTTTACTGAAAACTCCAAAGGGATATAAGATCCAGCAAACTTTAGAAGTGTGATCATGACATTATGGCGGACAGCTATAAAGGCTTCAGGTTTCGTTATGTGAGCTGTTATATAACCCTGCCACTCCTCTCCAGGAGCTCGACTGACACCATTAAAAGGTTTAGACTTCCAGTTTATGAGTCTAGGAGCCTGAAACATGCCTCATTAACAGAAGTGACTGAAGGTTTAAAACTACCTGGTTGCAAACTCCCTGCTAAAGAAAATTAGTACTTACTTTATTGCGGAGGAGCCTTCTTTTGCTCTTGAAAGACATTTTCCTTTTTTATTCATGTCAATTTTGATCTATTTTAATAAAGCTTTGCTGCATTTAACACCATATGGTGAAATAAATGAATAACTAATCTCTCGGTTCAATTTCAGGCACATATGAGATTTTCATGATATGAATTATTAAAACCAAGATAAACACAAAATAACTTTCTTAATCCCAGCAAAATAACAGTGCAGTTGTATTAACCTTATTTAAAGCACTCATTCATTTTGTATTTAGATTCTGATAAGTAGATTTATGCAGATCTTTAAGCACAATTGTTTTCAGTGTGCAACTAGAATTTCAGGGGGGCATTCTTTTCTGTTCCAAACAGCGAGACAAAAGTGTATCTGACATCTTATTGAAATTATTTTTAACAGTAAAAAATGAAAACCCTTTTAATGTAGTAAAATGTAAAGCTGCTGTCACAGAGTAAACTGACTTGGCACATATGCTGGTGTGTTGAAATGATTAAAAAAAATGTAGGTTTTGTTACTGAAATACATCTTTCTGGAATGATGCATCTGTATCGTGAAATTTAACATGTTTTTTTGTTTGTTTAGAACCAACCGAATAACTGGCAGCAAAATATGATTGCTCGCTGAGTGCCCCTAGACAAGAGGATAATCATAAGATGCTTTTATTTGAAAGTGGGTCATGTCATCATATTTACTTTCAGTTTCAAACACCATGCATGCTGAGCAGAGTGTAGAGGGAGATTGTGCACCATCATCATTGGGTCACTGTTGTGAAATTTTAAAATAGATTCATAGTGATAACAACCACATGTTTTTTTTTTTTGGGCATGACAGCAAGAGCTAAATGTGGTTTATGCATCTTTCAAAAGTGGCATACATATACTGCTTTAAAAACCACCTCAAAAAAGCACTTTTAAATGTGCAGGTTTTCCAAATACAATGCATAAGCACATATAATATGACAATAATATTCTGGTTTTATTGAAAATCTATGTTTTGAAGCATGATGTACATATATGGTTGTAATGTAGTTGGTGTTTAGGAGAAAACAGTAAACATTAAAACCATCAAATCTTTGCCTTAGTTGTGTTTTCCTTGACTCTACGCATGAGCGTTCAGAAAGTGCCAGCCTGTTATCAATATTAAAGTAAGCTGTTGATGCAGAGTGATATGCTAAGCATTATTGTAGTCACACAGCCCTGCTTTTCCTTTGTAGCTTAAAAACATCAGATGCTTTCTGTCACCTAGTGCACATGTGTGTCGCCTGGTATCCTTTTGATACTTTCAAATTTGAAATCAAGAAATACTGTACAATAAAAAAAGACAATGTTGGTAAAGACAGCATGCCACTATTGAGTTAAATCATGTATCAATTGGAAATATTCAAATAAGCCTATAGTCCTTTCCCTAAAGCTTGAAGGTATAACCCCTAGAATAATCTTAACATTTAAAAAAACTACAGAACATCATGAATGCTTGAAAAGAAAGGTAAACGCAGGCCTGATAAAACAGGACACAGCATAGGACACCACATGACAGTTGCACATATGACACATACACAAAGAAGCCTTTTTTCCCCCTGCATTAGCTTCAACTACTTCAAGACACAGTCAGTGCCTTGGCTGTGCTGTCCGGGGCAATCTGAATGTTTATGGAAATCTGTTAAGGGATTTCAGAAGCTACTGTTAGAGTCTTTAGTTCTGGAAAATAGAACTTTCCACTTTCTCGTCTGTGCTGAAAAAAACCCAAACAAAACAAAAAATGCTCGCCTGCTTCTTTGCTAAAGCTGTTGACTAAAATACACCAACTGATGAGGGCAGCTGCAGGCATGCAATGGAAAAACATCACCCTCCTCCTTGGGCTCTCTGCCCCTCCCTTGCCTTTTGATTATATAACTCTTGCCGGGGAGCATTCTTTGCAAATGCTCATTGAGCAAGATCACTCCAGCAGCACCGTCGCCCCGCCCTCCCCAGACTCCTCGCTCCCCACTGGCTGCACAGTGCTGCCTGCTGCCTCAGCAATGGTGGAGTCATCTGTCAATCTGGAGCAGGAGCCTGTCAGCCCATGTGGATGTTCTGTCCCACTGACACACTTTCCCACTGCAGGCTGGGAGGGAGGCAAACCAGCATTCTGTCCAAACCAGTTTTAAGGTGGAGCGGGGCAAAAAAAAAACAAAAAAACATATAACTGCTTACAGAAAGTGTACTGTTGTATAATACCAAGCTTAGTGAAAATACAAGTTAGTGCACAAAGTATAGCTTTACTGTCCTGTAGCATATCTTCACTGTCAGGTGTCGGTAACATGATCCCACATGTGGTTCGACTGTCATGGTACGGGCTGTGCTGTACACTCACTCTGCTCAAACCTTGAACTTGACCGTCTGCTTCCCACCCCTCTCCCTTCTCCTTTGACATTGAGCTTCTGCTTATTCTATTCTTGTGGCGTGCCGAGAGTCAGAAACACAGATGCCCAGTCAAACATCCAACCAACCCATACACTCTACACATACTTTCCTACCGCACAGCCCTCATGGATACTTGATATACAGGCACAGTCAGAGATAAGTTTCCTTAATGCTACAAGCCGAGACAAGACTTTTCAGGAAAAAACAATATAAAAAGTTTATAGATGTGGTATAACAATATAAAGTGGTTGTTTTTTTTTATTAGTTTTGCTCTTTTGTTGTAAATTATACACTATTATCATCTATCCTCTTAAAGTCGTAAGGAACCGGCTGATCCAATGGTTGTAGTTCCGAATTCTCCCGAGTGGTGCCCGACTTTACACAAGTGAATAAAGTGAATGTGATTGGTCGATTATCTAGAGGGCGGGATTGTTGTGGCGGAAGGTTTGCAAGCATGTTTGACTGTGGCCGGTGTCTCGGAGGCCGCTTGCTAAACAGTTAGCAACTTATTGCTAGTAGGTTCCCAATGGGAAATTACAATTGGGACCAAGTAGCACTTAGAAACGACATTGTCAAGGAATGCTATGGACAGCGGAAACATGCAAGAGGAGGAGAGTTTTCGTCGGAGGTCGTGGATGAGTCTCCACCGTCATACTTTTTTTATTTAGATGAGGAAAGCGGAGATGAAGATGTTGTGGAAGAGGACACCAGTGCGGCAGAAGCTTGGTTTGGTGTAGAAGGCTTCCAGCCGTACATGTTTGAGACCTTGCCTCACAACGCTGCCAGCTCTGTTAGCTCTACTCCTGCTGAAGACAAAGCTGTCCATCCCCGTGAACACTGGGACGGAACTCAACGGTACAGTAAATTATTCTTATTTCTTATTCAACCTTTACTTATATTAGCTGTGACATAAGAATCAAGATGCTATAACCGAAAACATTTGATTGACAGATGACCGTCGATATATGATTGACCGAATTTAGGTGTACAAGCTGACGTATAACTAACTGGCCTGCATAAAATAATGAGAAAAAACCCACAGGTTTTTAACCCTGTAATGCCAAATGTATCATATTTGATACATACGGTTTCTGAAATGTTTTGCGTCTGACACCTTTTGCATAATATAATGGTAAAAACTTTGCTCAAAATCCTATTGTACACAATCAGATATACTTGATAACAGAGGGCAGAAGACTAGACAAAAAATAATCTTGACTTATCGCATAGTAATAAATTATTAATATCAAAAATGTATTTCTGTTTTTTCTTTTTACATATTTTGTTAAAAGGCCAAATAAGGAATTCAAACCAAAAAAAAGTAATTTTTTGTTTTGTTTTATTCTTGGATCAGGCTTTAAAGGGTTAAGACAGGATATATTTTTAAATACAATTTTTCTAATTTTTGGGACAATATGGTCTGATAAAGAGTACATTTATATACATGTTTAAGCCAGAATAATTTGAAATGTTATTATGACTTTACTACAACTTTTAAAAGAAAAGTTTTTACACTACATGCCTATGGAGACATCTAATGAGGTGAAGAGTATCTGTTTTTTTTTTAGGATTCTTTCTTGATTTTCTTTACTTATATGCCTGGTTTTGATAATGCTACTATTTCAAATATTTACACTTGTTCTGTATGTAGGACCGAAGCAACACATTTAAGCATTATATACAAAAGCTTCATAGATCTGACAAAGATGTAGCAACAAAAACCGGTGGGAGCAGTTTCTGAAGAGGACCGGACAAACCGGAATGATCAGGGGATCTTTGTCTGAGATCTTCAGTGATCATTTGAAGCCAAGCTGTTATGTAAATAGGTTGGCCAGACTGATGTGTTCAATTTGCTGGATATTCAAATCCTGTTTACTTTAGAAGTGCTGCTTCGCCACTTCGTTACTTACACACACAAAAAATAAATAAATAGGCAGACATATCTATAATTTATCTATAACATATCTATAATTTTGTATAACTATTCAGTTCTAATGCAACTACTACTTGAATGCCACCAAATCTATGCCGCTCATCATTTATTAATATTAGCTAACCTAAGCTGATTTGCTAGATTATTGAGCCACAAAAAGTAGATTTAGCAGTTTTCTTCTTTGTTACTCTTATTAAAAGCTTTATATTTCCTGGTGTAAATTCATATTTTATTGCTAATCAGCGCTTAAACTTTCAATGTAAATATGTAAAAAAGAAAAAAAAAACTAACAATAAATTGCTTCTTTAAGTATTTCAAAGCTATATCCTGAAGTAAACTCTGGCAGGCATGTTTGCACCAACCTTCATCTAACAAGCTGCTCTTATTAAAGATATAAACTCACCCACTGCCGTCAAGGCCAGATTTAGAAGCATGTGGGCCTTCAGCTTAGAGTTAATTCTGGTGCCCCCCATCCTCATTGGTTTATTTTATGCATGCAACTAAAAATATACCAAAAGTGAGATACTCTTCAGCTTTAATCTTTTAAAAATTGTCATAAAAAATATATCTTTTAAATCAGTTGTGTTTATATCGTACACACCAAAATACCTCAGATTGTTTTGAGCTTTTTGTTTTGTTTTTTGGTTGTTTTTTGATATCCTTAACCAATAAAGGGATTTCAAGACATCCGTTCAGATGAAAACCATGGTAAGACCTTATTAATGTCCAGCTAGGACTGTAAGACTGAACCATCTTTGTTCACACTTAGCTAATCTGATGGTAAAACACTGAGTCAACATTCTCCTGTCAGACTTTAGTTAGTTTTTCTATTGATAAATGGATCTCTGACGTATGTTTAATGTGACTTACTTCACTATAACTCAGAAAAGGTAGATCAATGCTATTAAACCTTTAAACAAGTAAATATTTTACAAAGAGGTTGGGAAAAAGGACAACCATTTGGACCGTTTTTTTTTTATATTTACCTAAATACACACGTTAGAATATGAATTGTTTTATCAATTTGCTAAATAATCTCAAAGTAGGATGAGTAATACATAATGAGGGCTGTCAATAATGGCTGAGAAAAAAAAACAAGGGAAGTAATTAACTTTAACCCCGAGTATCCCTGTTGACCTGCATGGGGTGTTTTTAACCTTTCGCCCTCTTGGGACACTAAGCATTCCAGAGAGATCAATACCAGCTCGGCTGTTAGTTTCTAATAACACAATGCATCAGGTCCGAAGGGGTTTAGATTTGTCACAAAATATAAAAAGACATCTTCTTAAACTGATCATGGAAAAATAAGAGCAAGTACAGATCTTAATGGGTAAAAAAAGTGTTTTGAGCCATCATGGCTGCAAACCTTTATGCAAAGCAAACCGAGCAACTTTAACTGACAGGACAAACACGTTGGCCTCTGAGCATTTATCAGCCAGCTAAATGTGCAATGTTGTTATCTCTACAAAGAAGTAATTCAGCAGAGGGTGGGGCAGGCTGAAGGAAGAAGGAAAATCACTGACTTTAAGCTTCCAACAACTTGCTCCTCCTTATCCAACGAGCAACGAGCAGGTCATAAACATCCAACATGCCCCATGGCAGGTGTGGCACTTAGTGTGTCAGTGTGTCAAGAGAATGGTGATTTCTAATAAAGCCATACACCTAGCAACATGACTTGACAACCTGCAGCTATACAAAGGTCACACCTAAATTTTATAATCACCACGACCCGTTGAGGCAAACTTAAATAGTATTTATTTCACAATGCACAACACAAATATTGCAAGTAACAATAGGATTAGAAATACTAGTTGCTCCATTAAAATTATGTCATAGATTTGAAGCTCCACATTTCTAAAATGTGTGCTTATGTATGCATTTATTTTTACATCCTTGCTGGTAATATTCTTACATCTCTAACATTTTCTATTCAAAAGTAAAAGGATCTCAATCTAAAGGATGCTTAATGTGCAGAATGTGTAAAGGTTGGTCATTCATTGTTGGTGTGTTCTGTGGACTCTCTCTATTTTAAAAGATGCAAATACCAGTGGAGGCTAAGCTGGGGCCCACAGAGGGGGGACTGGAACAGAGAGAAGCTCTTTACTGGCCTCTCATGCAGGGTGTCTGGCTGTCTGTGACACCAGCCCTAGGATGTTTTACTGGGTTGTTAAACATCTTGTGGAAGACTATAGATATTTAGCTACCTGCTACGGCAGAGCAGAGTAAGCGTCATACCAGACATCATTGCCTTTACAGTATGTCGGCATGTCAAAAGCACAAAGATAAGTCTATAGAATTTGATCCCATTGCCAGATATGTGCTCAGACCAGTGTAGAAAATGCTGACGTGTATTAACAGAGTGCAAACAAAAGGTTGCGTGATGAAAAAAAACCTACATTTTTTTGGCCCGGCCAGCTAAGAAAGGACTATAGTTTGTTTACATTTGGATATCCTGCCAGAGAGGGACCCGCCCTCCATCAGAGGCCCGAATGTTTCTCTGTGTTTAACCCCCCACCCCCCACTTCTGTTTTCTTGAGCAGAAAATCAATTTCCTGACTGTTAGAGATAGCATAGTCTTTTTAAGAAAGCTTTCCAAAAAAAAGTAGAAAATGCCATAATGTTGCAAAGCAGTTGACTAAAACTGGCTAGGATATGGAAGTGGTTTTATTTAAAGGCGGGCTATGGCAGGTGCTGCATGTAGAGTTTTACAAAAAAGTACCAATTTACATCAATGCACATTTGGCTATGAAATCCGCCTCTAACAACAAAGCTCCTACAAATCCCTTTGGAAAGATAAAAAGAAGGTCCAGCTGGTTAAAAAAAAAAAAAACACCATACAGGAATAAAGACATACACTATATTGCCAAAAGTATTTGCTCACCAATCCAAATTATTGGAATCAGGTGTTCCAATCACTTCCATGGCCACAGGTGTATAAATTCAAGCACCTAGGCATGCAGACTGTTTTTACAAACATTTGTGAAAGAATGGGTCGCTCTCAGGAGCTCAGTGAATTCCAGCGTGGAACTGTGATAGGATGCCACCTGTGCAACAAATCCAGTCGTGAAATTTCCTCGCTCCTAAATATTCCACAGTCAACTGTCAGCTGTATTATAAGAAAATGGAAGTGTTTGGGAACGACAGCAACTCAGCCACGAAGTGGTAGGCCACGTAAACTGACGGAGCGGGGTCAGCGGATGCTGACGCGCATAGTGCGAAGAGGTCGCCAACTTTCTGCAGAGTCAATCACTACAGACCTCCAAACTTCATGTGGCCTTCAGATTAGCTCAAGAACAGTGCGCAGAGAGCTTCATGGAATGGGTTTCCATGGTCGAGCAGCTGCATCCAAGCCATACATCACCAAGTGCAATGCAAAGCGTCGGATGCGGTGGTGTAAAGCACGCCGCCACTGGACTCTAGAGCAGTGGAGACGCGTTCTCTGGAGTGACGAATCGCGCTTCTCCATCTGGCAATCTGATGGACGGGTCTGGGTTTGGCGGTTGCCAGGAGAACGGTACTTGTCTGACTGCATTGTGCCAAGTGTAAAGTTTGGTGGAGGGGGGATTATGGTGTGGGGTTGTTTTTCAGGAGCTGGGCTTGGCCCCTTAGTTCCAGTGAAAGGAACTCTGAATGCTTCAGCATACCAAGACATTTTGGACAATTCCATGCTCCCAACTTTGTGGGAACAGTTTGGAGCTGGCCCCTTCCTCTTCCAACATGACTGTGCACCAGTGCACAAAGCAAGGTCCATAAAGACATGGATGACAGAGTCTGGTGTGGATGAACTTGACTGGCCTGCACAGAGTCCTGACCTCAACCCGATAGAACACCTTTGGGATGAATTAGAGCGGAGACTGAGAGCCAGGCCTTCTCGTCCAACATCAGTGTGCGACCTCACAAATGCGCTTCTGGAAGAATGGTCAAAAATTCCCATAAACACACTCCTAAACCTTGTGGACAGCCTTCCCAGAAGAGTTGAAGCTGTTCTAGCTGCAAAGGGTGGACCGACGTCATATTGAACCCTATGGATTAGGAACGGGATGTCACTTAAGCTCATATGTGAGTCAAGGCAGGTGAGCAAATACTTTTGGCAATATAGTGTACATTAAAGTTTAACACAAGATTGTATTTTGAAGCCATTTATATATAAAATATATGTATTTATTTTCAACACTATTCTGGTAGTTAAGGCAAGGTTTACGGGTGTTATTTGACTCCAAAATAACAATGTGATACAATATATATAATGTTGTTTTGAAGAAGCCTATAATGCATATTGATGACTCCCTTACATTTTAACTATTGACCAACAAAATAACACGACTAGTCAGCTCAGTATAAAGGTGTAGCTGGTTAATTAACTTGACAAAGTGATATAACAGCAATAAATATATTTTAATCTAAAAGTTTTCAATCTCATCTGATTCATAAAGTAAAAATATGCTTGTTAAAATTTTTGGTATTCACATATTCATATTCATATTGGTATTCAAAATATATCTGTGGTTTTTAAATATCTCTTTGCAGGTGAGGAAGCAGACTAAAGACGTTTTATTGTTGTCTCCCTTTTATCTCCTCTTTCTTTAATCTTTTCTCCTTTTTCCTGTTTTTCCTTTCCTGTTCTACTTACATTGCAGTGTCCACATAATCTGTAATACTCCCTGAATAATTATAATAAAGCCATTTATATGTATAAATCAAGCGGAACAGTATGGCGATAGCCCTACTGCTCCACTTGTGAAAGCAAATTCTGTTGGGCCCTTTTTGGTCAAGACAATTATTCTTATTGCCACATTGCCAGAAAGGAAACTGTTAAAAAAAAACTTGAATAAAAAAAATTCAAATCATTTCAAAACCCCATTGAAAAAAACGATACCAACTTTAGTAGACAATCATTTAGATCTGTGAATCAGGGGTAAATTGAGTCACAGTCAAAAAAGTTAACAGATTTTTAAATATTATTTCAGTTTAATATGGTAAAAAAAAAGTGGGAATTCTGACTTTAATATCAGAATTCTGACTTTTTTTCTCAGTATTCTGACTTTTTCTCAGAATTCTGACTTTTTCTCAGAATTCTGACTTTAATCTCAGAATTCTGACTTTAATCTCATGATTTTAATATAGATGGGCACCATGAAGGAACAGAAGTGGGAGAACTCAGCTTCACTGACAAAGATGTGAGTTATTTGAGGGGGCCAGTGACACAGTGGTGGAAAATGAAGGAATTAGGTGAATTTTTACGTGCCCAAGGGGTCCCTGGTGATGCTATTTCATTAATGGAAGAGCAGAGGGTGAATAAAACAAGAGAGCTGGTTTAGTCTCTAAAACATACATCGCTACAGCTTGATGCTAAGATGTTTGTCAGCTTTCAGAATTCATTTAGAATTCTGAGATTTAAGTCAGAATTTTGAGAAAAAAGTCACAGATCTGAGATTAAAGTCAGAAATCTGAGATTAAACTCAGAAATCTGAGATTAAACTCAGAATTCTGGCTTTTTTTCCCTCATATTATACTGAAATAAAATGTAAAAATCTGTAAACTTTTTCATTTTTTTCAGTGGCCCTAATCCTCTTCCGTAAAATGCAGTGCGGCTCTTTTCTGGGATTAAATCGCGCAGTCGCTCGTAGCGCTGTGCGTTTTGCCGTCACGAAGCTTCTTGGAGGCCTCCTCCCCTCCCTCCGCTGTAAGCGCTGTATAATACTGTGTGACATAACTAGGTCAGTGGAACAGCCGGGTTTCTATCTCCCCCCGTAACTCACACAGTCGGCCATGCTGGCACAGCTATCACACCACAACAACACCACAAATTGTGTTGTAATTATCCACTGTGAAAAAACAAATATGCTTATCATGTTATTCAAACTACAATTATATAATTCAGCTTCATAAAAGTAAAAGATTATATAGTCTGACAGTAAGGCCCCTTCCTTATGTGTATATTGATACTCTGCATGAGTAAATGCAAATTTTAAAGGCAGGAAAGGATATTTGATTTAAAATATAAGAAACCTTATATCGTCGATTACATAATTGTAGTTTTGGTTAACAACATAGTCTCCCCCAGCCCCTCCCCTCACCTCATTGCATAACTTGTGACACGGATCCCCCGAAAAAATCCATAAAAGTCTCAGGTGATAAATGTTATGCCTTTTATCAAGGATCACTGGAAAGCAGGGCACCTCCATGCATAAGAGAATCCACCATTACGCACTAGAAGCGCACAGCTTCCTTGTTGTGAATCCCTCAGAGAGATAATAGGCCTATGCTTTTTCATGTATCAGCATTTATTTACTTTTTTTCTAATTAAGCCCCAGACATCCAGGTCCTGATCATCACACTTGATGTGAATTTTGGTGTCTTAACAGAGCGCCGCCTCCAGTTCTGCGCGGCCATAATCCAGCCAGGAGGGATTAGTGCGCACAGGGAGGAGAGCTCTGTAGAATCCCTGTGCGCACACATGTGGCAGCAAATTCAACCCGAAACCGACATCACTATGATCCAATACAGCTACACAAGCACTGATATGCTTTCACACACTATTACCAATAATAAAAACATCTTACCTCTCATGTTGATGTTTTCTTTAATTCTGAACAGGGCGTTGAAGACAAGGCTTCATGAATTCAGTGATGGAAAACAGTGTGAATAAAAGCGCTGGAGCCTGGCTGAACTGGCTCTATAAATATTAACTTAGTCCCAAATGCGCTGAGGAAAAACAAACAAAGATAGAAAATGGGAAAACTCCTTTCAATTATCGCTCGATCAAGTTCGAGCAAAATAAAAGAGTGAAGAAATTCGCTTCTGATCTCATTGTAGCCGTCTGTGCGCACCGAGGAGCAGCTTCGCTTCAACTTTTTTTTTTTGACAGATCGGATCCTAACGATGAAGGAGCGATGTTTGGATCCCCCCTCCCTCTCTATCCGCCTGCTTTCCTCTCAGTCTACCCTGCTAACCTACTTTCTCCAAGCGTGGACTCTCACATGATCTCACCGCCGACAGCTCCTCCCGCAACAGGCGCGGGGACGCGCACTCGGCAGCGCGTTTTAAGGTGGCCTGGCAAATGATTAATAAAGTCTGCACCTCTTTCCTTTTTCTTTCAGGAAAATAATGTGACAATACTTTCAATGGCATTTTGTTTCCCAAAACAGTTTCATTTGTGCATCAGAAGTTTGGTAATATCATACTTTTCTTAAGGCGTGATGTCAGTGTTACAAAAGAAAAAAAAAAAAAGAAAACGAAAACAAAACAATCTGGTAGCAAAAGCTACCAGACTGGTCCTGTTGAATTGACTTAATGATACCTGTCTCTGCAAACAACCTGCTGCTGTTTCTTCTCATCTCAGAGATATATTGTTGCTTTTGAATGAACAAAGAAAGGGTTTATCATGGAACCTTGAACTGGGAAAGTGTTATCTATGAAGAGATAAGCTGAGTAGAACCCACCACACCTCTGCTGTCTTGATGATTAGTCTGGTTTATGTGCAGCGCCATTCACAGACAATGGGCTGTTTTTTGATGTTAAGTGAAAAGTTAACTAATCCAAATATCAGAACATATCTTAAAATTAACTTTCTTCTTTTTACAATTCATCCATCCATCCATTTTCTTACACGCTTATCCCAAGTGGGGTCCCGAGGGGTGCTGGTGCCTATCTCCAGCTGTCAGTGGGCAAGAGGCTGGGTACACCCTGGACAGGTCGCCAGTCCATCGCAGGGCAAAACAGAGACAAACAGGACAAACAACCATTCATGCACACACTCACACCTAAGGTGACTTTTAGAGAAGCCAGTTAACCTAATAGTCATGTTATTGGTCTGTGGGAGGAAACCGGAGTACCCAGAGAGAACCCACACATGCTCAGGGAGAACATGCAAACTCCATGCAGAAAGAGCCCGGGCCGGGAATTGACTTTTTACAATTCTTCTTTCTCATTATTATTTTACAAATTAAAACCTGCAAACCCATTTCCCAAATGTCAACACTTTGTACAATCCCCTTCTGAAGTATGCCTGCAGCTATTATGTCTGTAAGGACTGAGAATTTTGTCCATTCTTCCTAGAAACATGTTTCAAGCTAATTTGATTTGACTTAATTTATTTTGACCTACTATTAGAAAATCCGATTTATTGTTTTCCCAGATATTCTCAATTGGATTTAGGTCTGAACTTTCACTGAGCCATTCTAACACATAAATATGCTTTAATCTAAAGTGGACAGAACACCAGCTAACCAGACTTCTCAGATGTCTGAGACACAAGAATTTAGTATCCAATGAATTGCCCATTACCAGGGCCCTGCAGAATCTGATGAAACAATTTCTAGGGTTGCATACAGCAGAATTTCCTGTTACACCACATCTCAAATAATTTGCAGACTCAGTTTTCTTGTAGAAGGGTCCTATATTTAACTCCATTGTATTCCGTTCATTTAAACCCAGCATTAGAGCTGAAGCCAAACATGCTGACAGCATAATGAAGCATAATAAAGCTGTTTAAATGTTCTGCCATTTTAAATGTTGGCCAGGTTCATATACCCTAAGCTTTTTCTCTTTTGCACAACTACTGAATTAATAGCTAACATATCCCTTTAAATCTATTTTTTATATTATTGCCACTCTTTCTATAATTGGAACTTGGATTGCATGACTAAATGTTGTTTTTGTTGACTAATTGATAAAAATGAGCTGTACACTTCTGCAACTCCAGAAATCTTTAATCTATACTATCGGATCAAGAAGGTAAACATATAGATGGAAAAGTTCCTTTAGATTTCATTACAAAAATGACAAAATGATTTTGTGGATCTGTTTTGTATTTATGTGCCCAGATAATTTGTTTTTTTACCCACAGGGCCAATTTGAATTTGACATATTTGGTTGAATATGATATCTGGCCTTCTTCTCATTGTTTGTTCACTACCTTGTGATTAATTAGGACAAGTGTTATCTTTACGTGTAATTTGGACTTGCAGGGGTTATGTTATTCTAGACAGAACATGTAAGAGCACTACTCTAAACATCTGCACACCATTCATTAAAACCATTAGAATTTATCACTTGCCAAACTATCCTTGCATATTTTTTGTCTTTGGTCATAAAGTTGGGGCAGACAAAAACTCCTGCTCATCAGTTTTAGATTGCTCCAAAACAAACAAAAGTAATTTTGGAATCACTTATATCTCTGCCCTTGGAGTGATTATGTTTTCTGGGAACTAGGAGGACGATGTTGCAGTAGCAAGCAGCTTTATGATGCAATGATCTGGCTGTGCTGTTATGAAAGAGTATGAAGGCAAAGATTACCCAAACTAGGTTAGTGGAACAGCAGAGTGCAGAACGCCAACAGCACCGTCAGAGAGTTATACACATGAGCATAAAAACACGTCCCAAAACTGGTATACACCCACTGTTGTATATCTGCATACCTTTGTCCCCCTTTACTTCCCTCTAGTGCACATGTTATCTGTTTTATTTATAAGCTACCCTGTCTCTGTTTGAAAATTTGGATATATTTAAATATCATAGTGTTTTCATTTATGTGCATAAGTTAAAATCTTTTCCACAGTTCTTCTCTCACTTGTTCATCTGAGCCATTTTCTTTATCTTTCACCCTTGCTCCCCTTTTCCTTGTCGTCCTGCCGCTGCCTTCACAAAGGCACTGACACTTTGACCTCCGTTCTTATGTAACCACTTTCTGGCTCCGCAGAGGAAGTTGTCGGAGATAGGCGGCATTAGAGGGGAGGGTCTCGACGTGGGTCTGAGCCCAGCAGACATTTTGTTGTCCGACTGTAAACTGGGAGAGAGCAGGGGAGATGAGACTGAGAGGGTGGGAAAAGCCAGAGGACATTTTGGTTGGCTGCCAGCGACAGCATAACAGGATGAGGAAGTTGATGGGGGGTCGGCGGGCAGAAATAAAACATAAATAGATGAACTGTTGATGATAGGGAAGGAAAAAGCAGAGATGAATTTTTGAGATTATGCAGAGAGTTAAACATTTATTTAGTGTAATCTCACTAGTTGTGTTTTTTAATATGACAGCTGCCCTAGGGAAGGTCCTTTTTCTGTGCTTTATATATAATTTGCAATGCAGGGATTATAGGAATGAGAAGAAATTAGAAAAGACGAGGTAAAAAATGCTTTGAGCAAAGAGGGTTTCCCAACTGCATATGGTTTGATACTGATGCAATCAGCAACATGACAAAAAAACTAAACATAGAACTTGTTTGTGGCACACAAGTCAGGGTTTTATTCTTTCTAAGCATGTGTGCTTCCCCTTAACTCAAAGGCACCCTGGACAGTGAGACAGTGATCAAAACCTTCAGTACATGATTTGACAAATATAAAATGAAAACCATGCCATACTTTGTCTTAGGACAAGCAATGTGCAGTAATAATAATAGCAGATGCAGAGAAGCAGTCCCATATGACCTACACTTGTTTAGCATGCATAGTTTGGCTTGCAATGTTTTTAAACGTCAGGCGAGTTGACATATTGTTGTTCTGCAGTTTTGTTGTTAGGAGGAGCATTGGGTTTCCCTTTAGTAAGATCAAAGTCAGGGTTAGTCTTGTGACTCCCTGGGGTGAATTTAAAGGCCTTGCTCACATCAAAGAGTCTTTGTAGGGATGAGGGACCAACTGTAACTGATTGGCTGCACATGGTTCCAGCAGGGGAGCTTGTATTCATTATATGTTGAACAACTTTTCATATGACACTTGAAACTACACATCCGAAATCGGAAAAATTGTTAAGAAAACTTGTTGAATTGAACCATCTGGAATCAAATACTTCAAAACATACTGCATACAAATCACAGGCCAATCAAATTGATATTGACCCAGATATTAATTTTTTTCTTAATAATGATGACTGCCAATATTATACTGATGACCAATATAACAACACTTTTAAGACTGAAAATAAAATCTCATTAATCCATTTCAAGAGTAGAAGCTTGTATGCTAACTTCAGTAAGATTAAGGACTATTTAAATCAATTTACACAGTCGTTTAATATAATTTTGGTATCAGAAACATGGATTAATAATGAAAGGGGCATGGATTTCGAACTTGATGGATATGAGTTGTTGTGTGTGAACAGGAAGAACAAAAATGGTGGTGGTGTAGCTATGTATGTGGATATGAATTATAATTATAAGGTGATAGAAAATATGTCAACTGTGATAGATAATGTGCTTGAATGTATAACAATAGAAATAAGTCGGACAAAAAAGAAAAATATCATTGTAAGCTGTATATATAGAACACCAGGTTCAAATATAGATACTTTTAAAAACTGGATGGAAGATCACTACACAAGTGCAAACAATAAAGTCATGTTTATTGGTGGCGACTTTAATATAGATTTGATAAATCCAAATAAACATAAGTTGACGGATGAATTTATAAATACAATGTATAGTATTGGGTTACATCCCAAGATTACCAGACCCAGCCGAATCACAACTCACTGCGCAACGTTAATTGATAATATATTTTCTAATGAAATGGATAATAATACAGTAAGCGGATTATTAGTAAATGATATCAGTGATCACCTTCCAGTCTTTACAATCTATAATGATGATCAAATTAAAAATAAACAGGGCAAGATAACACTGTACAGAAGGGTGAGGTCTGAAGAAACTATGGATGCATTCAAAAATGAGTTACTAAGACAAGATTGGGAGTTCTTGTATCAAGAAAATGATACTGATAAAGCATACAATGAATTTTTAAGAACATTTAAAATATTATATGATAAAAATTGTCCAATTAAACAATACTACAGAAAACAAAAGTATATGAATGATCAATGGATGTCAAAGGGACTGAAGAATGCTTGCAAAAAGAAAAATACACTATATAGAGAATTTATAAAACATAGAACTAAGGAAGCAGAAGATAAATACAAGAAGTATAGAAATAAGTTAACTAATATTATGAAGAACTGTAAGAAAGATTATTACAAGAAGTTACTGGATGAGAATAAGCACAATATAAAAGGTATATGGGATATTTTAAATAGTATAATTAGAAATAAAACTAGAAATATTAATTATCCACAGTATTTTATAGAAAATGAAAAAAATATAAATAACATAGATGATGCGGTTAACAAGTTTAATGAGTTTTTTGTAAATGTCGGACCAAAACTTGCAAATGAAATTGAACATCCAGTGACATTCAATGAAGATAATCTAATAGATAGAAATCCAAACACAATGTTCCTTAAACCTGTGGATGAGAAGGAAATCATAGATATTGTTAGCGAGTGTAAAAGCAAGACATCTACTGATTATGATGAAATAGATATGAAAATAATAAAAAAGGTTATTCATGGGATCTCCAAACCATTAATGTATATTTTTAATTTATCATTACAAACCGGTAAATTTCCCAATAATATGAAAATAGCTAAAGTTATTCCTGTGTACAAAACTGGGGACAAGCATCATTTCACAAATTACAGACCGGTTTCTCTTCTCCCACAGTTTTCAAAAATTCTGGAAAAAGTTGTCAATTACAGGTTAGACAATTTCATAGAAAGACATAATTTACTCTCAGATAATCAATATGGATTCAGAAGAAATCGATCAACATCACAAGCATTAATTGAACTAATAGAAGAAACAACAAATTCCATAGATAGCAAGAAATATTCTGTTGGGGTTTTTATTGATCTAAAAAAAGCATTTGATACTATAAATCATGATATATTAATTAACAAATTAGAGCAATATGGGATCAGGGGACTGGCACTAGAGTGGGTAAGAAGTTATTTAAAAAACAGGAAGCAATTTGTGAAGATGGGAGATCATCAGTCAAGATGTTTGGACATTGTGTGTGGTGTACCACAGGGGTCGGTCTTGGGTCCTAAATTATTCATCATGTACATTAATGACATATGTAAGATATCACAAAAACTCAAATTTATTTTATTTGCGGATGACACAAATATAATAGGATCAGGTGAGAATTTACAGCAACTTTTGGACACTATCACCTCAGAATTCATTAATATTAAATACTGGCTAAATAAAAATAAACTGTCACTAAATTTGAGTAAAACAAAATATATGATATTTGGTAACAAAAAAATAAATCATCATGCACGGGTACAGATAGGAGGGGTTGATATAGAGAAAGTATATGAAACTAAATTTCTCGGGGTGATAATAAATGACAAGATTTGCTGGAAGTCTCATATTAAATACATCAGCACTAAAATATCTAAAAGCATCTCTGTAATAGCCAAAGTAAGATATTTTTTAGATTACAAATCACTCCATGCTCTGTTCTGTTCTTTGGTCTTACCTCATTTAATTTACTGTATAGAGGTATGGGGAAGCACATATAAAAGTTCACTAGAGCCACTGTTCATATTGCAAAAAAGAGCCATGAGAATAATTCATAAAGTTGGATATCGAGAACACACCAACACACTATTTATAATGTCTAAAATCATGAAGCTTTATGATATGATAGAATTCCAAACAGCACAATTTCTATTTAAAGCTAGAAATAAGCTGTTACCAAGTCACTTGACAAATTTGTTTTATGAGAGAGAGGGGGGGTATGATTTAAGGGAGATAACTAATTTTAAGATTCAAAGATACAGAACTGCAAGGAAAAGATTTTGTATAACAAATAGTGGAGTGAGGCTATGGAACAGACTGAGCATGGATTTGAAGCAATGTCCAAACATCAACCAGTTTAAAAACAAATATAAACAAATGATTTTTACAAGATACAGGGAGGAGGGGGCTTGAGGGGGAATAGAACTTGCTCTGCCACTATGAATTAAAATCGATAAGAAGTCAAGAGAGATGAAATAATAAAAAAAAAAAAAAAAAAAAAAAAGTGTGAGAGAATAGGGTTTTTGGTTTATGGATATGTATGGATATACGTGTACGTAGATAGAGATATGTGTATACTGTCTATAGTAATTGGGGTGTGTATGTATATGCATGTATGTGTGTATGTGTTTGAGATACGGGTGTATGTGTAAGTATGCATGTGTGTATATATATGTATAGGTATCTATGAGTATGTGTATGTATATATATATATATGTATATATGTATGTGTGTGTGTGTCTGTATATATAGATATGTATGTATGCTTAAACATTGGTAGATGTTAATATAGAACAGGGGTAGGATTTAATAAGTTTTATTACTTCTTCCTACTCCTTTTCGAACATGATGGGATGTACATATGTTTTATTTTTTTTCTTTTTCTTCTTTTTTTGTTTTGTTTTGTATGACTTTATTAATTTACTTATATTTGCTTTTTATTAAGTATTCGAAATAAATGATCAATCAATGCACCATCAGCCCCTCTGATTCCTCTCACAGGACAAACTATGAAACATCTATGTGTATTCATGAACAGCTATAATTTAATTAAAGCCTCTTTCTTAATAAAAATACTGTGTTAACCTGTGTTTTTTGCAAACATGGGTTGACCCGCTAATTATCAGAATTTGGCTCCCTTCCCACTGGCAAAAAAGGCTTGGTCCAACCCTTCGTTGGCAAGCAGCATGGCCACTGTTCCCTGGGAGCTGCATGTCTGGTGACATTATCATGCAGGGTTAGCATTGATGCTGTCACCAGTTCGACAGAAATCAGGAAAGTAAACAATGGAGACCAAATTGTAAGGAAGCCGGGGCGTAGTCGGTGTGCTTTATTGTTTCGCATTTTTATCTGTCCGAATCCCTCTCAATAGTGCTGCTCCATATTTATCGAATGTCAACAGGGTTGATTGGACTTGTTAGATCAGAGGTGACTGGCGCAGTGTGTTGATGACAATATGTTGCGCTAAATGGTGTCATCTAACTTAGCGGGTCTGGTGTTCCCATAAAAAAATGTTTTTTTTAAATCTCAGTGAGTAATTTTCTCTTAAAATCTGAGTATTTTTTCTTGAATTGAGGAGGCAAGTGAGACACTTTGCCAATGGAACAAGAAAATGTACATTTAAAATAAGTAAAAAATTATTATTTTTTATGTTCATATTATCTAATTATCTTATCTTAAGATTGAATATACTCATCCCAAATAATATTATTTACCTGCTCAAATTAAGAGTAAATACACTTAATTTAAGGAGTTTTTACTTATTTGTAGATCGTTTTTGCAGTGTGCTGAGTTATTTGATCCGGGTCGGCACAAGTCATTGGAAAAAATAGAGATCTTCAATTTTTCTTAAAATAAGTACCGGTACATTTTTTCTTGAAACGAGGAGGTAAGTTAGATACTTTGCCAATGGAACAAGACCATTTACATTTAAAATAAGAAAATATAATTGTATAGTGCTATTTCAAGTGCATTTTTATCTAATTGTCTTATTTTAAGACTAAATATACTCATTGCATTGGCAAATCCTTTTATTTACCAACTCAAATTAAGGGTAAAAAATTTACTTATTTCTAGATCGCTTTTTGCGGTTCACTGCCACTAAGAGCCGATTGTTCCTGGGTTTAAACAGGTGTTTCTGCCAGTGGGAAAGGGGTATGTGATTTTTCCATTAAAAGTCTTATTATTTCCTGTTTGCACCGATCTGTTTTGTTTATTCCCTCATTGACCCCGAAGCACAGGCAAACGCGCATGTATTACCATGTGCCAGTTGGTTTGCTGAGATTATTTCAGACTCCCTCCATCCATAATCCCCCAATGCTTCGCTCAATCAGTTAATCTTCCTGTTCTCCTCCCTCTAGAGGGATAATTAATCCCCACCCCCCTCCACATCCATAGGGCCTTGGTTTCATAATCCGGAGCTGGAAGCTTCACTGCATCACTAGGTCAGTGTGTCAGAGAGAGCAAAAAGACTGTTCTCTCCTAGAGAAATCTGCTCATCCTCCTCTCTATTCCACTTTAGATCCTCCTCCTATCACTGCCCTTTCTTGTGTTTTTATTTATTTATTTCCAGTTCCTTGTATCTCCCCTGCTTCACTTACCCCTCTACAGTCCTGCACATCTGCTTAATCTCCTTATCAGTTTCATTTTTATAGACTGTAGTGCAGAGACTGTAATATAAAGTAATATAATATAAAAGTAATATAAATATAAAAGTCAGGGTTCAATCATGGGTCATGAAGTTACATTCACATAACAAAATCAAGCATGTACTTAAGGTGCCTGATGTTCAGTAAGACTGGAAATTAAAGAGTAGTTAGTTGAAAACTAAAGAAAAAGCATCAGTTCTGCCAGTTATGATAACCGGAATGTAACAAAGGAAAATATTACCTAAAAAGAGAATTGAGAAAGTCTCTAGACTGGGGCAAATAAATATACATACATTTTGCTAATTTTACATATAGTATATTATATTAAATTTCTATGTGATAAAACTAACACAACATTCAGTGTAAATTTAGGTTAAAAGAAATTAATAAAAATTTTGAAGATATAGAAAATAAGAACCTGCTATACAGGCTTTTGTAGGCTCTAGTAGATTATCTAGCAGGGTAACCAGTAAATTACACCCATCTGCTCATTAACTCTGGCCAGTCTCCCTATACTTGTACTTGTTGTATTCTGCAGCAGCTCCTCTGGTGGCAGCCTAAGGCATTCAAGGGCCAGCCGAGAGACTTAGCCCCTCCAACAAGCCTGGAACACCTTTGGAGGGAGGCATCTTGGTGTCCAGGGAAACTCTTCGTCTAAGGAAATGGTCATTTTTCCCGCTTGTATCTGGGATCATGAAGGAACTGATCTACACCCACTTGCTTCTCACTTCTCTGCAGACCACCCCAGTGCATATTGTACGAATTGGCAGGAGGTTGTCAGCAGAACCACATCATCTTCAAAGATGGGATGAAAAACTGTTGTTGCCCCAACCAGTCCCCATCTGGCCCTTGGTCCCATTTAGAAAACCTGTCAATAAAGATTTTAAACCATATCCGGTAACAGAGAGCTGAAGTCCACCATGCTCTTGGAAGGTCCAGTTATTACCAGCATTGTGGGTCAAACTCATGCTCTGCCTGTACTATGGCCCATCGTAAAGAGTCTTCAACTGTGTTCCACTGCAGGGATGAAAACCACACTCTTTCTCCTGAGGCAGAGATTTGAAAATCAGCCTTCCTGAGGACGCTTAGAGGTGTGATCCCCTGTTTTTGTAATACAGCCGTCGGGTTCCATTCTTAAGGAGGGGGACCACCATCCCACCCTCCTGCAATGCTTATGAGCAATTACAGCCCAACAACATCCAGTGACCTAAGGTACTCAGGGCAGATATTTGCTGACTGACAATCTTTCTTTATAGTCTGTCATGGAGACCACCTTGATTGATTGATTGATTGATTGATTGATTGATTGATTCCTTCCTTCCTTCCTTCCTTCCTTCCTTCCTTCCTTCCTTCCTTCCTTCCTTCCTTCCTTCCTTCCTTCCTTCCATCCATCCATCCATCCATCCATCCATCCATCCATCCATCCATCCATCCATCCATCCATCCATCCATCCATCACCTGCATGGATTACTCATGGGATTTTATTTTGAGATATCAAAATGACGGGACATGAATCCATCGATATGTCCCATTTTTCAGATTTATTTTGTAGAATTTTTTAAACAACGCATTAAATTTGTCTGCTAAACAACTTTTTACTTCTTTTACCTTATTACAGTCTTTTACTGTTTTTAAATCCATAAACTTTAATTAAACTTCAGCTTGTAATGAGATGTCTTGATGTGGAGAACTATGTGAGTATTGTAATGCGTTTGCTTCGAGTTGATTCGAAAATATATACATAGGGGAAATCATATTGGTTGTAGCATTATATTTAGTTTATCAGCCCTGGAATCACCATATGAAAACAGCTGGTTATTTAGGTTAATGTTACGAAGATGACACATAAAAGACTTCACTGAGAATCTTTATCTGGGCTTAGACCAGGCCCCATAAAGAAAAAAAAAAGCCTGAGTATATTAATTTAATGCATCCCTCATGTTTTCAGTCACATGTGAGGAAATAATACCCGTCCACTGAAGAGCTAACACAGCAAGATAGAAAAGCACTTTAATCCAAGACCAGTTTATAACTATAAGATAATCTAACAAACATGTATTGGAGGAAGAAACTAATTAGATACATACACCCTTACAGGCACTCTCAACTATTGCTTTTAACTACTCTTCCACCTTTAATCATTCTTATGTGTTGCCTTAAACAGGCACTCATGGAAAACTTATTTCATGGAAACGTCTTCAGGTTTGATTATGTCAACAGCTCACCAGCACACACGCATGAACACCCCTACACTGAAGTGCAAGGCAGTACTGCAGAGGATAATTGTATTCTAGGATGCCTGGACTTGTCTGTCAGAACATAACTGACAGCAAATGTCTCCCTCGCTCTTTTACAACACCTCTTCTCTTTGTTTCACACAGCAGGTTTGACACCACGCCTGTTATTCTTGAAGAGAGGAGGTATTAAGTGTTGCTGACGTACTCTCTGATTTGAGCTAACAAAAGCGTGTGAATAATTGAGCTCATTATTAATATATCAATGCCTGTTAGTCTTTAGTCAAGGTTGGGGGAGGGGCAAAACATTGCATCCGCTGGTTTCAACAGAAGTAGTCGATGCAAATACAAATGTATGCCATGCAAAGATGCAATTTGTACGTAGCCAGGTCTCCATGACAACTTGGGCTGTGTTTATCTCTGGTGTGACTCAACGTGCTTTGCCATGTGAGTCTGACCTAGATATAAAACATAAGCCCAGGCAAGTGTTAACGTGAACACGTTGGCACCATGCTGACATGGAGCTGCACATGGAAAAACACATGGCGGCTGACCTGATGACTGTGCTCAGAGCTGAAATAAACCCCAATTGAATGAGAAACAAGTTATTTCAGTTGCCTGCTATTTTTTGTTGTTGTTTTAGTTAGATGTCATTGTTTCCTTCATTGACCCGGTGACCTAATTGTGCTGTTGGGTCATCCAAGATGTATTCAACGACAGCCACTTGATCTCATCTTTGATCTGATTCTGTGCTCCATGATGAATGACTTCCTCAGATCTAGTCCCAAATGAACTCTGATTCTGCAGGAGTCTCTAAATAAATACAAAAAGAGGATTTGTGTTATTCTTTAAAATCTAAGAGTGAAATTCATATGTATTTAATAGATTATTGATTACATTTATTAGATTATCTTAAAATGAAGGCCCCGTCCACACGAAGTCAAAACGAACACGAAACGCTAATATTTTCCAGAACGTTTGTCGTAAAGACGGAGACGTAAAATAAATGTGATCGTCCACACGAATACATGAAAACGCTGCAAAATGTATGCCAGGCCTGTAAGTGGCGCTGTGGTGCCAAAGCAAAAATAGGCGACGAAATGTTGGGCATGCGCACTAATATTTATACATGGTTGCCCTGCAGGTCCATTTTCGTGGTTCAGTCAAATTCAGGTGCTGAACTATGTCGTCGATATTGCTCTATTCTTCCTGGAGATATTCCAGAAGAAGAAGATTCTGTTGTACGGCGCCATTGTTGTTGTGATACTTTGTCGCGCATGCGTGTTTAGAGGAAACGCTATGACGCATGCATGTAAAAAAAAAAAATCTGTTAGAGCTTAAAGGAAAATTCCGGTTTTTAACACTTTTAGCCCATTTTCTGTAGTGTCCAGGATGAAATCGAATGATCGACACCAAAATTTTGACGATTGGTCCTGTCTCTGCTATTTGGCTCATGCAGAATCCCCCCCTGGCTGCTTCAGAATGGCATCCATAGTGCATGTCCGATAATGTCCTTAAAACAACCTTAAACTTTCTTTTTTTAAAATATGCTACTCACCGGGTCGTCAGCGCTGTTCAATGACGTTCCAAAAAAAGTTTTGTGAAGAAAAACCGTTCCTGTCTTGTTTTATTTAGCATTTTGTAAATCCCAGAACTATTTTTTCCGATACATCACAACCGCTTATAAACTTCCGCTTCCCGTTCGAATCTGAAGCGTTGCACACTCCAGACCACTAGTTGGCGACGGTATCCTCTACCGTCAAACTCAAAGTCCAATATGTCCTCCTCAAGAATCCACCTTTCGTATTCCATTTTCAGAGTTTTTTAAAGTGTTTAACAGAGACGTTAGCACCTCGACGTCGGAGTACACAGAGAAGCAGAAACACTTGGGCCTTGCGAAAAGACTACAACTAAGCGTAAACAGGCCCCATTTCCGTTTCCGGTGGCGGAGGGATATTGACTATTCCAACAGAACTCAATGGGATTTACAAAATGCTAAAAAAACACTACAGGAACGTTTTTTCTTTACGAAACTTTTTTTGGAACGTCATTGAACAGCGCTGACGACCCGGTGAGTAGCATATTTTAAAAAAAGAACGTTTAAGGTTGTTTTAAGGACATTATCGGACATGCACTATGGAAGCCATTCTGAAGCAGCCAGGGGGGGATTCTGCATGAGCCAAATAGCAGAGACAGGACCAATTGTCAAAATTTTGGTGTCGATCATTCGATTTCATCCTGGACACTACAGAAAATGGGCTAAAAGTCTTAAAAACCGGAATTTTCCTTTAAAGATGGAAATGCAAAAACGGCGTTTGAAACTCTTCCCACTCTGAAGGCCTGATAAAAAAAAGATTGTTTACAGACCCCCGAAACGCCGGCTTAGTATGGATGAGAGGCTGGTTTGGTGAAAAATTTGTGCGTTTAGAACAGGGTTCGGCTTCGTGTGGACGGGGCCTATAGTTGTTCATTACAATGAAAACCCAAAATTCATGTCTGAAGATCACAAAAAAGTCATGAGAACAAGAACTGTGTGAATGTTTTCTATACAGATGCATTTGCTATGTGAAAGTATATCTATGTGCAGTAAGCAAATGTGCTGCCTAGTGTGGGCTCCTTTTGCACAAATTACTGTTAATGCACTCTGGTGACCTAACCAACCTGTGGTTCTGCTATGGTATAAAAAAGGCCAAGCTTGCTTAAATAACAGCCTTCAACTTGTTTGTTTTTCTTCAATAAAATGGTCTATGGGGTTTACCTTAGGCATGTTATCTAGCCAAACAAGCATAGTGATACTTTTGAAATGAGTCTAAATCAGTGATAGGTACTTTTTGAAGTGTTAACAGGTGCCAAAACAAGCAAAAGAAAAAATATATATATATAAGAAATCCACACATTGCTGGCATATTTCTAATGTTCTGTGAGCAGGGTGAACCAATCTCACTGGTTGTTTTTGTCCTATGTGATATTTACATTTTCTGAATAAGAATAACATTTTTATTTTGATTACCTGTAATTTTCCTTGACATGTATCACTACAGGTGCAATGTACAGGTGCTGGTCATAAAATTAGAATATCATGAAAAAGTAGATTGATTTCAGTAATTCCATTTAAAAAGTGAAACTTGTATATTATATTCATACATTACATACAAACTCATATATTTCAGATGTTTATTTTGTTTAATTTTTATGATTACAAATGACAACAAATGAAAATCTCAAATTCATCATATCAGAAAATTAGAATATTACTGAAGACCAATAAAAACAAAGGATTTATAGAAATGTTGGCCAACTGAAAAGTATGAACATGAAAAGTATGAGCATGTACAGCACTCAGTATTTAGTTGGGCCTCCTTTGGCCTGTATTACTGCAGCAATGCGGCGTGGCATGGAGTCGATCAGTTTGTGGCACTGCTCAGGTGTTATGATAGCCCAGGTTGCTCTAATAGTGGCTTTTAGCTCTTCTGAATTGTTGGGTCTGGTGTATTGCATCTTCTTCTTCACAATACCCCATAGATTTTCTATGGGGTTAAGGTCAGGAGAGTTTGCTGGCCAATTAAGAACAGGGATACCATGGTCCTTCAACCAGGTACTGGTAGCTTTGGCACTGTGTGCAGGTGCCAAGTCCTGTTGGAAAATGAAATCTGCATCTCCAAAAAGTTGGTCAGCTGCAGGAAGCATGAAGTGCTCTAAAACTTCCTGGTATGTGGCTGCGTTGACCCTGGACCTCAGAAAACACAATGGACCAACACCAGCAGATGACATGGCACCCCAAACCATCACTGACTGTGGAAACTTTACACTGGACTTCAAGCAACGTGGATGAAGTGCCTCTCTTCTTTTCCTCCAGACTCTGGGACCTTGATTTCCAAAGGAAATGCAAAATGTTTACTTTCATCAGAGAACATGACTTTGGACCACTCACCAGCAGTCCAGTCCTGTTTCTCTTTAGCCCAGGCAAGACGCTTCTGACGCTGTCTGTGGTTCAAGAGTGGCTTGACACAAGGAATGCGACAGCAGAAACCCATGTCTTTCATACGTCTGTGTGTGGTGGTTCTTGAAGCACTCACTCCAGCTTGCAGTCCACTCTTTGTGAATCTCCCCCACATTTTTGAATGGGTTTTGTTTCACAATCCTCTCCAGGGTGCGGTTATCTCTCTTGCTTGTACACTTTTTTCGACCACATCTTTTCCTTCCCTTCGCCTCTCTATTAATGTGCTTGGACACTGAGCTCTGTGAACAGCCAGCCTCTTTAGCGATGACCTTTTGTGTCTTGCCCTCCTTGTGCAAGGTGTCGATGGTCGTCTTTTGGACAACTGTCAAGTCAGCAGTCTTCCCCATGATTGTGTAGCCTATAGAACTAGACTGAAAGACCATTTAAAGGCTTTTGCAGGTGGTTTGAGTTAATTAGCTGATTAGAGTGTGGCACCAGGGGCCATCAATTTTGAACCTTTTCACAATATTCTAATTTTCTGATATGATGAATTTGAGATTTTCATTTGTTGTCATTTGTAATCATCAAAATTAAACAAAATAAACATCTGAAATATATGAGTTTGTATGTAATGTATGAATATAATATACAAGTTTAACTTTTTAAATGGAATTACTGAAATCAATCTACTTTTTCATGATATTCTAATTTTATGACCAGCACCTGTATCTACCTAATATGGATTTTATTTGCTGCATTAGATTACAGAAAGAAATGAACTTGACATGATTTTTTTTAGATGCACCTGTATTCTCCATACATTTGTATGGATAAGTTATTTTTTTGTTCTACTTTCAGAGCATTTCAGCACAACCACAACCAGAAGGTGACCCCAGATTGTTGTTTGTAGAGATAAACAGCACAGGAGAGAATCAGAACCAGGGATGCGTGAGAAATCTCCAGCTTGCTTCATACATAACCCTGCTCTATGACTCATTCATCCTGGATAGGCAAGCAGAAACAGAGACATCAAGTGTTGGTTTCCCTGTATAACACTCCAAACTTATGTAATTCTTGGAATTTGCACTTTAGGTCCATATTACATGATTCTTAGCCCATATTGTCATAGAACTGGCAGGACACATGATAAGTCACAAGTTGATAATATTATTCTAATCACAGATTAATATGGAAATTGTTTCATATAATGTCAGATAACAAACATGCCATGCCTTAAAGATGTTTCTGCAGGAGCAGGCCAAAGACACAAACAGTCACACATTTTCTGGAGGCTGTGAACAGTAGGACTTCTCTAAATACTGAGAAACCTCACCACAGATTGACGACCACCACAAATATTATGTAATATGGTGGCGTTATGCAATCACAACAAAAAGATGGAGCTAATGACTAGAGCTGAAGCAGATAAACAGATCCAACATGTTGTTGCTGAGTCATTTAAGTTGACCTGCTTCTATAAAACTGGACGTCCTTTTCTATGCTTATTTGGAGCATGGTCGAAGTGAAATTGGCGACTGTGCTGTGGTTGTCTGACTCAGAAGGTGTGCAAACAACAACAAAAAAAAAATCTGCATTGCGTCACAGCATGGAGCAGATCAAAAAGCCAGAGAAAGGGAAGAGAGACGGAATGGGTTGGGAAGCAAGGGTGCAGCCAGCCAGGAGGGAAGACAGAGAGGGTGTGTCCTCACTGACCTAGTTAGACCTACATAAATGGAAACCCTCCGCCTCCTCCTCCGCCTGGCCTTGTCACTGACGTGTAAAGGCACTTTGAAATAGTACCAGGCAAATGTAAATACATGATGAGAGAGATAGACTGTTTATCAGTGGGAAGAATAGAGATCCACTGAAGCTAATGTACCAAGTCTGGGAAATATCTCTGGGAAAACCAGATGGGCCGAAATGGATTTCAGACAAATTAATTACAACAACAGACTGCATTTAAAATGTTGAGCTGCCTCATATCCTGTGCAATATTAGCTTGTTTTTGTCTTAATTTGTACACAATCATATCTGTGAGGCATTATGGGGCTTTTAATAACATTGGAATGTAATAACTGCCAAACGTAGTCTAATAAACAGAATTTAATCTAACCTCTCTTGGGCTTTTTCATGATTTTTATTTCGGCAAATCTTAGAGTTGCTGCAATACTATGTGTAGCAACAACAACTGGATGTGTGCATACAGCAGATAGAGCACAACCTTTCTACAACCCCAGAAGATGTATGACTTATCTTTTGAACTGTGCTACATTTCCAGATTTATCAAAGCTTGCAAGATCCAAGATTCAGGCTGTTCAAAGAGCCCCAGAAACAATCAACCATCTCACTGCAGGGTGTAAGACACTGGCAGGAAAGGAATACATGGAACATCATAACCAAGTGGCTAGAGCAGTGTACAGAAACATCTGTGCAAAATACAAACAGGGGACCCCAGGTCCAAATCGGTGTAGAATAATGGAGCTCTGGAGATCCTGTGGGACTTCCAGATACAAACAGATAAAATGCTTTTGGCCAACCAACTGGACATTGTGATCACTGATAAGCAGAAGAGGACAGCCATAGTGATTGATGTGGCCATCTCAAATGATGGAAACATCAGGAAAAATCTGGAAGAATACCAAAGCCTCGGCAAGAACTAGAGAAAGCCTGGAAGGTGAAGACAGAGACAGTGCTCATAGGAACACTGGGAGCAGTTACCCCCACACTGGAAAAACGCCTCCAACAGATAATATATATTATATATATATATATATATATATATATATATATATATATATATATATATATATATACACTATATTGCCAAAAGTATTTGCTCACCCATCCAAATTATTGGAATCAGGTGTTCCAATCACTTCCATGGCCACAGGTGTATAAATTCAAGCACCTAGGCATGCAGACTGTTTTTACAAACATTTGTGAAAGAATGGGTCGCTCTCAGGAGCTCAGTGAATTCCAGCGTGGAACTGTGATAGGATGCCACCTGTGCAACAAATCCAGTCGTGAAATTTCCTCGCTCCTAAATATTCCACAGTCAACTGTCAGCTGTATTATAAGAAAATGGAAGTGTTTGGGAACGACAGCAACTCAGCCACGAAGTGGTAGGCCACGTAAACTGACGGAGCGGGGTCAGCGGATGCTGACGCGCATAGTGCGAAGAGGTCGCCAACTTTCTGCAGAGTCAATCACTACAGACCTCCAAACTTCATGTGGCCTTCAGATTAGCTCAAGAACAGTGCGCAGAGAGCTTCATGGAATGGGTTTCCATGGTCGAGCAGCTGCATCCAAGCCATACATCACCAAGTGCAATGCAAAGCGTCGGATGCGGTGGTGTAAAGCACGCCGCCACTGGACTCTAGAGCAGTGGAGACGCGTTCTCTGGAGTGACGAATCGCGCTTCTCCATCTGGCAATCTGATGGACGGGTCTGGGTTTGGCGGTTGCCAGGAGAACGGTACTTGTCTGACTGCATTGTGCCAAGTGTAAAGTTTGGTGGAGGGGGGATTATGGTGTGAGGTTGTTTTTCAGGAGCTGGGCTTGGCCCCTTAGTTCCAGTGAAAGGAACTCTGAATGCTTCAGCATACCAAGACATTTTGGACAATTCCATGCTCCCAACTTTGTGGGAACAGTTTGGAGCTGGCCCCTTCCTCTTCCAACATGACTGTGCACCAGTGCACAAAGCAAGGTCCATAAAGACATGGATGACAGAGTCTGGTGTGGATGAACTTGACTGGCCTGCACAGAGTCCTGACCTCAACCCGATAGAACACCTTTGGGATGAATTAGAGCGGAGACTGAGAGCCAGGCCTTCTCGTCCAACATCAGTGTGCGACCTCACAAATGCGCTTCTGGAAGAATGGTCAAAAATTCCCATAAACACACTCCTAAACCTTGTGGACAGCCTTCCCAGAAGAGTTGAAGCTGTTCTAGCTGCAAAGGGTGGACCGACGTCATATTGAACCCTATGGATTAGGAACGGGATGTCACTTAAGCTCATATGTGAGTCAAGGCAGGTGAGCAAATACTTTTGGCAATATAGTGTATATATATATATATATATATATTTTTTTTTTTTTTACTTCAAAATACAGTTAAAGGAAATCAATTGCTTATTGAGGACACTTAATCAGGTAACAGACTTTCCCTGTAGGTAACTGAATCTTTGTATTGATCTAGCCCTTTCATGAAGGCTTGTTAGAGAACATTACAGAACAAACAGTTTTGTGAAGACCAAGGAACACAGAAGCCAGGTAGCTGTAATGCAGGGTTAATTGATAAAGATCCAAGCTCTGAGAATCTCACAGTGCATGGTTTAATCCTTCCTCTGACATAGCTATCAGATGGTGCTTTCCCCTGCATTTTGCCATAGACAAGGGAGGGAACCCTGTAACAATTTAGAAGGTTCTCTTGTCAACCAATTAACCTAACAGTCATTTTTGTTGGACTGTGAAAGGAAGCCGGAGTACCCAGAGAAAACCTACGCATGCTCAGAGAGACCAATGCTTCATTTTTCGAATATTTAGTGAAGTAAATCTGGCAAGGGTGTATTATGTACACTCCTGAGTCCTATAGGGTGAACCTGCTATATACCTCAAAGCAGCATGGTAAACAGGGTCCAGTTTAGTTAAAGTAGTTGTTTGACAGGCAAATCTATAGATGTAAAGAGATAAATTTGGCAAAAAGTTCAGGCCCAGAATGGTGCAGGCATGCCTCAATAAACTGCAGTATTATTAAAGGAAAATGAAAACTATAACATGTCACACTTTTTAGATTTGCAGAATGCATCATTCACAGTTATGCTTAACACTTTTCCAAGTGTTGAACTCATGAGGCCCATTGCTTCTTCAGAGTCCACTTTAAGTTTTCTAAAACCACTAAGTTTTTCCTTAAATAGATTGAAACAGTTAAAAGCAGGACTTTGCCCTCCAAACCTCACAACTCTCTCATTTGTTCCTGTGTCATCAATTTTCTCACTTCTTCCATTAGGTCCGTCCAAAAAGTTTCTCCAGATTACATTTTCAGACAGACCCTTTTTGTTTTTACAAAGCTTTCAATTGTGCTTTCTCACTTTCTGCCGTCAATTGCTCCCCCTGGCAGGATGAAGTTTCAGTTACAGTCTGTCAGGAGGACAAGCTAAAAGGGTGAGGTTCAGCCACACTGCAAACATCCTATTGAAAACTACACAGAGGCGAGCAAAATCCCAATAGACATGTTATTTTTTTTACAGTAACAAATGTCTATAATGTGGTAGAAACACTTTCTTTTAAATCTTTTCAAAACCACAATCTCTAACCTTTGTAACTTAAAGGCTGCGTTACCACTTGTTTGCTTAGGCTATGCATGTCTGTGACCTATTTGTACTTTCTATTCTCAATCCCACATTTGAACTTTTTGCATCGCAGAAACCCATTTAATGTTGTGCAAGAAGTTGCTAGTGAAACTTCTTGTATGTTTCAGTAATTATAACCACAGCTTCACCGCATGCTGGGGTGCATTTTGGAAGAAGAGAGGGGAATCAGATTTTTCCACTTTTAGCTCCCACCTAATGGCTTCTGTATTGTTCCAAAAACCCATATCAGAATCGGAATCAGAAATACTTTAATAATCCCAGAGTGAAATTACTTTTGCTACACACTCAAGATATAATTTTTATTTAAATATATTAAATATACATAATATATATAAATATTAATATATATATATATATATATATATATATATATATATATATATATATATATATATATATATATATATATATATATATATATATATATATATATATATATATATATATATATATATATATATATATATATATATATAAATTCAGAATTTTTTATTTTTTTCTTGTAACCTGTTTAGAACTTTGGTTTCAGATGTGTTTGCTTGTGGTTTCAACAGGATGCTGGGAGGTTGTACTCTTTAGCTATGAAGCACATTTCTGTATGGGTTCACTGATTACTTCTATAACTTTGCAAAATGTAATAATTTTAACATACATAAAAATATAAAGAAATGTATGGCAAAAACCATAGACACATCTGCAGTTTTGCACAGGCATTAATCTATCCAGCCGCATCTTCATCTGTATTAAGTTTATTTAGTGGTTTAAATACATTGTCTACTTCTCAACACACATTCAGTTAATTCTATCTATCTATCTATCTATCTATCTATCTATCTATCTATCTATCTATCTATCTATCTATCTATCTATCTATCTATCTATCTATCTATCTATCTATCTATCTATCTATCTATCTATCTATCTATCTATCTATCTATCTATCTATCTATCTATCTATCTATCTATCTATCTATCTATCTATCTATCTATCTATCTATCTATCTATCTATCTATCTATCTATCTATCTATCTATCTATCTATCTATCTATCTATCTACCTACCTGTGTTGAAATGACACATGTGAATACGCGCTACATAAATAAATAAATACATAAATATACTGAATTGAAACTGAATTATAGATAGATCGATGGATGTCCTTTCTCTGTTAGTATCTATTATACTCCACTTGTCTCTCTTTTACTCTGTTCTACATGGTTTGGTTAATTTTCCATTACAATTATTTACCTTCACAATGTGGGCTGGATATTCAATACAAGTGTCCTCATAGTCCAACAAAGTAAAGTGATGTGATTTGTAGTGACACAACATCCGCTGTTCAGTCTATTGCTGCAGATGGGAAGACAAAACACTCAAAACAAATACAGGAGAGAGGCCAGCCACACATTTAACTCAGGATATATATACAGTAGAGGTTAGTAGTAACTAGTGACATTAATTCACTTTTGAGTATCTTTTGATAAACAAAGAGTTCTTTTATGAGTAGTTGTATTTTACTGTAGTTTTAATTTTCACTTGAGTAGTAACCTTATGAGTGTCAGAAGGCTCAGAATGAAGGACCCAGAATCCAGGCAAGACAGCCAGTGATACATTAAAAGGTGTTTATTGAAATAAGTGTGCGGCTGCTCATCTACTGTGGCAGGCTCACTGGAAACTCTGCAGGAGTAGAGGCTCAGGTCAGTAACTTCAGTACTCAAATAAGGAACAGCAATGAAAGCATGAAAGCCACCAACCTGGCAAAGTTAAGTCTGTGCCCAGAAGAAGGAGTGTAGTCCAGAAAAGTGTAGCTCCATTGCCAGCCAAACACGCAGATGTCGACAAGGTCGACAACAGGCGACATTTAGGGCAACAATCCGGAAAACAGGACTGGCAAAACAGAGCAGAACAGGGGCGGCCAAAACTCAGAAGTCCGTGGTCAGAAACAGGTCAGGAACAGGCAGGACTAAACACATACAGGATCACCAGAGTTAGTCTCACTTGGAGGGGGCCACCTGCTAGGCTGCTGCAGACAACTTTGAATAAAGACGAAAAAATATTTTTCAGTATTTAATCGTGTTTCTTCTACACATAGCTATGTTATGCAGCGACTAACATTGAGGTCTGTCTTTAATCCCTTTGAACTGAAAGTTGGCTGTTATCTGCATAACTGTTTGTTTCCTAAACAAAGACACCAATTAAGCCAAATTTTTCATTACCTTCTCTAACACAGAAAGTATTTGCATAGTAGCAGCGGATCTGTCTGCCTGAATTGATCAAATTGACTTTGTAAAGTGCCTTGAGATGAAATGTGGTATGAATTGGCACTTTAGAAGTGCTAAACTGTTGAATAGAAATGAATGGTGCTAAACAGCTTTTTTTTTACAATAATTTATAGTCCTGCACAGTTTTTTATTTGATTAAAACGTGTTTCTAATGAACCTTTGTCTTATAAACTGACCCTTATATATTACAGTCAGTATGAGCCCTTTACATCAAAGTAACTTTCTTAGTGAGATAAAGGGCAAAAGTCATAACTATTAACTAGAACACTGTTCAAATAGTCTGCAAAACAGTTTGTCTTAATTGTTGAAATAAAGAAAATTAACTTTTCTGCTTATTGAAATGTTTTTAGAGGGTTTTAAGATCTGCATCGGTTTACACCTTCTGTTTTTTTAACTAAAAATATAACATAGGAAATCAAAAACCACAAACAGACACATCCTACGATTGAGCACAGAGAAAATTCTAGCACATGTTGATAGCAGTCTGCAAAACTCACAATCAAGATAGCAGCTTCTTTGGTAAGACTTCTACCATTTTGTGTAAAGGGATTTAAGCAACAGATTGATGCTCCCATTTTCTAACTCCTGATTTTAACTTGATTTACTCTAAGGTATGTTGAATGGCAATTAAGCTGCACATTTTATGGCTTTCATTCATTGAGCTCAACTCATACATGTCTGATTGTGGGGAGAATTAGTTTTTCACCTGATTACTTAAACACAGATGATGCTATTTTTAAAAAAAGTTTCACAACTGCTTTTTCTAACAGTACAGGATGTTCTCCAATGTCACTGTCATCTGTGATGCGACCGTCAATGTGACTGCTTGCTCCTACAGCACCCTTGAGGGGTTGGCTTACAGTCTGGTGTTTCTCCTCGGTCTCCTCATCAATAGTGCGGCTCTGTGGGCCTTCATCGCCAAACGAGCCTCCTGGACTGACTGCCACATCTACATGCTGAATTTGGCTGTGGCTGACTTTGCCCTCATCATTTTCCTTCCATTCAGGATCTATGACGCCTTCTTCTGCCTACCTAAAACATTTCTCTGCACTTTTCTACTTTTCACTCACTACATCAACATGTATGCCAGCATCCTGACCACGACAGCCATCAGCGCCCACCGCTATCTGACCATCAGGTTCCCTCTGCAGGCTAGATCATGGAGGAAGAAGAAAGTTGCAGCGGTGGTCGTATGTTTACTCATCTGGGTGATTTTGGTCTCAGTTGTTGTAGTTGTTCGAAAGCAAAACTATCCTGACAAACTCTGGACATGCTATGAAAGATGCAAAGATGCTCGTTTCCGTCCACAGTTTACAATAGCCCTGGTATGTCTAGGCTACCTGGCTCCTCTGATGATAATCGTGTTCTGTTCCAGTCGAACCATCTGTATCTTGGTGAAAGAGCAAAATGAGTCAAAGGACAAGAAAAGAATTGTTGAGATAGTTAAAGCAAACCTGATTGTTTTTCTTGTCTGCTACACGCCGTACCACATTGCAATTATGATCAGCTTATTCTACAAAGTACCGTCAAACTGGATGTATGTATATTTACCCTCTCACAGGTTTTTACAAGTGTCTGAGTGGATTGCTTCCACAAACTGTGTCTTAGACTCTATAAGCTTCTACTTTTTATTGAAAAAGTTTTACAAATAAATAAATGATAGCATAATAACACTCCTACGGTATTGCCTATTGCTTGTATATAGGTGTGTTGTTTTTTTGTTTTTTTTTAGAATAGTGACTGGCACACTGGAAAGTTCTTAAGAGTTGCTTGAAATTAAAAGATTCTTAGAGAGAAACACTGACAACCCAATTTTGGTTTCCCGGTAGAAGCTCAGATGTTTTTTTAATTAAAAATACTTTTGTTTCAGCTGCTTTTGTACGTGTCAAAAACAAGCTCAGAATGGACCATGCTTTTGTGCTAGCAGCTCCTAAGTTGTATATCAATCTTCCCTTGGTTATCAGACAGGCCTCTTCACTTTTCTGACTGTAACTGTATATATTATTCATTTTATTTAGTATTTATTTTCAAGTTTCTTTATTCTCGGTTAATTGTTATCTAATGTCTTTCAGAAAAAAGTAATTCCTCCGACCATTTTAAAGTCTTTTTTGTAAAGAGAAAATGAAGGTTTGTCAAAACGGAAACCACTGACTAAATATAAATGCAGTTTGTAAAACAGGGAAGTCAGTCTCCCTCTGAAATCGTGTTTTTAAAAATTGCCACCTGTAAAAAATGTGTGACATTTTAATCATCATTTATTGTTTTTTTTTTTTTTTTTTTTTGTCGGCTTTCTTTTCTGAGTTATATTTGTGAATCTGTGGTTGTGGCGACATTTTTGTATTGCAGATCAGCAGTGAGATATCATACTGTTTGGTTATTACACATTTGCACATGGTGATCGCTCACAAAGTACAGAATGTGCACCACTGACAGCTACTCCATCCTGAGGGTTCAGCTTACAATGTTTTTTTTTTTTTTTTACTTGTAGTCTGCAATCACTAAAACTAAAATACGTTTTTGCAAAACATAAATCACCTGCCTTTTTAAACCCACATTTTCCTTGAAGGGACCATACAAAGAAACATATCATCTTCCATGTTAGTTTAATGGTTTAGTATTAGTGGTTTAATTGGAAAAAACCTTAGAAACTACAGCAATACACTAGACAATACAGCATAATGAGAAGTGTGGAAATAATCCATGTTACATAAAATACTACATATACTCTGATAATATTGTCAACATACACCCAAACACACCGACATTTGAAAGGGTAATGAGGCCAAGACACAATTGTGGTTTAGAAGAACAATATAGTTTATGAGGTCTGTTTACAAAAATATACAACTTCAGACAATGCAGGGTTTAAGGAAACTTTGAAACATTATGAGGTCAAGCCACAAATCTATACCTAGCCTTCTGTACCCATAGCTGAGCTCATGTAAAACCTATATCACACTTTATGCATGAAAATGCACAGTCACACACATTAGAGCCGATCATTGTGCTATCTATGCAAGTGTGTGACTGAGCCTGTGCGTGTGGTTTGCGCATTGATGCTGTCAAGTTTGTTAAAATGCTCTGCTGTAGGTGTTTTTGCTGTCTGTGTTGTTTTCTGTGTTCAGGTTTCCCCATGAACGCTTCAGGAGCAGTTTGATACCAGCTGGTTGTTGGATTCTGTTATGTTTGCTTTATATGTTCCCCCTCACTCTGCACCCCCTTTCTATCCCCCTCTCTCTGTCTTCCTTTTTTTTTCTTTCTCCCCAGTCATGTTTGGCATCAGAATGTACAGACAGACCAAAAGTTTCAACAGGCCTACTCATTCAATTAGTTTTCTTTATTTTCATGACTATAAAAAACTATATATTCACACCGAAGGCTTAAAAAATATGAATTAACACGTGGAAAAATATACTTAACAAAAAACTCTGAAACAACTGAAAATATGTCTTTTATATTTGTCATTAAATAGAGGTAGGAGCAGGTGGGTCAGATGAGCAGTGATCATAAACTGGGCAGAGTTAGATAGGTTAATGATATGAGCGAATAAGCCAGTCATCAGCGCCAAGATCATGACAGCCCTCACCCTGACAATAACCCTAAAAGTAAACTTTAACCAATCCATACCTAGGTCTCAGACTTTGTTCAACCTTCAAATGTTATTTGGGGGGGGGGGGGGGGGGGGGGGGGGGGGGATTGAAAGAAAACACCAATTTAAAAAAAATTAACACCCAATGTAGTTCTCTAGGCATTATTTTATCATATCTTTTCCTAAAGGTAACTATAAAAGGCTTTAAAAACTATATGAATGGTAAATGGCATGTACTTATATAGCACCTTTATTCAAGTTAGGAGACTTGACCAAAGCGCTTTACACTACATTCATTCACCCATTCACACACACACACACACACTGATGGTGGCAAGCTACATTGTAGCCACAGCTGCCCTGGGGCTCACTGACAGAAGCGAGGCTGCCGTACACTGGCGCCACCGGGCCCTCTGACCACCATCAGTAGACAATGCAGGTGAGGTGTCTTGCCCAAGGACACAACGACAATGAAAGTCGGAGTCGGGGTTTGAACCGTCAACCCTTCGATTACAGGGCAAACTCCTCCATCCAACGCCACTGTCGCCCCAATGTTCTGATGAATGTTCTTTCTACTTGTTCTTCTTATGATTGCTGCATCTGGCACTCTGTTTAACTGTGTCACAGTCCTTGAGGAAGCTATTTGCTAGGCTGCTGCAGACACCTTCTGTTCTATTCCACCTCAGTTTATTTATATAGCGCCATTTCACAACACATGTAATCTAAAGGTACTTTACAGAGACAGTTCAACCAGATCATCCAGTCAGATTGGTTTGATGTTTTCTATCTAAGGAAAACCAGCTGACTCCATCAACTCATTGACTTGAAAATAATACCTCACAAAAAACCTGCTTGTAGAGACAGTGGAGAGGAAAAATCCCTTTGAACAGAAAGAAACCTCAAGTAGATACCGGCTCAGTGTGAGCGGCCATCTGCTACAAAAAAAAGCTGACATACAAAGGCAAACTCTCAACCAGCTACATCAATGGAATGACTGAGTATGTGACTAACTACACACATTTCTGTTTAGATAACACTGTGGTAAATATGTAACTTAATCAGATATTATTTGGACTGTCATATATTGTTTGGGAAAACCTGCCCTACTGGCTGCGTGCAAGGTCATATGCAGGGCTCAAAAAAATACGGAGGTCAAGTGTCGGTCACTTCTCAGTGGGTTCAGCGGCATGCAAATGAAACTGTTTTTAATTCTATTATTTAAAATTCGCCATTTTCAGAGTGGCCCAGTGAGTAAAACTCTTGAAGTCGCCATAGGTACCACAGAAAATGTATTAAATATTTTGAAAATATTAACCGTTTCCTTTATTTTTTTTCTGTGCACGACTTCCTGTCCCGCACAACCTGCTCTGTGCTCTTGCTTTGCTGACCTCCCAGCATCTCGCAGAAGTATAAAAAAGTTTCACATCCAACACTGATAAACCAACGTTAACTGATAAACATTTCCTTTTCAGTTCAACATCGCTAACATATCAATCACATGATGAATGATGATTCAACTGCTGGAAATTGACTGATGTACAGACGGAGTTAATTAAACTTTGGTTACATGTTCCTTTGCTGTCTGAGTAGCACGCTGCTCTGAAATCCTTCCTCTTGAAAATGCATATTTTTCTCCCAATCATCTACAACTTTATCTGCCTTCCACCAACATTCGTAGCTCAATATGCTCCTCTTCCAGTGACTGTTGTGACTGACGGACTCCCTAACAGGGCCTGTAGCCTGTTTGGAAGTTACTATGGCAACAGTGCATGTTGACGATGATACGCAGCATGTATGCCCAAACCTTTAAGCTACCTTTTTATTAGATAGGGGTTGCACTACTATTGGCTCTTCAAATATAAAACAACTTGCTGTTTTTTTGGAGACCTAGATCATCATCATACATTCAGTTTCAGTGTATTTTATTTTTATTTTATATATCATAATTTTGGAAAAACATAAATAATAAAAATACAGACATGACCTTGATGTCCTCATTGGTAGTTATGGCCCTGGCTGTGTGTTAGAACAATTAATATAAGTATAAACTGAGGTCAAATCATGGTCAAACTGATATTTTTGCACATAAATAGAATGCATTCCCCACAGCTTACATTCAGAATATAAGAGTTTATTAAAAAAGATCATTCAGCTCCAAGTCAAACATATTCCAGTTAAAAACTGTAGACTAAAGCTAGTGAGACAACTAACTATGCTACTATGTACAAAGAAGGAAAACATGTTTGAAAGCCATAATCAATGAGATGATGCATGATATCACAGTTTAGCATAAATTTTGTATTTAAGAACCAAAGTTTATCATCAAATAAGCTCTTAACTAATTTAGAGCAATTGGCAATTAATGTGTAAAGAGCATATGAAAAAACACATTAATGTAGGGTGACCAGATTTGGGTTTCTCAAAAGGAGGACACTTTTTTTTTTTTGTGTGTGTGTGTGTTGGGGGGGGGGGGGGGGGGGGGGGGTATGAAGTGCTGGGCAGCTGGGACACTTAAATACTCCCAGGGCAAAATTACTTTTGTTAGATTACTCTATATGTAATAGAGTGACTATGAGACCAGGATGATATAACACAATTTCATACAATATATATAATTTGGGGGGTCCCTGCTCCATCTCACCATCAGTTTGGGGGTCCTTGGCCTGGAAAACGTTGAAGACCCCTGTGCTAGAGGCTCCTCATCGCCTCGGCCATATCTAGACCCACAGCTTGTTCGTGATTGTCCCTCTTGTGTCAGACAATCACGTGGATTGCGTGGAATAGCGCAGAACATGCTTCAAAATTGGTCATAAATCAAAAATATCTGTGTCATACCTGCAACAAGCTCACTGCGACACACAGCTGCCGGAGTATAACCAACCCTTGAGTGGGGGGAGGGTTGCAGAAGCTTGGAGAGGAGAGCAGCACTGTGGAGCAAAACTTCAAAACCCCCTGTGATGTCATGTTTCCAGAGGACCTTTTTCTTATGAACTTACCATAAAGTATTACAGTCAGCGTTAGCCTTTTACATCAAAATTGCTTGATGAGATTAAGGCTGTCATGAAAAATTTTCACTTTGGTGAAGGTATAATGTTCACTCTCTCTGCAATGAGTCTGCAAAACAGTCTTAAATTTTGAAATAAAGTATGTTAAATTTTCAGCTTACATAGATGATTGTTTTTTAGTTGATATGACACACACACGCACACACACATGACATATGGGGACATTTCTTTGACTTGCATCCATTTTATATGGCCTAACCCAAACCCTTACCTTTACCCTAACCCTAACTATTACCAAGATGCATGGGCGTAGGTTTGCATAGGGACCATAGGGACATGTCCCTACCAAAATTTTGAACCGACCTAATTGTCCCGACCAATAATTGGATGTGAGCAACATGTTTCTAATTTACAGCAGTAGTTGTTGCAGCAGTGGCTTCTTTTCCTCTCGCTGCTCCTCTGCCTGGTCTCTCCTGTCCCTTTCATGCAGCAGCGCATGGAGCTGTGCTGCGCTGTTTAACTCCACTCTCATTGGTTGTTCTGCCTTAGGTTCCGCCTTCTCTCTCTCTGATTGGCTGTTTTCTAGTCCTGGCGTGCTTGGAGCACAAAATTTAAAATTTATTCACACTAGAATGCTGCGGTTACTACAATAAATATTAGGCTACAAAACTAGTCCCAATTAAAAAAAATGAATATCATGAACACTAAAAAACAAAAACCTTTTTTTTTTCTTTTATAAAGCGAAATATTCTGAGTCAGCCAGGAGTTCTGAAGACACAAAATGGGCAAATAAAGGCTGTAAGCCATCAACATTTCTGATTCTTATCTACAGCCAACTAAAAAAGAAAATGTGAGGGTTTCCTTTTTACCGATATTTAGTTGCTGTTACTGTTTTCATTTTTTTATGACTCTTTGAGAAAGTTCAGGTATAATTATTAGCAGGTGTTATTTCTCTTATAGAGTACAACAACAAGAAATGGGGCCTAAACATCTGCTGTTTTTCATTTAAAAAGCATAATTAGGGTTCCACATAATAATAGTTCTATTTTATTGACTATTTATACTTCTAGAAATAGGATAAAGACAATAACAAACAAAGGAAGAATATAAACATTAATTTTATCTTACATAGATTTCCACACAGTCTATAAGTAAATTAGTACAAACATTAATGTCTGGTAAAAATGCTTGAATCTGGCTGTTTATTTTGGATAATGTTAAATGGGCTCTATGCACAGCTCCACTACTTCCTGAATTTAATGCAGCTCCTTTGTTTCCTGTCTTTCATTACTGGACGAACTGATTAATCCAGGTGTGTCTGGCCAGTTACTTAGGTCATACACACCTGGATTAATCAGTGCATCCAATCATGAAAGACAGGAAACAAAGGAGCTGCATTAAATTCAGGAAGTAGTGGAGCTGTGCATAGAGCCTATTACAGATAAGATAGTGTTATACTGTCTTTTATAATTGTTAAAAATTATTTTATATTTGAATACGGTACAATTAGGCTCATTCTCAGTGTTGTGTTTGTAGATGATTCCACTAAAAAAGAAAATAGACATACAGTAAGGAGCTATTTAAACAGTCAGACAGTAAGCAATATAGGACAATGATAAAAGGTTGTGTTACATTTAATCCTTTACTATTAAAATTGCACTTATACATTATATGATTATAGGAAACACAGATATCCAGTAATAATGATGCAGTGCAGCTTGTAGGTGAAGCAGCTGGCCCTCCAGTGCTTCAGGTGATGTCTAAATAAACCAGGTGAAACTAAAATATTTCCACATTAGGAGTTCTGGATGGAGAATATTGACAGACAAAATTTTTTTTTTTAATCTTATATATTATATATATATATATATATATATATATATATATATATATATATATATATATATATATATATATATATATATATATATATATATATATATATATATATATATATTGTATTTTTACAATTTTGGTATAATTACTGATCTAAGTGGATTGCTCTGTAGGGGAAAGGGACATTTATTTTACATTTATATTATGTTTTATAGTCTCCATTCACCAGTTAATGATTAATCACATACTAAATTAGTTGACGATTATTGAAATAATCAATTAATACGATTCATTTTTTCAGCCCTAGATAAAATACATAAAATGGGCTATACAGAGTAACTACAGCCCAGATGTTCAACTTTTATAGTGAAGTTAATATTTTAATGAATGTATTATTTTGCTGGATACAGAGAGAGCATAGTAGGTAAAATATAAGAGTGGGGTTTAACTCTGCACAATTGTATATCTTCAAAAGAAAATACTGTATTTACCTTCTCTATTAGTCATGCAAATGAAACCATTTACAAAGTGGAAAACAGTCCAAATTCCACATTCATCAGAGCCAGTGTTACTTCAAACATTGATAAACAGCATCTAATGAGTGTAGAGCTTATAACATTTTTATTAATGGAGCAAAATCATGCTTTTCTCTTTTAACAATGAATTCGTCTTATCAGTACGGATGCCCACATCGAGCATAAAAAAGGGCACGCATATTGCATAGCACCAATGACACCCGACCAATAGTGTCCCCACCAAAGTTCAAATCAAACCTACGCCCTTGCCAAGATGTACCTAATCCTAACCTAAACTGAATTCACACCTTAGTCCTAAACCTAGCCCCAACTCAAAGAACAGAACTTTACCATATAGGGACCAGTTGAATGTCCCCATATGTACCTGTAAGTCCTCGTATGTAGGATATTTGACAAAATACTTACCTCACATTGTAGGTAAAACAAGACCACACACACACACACACACACACACACACACAAAACAAATAGCTGACAGGCATGAGTAGAGATAACTCTAGTCAGACATGCTGATATAATTTCTGATGCTGCTAGCACAGTCTGCAACATTCACAATCAAGATAGCAGCTCCCTTGGTAAGACTTCTACCATTTTTGTGTAAAGAAATTTAAGAAATAGATTGATGTTAACTCCTGATTTTAGCTTCATTTAATTTACGTTTTGAATTTCAGTTAAGAAGCCTTTTTCATTGCTTTTATCCTTTCTGAGCTCAATTCATACATGTCTGATTGTGGGGAGATTTTGTTTTTCACCTGATTGTTTCTTAAACACAGATTATGCTATATATTTTTTAAGTTTTACAACTGCTTTTTCTAACAGAACAGGATGTTCTCCAATGTCACTGTTATCTGTAATGCGACCGTCAATGTGACTGTTTGCTCCTACAGCACCCTTGAGGGGTGGGCTTACAGTCTGGTGTTTCTCCTCGGTCTCCTCATCAATAGTGCGGCTCTGTGGGCCTTCATCGCCAAACGAGCCTCCTGGACTGACTGCCACATCTACATGCTGAATTTGGCTGTGGCTGACTTTGCCCTCATCATTTTCCTTCCCTTTAGGATTTATGATGCCTTCTTCTGCCTACCTAAAACATTTCTCTGCACCTTCCTACTTTTCACTCACTACATCAACATGTATGCCAGCATCCTGACCACGACAGCCATCAGCGTCCACCGCTTTTTGACCATCAGGTTCCCTCTGCAGGCTAGATCATGGAGGAAGAAGAAAATGGCAGCGGTGGCCATATGTTTACCCATCTGGGTGATTCTGGTCTCAGCTGTTGTAGTTTTTCGAAAAGAAAACTATCCTGACAAGCTCTGGACATGCTATGAAAGATGCAAAGATGCTCCTCTCCATCCACCGTTTACAATAGCCCTGGTATGTCTAGGCTACCTGGCTCCTCTGATGATAATCGTGTTCTGCTCCAGTCGAACCATCTGTATCTTGGTGAAAGAGCAAAATGAGTCAGAGGAAAAGAAAAGAATTGTTGAGATAGTTAAAGCAAACCTGATTGTTTTTCTTGTCTGCTACACACCGTTACACTTTGCCTTTGTGATCAACTTATTCTACGAAGTACCGTCAAACTGGATGTATGAATATTTACCCTCTCATAGGTTTTTACAAGTGTCTGAGTGGATTGCTTCCACAAACTGCGTCTTAGACTCTATAAGTTTCTACTTCTTATTGAAAAAGTTTTATATATAAATCAATGACAGTATAATGAAGCAGTCCTATGGTATTGCCTACAGTGTGTATATCGGTGTCTTGGCTTTTTTTTTTTTTTTATAGTGACTTGCATACTGTTAAGTTCTTAAAAGTTGCTTGAAAGGAAAGGATTCTTAGAAACACTGACCACCAAATTTTGGTTTGCTAGTAGAGGCTCAGATTTATTTATTTTTTTATTGAAAACGCTCTAGTTTCAGCTGCTTTTGTATGTGCTAAAAAACAGGCTTATAGCGGACTATGCTTTTGCTGTAGCAGCTCCTAAGTTGTGTATCTTCTCTTGGTTATCAGACAGGCCAATTCACTTTTCTGCCCGTAACTGCATTAGACCTATCATCAATACTGTTTCTTTAAAATATTCTTTAATTTTCATTTTATCATTTTACTGTTATCATATAATGTCTTTACTCCGTGTTCAATAATCTGGTTCTAAACTGTGGATGTTTATTGTGCTATATTGATAAAGCTGGTATGGTATGGCTTTTCAAAAAATCTGTGATGCCTAGTAGACAAGGTTCAAAGTCTATTTGGAAAAGAGACAGACATACAGCATTACAGATCCTCCACGATGCCTATCGAAGGGCATGAGATGTTCTCTTATGTGAATCTTTTGTCTCAAAACCTTCTGGTATGCTTGGTGCTGAAAGCTCAACTCATTCTGATCTGGTCAATGTAAACACTTCCAAGCAATTTTTAATTAAAGTTTCTTATAGTGGGACAAAATGTGTTTCTGTAATCATTTCAGTTCATGAAATATTTGCCATTCTATTACCGTACTGTCTCACCCATTATCACATGAGTGATACTACAAATCATTTTAATACCTTTATGTCGAACACACTTTTATATGCATATTTAACTTCTGTATAGTAGTATGGGATACATTTGACAGCATAAGACATGTTTTTTTTTATATAAGGTTTGTTTAACTTTGGAGTGTATTTGCCAAAGCAGCTTATCCACACTTACTCTGCTTTAACAGTCAGGACATAGTTCTTTTTAAATGTAGGTTTAAGGTAGTGAAGCAAAGAAATAAGTAAGATGGCATGCCCTTAGCAAAAAGTAGTTTATTCAAGTATACTAAATGTGCACTAATTTCATACTTTAAATCAGGCAGTGCACTTAGAGTTTAGTTATTCTAAACCATATTCCATATACTTAATTATATTACTTAGTAAACAATAGTATAGTCAAGTACACTTGACTATACTATTGTTTACTTTATTGTTTACTAAAGTATACTTTAATTATACTTTAGTAAACTTAAAAATGTCCAAATTTAGTTCGAAGAAATATTACTTTAGTAATACATCAAGTACCCTAAAAGTACATTGTTTGGTATAATTTCTAAACTTATACTTAAGTATTCTTAATAGAATTTACTTCAAGTATACTACTTTTTGCTAAGGGTGGGATTACATTGGATTCAGCATAATTCCTGTGGGTGTAAAAATTAATAGTAAAAGTAAAAAATGTTTTCTTAATATCCTAAATTTTTATATTTCTTAATTTTCGTGGGCAGTAAAAGAGATAAATAAACTCCTTCCATCATTTTAGTCCTATTCCATTTTTGAACTCAGAGAATGATGAGTAATAAGGTGAATCTAAGCTATGTCATAAAGGAAACCTCTAAGGAAAAGAAACATAAATGCAGCTTCAAAAAAATGTGAGTGTCGACTTTGCAGATTGAAATTAATATTAAAGACAAGCTGAGGAAAGTTTACTTAGTCGCAAAATAAACTCAAAACGGTTAATAATTGAGACCACAGTTGTCACGAGAAGCCAAATGTTGCTTTCAAGTTATGTTTACAAAAAGCCAACTGTCAAAATGTTATCAGTCTTAATTAAGTTGCACTACATACAATTTTTTTTTACTGTTTGTATTGAGATTTGTACATCTGGGATTGTGGAGAACTTTTGGTATTCCAGATTAGCTGTCGAATACAGGGGTGGCGTGGGAAAACTTTTCAGCGGTGTGTAATGGCAAAGACTTCCCACTTTATTCCAAAAATTGTCAGAAATTTTTTATTTCATATGTAAAATTAATTCTTTATGTTCGTACTTTAAATAATCAGAAATAGCAAACATTTATGGAAAATGCACACTTTTAAATAGAACAAAAATATCCCACGATGAGAAGATTGCTTTTGTCATTTGAAAAAACAAAAACCAGAAACATTAACTCTAATGTACAGCACTGTAGAAGTGCACAAATTTCTGCAGCATTATTTGTCATCTTGTCACAAGATTTTTGTTTAATTATGATTAAGCTTACGTTACATTTAGGGGTGAACGTACAGTAGTTGTAAATACTTGGCAGAGCAATGTAAAAAAAATTATTGGTTTATATTTTTTTCTTATCCTGCATGCCTGCATGCCCTACTACTAATATTCGCAAAATCTACTTCTATGTATTTATATATTTTATCGTCATCATATTGTTGTTTTATTATTATTACAGTCCTAGGAAATCATAATTCAGGATCAAAATGACTGATAATAAAATTCACATTCAAGTTCCGTTCTCTTTGTTAACAAATGCATCAGTTACACTCACTTCAATCAGTGTTTCTCTCTAGTCTCATCAGATGAATGTTGTAAATTCAGTTTCCGACAGTGATATTTATCTCCTTAAAAAGTTGAAAACTTCTTAACAGCATAAACTGATATAAAGCTATAGCCAGTATATTATATAAATTATATATAAGAGCTGAATGCATAGCACGTTATGCACTTTAAGGTATTCAATAAATGCTAATAAGGGCAGCCATGAAAAAAAAAATCTCCAGTCTAGACAGACCGGAAATTTTTTTTGTTATCATAATAAGTGAGAACTTAGGTCTTCGTGTCACAAAGTCTTATTCAAGCAAGATACCAGCTTCAAGGTGCCTGTGAGTTTCTTTGTAGTTTTTTTTTTTTCTCTCTCTCTTTCTCGCTCCTCACTACATGTCAATATCTCATTTGTTGTTATCAGCAAGAAAAAGCCTGCCTGCACATGCGTCACTATCTCATTGGTAAGATGGCGAGTGCTGACAATCATTGCGGGGTAGATTGCAGGTATTCTTTTTTCCTTTCTGCTTCACAGTAAAAGAGAAAAACACTGCTGCACATGTGCACTTCCTGGATTGCATGCTGGAACCGGTGACACAGTAGACTTGATCATTAAGAAGGCTGTGCCTGTTGTAGGTCTATCCTGGAGCCTTTTGTGACCGTTGTGGGGAGAAGAGCACTCAATAAACTGTTATCCATCATGGACAACTTATTTATTTAGTTTATTAGATAGGGACAGATACAACAAGATAGACAAATCGTAGTACAGAAATCTGATGTCTATATAATAGAGCTTATAGCAGAAACTAATTTGCAGCACTTGTCCCTAGATGGGTTTATAAATCAAAACTAAAAGTTCAATTCAGTAACAGTAAAGTTGACAAATGCAGCAAAGATTTAAAAAAACAACATTAAATTACAAACAAACTTAGTAATTAAGTTAAATAAAAATGAATACAGTAGATAAAATGAACTAACTATAAGTACACTGCGTCCTCTGCTACATCCACTGCTTGGAGTGTTTTTTTTTTAATGGGAAAACTTGTGAGAGATTTCAGTTCTGTTGGGAAAATATTCCATAGCTCTGCTCCACCTACTGAGAATGCTGATTGGGCAAAATAGGTTTTCCTTTAAGGCATTTTACACTCTACCCTAACTGCCACAGATTTGCATTCTGTTCCCTCAGGCACTTAGTGGCACTGAGGCCAGTCCATTAAGACATTTAAAAATCTGTTTAAAAATGTAAAAATAAATTTGAATTGTGAATGATAAGATGCAAAATTTGGACTAAATGTTTAATAATAAAATCTTATAGGTATTTGGTTTAGGACCATATAGGCATAGACCAAAAACCTATAGGCGTTCAAGTGGTTTAAGAGTTGTTAGGCTAGTCTGTGATTAGACTGTTGCACCATGAGAGATATGGGACAGGATTGTGGAATTAAAAAATATTTGTATATTTTCTTATGATCTTACTGGCCAGTCTGTATGTTTTGTGTGAAATAATGGTGAGCAAACAGGAGCTTGCAAGGGGACTTACGGATGGAATGAAGGCTCCATAGGTGCTTTAAAGACCTGTAGATTGATTCGGTTATGGTGAACTGAAACAGTTTGGACGTACAACAGGCACTGAAAAACAATTAGGTGCGAAAACTTATTTTGATTTCTAAAAGTAGAAAAAACATTGGTGTTCTCTAAAGCCCTGCCAATGTAGTTTAAAAGGGATCCTGAAATTTAACTGAAAAGCAGTGATGTGGCTGTTGACAGAAGAAATGTGAAGAAATTATGATTTGTCTGTTTAAATTGGATCAATTCCACTATTAGGATCAACCAAAATTGTTACTGATGGGTTAAACCAACTTTACGTGGCTAGTGTCTGTCTGTCTGTCTGTCTGTCTTTTATATATTGTTTAGTATATCTATCACTGGTCCTAATTAGTGCTGTATGTACATTTTAATATTTTCCACAAAAAAGAATATGTTCCAGCTTTTATTGCTATTGTGTGAGTTTCTTTCCTTGCTACTGCAGTAAAATTTCCCAGCACAGTGAAACAGCCCACCGGGAAGCTTCCCGACTTTCCCGATTGGCCACTCCACCTTTGGATAAAACTGACTCGCTATTACATTTAAGCACAAAATGATTTCTCACAAAGTAGACCATTTGCCCCACTGACAGCTACCCCATCCTTAGGGTTTATCTTACAGTAGGTGTTTTTACTTGAAATCTGTAATCATCATTAACAGTAACAATAAAAATACTTTCTGCAAAATACAAATTAGTTCCTTTTCTAAACCCATATTTCTCTCAAATGAAAAAACATACAATATTCTCAAAAAATGTTTTAATGATGTAGTTGTGATTACATTTTTCAAAAGATGACAATGTTTCTAAAAATTAGACACCTCATAAATTGAATTAGGATAAAACCTTATAATGTCATGATCTTAGCACTGATAGCTGGCCTAATTTCTCACTTCATTCACCTGTCTAACTCTGCCTGGTTGTTCATTACTGCTCATCTAATCCACCTGCTGCTGCTTTTATTTGTACCGCTCAGTCCCCGCCATCGTTGCCAGATTATTGATCCTGATGCTCTTGTTCATGTTCTCATTCTCAGGGGACAGGGGAGAGAGGGTCTGTTAGTGTTCCCTAGTGTTTCTGATTTCCTGATCCTGATCTGTCTCTCATTCATTGAGCATGTCTGTTCTTGTCTTGTCTCAGAGGAGAGAGCTGATTTTTAGCGTTCTGTAGTGTTCTGATATCCTGACCTGTCCTGCTGCTCAAGCACTGAGCCTGCCTGTTCCCATCTGAACATTCTGCCTGAACTATCTGGAACCCTGAACCAGCTTGTTCCTATTCTCATCTGTATACCGGGTTCCAAACTCCTGGACCTCTTAGCTTGTCTGTTCCTGTTCTGATCTGTTTCTCTGATTTGGCTTGGACTCCTGCATGTTCTCCGGGGCTGCAGCATCTGGGACACTCTGGGTGGCGCCTGTTGCATCTTGTTGGCAGCCCACTGGCTGGATCCTATCTATTTTTATGGAAATGAACTGAACTATTAAAACTGGTCAGTGACTCATATGGATAATCATCCTTCGTCAGATTATCTTGGTCACTAATCTGTGTTTTTCTCCAACCAGAGTTTCCAGTGACGGGCAGTGTCCCACCCTAGCCGCTGATACCACAAATCCACAGCCTGAATCTGTATTTTAATAAACCCTTTGAATTATCCCACTGTCTGGCTTCCCTTTAATACTGGGTCCTTCTGTCCTGCGTCATGACATATGAACTACAGCAGATTACAAAGATATTGGAAAATGATCCACATTGTATGAAATACTGCTGATAACATTGTCGACACACAAATACTGGACATAAACAGTAAGTGAGATTATATCTCACTAAATTGATTTCAGGTTTGGTTTGTGTCATTTTGAAAGACATTACAAACCACTTTGTTGTGGCTACATGTTTGCTTTAAGATAAATATTGGCTTTTGTTGAAAAATTTGGTTTAGGATTCATTATTCTATTTTCTAGCATTCCTTAAGATGACATTAAGTGAGAAGGGGTGGGAATGTGTCAGGATGAGTGGCGGTTTGTGGAGGACACAAATGCAGAGACGTAAACTGAGGTGGTTTCTTACAGATACACAACCCCAGGCAAAAAAGATGGAATCATCAGCTTCGGAGGATGTTCAAAACATGACACAAAACTAAATTAATTTCAATTGGCAACTGTCTGGCTTTAAGGAAACTGTTGGGAGCTGGAGAAGTTCCACCTTTTCTCCAGCAGAGTCCGCCGTGGATCCTTCTGAGTGAGCCTCCTGCACAGCTGCAGCCCATCAAGATCATCAGAGGATCCACTATATAAGCTGTCTTCAGACCTTGCCTCAACGCCGCAGTGTTGATCCAGTTGGACACCAGTGTCTCCTCTGTGAAGCTCTGGAAGAGCTAACCTGCCGAGCCGACACTCAGAGCCAAACCCGAAGAACCATAGAGAACTTCCATGCAGCTCAGGACTAAGACCTGGAAAACCCTAAGCCAAGGTCTGTTCATTAATAGTAGTGATGGGTTGATGAGGCATCATGAAACGTTTCGACACATTACCAAACTGTATTGATACTGTGTCGATACTGTGTCACTGAATACTGACACCTGCTGGACATTAAAAATCCCTACAGGCAACCTAGTTGACAGAGTTAACTGACACTGATTTGATGACCTATTATATACACTAATATGATGCAATTCATTGTATTATTATTAAAACATATTTGATATTTTAGACACAGTCAATGAATGAGAACCTGCATCATAATGTAATAATCTCTAAGTAAACATGTAGTAAATGAAGATGCTTGTTCACTGGTATTTTTTTTTACAATTTTTTATTCAAAAAAATAAGTTGTTGAAACGTTTTGAAATTCAGTCTGTTGTGCTTTTTTGATATTAGTTCTCCAGCTGTGGAAAACACCCGCTCACACAGCACAGATGAAGCTGGAGTGCACAAAAATTTTAAGGCCAGGCGGAAGAGGTTTGGATAAACCATCCTTTGGTTTTTCCAATATACAAGAGGATCCTGGGACCTCGCAATATTGCCCTCTGCCATGTATCTCTGCACCTCAAGGATGGCATCAGCTGTGGCACCTCCCCACTTCGAGATCAAAATGTTGCCAAAGGTCATCTTAAAAAAAAAAAAATAATAATTAAAAAAAAGTATTTTAGTACATGATTTACAAACAACAAAGGAATGATGCTCAATATCATGCCTGAAGTGGGGGCAGACAGCTGTTGTGAAGATGTTCCCGGCCGGGGCTCATTTGAGCTTCCAACTATTGAGGCACAGTCTGTCCGCAGCCTGCTGTACTTCCATTTTCACTCGTTCCCGTTCCTCCTCATACTTTTTGGCCAACAGTTGTTTGATGGTCTAAAAACCACACCAAGTCAAACCAGAAGAAAATCAATATATTTAAAATAAATTTGATGAATAAACTACCACTTTAGATAATTTCCACACAAACCTTTCTGGTTGGCAAAACATATGAGGGCTCAAGGAGTTGAACCAGCTCCCTGAAGCCTTCATTCTCCACAACAGCGAGGGGCTGGCAGTCCTTTACAATGAAATTAAGCACAGCATCATCAAGCATCTGCTTCCTGGAAGCTTGATGGTTAAAAATGAAAAAGTGTAAATTATTCAGAATTATCAATAAAACAAAGTCAGTAAGTTGTAAAATACCTGTATAGCCTACCTGAGTTCATCATGGGTGTATCATGGATTTCACTCTCATGCTTGGCCCTATAATGCCTCAGCATTGAGGAGGTGCTGTTATTTAAATATGCAAGCTCTGTTGAGCAATTGCGACATTTAACCTGTAGAAAATAACACGAACAGTAAACTAAAGGTCACTTTGAAATGAATTTCTACTCAGAAAATCAAGTGGAAACTCTGAGAGGAACAGGATGAAACAAGGAAATTAAAACAAATACCTTATTTTCCGAAATGACATCAAAGTGGTCCCACACGGCAGAAACCTTTCTTTTTGCTTGAGGAAGCTCCATAATTTTTGATGAATTTTATATTCGCAAAACACGCAAGATTGTTTTGGCAGATGCGCTTCCTTATAAAGGCTTGTCAATCAGTTCGAAACATCGGTCACTTTTCCGTAGCGATACACACGTCGACACAGGTTTCGCTCTATGAGACCGACACATGCGCCGACGCATCGGTGTTGCCCGACCCATCACTAATTAATAGACGTGAGACGCTGAAGCAGCAAGCGGACTCTGCTGATCAACTCCTCTCCAGATCCAACAGTGACTCTCCCAAAGCTAACCTCAAGAACCCTCAAGGTACAATTAGTAATCATCGGGAAATCAAGCTCCAACTTGCAACGCTAACTGAACTGTCTCTCACGCAGACTCCGGTGCAGGCACGTGCAGAGGGGGGGGGCTAAGGGGGCTTGAGCACCTGCCCCTTTTGCTCCATGATCCTAATGTGCCCTTTTGGTCCCTTTTTTTTTTTTTTTTTAATTTAAATAATTTTTTATTTGACACATGTACTAAAATTATTATTATTATCTTTTTTTTGGCAAGAAAAACAATACAATAAGCCCTCCGGTCACATTGTTACCTTTGACCTTTTGCCGGTGACGACGCACTTGCCTCTCGCACAGTCAGATAAGGCGGCTAACTGCAGAGCTAAAGGTAGCAAACATTCCACATTACACTGTGGCCGCTGCTCATTTGGCCCTAAGCAAAATCAACCATGATCGGACGGATGGCTATGTCTTCAGTCTGCACCGCCTCTCCAATGTCAACCTGAATAGACATGTAAGTGAAACCAAATGAGCCCCATGGATGATGCAGTATTGTTTGATCTAAAACACTGTTTACTCTGTGCTTTTAGTCTTTTACATTGAAAATTATGTTTTTTAATTCACTGTTCTGTAATGATTACAGAACAGTTTTTTTGTGAATTAAAAAAACATAATTTTTGGTGAAAATACTGGAGTAGGCTTGCTACTTGTCAGACAATGGAAAACTTTGAACGTTGTATAATTTCTCTACTTTAGCAAAGAGGAGCGGTTTAAACGAAGGAAAGTATAGGACGCTGCGCGCCTTTCTCTGAAGAACTACTGAGCGGGAGGAGAGAGCCAGGTGAGGAAAAGCTGTTCTTATCTATCGATTCAGTATTTTTATCATACAGACATTAGGCTGTTGTTCTTGTGCGCTAGCTGAGCTAGCTGCTAGCTAATGACTTTGCTAGCAAAGCAAGATAACTAAAAAGCTTCCCTGTGTCGTTAATGATAGTAGGACATTCTTCAGTATTACTTATGCAGTAGGGGCACATCGCCCGTCAAAAACCTATCATCTCCATAATGGATATATGTCTGATTTTCTAATTTCCTTTGCTGCATGATGTACATTTCATTTATTCTAGCGTTAGGTAAATGTATCTTGAAGGAGAACTCATCCAGAACTACCATGATAGATATATGATAGATATAATGTATGAAGCTGGTGAAAACAAAACTGCGCAGCTTATGAAAGGAGGATCGGTTGTCAGACCTTCTTTTGTTGGCAATCGAGAAGGATGTGCCAATCATTCACAGTGAGGTTATTAACATTTTTAAAGACATGGCTAACAGAAAACTGCTGCTGTGAACAAAAGAGAACAAAAATAGCAAAAATACTTAAAAGTTGGAAATTAGTTTTTAAACAGTTAAATCACCATGACGGAAAATAAGTTTTTGGATCATAATCTTGGATTTAGTTTGGGGGAAAAAGAAAGGCAAGAGACTGAAATAAATAAGACATTGACCTTCAATCAACACAGAAAAGATGAGACAATGAGGAAAAAAAGAAAAGAGAAACTGACAAGAAAAAACGAAGGGGAAAGATTGAAGAAAATGTATATAGGTACTTACAAAATACACTAAGACACAAACAGAGTAGGCTTTTCTCATGGTGACATGCATTAATAAAATGTTTGTTTTGTTCTTTTTTTTCTGCAGTTCCACGTTAAAGTTTGATGCAGCAGCTCTGCTTTTCTGAATGGACCGTCTCCATCTCCACTGTCAGTACAGCAAACCAGGCAGATATTCTTTTTTATAGATTACAGTACACTAAAAGGTTGCATTGTGCCCTTGTATGCATTTTTAACAGTTTAATTCTGTAAAGACAAAATATGTCTGGTCCAGCTCTGATTTACATCTTTGGCTAAATTGCAGGTTTGAATATTGTAATACTTTCCTATAACAAAATAGACCTGCAGAACGAAATTACTAATAAAATATTTTACATATGCATAGTTCTATGTTCTATGTAGAGATTTCCCTTAGCTTTGATTGTATGTCTCACAATTTTGTAATTTATCATTGTTCATTAAACTCTGAAAGCTACGTGACTTTGTTAATATTCTGTCCTAAAATGCGATAAGATGTGCCCTTTTTTTTTTTTTTTTTTTTTTTGAGCACCTGCCCCTTTAGTGGTCTCTGCACGGCCCTGCTCCGGTGAACCAGTATCCAGGCCCGAGCCAGAACCAGTACATTCTTTGTGCTTGTAACAAAATAAACTTGTTGAACTTTTATTCCTGTGTCCGTCAGTGGTGTTCTGCATACTTGGGTCGCTCTTTGAGAACCCATCATGACAGAAACAGTAAAAGCAATTAAAAAAAAAAAGAAAAAAATGGTAGTCAGTAAGGCTTACTTTTTTAAACCAAGCAGTGGGAAAAATTATGGAATCACTAAATTCTGAGGAAAAGAAATTGGCATCATGAAAAACAAAAGAAAGCTCTAACACATCATTAGTATTTTGCTGCACCACCTGTGGCTTTTATAACAGCTTGCAGTCTCTGAGGAATTAACTTAATGAGTGACAAACAGTATTCATCAATCTAACTCTAATTTTCTCTGATTGCTGTTGCCAGATCAGCTTTGCAGGTTGAAGCCATTTTCTTCAACTTCCACCAAATTTTTTTAAATTGGATTAAGATCCGGACTATTTGCAAGCCATGACATTCACCTTATGTGTCTTTTTTTAAAGGAATGTTTTCACAATTCTTGCTCTGTGGCAAGATGCATTATCATTTTGAAAAATTATTTAATAATCCCCAAACAATTTTAATTGATGGGATAAGAAAATTGTCCAAAATTTCAAGTAAAACTAGTGCAATTTTTGGAGATTTAATGACAGCCATCTCCCCAATGCCTTGACCTAATATGCAGCCCCATATCATCGATGACTATGGAAATTTGCATGTCCTCTTCAGGCAGTCATCTTTTTTGGAACAGCACCAGACAAAGGTTTGAGCATCATCACCTTGCCCAATGCAGAATCGAGATTCATCACTGAATATGACTTTTATCCAGTCATCCACAGTCCATGATTGCTTTTCCTTACCCCATCTTAACCTTGTTTTTTGTTTAGGTGTTAAGGATGACTTTCGTTTAGCTTTGCTGTAATCCTATTTCCTTTAGGTGGCTTCTTTCAGTTCAGTCACAGACATTGATTTCAGTCTCCTCCCAGCCGATCCTCATTTGTTTTGTTTTCCATTTTTGTTTTTTTGTAAACATAATGCTTTATGTTTTCTGTCTTGACGCTTTGATGTCTTCTTTGGTCTACTAGTATGCTTGCCTTCAACAACCTTCCCATGTCGTTTGTTTTTGGTCCACATTTTAGACACAACTGACTGTGAACAACCTACATCTCTTGCAACATTGCATGATGATATACCCTCTTTTAAGAGTTTGATAATCCACTCCTTCGTTTCAATTGACATCTCTTGTGTTTGAGCCATGATTCATTTGAATCCACTTGGTGCAGCAGCTCTCCAAGGTGTGATCACTCCCAAATTTTAGATGCAGACTAACAGGTCCAATTTGATCCAAGTGCTAGTTTTGGGGATGGAAATTTACAAGGTTATTCCACAATTTTTTCCTCAGCATTGAGTGATTCCATGTTTTTTTTCCCACTCTGCTTGGTCTAAAAAAGTACAGTTTCTCACAAGCACATTTTTCCTTGTTGATTTATTTTAATGTTTCTTAAAGCCAGACAGTTGTCATTTGAAATGACTTTAGTTTTGTGTCATGTCTGTGATTTGTTTTTTAATTCTACAAAATTAAACTGGATGAAGATCCTCCGAGGCCGGTGATTCCATTATTTTTGCCAGGGGTTGTAATAACGAGTGTTGGCAACAGAAGCATGAATCCAGAAATAACCAATCAAGGAACACAGGAACCAGAACAAAGGGGAACATGTGGGTTAAGGAGACAATGAAGGAATGAAATGAATCCAGCAAACAGAGCAGAGGTGGAGTAAACAGTACAAAGAATGGAGTAATCAACTGATTGGGAGCAGGTGTGGATAGAAGGAAGCTAGAGGAAAGGAGACTGGCACAAGGTAAACAAGAAATACATAAAAAAAAAAAAAAAATCAATCACAACCAGAAAACAACAAGAATGACACAAAATGGATATTAAACCAAAGACCTAGAAAACACAGAAAGACATGAATTAAAGTGTGTCAGAGAGCATTTCTTAATGTTATCTTGATTCTTAATGGGTCCCACATTGGCGAGGTTTCTTGCTGGTAGGAGGCCCCAGGCGGTTGCCTACCTTGCCCACATGGTAAGTCCACCCCTGCTGTTCAGGTAGCAGGCCTTTCACAAGGATAAAAATAAATTTCCTGCTGGTTGTTTTGAAAATTTGGTGAGTCCAAGACACAACTCTTTATTATTGTTTTCAGATATAAAAAAGTAGAAAATATAGTGACAGTAATATTAGTCCTTGGTTCAAGGATTCACATAGACCTTTAGGGAAGTCCCTGATTATGATACTTAAACTTTGTTGGCCTGTGATGCTTTATTCACATCATTTGAGTCTTTTGGCAGCTTATTTGTGAATGGTATTAAGGCAAACGCTTTTCTTTCTTATCAGGCATAATGGAGAGCTAATGGAGATGAGAGAAACATGTTCTAGCTCTAAGAGATGAAGGTGTTTTTGTGTAAAGCATGTTTACCAACCCCCAAATCAACCTAATATTTTTCTAACCTTTGAATTCTAAACTGAAGCTTGGGTTTCCATTGTTCTGTGTCTGCTGTATTCTTACAAAAAAAAAAACAGAATAAAAACTAAAAAGTGACAAAAGTATTACTTGAAATAACATGCATGTTATCTAAAAGCATGGAAAATGTTGAGCTATTCTGAGCATGAACTGTTTGTAAAGCAGCAGCCAGTGTCCTGCATACCAGCACAATGTTCACTTAATACAAATGCACCCATGAGAACAATTATCCTTCCCTATAAGTTACATTCAGTATCCAGCTCCCTCTAGTGGCATGGAAATATTGTGCATCAAAGGCTCAGAATCAGTGAGTTCAGTAGATTCTCTCTCAGACGTATGATGCTATGTATCCAACTATATGCATCTACTCAAGTTAATGCATTCAGAACCACATAAGAATGACACGAGTCGTTAATTACATAGTGCCATTTAATAGCAATACTGATTATTATCAGCTGCAGCTTAGAGACTGCAAAAAAAGACATTACAGGCATAAGTCAATTGAGAAGGCTCAGCAGCAGCTGAGGTCAGGCCTTCAATCCTAATCTAACAGGAAGGAGACAGCTAAACTCTGCGTTCAGTGAAAGTCACATCAGTTAACTTTACATACGTTTTATTCACAGCATCTTCACTGAAGGAAAAAAATAAGCCTGCATGGTCCTGTCTTAAAAGAGCGAGGACAGGAAGAAACATTTCCTGCCTCCCCAGAAAACCCAATACACATTACATTCAGGATGGTTATTTACACTATTCACAAAGACACAGAACAGCTCTTCAAAAAAAAAGAAAACACTCAAAAACACAACAAAAAACCCCCTAAAACAAATAAAAAATGAAAGAAACAAAGACACAAATTTGTGCTTTTCATTATTACTGCACAGAATGATGATAACAAACAAAAACAGGATGCACACTCAGTAATTAGGCCAAAGATCCCTCAGTATGGCAGTTTGGTTTGCAAAGAAAGACAATCACTTGACTGCAAACCAAAACCTCACAAATATGTCACACAGTGTTCCCCCAAAACATCAGTCCATTCATCGGCTTGTTTATAAAATGTTCAGGAATCATAAAAGTTTGATCCAAATATAGTTTAAGTCATGGCCTAGGTGAGCACAGAAACACTGCAACCACAGCAGGCATGACAAGTAGTCCGTATTCACTTTTACATATTTACAGTACATGACATGAGATAAAATAGCACTCAGCACATAGAGCTGAACAAATGATTTATCAACAGTAAAAGCCAAAATCTCTTAAAATAATAACACATTCAGAATGTAAGGTCCAAGGCATACATATCACAAGTATACTGCAATTAGAGAGCTCTTCAAAACCACAGTACATGAGAAAGGTGCACTGCTGACTGAAATGGTCTTCATCATGGCACTTAAAGACATGTTTCTCTCAGCATTTGTATTGTTGTATTTTCATTTTTTTTGCTTCTGTAAAATTCAGGCATCAGTAAGTCTTCCATCAGCTGGGTTTGGCACAACAATGTGATAAAGACACTCTTGTGACTCAGTGAGATCCATTCCTAACCATTTGATATGACTATTGATATGATTATCTAAAAAAAGAAAGAAGTATTAAGTTCATGAGAAACATCCTGACTGCAAACGAAACATCTGTAAAAAAAAAAAAAAAAAAAAAAAAAAAAAAAAATATATATATATATATATATATATATATATATATATATATATATGTGTGTGTGTGTGTGTGTGTGTGTGTGTGTAGTTGCAGCCTTACATTATTCCAAAGTTTATATGTACATTTAAAGTATATATTGCTGCCCACAAACCAGCATTCAATTGTCAATTAAAGGGACACTATGCAACATTTTGCAGTTAATTAATGTGTTCCATAACGTTATGGATGATTAAATGAGTCATTTCAGGTTGAACAAAGCTATTCTCGGCCGCCCTGGTGGTCTGTGGGGGAAATACTGCACTTGCAACTGCAGGAGCACCGACCCGCACCCACAGGCTCAGAAGTCTCACGAGAGTCAGTCTTGCTTTACGGCTAGAACTGCTACACCCCCCCAGTTAAAAGCATTCTCGTTGCTAGCACAGTGGCAATCGTTGTGCAGTTATGCTACGTTCACGCAGCAAAAGCAGCAAAATCGCGTCTGCTGCTTCCTTTTTGCTGCTTGTACCAGTTAGTTCTGACCCGTGGCTGAAGCAGCTTTGCTTGTGCGGTGCAAAAGTGTGTCTGAGGCGCGTTGGGCGGAGCTTCACTATCCTTTCTCTGCCTTGCAGCTATATTTGCTGTGATCAGTGGGAATAAAGTAGTTTTAATATGTGTTAAGTGAGAAAATACACCTGAAAACGTAATCAGTGCAGTCAGTTCATTCAGATTATTATCCTGCCTTCCATATTTTTTCTGTCGGAGCCGCTCAGACCCCCACATACCAGGGATGCGCCGACAGTATGGATCCCTTCATCAGCAGCGGTTCACCGCGGCATCTGGTAGGTGTTTTTCATCTAAATAATCCAAACTGCTTATTCTGCCGGCAGATTTCTGCATTTTAAGTTAATTTAGGCGTCAATAAACTGTTTAAAAGGAGTGATCATCAGCGCTGTGTCTCTCTCCCCGACGCGCTGCTTCAGCTGCTCAGACGTGCTGCGCCAGCTGCACGTCTGAGCAGCTGGCGCAGCACCGCACCGCGGGACCTTTTGCTGCGCCTTGACGCGCGTCAACCATTGACTTTGCATGTAAACTCGCTGCTTTTGTCGCGCCAGCTACGTCCAGTGTGAACGCAGCGTTAGTCATTCGCTGCTAAGCTCAAAACAACCGCGCCTGGCTTGACGGAGAAACCAGGAGAACAGCTGAGCGTATTTACGACAGTGCACTTTTACTTTCGCCCTCTGGGGGGAGCCTCGCTGGAAAATCAACACCGGTTGCATAGTGTACCTTTAACAGACTGTGTGTTACAGATCAAATTTTCTTTAAGTTATAATAAATTAATTTATTATAACTCAATTATTATGAATAACATCAACTCTTATTTTTCAAATAAGCTTTTCATACAATGAAAAATTTTTTTATTTGGTAACCCTAAGGATATGTTGAAACAATAAGTATTATTAACCTTTGATGGTTAAGTGACTTGACTAGTTGACTAGTGACTAGTTGAGTGACACTTTTAATAAGAAAAAAAATCTTTAGCAAAAACATAAGTGAAACAAATAACGGTACCACTGACAATAACTGAAAATTAAATAAATTTTTATCTTCTACTTCCATTAGTTTTGAATTTCAGCAAACGTCTAATAAGTAACCAGGGACCTAGCAGTTGAGGACTATAAAGGAGGTAAAAATAAATATTGGATATAAAAAAAAAGGTACTCTTTACATGTCATCCAGTTGTTTGAAAGTAATTACAGAAAAGAGTCTTTCCTATGACACCAGTGTGAATAAAAAAACAAAAACAGTTTACTTGAGTTTACTAGGATTATAACTGGGATGGTGTCCTTTTGTCAGATTATGCTAAACTCAAGATTTCCAGAAAAAAACCCAACTCCAGTTGGGTCAAGATTAAAACAAAAAATAAACACAGGAAAGGTCTCTGCTTGCCCATGGCTAAGTGTGGTGGAGGATCTGTTATGCTATTGGCCTGTTTCTCTTCATTGGTAGAGTTAACGGTCTCATGGTTTTCCAAAAAAAAAGGGCAGACATTTTCCAGCAAACATCCTTTATTTAGGACATTTCAATAGATGTCCCACAAAGAAACTGAATCCAACAAAGTGACAATTACTAAAGCTATTTTAAGTATTTCTGCCATTTGTGTCTTGACACATTAGCAGTTAACACATAAGCAATGGCCTTTGTTGTTAGGATGATTGGGAAAACAACACCAAACCTCATAATTGGTGTAAAATATAATCCTAGTCTGGGTTTCATAGAATTTGAGATGCCTGGGCAACGGCTCGCTGAGTCTGTTAAATCATTTGGTTCTCTACAACCGTTGTATTGTTAATTGTTTTTTCACACTGAATAACTGTGCTCAAAAGAAATGTTGGGCTGTTTTAAAATCTTGGATAGCAATAAAAATGTCCAGTACCGTACATTCAGTCTTTGCTGTAATTTGAAGCTGCAGAGAGTGGTTCTAAATATGGACCCCTACGTGGCACGGGACACACTGATGGGCTGAATATACATTTCCATTTTCCGGCTGTGAACATTTGATGCCTCAGAGCTTAGCCAGAGGTTTCAATCATCATCCCTGTAACTGTCACTTTAAACTGCATCGAATCTAAAAGGACCTTGACCCACTGTAGAGCTATATAGGATATCTACCCAACAAAATCAGGCTGGATTCCATAAATAGCAATGATACAGGCGTTTTCAATGGAGAACAAAACTGAAGTGATAGAGAAAAGTCTTCATATATTGCAGTGGTTTGAGTTTCTTGTCAGAACAACACCTCTGTTTTTTGTTTTTTTTTTCGATTCAGGTAATGCTTCCGACATCAGTCCAACGGTGTGGTGCAGCCCCACCAGGTGTCCTTGAGGAATCGTTGGTCATTAAAAAGAATGGGGTTGTAGGGAGAAAAGGGGTGGGTGTGTGTGTGTCATTACATAGAGGGTGCAGTTGGCAGCAATAGTGCTGACACTTCAGTCCTGCACTCTGCTCTCCACAGAGGAGAGTTATGGTCCCTTATCCCTGCGAGACATGTTAGAGGCATTTGGCACGGAAGTCATGCTTTCTATAGAATACTCGGGACCCACCTGTACAATCATGTGTAAGCATCTGCTGTATGTTTGTAGCAAGGGGAAGGAATACAAAAAAGCGAAGGGTTTTGCTTAGACGCATCTGTTCAGTCAGGACCACTGCCTGTTGATTCACTTCAGGCTTTAGATGCTTTTATAGTGTTCAGAGTTGGCAATTTTGCTTTAATAACCTTGTTGGTAATCAAAGCGACAGGAGATACACTTAGGAACAGATGGCTAGTAGTCTTGGTAAAATGATAGAGAATAGACAAAGCATCCAGTCAATTTGCAGAAGGAAGGCAATGATCTAATTCTCTGTCCTTTTCCTCAGTGCTCCCCATTTGGTTTGTTTTCTGTCTATCCCCCCCGTCCACTCTTTTCCCTCATCCCCAGAGCTGGAGAGAAAGGCAACTCTGCATTGCAGACACAGCAACAACCTCTGTTTGTCTGACCAATTAATGTTAGACAAGATATGAGTGGCAGAGCCAGCAGCCATTTGAAGGCAAAGACTCATTATGAGGTGAAGAGGTTCGCCTAAAGAGCTGAAGGAGAGGGAGCAGGATGAAAATGAAATATAGGTGCAGGGAGTAGAGGAAATGGAAGAGAGAGGGGCTGACTGAGGAGGAAGGAGTGATGTATGGAAATTTAACAGAGGGCTCCACGCATGGAAGAAATGCTTCACCTCCTCCACAGTCACTGGCCTGCCTGAGTCCTATCACTGCAGTTTTTATTACTCATCAGTTGGCTGAGATCCACCAGCTCCCCCAGCTCCCCCCGTTCCAGAGCCCCTCTCAGCAAAGCCCTGCTCAACCCCGGTGTGTGTTGCTGGGACAAATAGGCCTGGCCACCTGGAGGGGACATGGTAGGCGGTGGCAGAGGGACGGGGACCATCCCATGGCTGCTGAGGATGTATCCCTCCGGGGCAGGCCAACGCAAGGGCAGCGGCTCGCTGTATTCAACGGGGGCGCTGGGTGCTGAGACCACCCTCCGCCGCTCGGGGGAGTCCTGAGGGGTCATGGGGTAGACATATTCTCCCGCAGACTTCCTAACAGGGGCTCTAGGTGTCCCCTTGCCTCCTTTTTCTTGTTTGCTCAAGCAGACATAGTGCTGACGTGGTGTGTCATTCCCTCTTCCCTCACCGCCATGTCTTCCCCCTCCACCCTGCTGAAAGAGTCTAGTAGTCAGGTAGACAGAAGGGGGTATGCGGCAGGGAGAGCCCAGACCTACAGACCCTCCACCCAGGTATGTTTGGCTGGTATCCCATCCTCCGGAGTTGGAGTCAGACAGTCGGAGGCCTCTACGTTTCTGCTGTGGCGTGTGCTCCGGTGTAGGCAGGAACCCTGGGTCGAGCTCTCCTGACTTCACCCAGCCGTTGGGCATGACGAACAGGGTCTCTCCACCTTGGGAGCATGAACGCTCTCCGCCTCCCTGCCTCGTGACACTCAGCACAGAGCCGGCCATCCCACCTGAGTTACTCAGCAGGCCTCTGTCGCGCCGCTGGATGGAGGATTGGGAGCTGCTACCATGGCGACGGTTGGCAGGCTTGTGAGCCATGATCCAGCACACAGCAAGGCCAGAGAGTGCTGCTCCAATGGTGAAGGCCGAGACCGCAGATGCGACAAGGAGGTTGAGGGAAACAAGACTCTCTGGTTCAATCAACAAACTCTGTTGTAGAATACCTACAGAATTGAGACACGCAAATAAAAAAGAGCTATTTAGTGCAAATTACATCCTTAGGGTCCAGTCTAAAACTATTATCATAATCACACTACCACTACAATAACACATTTTTTTGGTTATCATCACACTGAGCTTTATAGAATTATTTTTGGAGAAAACTGAGGATAATCTTCTCTCTATTTTGTCGCAAAAACTACAGATTCAGTGAGTCCTGCACTTCTCATCAGTGCAGCACAGACCGCATCAGAAGATTCTTTCTTTCCATTTGCCTCGCCTGAGAATCTCTCCTCAGTGCATAACATTACCTCAGCCTTTCCACCCAACTCTAATCACTCCCATCTGCAGACACAGACTTGCCTCTGGCTCGGCTTCTTCAATGATTTCCTCACACGTTGAATGAGAGTCCATCAGGTTGGGTTTCTGGCACTACTTACCTCTAACAGGGCAAGTTTAAAGGAATGAGATAAACAGAGGATGCTTATATAGATTGTATGTAGCTGCAGGACAAAAGTCTAAGATCAGACCTAGGGGGCATTGACCTTGTTTTGTTATGTTTCGGAAACACTTAGCAACTGAATCCAAGCTAAGCTTCAAAGCGGATCTCTGTGGTCCTGCTGCAGACATCAGAGCCTTTCTATGACACAATGTGACATTATACCAAAGCTATTTCATGGTTGCTCCCTTGCAACATCCTCAAAAATCCAGCTTTGACACACAAAAATAAATCTCAAAAGCCACAGGAAGATAGATTTACCCCTCTTACAGTCTGGCTTTGTCCACACCCGTTCCACATTATATCTAATTAAAATGTGTCAGACTGGAAGCATTCTCAGCTCATTATCTACTTGATTCAGGTTATTAACAGAACCAGGATGAGTGGAATTGATCCTGCTGTGCTGGGATTAGGAACAAAGGTGCGTTTTCTCATCCATCTTTTGATAAAGCAAGAACATAATGTTCAGTCAAAAATAGATAGTTGAAGTGAAGAATTGAGCCACTAGATGGAGCACTTAATAACTTTACTATAAGGAGTCAGAAGTATCCCTGTTTTACTGCTGAAACCTACCATCACAGTCTCCTAGATGGGAGGTGGTGTTTCCATATTCCACATCTTGTTGAAAAGGGATTCTGGAGTCACAAAAAGAACATTATGAGCAACACGTTTATCTTAGAGAAAAGGAAACACACTTCATTTATTAACTTTATATAACTATGACAATGTGAAATTAGATGTTTACAACCTTAAACAGCCTGATTTTCTTTTTTTTTTTTTATAGAAAAGAGATCCATTGTGGTATATGATGACAATCAAATACAATGTCATCAGGCCACAGTAAATAAAATCAATGTGGGACAAAGTAATGAATTATCCATTGTAATAGGATACGCTGCCGTGCTCATTATTGATCTTCTTCCTCAGCAGGGTCAAGGCATGGGTCAACAATGCAAGTGCAGATGCAAGCAAGTGCAGATGCATTAGACTGTACAGTTTAATGTTTTTATGCTTACAATATAAAATAAATTAAACATTTATACAGTTGTTAATTCTTAGCCTGAAATATTTATCACAACTTGTACATACTTGCATGGCTTGAATAATTATCTAATTGACTTAATTAACTTGGATCAGTTTTAAATAGCATTAAATTGACTTCTTATATATAAACAACTGTTTATTTTAAAATAAAGAGCCTTTGAGTAAATATCTGTTGTTACAGACATACTATAATGCAAACATTCCGAAATCTATATGGACTGAAATTGGATTACATCCATAAACATTTGTTGTTTTGGAAAGTTTATGCTTTTATTGGCTTAGCTCTTCTTGGTCCATGTTTGTACATGAGTGGTGTCTTAAGCTCAGTGGTGCGCACCTCTGCTTCTGTTCTGGACAAAGCCTCTGATAGAGCTTTGGTTCCTTTAAATGTATTAACCTATTAACCTAGTACAGAGCTTCTCTTTTTAACTCTGTTTCTCAGCTAGAAAAGCCATTAACGGATGTACTGTTGCCATTAACTCTAAGCTCTCTTCTTTTCCAGATTGAAACTACTCACACATTGCTTCAGTTTTATTCTTTTTATTTCTGCTTTTTGTCCTTTTTATCACCAGCTACCACAGCATATGGATTCCTATACCGAACATGTTTCACCTCAAGGTTTCTCCCTGTTGAAAGGGACTTGTTCCTTTTCATTATCAATAGCACCATGCAGGCTCAGGAGGACAAACTGTTCCCTATACTCAGCTTTATTAGATAGTTTTCTACTAATCTGCAATTATATGATCAAAGCACTTTTAGTGTACAGTCAAAAATTATAATCGTACAGGACTATGTTCTTGAATTTAAATTATTTATACGATTAGATTATATTCGAATAAATTTGGTTGATATGACTTTAGTTTATTTAACTGGATGTCTTTTAAAGTGTAATTACACCTCATTGGTTATTATTTGTTATTATTTAAATAGGCAATATCCAATTAATATGCTCAGGAAAAAGTTTAAAATTGTATTCATATTATACATGTTGCATGGATCAGAAGTACCTAATGATCAAGGAAAAAAATAAGATCCTAACCACCACTAAATATTTCAAGCATTTTGCTTACTGCATTTTCACGGTCTTAGGAAAATGATCACGGGTGACAAATTTGGGCTGGAAAAAACAACAAAACATTCAGCATTCTTCCTGTAGACATTACAGTCAGTCCACCTGCACAGATAATGAACCATTTAATGTGCTTTTTGAGTTTGTTTCCCTCACCTCGTCCCTGGTCTCAGAAATGAGCAGGTACTGCCTCTGGTCCACCCACAGTATGGATCTCTTGAGGCAAGACAGCTCCTGAGTTTTCACAGAAATATGTTTAAAATTAGTTAGCAAACATTGAATGCTGAACAATTAGGAAGCAGGTCAAAAATTGATGAAAGTTTTACATGGTAGTGGTTGAAAGGCATCAGTGCTAATAAATAAAAAACCCTGCAGCCCTGATGGGCATTCATACAAAAGGTAAGATTCCTTTAAGATTATTATAAAAGCTGTAAAATAATAACTGTAGCCAATCTTTATGCAGCGAGGAGCACATATTGCATCCAATAGATCTTCGCTCAACATTATACAAATATATATGTTCACTGTGGTAAAGCTCAGCACTGTGCCCTACTTTCACAAATTCCTTCTACAGGTGCTGGTCATAAAATTAGAATATCATGAAAAAGTAGATTGATTTCAGTAATTCCATTTAAAAAGTGAAACTTGTATATTATATTCATACATTACATACAAACTCATATATTTCAGATGTTTATTTTGTTTAATTTTGATGATTACAAATGACAACAAATGAAAATCTCAAATTCATCATATCAGAAAATTAGAATATTACTGAAGACCAATAAAAACAAAGGATTTATAGAAATGTTGGCCAACTGAAAAGTATGAACATGAAAAGTATGAGCATGTACAGCACTCAGTATTTAGTTGGGCCTCCTTTGGCCTGTATTACTGCAGCAATGCGGCGTGGCATGGAGTCCATCAGTCTGTGGCACTGCTCAGGTGTTATGATAGCCCAGGTTGCTCTAATAGTGGCTTTTAGCTCTTCTGAATTGTTGGGTCTGGTGTATTGCATCTTCTTCTTCACAATACCCCATAGATTTTCTATGGGGTTAAGGTCAGGAGAGTTTGCTGGCCAATTAAGAACAGGGATACCATGGTCCTTCAACCAGGTACTGGTAGCTTTGGCACTGTGTGCAGGTGCCAAGTCCTGTTGGAAAATGAAATCTGCATCTCCAAAAAGTTGGTCAGCTGCAGGAAGCATGAAGTGCTCTAAAACTTCCTGGTATGTGGCTGCGTTGACCCTGGACCTCAGAAAACACAATGGACCAACACCAGCAGATGACATGGCACCCCAAACCATCACTGACTGTGGAAACTTTACACTGGACTTCAAGCAACGTGGATGAAGTGCCTCTCTTCTTTTCCTCCAGACTCTGGGACCTTGATTTCCAAAGGAAATGCAAAATTTACTTTCATCAGAGAACATGACTTTGGACCACTCACCAGCAGTCCAGTCCTGTTTCTCTTTAGCCCAGGCAAGACGCTTCTGACGCTGTCTGTGGTTCAAGAGTGGCTTGACACAAGGAATGCGACAGCAGAAACCCATGTCTTTCATACGTCTGTGTGTGGTGGTTCTTGAAGCACTCACTCCAGCTGCAGTCCACTCTTTGTGAATCTCCCCCACATTTTTGAATGGGTTTTGTTTCACAATCCTCTCCAGGGTGCGGTTATCTCTCTTGCTTGTACACTTTTTTCGACCACATCTTTTCCTTCCCTTCGCCTCTCTATTAATGTGCTTGGACACTGAGCTCTGTGAACAGCCAGCCTCTTTAGCGATGACCTTTTGTGTCTTGCCCTCCTTGTGCAAGGTGTCGATGGTCGTCTTTTGGACAACTGTCAAGTCAGCAGTCTTCCCCATGATTGTGTAGCCTATAGAACTAGACTGAAAGACCATTTAAAGGCTTTTGCAGGTGGTTTGAGTTAATTAGCTGATTAGAGTGTGGCACCAGCGGCCATCAATTTTGAACCTTTTCACAATATTCTAATTTTCTGATATGATGAATTTGAGATTTTCATTTGTTGTCATTTGTAATCATCAAAATTAAACAAAATAAACATCTGAAATATATGAGTTTGTATGTAATGTATGAATATAATATACAAGTTTCACTTTTTAAATGGAATTACTGAAATCAATCTACTTTTTCATGATATTCTAATTTTATGACCAGCACCTGTATGTATTCATACTCAGCCATCATCCCACTAAAGCCTCTCACTTCCAGGCAAATATTATTTCTTAGAGAAAACCAACACTAGTAGAATAAACAATAAACCAAAGTAGCTGCAATGTGACAAACACATATTGTTTCCCTTGTCTGCTGACTTGAACAAAAACAGAAATATATATATATATATATATATATATATATATATATATATATATATATATAAACGATTCATAGGCTACTAGAGAAAGAACAGCAAAAAATCTAAATAAAGATATAAAGTAAAACAAATTTGTCAGCAGATAGTGCCTTGGGCGTTTTGCACTGCTGCATTCAAACCAAACTGACAACGGGAGAACAAAAGGTTGGATCCATAATACTTACTTCATGCAGCGAGAATGCAAATGGCAGCGAGATGTGGGCAGTCTGACCAGACAGGAGGGGAACGCCAGCAGGAGAGTGTGGCTGGTACGATCCAATGTCAGGGACAAGAGCTGACGGGCCTGAGGGGAGTCCTCACCACACCTGGAGAAAGAACCATAAACACTCAGGACAGGACATGTGAGGTAGGAGGACATTTCTCTGCCTCACATTTCAAGCCTTAAAAGCAATATATCACATCAGAAGTGAGATAAGAGAAAGTTTTTGCAGTAAATAAATTATCTATACCGGTACATTCATTAGGTCATAGGGCATCACATGGCTGACTCTTTATCTATCAGTCTTTTTTGCACTTTTGCATGATAATAAAACAGTTTATGACTTTTAAACTTATGCTTGCTGCTGAGGAAAAAACAAAAAGAGGAAAGACGTTAAACGCTTTGTTAAACAGACAATATTTTTATGCCTTGCTTTTATCTCCAAAGTGCTTCGGTGATTGTGTTTCTTTTTTATGAGCCATTCAAAACTCTTTCAAACTCATGCAGTAAGATATGCACAGACAGTTTAAAAGACTAAAAGTATAAAGGAAACAATTAAATAAAAGAGGCTAGAATGAGGCCTTTTTGTTCTGCAGCAAAGAGGTGTGCATAGAGTACTGTGTGTCACTGTAAACATAAAGGAAATATCTCTAGAGATCTTAAAGTAAAAAACTAAGAAAAATTGTATATGGTTTTATAGAGAAGGCACTAAAAAATACCAGGTAAAAATTAATAACAGGAGGCTAAAAAACAACATAGAACATTACATTTCTCAATCCTTCTTTTTACTTATTCTTAAAAGTTAAATTTTCAATTAAAAACATAAAAAATTTAAAATGAGAAAAAAACCTTTATATATAGAAAAAACATTTAATTCATTTTTAAAGGTCATAGGCAGCTGTTTTATGTCCTGTGGTCATTACATTCTCATTATGTATGAATCCTGCTTATGTCAAAGAAAGGGCCCAAACTAACAGCTTGTTAAAGAGCGGCAAAACCATTCAAATCTCAAAAACCATAATTTTATAGTTGGTTATATGAAAGCTGTTTTATAAACTTTTAAATTATATTTAATGTCTGTTGCATCTGTTGGGTCTTTAAAGAGAACCTAAAATACATGGAAGGGGACATTGGAGGGAGTGCACCACCAGTGGTCCTCTTCTGTGAAACATTTGCTTAAAAACAACACATGTTAGCCTTCTCTGTTCAGGCCTGCTGTTTGATAAAGGAAATGTGGTGCAAAAAATGATGATGGTTTAAATATATAAATTTTTTATCTATAACAGCTTGTGTTCCTTTTACGTATTTAGTCTGAGGAGAAACATTTCACTAATATGTTCTCAGTATGATATTCACACCAGGAGAAGTGAAGTGCTTTCTCCAGCCTCGATTTGCTGACCTTTGATCAAATAACTACCCAATGAATGCAGACAGTACCAGAGTTTAAAGCTTTATAAATAGTGTTAGCTTTATACAATATGACATTTTTAGGTTTCTTATATGAATGATCATTTGAGTAATATTTGGCCTTGCCCAAGTTTTAACTAGCTTTAGCTTCAGCCTGAGGGACCAAATAATCTATAAATGAATGCACACCAGTGAGTAATTTTCTGACACAAAAATAAAGCAATAATAAATGTTAGGGTGAAGTGGTTCAAGTGAGTATTATTTCAGTGGTTGTTAAATTGACTTTCTTTTTTAATTAGATATTATATTTAAGTGGCTTTTGGGGGGTATTGTTGATTGTAAAGTCGAACAGCTCTTTCGTAAAATGGAAGCTGAGGAAATGGATTTTGGAGGCAAATGGACTATCAAATATATTTCTATATATTAGGAAGACAATATCTATACACTAAACTCCTCTCTTCATTCCAATGTAAGAGGAATCCTATTCACTGCAACAAAGTCCCTAATGCAAACATGCTGACAATTTAAAGAATCATAAAATACAATGTAAAATCGCATAGACATTTTTTTACTTAAAGGTTAGAGATTCCACTTTGGACTAAAACAAAATGAGAATGCTTTAAGACTTTTCTAATTAAAGGAAGAAAGCGCATTTAATAAATATTACCTTTGAACATAAACTCAAAAATAATGAGCTTTTCTTTTTAAAGTGAGAGTGTTCCAGTTTTTGAAGATCATCGGGTTTTTTTTCAGTAGTGGCCAAGTGAAAAAACAGGTTGGTTTTACTCTCTGACCGCTTAATACTTGAAGATCTAAGTGAGATGTATCCGAGAAATAACATTAGCAGGAGTGCTGACTTGACACCGGTGTATGGTTAGATTATTGGTTTGTTGCATTAATGATTGATAACTTTTGTTTGAATGTCATTTGCTGCTAACAGCAGAGCTCAATACAATTTAATGCATCTAATGGATCCTGTAACTCTCATCTTGGACGCTGTTGCTCAAAAAAATGTTACACAGGTTTGTTCTAATTATACGTTTTAAGTAACCTGTAATGAATACCATGGTTTTAGCTGAAGAGGCTTTTATACTGAGCTGTACTTAAACCAATCTGGTTGTGAGGAAATGTGAGAGTTCATGAGTGAAAATCTCACTGGAAGCAGATTCAGTGGGACTATGTGGAACATGACGCCAAGACGGACAATGTATTGGAGATAAGCAGTAAGTATGTTTTGACTCCCACTCACTTCTCTGGATTAAACCCCTCCACCTCCTCCAAAAAAACACTGCTATGAGAGACTGATTCTCCTCCAGAAACCATTAGGAACTTCAGGATGGTCCCTCTAGTGGAGCCCAGGAACAAAACAGTCCGGTTCTTGTGAGGGCCGGCTTCTGTGTCTACCACCATGGCTGTCAACTGGTACCTAGATAGATAAATCAATAAAGTACACCCATATCAACATTCATAATTCTTGCTGTATTTTTTCCCCTCATGCTGTAAAATCATAATGCATACCTTCCCATAGTCTTAACCACCCAAGGTCTATGTCCCAGCAGTGGCACAGTCTCGTCCATAAGTGGATGGGTCTTTACAAAGTTCAGCACCTCATCAGGCAATGTTGTTGATGTGCTAAATCTGGATCCCTGCACTGCACACCCACCGGGCCTGTAGTAAAATAAAGAACAGGACAGACAATTCACTTTCAGGTCTGCGTAGGTGACTTCTTCCTAAAAAGTAATTAAGGATTTATGGGATAGACGGTTGCTCATCGAAGAGCTTTAAGGAGAGTATCTATGAGACAGATGCTCAGGACGGGAATGCTGCAGTACTTTTTGCTTCACATCACCTCGGTTTAGGCACTGCCTCATCTGGTACAGGTGTCCAAATAGACTCTGGGGATTTTTGCTCTTTAAATCGGCCCTCAAACACATGAGCGAGCTGCTGCATATCAAACACGCAAACTGCAGAACCTGGAATGCTGCCAGAGATGAGGAGAGAGAAAACGACGGTGAGAAAATGATTAATCCCTGTTAAGGTTTTGTAAACATAGTGTATCACTGGCTACCTGTTCGGTGGTGTGGAAAAGAGACCCAGAATGACGTCCCGTCCCTGCATATGGATGATGTTGCTCGTGGCGTGTAGGAGGTTGAAGTAAAAATGGGAGTCTCCTGGGATGGAGCAGTTAAGGCGTGCCTTTAGGAATGTGGTCCACTGCTTCTCGAGGACACGCTGAGATCCACCCAAATCTGATTTACACACACGTGCCACACGGGATACCATAACCTGAAATACAAAAATATAGATAGGAAAATATTGAAGGAATAGTTTGTAGTTTTTAATGAAATCATCGTAATAGCTCATTTCAGCTGTTTCAAAATAGTGCAAGACTGCAAATAGCTAGCAATATGTTAAAAATCTACACTGTTCTATCAGCAAATCCATGTCGCTAGTGTGGCATCCCTCAGGGATTGGTGTTAGGTTCTTATTTTTGTAACACACATTGTACAGTGCTATTTCACTCTCTGTATATATGCTGCTTTAAATTTAATCTGGATGTAGAGCTAAATTCTGGAAATTACATCATACCAAGTTTAACAGTGTTTCAATTGAGAGGGGAAACTTCAAGAGTTTACGTATTGTTTGGGTGTTATTTATTGCCTTCATTGACTCTGCTAGCAACTGTAGCATCAGCCGTTTACCTAATAATAATAATGTATGGTAAATGACCTGTATTTATAGAGGAGATTTTCAAGTTAGGAAACTTCACCAAAGTGCTTTAAACTACTTTCCGTTATTTACCCATTCGACCAGACACCGATGGTGGCAAGCTACATTGTAGCCACAGCGGTCCTGGGGCTCACTGACAGAAGCAAGGATGTCAGTAAAAGTCGAAGCCGGGGCTTAAACCAACAACTCTCCTAATGCAGGGAAATCTGCATCCAATGCCACTGTCGTCTAAGTGTTTTTCACCATTTCAACAGATGTTTGGTATGTAAAATGTAAATCACCAATTTGATTGGCTTAATGCTGATTGAAAAACTCGCTTCACTAATTCTTGATAAAAAAAAATGTTTACCATGCGTCATAATAGCACACATAGTTTTAAATATAATAAAATGGCAATTTTGATAATCACATTTCTGACATTTTTTTTTTTTTTACCTAGTATAAATTAAAATACATCCATGCTTGTTTAGGAAGATTCAGAAGGCCTCCAGATTTAATGAAAGTCATGTCCATAAAAGACAAAGAAGAGCCTTTGGTTTCTTGTGTTTATCATGTCTGGATTTTGATCAGGACTATACACTGCTACCCACACTAATGACCATGTAGGAACAGGCTTTAACTCTCATCATTAACTTTTATGGTAAAGAGTTAAGTTTACAAAGCAGGGAAACCATCTGTAAGCGTTGTTTGCAAAGAGTTAATTGGCATCACTTTAAAATGCATTACTGGCTAAGTTATGAATGTTTCACATCAAAAATGAGCATAAATATCCCAATACTAGCCTGGCATTACAGCAAATCATGGTTTATAAAATTAAAGGAGAAAAACACAACGGTTTTTTTTGTGACCGTAGCTTTATATGAGAAGAAACAAATACTTAAGCTCTTGGTTTTTACATGATGTATTTCCAAAACCTTATAGTTATACTAAGAAGTGATTCTATATTGAAGAGTTTTGCACTTTTTAAAAAACTTCAGCTTGAACAACAAAACTCTTGCTCTTCTGGTAAAAGAAGCAAGAAAAGGACAAAAAAGAGCAAAACCCCAGGGAACCAACTTCTAAAATGATTGAGGTTATGTTGCAAAGCTTTGGGAAAAATGTATCCCCTTTGACCTACTGTAAGGCTATTAGGAGCAAGTAACTTAATTTTGCAATACTTAAGTAGTTTTAATATTCTAACTTGGCTTACATCAGTAAACATGTAAGCATTACCATGTGGTTGACATCTTGCATTATGCCAGCATGAGCATGTTGGCAGACAGTCGGACATTATCTAAACAAGTCAAATCAACAATGCTTGCAGGGGCTTTGCATTATTGGACAACTATTGATTACAGAACATTCACAGAGCAACTAAAGGAAAGGAAGTAATGTAAAGGAGAGCGGCACCTTCTCTAGGTGATGGAACTCCATAGCCATCTCTCTGAAGAAAAAATAAATATGAGGCCCCCACTCCATGGCACTCACAAAGTAGGGCTCTGAAAAAAAAAGAAAAAAAAAGTGACAACACTATAAAGCAAAACAAGAAATACTGCTGTCCACCACACTGACTAATTAAACATTCATATCCTGTTTAATCAATCCTCATAGACAACAGGGTGAATGTTATAATGATCATTTATTCATCTTCCACAGCTTTGACTCGCCTGAGCCTGTTTTTTTCCCTTCAGGCTGCCCTGTTCATTCAGAGACTAGCTGAGATTTGAAATCTATGGGGACTCTGGCTAACCTCAATATATCACTCTGTCTGATCGCATTTCTTTTATAAAACGCCTATTAAAAGAAGGCCTGATAATGATGTCTGGTTCTGTTGAAACATGGTTATTATTTAGCTCTGCAAACCTTTTTTGCCCATGACCTCAACATAAGTACTTAATGGTACTAAGCTTCTTTAAACCTTCTAAATTTTAACAATAAATACACAGACTTCAATTAAAGTTTTTTTCCATAAAAATTAGCAATAAATCCTTACAGGTGTTATTGATGCTACTATTTCATCTGAGGGAACAGAAAGTTGTTTAGGCTACACCTGTAGCTCTACAGGAGAGGCAGCTAAGATTCAAAGAAAGACCTCTGTAACACTTCCAGTTAAATTGGTTCAATTTTCTTTTAGCACAAAAGATAGCAAGTGTGGTTTCAATTATTTGCTTGCTGATTGTCTGTTGAAAGTGTCTTGGCCCTGAGGGGTCACTTCCAATGTCCCTGCTTCTAAAAGTACCTCTGAACCATTTAGAATCGTGCTTCACTGTGCGCAGAGCTGGGCTGTCGCCGAGGCTACGATAGATGACCGCGTCGATGGCCAGAAAATCAGTCACAGTCCCCGTAAAAAGGCTTCCATCTGAACAAGAGGGTAAGAAAGACAGAGAGAGAGAGAGAGCAAGAGACACGATGGGAGGAGATTAGGGAGAAGAGTGGGGACATGGAGATGGAGAGATAGCACAAGGTCAGAGAGATTAAAACTAAACAAGCAATTCAGGAATAGGTCTGGCTATAAATCACTTGTAAAGGTAAACCTAAGTGTGTAGTGTGTGCATTTTGGCGACTGGAGCTAGAACTAACTGTGGCAAACAAAAAAGGGAATCTTTGCCTCCAAGGTGCAAAGTCAACATCCTACCTGCAAATAACGCCACATTAGCATGTCGGGGATCATACGGACAGCGGGCCATCCCGCTGACAGGCTCTCCTGCCATTTCTAGAGTGTCTCGCTGCAATAAAAGAAGAATCATAAAGACAACACAACTGGGAGATAAAGAAATTCTCTCACATGCAAATAGAGGAATACTAACAGTGTAGTTGGCACACAGAGGGTTGAAGGCGTTTGTTCCACATACAAACAGGCCGTCGTGTTGGCTGAGTAAGACCTTGATGAAATTGCGACACTCTTCCTGCAGGAAAGAAGAGAAAGAGAACATTAAGGAAGAAAAAGTTCTGCCAAATATGAAACGGAGGATTGTCCAATGCCAAGAATCAGAGGAAGAAATGTAATAACAGCCCTAAGGTGAAAAAAAAACCCAGAACCTCACTGTTTCTACAGAACAATGGGCTCTGACTATTCTATTATCTTCAAAGCAAAGGCTGTAGATGAAAGTTTAAAAGTGTCAGGGAATCAAAGATTTCCTGACACTTTTTTTCTCTTTAGTTGATCTCTTGGACAATTCCCAAGAAATCAGTAACGGATTAAATGTTCCTCTCTAGGAAGATGAGAAATATATCTCTTTAATACAGTTTAATAAGTGCAGACCTACTGATGTTCAACGCACTGGCTCCACAGCTCACTAACAGCTAATAGTGTTATACTAACACTAACCTAATATTAGTCTTGATCTATTTATCTGTATCTTGTCTTGTTTTATTTTCCACCCCTTTTCTCTGAGCTTAATCTGTAATCATTTAGTTTTCTATTTTTTGCAACTTCAAATTGTTGTAATCCAACTAAAATGTCCATGACATGCTTTGATAAAAACCAAACAAGATTTTAACGCCACAAGTCTCTTCTATATCTTCTCCATAAAGCTCTTCCTGTCTCAGTTTTTCTCCTTAGACTTTTCTAGGTTGTGTTTCTTTTAAGAACCTTTTTTGAGACACAGATTATCTTCAGTCAATCTTAAAGATAACCAATAAACCGGTTTATCTTTTACGGTAAATCAGAATGCTCAAAATGTATCGGGTTCACACCAAAAAAGAGCAGACAGGACAAACCTCTTTTTGCTAAAGCGAATATAACGTGTATTCTATAAGACAGCTGGAGAGTTCAGAAGCCAGCTGCATACATTAGCAGTTTCCATGTCAAATGAGCCACATGTTCCCTTAGCTACACATTTTTCTGAGTTTTATTCCTTAAAATAAAAGGTGTTTGATGATTGTTGCTTGTAAGTTTGAAGCGGCTACTCAAACTCAATGAAAAATAGTTATATAGATTCTTTTTATTCCAGTTGTCAGTGACAACGTTGATACCTTTTGGTAATATCTGGATGCTAATAGGTCTATTTTCCTCAGGAAAGAACTGAGCAGATGTAGTAAATGTGTGCTGCTAAAAGACACAGTGGTCAGCAGAATTCTTAGGTATGCTACGAAGATGTCCTATAAGAAAAGACTACAGTGCTTACCCTGCCTCTACTCAATAACCGCTGGAGATATCTGTTACTGTTTTTGGCTGTACAGAAGAAAAAGGACGCCTCCCTTTTTGAAAATTTGACTGTCAGGCTTGGTAAAAGTTTGGTTTTCCACCTAATTTATGTGAAAAAGTTGGAAATTAGATAGATCTTATAATTAAAGTAAAATGTCAGTCAGATGTTCCGAATATCAATTATTGACCAAATTCAAATAATAGATGTTTTCATCTAACAGTAAACTCTGAATTGGACAAGTATTTTCACATGAACACGATGTTCTATAGGATTTTTATCTTGGTGTGTTGCAGCAAGTTTCAACAGATCTTACACATAATTGCAGGAAAGGTATTAAAATAGTTAGTCTTCACATTTTAATGTTAATTTAAAAGTTAAAGGTATAGTAGAGGATGTTTTTTTTCTGAATGTCAATCATATCACCAGAATGATGTCAATCATTCTGGTGATATGTTTACGTAACTCGTCTACATGCTCGTCCCCATTTCCACTTATCGGTGGTGAGTCTGACATAGTGGAAAAATTGCAAATCTCCTTTTGGAAAGTAAGCTTGTATGAGTGATGCAAATGGCAAATTTTAATAGCAGTTCCCTCTGGGGAGCAGGTACAACGTTGTGCATATGTATTTATTTTTAAGTGGAGAGGGCTGTTTTTTTCAGAAATTTGCAAAAATCCTCCACTATACCTTTAATAACCATATTAAAATATTAGCGTATTCTTTAACAACTTCAGTTCTAGTATGGTAAAGTGTTACAGGTCTATACTTAAGGTAAAAGTGACTTTGACTTCGAGGAGTAATGAAATTTCAAATATGTAGTATCTGAAAATAAAAAAATAAATATTCTAATGTCTAATCGTGTTTTGGACATTTTTCCCTTTATCTTATAGGTCTTTTTTTCTGTTGTCTGCCTTGCACCCATACTGTCTCTCCACCTTAAGCCAGTCCTCTTGTCTTTGCTCCTGTTTTATCACAGCTTTAATTCTTCCTTTCTTCACACCTGCAGTCTCATCTTTTGATCTGCGCTCCACAGCCCAGAGGCTGCCCACTCCTCCATATCTGTTTCTCTCCCTCGTTCTTATTTTTCCTCACCCACACAAACACACCTATGCCTCCTTTCCCCACCTGTTTTCAATTACAGCATCCTCCCCGAAGGCTGCGTCAGTTAGCTCTTCTGTTTGTTCGACACAAGTTCCTCTGTTTGATAAATCTTCTTCCACAAGTTACACCAGAATTGAATTTTGCCAGCTAGCCGGCTGCATTCACTCACTTCTTTTTTTAAGCCCCACATCTTTGTTCTGGTTGTGTCTTTTTGAAGGCTATCGATGCTGTATGAAACAGAGAGGAAATCATTGCATGCAGAATAAATGGCTTTCAGTTTCTTTCAGCTTCGGTAATGTTTGCCTCCATAAACTTGATTGGTTAATTTACTGCTTCTGTAACCTCAAAATCAAATTTGTGTAAAGCCTCAAAAGCAGGGGCAGCCTAAGAAGAAGGTTTCTAAAGCAGATTGGGTTTGTGTTTTCAGTGTTTTACCTCATGTTTGCCCTTCATCCGACACACTCGGATGTCGTTCTTGTTGGACTCCCAAGTCCTTTTCTGAAACACGTGAAGCACATGTAGAATCACTTTGCAGTTATACAGGAGTGTCAAATTAAGTAAAAAAATAGAAATATTTATATAATAGTGATACCTTGCTGTAAAACATCTCTTCCCCCGCCATGTTGTCCAGCTCCACTCTGTACAAATCATCTCTGTAAAACACAACAAATTGCTCACATGGTGTGAAGTAAAAAAAAAAAAATCTTCCAGAGGTTTTTTTTTTTTTACCATTTTTTCTTTTTTTCATGTTCACATTCTTTCATATTTCAGAACACAAAAGGTATTAACAACAAAATAACATACAGAAAACCTGAGTAAATACAAAATATTATTTTAAAATCCTTATTTTAAAAATGTTTTATGTTAACTGTAGGCAGCAAAAAAGATAAAACACATTGTAAAGATTTTGTGCAGACCAGGAGAAGAATAATTTTGGCGTTGCCTAATAGCCGTTTTGTTCTTTTTTGGCAAGCAGTGGTTTGCGCTTTGGCTAGGCCATTTTTGCCATTTTTCAATGTTGCACACAAACTTAACCAAAAGTCAACGAGTTCTGCAGTGCTTGGGATGTTTCTCTGGATTCTTTTTAGAACTTCCTGGGTGAGTTGTTGAAGCACTCTATAGTTCATGTTAGAGTGGTGACAATTCCAGGAATAATTCACCATGTTATTTCCATTTGTAGATAATGGTCCTCACAGTGTTTTGCTTAATTATTCAAATCTAATTGTACAAGTCAGACTGTGATATGGCCATGGGCGTAGGTTTGCATAGGGACCACAGGGACCTACCAACATTTTGGACCGACCAACTTATCCCTACCAATAGTTTGATGTGAATAACATTTTTATAATTTACAATACAGCATTGTTGCAGCAGTCGCTTCTTTTGCTCTTGCAGCTCTGCTGCCGGGTACACAGTAAATGTTGCAGTGTTAAAGTAACACTCAAGAGTACATTTGGTCCCACCCTGACTTAGTATGGGACCAAATGTACGCTCAAAGTGTTACTTTAACACTCAAAGGGCCGGATTTATCAAGATCCAATTTTGCGTGCAGTAATTTGCGCTCGCAAAATGGAATTTTGCGCGAGGGGCTGGACCATGGTTTGCAGGTGATTTAACAAGAGCGATTGCGTAACTGGTGGCAGGTGCAAAACTGTTGGAGACGCCCTATTTAAATGATGGTTTTGCGCGTTTTGTGGTTTGCGGCAAAGTAGTTTGTAGTTTCTACAAACTAGTGCATTAAGAAATTAAAATCTTACAGTGATATATAAAGAAAATACTTTGGCAATCTTTATTCCCTAAGGTGGTATGTGGCTGAATTTCTACTTCACTGCAGTAAAAAAAAAAAAAAAAAACAGGTGTTTTGTATTGGCCTGTAGAAAAATGCACATACCAAATGGCTCACAAGAAGTGACTGAGGATGAGATTACGCATCCCCGCAGCATTGGCATGTTGCTCCACAGGCGCAGGGGGAGAACCCCGACCCTGTCGGACAGCACTTCTGAAAAACGAGATTGGGAGATCACAGCTCTCACTGCAACTGTACGCTGGAATGACCCAGATGCAAAAAAGTGCAATGTTGCAAGGAGTTTTGTGATATCTGGTATTGCGTGGGTCCTCCTTGTGGCTGGCTCCAAATCCATTCGGAGTTCCCCCAACAGCTCCAAAATGGCAATGCTGGATAAACGATATGATTTGATGATCTTTTCCTCGTTCATTCCAAAAATATTCACACGGAGTGAAAAAATGCGTTCTCTGCGTCTCCTTGCTTCATTTCGATGTCTCCTTCTTGCGACAATAACCGCTGCCATGTGTGCGCAATTACGCATACAGACCATTTGCACCTTCTTTTGAAACGTGTTAAATATAGAGTCAGATACCGTTAGCAAAATTGTTTTTAGGTTTGATAAATCACTTTGCGAGTGCTAAATTAATATATTTACATGTTCTCCTCCCACAAGACGCACTTTTGCGTGTAAACGCCCCATGTTGCATATTCATTGCAGAAAAAGTACTAAATGGATAAGAGGCGCTATTTAGCACGTTTTAAAGACCAAATCCTTTTAGCACGCTGTTGATAGATCAGTTTGTACATTTTTTAGCGTGCGCAGTGAAATAGCTCACATTTTTATACACGCAAACCTTTGATAGATCCGGCCCAAAGTGTTACTTTAACACTGCAACATTTATTTGTCTTTCATGTCCCCTTTACTTTAGCGGCGCATGTAACTGTGCTGTTTAGCTCCAGTCACATTGGTTTTTCTGCCTTAAGTTCCGCCTTCTCTCTTCCTGATTGGCTATTTTCTAGTCTGTAGGTGTGCGCGCGTGCTTGGAGCAGGAAGTTTAGATTTTATTCACGCAAGAATACTGCTGTTACTACAATTAATGTTATGCTACGAAACTAGTCCAAATGAAAAATCTAAATATTATCTACACTAAAAAGGTGAAAACTGCTTATTGTAGTTCTGCAAAGAAGCAAGAGAGTGTGTTTTGACTTGTTGAACTTGAGAAATGTAAATAACCAACGTTAGCACCTCAAAATAAAATTGAATTCTGAAGTATAATACATTTAATCAACAAAAACATTTTATACAACTAAATATTCTGATTTGGACAGGAGTTCTGCAGACTGCTGGGGAAATGGACAAGCAAAGAATGTAAGCTATCAAAAATTCTGATTCTTAGCCACAGCCAAGTGAAAAAGAAAATGTGAGGGTTTTCCTTTTACCAATCCTTCTTTGCAATTACAGTTTAAATTTTTTGAAGATCCTTTGAGACAGTTCAGGTATAAATCCCAGGTGTTATGTCTTTTTATAGAGAATAACAACATGTAATGTTTGAATGAAATGGGATACAGTATTTACAGTCCAGCTTCAATGTGTGGAAATCAAGTTAGGTTCACATTCATTCTAATGTTTTGGATGCTGTTGTCTACACTATGGAAATATTATGTAAGAAATGTGTTCAGAATGTTACAATAAAATATATGAAATGGGCTACATAGAGTAACTCCTGCTTAGTTGCACAACTTGTATATATATATATATATAGTTAATATTCTACATGTTCAGTGTCAGTTCCTCTTCTACTTCTTGCGTACATGTAAATACAATAAACATATTTGCAGTTCCTTGAATGTATTATTTTGCTTTGTTTTACAGTATAGAGAATATCAGTGTATAAGATTTAAAAGAAAATAAGAGTGGGTTTTACTTCTGTTTACCTCTGCACAATTCTATATCTTCAAATGAAAATACAGGATAAATCCACATACTGTCATGGTTTTGGTTTTGTTCAAGTTTTATCTGAGTTTTCATTGGTCTTATTTCCAATTTTTGTGTTCTAGTTATTTTTTATTATATTTTAGTTCTTATATCTCTTGTTTGCCCTCTTGTGTCAGTCTCCTTTACCTAGCTTGCCTCTGTTCACACCTGTTCCCAATCTGCTAATCAGCCTGGTCTTTGTTTCTCTCTCCCATTTATTCTCCTCCTGCTCAGTCACTCATTGCTGGTTTGTCCCATTACTTTTTCCCCTTCTTGTTGTGAGTATTCCTGGTTTTCAGCTTTTGTGGATTTATGTTTTTTTATTTTTGCATCTGTTGAACTTTTGGTTAATTATATCCTTCGAGTAACAACCTTAAGCTGTTGTGTCTGCATTTGGGTCCTGTCAAACCTCCACCCCCCACTGTGACACATACAACAGGCATATTTAGACTATATTTAGTTAAATAGGCACGTATTTACCTTCTGTCTTAGTTACTGGTGTGTTCAAATGCAAACCTTTTCAAAGTGTAAAAAAGTCTCAATTCCACATTTATCCGAGCTGGTGATGCACAGACATTGATAAACGGCATCTAATGTGTGTAACGCTTATAAAATTTGTAGGAATGTAGAAATTCCTACAAAAAGAAAGAACTGCTGTTTTCTCTTTAAACAAAATGGGCCCTGATGCTCAATTCAAGCATAAAAAGAAAATAGGCGCATGCATACTGTGTAGGACCAATGACATCAGACCAATTAAACTTAAAGGAATAGTACACCCAAAACATGATTAGCCTTCATTTTCTACTCACCCCCATGCTGAACAACACTCTGGAGTACTTTTTTGATATCTCAAATGCATCTGGAGATCTGGGAGGCTTCTTGCTGTCTGCTGACATTCAAATAATGGAGGTCCATGGCGCCCGAGACAGAAAGGTCCACAAAAGTCCACAAAAACTGCTCGTCCAATGTAATCCAAGTGTCCTGAGTGGGTAGCATCCAGAATTTACTCGAAACAAAGTCATTTAGAACGTTTTAGAGCCTAAACAGTAGTGTATAGGATTTCCTAATAGCGCCCCCATGCGCGCTCGCGATTCTACGGAAGCCGGCAGACCAAACCGGAAGAAAGTGCGCATTCAGCGTCTGCTCTGCCGATAATGCAAGCGTAGAAGAAGAAATGTGCTGTTTACCTGTGCAAAGAAAGAAACAACGAAAGAAAAATGTCTGAGGACTTCAGTGTTGAGGAAGAGCATGAGTTCTTTGCCGAGCTGAATGCGCTGGTTTGGTCTGCCGGCTTCCGTAGAATCGTGAGCGCGCATGGGGGCGCTATAAGGAAATCCTATACACTACTGTGTAGGCTCTAAAACATTCTAAATGACTTCATTTCGAGTAAATTCTGGATGCTACCCACTCAGGACACTTGGATTACATTGGACGAGCAGTATGGAGGAATATTGACACGTTTTTGTGGACTTTTGTGGACCTTTCTGTCTCGGGCGCCATAGACCTCCATTATTTGAATGTCAGCAGACAGCAAGAAGCCTCCCAGATCTCCAGATGCATTTGAGATATCAAAAAAGTACTCCAGAGTTTTGTTCAGCATGGGGGTGAGTAGAAAATGAAGGCTAATCATGTTTTGGGTGTACTATTCCTTTAAGACCAATAGTGTCCCTACCAAAGTTGAGATCAAAGCTATGCCCTCATATAGCCCAAGTACTCAAGGAAATCCAGGGAATCAAATTTATTTTATGAGGTAACAACATGCCAGACACTTTTATTGCACTTGGTTTAACTACCTTTATCCCCTCAATAAAGGATAACTTTATTTAAAAACTGTTTTTTGTATTTACTCAGGTTATTTCTTGGTCTTTCTTTTTGTCTGAAGTTCTGAAACATGTATTTGTAGAAAGTACAAAAAGAAGCTTGTAACAGGAGGCAGATTCGTTTTCATAGAATTGTGATAACATGTCTAAACAATACTGAACATCTTATTCATTATGAACAATAAGTGGTATAAAAAAAACTTCACGTTAAATATTTTTTCTTTGCTATGATAATTGAAGGGTTATGGTTTGAAAATTCTATTTTTCAGTAAATTAAACATTACGTCAGTAAGACCGAGAAAACATAATGGAAGATTTATGTGTAGGCATGTTTCTGCCACATGATTGTCTCATTAGTATTTGCTTTAAAAAGCAATTACGTTGATTTTCCTAATGAGGTGACTGGGGAGTAAGTGTCACTGTATTTTCGGTTGTTTTAGCACTAGCTCTCTTTCATTTACGCTTTAATGAAGATGCTGTTGTTGACTTTAAAAAAAATATATCAAAATATCATTTATGCCAGACAGCCATCTGCCTCTGTTTTTACCATGAGTCACCCACTGACAATATTCAGACTAAATGTGCTGAAAGCTTTGCTTTAAATGGATATGTATTACTGGGTTTGTTTTGGCTTCATTATGATATGAGCTGAAGTATTTTGGGGCAGTTTTATCACTTTTAACAACAGCTTATAACTTTTTAACATATTTTCTAGTGCAGGAACCTAATTTTAACACACATTTAAGAATTTTCTGCATTTGAATCTTGTCTTTAACAAGACAGAAACAATGCTGTAATATTTTCCACTCGTGAGCTGAGATGTAGAGTTTAATATCAGCTCTGGAAGAAAGTCTGGACCTCATTGGTGGCAAAAGGTTTGTAGGCATTTATAAGCTTGCAAATATCCAACCTTTTACTGGTTTTTCAGGGACCTCAAACAATCATTTGAGCCCTGTCCTGTTATTTTAGAGTTAAATGAACATTAATTAAACCAACTATATCGGTTGACATCTAGGATGTATTCCACAATTAATGGTTACTTAAAAATGCTTTAATAATCAAGTGTACAAGACTCACACTGCAAAAAAATGACATCTAAATAGGTTATTTTCTCTTAAAATAAGTGCCTTTGTTCTTGCTTTGAGGAGGTAAGTGAAACCCTTTGCCAATAGAACAAGACAATTTACATTTAAAATAAGAAAAAAAACTTTTTTCTTATTTCAAGTCCATATTATCTTAATATTTTAAGAGTAAAAATGCTCAATCCATTAGCAAAAAAAATCTAATTTACTTACTCAAATTAAAGTAAAATAAACTTAATTTAAGAAAGGTTTACTTATTCCTAAAGAGTTTGTGCAGTGTTAGGTTTCAATAGCTTGCATCTGTTTTGTCTCGAATGTACAGCGCAGGTAGGTGTTGCTTTTGCAAGATTTGGAACTCCTATTTTCTTGCAACTCCATTTCTGCAGAAGATAAATAAATTCTTTATTCAGCAGGAGAGACAGCTCTACGCTGTGACATGAGAGTAGTTAAATCAGACACTAAAAAAAATGTGGTTTGATCATTTTGTAGCAGTTAAGATATAAAACACAGGGAATCTCATTCCTATTGTTATGAAAAATGTGTAACTGTAACAGAAATTAAATTAATTTTTTCCCCACACAAATACTATCTCTAGGCTCTGTAGCAGCAGATCACTTTTGATTTTGAAATTTGATGTATAGCCATTACATGCTAATGTGGTTTTTCCAGCAGAATTACTTTCTGTTAGATGAGTGAAGCCATTCCAAGCTGCGAGGAAACGTGAATGACTCACAGGTAAAACTAATATCAAAAAGATAATAAAACCTTTCTCTAACTTGTACATTTGCATAAATTCACATGCGGCGGCAGCTTGTCTTGAATATTCTATTCGAGGCTTGTTGATCCACATTTCAACATTTCAGAATAGGTACGTGGGTCTGATAAAGATTTGCTCAAAGCCGGATGGCTGCAAAGGGGGCTTGAGTTTTACATAACAGGCTGATAGATATTCTGTATCAAGCATGTATAGGCAGTTAGAACCATAGAGTAGTACCCTTTAGTACCCTTTTAGAGTAGTACCCACATTTCTATCACATAGCCATTTTTCTATTCTATTTCCACATCATTTGGCTGTAATATTGTTGTTTGGATGCTTTTGTTTTGACTCTGGGCCTCAAATCCTAAAATACAGCTTCCACAAAGGTGCACGCAAAAGCCAATAATGCATTTGAAATTAGCAATAATTACATGTTTTTAGCAAGTTGGGAGTGATTTGACGTAGTCATAACAACATAACCCCTGTAAACCACAGATTCTTTATTATATACACTTTTGAATGCTGCTGATGAACAAAAGAAAGCTTTACTCCATGTTCATAATATATTAACAGAAACCATGAACTAGTTGGTATTAAAGTCTAATTCTATCATGAGCATCAGAACTGTTTTCTAGGCCTCATCTCCCTTTGTACTCAGTCTGCAGAAAAAAAGTTCCTCATGGAAGGACAAACTTCCTGTTGTCAAAATCACCATTTACAAATGTAAAAATGGGTACCATGATACACAGTTCTCTTAAGATGTATTTGGAGGAACAATTATTAATTTATCAATTGTTAATTATTAAAAATGAATATATATATATATATATATATATATCTTTTTTTGGGGGGGGGTTCAAATTGAACTGATTCTGCTTGTTGATTATTTCTAATCTTCTAGCGGTGCAAAGCGGTTTATTATAAACGATAAATAGATTCACAGCTTTCACTTGACATTTAAAAACAGCAGTGAATAAATTATCACTGGATTCTGGAATAAAATGATAACGTCCCACTGAAGAGTGACAGCAGATGGAATGGAAGCAAACTCATTTTAAAGCAAACGCGTCACAGTCGGAGGCTGTTGCTGTTGGTTACCTGGCTCCGATGTACAGCGTGCGGTTGACTTGGAGGACCGTTTGGATGTGCAGCTCCTGTCTCTGAGCGGAACGATGGGCTCTGCCCAGGAACACAGGATATCTTCTCACCACTGGTGTGTTCACATAGACATATAAAAGGAGAGGGTGAGCTGCAGAGCAGAGGAAAATGCACGTGCTCAGCTCAAGGACTTCCTGAGAACTGTGGACCTGAAGCACCTTTTCTGCTTCTATAGTTACCAGAAGTACACAGGCAGGCTGTAAAACACCCTCTCTAACCTTCACTTTAATAGTGTCTTCAATCACTCTCGATGGCTTTGTTAAGGCAAACACAGATAATAGGCAGAGGGGAATGCGAAAGCATACTAAACACTCTTATCCTGTTAGTCTTCCCAGATGTGGTTGTTTCCTGCATTCCTATAATGCGGCTCTTTAAGTTGCTGCAGCGAATAAAACGTTCTTCATTTCCTCTCTGGATCATAAATGAACTCTGAAATACAGACAAGCTGCATGGCCAAAGGAGAAGGTCTTTGGGAGCAGTCCTTGACTTCAGGTGACATATTTACGCCTCTATGGCCTTCTGTGTCGAGGACAGACGGACACTTCGCCACATGCTTTTATCAACTGCACTCACATGACAAGAACACCCTACCACAGCATCTATGTTGGTGTTATTTTTGTTGTACCTATTTGGACACATGCATATGAAAATTATTTGGAGGACAGCTATCAAATATATATATACACTCACCGGCCACTTTATTAGGCGCTAGTAATGCATGCTAGTAACGGGTTGGACTCCCTTTTGCCTTCAGAACTGCCTCAATTCTTCGTGGCATAGATTCAACAAGGTGCTGGAAGCATTCCTCAGGGAGTTTGGTCCATATTGACATGATGGCATCACACAGTTGCCGCAGATTTGTCGGCTGCACATCCATGATGCAAATCTCCCGTTCCACCACATCCCAAAGATGCTGTATTGGATTGAGATCTGGTGACTGTGGAGGCCATTTGAGTACAGTGAACTCATTGTCATGTTCAAGAAACCAGTCTGAGATGATTCCAGCTTTATGACATGGCGCATTATCCTGCTGAAAGTAGCCATCAGAAGTTGGGTACATTGTGGTCATAAAGGGATGAACATGGTCAGCAACAATACTCAGGTAGGCTGTGGCGTTGCAACGATGCTCAATTGGTACCAAAGGACCCAAAGAGTGCCAAGAAAATATTCCCCACACCATGACACCACCACCACCAGCCTGAACCGTTGATTCAAGGCAGGATGGATCCATGCTTTCATGTTGTAGACGCCAAATTCTGACCCTACCATCCGAATGTCGCAGCAGAAATCGAGAGTCATCAGACCAGGCAACGTTTTTCCAATCTTCTATTGTCCAATTTCGATGAGCTTGTGCAAATTGTAGCCTCAGTTTCCTGTTCTTAGCTGAAAGGAGTGGCACCCGGTGTGGTCTTCTGCTGCTGTAGCCCATCTGCCTCAAAGTTCGACGTACTGTACGTTCAGAGATGCTCTTCTGCCCACCTTGGTTGTAACGGGAAGTTATTTGAGTCACTGTTGCCCTTCTATCAGCTCGAACCAGTCTGGCCATTCTCCTCTGACCTCTGGCATCAACAAGGCATTTCCGCCCACAGAACTGTCGCTCACTGGATGTTTTTTCTTTTTCGGACCATTCTCTGTAAACCCTAGAGATGGTTGTGCGTGAAAATCCCAGTAGATCAGCAGTTTCTGAAATACTCAGACCAGCCCTTCTGGCACCAACAATCATGCCACGTTCAAAAAGTCACTCAAATCACATTTCTTCCCCATACTGATGCTCGGTTTGAACTGCAGGAGATTGTCTTGACCATGTCTACATGACTAAATGCACTGAGTTGCCGCCATGTGATTGGCTGCTTAAATTAAGTGTTAACGAGCAGTTGGACAGGTGTACCTAATAAAGTGGCCAGTGAGTGTGTGTGTATATATATATATATATCTATCAACCAAGGGGGGTCAGCCAAAAAGCTAACCAGACATTTCTAACAGAAAGCTCCAAAACAATCGACTTGCTTCACAAGACGCATAGCAGGGTCCCTTTAAATAACCGTAAACATATGTAGCTGTGCTATTACAGTAGCTTATATTGGAAAACTTGGAAAATGGGCAGAAAGCTACATTTTGTACGTTTATACATTTTGGACATTTAGTTTACAAGAGAACAAAGGCTTCAACCAAGAATTCTGTGATAGTGTTTAGCAGAAAGGTGATTCTAAACAAAATTATCTAGATATCAAAACAGAGGACATGCAAGGTCTAAACAAAATCTAGTGATCTAGGAAACCATAAAACAATACAGCACGAATCAGGTGGTGCTTCAGGAAAATTTTAGACCACCTGAAAAAAGGTCAGATCTTGATCTCATTGAGATGCTGATAGATGACTTTAACTTGGTTAAGAGTGCAACTAAAGAAAAACATCTCATTGCTATGGGTAAAATGTTTCAGACTTATATCAAATAATAATAGATCACATATACTGTAACAATATGGGATAATTCCTTAATAAAGAATAGACTTTTGAATGGGGCTTCTTCATTTAATCGCATAGCTATATGTAATCATTTGCTTTCCATAATTTGTTTTTTTATCGTTCTTAATTTCCTTGAAGTAAAGAATTGCTCATCCTTCCTTTATCAGGGTCTTCAATTAGAAAAAAATACAGTCTTCGCTTTAATATGAACCTTATATGCTACTATAAACAGACAGAGTAAAGGTTCTTCATTTATCTGTATGCCTGGGCAGCTCTAAACCAGCTTTTCACTGATGCTCTGATCCTTGACCTCCGATTTCCACATCCTCCACAGAGCCATTCATCAATGCCGCACATACACTCCTGCACTCAGACACTCTCCCCCACCGCATACAGAGGGGAAGGACACATACCCTCTAGAGGGACGTAGCTGAGTGGACCTGGCTCCTCTGGGAATGAGCCATCAGCCAGCTGAAGCAGCAGGAGAAGAAGCGCTAGGGGAGGAGCCACTGTAGCCATGGCAGCAGCACACATGCACTGTTAATGAACAGAGAGAAAGAGGAAAGAGACATTTTTCATTTCGTGTTACTGAGCAAAGTATTTCATGTGTGTGTGTAATAGTGTGTGCACGTCATTGTACTGACATTCTGGATTTTTCAGCTCACAAGCATGGACCAAAAAGTTTCTGCTTGTCTCTGCATATTTTTATTATTACAAACCTGAACACCGAAGGCAGTTTACTAGATATGATACTTTACTTCAACAGTGTGACTTTCGGAGAAATTAGACAACCTGATAATAATGGGAGGTGACACAGCACATTCAAAAAGAGATTATATATATATATATATATATAATTGATATTAAAATTTTATTTAGAACAAAGTTATTGTGAGTTCTTAGTAAGATACCATGTTTATATGAATATCACAGTCTTTAAAACTGTAAAACCATTTTTTCGGGTACAGAATTTTATTTTGATAGTGACTAAAATTTATCATCGTTCTCATTATTTAGATAAGACAGAAAAAAATACATTGTTCCTGAGTTTCAAAACTTCTTGTTTTATAGTCAAACTGACCTAAAGTGCTGTGAGAAAAGGCAATAAAAAAAAAATCAGTAAGTATTGTAAAAAAGATAAGAGCAGGACATGTTACAGTAACTGCCTGGTTCATCCTTTGGTGAATTGCAAATTTTTTGCCAGACAACATGGTACTGAGCAACAGTCATGTTTCTATGTCATCTTTTTGTGAGAAATGTTGTTTCTAGCCCAGATAATAAAGCAAAAAAACTTTTGAATAGCTGACTGATGCTGAAAATAGTGTTACAATTTTATTGCCTGAAAAGCCATTCAGTGAAGAAGAATCCAAGATACCAAGAAGTTTATATTTGGCATGTGCTCAGAACAAGAGAGCTTCATTTTGGGAGATATCTTCTGTGGTTTGGTGAAAATAAAATCTGTTTGGCCTAAGTGACAACCTTTACGCTTGGTACGGTGGACTATAGAGTTGAGATCCCCATCTCAGCTGTGAAATACTATGCAGCAGAATCTTATTATGTGGTCATTTTACTGCAGGAGGGTGTTGTGCTTTTATAAAGTAGATTGATGAAAGAACATTAAAAGAGATTTTGAGATACAGCTAAAGTCAGTGACCAGGACAATAAAGCTTGCTTAATGGGTTTTATGTTAGAGTTGAGCTGAAAAAGTATATATAAGCAAGGGAGCTTAGAGATAGCTCTCGATCTAACTGTGCCTCAATAGTGTTGCGCTAATATATACAGGTGCTGGTCATAAAATTAGAATATCATGAAAAAGTAGATTGATTTCAGTAATTCCATTTAAAAAGTGAAACTTGTATATTATATTCATACATTACATACAAACTCATATATTTCAGATGTTTATTTTGTTTAATTTTGATGATTACAAATTTACAACAAATGAAAATCTCAAATTCATCATATCAGAAAATTAGAATATTACTGAAGACCAATAAAAACAAAGGATTTATAGAAATGTTGGCCAACTGAAAAGTATGAACATGAAAAGTATGAGCATGTACAGCACTCAGTATTTAGTTGGGCCTCCTTTGGCCTGTATTACTGCAGCAATGCGGCGTGGCATGGAGTCGATCAGTCTGTGGCACTGCTCAGGTGTTATGATAGCCCAGGTTGCTCTAATAGTGGCTTTTAGCTCTTCTGAATTGTTGGGTCTGGTGTATTGCATCTTCTTCTTCACAATACCCCATAGATTTTCTATGGGGTTAAGGTCAGGAGAGTTTGCTGGCCAATTAAGAACAGGGATACCATGGTCCTTCAACCAGGTACTGGTAGCTTTGGCACTGTGTGCAGGTGCCAAGTCCTGTTGGAAAATGAAATCTGCATCTCCAAAAAGTTGGTCAGCTGCAGGAAGCATGAAGTGCTCTAAAACTTCCTGGTATGTGGCTGCGTTGACCCTGGACCGCAGAAAACACAATGGACCAACACCAGCAGATGACATGGCACCCCAAACCATCACTGACTGTGGAAACTTTACACTGGACTTCAAGCAACGTGGATGAAGTGCCTCTCTTCTTTTCCTCCAGACTCTGGGACCTTGATTTCCAAAGGAAATGCAAAATTTACTTTCATCAGAGAACATGACTTTGGACCACTCACCAGCAGTCCAGTCCTGTTTCTCTTTAGCCCAGGCAAGACGCTTCTGACGCTGTCTGTGGTTCAAGAGTGGCTTGACACAAGGAATGCGACAGCAGAAACCCATGTCTTTCATACGTCTGTGTGTGGTGGTTCTTGAAGCACTCACTCCAGCTGCAGTCCACTCTTTGTGAATCTCCCCCACATTTTTGAATGGGTTTTGTTTCACAATCCTCTCCAGGGTGCGGTTATCTCTCTTGCTTGTACACTTTTTTCGACCACATCTTTTCCTTCCCTTCGCCTCTCTATTAATGTGCTTGGACACTGAGCTCTGTGAACAGCCAGCCTCTTTAGCGATGACCTTTTGTGTCTTGCCCTCCTTGTGCAAGGTGTCGATGGTCGTCTTTTGGACAACTGTCAAGTCAGCAGTCTTCCCCATGATTGTGTAGCCTATAGAACTAGACTGAAAGACCATTTAAAGGCTTTTGCAGGTGGTTTGAGTTAATTAGCTGATTAGAGTGTGGCACCAGGGGCCATCAATTTTGAACCTTTTCACAATATTCTAATTTTCTGATATGATGAATTTGAGATTTTCATTTGTTGTCATTTGTAATCATCAAAATTAAACAAAATAAACATCTGAAATATATGAGTTTGTATGTAATGTATGAATATAATATACAAGTTTCACTTTTTAAATGGAATTACTGAAATCAATCTACTTTTTCATGATATTCTAATTTTATGACCAGCACCTGTATACTGACTGTCTTTGACTTTTACTTTGGCTGAGGTCTAGTTTCTGCAGTTTCTATCTTTGCATGCATGGTTTCTCTCCAGGTACTTAGATTTTGTTCAATATATATTCTATTTTTTCCATGCTGCTAAAGAAGTTAAATTAATGCTACCACTGCCATTTTTACTGTATTGACTGATAATTTAACGTGATGCTTAGTACTAGTTTTCACTCATAGCATCTTTCATAAAGGCCAAAAACTAAGTTGTTGCTCTCATCTGACCATTGCATTATCCCCAGACGCCTTACTGCGAACTGCAAATACCGTACAATAATTTAAGGGTTTCTGTAAACTTTCATGTCTGTCTTCCTTAAATACCAGATTTCTGTAGTTCATAACTAGTCGTCCTGTCCACACATTCTCTAACTTGCCCACTGTTGCTCCAAATGTAATTAAGGGTTATCGGGTTATTTTGCACTCTTAAAGATAATGCATTATACATAAGGAAAACTCCAAATTCAGTATAAATTTGAATTTTGTTAAAAAGTTTTACACTGTAAACTCATGATGACCCACCCTGATCAGCTATTTAACTAAAAACACTTCCAAAGGTTTCCTTAGCCTTTAATGGTGTCTCAGTATGGGTAGGTAGCCAACATAATCATAGAGTAGACTGTTGATTTGACATATGTCTAGAAGACAGTCATTGGCGATCTCCACAAGGGGGGTAAGTAACAAAAAGGTACAGTACAGTTAAACAGTGTTTAAGCATATTCATAGAAAGTTGAGTGGAAGGAAAAGTCCAGCAAGAAAAGATGTAACAAAGATAACAAGAGCTTTGAGAGATTTATCACGCAAACAACATAAAAACAATGTGCATTGGTCCATAATGCACACGTTGTGCATTATGGACCAAGGATATGTTCACACTGCTGCCTCTTCTTTGACAATATTGGATTTTTATCTGATCTTTTCATGACATTCTGAATGACATGGATCCAATTTTTTTAAAATGCAAACCAGTCCAGGAAATTTCGTCATGATTCCGATATAAATCTGATCTTTTCAGATACAAATTCATCTGGCCTGTATGTCATCAATACTCGACAAAGGTCAGTATTCTGCGTCTTGCTACGCAGATTCAGGAAGAAAAACAACAACAATGTTGGATGATAATGCGGAGAGTGGTCTTTCTTTTCAATCTTCTTGAAAAGATGGTGTTACTAATGCACTGGCTCTGTTGTTTGGAAATAAAAGGAAAAAAAATGCAAAATGTGCTCCAGCATTACCCTCCATGTTTACTTCAGTAAACACAGAGCACGCTCTCTACTTGTTACATCAATGTGTCCTCTAATGCGCATGCGGGACGCTTAAGTTGCATCTTTTCATATTCAATCTGATTTGTAGGGCCAGGTCGCATTTATCCGGTCTGTATGTCATTAATATTCGACAAAAGTCACTATTCAGTGTCTTGCTACACAAAGATGATAATGTGGAAAGTGGTATTTCTTTTAAATTTTCTTGAAAAGACTGTGTTGCTAAGGCAATGGCTCTGTGGTTTGGAAAGAAATGAAAAAATTGTAAGATGAGCTCCAGCATTACCTTCCCTGTTTACTTCTGTAAACACAGAGCACGCTCACTACTTGTGACATCATTGTGACCTCTAATCCTCATGAGGGACACTTAAGTTGCATGAATGCAGTTCACACTAGAGATCACATACAGGTAAAATATATTTTGAAATGTAAACAACCACACAAAACAGTCGGATTTCGCAAAAAAATCTGAATCGAGCATTAAGGCCTGCAGTATGAACGTAGTTCAAGACTGGAGTTAATGCATCATAAGTGACTAATTACAGACAAATCCTATCCTGAACCAGATACCATGTAAAAGCTCTTATCAGGACTAAGGAGATTAAAAGAAATAGGCTTGTTGCTTAGTTGTTGAACGCTCCTTCTTTGAAAGTAAGTTCATTATGTTTTATCATTTGAAAATCAATGTCCGAAGGTCAGGAGAAAGAGACAGAATCTCTGTGGTTGCGATCCTAATCAAGGTTCCACAGTCGGTGATGATTTGAGGTTAAATGTCATCTCCTAGTAATGCTCCACTGTGTTCTCTGAAGTCTGCAGTAAACACAGACATCTAGCAGGAAGTTTTAGGTTCATCTAATTGTTTCTTCTGCCGGCAGAAGGACTTAGTACAAAGGCTGCCAAAGGTACTCAAAGCTGATTTAATCATCATGGTGTTACTGTGCTTGACTGGTCAGCTAACTATTCCGACACAAACCTTACTGAGGAATTTACGTGGTTTTGAAAAAATGAAGAGAGCCACCAAATCAAACAATAAAGAGAAGCAGACCACTATCTATGCAACTGGACTCCCATTACAACTCAGAAGAACCACAGACTTGTCCATTTCATGCCCATACATGCAAAAGGAACTCAGCTGAGTGAAAAAACAAATTAACATACATTTCAGAAGGCGCATATTTCTGTTTAAAATTACCTTTTTTTTCTTTTACAACCTTTTTTTTTACTGTTTTTAAGTGAAATAAAAATTTGAGATACTAAGTCTGTGTGTTACTATCTGTAAGAAATAATTACGAAATAAAATAGATATTAATAAAACAAAAATGTACCTCTATCTGTCATTAATCTAATGTGTAAAAAAACAGTGTTACAGAATATTGCAATTTGTTTATGCTGCACCCTTTTCAGAAAGGATTTGTTTTTAATACCTACACATCAGCTTTACAGCTTGTGTGGCTTCATGAGCCTTTGATGAGAAATTGTATTGATAAGCTAAGAGGAGATGCTGGAGGCGAAGATAAGACAGAAATGAGCAGAGTGCAGAGGGTGGAGCACCAGGATATTTCATCAGAGGGTGCAGAGAGAGCTTCTGATAGAAAAACTTCCCAAATGTAAAGTTTATGGATAAAAGATGTTTGAAAAGATGTGGGCATTATCAATGCTGCGGCAATCAAATCAAACCTGAAAGCCATGTTCCATGATTTTCCCACCTCCCCCGTTTGTTTTCTGTCGTCCTCCACCTCTCTACCTGCATCACCCAGCAGCCTCCTTCTATTTCTTTTCCTATCTCACTCTCACAAACACAGCCACATACATGCACACACACAACCTTGCGACTGTTTTCAGCGACAGAGAGCCAGGTAGATGTGTTTGTTGCTAAGGTGATAACTGCTATTTGAAGCACAGAGGCCTGCAAATGCAGCAAACATACACTTAGTTACACACATCAGCACAGTCACATGTGCTACCAGCACCAGATTTCCTATAACATTGACTGACAAGCTGTTTGTAGACATCAGCAACATGATGGGGGCCAGAGACTATACTCAGGGGGCACTTCAAAGGAAATTGTAGTCTAGAGATTGCAGGTTTGACATAAGCTTTCCCATCTTTTTTCTCCTCATCCTCAGAAGCAGCAAGGAGCCCTGAAATTGGCATGGGAGCTTTGTTTCATCTTAGTCACCACTGGGCTCCTCTGGACTAGAACTGACAAAGTTTTCAGGTCAAACTCATTTCATTATGACCATGCCATGAGCAGGGTCTTAATCTGATACGTAAACCTCAAATCAAATTCTCTTAGAGTGCACTGGCTAAAAAGATGACAGTAATTAAATGGATCAATTTTCCATTGGTGGACTGTTTCCACATGAATCACTTTTCTCTCTCTGAACTGGTCTGTAAATAAACACATAAAAAAAAAAAAAAATCCTTTTTCAAACTGGAAACTCAGATCAGTTAAATGTTATATAATTGTAATAATTCAGATATATACATTTTATTAAAATACACTTCTAAATCATATAATTATTTTTTACAGATTAATAAATAATCTACTTGCTGAATCATTGTCATGTATCACAGTTCTCCTCAGTTACGGTGTTAGTTTCTCTGAAATGCTTGTGTATAAGATGTCTAAATGGACATAAAAAAACTTTCTTTCCATAATTTCACCTTTAAATTCATTAAGACCAGAAAAACCTTAAGAAATATGTATTGCAATGAATGACACACCTAAGTATTACTATTAAATATGTATGCAGCTTAAGTCTATTGGATGTCCATCAGTTTACTTAAAAAAGCTCAGAAAATGCCCTCCCTATAACAGTTAAAGCAAAATCTATGGATCTATGGCTTTTAGATCTATATTTGTCACTGAGGTCGTTTGTTCACTTTTGAACAAGTTCTGATACCTGGACTTAATCAGGGGTTTGTTCATGGAGTCTTAACTCCTGGACCAAAAGACAAAATATGTCAGGGTGGGTGACATAACATCTTTCTAGCCGCAAGCTAAACATTGGGGTACCCCAAGGAGGCTTTCTTTTCCCTATTTTTACAAACTCTTTTATATTGGTCAGGGTAAGGAATTTAATGCATCAATTCTAAATTAATTTATCAGATATATAATTAATTCATTATAAAAAGGAATGCCTTTTTTCATACTGTACATGCCAAAGTCCTATGTATTCACTGTTTATTATACACCTGTAAATCTGACACACATACAGCATCACAAGAGTTGGTCCACTGAGTATTCAAGTATTCAAGCATTAAAAAGCATCTTAGTGCATCTCATGTTCAAGCACAGCTGTTTGCAATGCTACTATCAGTGTCCAGTTACAGTACAAATTCTCCCACCAGACCGCATCGGACCAGATGACGAGCTTCAGAGCCAATATAAGTTAGTCAATGTCTGAAAAATGAAACAACTCCCTGGTAAAGAGGGTTGCAACATGAATTGTTTGTCTTAGTAACTTGTTTAAGGAAAATTTTGGCCTCATTGGAATATATGTTTAAAATGCACTCAATGTTGTATGTTAAGTAGCAAACGTTAAGCTCTAAAAGGCAATGCTTTATGCAAAGCTCTACTGTCATAGTTCTGATGTCAGTATTAGAAATGGAACTTTAATTTCTGTTGCAGTAAATGTTAAAATTTTCAAGGCAATTTTCTTTTGTTACTATATACAGTATATATATATCTTTTTTCTACAAAGGAAGATTGCGCTATAATTAATATTCATGTATTATTTATATTTTCTAAAGAGGTATTTACAAGTTGCATAAAATATTAGAAGTTTTTATTAAAAAGCAAAGTTACTATAACTTTTAACCAATCTGATGGTTAAAAACCCTAAATAACAGCTTAAAAAAAAATAAATGCGTGCTGCTTTGTTCTTTTTTTTCCATTCAATAATTAAGGAACAAAAAGAGTTATGGAATTTAAAAAGTTACTTTGTTGATGAATGGTTTTGAATTAAAATGTGATAAAACGCATCTAATAAATCGCAGACCCTGGAATGAACTTGAATAACATTGTTAATAGTCCAACCTCTTATAGCAATATAAGCTTGCTGATGACTAAAAAACATATTGTCTAATATCAGGAAAGAAATCCATATACTACAAAAATAATGTTCTACATCTTATTGGATGGCTGCACCCAATCCTAAATACAGCTAGAACAAAAAAGAAACGTGGTAAACAACAAACAACAATAGATTCCATGTCCAAAATGATACATCAAGGATTCCAAACATGTTTGACCTCATACAGAAAGCTTTTTTTTTTAAAGCAAGCAGAGATTCTTCTTTATTAAACAGAAGAAAAAGAGTCTTTCTCATCAACTCTCTCTTATTAGAACTTTGACAGCAGCATAATAGAGAGCATCTTCTTTATTCCCACTCATATCTTCACCAACACTTCTTTTCTCAAGCTGCTACAATGAGCACATGACCCTTTATTCACAACTGTGTTAATATTGTGTAATAAGACCTGCTGGACGGCTGTTAATAATCAGAGCTGCTAATATCGTCTGGACAGTGTTTAGATATCTTTGCAATAATCCTGAAATTTTTCACTAGATGCATAATGGCAACGCTAGACTGTTTGCAATTCTATCTTTAGAACTAATAATATTACTTGAGATGTTGTATTGTGCCTAATAATATTGTTTTGTATTCAAGTTTTATTGTAACTGGTTCTTGTGCATTCCAAAACAATATGCCATTGTATCAACGGCAGTGACAAATAAAGTTTGTATGTTATTTTTTTTTTTATAAATTCTGTTTATTTATTTGGAGTGTCTAGAAACCTTTTATCGGTTATGCTTCTTATTTCCTTGATTTTAATGGAATACATTCTTTTTGTAGCTCTTAAAAGCTGGAAAGACAAGAGAGGCAGATTTTCTTAATCTAATCAGAACTAGAATCGGGTTCTTTGGCCATGTATTCATGTATTCACCTGTCTAGCTCTGCCCACTTTATCATCACAGTACATCTGTGTCACCTGCTCCAGTTTCTATTTAACCCGTTTGCACCCAGTCACCAGTGCCAGATTATTCGAGCCTTTGGTGAGAGTTCTCTAGTGTACCTGTTTGTGTTCTGATTACCTGATCTTGACCCGTTCTGCCTTTGGACTTATGAGCCTGCCTGCTCCTGTTCTGATCTGTTTCCCTGACCTGTCTTTGGACTCCTGCCTGAATCTGCCTGTGGACTGCTGAACCTGGATCTATTTCCTGACTGACCTGGATTTCCATTCGGTACCTCTTCAGATATCTGATCTTCTGGCTTAGACTCATTCGTAATCATCCTCCGTCAGATTTACGTGGTCACTAACCTGAGTTTTCCCTCTGCAGAGGTTCCTGCCTTAGAAGTCACAGCAGATTCTTTGTTTTTAATAAGGGCTTTTGAGAAATCTGCCTGTCTGTTGGCCTTGAATTCAGTGTCCTCTATTCTGTGCCTTGACAAACTATTGGATTACTTGGTTAAAACAACCAGTTTATTCTATTAGTAAAAATACAGACCTTGCACTGGACCACCAAAGAAAATAAATGAATAAAAAATAGCATCACAAGGTTCACAAGTTAGAAAATTTAAAAATTGCTTCTGTAAATTGCTTCTCTATTATTAAAAATATGAGGATTATAGTGTTGTGCTTGACTTCTAAACTTCCATTTATGCATTGTATTTTCCTTAGCTAAGATTTGGTTATATGAAGGTTTATAAAGTGCCCCCTGCAAGCTCACCTATGGAGAAAAGCTCAGTTCAGCTGCTAGGATACTGGATCTTGATCGTTCACATTTTCAACATCTTATTGCCATAGGTGATTTGAGAGTGGCACTCAATCTGCATACAAGAGCCCAGTCTAGTAATCACATAAATCTCAGTATTTCAGTAATTAAGATGCTATTTCTTCATTTACTGCTAATTTATAATCACAGAGTGACAAGCTGAGGCATCCCAGACAAATGTAATGTTAACTAAAAAATTAAACGAGTTAAGAGGAGATGAAAAAAAATCTATTATTTTAGGTATAATGAATTAGTAGGAGAAGGTGAAGCAAAAAAAAAAAAAAACTACAAGTGATTCTGAGTGGGCAGCAGCCACCGTAAGACATTGATAATAACAGTAACAGAAACCATTTAGTAAAAATTATTTGGTTTCAATGTATTAATATGATATCAAATCAAATTGAAAGATATAACTTATATTTCCACTAAAGTGATTTCTTATATTAAAATTAAATTGCCACTCGAATTTATAACGATATATTTTGACCAAAATCTCTACTAAATGAGGTATTAATTTTAAAATGCTTACTGTGAAGAGTGCATTTTTGCCATCTATAAAAGAATATGAGTCCGAAAAACTAATTTTAACTGGTTAATTAGTCAGCCTATCTGCTCAGGTAGAGCCTGTTGTCAGCTGCTCACAGCTTGCCAACTAGGTCAGCGTTTCCTCTATAATAGTGCTGGGATGGGATTCTTCTGGTCCAATACCATGTCTGTCTGTGCTTTGTCATTTTTTTTTCTTCAAAAGCAGAAGTACTTATTAATATAATTTGGCTTTTTTTTAATTAGCAATGAAAAGATTGAAACAAGCTCCTGCTCAGGATGCTGACCAGCAGGATACATACAGCAGAAACTATTGAGGGGAGGGGAGTTGTATTGCTGCATTGTTGCTGCATCAGACTTCCCTGTAACATTTACAGCTAGGGAGAAACTGTTTTCATTTGCTTTTTAATTTTGATTGTTTTTTTTTTTCTTCTCAAAAATACATCTCTGTACAGTAAGGACACACGTTTACAAAAAAAATCTGTAGTGCCTCTTCTCATTTGTCCCACAGAAAATGTAAATAGAAAATCCCTTCGGTCAATATTCTCCTCATTAGAGCATGAATTGATTCAGGTTATTGATCCATAGGATAAACCATTAGATCTGGGCCAAGGCCAACTTATTGAAACTCTGCTGCTGGACAATGCAAAGATCAAATTTTTAAACGTCTGTGCTACAGAAAGAGGAGCTGGGCAAAGCTTCTGCTTTGAGTTATCAAAGGATTCCGAGTATTCCCCACAGAGCCAAAAAAACAGCAGAGACGTAGATAAAAGACATCTTTTCAATAGGGAAGGGGAAACAAGGAACAGAGATAACAACTGCAACAGACTTCCAGTTCATTGCCCTATAAAAAACAGACCGGTGGCAGGATGAGTATCAGGAAACGTATATTAAGGAAGAATGGGATGAGCCAGAAGAGAGAGGATAGGCTGCTGTGTCAGATCATGTTGGTGTGATAACATTTAATACTGTGACATCAACACTGTTGTTACAGGCTGCATGTAATGATCTAGACAGTCTCGTGGTGTAATCTATCCTCATCAGGCGCCCAATTAGCAAATCACCTGCTAAAACCCATGTAATTAGCCAATCAGCAGGTCATCCAAAGAGGGAAACACACCTGCTTTCACCTGATATCAATTTCCCTATTTTGCTTTTTTTGGCAATACAGTTTTTTTTCCCCTTTCCTTTTTTTTATTGTTTATTTTGGGCCTTTTTTTCTGTAGTCATTTTACTCATCTGCCAGGAGAGATAGGGGGTTTGCCACTATTTTACACAAAAGATACGTATTTAATGAATTTTCCATTTAATATTTGCCAACAAGCTCATATTGAAATACATTAGTAGCTTTAAGTGTATATTGAACATGCCAATCTTTACGCACAGCATCTCAACTATTAAAGCTGCTGAGCACGATCAATACACTCTCATAGTGCCAAACAGAAACAGAGTAAAGACCATCATCCCTAACCACACAGAGAAGCATTTACTGATCGCAAAGAAAAAACAGCGGCATGTATCCAGGAGGCCTGAGCAGCAATACAACACTGATCACTAAATCCGGCCAATCAAGAGAAAGCATAGCTGTCAAGGGCCTTAACCTGTGCAGCACAGTGCTACTGCACAACCATTAATTAACTTGTTATCAGACCTTTTAATCTGCTTCTGTGTATCACACACAAGTCAAACCAAAACACACATTTTCTTTATGTTGTAATCACTACAACAGACTTGCATTTTGTGATGCTGGTTGTTATTAGGACAGACTGGCTCCTTTTTTCTTTCTGTTTGGGTGCTACAGCCACTTCACTTGGTGCCTTTGTTACCGTAGAAACCAAAAGCTAAGCAAGGCTGAGATAGTCTGTTGCAGCAGATGCAAACACAAGCAGGGCGGGTCTGCCCTCTACATTGCAAGCAAATATGTGAGGTTGCATACATAGTAAGATGCACATGCATTTACCACGGCCTTTACCCAAATACATGTTAATCTATTTGAGTGTTCATTGATACATGTATGGAAATAGAGGTGCATCCAAGGAGCTCGGGGTATCTTGCTGCATAGGAGGGGGATGGGGGAGTTGCAGGCATTTTGTCTCCATAATTATGCCACTGCTGCCAAGATATATAAGGTAGCGCATATGGGCTCAATATGGGTCAATGATAAAATCTAAATGAAAAGCAGAAATCTTCCTTGTTTTCACCTTTGCAAATAAAATATTTATTTCTAATGTATTAATAGGGTACCTGAAAAATGAAATGAAACATTAGGCATCACCTATATCATGTCGCTTAGAGAAATGTCTCTTTTCTGTTTAAAAAAAATCTGATTTAATGTTAAACTACACAAAGCAGAGGTTACAAAACGTGAGATGAGCCACATTTCAAAAAATCTAATAGTTGATCTTAACATGATTCATTACATTAAAGAAGGCAAAATTAACAAAACAGATGTTATATTTCAATTATAATCCTGCATTAATGTAACTAAAGGTTGATTGTAAAACAAAGGCTAATTAAACCAAGCAATGTTTTCAAATCTGTTATCATCCAATTTTAACTGTAAACTGTTTCATTCAGTCATAGCTCACTAGCCTCATGATTAGGCATGCTTTGTGTTTAAATATTTTATTACATCTAACTTAGCTGTAAGTAATGGTTATTAAGATATTGTAGATATTTAGGTTATTGTGGCTGTTTTTATCATCTCAGTCTATGAATTCTCCTCTGACCTAAAATGTATCTGAAAGGAATTTTTAATAAGAAGAAAATACACCTAATTGGATGCTTTCAACTTTTCTGGATAATCCTGAGTAATGGTTATTTAAGATATTGTAGATATTTAGGTTATTGTGGCTGTTTCTATCATCTCAGTCTATGAATTCTCCTCTGACCTAAAATGTATCTGAAAGGAATTTTTAATAAGAAGAAAATACACCTAATTGGATGCTTTCAACTTTTCTGGATAATCCTGAGTAGCCTGCAGAAGGTGCTATGCATGAAAAATTCCTCAATAATTAGCTTGTGAGATGGGCAGGCCAGACAGTCTACTAAATATATACTTTTTTTCTAATTTAGTCTTTTCTCTAATGCAGGTTAAAGCCTGGAATAAAACAAGTTGGCCTGAGGGTGGAAACTCAGACACAGGCTAAACTGGGAGAAGTGGGTCACCTTGAGTCTTCACAACTCCACCCTTTTTGAGCAAAGTCATTTATAGACTTAAAACCATTACAAATGAAAGTGGCATACAGTATGTTGTTGTAGTATGTTGCGCATAGTTAGCCTTGCAAGGTTTCATTTAATTCAGTTCAATTCAGTTTATTTATATGGTGCAAATTCACAACACATGTCATCTCAAAGCACTTTACAGAACAATTCAACCAGATCACACAGTCATATTGGCTCAAAGTTTTCTATCTAAGGAAACCCAGCTGATTGCATTGATTCATTGACTCAATTCAAACTGTTTTGAATCTTTCAGGGGTTTTCCAATGGACTGACTTGCTGCATCTTTGACAAATCAATACTACCTTTAATGATGTTAGAAACTCTGCGTTGAGGTAAACAAACAGTCTGGCTCCTAAACTATGTCTGTTGCAATAGCTGCTAATCATTGGCAACCCAGGGTGGGGCTATTAGTGTGTATGCATACACTGAGGTGCTGATCCTGACAGACATTGGTGAGGGCATAAATGACCTCAGCAGTTGCTGTAATCTAGCAAGTTGTGTGAGAGACTCATGCTGCAAACTAGCTGCAGTGAAATGAGGAGCCGTTGACAAACACTGAAGAGGCAGCCAGTAAGAAATGTGACTGTTACTCAGGAATCCTGCTGTCGTCGCAGTTTAATGTAGGATAAGTGTGTTGTGAGTGGAGCCCTGCTTATTTGGTTTGTGCTCGGGGCCTATGAAAAAGGCTGCAGTGACGTAAATAATATTCTAGGGATATGTGCATTTATGCTATGTGATTTTACAGGGTTAAATTTTTTGCACAACTTGGGGAAAGGTGAATGATATTTATGGTTAAATATTTGGGCAAGGTGTAATACTGTGGTAAGCCTGCAATTGTGGTAATAGCGAGATACTTTAGATCAATTGGTACTTTGGATTTCAATTAAGTTTAGTAAAGCTCTTCTATGGACATATGGGAATAAGAAATGTTAAATCATTCTTATGCTATTTGTAATTCATGTGTGTTCTGAATAATGGAGCCTAGGCAGAAGTTCAACTGAAGAAATTGATTGCTCGCCTTCATCCGGCTACAACATAGCCAATCAGCTTTGAACCACACCTCCCCGAAAGCTAATCGGCATCCAAAGTTACTCTTAAAAGGCCTCCGATTTGCAGCTCGTCTGTTACCTAGCATGAAGGCGATGGTTGCGCTGTGTTTCAGATGACCCCGTTTCAACCAACCTCCAGCCTCCACCATCGTAGCTAAAACTTCAGAGCAGAGTTTTGGCAGAAGACTGCAATGTTGAGCCTGATTCTGCCCGAGGTTTCATCCCAATGGGGAGTTTTTCCTCTCCACTGTCGCTTCATGCTTGCTCATCATGGACAGGTTCTCTCAACCTGTGTTATCCAACTGGACTTCCATCTTCCAGGTCCCTGAGTAAGGCTCTAGAATTAGCTCACACTCAACTGGTTTTTCCCCATAAAGCTCAGCATACGTCTACCGACTGTCCAACTTCATCTATCTCCACTCCACGACCAGTTTCAGGCCTGGGGGGAAACAGCCCTGTTCTTTGCTCCTGTCCATGCATATCTATAAAACATTCAGGCTATGTTTCCTGCCAAGGTCTGAGCGCCAAAGACCAAGTACTTGACTTGTATGAATACATTTCTTCTAATTGTCTTTTTTCTCCATGTAAGCTTTTCAGATTTAATTATGTGTTTCCTAATTGTAAGGTTATTTTGTCCTAAGGCTTTTACCTGACTCTTGTCTAAAGGACTTATAAAAAAAAAAAAGGAAATAAACACAAACAAAATGGAAAAAGACTCAGCTGCTCTTTCTGTGTAAATCCAGCTATACTCTTAAGTCATGAGTCCATCCCCTTTAAGTGTGGGGTGCATGTATTAAAACACTTGGCAATGTTGATTAAAAAAAAACTTCACTTACCCAAAAATAGTGAGCATGACTCATAAATTGCCTGAATTTCCTGCTAAAAATGCACTCTGTGTCCAAATGAATGATAGAGTCTGTAGGGAGGTGTTATAGCATTACCTTTGTGTTACTGCTCCTGTTACTCATTTTATCTAAAAAATAAAACATCTGAATCATAACAGAGAGAGATAAAATTGGAAAAGGGAAATTCACCAGGAACAAATGTATTAATATATGCTACCAAGTCTTTAGCTACTGTACACAGTGGTACCACTGTGTGTCCATGGGATGCCTGCAGCAAGCTCAGAAGAATTTCTAGTATTACAAAATCACAAAACATGAAGTTGTATAAAAACAAGGCTGTTAGCTTCCAACAGAAACGTCTCATAAAAAAGTTCAAAGCAGAATATTTCAAGAGCCTCAAGTAGAACCTGAATATAATACAAATTCACCCTAAAAAAGAGTTGGCGAGTTGGCTGCTGCTGTGTTTTATTTCACTCTCGAATCCGACTTTTCTTTATCTATTTAAGAATCCCAGATTAGTTGTTACCAAAAATAAGTAATAGCGATCTGTCATACAAAACAAAACTTATTAATCACAGGTTTTTTAAGATGTATTTTAAAAAGGCATGAATTCTTTTTAACTGTTTATTTGGGGCCTCTTTTTTTTCTCTGTACATAGATGTGTTTTAATGCTTTAGTTCTTGGCAGAAGCACAGAAAAAGGAAGATTAAAAGACGTGAATGTATTAAGTATACAATAGTCTAGTAAAATGCATCAGCCCTCAGGAATTATAGCATGGTGTCAACTGCCTATAGGCATATAAAATTCACACATATGATATTAAAATAGTGTTATTATTAAATGTATCACCACAATTTTCTTTATATTTTTTAAGCAAAAATTACAGCAGTAGTTCAATGTTTGTGAAAAAACATAACACAAATTCAACAACAGGTATTAACATTTTATCTTAAACATGTTCTATAATCCTTAAAATTTTGACACAAAACCTATGTCAAATTGTAAATAAAGAAACAACCTGCAACTGTTTTTTAAAAGCTTTTGCAGAATACAGATTTTGTCATTCCTCTCTTCATAAGGCACACCCACTGATATAAGTTGGTTGCGTAGTTTTAATAAAAAGAGGGATGGTTGCCACATCTTCAGGTCACCATTCTAACACTTTTACACTTGATATCTCCATACAGGTCAAACATTTATTGGTGTTATTAGAGAGAAAAATTGCATCTTTACTCTTTTAAGGGAGCTCAAACTTTGGTCCAGCACTTTAAGTGTGGAAACATTGTGAGGTAAAATTTCATCAGTCAGAAATCATCTTTTCAAAACAATAAAATAAAATGGTTGTTAATTCTGAGCTTAGGGGACTCCTTTGAATGTAGCACATAGAAAACAGAAGAGCCCTGCGGTTTCTTTTTAAAATATTTGACATTATGCTGGTACTTGTAAAACCCTGTGTTTGACTAGATATTTGTTGTTGGAAACAGTCTAGAGATGAGACCATTCTTACATTGCATCCTGGGTAGGGGTAAAACCTAGTATGTTGTGAGTTTTTAAATGTTTTGCATACAGGGAAATTAGTATTTTCTTTAGCTTTAAGTAAAATCAACACTAAATAAAATAGAGATATATCAGCAGATACCTGGATTGGAAACACTAACCTGTGTGGGAATCGTAAACATTAAAAACTATTTTAAGCTTAACGCAATTACAGACTGTCCAAAAAATGCTGCTTGATGCCCCTAACATAAGCTTAATACCAGCATTACTAATGTTTTTTTACACTATGGTTAGTAAATAGCTGTATAGTTGTTGTTATTGCTTAAAAATGCTTAACTTTAAATAGCTTGCCTAGCTTCATTAACAGGCTAAGATGAGTATTGACAGGCTATCAAGCAGTAGCATAATGCTGACATGCTACTGTCTCATTGTGATACATATGACTCATCTAAAAAAAATATACAAAAACAATTTATTCAATATACATTTTCTTATGAATAATGTGAAAAATTGGTAACTTTTGGTCCACTAAAAATGACCTAAAATGGAAAGAAAGTCAATCAGGTTTAAGAAGGGATAAGAAAATAATAAATGGATATTTATGGAGACATGCATGCTGTTTGTCTGCACTTATATACAAAGAGCAGAGGAATTACTGTGTCAAGTCTTTATCTTATCATGGTTGAGTTGATATTCCCTCAAGAGGCTACCGGTCTTCTAAGAAGTACTCTAATCAGAGTTAAGGGGATCTGTCTTCTGCAGTTAAATATCCCAAAATACTATTCAATCTACAGGGTCATTTATATGCTAATGCTGAGATGACTTCTGCATGCACATCTGACACTGCTGTGTGCTGTTAGGTTGGGGTTAGGGACGGGAAATGATAATAAGAAAACACATTTGGCGAGACTAAGGCGAGGACGAGAGGAAGAAGAAAAAAGGAGGTAGCAACAGTGTAGACGAGGGATGAAGGTAAGGAAAGGAAAGGAGATATTGGAAGAAATGAAGAGAGATATTCCCCTGGGTAAGTACCATAGGTAATTAAAATAAGATGGACAGAGCTGGATGCTTGCCAAAGAGAGCTACAGCCCTACTTAGTCTTCTTGCCCAATCAAATCTTCTGCCTGAAGCCACAATGCTGCTGGTGACATGCACACAGAAATCATTGACAGCATAAACACCTCAGACATATTATAGCTCAGGATTTGCAATTTGGGCAACAATGCAGACATTGTATTCCTCTTTGCATATGCTGTAAAAACACAGAAATGCTCAGCTTAGACATTGCATGAGCTAACAAACACACATTAGTGATCATGCAAACTTTTACGGTGCTGTGTTAAGCTGCAGCAAGGGCAAACGTTGCTAACCAGAGTTTGACTGCAGTAAGCACATATACATTCACTGCACAGCTCCGAGCTGGAGGAGAGCACATGAGTATGCGGCGCACACACTCAGGCACACATAATCAGCAAGGAGTCAAACGCATGCACACCACAGCAGCAGTGTATACAGCAACGGTGAAGATGCAGTCCAATTAAATAACGATGACACCTATGCATCTGTTCATATCTATAAACATTTCTTATTTATTTAAAGGAACCAATCAGTGTAAATGGCGAAATTTGGTCATTGGACTGTAGACTGTGAAAACTGTCTCTAAATGCAGGATCACATGCTCGAATATCGAACAAGATTTGTTTGATTGAACCATTTATAAGAACATTTTGATACAAAACTAATAAAAAAAACTGTTTGCCCTTCATTTATCCACTTTAGCATGTTGAAGTCTATATGGCATGTAGGTCCTCTGTTGCTGGTATAGAAAGAGCCTGAAGGTAGCCCATATTCTTGTCACGCAGTTCTTTGTGTGCTCTGATCTCTAATGGTAAATATAGCTCTTTTGGCAGGAGCCTCCTAAGAGGATCATAGCTCACAATAGGTGGTCTAAACACAACAGCAAAGAAAATACCAGGGAACCTGCTTATAGAGTGATGTGTACAGATGCACAAGATGCATGCCTGCCCAGACTCATGCTACTGCAGCTACACATATATACAGACTGACAGGCATGATGCCTCCCTCTGAGAGGCTTCTCTTCTAGGTATAATTGTGTTTTGGTTATGCTTTGCTTCTTGCCTCCCCGTTGCAAGCTAGCTGCAGGTGAATAGTTATAATTAAAGTAGAAAAGTCTTGTTTGTTGTGTAAAAAGAATGATTGTAGGAGAGAAAGGGAAGCTGGGAGAGAGCAAGCCTTCATCAAGCAGGGAAATCATCCTAAGAAGCTGGGACACAAAGGACTCAGATGCCTTTATCTTGTGACAGGAAAGTCTTCCAAATCCCTCTGGCTAAGCTGCCATAACTAAAGCCTGTGCTTGGCACAGGTGACTGGTAAACTGGTTGAACAACAAAAGTAGCAAAATTAGACAAGATAGACCAAGCTCCAAAGAAACATATAAACCCTCATTTGTTGTGGGCGAAAAAAGGAAAAGTCAAGCATCTTGGCAGTGGCATTTAAGGAAAGGTTACCCAGTAAATTGCTTATCTTGTTTGTGTGTGAGTGTGCTTGCGTGTTATGGGTGTGAGTGCAAAGACTTCAAGTAGATGGCCACTTTCTGTCCTTCCAATTATTTTGTTGTAACTAAGAAAACACTGAACCCAGGAGATCAGAGCGTCTCTTTCTAAGTGAATTGAAACAGCTGTGAAATGAGTGGCAATGCAATTAGAAGAGACTTAATCTGGAGCAGTGGTTATGTACAAAGACACAGTTTGAATGGAAAACTTTTAATGATCAACATAGACAAAAAAAAGCACATTCCAATATGAATCATGCATATCAGCAGCGTAATTGTGAATGCTATATAATTAAATTAAATTAATTAAACAGTCACAGCTCAGTGTGTAAAAATTTAGATTTTAAGAAAATTTTAAAGATATAATTCCATACCTTTCCAAATGTAGTTTTTTTTACAAGGTTTAACTTGCTTTGACCAATGGATGGACAGATAGATGGATGAACTGATGGTCAGAATAAACATTACAATAAGTAATTCAGTCTGGAACTGAAGCCATTTCTTCATTTTCCAAAAGACTCCAGATGTTTCCCGACTACAAGGGAACCCTGTAAGAATATCTGACCCCCTGGATGAGGCCCATCTAAAAGGAGTAGTAAAGATGATGCAGCAGACAGAGCAGATGGTAAAGCGCACACATGTTAGCACTGGTACAACATATGCTGAGACCACACAGTGGATGCTTCAAAAACAGATGCACCTAGGGAGGAATCAGCGTGAGCAGAGGTTCACAAAACTAAAGATATATGGTCACTGTAAAGTGCTAGAGGGCTTTTACATTGAAAATAGCTGATAATGTTTAGGAGGGTTAGGAAGATGCATTATCCTTAGAGTGCATTTACGTTAGTCTTCTGAAATATCCTTTATCTCATGGCCCAGTTTCGAATGGTTTTTAATCTCTCAGTATATGATACCTTTAATTAATCTTCTTTTTTAAGAAAAAAAAAAATCTGGAGACATTTGTAAGAAATTTAGAAGCCTTTTTACGAAAGATATGAAAGGTTTACATAGAGAGGTTTATATCTACAAGAGGAATTAGATCCTGTCAATGAACAACATCCAGTATCTAGGATTAATGACCCCTAAGGGTCCTAAATGTTGAAAAACGGCTCTCTAAGGTCAAAAGATCCAAAGACCCTGATGGAACAAATGACATTTCAGAAGCCAACCTTCTTAAATCCTTCAGATGTTTTATTGCGCTTGAGGTCTGTACCCCTCACAACCATCTCATCCATTGATTTTTATCCAAAGAACCCAGCTAAAGCTTACTACCAGATAAAAAGTGCAGTGTTTTCTTCAAACCTTTGTAAAACAAATGAAACTTTATCTCAAATTTCTGTATTTTCCTTTGGCATTATATAAGTAAGAAAGCAAAAATAATCTGTTTATGCTGTGAAAGAGAAAAATGGTGGCAATTAAACAGAGGAGGTGGCATATACTGTACAAAATAACTTTTCTTATTCAGGTACTGCAGAAGTACAATAGGGCTGAATGATTTTTGCCCAAAAACCAAAATTGCGATCATCTCTAACCAATATTGCGATTTCATTTCGATTTTCCTTAATGCTAACCACAAGCTTGTAGATGTTTCATTTCAGTGCTTCAGTTTGTTTGTTGCCTCGAAAACCTGCTTGTGCATAGTCCATTGCTGCAGGACTAAATTGTAAACAATGTGTGAAAAAAGTGCTTACTTGCATGCATTAGGGTTGTCACAATACTAAACTTTTCAACTCAATACCGATACTAAGTAAAATATTCGATACTCGATACCATTTTCGATACCACAAGAATAAAAACAAAGGCTAAAATTCAACAAATATTTTCATTACTAAAAAAGTACAATAAATAAATAAAAAAACAATAAGAATAATATTTTGAGGTTGTATGCTGTGCACAATATTAAGCAAGCTTGATAAAAAACTTACAAAATTAAAATGAAGTGTTCCTTCCTTGGCTATGCTTTGCAGACATAACAATGACACTAGCCAAACCGGTTAATAATTCTCAGCAGCTGCACAGAATTATTTAATCACACAGTGTTCAGAAAGTGCATTTTCCACTATTCTGCACTTTAAATGGCTGTATCGATACTTTTGAAAATGAGTATTGTATCCGGATACAACATTTCAGTATTGATACTTTTTTGAGTATCGACACTTTTGACAACCCTAGCATGCATGGATCTATGTTCTAGCTGCAGCTTTTTTTCCTTTCTGTGGCGACAAAACCACTTTAAATGTATACAACTAACTAAAGGGCTACAGTGAGACATTTTGTGCCTTTTTCGTTTTAAATGTTATGTAACCAAAATTGAGTTCCTCTGCGATTTTAAAATTGCATTTTGTGAAATTGTGATTTTATTGCAAATACAATGGACTCTATCCACAACTCCACTACTTGTTTTTTCCTGTGTTTCATTACTGGATGAACTGATTAATCCAAGTGTGTCTGGCCATGGTTACTGAGGTCAGGCACACCTGGATTAATCAGCTCATCCAGTAGAAAAAGACAGTAAACAAAATAACTCCTTTAAGTTCAGGAAGTAGTGGAGTTGTGCATAGAGCCCATTAATTTCCCAGCACTAAAGTACATGTTACCCAATAACATAGTATGATAACTTTGAGTTAACGTCACTATACCACTGCATTCATACATTAACTTAAAGTTTAATTTAATTTATTTTATATAAAATAAGAAGAGCAACAATCATCCATATTATATATCATATTTTGGTTATGAATTTGATCCATATTTATATTCTAACATTTATTTGTTTTTATTTGATTTACAAAATTAAGCAGTTATCCAGAATTATTCATTTTAGCTACTCTGGTATTTATTAATTAAAACAAGAGTAACAAGCTGATTTTTACAGGTTCATATGTTTGGTTATATGCTGTGGTATCCGACTGGCCATTAACTGGAAACAGACCTAACGCTCAATTTTAAAATACTGACAAACAGTGTTTCTTAGGTCTCTAAGCAAACAATTTTCTAAGCTTTATTTAACTGGAAACATCCAAACGTGTCTTTATTCTAAGCAAGAACAAGGCAAGTAGCCTTACTACTGGCTGATTGGCACGAACCAATGACGAGGTGTCAGTGCTAGCAGAATCTAAATCGTTAGCCTTCTATATTCTCTTGAGATGTGTTAAATGTTTGTCACAGGGGCCAAACATTGAAAGTAGCTGCAGGGTATGGGATAACAGGCCTAGAAGAGAAGTCTAGACATCCTTCCCAGAGTAACACTCCTTATCTTTATCAAGAGGATCACAACATTTTTCTAAGTCAGAAGGGATCTATAGTCTCTCCATCATGTTCAGGGTCTCCTCCATGCATGGGCAGTCTTTATCAGAAGCATAAACTGGCTAAAGTGAATCCTGATGTGTGGGAACAGAGGTTTTAATCAACATCCACCCAGATGATGGAGCTCCTCACCCTTTAGGACTACTGTAGGTAAAACCTTCCTACATTGGTCGCCAATTTCAGCAGCTTGTATCTGGGATCTGGTTGCTCCAGTCATGTTCCGCATCTTCTGACAGCAGCTGAGAGATGGAATATGATTTGAAAGTGCTGCAGTGTGATTTAACTTTCTCTTCACCAAGGCAGACCAGAGCAATGCCTGCATTACAGCGACTCCAATCTGTTACTAAGAAAACTTGAGCTTCTTTAAACTCAAAGTTTTTTTGGGAAAAAAAAAAAATACTCCATATGAAAAAAGGTTAATCGCTATAAAATCTCTTCAGGGTCAGAAATAAAAAAAGAATCCAGCTTAATTAAATAAGTCCTAATTTAGCAGCCCTCACATCTTCACGGTTTGACAATGCTGGTGTCTGGCTTTTTCTTTCTGAAAACCTCTGGTAAAGTACTGTAAGGCCATTTATTTCTCCTGACAGAGGGAGCTGTGGGGGTGTTAGGTAACCTTCTAGCACCTTTTGTTTGTTTCATCTCACTTTGCTTCAGACACTAAACGTCTCAGACTTCTGTCCCGTACATTTCTAGAAGCATTCCCAACACTTTAAGTTTGACACACTAATCTACTGTTTATTTACTCTAGGGGCAGAATTACACCACAATCAAATCAGTTTTTTTTTAGCCAAGGCCTTAGATAGTCTGTTTGAAGATTGAATAGAAAGCTAAGTGATCAATGCAACTCAATAATGTTCCTGAGGGTATTTGTCTCAACTTGAGATTGCTTTTGCCTGCAAGCTCTGCAGCTCTATAGCTTCAGGTTTGTAGCATAATTAATTTCCTGATTTGTTTTTTTAGACGCTAGCCTTCAAAACAGAGAATGAATTTTCTCTCTGTTTTCCTTCGACATGTTATGTGGGCGTTTCTAGCTGTATGTTTTGGGTGTAAGCTACACTTTCCATAGAGAGGCCGAAGAAAACAGGGGCTGCACCTGTTGTTCCCTGTGTGGTGGGCTTAGCACCTGCTCACACGGCTGCCTGTGTGGCTGTCTGTGTGGGCAACAGGGAAACCATTCACAGCCGCCCAGACGGCCGCCTGCAGCCCCTCTCCCTCGGTTCTGGTTCGCTCAGCGCTTTCTGCGCCATCATTTCTTTCTCTTTCCTTTTACATTCTCTGCCGATCCCTGTGTAGCCTACACGCCAGGGTTACTCTCAGCCACACTTTATCCTTTGTACGCTCAATCTGTCTGTCTGTGTTTCTGTCTCCCCATCTCCTCCTCCCTCTTGCTCCTTTTTATTTCGCGATGCCAGACATTTCTTTTTGAATATCAGCTCGCACAGTAACACAAACATGAACCGCAGCAGCTGGGAGCTGTTATGTTCCTTGTGTTGAACTTGATGGCTTTTAGTATAAAAGACAAAGTTGTGGGAAGAAAAATCCATACAGAGCAACAACTAAATCGCTTCAGCAAGAGCTGAATGTGAGCATTTAACCCAGGCAATAGAAAAAGGGAGTGTGTGGGTGATTATGGGCAATTTAGTTATTGTAGCTGTAAGACATTTTGGACAATGAGCATAATTCAAATTACTCTTGACTGCAGTGGCGGTTCTTGCCTGAATGAGGCCCTAGGTAAGCTCTATCATACATATGCTACAATCTTTAATAATACGTTTATGTCAAAGAATGATGAGAAAATAAAGAGCAGTTATCTCTGACATTAGGTCTTGTGCCTAATGTACAGAATTTTAAATAGATCAGTACATGATGGCTCTACTGAGGATAATAATACTCCAACTAGCTTTGTGTGTTATGTGTTGTTAAACACAGAGAGATAAATCTTACATTGATGTGGACTGAAAAGCCACTCTGAGAGGAAGAATCCATCACTTATAAAGCAACAGAAAGCCAGTTCACTGGTAAATACACCCAGAGACAAAGACTGAGAGACATGTCCTGTGGTACATAAGTGTTTAGCTGTAATGACAATCGTTAAATTCGAAGAAAGACAATATGCAAGCTTGAAATTTGAGAAAATGCCTACTTTTATTTCTAACTCACCCACCATAGTTCCCTAGGTAGGCTTTCTGCATACTTTTTTAGTATGCTTCCTGCATACTAACAATCTGTATGTATCAATTAATCTAAAATATATGCTGCTCCCATTGATACTTTCTCATTTCAACCTTTCTTCATTTTAATTTAGCCTATTCATGTCTGCTGCCTAGCCTGCCCCTCTCCTGTGTGTCAGTAATCATATAATCAATTGACTCTATGGCTTCCAAATCATCACATCTGACCTCTTCTACTGTTAACACAAAACCTCCAGCATGCACTTTATAAGATGTCATCAATTTACACAGATGGGGCAATGAAACACAACACCTGAAGGTGACAAGGCTCCTTTAGATCATGAGCCATAATCCAAAAGGAAATCATGATCCATAAAGGATTTATTTTATATAACGCTCGGTACTTATGTCTTTATCCTTATTTTGCATCACAAAAATAATAGGCCTACAGTTAGACCCTGTGCAACACGTGAAAGAGCAACGACGTGTAACAAAGGCGTTCACATCATATGTTAATATCACAGCAAACTTGCAGCAGACACAAAGCCCAACTCGGACCCAGCAGGGTCCAGATGGAGTAGAATATGCACAATTTTGTTTACCTGGTGACCCTTTAAAAAAAAATGCACCATTGTTTTGGCACTAATAAAAACTGCGTACTTCCACCTGATCCCCACCACCACCACCCACTATCCCCTCCCAGACTAAGCGTCTCTCAATCCCACCGTTTGGCACACTCACCGCACCAGATGGCCAGGTATGGGGAGGCTGGAGCAGGTGCCAACCCGCCCTCTCTGTCGCTCTTGTTTCCCTCAGTGGAAAAAAAAAAAAAGGGAGTGAGGGCTGCAGCAGCTCTCCTGGTATCCAAGGCTCTTTGGAAGAAAAAAAAGGCTTCTCAGCCGCACCTCACCTGCCTCTTCCGTCCACCACTCCGGCGCGTCGCCGAAGCATCATCGTTTCCACAGAGCGCGTCCAGAACGCCTAGGCAACTACAATCGGTTTTGTTTTCTTTCTCTCCAATCACACCCTCCTGAGAGAGTAAGAGTCCTTTTCTTCAATTCAAATGCGAATATAGCAGAAATTATCTGTAGTCCAGATCAGTCCGATTTATTTTATTTTATCCCGACAGCCCGGTACCAGACCCTCGCAAAAGAAAATACATAAAATAAAATAAAAAAAAAAAACTGCAGTGAAGTCTTGTCATGCAGAGAGGATTCAGGCTTTGAAATCACTGGTCAGCAGAATGTAATCCCTTTTGTAAATTTACAGTGGCGAGGTGAAATGTCCAGCGCAGAGCAGGCACAGTGACAACAGGGGCCCATAATTCACACCCCCTGAAACAGAGTCCTGCAGTGGATCAATGATGAATGGAGAAGCTCTCTCTCTCTTTCTCTCTCTCTCTCTCTGTCTCTCTCTCTCATACACACACCTTTTCTTTTAAGCATCACTGAGTTTCATAACATTAAGGAAAGTGAGGTAAGAGCCAAAGTATAAGCTTCAAGGCAAAAGGTAATTATGCAGCAGTTATAATGTCAGTAAATTGGTTTATAAATAATCTGCATCTCATCAAAAGCATAATAAATGTGACAGTGAATGTTTATTGTCCTGAGAAATGATGCACAGATTAACTCTGTTTTAAATAGAGTTTATGCACATACTTGCAGGTTGAAATGAAGGGGCTTTTATCCTGGAACATAATGGGCTATAGATCAACTTGGATTAGTGAAATTGAAATTAAATTATTCGGACACCCTAAAAGGCAAAATAAATAGATAAAAATAAAAAAAAATAAAAAAACAAGAATAGATGTAGATATATAAAAAAAAAAAAAAGATCCTCTTACAAACTGTGAAATGGGGCGTGCATTGGTTTGGTAGGGTGCTTTTCATTATGAATTCTACATTGATGCTGCCTAAGAAAATTTCATTGAACTATAGAAAGAAAAATCAAACAAAAACGAAAAAACAAAAACAAAACTATGGCATAAGCAGAATATCACACTGTCACATGAATAAAGAACCAAAAAAAATACTAGTAAATCCTCTAAGAAATAACAGAAAAACAAGTGCTGGATCAATTCAAAACCCAGATTTGGATCTTTTTCAGAACGGTTGGGTAATTTATACAGGCTGTACATAGATCAGACATCTTACTGTTGAAACAGAGGAGGGGGAGAAATGTGTTTGAGACTGACATTGATGTATGTTAGATAATTAAGCATAGAATATACCAGATCAGGTTTAACAATTAAACCTTTTCATGATGATACCCAAAAGATATTAAAATGACATCCAACTTGATTGGAAAGCTTTAGATCAGATGTGAACTGATCAGCTTTGATGGAACAAAGTACAAAAACAATAAACATAGATATGAGGATGGGGAAATGATTAACAGGAACTTTTAGAATATAGCATGTCTTTTGAGGGAATTTGACGCCTCATAGGATGTTCTGCCCATAGTGGTGAGCTATATTGCTTATCATGTGTGTGTTTTCTAATATGCAGTTAAAACACAATCCAGGAGCAAATAATGTATTTTAAAAGAACATGGAATTTTCTTAATGTCTTATATGATTTTTTGTTAGAGTGAGGTGCAGTTTTAAACACTGTATATTCTGTATAAAAGACTCATAGAAAACTGTCCTCAAGAAACATTAGGAGACTTTTCACATGGTAAGCTTGCTCCTAGGTATAGAAAAACAAGAGTGAAATCATTTTTGCAATGGCAGTACAATTAAAACAAAATAAGAAACAAAAAAACAAGCTTCAGCTTTTTGAATTTCTCCCCAAAACTTTCCTATGCTCCTCTTTATGCATGGGGTCATGACATATTTGAGATTTCGTCCATTCTTTTTTTTGACACTTTCCGTGTTTTGTTTTTCTTTTCTGTTTTTGTAAAGATTTTTTTCCGGCCAAAGATCTGTCTGAGTTAGACAATTACTTCTTTTTTTAGCTATTTCCTGACTTTTAAAGTTCACCACACATCAGCGCTATCTGAATGCCAGCATCTTTCTTACTTTGAAAGGTAACTGCAAGAAAATGGGCCAAAGTGTCCTATCAAATGCCTCCTCCAAGAAAACACAAAGTAATGGATCACTATTCGAGTGTTAAAAAAGAAAAAGTACAAAGAAACATCCTTTCGGTCATGTTGTAAAGTTCCTAAACAGGTATATATATGAATAATAATTGCATTTCGCACTTTGGAATATTTATTGTTATGAAATATAAGTTGTTCTCTTCAGACATGGAACAGAGACACTTGTCTTCACCGTGACTCCACCTCATATAGGATATAACATAGGGCCTTTACTCTGGGAGTTTAGATTAAATAGACTCTAACCCAAAACATATCAAAGCAAAACATGATTTGGAAAACTGAATGTACCTAATTATGAAAAATATTAAAAAGATAATAAAAATATAATACACCCCAAACTGGATCACAAAGCAAAATACTATGTGAAAAAAAGACACCGGTTTTTAATTAACCGAACTAGCTGCCTGAACCCTGAGCTTGCTTCTAGAAATGCATGCACTCACCCTCATGTTAGAATCAATGCAAGCAGAGTCAATATTAGGCAGAAGGGACAAAACTCGCATTTACCAGATTACAGCAAAAAGGAGTGGCGGATGATCATGAGCATAAAACACATTATGGCTCTTTATTCATAGTGTAAAAACTTGGGCAATGAGGCACAGATGAAATTGGAGGTGGTAATAAAAGTTAAGATTTTATTCCAAAACTTTTCTAAAAGCAGTAAAAGTCCTAACAGGAGATCTTTCTTGCAGAAAATTAAACAATTGAAAGAGTTTGCAAATGGTTAGAGAGAAGCATTTGCTTTACCATATATGCTGTAATACTTCACCTGAAATACAGCAATCATGCCATTTATTTAGTGTCCAAAAACTGAACTTTTTTTTTAATCAATATTGAAGGACATATTTTTTGATACATGTTACAGAAACACATTTTTTCTCATTTTTCTTTAGCTTTAGAATTCATTCTAAATCTATTTTTAATAGATTTTGTGTAATTTTAATTTGTAATTTAGCTTAGTTTGTCGGTTCCACATAAAAAAAGCTTAGAAAGCTATGTTTAGAGTTGTGAAAACTTTGGCTGGCTTAATTGTTCATTTCATTCACCTGTCTAACTCTGCCCTGTTTCTCATCACTGCTCATCTGATCCTCCTGCTTCTATTTAAACACCTTGGTCCCAGCCATCAGTGCCAGATTTTTCTTTAGCCTTTGGTGTGAGAGTTTTCTAGCTTTCCTACTAGTGTTCTGATTGCCTGATCCTGACCCGTTTCTCTATTCGGACCTTTGAGCTTGCCTGTCCCTGTTGAACCTGGATCTGCCTCTTGACTTTATCCTCTGGATTTTCCTGCCTTTCTTTGTCTGTTGAGATCTGATCTCCTGTCAGTTCTGCATCCTTCAAGGCTTCGGCATCTGGAACTCTGTGCGACAACCGCTGTATCCTGTCAGCTGACCGGCTGGTATCCACCCCATTCTCTAGGCACTGACTGAACTATATTAGCAGAGTTACCTGCCTCAGATGCCCCAGTTGCTGATGCCGCAGATCTACTAATCGTCGTGTTTTAATAAACGCTTTTTGAAGTTATCCCATTGTCTGTCTGGCCTGAATACTGGAATTCCCTGAGCCAAATGTTTTGGATACCCATTTGAAAGTGTAGTTCATTTCAAATAAAAAAAATTATATATTCTAAATGGAAGAAAAATACTGATGTAACTCAAAACTGTTCAACCTTTTCTGCAAAGAGTCATTGTAGATTAGGGGTCACCAATCTTTTTTAAGGCTAAGGGCTGCTTCATGGGTACAGAGTCATAGGAAGGGAGCTCATAGTTAACTGGAAACTTTATGTATAAAAAAGTAGTTTTTAAATTTTTTATTTCAAGTTTTCTTTTAGATATAGCCATTTTTAAATCTCTGTAAATGCTTGAATGCTCTCTGATTAAATGATTTAAAAATAAGAGCAACAGAATAAATAACATTTTACACTTAGCCCACTTGTGAGTCATTCTGTTTACAGAAGATGGTGAGGGGACCCCATGTGGATGTTGAAGGCCCCTTGGTGTCCCTGGGCACCGCATTGGTGACCCCTGTTGTAGATGTTTGACAGGTATGGTCAAGCAATCTTCTGTAGTACTTGGTGTTAGAATCCTTAAGTATGAAAACACTTTGTTTCATTTAGGTTTTTTCTCAACCTTAGCTGCCTGGAACCATCTTATCTACCTAAGCTGTGTTTGTGTGTGCTTCCATTATGTGATCTGAAACCCAATGTTTGGGGACAGATCTCTAACTATGCAAAATGCAATGAAAAAAAAAAAGTGAGATCAGAAAGATGAGTCTCAGAATGTCTCATGGTGGTTATAGACCCAAAGCTTGCACTTCAAACTGTGAGAAAAAGTGTAATAGATGGGACCTTAATTAATCTATGTCTTGAATGGAAGGTAAAAAAGAGCAGTCTTATCTGGATTACAATTCTACCCTCCCAATACAACAGCTATTACAAATTCCAGTCATTAAATTCTGAAGCTGATACAAAACCGTATCTGCAGAGGATGTTTGTAAAAAATCATTAATCTTTAATACCAAAAGACGATGAGATGATTAGTGTACATATAGCAACAATACAAACAAACTAGGAGTTTGAGGTGCCTTCTGTTTAATTCAAACTTATAATAAGCAAATGATCAATAATCCTTGGCCTTTTTCAGTCTCAAGCTCTGAACATAAACACTGTAAAATACTCCAACTGTATCAGTTAAGCTTTATAAATGAGGCATTGATGAGAGCTTTACTTTCTATCTGTCTCAGAGGAGGGAGAAGCTAATGTGTCTATGATCCCCTAGATATCTCTATTAAAATTGATTTTATTAGCATATTTGAATGCAACACTCTGTCAAACACTTAGATTTCTTTTAGGGGTGATTGGGTTAACACATTCTATTTGTAAGCAAAGATACACAGCTCCAAAGAACTTACTCTCAATGAGTGATATAATGTGTAAAGAAATATCAATTTCAAAATATTTTTTGGATAGATGCTTACTTTCTTTTGTCTGATTTGGCCCTGGTTCCTTTCGTGCAAATGAGTGTGGGTCTGTAGGTGTGTGGGTAAGTGTACTGTTGACATATGTGGTTATGTATGAATGGTGAATAAATAAGCATATACTGTAAACAACCCACAAGGTGGAATTTTTTGATACAATTTTTGTATTAACCATTTTTATTGGAAATGAGGGCACAAACAGGAACCAGTGCCTTTTTTTATTTTTTACAGCAAATTTCAAATCCATGTCACTGAAAAAGAGGAAGGAACAGTACACTGTATATATTTCTAATAGAATAGAATAGAATTCAACTTTATTGTCATTACACTGTCACAAGTACAACGCAACGAAATGTAGTTTGCATCTATTCAGAAGTGCTATACAGGATATAAATATTTGTTTACATGTGCGCAGAGACTTTGTATGTATTTATTATAAATGGTACATATAAACAGAGAGTAATTGTATGAGGCTATAGAATTTCTTTTTATATATATATATATATATATATATATATATATATATATATATATATATATATATATTTCTTTTTATATATATATATATATATATATATATATATATATATATATATATATATATATATATATATATATATATATATATATATATATATATATATATATATATATAAAACATCTTTAGGGTGTTCAGTATAAAATAGAAAGAGGTGATGATTTAATCTATGCAAAATAATATGCCACAATGGAAGGAGGATTTTAAATAACAGTGACGTCACTTCCGGATGAAGTCGGGATGTAGTAAAGAAAAAAAAAATCTGGTAGCTATGAATATCAGCTAGCTTGCCACCGACAATTGGTTGGTACACTTGAGTAGATCCATCCATGTCAAGGCACAATAGGGATTTCCGTAGTCCTGCGCCACTTGTGAACACATATAGGTGCTCTCCATCCCGGTTACCCGACTGCCGTGAATCGGTAAGTAGGTCGGTTTCAGACGGCCAAGCTAACGGACTAGCTGTAGCATCAACCACCGCTAGCTGGGTAACCTGCTAGCTGCAGTGATGGATGCAGATTTGACTGCTAAATACAGGGGCTGCTGATTATTAATTTGACTTCTTTTGTGTTGTTTTTCTGCTGACCTGACAGAACAGAATAAAACCAGCCCGTTATGTTATGGTTAAACATGTTGGACTAGCATACCAATGATTAAGTGTTTCTGCTGAGACATGGCTCTATTACTCCTATTTAAACCTTTTCAAAAGCATCTTATGTCCAGATTATTGCCCTTTGTTCATAACCATCAAAAATATTATTAACTGCTCTATTTGTAGAAATCATGTCTTTAATACAGTCTTTAAATCAGATTCAACTGGGTGGATTGTGGTTTTCTAAGTAGTATTTTTATTTTGTTATAACATTAAACTCGATTATTAGATGAAAGATGATTTATTCCTATTTCCCCTGGTTAAGTACACAGTTCAACTGCAACTAATTATTTTGTTTTCATCAGGACCTGGCTGGCTTGCTAAAGAGACTGCAGGACCTTGGTGCAGTGCTTTGCAACCTAACACCACCTCAACCTTCAACACTAAAGGATCTGTAAATCCAGGTATGTTTATCAGGTATTTTCCTGTTCCATTGGACAAGGTAAACATGATAGTAACGTTTCCAAAATTATTGTAAGTCAACAGAAACAATTCAATCTGATAGTGTGATAACTAGGGCTGAAACAATTAATTGTCATGAATCGATTATTGGATAATAATAAAAATAATCATTGAATAATCATTAAAAACTGTTGTTTTATTTTATCCAGTCTAGAATGAAACCAGTTAAACATTAACATATCTTTACCGTAAAATTAAAACCTAATCTGTCTTTGCATGAATAAAAATTCAAAATAAATGTAATCTTCTTGAATTAAAGAGAACTAAAAAATATATTTAAAATAGCCTTTTTTATTTCAGTCTTACAACTAAAACTTTTACAGATCAAATTGACACCTCAGTAGTTCAGTGGCGATGCATCTGTAAGCCTGTAGCCTATTTCACTGAATTTATTTTGGGTTGGAAGTTCCCTCGCTGTTGGGAGGATGTGACGTCAAGCTCGTGCATATTAAAAGCATCTTGGCAAACAATTGAAGCATTATAATCAAGATGGATTTTGTGGATACTAAGAGTGACTGGCATCCAGCTCAAGTCAGACACCAATGGCAACTCCACATAAGGTGAAAAAAGTAAAAGAATTTGTCAAGTACAAGTTTGAGCTATGAGAATGAGCAGGAAAGTCCTGCGTGTTTTCGTCACAAGTGTCAGTCTCATTAGGAAATTCTATAGTGGCTCTTTAAGATAGAAACAAGTTTTTAATTTTTGATAAAAAGTGGATCATAAATGCAGACTGTTAGATGCATTTCATTTAAAATGATTTGTTTTGTTTAATAATTAAACTTTATTGCTCTCTCACTTGAGAAATGTATCTCTGCATTTAACCCATCCCCTTGGGGAGCAGTGGGCTGCCACTGTCCCCAAAGAAAAACATTCACCCTTTTTAAGGAAATTGAAACACTGGATTCTCATACCAAATCTAAGTCTATTTATATTTGCAACATCATTCCGTAAAGAACAGCCCATACTAACAAATAAAAAGCTGTTTTTGAAGGGACGGCACGATCACTAATGAAGTTATTGAAGCAAACACAGAACTGTAGCAAACTCACTGTTTGCACATCTAAGCAAGGAGAGCCACATAGTATTTTAGTTTAACAGTAACAGTGATTGAGAATCAATTTCTCATGCAGCTGTGCAAATGGAACAACAGGTGGAATTAATTGGCAATTAGCAAGACATACTGAATAAATGAGTGGTTCTAAACCATGTTTAGACTTCATAAGTCCATGTCTCACGCTGTCAGGGTTACGCTGGTAACTGAGGGGTAACCCTGTGGAGAGTTTGTAGAGCTGCATCGTTTCATTTTATTTTACTGTGCACCTTTTATTTTGGCAGACATCATGTACCTCTCAAATCACTGTAGCCTTAGAAACAATTGCTTTAAAAGAGAAAACACATAAAACCTGAAACCTCAGTTACAAACGCATTAATAACAGAATATAATGTATATTGAAATTTCAAAAATGTCATATACTTCTTGTTAAATAAAATTATAATGCTTTATGTAGATTTTGAATGCTCCTTTTTAACATTATCAGTCATTTTATACAGGGTTCCTGCGGGTCCTTAAAAAGTCTTAAAAGGCATTGAATTCTTCAAAATAAAACTAAGGCCTTAATTGGTATTAAAATGTCTTAAATCAGTCTTTTGTAGTTCTTAATTTTTCAAACATCATAAATAGGATTATTTTTATTACGATTTATTTTATGTAATCTGAATAAAACATTAAAATTTACCCTTTTTTTTTTTATTTAAAAAAAATAACAGCTCGCCATTATTGGTTCCGTCCCGAATATGAGCAAGTGTAAATGTAACCAAAATTGTCTCCAGCCAAGAGTTTTCTCCATGGCTATAACCAGGGAACATACATGAGGCTCAGTGGATTTTATGCAAGAAGTCATTCAAGCTCGGAACGATGGGAATTAAGGCAGTGGAGTCGCACATGCGAAGCACGAAACACAAAGCGTCAAAATGGAGTTACCGAGAAACAGCCGGTATTTCTCTGTTTTATTCCACCCTTGTCTCTGCAACGCCTCCACTTATCACCAAATCAAACATACTAAGAAAACGATACAAAGAAAAATAGCTGCTAAAAAGACTTAGCACTGGTTATGTTGTGGCTTTAAAACTGATTTGTTTTGTTCCCTGCTAAAAAAAAGTTTGTGAATTCAGTTAAATAATTGTTAAAATATATCTGTCAGTTGTGTGTTTTTAGCTTTCCTCCTGTATGGGAAGCTTTTCAAAATTTGAAACATTAGTGCAGTGGTTTATGTTAAAATAAACCTTTGGGTTAAGTTGTCGCAAGCAGGTTTTTCTTGTGTTTCTGGTGAATTTGGTCTTAAATTTTTATTTCAAGTGGCATTAAAAAGTCTTGAATTTAACTTGCCTTATGCTGTAGGAACCCTGTTATAACTTGGATAATATTCTTTTTTCATAAATTGTAACCCTAAATCATTGATTTAATAGTACATGAATTGATGCCTCTGTCTTAATAAAATCTATAAATACTAGAATATAAATACTAAGATTGTATTCTGTCTGCAAGCAGGGTATGCATAACATGGTGGAAAAAAATACCCCAAGCCAAAAATATCACCATGTCTTATCAAAACAGACCGTAAACATGCTAGTGTTAAAACTAAGCTAACTCTGCATGAAAACATCAGCAGAAGCAACAATGAAGTTTGTTCAAGATTGTGGCTGTAGGTGTTTAGGCATTTATAGTGGTGTGAAACGGTTTTTGTTCCCCAACTGATGTTTTTTTGCACATTAGTCACAGGGTTTTCAGAACATCGAACAAACCTCAATATTAGTCACAGACAGCCCAAGTAAACACAATATGCATTTTAATAAAACTCTTTCTCTTAAAACTTCATTTTTTTGTCTACTTTGTTGTCATTTATTAACATCTTCATTTTTTTGATGTTCTGAACCAAGTGAGCCTGAGGCGAAAAATAAGAACTCTTTTTATTTACAACACTGTATATCTGTAGAAATAAAGGGCAACAGCAGAAAACCATTGAAATGCGTTTCACTCACTAGAAAAAAAATATTGCATTGACTGGAACATGAGTGAATGGAGTGTTATTTAACAATAGGGCAAGTTTCCCAGTGTACTAAAAGGACTTTATTTTATAGATAAGATGTTATTGGGAACTTCCTTTAGTATTTAACAGATTATTTCATTGATAAATGGCTAGGTAAATGATTTGCTGTTACATTAACATTAATTGTAATAATGATTCTTTGATATTTATATGCTTGAACTGAGTCTTGCCCTTGTGATGCCTTCCTACCCCTCTTGCACACACACTTGCTTTCTATCAATTAAATAATCAAAATTAGGATTTGCAGGAAATGCAGGTTGAGAATTTCACTAAATGTGTATTAATTTATTGTTACCTTTTAATGTTTTTTAATGCTCAGCTTGCAGTTGTAATGAGTGTTTACTCTGCCCTGTACTGATTAAGTATTTCTGGATATCAAGATTACCAAAAAAGAGAACTTTTCAGAAACAAGCCAGAATTAGGTAGGCAATAACATTGTTTGTGCCTTTCTGTTTTTAATTCTATCACAATAGGAAATTTGAACCAGTGTTTCTTGAGCCAAATTGATGTGTTTAAAGCTGTAGAGTGGTTTGCATGAAGCTGTGCAAATTGTTGAGACCTAGGGGTTTAAACGAGTTGTATGATTATGATCAAAATGGTTTATTGGAAAAAAGTAACTGCCATCTTAGAGATTTCTTTTTGTTTGGCTGATTTGTTCACTGAAGTGTTGCATATCGTCAGACAAACCTGAGGAGTAAAAAAACATGTTTAAATGGTCTAATTAAAGTGGAAAAATGCCATAGCCTTTTGTGAAACTCTGGGTTGCAAAAACTGTCATCAGCTATTTAAAAAAAAAAAAAGGCAATAAGTCTAAATTACTTTTTCGTAATTTTGATTCACCCTGGTGTTTTGCACCTTGCTGCAAACCGAAGCATGCTGGAGCGATAGGTAAAAAATAATGGGCCAACCTGGGCTTTAGAGTGGCACCAAAGGTTTTAATGGTATTGCTAAAAAAGATGTGATTTAAAAAAAAGTCTTAGTCACTAAAAGTCTTTCTGTTGGCTTTGCCAGGAGCTGTTAAGTTCTCATAGGGTCTTCAAAGGTCTCTCGGATAAGACCAAAAAACTGCAAAATATAGAAATGCAAAAAAGGAAAAAACTGTCTCTAATGCAGCCAGGGCTGAAGGGTAGAGTGGCAGTAGTACTTCTCAAATCTAGTTGCTACCTGCCAAAAAATCAGGAGGAGTAGCTAGCATTGGGCAGCAGCTGCAAGTGTCATGTGTCCCACTCCACTAAAATATGGTGTGTACTATGTTTTGCATGTTTTTTCAAACTAATAGTTTGTGCAATCATTAAAGGTTAGCCTCCGAAATGAAACATTCTTTGCATGCAGAGATATGCAACCATTATCAGTGTAGTAATGGGAGCAGAAGTTCTTTTGAATGAACGGAATACCTTTAGTTTACCTTTAGTTTATTAAAACAATTTGTTCAAAAGATTTGCTCCATGTCTGACTCTTTATTCGAATACATTTTTATTTCCTTTGAAGTTAAAAAAGAAAAAAGGCATGGCTTCATTCAGATGTAGTGTGGCATTTATAAAGCTTTGCTTTTTATGTTCCTTTACATTTAGATGAGGTATGACTTTGGTGACTAGCTAATCGTAGAATTTTAAATTGCCGGTAGCCCAGATTAGGACTGGGGAATAAATTGCATTTGCAATTCGCAAATTAACAAAGTGCTATTTTCAAACCGCAGAGGCACTCAATTTTAGTCTCACTGTTGCCCCCCTTACATTAGCCCTCTGAAACTGCTCTGTGCCTAGTTCGGACTAAGCTTGGATCAGTTAACCGTGCCTGGCTTGGTTCCTTACGACGATTTACACATCATGCTAGCACGGTTTCTTGCCTATTATTGGCGATACTACAGCTCTCAAAACGGGAATTACGCATACAAAAATGATGGCACCCATAACAGTCGGGAATAGGGATGGGGATCGTTAATATTTATTGATATCGATACCTTTATCGATACTCCTTATCGATCCGAGTCTTTATTGATACCACTATCGATACTTTTCTGTTATTTGGTGGAAAGACGATGCGAAAATATGTTTTTTAACAGAACTGGTATTGCTTTTATTGCTTAACAAGTGAGCATAACAAAAACTTTTCTAGCCTTCAATAAACATGGCTAATGTAATAGGCCACTTCGAAATGACATAAAACTAACTAGAATATATTTTCACAATTGTTGGTTAATGTATTGTCTACTGTCACTTTTCATCATGTTTTTAGTGATTAGGAAAATATTTAGCAAATAAATAATTGTATTTTAAATTAAATGTAATTTTTAATAAATGTTGGCATCAGTAGTTTAATTATATATTCTAAAATAATTAGAGCAATATACAACTGTATTACTCATGTTTCTCGCCAAAAACTCAATTTCCCTTTTCTTTACGTTACACTTGAACGCATCATGATAACCTAATTGTCGTTTTACTGAGCCAATCTGAACACATCATCACGCAGCACGTCTGAAACTTTATTTACTTTTCAAGCTAACTAGCTTGTATGCTGCCGGTTACAACACGGATTTCACAATTACTATTTTACAAGCTACAAAGTCTGTGTGCGCGCTTACCAGTGGTACTCTGAGTGGATGATGAAGACGGGCCCGACTGTGGTGCGGCAGCAGGAGGAGGAGGAGTCTTTTCCGTTCAGCCATCCTCGAGTCGCGAGCAAAGTTAACTGCCATACTTCACTTGTTTTACTTTTAATATCTGTTTGCTTACAATTTCATTCCAAAACATTGGTGGAAATGCTTCAGTGATTGGATTGATTAGATTTAAATGCTGTGACGCGACTCGAGGGAGTTACAGGACTTCCGGGAGAAAAAAAACAAAAAACGACCAGACTCGATAGTGGTATCGATAAGCCCAAACGTTATTGATTTTCGGGTTTTGAAAAAAGTGGAACCGGGTCCTTGATAGAACCGGGTTTCGATCCCCATCCCTAGTCAGGAACTTATGTGCCTGGCTAGAGCATAACTTCCTAGCTTTAGCTAGCCGTTGCCTCTCCTAGCAGGCTTCTCTGATGTATCACCATCCTACTCCTGGGCAGCTATACCCTTTATCCTGCCAGCATTCTGTTTTCCCAGCGGACTTGCCGATCTTCCGCTGTGCTCTTCGGACCCTCCACAGTTAGCCTCTATAGCTACCCCCGGCCAGCTGTAGCCTCTCCCCGCTTGCGCTGCTCCTCCTGAGCTAGCATTGGCAAGCTGCTGCCTACTATCTCCCCTCTGGTGTGGGCTCCCCCGATATCTCTTCTTATTTCCAGAGGGGGTCATGGCTGGCAGACCCTTACCAGCCGGTAAGATTTCCTGCTGTTTCTGTCTTGAGCTCAACCATGGGCTCAAACAGGAGCCCGCTCCATCTGAGCCCATTGGGTCATGATAGGTGGCGGTACCGCTGATAGTTACCCGCATCCAGAACCTACCGTATTTTCACGACCATAAGGCGCACCGTACTAAAAGGCGCACTCTCAGTTATGTGTCCCATTTCTGTATTTAACACACACATAAGGCGCACCGGACTATAGGGCGCGTTTTTTATATACAGGTACATGTCCTCTACTACCTTTAAATACCTATACTGCGTATTTAAAAATACAGCGGGGGCAAAACTGAGTATGACTGTGCTTTATTCATGTATTTATTACAAAGTATTAATCAAACCTGGGAGCCGTGAGACAGACACATCGCAGATGACACAGCGCTGTGATCACTCCTAAATTAACTTAAAATCCTGAAACCTGCCGACGGAATATGTTCGCTTTTATTACCGGTATCCTGGTGCCTGCAGTTTAAATTATTTAGATGAAAAACACCTGCCAGCCGCCGCATGAACCCGGACGCTGCCCAGCCTAGAGGCTGCTGATGAAGGGATTTTTACTGCCGGTGCACCGCTGGTATGTGGGGGTCTGAGCGGCTCCGACAGAAATAGATAATCTGGATGAACTGACTGCAATTTTGAAGTTTTCAGGTGGACTTTCTCACTTAAAAACATATTTATACTTATTTATTCCCACTGATCACAGCAAATATAGCTGCAAGATTTAGATTATTTAGATGAAAAAACACCTGCCAGCCACCGCGGTGAAACCAGAGGAGACCCGCCCAGAGGCTGCTGTTGAATTAAGTTTTCAGGTAGAAAAATAGAGCGGGAGCAAAACTGAGTATGATTGTGCTTTATTCATGTATTTATTACAAAGTATTAATCAAACCCATCAAAGTCATCATCCTCTGTTTCTGAATTAAACAGCTGCGCTAAATCAGACATGCCAGTTTCCCCTTCTTCGCTGTCAGAGTCACTTTCAGTGCAGCGCGGCTCCTCAGAAATGATGCCGGCTTTTGCGAAAGCTTGAACAACAGAGCCAGCAGACACGTTAGTCCAAGCATCTACAATCCATCCGCAAACGGTGGCGTAACTTGCCCGGCGCTGCCTTCCACTTTTCCTGAAACTGTGGTCTCCGTCGGTCATCCATCGCTCCCACGCCGCTCGCAGCCTTACTTTGAACGGGCGCTTCACACCGATGTCGAGCGGTTGAAGTTCCTTTGTCAGACCCCCGGGATAACGGCGAGCACAGCGTTCATTTGATTCACCTTTTTTTTCACATCGGCTGTGAGATGGGCACGCAGCGATGGTGATCCGTGGAAAAAACCACCTGGTCTCCTCACATACACCTGCCTCAGCCACGCTTTCATCATCTCCTCATCCATCCAGCCTTTTTCATTTGCGTTCATATGTCATCAGAGCGCTGTGTCTGTCTCGCTGTCAGCTCCCAGATCAGCTTCTCTGATTGGTTGATGCGGCGCGTCCAGCAGCAAAACTTCAATTTTTCCATCTCGAGCAGCAGCAGCGCGTTGGCGGTGCGTCAGATGCTTAAACGCTCCCGACCGCAGCGCCTGCTGCTCAAAACGCGCTGCGGGACCTTTTGCTGCACCTATACGCGCGTCAACCATTGACTTTGCATGTAAACTCGCTGCTTCTGCTGCACCAGCTGGGTCCGGTTCACACCGATGTCGAGCGGTTGAACAGCGAGCACAGCGTTAATTTGTTTCCCCATGTTTTTCACATCAACTGTGAGATGGGCACGCATGGAGTTACATATTTACAGCGATGGTGATGAGTGGAAAAAAAACACCTGGTCTCCTTACATTCAGCCACTCTTTCATCATCTCCTCAATGAGGAGGTCTCAAAAGTGGCAGTTACAACACACATAGGGCGCACCGCACCATAGGGCGCACCGCACATTTTGAGGGAAAAAAAAGACGTTTAGGTGCGCCTTATAGTCGTGAAAATACGGTACCCTAGATTCCCCGTAATCGTTCCGTCTATGGAAATGGTGAACCCAGGAACCCAAACAGCTTTAGTTGTTTATTACTGATAAATATTTATGACTGATCCAAAAGGTATAGTTTAAAGCAGCCATGTTCAAAGTCAGTCCTTGAGGGCTGTTGTCCTACAGGTTTCAGTGTTTCTTGGCTTCAACAGAGCTTGATTCTAATGATTAAAGTTCAGAAAATGCCTATCACCGACTGCCAATGGAAGTCTGCTGTGCTGCAGGGAAACCTCTGAAAGCTGCAGGATAGGAGCCCTGGAGGACCGCCTTTGGACACCTCGGTTGACAGTTTGCATTGCTTTTAATTGTGGTCTAAACTAATGCGACTATCAGGTGCATCCACTACTGCACCTAAAGGATGAGGCCGGAGGTGAGCCACCATAGATTAAAAGATCTTGCTGTAGAACCAAAACTGTTAAAGAGGGTTTCTAAGTGGTACTTTTTATTGATTAATGAATTAATCTAAGTTGATTGATCATATCGGTCAACTAATGGTTAATTCCAAAGCTGCTATTTTCTTAAGATAGGCAAAACACTTATGATATCCAATGAACAGAAATGTAAAGCAATTATTAAAAGATATGATTTGTTGCTCTGAAATGCTATCAGAATATTTGTCACTTTATTTCATTTAAGTGGACATTGTGAAATAGCTCTTTGTTTTTAATGTAGTTCATCATTCAGTGCTGGTAGAGACTTTGAGAATTAAGTAGCATCAGAACCCAGAGGCTCTGGTTGCTCTCAGAATAAGATGACCAGATTTTTAAAAAAAGCAAGTGTGAGAAATAGGATACTTATAGAGGAAAATGCAGGACTAACGCTGCTTTTGTGACTCACTTTCACTGTGTTGCTTTATTTTGCGGCTTCACTTAATATCATATTGAAAAATGACTTTAATTACAGCAACCTTCACCAAAGCTGTGTGAAAATTTCATTATACTCACCCAATTATGAGCCATTCTACAGTCTTTGTTGCTGCAGTGCTTTTTTGTGTTTATGAAAAGTGCAGGTGAATATTCAATTTTATTTTTCTTCCCTAGTTTAACCCAATCATATGCGGGGCATTGGTTTGATCTGAGGGACAGCAGGAGGGAAGTGAAAAATTCGTCATAGTGTCGCACAAATCAGGAAGTCTTATCATCCAATCTTAGAAGAATGTTAAAATTTGGCTACATGACGGGTAGACTGACTTGCTAAAAATGCTCAAATTGAACCTTCAAGTTAAAAACAGCTCACTTCTATAGGTATTGCAAACTTCCAATATATCATTCAAACCTCTGGTGTTCTCCTAGGATCAGTCCTTGGACTTATTTATATGTCCTCCTTCATGGACGTCAGTTTGTTTTGCTGGACTTTTTACTGTCCAAAAACAATGTTACGCTACGGTACGCAGACAGTCGTGGAGCATTAGGACAAAGTGGAAAAACGGGTCTGGGATTGAACGGTCACAGCGCTGTTGAAGTCCTACCCGCTGCCGTAATTAGTGCTGTAGGGTCACACGTCTTTATCTCTCCTTTCTGGAGCATTTTGGATTTTTGAGATAAAGGTCCAGGAGTTACGGTCTTATAGAAATACATACGTCTGCAAAAATACAACAGTGAGGGAGTCTACTGCTGTAAATTTTGAACTTTTTCTTCTCTTGGCTCACGTAATTTAGAAGGGTTGTAATATGAGGTGTATTAATTTACACAAATCTTTGAATAAGTGTGCGTATGTTTGTGTGAGTGTTGGTTTATTAGACTCACTGCCATGATGTAAGAGACTTCTTTAAAAGTCAAAGTGTAAGTTACATTCAAAGAACTGTGTAACACCCATCCTAAAACACCTTCACTGCTCCATAAAGCAGCAAATCCACTTCAAGATCCTCCACTGCATTTTAAAGCTTTCAATAACATTGTAAAGTGTACTTGCTTTATTAAGTGTTGATAAGTCAAATGTATTATTGTTATATTTTATCATCAAAAAGGAAAAAAATACTATCTCTGAATGTGATTTTATATATCAAAGCTCATAATAATTGTAAAATTGTGTTTTTAATCTACATGGATTGTCTCACCCGAATTCTCAAATTGTTAATTTCATGCATCTATATATTTTGTCAGGAGAGGGATAGCAGAAATACAAGACAAACACAGAATAACTACTAGAAAACCCACTGAACTAATCTATAATTGTGATATAAAAAAATACTTGCGTCCAATCTCTTATTGAAATGTTATACAGCTATCCAGATATACTTAGGATTTTTCCGTCTATAGAAAGACTTGAATTGGATTGTTTTTTCCCCCAGAAGTTTTAACATCTACTGTTTTCCCTCTTTAGATTTGTGCCAGAAGATGAACGGCTTGTCCATACGAGAGCTATGCTGCCTCTTTTGCTGCCCCCCTTGCCCCAGCCGCATTGCAGCCAAACTGGCCTTTCTCCCTCCAGAGCCCACCTATGCTTTACTCCCTGACCCAGATGCTGGATCTGGAGCAACAACTGTCTCTACCGCCAACTCTGGGGCTGCTCCCTCCTCCCTCGGAGCTCCAGGACTGCGTTCGCGGCTGGGTAATTCCAGTGGATCAGATCGAGGAGGAGGAGGAGGAGGAGGAGGTGGTGGTGGTGGTGGTAGTGTTGGGGGAGCAGGCGGCAGTGGTGGGGCTGCCAGCACCAGCAGTAGTATCAGTGGGCCAGAAGGCAGGTGGAAGTTGCACCTCACAGAACGAGCAGAGTTTCAGTATTCACAGAGAGAGCTGGATGTGACTGATGTGTTCCTGACCAGATCTAGCCGAGGGAACAGGGTGGGATGCATGTACATCCGCTGTGCTCCCAATGCCAGGTGAGACATGAATCACCACTGAATGTGCTCAGATACACACTTCATAAACATATATGGTGTAAGCAAGCCATCTGGATTAGTGTCTGTTTGTTGGTTTTATTTCGGGCCCCGATTAACGTTTTTTCTTCCATCCTTTTATTCCCTTCCTCTCTCTCAGGTTCACGGTGTTGTTTTCTCATGGCAATGCCGTAGACCTCGGCCAGATGAGCAGTTTCTACATTGGTTTAGGTACACGCATCAACTGCAACATCTTCTCCTACGACTACTCAGGCTACGGTGTTAGCACTGGCAAACCATCTGAGAAGAACCTTTACGCAGATATTGATGCTGCATGGCATGCCCTGCGCTCCCGGTAAGGAGCAAAGATAGGTTTTATTTACCTGTGAGACAAACGACTGTCAACCACTGGCTCAATATAGTTTAATCAGTTATGTTATCAGACATTATGCAAAGCTCTTGGTGGCTCTTACTGTAACTCATATGAAAATTGTATACATTTTTGACGGTTAAACCATAATCTTTATTTCTGATCATGTTCATTTAGCTTTTTAAGACAGAAAATGTAGAGTAGACTGTTATTGTCTTATATTGATAATAACTTTTAGCAGTTAAGAAGTTATGAGTTCCCATTGGTCTCCTGAATTGTAACTAGAGCTTTAAAAACAAAAGTTTCTCCAGATGTATATGTCCCACATGCCTGAAATAGAAGTGTTCCATGTACCATCTGGCTAGGCCATGATCATCATGGCTTCCAGGCAATCAAAAATAGCTTGTATTAATGTTATTGACCAGTTTGTAGAGAAGAAAACCTCCACAAAATCACTGCTGACCCAAATAAGACAGAGCAGGAAGAATGTTGCAGACAAACTGCCTCTGATATCCAGCTCTGACATAGTTAATTATTTTACATTTTTACGACCGTGGACGTGTTTTCTCACTACACTGCAAGCTAGAAAGTGCTCCTCACCAGGAATGAGTCTTAATACCTAACTATTTAATTGGCAACGATAGCTAGCAGCGACACACTGCTCAAAATGACCAGCGGCATTGACCTGCAGTGTCTTTACTGCTCCCTCCACCTCACTAACCGTTGTACAGTGAGAGAAGAAATGGTGCAAATTGCCCAACTACACTTGTTTTGGAGGCAAACTCACCCAATGGCAGTGCGGCTAGTGAAAGCCTTTTGTCAAGAGAAGTGTAGCAATAGATATGCTCTACTATAAAGGCTGTAACCCAGCATGAGCACAGTTGGTAAATAAATGGAATCCTTAAGTAGTTAAAATAACACATGTCTCTCATCTTCGAACAGTAGTTCACTCCACATGAAAAAGCCTTTCCTAGCTTAAAAAAGGAATCTGTTGTCAAACAAAAGAATTATAGAGTACCTACCAACATGGCAGTTAGCAACAGATTGAATCCTGGTATCTGATTTCACATGGGAACTACAGTATGTACCATTATATTCATTTGTTTAGTTTTTATTTTCATATAAAGAGTAACATGCTGACCAGTAAATGATTTACCATGCTTAGGACTTTAAAAAAGTAAGATTTTTGGTTAAGCTTGGCTAGGCTTAACTTGAGACCTAGATTTTAATTCTACTTTTAGTACTACCAGAGATGCACCAGTCAATCTATTGGCCAATGGCGATACAACAAAAACACACTAATATCAGCTGGCCAATGTATCACTCTATAGTTATTTGTAACTCAACAGATTTTTCTTTAGGAAAAACAGACGTTTACAATTCTGCTTAACAAATACATTCAAATACTTGCAGCCTTTCAATTATGCGGGTCTGGGTCACAGGGTCAGCAGGGACTCCTAGGCTTCCCTCTCCCCGGACATCACCTCCTCTGGGGGGAGTCCAAGGCGTTCGAGGGCTGGTTGAGAGATGTAGTCTCCCCAGCGTGTCCTGAGCTGTGTCCTGGTCCTCCTCTTGATGGGACATGCCTAGAAAAAAACACCCAAGGGAGGCATCCAGGGGTCATCATAGGCAAATATCTGAGTCATCTCAGCTGACTCCTTGATGTGGAGAAGGGTCTCTACTTTGTGACTGTCCCGTATGGCCTAGCTCCTCACCATATCTCTTAATTTTTTACCCTTTTCGGGACGATTTTCCAGTTGTGCAAGAATTTTTTGATCGGGCCGAGTTTCAGCCTGATGGTGCATACTACATCATCTAGTATACAGGGGGCAACGAGGGGCGATTAGAAAATCGAACATGTTTGGAATTCTGTCGACCGTCATAAGGTTGCATCAGAGCGTAGGGCCGCGCAGTGTGAGAATATGCACCGTGAGCTGTGAACTTTTAAACTGTTTTTTGTCATACAGTTACTGTAGCTGTGTGCAACGATTGAAAATATCGAACAGTGTATGTCCAGCTTTAGGGAAGATAATTTCAGATGCTTGTGTGCAGGATCTCTGTCCTTCTTTCATGATAGTAGGTAACGGTGAGAACGTAGAACGACCAGTATATCGAGAGCTTTGGCTTTTCACTCGACTCTCTCTTCACTGCAAATACAACCAAATACTAAAGGGAAACTAAATTATTGTCTTTTTTTTATGTTGTATAAAATAAAATTTTAAAACATAGTTTAGTTTAGTCACACAGGTGATGTTCACAGTTTGCTGTTTATGATGGTTCTAAGGGCATAATCCTCAGTGTGTGTGATGAAAGTGCTTTAACTTTGATCACACACTGTTGATCAAAGTCACACATGTACACATTTAAAATAGCAACAACTGGTAATTTGTCAAATTCATATAATCTAAGCTAAAGATCTTTTTTTTTTTTTTTTTTTTTTATTCTGAAATGTTTTGGCTTGTCTTTTAGGTATGGCATCAGCCCTGAAAATATCATCCTGTATGGACAGAGCATTGGCACAGTGCCCACAGTAGACTTAGCGTCGAGGTTCGAGTGTGCTGCAGTGGTCCTTCATTCTCCTCTCACCTCCGGCATGAGGGTGGCCTTCCCTGACACAAAGAAGACTTACTGCTTTGATGCATTTCCCAAGTAAGTTCCTTACCTCAGGCACAAAACAGAAAGTTCATGCAGGTTTTTTAAATTCAGCTATTGCAAAAAACACATAACACATTTACGAATACAAAAAAATTCCATATCTATATAGTTGTATTTCTGTTATATTCATGAAAAAACAAAAGTTAAACCTAAGTTTTCTAGATTTTTATTACATTATTTGTCCATTTGAAACTCTTTGCATACCATTTAAGACTATTATTTTCAAGGAATCAGTGTTTAATCTGAGATGTTTTTGTTTTTATTGCATTTGTGTAAAAGTGGATATTTTAAATGATAAATATAAATTTAAAAATAATAATCAATAACTTATTATAGTTATTTAAATAGAATTCTATTCAGTTGTGTGTAAAAACAGAAAAAAAATCAACCATCATCAAAACAAAAGAAACTTTTTTTTTTTTTTGATTGTCCAAAAATAAGCCTTTATTGAAACTTTCCTCTGGTGAACCTCAGCTGCATAAATCTTTTACAATTAGATCTAGGCTGCCCGGAAATTTGCAGCCTATAGCTTTACAGTGTATAATGCAAATGAATTCTGGCAAAAGAAATAAAAATACTTCTATCCCTTGGGGATAAGATTAGATTTCATTAATTCTTTATCTCAGTTTTTCATTCAAAGCTTAAAAGATTAAAGCAACAATTCGTTACTTTTGTCCCCAGAGTAATTGGAGATATATTAAATAATTTATAGTTCGGTGTACATCTCTTGAACTGTATCAATGTTCTGTGCAGGCTGCCCTTCTTAAAAACCCACCTGTGTAACTTAAGAGGGTTGCATCCATTACTAAATGATTAATGTGACTCAGAGCGCAGCTTTCTCCTAGTCTGAACGCCCCTTTAACAGGAGAACTAACGCAGCTCCAAGTCTTTGTTAGGCAACAAAATAGATTTCACATTTACCTGATCAGACATACTTTTGATTCTCTGATGCAGGATCTAATCTAGGGGGGAATGTGGCTTTGTCTTTAAAACTAACTTCATGAATTCTCAGTCTGATAGTTCAAAGTGGTCTGCTGTCAGATTCTGCTGCCATGCAGCCTAAACCTGCAAGTTACAGGCCTAGTCCCCCTAGTGGCTAAAAGGTTTATTAATGCTTTAAGTAAATAAGCTTTTTATATATATTTTTTTGTTATGGTAACTTATGCGCTACAATAATTCAGAATATTTCAGTTTAATGTTTTAGCTTCTGGTTAAGTTTAGAATATTTATTGCTGGCTTTTCTATTTGCTAACTATATGCATGCAAAGTTGCATTAAAATAATACAAATTTTATAACACACATTTGACTTCCCCTGGTTAAATCTTTTTCACATTTATTTATGTATTTTTTTACTGTAGCCTCAGTAGGAAATACTTCAAAAACTCCATATCAATGCAGTAATGTTCTTTATTAGAGAACATCTAAAGATTTTTTCTTTTTTCAGCTGCAGTCTGTCATATTTGGAAGTCTTATCTTACTTTAAATATGACTGAAATGCACTTAACCCCATAAAGCAGTACTCCATAAATCTCTCAAATTGTCTTCCAGCATCGAAAAGGTTTCAAAGATCCCATCTCCAGTGCTCATTATTCACGGCACAGAAGACGAGGTGATCGACTTCTCTCACGGCCTTGCGCTGTTCGAGCGTTGTCCCAAGGCCGTGGAGCCCCTGTGGGTGGAGGGGGCCGGCCACAACGACATCGAGCTTTATAGCCAGTATTTGGAGAGGCTACGGCGCTTCATCAACCAGGACCTGGCTGCACAGCACGCCTGAGAAAAATCCGCCTCTCCGTGTTTGTATCTCTGACACTGTGTATGTGCATGTGTGAAAGGGTGGGTGAGCATGTTTGCAATGGATGTGTGTGTGTGGGTGTGAATTTGGTCACATCTGTGTGTCTTTAAAGCAGCACAGCACCTACAGGTTCAACGCAAACACAACCTGTGTTCAGTTTCCTGTTTTTAAAGGTGACTAAATTTTTTAAAACCTCATTAGCTTTATACATTTGTACAGTGTTGGTGAAACACACACAAAAAATATAGATGAAGTCATTTCAGAGTGGAAGTATTGAGCAGTTTCAAAGAAGATTTTAAACTTGGTGACGTAATTAGGTAGATAAATGAGAGATCATGTCCAAAAAGGCACACAGATGTAAATCTGAAGGTTGGTGAATATGCTGCGTGTCCAAACAACTGGGCACACATTAGTATGCGTGTGTGTATGTGTGCAGAAATGAAGGACATCCTGATGACTTGGAAACTAGAATAGTGGAAGGCTAACGAGGACATCAATATTGATGTTACGTTTTTTTTTTTTTTATCTTGTAATTTGTGTGTAATGAAGAATACCTCCACAGTGACTAGCTCTCTTTTCCAATGGACAAATACTGATCAAGCATGCACCCCCTCCCACTAATTGTTTACCTTTTTGATGGATATCAGTCTGACTGCCAGGGCATTCCCAGGTTTTTTCTAACACTAACCTACTTTCTGTGGTTTTGGGGTTTGTTTCCAGCCTTCTTGTTCCAGTGCTTTTGGAATAGCCTGAAATCCTTTCACAGCTGTCTCATAATTTCCCTCATTAATTCTCAAAAGGCCAACTTCCATGTCATTGCCAGTCCTCAGCTTTCCACTAAAGCAGCAGAAACATGTTTCAGGGAATGAATTAGATTTTCCTATTTAAAGAATATTCATTTCCTAGTTCTATTTGAAGTGCACAGCTGCTTTGCCTTTTTACCATCTTATTCCGAGTAGATGATCTAATAGGATTTAATTAGAAATTTGCAGACACTTCAGGAAGTGGCTGTTCCTGAACACGAACCAGTCAAGTAGATAACACCTCATAAAAGTCCAGCATGTCTGACGTGGAAGGGTGGTTGGTGTGTGGAGGTCTGGGCAGAAGTTTACTTGCATTAATGATGCTTGGACGTTCTGTAAAAAAATAAGGTTTAAACTATTCTTGTTTCAGGGTGGAATGGGACAAAGTGGAAGCTAATTTTTTTAATTTTTATTTTTTTAAATGATTTGGAAATAGCTTCCTATTCATTGTTCATGTAAAATATGCTGTAGTCAGTTAAAACACGTTTACGTCTTTAAAAAGCTTGCTCCAAAATCATGGCTGAATATTTTAAAAACTCTTTTCAGGAATAAAACAGATCATTTAAAGGTATTAGTGTCTTATTACAGACCCAGCTTTTAAATATATTCCATTATTTATTCAGTACTTGGATTTTTTAACCAGGTTTGAGGTCCAGCCCATTTCAACCGTAATGTTAATGCCTGTTCTTTTAACTTGATGCTGGGGTAAAATGTCAAAGTACGAAACAACTCCACATTTCAACCATAAATCTGTTAATATCTGGTTAAAAGTAAAAAAAAAATTGGAGTAAACCCCTCATTTTAATTATCAATCAACATTTTGATCAATGTGCAGCATGATTGGCTCATCAGTTTGGTTCACAGTGTGTAAAAGGTTATTTTTTTTTTTTTTTGACTCATTCAAACATTATTTTAACAGCTTTTCCTCCTCTGACCATGAACTGTTCTGATGTGAAACAATCAGCTTATCCATCTAGACATCTGCAAATATTGATATAAAGTCATTTCAGTGATACTATTTTCAGCAGCTTTCTCTTGCAAACAAATTCATTGTTTTCTGATTGACAAACAAAACAAATGCAGATGGTTTTTCCAATACCAAGTCAGAATTGTAGCTTTATGGTAACTAAAATGATTATAAGTTCATCCCATTATCCAGTGTAAGTAGATATTTGAGCTTTGTGCAGCTAGTGTAGTTCGTGTTTTGAAAAAGTGAAGTAGAGTGTTATATATCCTTCCGCCCAGGGAAAAGAATGGTTCGAATGCATTATTAAAAGTTTAGAATAAATCTAACATTTCTTTGAATGCTTTACATGTAAACTTTTAACAGGTACTCAAAATGTTTTAGTTTTTTTCCCCCCCCGTTATGGTTTGCTGTGAAATCAACCAGCTGTCTCCAAATAATCCTGTCCCTTCAGTTTGCCCCTGGTAGAAGTGCAGTAAAAACGTTTGTTAAATGTTTAAACAGCCCGACTTGCAGCTTAAGGTGAGCCCTTTCAGAGCTTAACGCTTCGGTCCACCTGATCCAACAAAACACCGTGAATAACTTCCATTTCTACTCACCTATACCGTGCATAAACTGAGCTCCGCTGGTTAGCGCTGATCATCCTCTAACATTTCTGAGTTGCCCATCGCAGGACGTTTACTAGTTGAATTTTAGTGTTGATGTAATTAAGTTGTTAAATGTTTTGGATGTTTCATAATCATGCGTCTTGATGTTGGGACTAACGATGTGATGGAGATCAGGTGCCAGGATGGGATCTAGCTTCCTGTACCTTCCTGTTTGGTTTCCTCCTCTGGCCCTAAATGTACAGAAGCTCTCTTGTGGCTGGCAGCACGCTGCAATGTCTGACACAAGCCATACTTGAGCCTCGTCACTGTTGGTGTGGTGCAGGTTCCACCACACGTACGCACACACGCACATTGACATACACACACAAACACAACATACACACTATATATATTTACACATTTATATATATATATATATCTGATCTAGCATGAAAAAGCAGGTCTTAAGTTCAGCACTATTGTACAAAGCATCCAAAGTGTAACAAGGGTATAAAATGTACATGTGTGTCTTTTTTGTTACCATTGACTGTTTTAAAGGAAAGCATCATTGGATGCAGGTTTTCCTGTTTGGAGAAGTACTATCAGGTCCTGGTGTAGTACAAAGTGTTTGCTGCACAGGAGATCCATCTACTTCAGTGATAGTGGCTGCGTTGCATCGAAGGGAACATTTATTAACCGGCACTGACCTGATTGCTCCTTTTTGGGAGCGCGAGTGGGTCTAGGGAAGCATCAGAAAAACATTTTCTGAACACCACTCACCTCCTGTCTGCTCAAACAGGGGCTTTTTTTTCTGTTCTCATCCTGTGCTTTGTGTATATGATATTTGAATTATTGAAACCTGTTACATTTTCAAACTCAGAAACTGAGTCAGAAGAAGTTGGGAGTTAAAAAAAATAATGAATCGCTCTCTTGAAGTAAAATTATTGCTCAGTTTTCTGACGGGGTGGGGGGGTCTGGGAGACGTTACTGGGTTTGAAACGTGCCGTTTATGGTGCACCATTATGGTTGATATGTCATATCCTCTGGCCTTGAATGTTTGACGGGGGAGGGAGGGAGGGTGGGTTAAGCAGTAAAAACTGTATGCATGTCTGTTGTGTTTTGCAGAGCAAATGATTGGATGGAGCATAATCTTTTGTGTTGTCAATGTGAGGATTAAGCTGAATTCATGACGTTGAACATTAAAAATCCCCCCCAAAAAAAACAAAAAGGGAAAAAAAAAAGTACATTTATCTGAAGTTTTTTAATGCCGATACTAACTGATGTAATGTTGATTTTTGTTCTAGAGGTTGACTGGGTAAGATGTTGGGGAGGGGGGGTGTAGAACCTATTGGTAGACCGTTTATATGCTTATTGTACTTACCTGTTCTTTTCTTTGTATTATAATTTGTAATTTTATGTTGCCTTTTTTGACCTGAGAATATGATGTACTGAAACAAATTCAAGGGACTGAATCTTGACCTTTTTATGGAGAACAAAATAAAATCACTTAAGTACAAAATGTGAAATCGGGTGCTTTGAATAATTTATGGTTTATAAGTTAACATTTATTACACAAACTGTTCATTTACATAGAAATGCAAATATTTGTGTGCACATTTAAAACTGCTGCCTTGCCGGAAGTGAAGAATGCCGAAAATGCTAAACTGTAAAGTTATATTTAAATAAATCATTAAATGCAGGTAAACAGAACACATCAATTTAACATTTTTAGGCTTTTTTTTTTTTTTAACAAAAGCTTATTCATTTAGATCATGATTATTATGGGGAGGGGGGTGTAAAAAAAAAAAAAAAAAAAAAAAAAAAAAAAAAAAAACCTTTTAGCTTCTGCATTTTAATAGGTTTTATGGTCTAACTAGTTATGGGTGCCAAATGCTATTGTCACCCTGGGTTTGGTGGATCTGTAGGGGTTGACTGCCCTCTGCTGGTCAGATCATGTCACTAACAAAGTATAGAAATTCCATCCACAAAAAGCTTGATACAGTACATGCAGTATTTGGGGCTAGAGGGGGGGGGGAAAAATCAGTAAGGTTATATAGCAGTTCAGTTGAACTTGAGTCTGTTGTGAGGAATTTTCAAACATTGTTTATCTGTAAGAAAGGACATAATCTCAGTCAAGGAAGTGCCTTTAGTTCCTGCAACCAGGAAGGCTTTATCTGCTGTCTCAGTGTCATTCCTTAGTTTACATTAAAGCCGTCTAGTTTTTCTGCACTTGGAAAAAAAATCAGTTTTGCTATAAGGTGCTCAGACAAATTTCAATATGTTATTATCATACTTTAGTGGCCTCCAAGAACTCCCACCCCTATGGTTTTAATTAAAAAGTTGACCATACACAAAGGCATACCTTGTTGGCGACGAAGACCTTTAAAATGCAGATTGAGCTATTTACCTACTGTTCTAATTTGTTTATTCTGATGCCTACCTACATTTAACAAACAAAAACTGAAATTTACTGTTGGTACAGTGTTTTTTTATTTTATTTACAATCACAGTTGTAATTATTTTTGGCTCACGTCGGGGTGGGGGGGGGTGGGGGGGGGGGGGGGGGGGGGGGGGGGGGGGGCTTGGTGGAAGTTTGAAAAACAGAAAGTCTTTTGTAACCACAATGACGATTTATTTTGTTCTACCTCTGACTTTTCAATAAAAACATTTGGAAAATAAATAAATAAAGTTGTCTAGTTAGGCTTTAATGTCAACTGAGGCAGATTCAATATATATTATGGATGAAATATGCACACTAAAATTGCATCTGTTTTGGCTATATTAAAATTAATCAACTTAATTTAACATCTATTTTACAATAAAAACATACATTTGTTCCATTTACATAATTCATACAGTATTGGGTTAAAACATAGGAGGTCTTTCACAGGATTTACTTGGTAGTAGAAAGTCTTGTTACACCTTGATACTGGTAGTCCAGGTCTAAACCCGGTTCAAACAACCCGGAAGTGTCATTATCCTTAGCTGTAAAACATCCGAATTAAACACTAGTTTACCTTCTGTTGTGAAAGTATCTGTATGCAATACTGAATAAAAATATTTTCCACATAAAAAGGAGTTTCGTACAAAATTCACAAGGTTCCTTATTGAGATGCTGCTAGATGAGGTGGTTATGTCTCCTGGTACCTGGTGGGGAAAAAAAAAAGGGGTAATCTTTTACTTGGAAAATATTAAATGCAAACATTGTTAAAATACATTTTATGATATATGGTTGCAGACAAAAACAAAAAAAACTGAATTTTCCCATCTTACACTTCTTTTAAATCTGCAGGTGTAAATGCTCAACTTAAAAGAGAAAAGTGCAAGGTCTGACACCAGATTAACTGTTGGGATTTAATAGTTTCCATTTTGTTGTTTCAGCTTACTGTACCAGTACCCACATTACACCCTGGTAGGTGTGATTGTCTGGAATGCACTAACTTTTAACGTTTGCCGTCAACCAGTAAGGCTACTTCCCCCATATCTTATTGTGATCAGCAGGTGCTAATTGTTTAAAAACCGGTTTGAGCCAACTCACTTTTTTCTCCCTAACCTCCTTCTTGTGTTCGGGTGGCTGTACTCACTCTGTGTATTGCGAGGTCAGGGCTCCCAGAGAGCTAAGCTGCTTTTCCAGAGCCGTGATCCTCAGCCCGATGTAGCCAGATACCAAGAGCAGCAGCAGCATTCTGGAAAAAGAACAGAGCATATCATGAATGCATGCCTCGGATTCTGCAAGCTGCACTCAGAGATATAATTTTACAAGCAGGGTGAAATGCCTGAGAGAATCATGCTGATTTTACCGACACTAAGGTATCACTTCTATCTAAGTAGAGCACGAGTAAAAAAAATCTTGTTATATATCATCATCACAGGGTTTCTTCCTCGCTTCGGCGCTCTAAGCTGATCCAGTAATTCAACATACCAGCTGAGGTGTCTAGGCTTGTTTCTGAATTCAAAAATACATCTAACATAAAGCAAAACTTTTTTTTTTCTTCTTTACAGAGAAGAAAATAGAGAGCAGTCTAACAGAATACTCTCTATTTTATGTAAGGTTTTTCCTTTTACAGAAGATCTGAGCTTCCTCAGCTAAGTGCTCATAATGTCTGCTTCTGCATAACATGAAGCCTGTCTACGTAATAAAAGTTCAGTAGGTAAAAAAAAATCTGAAGGAGTTGGAGAATGTTGACATGCGACATGCAAACCGTTTGGTTTCCAGGTTAAACCGACTCATTATCAAGTATTTTATGAAAATGTTTGTTTCTACATTAAAATATAGTATGGCAACAGTGAAGTAGCAGAAAAGGGGAAACACTTCAAAATGTATGCAATTACTTTATTCTGATACACCTACATGAAAGTTTACAGCCCCCCTCAATTACCTAATTATTAGAGTCCTGATATATAAATGCAGCTGTCCTAGAAACACGTTTTCTTTTTTTTAAGAGGCAAGGCAAGGCAAATTTATTTGTATAGCACAATTCAGTACAAAGACAATGCAAAGTGCTTTATATGATTAAAATATAGGAAAATAAAACAGAATCAAAGCAAGTAGGAAAAATTTAAAATAAAATAAAAAATGAAGAAACAAAAAAGAATATTAAAAACAGTTGCACTAAAGAAAATGAAAAAGTTGAACTAATGATGTTTCAGTTGAACTGTTTAACTAGAACAGTCAAAGGCCCAGGTTTCGAAGAGAAACTTGGTAAAGAAGAAAAAATTAAAAGCAGCATCATGAGAGGGGACCCTGCAGACAGGTCAGAGAGAATACTGAAACATTTAAATATTGAAGGCTTTGAAAATCAGTCCATCACATGAAAATTTGAAAAACGAAAACAAAAAAATTGGACAAATGGGATACATTGGGGCAAAAGCAGGCAATGCCCCCTTAACAAATGCCTTGCCCTCTCAAATCAAACCATAATGTGGGTGTTTCTAAAGTATTTATTTTATTTCCTGTGGTTATTCTTATTATGTTCAAATTAGATTAATGATACAGTGGATTATCTAAATAAGTGGTCCTCCTAACTGTCAATCATTCTGGTGATATATTTACTTAAGGCCGTCCTTTGTGTTCGTCCCCATTTTGACTTACCCGTGGCGAGTCTGACATAGTGGAAAAAATACAAATCTTTTGGAAAGTAATCTTTCCAAAAGATTGACAAGTATGAGCGATGCAAAAAACGTTTTTACAACGCAAGCAACTTTCAAACAGAGTGTATAAGAAATGGCCGTATTTTATAGGCATTCTCTCTCGGTTGCGGGAACAGGGTTGTGTACGTGGATTTTTAGAGAAAAACAGATTGCACGTTAGCAGAGGGAAATATTAACATCGCAACTAGAACTGGCAAAAATCTGTTAAGGTATTCAGTCAAAGTCCTATTTCTTTTACATTATTTTATTTTAGCAGAAAATAAATCCATTGAGATTTGGTATCTCTCTTACAAGGATGTCCTGGCCTTTGTTTGTGATGTTCTTTGAAAAAACAATCTCTCTAATCTTTCTAATTAAACTAAAGTAATGAGGGGAACAACATGTGACCTGATTCTAAGTAATAAATTGTTTCTGTTCTATAGAGAAACTGAAAGCAAATAAAAATGTTTGACAAGCCTTTTAGGCAGCTACTTACTGGAGAAGATGAATTTGTGCCTTAGGGTTGGAATGTAAATATGTCAGTTAATCAGTGATGTAGGGAGGGTTAAAGTATGTGATTTTTAATTAAACTAAAGAAAGTTTACTCTTGAAAAGCCCAGCCCTACAAAAGAGCATATTTTACTCTCTAGAGAGAGTAAAATCTTCAATTTGAGTATCTTTTACTCAGACGATTCCCCTGTGTAGTGGTCAGAACTGTAGCAGACCTCTGTAGTATTACTCACAGGAACAGGAAGATGTAGACGACAACTCGGAGACTCAGGATTTCTCTGGAGAACAATAATGGCCCCACTTTTTCAAGGAACCAACACATCCATGACCCAGCTGCCAAACAGAATGAAACCATAAATAATAATGATAATAAAAAAAAATATAAAGGCACACAGTGTCATTGCGAGACTTCACATTTATAAACCAGTTGCTTACTCTTTAGGCAGTAATGGGGCTAACAAGTCTGCACCTGACAGTGAAGTTGTGTAAATAAAGAAGTAAAGCCCATGATCCAGCATTAAACCACACATAAATATTTGATTCCAAAAGGGATAAGATACAAATAGCAGAAAACAATATAAATGGTCACTGAAGATCGCAGTAGAAAGACAGAGACAGACAGGTAATTCAGTAGAGCAGGACGGTGGGGTTCTATTGAGCAGCTGCATCATTTGCCCCCATCTGGTTTTCTGTTAGTTGTGCGGTACTTCCGCACAAATCCGTTCATGTCTGCTCATCACCCTTGGTGAAATTCTATTTAGGCTCAAAAAGGATGATCTTAGCACCATCAGGATGGACAATTGGTGTAAATAACCTTATTTTATAATGATTACAACATGGCATAAAATGTGACAATGCCCCTATAACAGACTAGCTCAAATCCATTCCAATTTTATTTGTTAAGCACTTAAGAACAACAACAGCTGACCAAAGTGCTGCACAGAAAAAACAAATAAATAAAACATAAAACAGTACAGATAAAAACTAAAGAGCTAAAACATGGGTGAAAATAACATTCACAAAATCAATAAAATTGGGTAAAAGATAAAAGGAATAAAAGATTAAAAAAAAGAGTGAAAACTAAGAAAATAAAAATAAAATAATGCCCACTATCTTGCTAGGTGTTAAAGCCAAAGAGAAAAGGTGGTTTTTGACCGGAGATTTAAGAACTGTCAGAGGAGACAGTCTGATGTGCTGAGGCAGGTCATTCTAGAGCTTTAAAGCTGCAACAGCGAAAATGTGGTCCCCTCTGAGCATCCGCTTAGTTTTAGGCTCTCTGAAGAGCAGCTGACCAGCCGAACCCGGAGAGCGACTAGGTCTATAAGGGGCACAGTGACGCAAGCCCATTGCGGGATTTAAAAGCAAATAAAATAATTTTAAATGAATTCTAAAATGTATGGGCAGCCAGTGGACTGAGGGTAAAAAGAGGGAGATGCGCTCATACCCAAGTGTGCCAGTTAAAAGGTGTGCTGCAGCATTTTGAATCATCTGGAGACGGTTAGATGGAGGAGGCACTAACCCCCACATAGAGGGCATTGCAATAACTCAGCTGAGTGGTAACAAACCATTTCAAACTGTTGCCTTGAAAGAATTGGCTTTATTTTGGCCAGCTGCCCCAAATGATTAAAACTTGATCCAACAACTGTCCTGATCTGGCTATCAAACTTCAGATCAGCTTCCAGTTTTACCCCCAGGTTAGTGATGACTGGTTTTATATGTTGGGCCAAAGAGCCCAGATTTATTCCAGTGGTGTCACCAAAAACCATCACTTCAGTATTTCTTTCATTAAATTTACAAAACTTCAGAGACATCCAGGCCGTTGTGTCTTAAAGTGGGGAAACTTTCTTTTTAAGAGGGACATAAATTTGACTGTCATCTGCATAGTAATGGTAAAACAATCCCATGCAATTTAAATATGGGAGCAAATAGAGAGAGAACAAGATAGGACCCAGGACCGAGCCCTGGGAAACACCACATGACAAAGGAGCAGAGGAGGAAATAGAGTCACCAAGGCTGAAACAGAAAGTTTGATCAGTCATTTACTCTCATTTAGTCACCTTCACTATTTTCGTTTATGAAGCTGCTATCTTGTGTCGAGCTCCATGAGTCGTTTGCATCGGTACCTTCATCCTCTTTCTGAGCGACGCTGGTGTTAAGATCAACGTGGTCAGAACCGTCCTCTAAACTAGAGAAGCTGGAAGCCTGTAGACGAGCATACGGGAAGGCTGAGAATCATTCTGTGTTCCTTCTTGATTTATACAGCCTAAAGTTTCCTGGGCTGTAGACTCACCACGTCATGCTCAGCTTCTAACTCTAGAGAGGACAGGTAAGGTCTCTCCTCCTTTGGACTCTCCTCCTAATGCAAAAAAAAAAAAAAAAAGTTTTTAAAAACGATGTGACGAATCGATGTGCTCATGAACTGGGAGGACATTTAGTTTACCTGACAGCAGAGGCTTTGGAGGAGTCCATAACAGAGACTATAGTTCCTCAGTGACGCAAAGAAATACTTAAAGACAGAGAGAAAGAGTTCATTGGGACTAAAGTTGGTGGATGAGTTTTCTCTGCAAAGTTAAATATAATTTTTACTTTTTTATCTTTAATTGATTTGTTTAGTTAGAGCTAAAACAATAGAGTCTGGTGTTAATTACTCCTCTTGATACAGAAATGAATTTCTAACCTTGGTAGATTGACGTTAGATAAAAATGTGCACCGCCACCACCAACGCTCCCACAAACATACATTATTTTATATCTACATTAAAATTCCAAACTGCAATAAAATGAAATAAAAGCAACTCAAACAGGTACTAGACTCATAATAAGTGGCTTTCATCCTAACTATTAAAGCACTAAAGTTCTATACTCTGTTTAACTCATTACCATTAGATGTTTCTTCTGGGATGACTTTATATTTTTCTCATACACAAAGCACTGCAGGGCTCAAAGTTCTCTGAATAGAAAACTAAACAATGTGGTTCTGAATGTGTGTGCAGAGCCTGACCTTCTCTCCACTGGATGTTTGTACAGATAGCACAGACAGAGTTGGGTTATGTTTCTTTATCTTCTCTATTCTTGAAATAGCAATCACCACCTGGAATAGGACAGAGCAGGTCAATTCTGGATGCCATACTGCATTTGAGTCATACATGAGCTGATCGAGCAAGCTAAACCTCACAAAGGTAAACTAAGCCAATATAAAAAGCAGTTTTATAAGTGATGGCTCCTTTTATCAAGGGAAGAAAGTATCCAGACCATCCAGGCTGTAAGTGAAAAAGCCATTTCCTACAATACTCAGTTGAGCCTCTCAGAAGGAATGGTTTTATTGTTTATCAATAGTTCCTTTTAAACCCCTGTGGAAAAGTGTAGCCCATTATGCTTTGCTCTTTGTTTCAATTGTTGTTGTTTTTTTGTCTTTGTTATGGTCTTATGGTCAAGTCGAAGAATCTTAAATCATATTTGAGGTAAACTTACTAAGCCAGTTGAAAAACCCATGGGACCTAATTATATTTCTCTTTGCTCTGCTGCATAAATGGGCATTTATTGAAGCTTTAGAATGCAAACTGATGGATAAGCATTGTCCTGCAGGATGTTTTGCTATAGAGTAGTGGATGTTGGACTGGGTTCCTTTGTAACCTACTGTTCAGATAGTTAGAAAATTTGAATAATGGTAGAGTGACAATAGATATGGGAAAACAGCTGAAATATGCAATGGTAAAAACCTTTATCACTGCACCAAACTTTATCTGTTTTCAATCTTTTAACTTGACTTCATTTCAAAAAAAAAAAAAATCCCTCCTAACAGTGAGGGTTTTTATCAAATCAACATTTTTTAAGATGTTTTTTTTTTTTTAGGTTAAAGGTAGATTAAGCAAAAACTAATCATAAGCTGACCCACATTACTATATTAAAAATGAATGTCTTTTTGGTTAGTCTGATGCACTATGAACATAAATAGAGGTCTAAGAACATTAGTTACTTATGATAGTATTCTCCGTATAAAGGATTTTAATTAGTAAATTACATCACCGAAATTTATTTAAGTTTCTGTACACAAAGATGTTTTGCTCTTTGATGCTTTTTCTTTTCTAAATGAGATCAAAATGATTTTTTTATCATGTATATATCACATATATTTGATCAAAAATGCATTAAATAAGTTACCTTGGTTTCTTTAAGCAATACAGACGAATAGAAACACAGATTGTTGTCCGACACATAGAGTTTTCCATGATACAGAACTTCTCTCTGCAAGGCACAGGTGAATGCTGCAACAACACAAGCATAAAGAGTCACCGGGGCAACATTAGCACCTCTGCTAAAGCATTTATCCACACAAAGTGTTTCAGCTCTGCATCCTCTGTGGAGGATTTGCCAATCGAACTAATTAAGAGGCTAATGATTGGGAAATTAAGACAGCAGAGATAACTGGAAGAAAAATCCAGATTGTGAGGTGATTTCCATAATCAGTCTCAGTAAAAAAGTAACAAACTCTGATGGTGTGACCACTCACCATGTGTCAGATTTTCCTCCTTAGGGATCTCTGGAAACAGCTTGTGGAAGGTTTTATTGTACTTTATAAAGCTCTAAGGGGGAAAGAAAACACAGCTGAGATTTGTGCATGTTAGTTACATTGTTTAAAGGCTGTTCAACACATAAAATGGGTTCTTTACTAGAACTGAATTGAAGAGGAAGCAGAAACACTAGTTACAGTATGGTTCTTAGATCTTGATATAGGTCAAGCAAACATCCCACGTATCTAAGATCTCTACCACCACCTGAAGGGTCACTAACTGATTTTAGATATCAGGTAGTGTAGATATCTAGCCTGGATAGTGCTTTATTGTTTTATTGTTCACACAGAGATACCGGCTACCTTCCAGTATTGTAACCTGATGTACACAAAGGGTCTCATTTATAATAAACTAAAGTGGAGCTGGTCAGAGGTAAATTACTTAATGTTAAATACTGGATACATACACATTTTAACATTGCTTAAAAAAAAAGTACCCAAATAATCTGGGCTGCACTCCTACTGGGTAATCTTCTATTTTCTTCCAGTGTCATTATATACTTTAATTTTTCTATAACGAAAACTTGAATTGAAGTTTAAAGTCCAGCATTTATATGTTTTAATATTTTGTATCATATTTTCATTCGGTTTTCTTATTTTACATCAAGTGATGAAATTCAATTTTTCAAATTCCACATTAAACCTCATTTTGTGACGTGTTTTATAGTCTGAAAATGTTTATATAATAGGAAGCCCCAAAACAAACAGCTTTTTTACTAGATTTTTGTTCAAGTTTTCAGAAAAAAGAACATTAAAATAAATTTACTGTTCATAAAATAGTTTTTGAATGGGAAGGAGCCTTGGAAATAATGTCAACTTCAGATGCCACACATATATATATATATATATATATATATATATATATATATATATGCAGTTACAAAATAACATGATGTTCTCCATCAGGGCATATTGGAAAAAAAATGTATTAATCTGAACTGAATCAGGGCTAGCAAACCAGAGTGTTATAAATACGAACTTGGCTTGGATGCAGAATTAAAGGCCTGCAGGTCTTTTTACATCTACAGCCCTATTAAGGTTGGATAACAGCTTTTCATTTAGGCTAAAATATGATTTTGACTGTCCATTTGCTGAAATTGGGGTTTTTGTCCAAGTGTGTTTCTGTGTTTGTGATTATTAAAGATGAACAACGTGAAGATTTATCATTTAAACACCTGGCCATGTTTGGAACTAGGGCATTTTAGTCCAAGGTAACTCTGGAGGAGCTGTAGAGATTCACAGCATACGTGTGAGAATACTTTCACAGGACAACTGTTAGTTGTGCCATCTACAAATGTGGCCCTTTTGGAGGAGTGGTCAAAGAAACCCATTGCTGAGGGTATACTGGTTGTAGTACTAATTTTTAAATTCTGAATCTATTATAATAATAATATGATTTTAATCTGTCTTCCATTTTAAGTTCAAGTCAGTGTCTGCACAGAAAAGGGTAAGGGTATGACAAAAATAAATATTTATGTACCTTTGTTATTGAATGGTTTATAATTTATTGAAATGCGTCAAGCTTAAAAATAAGACCTGAGTTTTTTTTAATAGATTAATACAAACTGTAGCCAAAAAATGCTTTTAACATTTAACATAATAACTTTCTTTGGCGTTTTGGTTTTCAGCCTTGGTGTCCTAAATTTCAGACATTTTTTTTTTTCATTTTGGTGCATCCCAACTTGTTTGTGAAGTACTAGTAAGTTTAGAAAATAAAATCTTTACATTTTTCTATAACATAAATGCTTAAACAGGTATTTAAAAAGCTTCTAGTATCGTAAATCCCAACTAGACCAAAATATCTGGGCAATAGCTCTTTATAGCTTTAAACGGTCATGCAATCAGTTTGAATAATTGCTTCCTTTTGCAAAGAAAATGCTTCAACATACTGAGTGAATAAAAAAAGTTATGGATCTTGTTTAGAGAGGCTTACATGAGAGATGAGGAGCCTGTCAGATCTGCCAATATAATCTTCAGCCATGATGTGATTCCTGAAGTAATAAAGAATTTAGTTTAATTTGGAAGTACAGCATCAAAACCTTACAATAATTTGTCCTCTCTCTTTTTATTTTCTGTCTTTGTGGTGTTCAATGGGCTGTGTACAATACCTTAAGCTTATTCCAAAGCTTTGATTTAGCTGCCTGGCTTCAGATTCAAAATTTCCTAAACTCAAGCTCCGGCTTGCTTTCTTACAGTTGTCTCTTCTCTTGACAAGAGGGGTTAAAGAATCCACGCTTCTAGTACAGGAGAAAAAAATGTCAAAGGGATGATCCAGCTTTCTGAATGAGCCTCACACAATACAGATCGATATGAAACAAGGTAAAGAGATGAAATCACTGATGGGAACACAATGTGTAGCCATTTTTACAGGCATCAGCATAGATTAAAGTGGTTCCAGTGTGCTGACAGTAAATACCATTTCATTACCTTCAGCTTTGCTGCTCTGTCTCAGAAAGGAGAATTGGTTCTTTGTTCACAAACACCTTGTTAAAATTGTAAACAGGTAGAAGAGTGTTCATTTTTGTAAAGCAGTTTAGTCTATCTTTCAGCTACAAAGGCTTTTTCGTTTCAGGGTCAGTAACAGTCCAAGTTTCAAACCTCCAACCTTCATGGTTGCTGAAAGAAGCAAATACTACGCTCGGTAACTATTAGGAAACCGCATGGCAGTTACAATTCCTGATCACTGGTATACAAACTATAGACCAACTTGAAACTTGTAGAAGAAATAAAAGGTTTTACTGTTATTATACATAATGTACAATATTATTTGGATTACCAACATCTCTTTAGCATCAACTTGTATTGTTGAAAAAGAGCATTAAAGGAACGATGAGCCTCTGACATAAAAGCCAGCTTCAAAAGATGTTTTCCCTGCATTTCACAATACAAACACAATAGTTAGCTGAATTTTCAGTTTTTTTGTTTGTTTGTTTGTTTTTAGGTGTCCTGCTTTGCCCATATAGCTCTGGGAAAAGATGCCCCAGAGCTAGATGATAGCCCAAAAGCTTTGCTTTTACAAGCAGAACATTATGACTGTTGCCATAATGTTCTGCTTGGTACTTGTATATTTTGGGAGTAAAATTAAATTCGATAAACACGGAGACGGAAAGGGAGGAGAGAAAAAGGAGGGGATATAAACTAAGAGAAGAGAGAAAGAGAGACAGGAGAGTGCATGAAAAGAGAGGAAATAAAAAAAACAAACAGAAAAAATAGACAACACAGAAGATATGCAGTAAATGTAGTAGTCTGAAACTAGTACTGTAGAAGTCTGCTTCCATACCTGTATGAGACAAGAGGGACAGAAAACAGAGAACAGAACAGCGGGGGGAAAAATTATGACAACATACAAACAAAGTAAACATTAAAAAAAGCTTCAAGAGCGGCAGAAATCTCTTAGATAGCCATGTGTGTAGAAGGCAAAACCTATGATAATTAGACAATATTATTTAGGGTGGTATAGAGATGCAGCTTAGTATTTAGCGAAAAAAGTGGGGATCCAGGTGAAAAAAGGGTCCCAGCATTCTTTCACACCTCGCCCACACCTCTAGCTTGTCCAACTTCACGAGTTGTTTTCCGCAATTGCGGTCATAAAAACAAAACAAGCCGGCCTCATGTCTGCGGCATTGTCTGCAGTGACCTACAATTTGGGAGAGTTGCAGCAGAGTGTCTGCGGAGGGGGCGGGGACGTCTTTTTGTTCACTGGACACCTACGCAGACAACCTAGTTTCGAAGTATAGATCAGCCTTAAGGGTGAAAGAGGCCAGGGGGCCTAGGTTTGGTCAGCAGCCACCAGAAATGAGACAGCTCAACCTGACAAGCAGACAAAGAAAATTCACATTCAACCAGTCAAATTCACACATTCCCACCCTTAAACTCATTCGGACATTTACAAGCACTCAATAGAGATGAAAACAGGGGTAGACATTAAACATATTCTTACAGTCCTCATACATACACCTCCCGGGTCTGGGGGTCAATCTGCCTATGGGAAAGAGGCTCATAGACCCAGTAATGGGGCAGACAAAACGAGGGCCTGGGACGGGGCGTTACCAAATGGTGGAGGGCAACAACGGGGCTCAGTTCTTGCCCAAACATCACCCCAGACTCACTCTCAGGAGGGAACCCACCCCAGACTCACTCTCAGGAGGGAACACACCCTCTGTGGGTTCCTCTCCCAGCCTATTCTACACCCTCTGCCAAGGAAGCATGGCACTAATCACCAGGGGCAGACCACAACCCACATTCCCCCAGCCCCCCCCCCCCCACTACTCCACAAACCTCAAATCCCAAACCCCAACTCCATTAACCAGTCCCCCACATGATATATAGGGAGAGCCAGTCCCTGCAAAAAAGGCCATGGATGGGGTGCAGATGCGAAAGAGCAAAGGACTCCCTTCCACGCATAGAGCAGACCAGCTAGTGCAACATGATCTTACACTTAGGGGCACCATGTCCAGATGACCCCCAGCGTCCAGCCAAGCCCAGGGCCCGCCACGGTCAGATCAGGGAACAACCAGTTTTTATAACCAACTTGTTGAGGCAACTAGTCAGAGCTGTGGCTGCAAGGTTGTCGGTGCATGTCGCAGCAGCAACCCTCGAACACACTAGTGGACACCAACGATGAGGGAAGCTGTCAAGTGGAAGAAGGAGTCCTATTGGGCTTTATTGACCAGTGGGACCCAGAAGCAGCTGATGTGTACTGGCAGTCAAAATGGCAGATGGCTCGACTGATCACTGAGGCAAAAACTTGGGCGTGGGAAGAGTTCGGAGAGGCAATGGAGAAAGACTTCTGTACGGCTTCGAAGCTATTCTGGTCCATAATCCAGATTCTTAGGATGGGGGAGCAGTGTAGTACCAACATTGTTTATAGTGGGAGTGGTGGGCTGGTGACCTTGACTTGGGACGTCATCTGTCGGTGAGCGAAGTACTTTGAAGACCTCCTTAATCTCACTAACACATCTTCCATTGAGAAGCAGAGCCTGGGGGCTCTGGGTCTGGTTCTCCCATCTCTAGTGCTGAGGTCACTGAGGTGGTTAAAAAGCTCCTCAGTGGCAAGGTCTCAGGGGTGATTAGATTCGCCCTGATTACTCTGGGTGTTGTGGGGCTGTGTTGGTTAATGCAACCTAATGCAACATTCCGTGGACATAAGGGGCACTTCCCCTGGATTGGCAGACTAGGGGTGTGATTCCCCTGATCGGTGTCAGAGCCTGGTCCAAATTGTCTGCAGTAAGTCGGACTCGTTTCCTGTAAGGGTTGGACTCCGACAAGGAGTCACGATTCTGTTCATAACTTTTATGGACAGAATTTCTGGGCGCAGCCCAGGTGTTGAGGGTATCCATTTTGGTGACCTTAGGATCGCATCTCTCTGGTATTCGCAGATGATGTGGTTCTATTGGCTTCATCAGGACGTGATCTACAGCACTCACTGGAGCGGTTTGCAGCTGAGTGTGTAGCGGCAGGGATTAGGATCAGTGCCTCCAAATCCGAGACCATGGTCTTGAGCCAGAAAAGGGTAGAGTGTCTTCTCCCAGTTGGGGAGGATGTACTGCCCCCAGTGGAGGAGTTTAAGTATCTTGGGGTCTTGTTCCCAAATGAGGGGACAATGGAGCGGGAGATCGACAGGTGGATTAGTGCGGTATCTGCTGTGAAGCCTGCACTGTACCGGTCTGTTGTGGTGAAGAGAGAGCTGAGCCAAAAGGCAAAGCTCTTGATTTATCGGTCGATCTACATTCCTACCCTCATCTATGGTCATGAGCTTTGGGTCCAGACTGAAAGAACGAGATCCCGGATACAAGCGGCCTAAATGAGTTTTCTCCGCATGCCTAGCCTCTCCCTTAGAAGTAGGGTGAGGAGCTCAGTCATCCGGGGAGGACTCAGAGTAGAGCCACTGCTCCTCCACATCGAGAGGAGCCAGTTGAGGTGGCTCAGGCATCTGTTTAGGATGCCTCCTGCATGTCTCCCTGGTGAGGGGGAGACCCAGGACACACTATGTTTCTCAGCTGGCCTGGGAGCTTCTTGGGTTCCCCTAGAGGAGCTGGCCCAAGTGGCTGGGGAGAGGGGCGTCTGGGCCTCCCTACTGAAGCTGCTACCCCTGCGACCCAACCCCGCATTAGCTGAAGAAGATGGATGGATGGATGGATGGACATTCAACCCTTTTTTCAGGTTTACATAACTAAAATCAGTTTTCAACCAAAAAACAAGGTCCTTGTTTTTTTGTTTTTTTTTTTATTACAATGCACCTTTAGCAGTAGGTGAAAGAAAGAGACAACAACACAAACAACAATTCACATTAAAAAACTCAGTATTGGCAGCATCATGCAGAGGTCCACCTTCCAGCTGGATAGCAGCCCAAACAGTCAAAATGAAATGGATTAGCATTACAAAGCAGTTTTATGGTTTACATTGGTCAATTCAAGTCCTAATCTCGTGAAAAAAAAATCCATAGAATTAAGGATGGATTAATACATCTTGGCTACTTGAAAAACATGAATGAGCGAAGTACTAAAACAGAAAGAAACACCAAACAAAACACAGGCAGCTGTTTTTTCCTAGAAATCTAATTTAACTTAGTCTGGTTATAAAGGGTAATTCATCACTGATGCACACTGTACATTTTAGACATGTAAATAAACCTCCCTCCTTTCCATTGTCATATGTCAGTTTATCCCTTAAAATCACAGTAAAATGCACTAAAGTCAGAGGTTATGTAAGAAAACTCATACAAGGAATAAAAATAAGAAGTTTAGCAGAGAACTGCCTCTCTGAGTTGTTGCCAGTCCCTCTGCAGTCTCTGGGCAACAGCAAGGATCTCTAGAGGTTGGTTTCACTTTGCAAACCGAGCAACAGAATCTGGTCACCATGCAATATTCGTTGCATCATTAGCTATATAAGATAAATCTCATAAAAGTCAAAAAGCCCAAGGAAAGCATAGCGGTTCAAATACAACGAGTAAAAAGTGAGGAGAAAAAAAAACTGATTTATAATTAGATTGATTAAAAATAGGGAAATACTCACGAATTGTCCCCTGAGAGGTTTCTGTTTATCTGAGTCATGATTAAAACCAATCTCGAAATTTAAACCCAGAAATCAGTGTTAACAGCTGTCAACAATAAGTGAGGGTTATCTATCAGTGCAACCCAGGATGGCTCTCTGTGTTTGAGTCTTTCGGGTTTCGTTTTTCCCCCTGAAAGTCGCTTGGAAATAAGCAGCAATAGAAAAGACAGCCTACTGTAGTTCACGGGATGCAGGTAAGGAAGCACTCTGTAAAGTAAACCAATCAGAGCAGGCCGCTTTAGAGTAAATCAGCGCAGGTGGGCGGGGCTTGTCTCACACGCGACTTCACAGAAGGTATGCAGAGATATCGGTGAGGGTTCACATGACAGGCAGTCACGCAGATGTTAGTATTTTTAACCTGCCTGCGCAGATAGGAATCAGTCTGAAAGATCGAGAGCTCACATACAAACAGAGTCGGTGACTCAACAGTTTTTGTAAGGTTTACATGTAGCTTTTCCCATTTACGCTGCGTCTGTTCACACCCATGCAAGGGTGGCCACCCTTAGCCAATCATTGGCCACCCCCACCATTTTTTCCCTCTAATACAGACGGTTAACCTGACAACAGCCAGATGCATGTCTCGCTCCGCCCAGCTAGGCGGAGTGAAACATGCATCTGGCTGTTGTCAGGGTAACAGACGGTGGCATCAGTAATACTCTGAAGGGGAAAGTTCAAACTTATTTAACATAAAAAAAATTTCATATATAAACAACTACTTGACAACATAAACTAACTATGCACATCAATATACAAACATTAAAGATGATAGATACAGAATTCATGTTCTTTTTAGAAGTAAAATCTGAAATATTTAGGGTAAAGAGAAAATTATGCACCTCTGCAAGTCATCTAGGAGTCTTCAGTGAAATCACAGATAAATAACTACTTAATAATAACATAAAAATTCATAAAATGTTGATGTTAATAGATTTCTATAATTATTTTTTGCAGAATGATTATCGATAAAAGTAGGTAATGACAATTGAAATATGTTCGTCTCAAAACTCAAACCTGAAAGAATTACTGAAAGAAGTACACTAGGCCTATCCCTTTTATTTACACAGCGTAGATGTTTAAATATATGTGTCTATTTGTTAGCAAAGGCTGCAGGAAAGTAAAGTTTGTCTTTATTTAAAAAAAACATGGATGTTGTGCTTGTTCCTGTTGGAACAGTGTAGATTGACCCTGAGCTACAATAAGCTACATCACAGACTGATACATTAATATAAATAATAATGGGTCAGCCTGTGATGTAACTTACAGTCAGTCAAAACTGCTTTGATTTCTGAAAGGATAAAAATATTTTTTGTCTTTTTTCTATTTATTTTCCATATATGTGACTATATGGATAGGGATTGTTAGTATTTCTAAACATAATTGATAGTAGAAAGAAGTTTTTAATTTTTACCACTGATTTTCACTCGGACATTGCAGGAATATTATGAAAATATGAAAAGGAAGTTTAAAACCACTTTTTAGTCCAACTATTTATCCTTACCTGACTGAAAAAAAACATCTCGACACCACATTAGGCAGCTTTTTTATTTATTTATTTATTATTTCACAAAGGGTGATGTGTACTTTTGCATGTTGGTCTATAACGTCAATATAAGACGTCTCTGACCAAAGCAGCCTGCTACATTTGTTGGCTGAGTCCAAATGGGTTGTAGCAAATTACTTACACTATGTCAATAATATTTTTCTTTTGCCACTCATCCATAACTGCCAGGTGTGTGGAGTAAATGACTAAAAGCTAACTAGCAGGTTCTCCCAGCTAAGCTTTCATGCAAAAGTTCATTCCGAAAACTCACAAGAAGAGAAAAGACAATTAGGAGAAATGAATTGAGACAATTACTTGGTCTTTGGCGCTCAGACCTCGGCAGGAAACATAGCGCTTAATTTTGATAGATATGGATGAACAGGGGCAAAGAATAGGGCTGTTTCCCCCCAGGCCTGAAACTGATGGTGGAGTGGAGATAGATGAAGTTCAGTCTGTAGACTGCTGGTTAGCAAGATGGTATGCTGAGCTTTATGGGGAGATCCAGTGGACTGCGTGAGCTGATACTAGAGCTTCACTCAGGGACCTGGAGGATGGATGTCCAGTTTGGATAACACAGCTTGAGACAACCTGTCCATGATGAGCAAGCATGAAGCGACAATGGAGAGGAAAAACTCCCGGTTGAGAAGAAACCTCTGTCAGAACCAGGCTCAACATTGCGGTCTTCTGCCGGACCGGTTGAGATAAGACAGGGAACGCAGTAAGAGTTCGAGTGGAATGACACTCTAATGAAGCTTTAGCTACGATGGTGGAGGAGGGGCTGGAGGTGGGTCGAAACGTTGTCATCTGAATGAAGTCACACAGCGCATCCACAGCCTGCGCACAGGAGCAGACAAGTGCAGATCGGAGGCCTTTTAAGATGAACTTTGGATGCTGATTGGCTTTCATGGAGGTTTGGTCCAAGACTGATTGGCTGTGTCGCAGGTGGATGTTAGAGAGCAATCAGTTTCTTCAGTTGAATTTCCACCTAGGCTCCATTTGAAAAGACATTGAACATGATTTACGTCCAAACAACGTGTGCATTTTGTTGAAAAGTGGAAGTTGAAAAGTTGTAATTTTTAGAAAACCTGGTTTGGAATGTGTTTTCAACGTTGGACTAAAGTGGGACAAAATCAGATGGACCAAACACAGCCCGATTTTAAACAATGATTTTTGGACTAAAACAAGATTATGACAGACTGCTCGATTTAGCCTAAAAACCAACGTCTAAATCACATCTGGTGTTTGGGGCTGTTTAACTGCCAATTATTGATTACTTTATTGGTCTACTGAAATAATTAAGCTATCATATTTTTGTAGCCGTACAGTTATGTGTTACTCTTATAAGTGTATTTCATTTACAAGCTTTGAACAGCTCTGACCTGCCTGCTGTTTTTCTTGGTCTTCGTGAGGATTTTTATTTACTGATAGTCTCTTCCAAATCTCCAAAAGGTCTTCTCAGGGCAACTGTGTTTATGCAGAGATAAAATTCCAGACAGATGGTCTCTGTTGACTATTTGAATCATTTTGAAGGCTATTTATCTACAATATCTGATTCAAAGGTATCAAATTCAAAGGGATAAAAAAAATACACACTTTATTTTTTCAGGTATATTTTACAATATCTTTTTATATTTTGAAGATCTTTTGATTTTTGTAATATTTGAGTTGTACATTTTTTTGACTTTGTTGTATTGTGCTACAAAAATGAAATAAACCACACTGACTGAGGTTAAAGATCTAAGGATAAATTATATAAATTTGACTGAGACTGTCATTGTGATGAAAGAGTGTTTGACCAGCTTTTTCAAAATTGAATGTCAACATCCATTCAATCTGGTGACATAGAGCAAGAAATTATCTAACATGAAGGACCTTGTGCATGAGTGTTTGGGTGATTTACATGGAGAAATTCATATTAACAGCCAGTTGTATGAATTAATTAATCATTACAGACCTTTCAGCAGGAGGGGATCCAATTTGCCTCAATATGAGAACCTTTGAATTATGTTTTTTCACAGCAACAAGAAATGTTCATGTAGCATATCTTAGTGGAAGTAAAGAGCAGATATGATTTTCAAATTGCTAGTCCTGGTTCATTTACACTTAACATAAAATAACAGAGTTCTCATCATAACAGCCTGGGTCTTAATTCATTCTAGACCACAAGACTCTGAACACATACACTAAAACTTTAATGCACTGATAACAATATTTCGTCAAAACCTTGTTTTATTGCGAGACACACCGATTGTTGCTGTCGATGATTTTGTATCTAAAAAGCTTTCTACAGAGCGTACTGTCTGTTAGGAATGAAGTGCAGCAGGATTTCAATGTTAAGATACTTATCTGTGATTCATGGAGAGAAACACATGTTATGCAGATGCTGGTACTGTACCTGGAGTCTTTCCTGCATTTTCCTAGATTCTTCTCAACAGCAGGAGGTAGAAAGGTCTTCCTCTCTTAGCGTCAGCGATAGAATACAGAGAATCCGTTCAACCTCGCATATCCAAAACAACAGTTTATATGATAGAGTTAATCAGACGTGCATTATTTATACAGTGAGGTTTTTCAACCTTATCTGGCCAAAGTTCAACACAGCAACCCAGCACCCATACTGGGACTCTACCTAGTAAAGAAATTCTTGTTCGTCTAGTTTCAGTTTTTTACTTGTTTCCTCGAAATGACCAGTCCTAAAACCTCGTTTTCTTAAAGACCTTGAGGAACTGTTAGAGGAAAACAGATCTAAATTTAATAAAAACAAACAGGAAAAAAAGAAACCAAAAAACCTAAACAAAAACATTCTTTTGTTGCCAGCAGGGAATGGCCATGGCACAATAGTTTGTGTTAAGAGATCAACCCTTCCCCTACATCTCATGTAGATTATAGAAAGTAAAACACACGCAGAGCTCAGTTGGGTTCATTATTTAACGCAGCAGGTTGGATCAGGCAGGGGTGTGTCAAGCCTATGAAGATAATAACAAATAACCCTCGCTATCACTGATGCACAGATTAACATTCCTGCTGTCTATAGTCTGCTGTGTGGGGCCTGTAGCAACTTTTTAAAGAAAGTGGTATAATATAGAAATCATACCCTGCTAGTATGAAAAATAGCTTAATTGCTCTTGTAGTTCCACTGTTTATGGCTACTGTTTATTAGCATTATCTTTTATTCATGTTTATTAAATTTATCTTCCAACTTTGAAATGCAAAAGTAAAAACAAGGAAACTAAAAGCCTCTTGCATTTATCAGTGCACTGTTGGCCAAAAGCCTGCAGCTTTCTGTTGTTTTATTTTACTTACTTTAAATGACAGATTTTCTTTAAATCATTTATACCATATCTTTAGGCCTCTATGGATAGATTTGTACTTTATACTTAATATTATTTTGCTTTCAGCAAAATTAAAGTAATAACAAAACATTTTGTTTTAAGTCAGGTCCCTATAAGCAGTTGACCGAAGTAGATTATGCTGCTTTGCATTCCTCCTGTGTTATGTGACTTAACAACAATTGGAAAGACAGTTTCTAGCCCAGCTGAAGGAAAGGGAAAGATCTGATTGGGTGAAAATAACTTTATTATCAGGCCTCAGCATCAAGGGTCATCATCATTTATCTTTTAAGGTTTAACTCCGAAAATATCAATTCAAATGTTTGCTTTAACATGCCCGAAAGTAACTAGATCTTATTATTTGTAGGTTTCTGAAATACTGAAACATTTCCTCAGTTGTTTTTTCTGTGGTGTTTCAATAGGTGAATGCTGTCTCATCTCTTGGACTTCTAAATAAGTTGTTTGAGGAGTAATCTTGCACCAAATAAAAACTTTCTAAATGACAGTTTTGTTAATACCAAAAACTTGATCTCTTTATTATAAATACATAAAACCAGATTCTTTGTAGTATTTTAACCAGACCCTGTTTTTAAATTATAAAGAGTTACAATTTTGTTTGTGCTGTTTTTTTTTTGCAGATTATATTTATTTATTTTATCTTCTTTTCACCCCATTATATAGATAAGTGTATAGAAACTTTGAAGCCTTTATAAAAATGTAAACAAGCTTTCCCCCCCTTAAAAAAGGCACAACTGTTGTTTCCTTAAACCTTTAGAAATCCTTTTAAACCAGCTTATAAACCATAAGAGGTCGGTCACAAATGTCATTATGTAGAAATGATGATGATTACTGTAAAGAATAATTTAAACAATTAAAAGAAGTTATAAGAAGGTATAAGTAAGAAGTTACATGTAATTTGAGTTATCTCCTTTTAACATAGTCAAAATGACACAACCTGTCATAGCCCTAGAATCGCTTAAGGAATCTCCACTATCTTCATTCTAGACACGAAAAGAAATCTGTCATCTGATGAGTAAGGAAATAAGAAAAAGGGTCAAATCTGTTCTAGAGCTTATTTAACACTTTTTAAGTGATAAGCAGCTTAAAAACATATTTTATTTTGCGAGCTAAATTAAATTCTGCTTTTATTAAGTCTATTAAGTCCACTCTAAGCTGACTTTGGCTCCATCTAGTGGATGAAAAGTGAACAGCACAGAAAGACAATGGGAATCAAGCAGCACAGAGTGCCGTATATCCAACCATCTGCTTTTAATACAAATTCAAGATACAATATCTACATCTATGGTTTGAAAGGAAAGTACAAGTACATAAGTGAGGGGTATGGCATCATCAGAGCTGGCCCACCACACGTTCATTATACATTTCACGTGTGCCTGTTTTATATATTTCTCTTGACACAATAATCATTAGAAATTGAAGGAGTAACATATTTTTATATATGTTCAAACATTGTCAAGACTCCAGGACCACACATAAGAGTTCATATGAGAATAAGTTTAGATTTAAACAATAACCTCTGAGGGTTTGTTGGTGTAAAATGTGTAGCTAGACGATTCATATCCCCTCCCTGTCATAAATACACCTGCTACTGTGTGCTTTCAAGCAAACTAAACACCAACAGCATATCACGTCTGCTCTAAATGTCGGATTTTTGCGATGCCCTGAACGCACCGCTGCGGGAGCTATGTATAGCTGGACTTTGGGAGATGGGGGGTCATAAGGGGCATCACTGTAAACCGTAAATAGCTCTGCCTCTATTGTACATCTCTATGACTAATCAGACATCAGTAGTTAGTATCAAATAGTACCCAACACTGAGGGCATACGTCCTCAATACAAAGCATATAATTAAAAAAAGCATAAAAAAATTGAAAAACAAAGAAAAAAAGCAACTTTATACTTTAACATTGACTTGCCAAAAAACAAACATTTTAATTAAAAAAACCCAACAAAATAACAAAATAGAATTAATATATATATTTTGAAAAACATATGAAATAAATACGACAAATTGAGCGAGAACAATAAGGCTTATTATTAAAGACGCTAAGTACATCATATCCGGTCCCACTTTATATACGCTGTGCTAGGATGTAAGGAACGGTACAGTGTGGGACTCTAGTGGCAGGCTGTATGTACAAAAGTGGTGGAACTGGCCCATATGTCTCCCACCGAGACTTTAATATGCTCTTTCAGCACTGAATCGGGTCGAGCTTGAATACGGTTCAAATTATGTAAAAGACGCACACTAACATTTTCACGCGAGTCGGAGCAGTTTACACCCACAGGTGAAGTTTTTAGCTTTTCTACAGATGGATAAATGAAACAAATGATATAAAAGGCTTTCTATGAAGGATTGGAAATGTACAGCCCCTTGCTAAAGTATTTTATCCACATTTTGTCTTCCTGCAATCACAACCTTTGATGTATTTTAAGAGGAAGAACCAACAACAGGTGCAGTAGTGGTAAAAAATCAAATGAAAATGAAGCTCAAGTTTCAGGATTTTTTTTTTTTACCTGAAAACTGGGTCATAAAGTTATATTTAGCTCCCATCAATTATAAATGTATTCACATATTCATATATATTATCTTGATTTATGCTGTTCCATTGTACAAATGTGCAATAAATTCCAAAAATGTGAATGGTTGAAGCATGACAAAAGGCAAACCAGTTCAAATGAATATACATATTTAAATACTTTAGCAAGGCTCTCTACCTCAAGCTTTCTGATTTTTAGGATTTTCTTCATTACTCCATTAGCAGTAAACTTAACAGGTAAAATATAAGACGGATTTCACTGCAATTCAAGTAGGAAACTGTCAGTGTAGGAAGATGATAATGACACAATGTCCATCCTTATCTTTAAGATGTTATGTTTTGCAACGCAACGCTTTGTAAACAAAGAATGAGCATCAAGCAGCATGTTGAAGAGAGGAAACTTGAGTCTGCATAAGGCAAAGGAAAACACCAAAACAAATACCTGCAGATATGAGAACAAAGAAAAGAAACAAACGGAAACATATAGAGCTCAGTTCTTCTGTTAGCGTTGCCTTCAATAAGCAACTCCTGAACAAGTGGGGAGACATTCAAGAGGAACCAGGAGAGGTGATGAACAAGGACGATAGCAAACAGCAAGCAGGACTTTTTTTGTCGATGAAGAATGCAGCAGATCCCTGTGAGCTTCCGGATGTGGCGGCCAATCAATGTGGCTCCAAGGTCAGCTGTGACTCAAGGTATTGTAAACCTGGGGAGGGACTTTTCTCGTACTGGTCTGTCGTGCTGGAAAACAAACTGGAGTCATGCCTCCTTATAGGCCCCAGTTGTTGCTCGAGCGGCGTGGTTTAGTCTTGGCACTGTGCATCTGGTGAAGAGCGTCCACCTGGGTCCTCAGGGCTAGCGGGTCAGTAGACGTCTTTGAAGTAGACTCATAGACACAAAGAAACGTTCACCTTGTAACTCCTTTTAGTACATCAAACTAATCGATATAAAGTTGAGGATAAAAAGCCCATTTCGGGTGCAGCAAATATCCAGGCTCTTTGTGTTTTTTATGGTTTTCACTTAAATCTTTTATGTATTTTACACACATAGAGTAGCGTAGCTCCTGTTCAGAAACCTTTTTGTATTTCACTGGTTCATACTTGAGATAGCTGACCACAACACACATGTATTTATACGTCCTTCACACTGGAACACTGAGGTAAGTATATGGATTACACATGGATAGTCTCCGCGCCCAGCAGGGAATGCACTGGTGAGCTTGGCTGCTGTTAAGGAACTGTTGTTGCTTTTGTCAGTAGTTGGTGAAGAATTGGTCCTTAAATCTTTAAATGTTGCCTCCAAGAAAAGTTGAGTATTGTTTCTGACCACCTCTCTCTCTGTTTCTCCCTCCTTCAATTTGTTTGCTGTTAGGTTGACGTCAAAGCAGAAAGTAGGATGTGTTGATTTCTTTTATGTTGCATAGTGGTCGAAGCTACCCAGGTACTCAAGAGCAGCCTGATAGCAGAACTGGTACTCATCCTGCGGGACAGAAAGACAGCTATGAATTTATTATGTTATGCCATTTATTCACTATATCTACATTACTTTTCTTTAATAGAAAGTTTTCTATCTATTAATTTTCATTTTTTACTTTTTTTTACTATAAATAACTCCATACTCAAGTGTTAAGCTTTTTTAGACAATTATCAAATACTTTTGAACAAATTCATAAAAAATGTTCAGCAGAGATTTTTTTTTTCGACACAAGGCTGCAGCATATAAAAGGTCATTTTAAAATGGTGGTTAAAAAAAATAAATACTGTAAATAAAACTATCCTGCTAAAGAAATTAATCAAGAATTGATGTCATTTAAAAAAAAAATTATATCCAGTTTCACATTACCAGTTACTGACAAACCCCTTCTAAAGCACCTGTCTGGCAACATGATGTAGGCTAAAAGATAATAAAAAAAACACATCAGAACCTAATCTAAAGAAAACCCAAAGATGAAACTGTTTTGGAGAAAAACAAAGTCATTGTCCTCTACTGGCCTAAGGTTTTGAGATTTAATTGAACAACAGGTAGATCCCTTATCCACAAATTAATAAAATAAAAAGTCTGATGAACACTGAAGTAGTAGCCTGCCAACCAAGCTACTCCAAGACTTCAACAGCAACTCATCCAGGAGGCAAGCAAAGGGCCAAGAACAACATCTACGCTGAAAAAAATAATGCAACTAGTTTTGGCATTTACTTAATCATATTTAGTTGTTTTATGTCCTACTGTGCTAACATGAAACAATTACGCCTAACTACTTAAGTGCACAAAGAGGCTGAAAAACCAAAACTAATGTTTTGGATTGGCCTAGTCAAATTCCAGACTCATATCTGATTAGGATCCAGAGAAATTCCCTTAAAGGTATAGAGGAGCTTCTTTTAAAAAAGCTCCTTTTATGTTAATTGTACAAAAATATTTATTACCTCTCGTTTGCTGTTCTGTTATAGAAGAAAACTTCTAAAAATTTTAATATGAGTAGCAAATATGTCTGATAAACTGGATTCAGGTAACACTTTGAAATGTTCTCAGAAATAAATGAGAAATTAATAAAAGCTGCTCTAAAGCAGTGAGAAATGAGAGCTTGATGCATGTAAATTAACCTTCAAAATCTTAAAATCTTCTCTGAATGTTACACTTCTTGGTCTCTATGTTTCTTCTTCAATCATAGAGTATAAACTTACAATTAGTCTTTAGATTAGAAATTAGTCTGGGGATTAGATGATAAAAAACACATTATTTATTGACTTGAATAAATAATGTGTTTATTATAATATATAATAATTATTTATTTATTGTGTTGAGGTTCTCCAAATTTTGAAATGAATTAAACTCTTTTGTGTTTAATCATGGATGATTTCTACGGTGCTGTCAGAAAGTATTTCACTTGAGGTCCCCTCACTATGCCTTCAGCTCATGTTGTGTGGTTTAGTTTACCTCAGTCTGCACCATAGCTGGTCTCTGTGTCCGCAGCATTTTGACAGTTTGGAAGATGTCCACGGCTCCCTCATAACGCATCCGCTCCAGTACAATGCTAAGAGTGATGAAGACGCCTGTCCGCCCCACACCAGCACTGCAGTCAGAGAAACCCATGTCAGAGCAAATAAGAGGGTGCCAGGCTCCAATCTGCTACACAGCTAAAGAGACACAATATCTTAAAAAAAAAAAAAAAACTTATTTAAATACCTGCAGTGAACGGTGATCGGTCCATCCTGGCCGAACTGCTCCTTGGTTTTATGCACTTGGCCAATGAAGTCGATGAAGCCCTCCCCAGATTTGGGCACGCCTTGTTCTGGCCAATCGGTGAACTGGAACTGACGTACTGTTCTGGACTGGCCGTCCTGCAGGAGTAGGCGAAGATAAGAGCAGGGAAGTTTCTTCAGAACACCTGAACACATTTCTGATTTAAAAGCAAATTTGATTTCTTTTCAACACATGATTTTTATCATGCATATACTGTTGATTCCAGGAGATCATTTCAAAATGACTATTTCGAGAGCCTCTAGCTTTATTGACTAAAGAGAGATGCTTTGCCAGGCAACATCCTTTTTTTCCCCCTGCTTCTAATGATTACTGTAATCTGACCCGGGATCAGTTAGCTGTGGTTAACTTGAAACTGTAACGTCAGTACGTCTGCTTCTGTCAGCCACTCAGTAGGCAATTACATCTTTTCTCTTCTGCTCAGCCTCTCCGACTCCCCTTTAATGGAGATCAATAGAGCATCTGTCAATGTGGCGTCACTGCAGGACAGGCTTAACGGGAGTTATCTATGACTGGCACATCCATGCACATGCACGCCCATGTTGTCAAGATAATCTGGAGACGGCATGGTTGAATGCATGGCCTGCGGCATCTTGTCAATAAACGGGGACCGGCTGTGGTGCAAACACACATGCGCATACAAAACACTCATTTAGCAACACACGCCGCGGGTCGATAGGACATGCTTCGCGTCACTGCCCTCTTTTTCTCTATTCCTCTCTATGTCAGAGGAATGGAGAAAAATTGAGGAGGAGGATGTTTCACAGTCTGGATGCAACATAGAAAACAAGGATTTTATAATCATCAACCCACCCTGGCGTCCGTCACTTTGAACTCCCGCAGGATGTACTGAGGCATGTTGTACTCCGCCATCGGGTCCACTACAAAGTACTGGTACCTGGCAGAGCGCTCGGCAGGCCAGTACTGGTGACACTTCTCCTAAGAGAGTAGAATACAACCAGACTTGAATTAATGGCGAACAGGACTGGGATCCTGGAAGGTAATAATAATAATTGAACAATAACTGCACTTTATTGATCTCACACTGGAGAAACTTACCACTGCATTTAACCCAGCCCCTTAGGGAGCAGTGGGCTGCCAGAGTGGGGCGCCCCGGGGAGCAGTGTGGGGTTAAGGGTCTTGCTCAGAGACCCAGAGTGGCAGTCAGTGGGAGTGGGGCTGGAACTCAGAACCTAAAATTCCAAGATTTATGCCATAACCACTAGGCTGCCACTCCCCAAGGTGTGATGCTTCCAAGTATGCTGCTGTACCTTGGACAGCTTTAATAACTTTAATTTTATTTGATCTAAAATAGGGTTCTGTGTGACAGACCCACATAAGAAGGAATCAGCCCAAACTCAGTCTGACTAAATAGGTAGTCTCTAAGAATATAGATTTTTAAGTCTTGCCACAAATTCTTGATTATTTAGAACTAGACTTTCTAGAACCTGCATATGCTTTAATCTAAACCATGTTATTGTAGATCTGGATATATGTTTTCTTGTCAGAACATTTTGTAGCTTTTAGCAACTTTTAAACCAGGATGTCCCTGTTTTTAGCCTACACTGCAAGATATTACCTGGATATTTAATTTTAATGTTTCACGATTCATTTCCGTATTTTTTTCTAATATTTGCAACATTGTGCTATAATTTAGTATTGTACTCTGCAATTGGTTTTTGCACAATAAATGACTTTGAACTTTGAATTTGGCCAATTTTCCAATATTTTACTGTAGCATTGTCAGTAAAATACTGTAGTCACACCATCCTTTGTGAAAACTCAACTCGCTGCATTAAAATTTTAACTATGGTAAAATGTTGAGTATTATGGGACCAAGACAGAGCAGTATTGAATGTCTATTATTTGTCGCTCATCGGCAAGAAGACAAAAAGAAGGTAAGGTGAACATTATTTAAAATATTAAGTAGCTTTTTCTACTGTTATGTGTGTGAATTCGCACATGAAAAAAGTAGAATCATTTTCTATGATCTTCGCATATCCATAGGAGGGAAGGTCAAAAGTTATTTGGTAGAGAAAATGCAGGAAACTTTGCCACACAGAATATTATATATAAATATTACAATAAAATCCAGGCTATAAGCTGCTAATTTTGTCACACGCTTTCACACAAGTCCAGAGGCTGTCACTCCTGTAAAAGCACTATAGACCCACCTTCAATTAAATGTATTGAATTCTGTCTCGGTGTTGTGATACATAACCCGTGAATAAGCTATATTAATATATGTTTGGATGTTTTGTTACCATGGTTAATAACTAGAGTTTTAGAACAATGATCAGGCTGGAAAATGTTCTTCCTCTTTTATTTTTGGAAACGTAGTCCCGGTCAAGCCTTATTATTGCTCTAAATCAATGCGCTGACTCAAGGTCCAGCTGGTAACCGTGGTAACAGAACATCTGAACATAAATTCTGAACAAACATTATAATTTCATAATGATATGTTTCGTTTAAAAACATATACATATTTTTTTTATTTTATAGCCTCTGAAAATTATTCTCTGTTTTTATACACCATTTATAGTCAGTACATACATAGTCTCTGTGCACATGTAAATAATTATTTATATCCTGTATAGCACTTCTAGAGAGATGCAAACTACATTTCGCTGCTTTGTACTTGTGACAGTGTAATGACCATAAAGTTGAATTCTATTCCATTCTATTCTGTATATCACAAAGTTAGAAATTATTTTAAATAGCTTTTCAATCTGTGTTTTAATTCTCTGTCATGACTGCGATCATAGCTTGGCTTTCTTAATCCAAATTATACAGTAGAACCAGTATTTGGTGTAATGTATTTGTTAAATATTTATATCCATCCATAAAATATCATATTTCAGCACGATATATCCATCTGGGCTATACATCAGCTGACTTACTTGCTTATTTAAAGTCCCAAAAAGGATTTTGTTTGTTTTTTCCTTTTTCAACACTTAAGCTATTGCAAAAGCAAACCATGCTGCTGAGAAATTCTACTAATTTGCATGAATCCACGCCTTTAGAATAGCACAACATGCTGATGAAGTTCAGGTCCTGGATGCTATCCTTGAAAGAGGGGTCGTAATGGGGCCATATAACTGTCATCAATGGGATAGCTGCACTCTTAGCACGCTATTACAACGTCAATCAGCAGCAATCTGGTGAAAGCATCTGCACTTTGGAGTGTATTCAAAGGTATTGTCATAATTACCAAATATTAATCACTGGATGCACTCTATGCTTGAATCTCAGCAGCTCCTTCGTTGCCTGTCTTTCATTACTGGATAGACTGATTAATCCAGGTGTGTCTGACCTCGGTTGGCATGACAACATTGGGCACAAACACCTGGATTAATCTTTTGTTTACAGGTACTTCTTGGACAGTAACTCTGAGGCAGGATTTAAATCCAGGAAGAAGTCCATCAGTCCACATGTGAGGACACTGGTCCGTAAACTAATGGACTTCGAATGGATGGTGTAAATGTTTTCATTTTCAGTTCTCTGTATGTTGTAATCATTTTGTTTTTACTGTACTTGACTTTTTGTAACAAAATCTGTTTATGGAGCAAATTCAAAACAGGTTTTAGTTAAAATCCTAGTGAAATCCAAGGTATAGTATTTTACAGTATTATTTAAATTGTAGATTTCTTTTGCAGTCAAAATACTGTGATTTCACAGCTACATTCATATCACAGTAATTCCACAGACATTGAAGTTACAACATGTAGCTATTGTTTTGGTGGAAATTACTGTAAAATACTCACAATCACTTACTGCAAATATATACAGAGAAATATTGTAATCTATATTCCCAGGGGATTACTGAGAAAGTAATGATAGTGGTCAGTAACGTACCATAAATTGACAGTGAGAAAATTTAACAGTGTATTTAACTTTTGTCCCCTCTAAAGAACACTATCTCACAGCATGTTGTTATAAAACACATAGGCCAAAATATGATCATTGTCTCTCTTGAGGAATGCATATATATGGCTTGTTGCAACCTGAAACACCGACTTCCAATTGGATCTATTCCACAAAGGCTATCAATTTTGATGTTTCCAGATTCTTCCACTGAAGGAGCTGATATCTGCAGGTCCTCCAGAGTAACCAGGAGCTTTGAGGTTGCTTACCAGTATGGCCATAAGCAAGTCTGCAGCAGTCTGCTTCTTTCTTTGAGATGCTTGATTCTATCAGTGCTATGTTGGATATTTTAACACAAGGAAATTATTTTATAACCAAACAGTGCTTTAAATCTCTCCACATCTTAATTTTTCATCTGTCTTCTTTGTTTACTAGTATTGGAAGCTTTTTATAAAGGGATGAAGTCACACATAGGTGGACTCTATTGTCCGATTAACGATTAAATGACTTCTGAAGGCAACCGCTTTTCTTTTCTTTAAATTTTTTTTAGGTGTGCCAGTGTAAATAGGCTGAAAAACAAATAATCCACTAAATTCTGTATTGTCTTTACCCGTCCCATTTCTCTCAGCTTTGTCAGCATGACCACGATGGTCGAGTTGTGCTCCCACAGCATCCTCCAGAAGTCTTCCGTAGTCTCAGCCAGTGGACCCTGGGTGGCGATGTAGCCTCTTTGCTGCCTGAACACAAACACACACACAGTACATATTATGAGGCAACCTCCTCCCCTTATTCTCCTCGTTTCTTCATCTGTCAGGCATCTCACTGAAAACTGGGTCAGGCTTCAGGCAAGATGAGGAACAGTCAAAACACGCGCGTAAAACCACTCTGAACAGCTGAATCATCAGGAACCCCATCTCGTTCATAGGGACTGAGGCGAGTGCTGCACCGTAAGACAAGTTGTGGGAGAACGTACAGAGTAATGACAGAGCTGACACGACATGACAGATGAAAGGGCCGCTTTGAAAAGCGCTCAGATCTGGTCACTTATCAAGGCACAATAAGCCGACAGGAGGGTCGGGTCGCATTAGCGTTTGTAGGAGGACAACATACCTGTATCCATCTATGTAACTGGCATTGATGTAGTCGGAGCCCTCCAGACCTCGGATGGGCTGCAGGCAAACGCGAGTGGTTTCGTAGGGCATGATGTTCACCAGTCGGTTCTTGAATTTGTTGCAAGGGAGGTTTGCTGTGACAAACCGTGATGTGTGGGCTTTGGTGTTAGCCAGGCGCTGGAATAAAAGATAAACGGATATTTTTGGTTTAAAATTGGACCGTTCACTGACAGAAAAAAATAATGTCTCTTAAATAATATGTTATTTGCTTCTTGGGCCCACTGAGATGAAAACAGAGCAAGTACAAGAAGACGTAACATTGTTTTTAACAATTTGTATTAGGGCTGCAACTAATGATTATTTTGCAAATCAATTAATCTGTGGTTTTTTTTTTGGATTCATCTATTAAGAATCTGATAGCCAAAGTTTATAAGAAGATTGTTTTTTAAAATAAACCAGATGAAGCTAAAACTTTTCCACTTGAGGAATTCTGGATAGAGCATATTGACAGAAGAGAACAATTTTTATTATCTGAAATGCAAAATGTTTATATATTTATTTATTATATATATTTAATTGTTATATATATAATTTTGATATAATTGCTCTTGGTCAGTTATGAGTCTCTATACTCTATACAATTTTACAATTATTTAAAAAATTTATTAATCACTTATTATTTGAGAAATTTTTTCATCCATAATTTGTATACATTTTCAAGTGAAGTATTACTTATTTTCCTGATTGGCTGCAAAAAGAAAAAGGCCATTATGACAATTTGAATCTATGTTACTTTACAATTGAAAAAACCCCCCATAAAAATAAGCACATTGACAAACATGAAACTCTTCAAATTCAAAAGGTAAGAATCAACTATTAAATTTTTTCTCCCTAAATGATAAGTGAAAGACACTATACTGTACATGAGTAACGTGACCAACTAAATATTTTAGGTAATAATAAAGATAAATCTAACAGAATATGTTTGAATGGATATTTTCTATACACTTCTAAGCAAATGCATTCTGTATATGGTATTTTACATATATGCAAGCTTACAGAAGCTTTCTTCCCTCAAAACATGTATAAAACACTGGTCTTCACCTGTGTATTCAAGGGTCTTGGTGGTAGACAAATACAATTCTTTATAAACCATTTCAAATGTTTTCCCACATTTAATGTGTCATATGTATAGTAAGAAAATCTTGTCTTATGATGTGCTATGGCTCCACAACACATTGAACTGCAATCTTAGTGTGCAAAATGCAAAAAAAAAAAAAAAAAAAAGATAACTTGAAGGCAAAATTTTGCAGGCTACTGTATTATATATATAAAGTATTTGGCCTCTTAAACAGGCTTTTACTGCCAACAACTGATAAATATCTCAGTGGCAAACATCCTAAAGCCAAGGGTGAGTTGAGAGGACCTTGTTAACATCAACCAAATGTCTGATCTGAAGTGAAATCTGGAACAGTTTTGACCTTAAACCTTCAGGTGTCTATAGCGTTTGAAGTGACAGAACTGGGCCTAGAGCTAAATCTGACAGAAGATTTATGGGGTCAGCTTAAAGACACGTTGTCACAATCTGAGAATTTTAGAAACTCTGCAAAGTTAGCAAAGTGTGTTGAGATGATAGATGATAGGTATGATAGATTCCAACCAAAATGGATAGAAAAAATACATTTTTAACAGAGGTTTATGCTGCTGTAAAGCCATTGGATGCTGATAAAATATTCCAAAAAATTACATCATTTAGAAATAAATTAGTAAATTTGTCAAAATATTTCAAAATGAGAATTATTTCATATTCAGTTTCATTTCAAAATAGCTCCACACACATGGGCGAACTTCAATTTGTTTTAAATTGAACTCTATGATGTTTAACCTTCTAAAATTATGAAAAAAAGATTTTACTACATTTATTACATGTTATTTAACCTGTATTTACTTTTATATCTTTATATTAGTTTTCAGAGATGGGAAGTAACGAAGTACAAATACTTCGTTACTGTACTCAAGTAGATTTTTCTGATATTTTTACTTTACTTTACTACTTATTTTTATGGCGACTTTTTACTTCTACTCCTTACATTTTTACACAAATATCTGTACTTTCTACTTCTTACATTTTAAAAAATTGTCTCGTTACTTTAGTTTTGAATCATTTCAATGGAGTTACCGTTATTATTTTTCACCTCATCAATACCAAATTCAATCTAATTGGATGGGAATCTACGTTGCATTTGACGCACCACTACAAGATGAATCGACAGATTCGGCGGTATTCATTGGCGGCAAATCATTGCAGCTTGGTGGCGGTGGCATAGTAGCATGGACGACGAGATGATTGAAAATGAACACAACGGAGATCTAGTCCTATTGGCAGACATCCATTTAAAATGTAGGCAACGGCATGAAAAAAGTGGTTTCTGCTTTTACTTTTATACTTTAAGTAAATTTACAAGCCTGTACTTTGTTACTTTTACTTGAGTAAAGAAGTTTAATCAGTACTTCCACTTTTACCAGAGTATTTTTTAACACAAGTATCTGTACTTTTACTCAAGTACGGAAAGTGAGTACTTTTGCCATCTCTGTTAGTTTTCAAGAAATGCATGCAATGCAAAAAAACATGTGCCTTTTCCTCTTTGTAAATCCATATCTATCTTTTGGCTCTGTAACTGACAAAACAAAACTAATTTCAATGTAAAAGTGGTTAGGCATTATCTTATTATTGTTCATAAAGACTGTTCAGACTTTTTTCTTGTAGATACTAGAAAAAAAGGCAAAATTTCAGAATATCACAAATATTTTTTCAACAGTTTTGTTTTAGCCCTTAAGCGTTTTCCCACCTTAAACTCCAGCTCCATGCCGGTGACATGCTCTCCAGGCTCCACCTTGGACAGCTTCTGCATGTATGAATAGAGGCTGCGGGCGGCCACCTCAGTGTTCCCACAGGCCACCGCCTCCAACAGGGACTCATGGATGAAGCTGTACTGGTCCTCCGTTTGTACCATGTAGTTTCTCTGTGAGCGCATGAGAGTCACATGGCCGTAGATGTCCACAGTGCGCTCGTGTCGAATGCGTTCCAGCATAGCGTCGATGACTATGAAACAGCCAGTGCGACCCACACCGGCACTGATGGGGGAGCATAAAACTACATATCATTCTGAACTTAAAGGCAGCCTTTGTGCAAGATGATTTGCTTTCTCATCATCACTCAACATGTCTACAGCTAGAGTTTGACTGATCCTCTTCAAAAGCAAGTTAAAGCTGCATACCTGCAGTGGACAATGATGGGTCCAGCATCAGGAGGGTTGCAGGCCTTGACTCTGCGAAGGAAGTTCAGGAAGGGGGTGGGATACTCAGGCACACCATGATCGGGCCAAGCAGTGAACTGGAACTGACGCACCTCCCTCCTTTCACTGCTGCCATTCTGACGTGAGAAACAAATGAGGAAAAAACATGACTTTTAAGGCCTGAATGGCATTACACATCTTTAATGTCAGTTTACACATCTTTAATGTGTAATTATGTCTTTGTAAAAGGACAGATTTTCTCTTTCTTGCAAAGCATTCATGTAAGGACAGCTGTCCTCACAAAGCATTACCGGATATATCTGCTTGTCTACTGACAATGGATGATCACTACTTCTCAAGGTGCATTGTAGGAAATTTTGAGTCCACTACTTTTTAATCCCCAAGACGTTTATTTAAAATGGCGTAACCACTATATAGTGCCCTATATCGTGATTAGGGTGTACATTCTGACACAGCCTAAGATTATAGATTGTCTTGAACAAATCATCTTGCCTGTAAAAATGGTGACAGTTAATAGGGAGATACATGGAGCTAAATACAGAGTGATTCTGGATGAAAAACTGTTTTAGGCTGCAAATAAGTTAAAATTAAGTGGAATCTTCATGCTATGGAAATGCTCTTCTTAATAAGGGACAGAGAAGGTGGTCAGAGTCGATTAAAGTGATAAATGAAGCTGGATGGAAGGAATACAGCAGGGTGGCAAAGATCAAAGCATATAGATATTTGTTAAAATGGCCCTGTCAAACTCCAAAACTAAATTAAGAATATGTGGAAAGAATTAAAATGTACAATTCATAGAATATCTCTGTCCAATCTGGCTAAATTTTCTGTGTTTTGCAGCAAAAAAATGATTCAAAACATCAGCATCTAGATGTCAGAGCTAGAAAAGGAGTTTAAGTGAAAGTTTTTTTCAAGGTATTTTATCCTTTGGAGCTGTCAATAAGACAAAATATTGTGTAATACAATTAAGCTTGTGGTCATACGAACAAACTTGAAAAAAAAAGGTCAGGGGTATAAACTTTTAAAAGAACTCTGGAAAAGATCTCAAACTGATTTATTTACTGACAGAAAGCAATAACGAATAAATCCCACTGGAAAACACAAAGCATTTTTTTCAATTATTAAAAGTTTATAGCAAAAACGACATGGATGATGGCAGTTTTAAATATTTTAAAATATGACTCTCCAGACAACACCAAAATATAGAAAGGCTGAGCTGCACTGGGAAGCTTCAGTTGGCCTAGTTTCAGGGCTCCTAAGTAGGCCACAGGGACATGCCAGACTGACGGTCCTAGATGAGCCCTGTGCTTGAAGACATCGCTCCACTTCCAGCAATGATTGCATATCAGCCCCTGACACATGGACCATGGCCTGGTTTGAGCGCTTCACGACACCCGGACCAATCTATTAGCCTCTCAGTGTCCACAAACACCGCTTGCTCAGTGGTGACAGTAATTCATAAGACCCCCAGATTCAACCTATGTCCAAAGTGTGACCCCGAAGGATTAGAGGATTTTTTTAGTTGGAATAAATTTAAAATGAAGGACAGGCAATGTCAGAAGTGAGCAAAACCACTTACCTTATGCAGAGAAAATGTGCGGACGCAGAAAGTAGCGAGCTCCATTGTGTCCAGCAATGTGACCTGGGTCATCCCGTATGTCTCTGTGCCGCGACTCGGCCAGTACTGATCACACTTTATCTGTTAGAAGTAGAAACATGAAAGCATAAAAATCTTAGAAATGATAGATGTATGGTAAGCAGATTGCTTTTTCTAGTGCTCAAATTAAATATATTTAGGTCACTGGGTATTGGCCTGGATTCCTAACCCTAGATTTCTCCTCAAGGCGCGTCATCATGACGACAGAGGCGGTCCTCTGTTCCCACACCATCCTCCAGAAGTCCCCGAATGTCTCTGCCAGGGGTCCCTGGGTGGCAATGTAGGCGTTCTGTTTCCTATACCCGTCAATGTAGTTAGCATTGATGTAGTCACTTCCCAGGATACCTGCAAACAAAGCCCTCATGAGGCTCTCGATAAAAGCATCAATCTGCATAATTGCCACATTAAATTAACCTCCTTGTATGACATCAAGCAATCAAACGAAACGTTTGTTTCTGGCAGCAGCGCCTTTCACAAGGCAACGACAAACAAACTGTGCTCTGCTGCTGTAAATTCATGAGCCTCAGATCAAACCCGCTCATTCTCCCACTTCTTGTAGTGGAGAGGTGCTGGCTGCACTTCATTGCATTTGCTGCTGTTGTCAGTTTCATGCCAGTGCACACCCTGGGTCTTCAGCAATGTTTGCAAATTTCTGATTTCATCCATTTTGCAGCTCACTCACCCTCTCCCTCAGAACACCTCTAGCTGTTCACACATTGAACCCAAATTTGTAGAGACTCTCCTCCTTCCTCCATTAGACACTCAAAGCATGTTCTTTCCCTGGGCAACCATCTCTGGATGAAACTCACCATCTACGGGAGCCAGGATGACTCGTGTATGGTCGTACGCGATGACGTTGGCATAGCGGTTTTTGGGCTTGTTCACCTCCAGGTTGGAGTGCTCCCAGGTGAACTGCTGGCTGGGGTCGATCGACTGGAAGACAAAGCAGAGAAAACCATTAAAAGAGAGCGTTGGTGTATTTAGTACAACCATTTTGCACCCAATTAAGTTTAATACAATAACTCATTTATAAATTACGCTGGGATGTTATGTAAGACCACATAGAACATAATAACAATGTGGAAAGATAATGATTCATGCTTTCAAAAATGTTCATAAAGAAAACTCTGAAAAATATGGTACCCATTTGTATTTGGCTCCTAACTTAAAACATTTTATTGCTTTAGGGCCAACTATTAGTAAAATGACTCTACTTGTAAACAAATTTAACTATATAAAACAACCAACTCCAGAGCAAGCTGTGGCTGTGGTGCTGCTCTTCAACTCTTCCACAATGTCTCTTAAAGAGTCTGGACAGAGATTTTTAAAACCTGGCAGATTATCTTAAAGAAAGATGATAAAAGGTTTATGTTATCGTATCGTCTGTGTTGAATTCCCCTTGCAAAATTACTTCAGTGGGTCGAAGAATAATTCTTACTTTACTAAGTCAGAGTTTGTCATTAAGCTGAAAACAATGTGCTTTTTTATTACATCAATATTTGAGATTCAATTTCTGATATATAATAATTAAAACTCAAACAACAAATAGTTATCTAGTGCCAAAATAAGAGAAAAATATGTAAAAAACCAATATATATATATATGTATGCAGTCTACTATAGAACTGTCTACAGCTCTAGATATATATATATATATATATATATATATATATATATATATATATATATATATATATATATATATATATATATATATATATATATATATATATATATATATATATATAAATACGCACCAAAAACAGATGCCTTATAGAACTTAAAAACAAAAAACACATAAAACTACATAAAAGCTGGAACCAGTAGCAAATGCTGTAACTATACACTGGAATAGATATGGAAATATTAGAAACGTGCTTAAAAGTCATACCACTGATATTGAATTAAATTATATTGCGACATATAATGATATTGAAATGTTGCCCAGCCTTAATAAAGTGTAAACCATGAATTATTTTTCCTTCCACTTCATTGCTATTTTCTACAGTGATTTGATCTATTCCATTTAAATGCGTAGATGTTTGTGACTTTAACAGTATAGAATGTAAAACCCATCTCAGCTTTGCAAGGCATTGCAGATAGTGGTAAATAAGTGGCATGTAATGCAAACAGGTTACAACGATGAATTGTGTTTCTAAATAACTCATGAACAAAACCTGCAAACAGATAAACATTCAATAACATTTGCTTTATGAGGCACATCAGGCCTCACATCCCTAACCAGCAAGGATGTCTGTTTATTTATTTATGCATATTAAATGATGATGCATTACTCACCTCATACTCTTGGGAGAGTCTCAGGTTGTCATTAGCTTTCAGCAGCTCGATGTGCTCAGCCAGCTCGCTGATGGGGATGGGGGGGTGGCTCATCATTCCTGCATTACACAGCCAGGTCAGAGTTGATGCAATATTCAACTAAATAAACCCAAATAACTGAGGATCGACTTCACTTTTATGCAACAATGTGAGGATAATTACACAAAGAAGCAAAAATCACATGTCATTATGGAGCACGCTGAGGCAGAAAATCAATTATGATCCATATGTGTGGACAAGGCGAAGCGAGCCGAGTGGTTTGTTTGTGATTTATTTTTTATTTTCTTTTGATAAATTGCTTTCACCATGTTTAAAGGAGCGGTGACATGGAGAAAACAAACACAGACAGAGCCCTAATTAGATGAGTTGAACGAAAGCACCTAAAGGAAGCTACCTATGGCTACTTCAATAATTTCTTTTCACAGCTAGAGAGAGAAAACGGAAGCTCCTGCAATCTATCCTCATTTTAAAAAAGGTGAGTGCTTACATCAGTGAATCATAGCAACATTTCCACCTTAAAAAAATAAATAAATCCAAGCCTGAGGCACGCTGCGTGTTTCTCCGGTTTTAAAATGACTGAGATGATTTTGCTTTGCAGAAGTTAACCATAGCAAACCCTGATGCCGTCATGGCCACCCCGACAGCGGACACATTCAGACAGCTTCTGCTGGAGATGAATTTCAGCGGTGCAGAGCCATCTCAAAGGCACTAATCTCCCGGGAGGAGAAGAAGAAGAAGTGGGCGAGGTAGGAGTCTCAAGGTTGCTGCCACACACGAAGGATAAAAAGTCTTGTGATGAAAGAGAAGAGCCAAGGCGATGCAGTCTGTGGGGGTTTTCTTTGCTTCCCGACAACATGTAAAAATAGAATAAGCCTTTATCTATTGATTTAAAAAAGTCTAATTTGACCTTTGTTGTAAGCTGACAGGTAACCTTTATCCAGGTAGACAGAGCTCAACACTTCCTCCAAACGAGATGCTGTGGTAGCAGGAAGCTGCTGCCATTAACAGAACAAAAATGGAGATTTTTTTTTCACATTATTTGAGTATGAAGTGAATGGAGGAAAGGAAAAGGAAGCTTCCTTGGACGTGACTAGAGAAAGATATTCAGATCTCTTTATGTATGGCAAGCCATATTTTTTTTTCATCAAATGATCACCATTAACCAACAACACATTTTATTTTTACTTCAGGAGCTCTAATGCTGCTCCTACAGCCTGGCATGTGGGACGTGGGAAGACGGAGATGATGAGATTTTTGACACAAACGTTGTGACTCAGACATGACTAATCACTGACTGTACTACCTGGGCAGCAGCCATTTTTGATCCTGAAGCTGCCAGGTATGAGCTGCTCCAATGGGGGATTGGGGGCAACTTTTTAAGTCTTTTCTGCATATTTTAATAGTGGATAAAATTAGCTGCATTAATATTTTATTTCTGAATTCATCTAAATGCGCCCTTGGAAGTAGGCTTTATCATGCAAATATAGAGAGCATGTCTGTGAGGGTGCAGGCTTCATACCGGGAGTCTGAAAATTGATGCGTCTCATCTCTACGGGGTCTGTCGGGTGATGGGCCATCATCTCTGCATTGCTCAAGAGGCTTTTGGTTCCTGGTTCAGAGTCTTTGCGTTTGCTGTTTAGACACCAGTTAAGGGAAATTGAAAAAAAAAACATTAGCTATTACACCCAACCAGCTTGACTCAGCACTGAAGGATCATTAGCATCTCCGTTTGAGTCAAATAAAAAGTGTAAAAGCACACGCTGTGTTTAACGGATTTGTGCAAATTCTTGTTATAGTATCCAGTAGCATGTAATTGCCGTGGGTTAAAAAAAGAACAAAGAGTCCAAAATTGGATTAATCTTACCTGTCAGGTTTGCTGCTTCCCATGAAACAAGAGCGAGGGTCGGAACAATTAGAGGCAGAAAGGGAAGGAAAGAGAGAGATTGTTTGAGAGATAAATCGATATAGTTGCATTAGTATTCAAAAGCCTGATAACTTGCAGCACACATTGCAGCGAATGGCAGAGCTCAGGCTTTGATGGCTGTCTGCGGGCAGAACAGACTTCTAGACTGGAACAAATTTGATGGATTTTGGACATTTTGATGAGAGAGGTAGAGCAGTAAACAATTCTGCTGACCGGAATATCAACAAGAGCTGCAAGCAGATAAAGAGTAGTGCAAGAGAATGTACGATGTTGTATTGTCAAAAATTTTGAATGCATTTTAATGGTCTTTTATATGAAGATGAAACAATACGAACCGATTTGTGTAGAAATGAATGCTTTTCTGTTTTTTACATGTAAAAATCTTAAGAGGTTGGCGTGAAATTCTAAAGACCCTTTCCCACCGAAAATAATGCATTAACCCGGGTTTTTAAAACACGGGTCCTTCCCACTGGCAATAAAATAGCTGGGTCTAACCCCTTGCTTGCAAACTGCCTGACTTCTGTTCCCCTGTCTTGTGACACTATTACACTGGGTTAGCATTGATGATGTCACCACTGCGACAGAAATCAAGAAAGTAAACAATGTAGAGAAACATGTAAGGAAACCAAACATAACAAATTTACTTTATTTTTTTGATCTTTTATTGTCTGTATCCCTCTCACTTGTGCTGCACTATGTTTATCGAATATAAACAGGGTTGTTTTGGCTTGTTAGTTGACGTCTGTTCAATGGTATCACGTTTAGCTGCTCAACCCTGCTCAGGTGTTTCAACAGAATGCCGATCAGAGCCGAGGCCATTTTAAAGCGGGCCGCTTGCCGAGTCATATGACCTTGATAGACATGCGTCAGTGAGCTGTTCCCACTGCCACTAAAAGCCGATTGCTCCTAGGTTTAAACTGGTTTTTCAGCCAGTGTGAAAGGGGTACAGGTGCTGGTCATAAAATTAGAATATCATGAAAAAGTAGATTGATTTCAGTAATTCCATTTAAAAAGTGAAACTTGTATATTATATTCATACATTACATACAAACTCATATATTTCAGATGTTTATTTTGTTTAATTTTGATGATTACAAATGACAACAAATGAAAATCTCAAATTCATCATATCAGAAAATTAGAATATTACTGAAGACCAATAAAAACAAAGGATTTATAGAAATGTTGGCCAACTGAAAAGTATGAACATGAAAAGTATGAGCATGTACAGCACTCAGTATTTAGTTGGGCCTCCTTTGGCCTGTATTACTGCAGCAATGCGGCGTGGCATGGAGTCGATCAGTCTGTGGCACTGCTCAGGTGTTATGATAGCCCAGGTTGCTCTAATAGTGGCTTTTAGCTCTTCTGAATTGTTGGGTCTGGTGTATTGCATCTTCTTCTTCACAATACCCCATAGATTTTCTATGGGGTTAAGGTCAGGAGAGTTTGCTGGCCAATTAAGAACAGGGATACCATGGTCCTTCAACCAGGTACTGGTAGCTTTGGCACTGTGTGCAGGTGCCAAGTCCTGTTGGAAAATGAAATCTGCATCTCCAAAAAGTTGGTCAGCTGCAGGAAGCATGAAGTGCTCTAAAACTTCCTGGTATGTGGCTGCGTTGACCCTGGACCTCAGAAAACACAATGGACCAACACCAGCAGATGACATGGCACCCCAAACCATCACTGACTGTGGAAACTTTACACTGGACTTCAAGCAACGTGGATGAAGTGCCTCTCTTCTTTTCCTCCAGACTCTGGGACCTTGATTTCCAAAGGAAATGCAAAATTTACTTTCATCAGAGAACATGACTTTGGACCACTCACCAGCAGTCCAGTCCTGTTTCTTTTTAGACGCTTCTGACGCTGTCTGTGGTTCAAGAGTGGCTTGACACAAGGAATGCGACAGCAGAAACCCATGTCTTTCATACGTCTGTGTGTGGTGGTTCTTGAAGCACTCACTCCAGCTGCAGTCCACTCTTTGTGAATCTCCCCCACATTTTTGAATGGGTTTTGTTTCACAATCCTTTCCAGGGTGCGGTTATCTCTCTTGCTTGTACACTTTTTTCGACCACATCTTTTCCTTCCCTTCGCCTCTCTATTAATGTGCTTGGACACTGAGCTCTGTGAACAGCCAGCCTCTTTAGCGATGACCTTTTGTGTCTTGCCCTCCTTGTGCAAGGTGTCGATGGTCGTCTTTTGGACAACTGTCAAGTCAGCAGTCTTCCCCATGATTGTGTAGCCTATAGAACTAGACTGAAAGACCATTTAAAGGCTTTTGCAGGTGGTTTGAGTTAATTAGCTGATTAGAGTGTGGCACCAGGGGCCATCAATTTTGAACCTTTTCACAATATTCTAATCTTCTGATATGATGAATTTGAGATTTTCATTTGTTGTCATTTGTAATCATCAAAATTAAACAAAATAAACATCTGAAATATATGAGTTTGTATGTAATGTATGAATATAATATACAAGTTTCACTTTTTAAATGGAATTACTGAAATCAATCTACTTTTTCATGATATTCTAATTTTATGACCAGCACCTGTATAATTAGACTATCAAGACTGTTGAAATGAGTGCAATTTCTTCTCTTTATATGCACAGACACTTTATAAAGTAATCAGAGGTGTGTTACAGAATTTAACCACAAGCCATTAATTAGTCAATAGCAACTTTGGAGATGCGGCAGTGATGTACTGTAAGTTGAGACTCTGTTTAAGGGCCAAATATCAGTCATGCACCCCATAAATGTGGTCTTTTATCAAAAATGGCAAATTACAAGAAACTGCTTATAGAAATAAGAATCTCTATTCTAATTAACCACAACACTATTCGGCAAAAGCGGAAGAAGGGGCTACGGTCCATAGACATGTGATTCAGCCCCCCCCCACATTCTTGTGGAGAAAACAATCAATTCAAAGAAACTCACTGTGAGACTCTCCTTAGTTAGAGGCACCATAATGGAAGGCCACATGCCAAGGACCAGATTCTGCAGACTGATGAAAGGATTGGTGGACCTGATGGCTAACTTCCAAATTTCTGCAAAAGTAGGCCATTCTGAAACATTTCTGTCTGAGTTTCAGGAACTTTGAGGTGTAAAAGGCCAGAAAGGCGTTCATTTATGTTTGTGGCTCTGCTATACGCAGGACATGCTAACCTGCTGAATCCTGCAGACAAGTCAGCCTTTTCCATAGTTAGCAGAGGTTACAGGTCTGGCAAAGTTAGGGTAAGAGTTTTCAGCTACACATTTAAAAAAAATGATTTATTATCATTTAGTTGAGCTAAAGTTGGTCGTTAAAGGTATAGTGGAGGGAATTCTTTTTCAAGGTGGATCATCAAAATTAGTGGTCCTCCTAATTGTCAATCATTCTGATGATGTTTGATATGTTTATGTAAGGCCGTTGTAAGTGCTCAACCCTATTTTCACTTACTGGTGGTGAGTCTGACATAGTGGAAAAATAGCAAATCTTCTTTTGGAAAGTAAGCTTGTATGAGCAAAGCAAACAGCAACTTTTAAACAGTGCATGCATTAAGAGAAATGGGCTTGTGCACGCTCTTGTACAAGTTTAATAGGTGTTCCCTCTCAGGAGTGGGTACAGTGTTGTGCGTGTGCAATTTTTTAAAAAGTTGAGAGTCTTTTCAGAAGTTCGCAAAAAATCCTCCACTATACCTAAATTGTTTTAAGTTTGATTAACTTAAGTTTTCAAACATAAATATAAATAAATATAAATACAGGTGATATCTTTGCATCATTTTATTGATTGTGGTTTCAACCATGTGTTTTTCTTCTTCTTTGTCAACATTTTAGTTTATTATAGTTGAGTTAAATTTCACTAGCTTAGTCAAGAGTTTCTAGCTGAAATATGTTGGAATTACTTGGAGCTGAATGTTTTTCTTAACACATTTATTTTGAATAGAAGATCTTAACTTATTCTATATGTGTGGAGAATTATCTTTTTGACCATGAATTGAGCTCACTTCACACATTAATTTGTTGTTCTATAACACAGCATACTGGCTTTTTACAGAACATTATGTAAATAACATGCAGTATTTGCCACCCCTATTGGTGTGGACATTAAATTACAATGACAAAACAACCCAAGTTTGCATGTTCTCCCTGAGCATGCATGAGTTCTCTCCGGGTACTCCGGCTTCCTCCCACAGGCCAAAAAACATGACTGTTAATTGGTTTCTCTAAATTCTCCATAGATGTGTGTGTGTGTGTGTGAGTGGTAGTTTGTCCTGTTTTTCTCTGTGTTGCCCTGCGATGTACTGGTGACCTGTCCAGGGTGAGCCCCGCCTCTTGCCCGAAGACAGCTGGAGATCGGCACCAGCACCCCTCGTGACCCCGCTTTTGATAAAGATGCATGGATGGATGGACGGATATAACAACCCCAATAAATCATTTACATTTGTGGCTATATGAAAAAATTTCAGGTGGTATGAAGACTGTTGAAACATAGTTTTCATTCTTGATGCCGTTGCTTCATCGTCAAAATATTCCTAAAAATAGTTTATGTATAAAACTACTGGGAGAGGGTGTGAGTCTGTGATTGATTGGGAACAAAGTAAGAGGCAGGAAATACCCTCACAGAAATCTCCTCTTCTATTAGAAAAGCACAGACTAAAGCTTGTCTCATCCTCTAAGAAAATCAAAGCTGCTTTGGCATTTACTTGGTGCGACTAATGCTCTGAGTCATCGCTGTTGTTGAAAACTTGACATTTGTCTTTTATGAACTTTCTGACACTCACTTTTTGTACAGGAGGATAGCAATAACAATGCAGATGATGAAGACGACAGCCAGGACGGGTCCGACAACCCAGATCAGACCATCACCGGCGTCAAAGGGCTGAGGGTCTGAATGCGGGGCGATCACCTTCTCAGTGTATTGGCTGGCCACGTACATCCTCTGTAAAGGAAAAACACTGTTAACTTGTGTTTCTTTGAGACATAAATATAAACTCTAGCAACGATCACAAAAGGATTAAAATCAATAATGAGGATGTCTTGAAATTCTTTATCCACTTTTATTGCAGTCACATAATTATCTATTTAGAATAATTTCTCTGTTAACTTAGAAATACTTTTGGATTATTAAACCGCTTTAAGGCTAAAGAACATCCTATATTTTTTAAACCATAGGCAACTAGATTTTTATATAAAATCCTGACAGGTTTTAAAAATGTTGTAATGTCATATGCTCTATCATGCTTAAGAAAGGAATAGGCACCGCAGCATCACACATTATTCTTCATACTATAAAAAAAGGGTGGGGGATTTCCCATAAACAAATTTATTTTTTAAATCTTTTGTAAGAAAGTTGATCTTACTCTCCAGTCTTCTTTTTAAGTCCAAGATAAATTTGTAAAACCTAGAAATGGCTTTTCTCAAGCTTGTCTCTCACATAGCAAGTTTCTTTGCTCCACTTCACGAAGTGATTTGTTTGGGCAGCAAGATAAACATGCTTTATCCAGGGTTTTTTTCCCCAATAAAAATGTAATAATTACTTAATTATTTTTAATTGTTTCTCTGGCTCTCTTGTCTGCCCTAAGTGAAAATGTCCTTAACCATTAAAATATGTTTGCGATGGGTTTGATTTTGAAGTCAACAAATGTCAGGAGCTGATGCTGTAAAAAGTTATCACTGTACCCCTCTATTGAAAAAATGTGGTTGATCAAAGGTTGTATTATCTTTTCTTTTCAGTGTGCTTTTTGTATTCTGTGGCATGAAGAGATGAACTCATTTCCAGTCTTTGCATTATTACAGAACTGTTGCAATGGATTGCATGAGACTGAACAGACATAACCGATTTAATGTGAGGATGTGATAACATGTAGGACCTGCCTACTCTTTCCGAGGTCTGAACCGCTGTGTTGTATTAGCTCTGAAGAGCTTCTGAAAAATATCCTTTGGGCATTTGTTCACTTCTAAACTCTATTATAATTCATATTACATATGTATGTCTTTTTGGATTGAAATGCGCTAATACGCCAGCAGTGCACTGAGGACTCTCCTCCTTTGCCACAGTAAGTAAACCCCCTCTTTATTAGCAGTGAGAGGGTTATTGCATTTGCCTACCACACTTTGAATGACGGGAATTATATTGTTTCAGCGGCGCGGCCGTATTGATCACGACACATAGAGACAGCCTGCAGGGGAGAAGGAACCAGGAAGGGTTGGTAGGCAAAAAAAGAAAATAAAATGCAACAGAGTGGTGTTTGTACCCCTGATGTAGAGTTGAGCTCCACCAGGATGAAAAACACGTACTCCTGGCCCGCTTCTAGAGCTCGGTTCTCATAGCCTCCATAGTCCAGCTGGTCCCCCAAAGAGAAGAAGGCGGGTAGAGTTGCAGGTGTAAAACGGGCTGTGATGTAAGCCCGCCTCAAATCCACCTGCTTCTGCTGCCGAGAATCTCGTTGCCTTTGACTGATGTCTTTTAAGAGCTTCAAAGAGAAAGAAGATGCAGAGTCACACCTTCTGAAATCTATGATTGACACTTAATATTAAAATTGGTAATTATTTCCAGAGGTTCTTTGAGAAGGGATTGTGAGTTCTTTCAATATGTGCTGTAATTTTTGGGGTTCTCACCTCCTCTAGGTCCATTTCATCTGGACTTTTCGGTTGTTTGATGACGCCACGAGCTCTACGCAGGGGAACCACGACAACATAAATGTTCCTGTTGACACAAAAGAGAAAAATGAATAATACTTGGAGTTGTTCTACCAAATAAATAACCTGCCCATGTATAAAATACTCCTTTCCCTTCTATCATCTGTTGTGAGCTAAAGACTCAGATTGATCCAATAAGCTAAAGAACGTACTTGACAGGCGTACGAGTTTCCAGCAACGGCAGGATTATGGTGACGGTGGCCTCTGTTTCACGGCGGCTCGGGTCGATCTCAGGGCGACGGATGGTGATTGGTGGGGATGTTTTGGCTGTGATGCGGTGGCGAAGGCCTCCCATGTTGCCCTCTGCAGCAGTGATTTTAAAGTCGTAGCTGGTGTCGGGATTAAGATTTGTGATGACTGCCTTTTTAAGACGCGCGTCCAGGTCCATCTTATGACGGTTATACTCCACCTGGACGTTTGGAAAAGTTAGATGAATGTAACATTTCTCTCCTGATAGTACTATATCGCCACCCATTTAAAGAGTGAAAATAATGTATATCTTATAGTGGCTTTAAAACAACAATAAACAGTGAACATCTTTTTTATTTTTAATTAAAATGATCGCCCCCTCCCCCCCAAAAAAAATAAATAAATAAAACAAATAAAATAAAAAACAAAACAAAACTTTGGCTAACTTTTAACCTCATTTATAAGCCAAGTTTTAATTCTTTTTTTTTTTTTTTATTCTCTCTACTTTTGTACCAGTTCATTTATGTAAAGCATTGCATTTATATTCTTTTCTCATAAGTAGTTTGATTAATGGTGGATCAAAATGTCATAACATTTTTAAATCTCATATAATAAATGTTATACTGTAAATCACTATCTTCAAATTTTATATGGCAACCTATTTTCAATTAATTTTCATTCTAAACCCAATTTCAGCCCGAGGGCTCTTATAAAATATGATCTTTGATCAAACCAAAGAAGCTATTAGGGTGATCCTACTGGTAGATATCATTTTATCTGAGTCAATTCTACATTTCATGTAGCAGACTAAGTGGAATATAGAAAACTACTTTAAATTATTGGTTCTCAAAGTGGATAAAAACATCTTCCTGGTGGGTAAATTTGTTGAATATTTTTAATCCAAAGTAAATTACTAAAACTACACTGGTATGAAAACGGGTGAATTCAAACTATATGAGCCACTGTGTTGTGCCATGCAGTTTACTGCTTCTGTCTGACATGTTAAGCACTTGATCCAGGTTAAGACATACAATGAAGGGATAAGGGTTGCTTGTCTCTGGAAAGTCCCAGGTGAGAAGAACGCTCGTCTTAGTGGCCAGATTGACGGAAAAATTTCTCGGCACATCTAAGAAGCAAGCAGAGAAACAAAGACAAAAAAAAAAACAATTGTTAGATATCAATTATCAACATAAGAAAATCATCTAAGGATTATCTGTGTTTCCGGCGGAGTCCTGCTGAGGTTGAAAAGAGTCTGACATGTTACTTGGACAGGAGTACATAAAGGTAAAGAGAATGGGAGGGTGATGAGGAGAGTGGATGACATGAAAAGTAAGTAATGGACGGATTGGCTGCAGTAATGTGACGTGCCACACTTATCAGAGTGGAAGTTTGTGTTTGGATGTACTCAGAATTCAGCATGTCAGCAAGGCTTCGGAGAAGGTGGCAGTGAAGGTCTATCAGATAAGAAACGGCTTACCTGCAGATACAGCACCAGGCACCAATTTTCCCTTTAAATGAGACCAAACACTCACCTCCTCTTGTAGAAACTGTAAATCCAGGGTCCGATATTGACTTTTACCTGAGGGTTTGTGATAAGCAGTGCTCTTGAAGCAAACATCCATTAACTATGAGCCTGCTTCCACTGCTGGTGAAGGGTAGGTGATGAAGGTACAAGTGAGTGAGTGGAGGAGATAAAGGGGTGGGAGCGGTCATGCCCCTCTGGGATTTGCAGTTCTCCTTCTCTTGGGGGTGCGCTGGTGAAAAGTGGACCTGTAAAAACTGGCCCAGACTTGGTTTTAGTTTAGTGTCTCAAGGTGGACTCCAGGATGAGGGGAGGAGTGATGTTTAACCAGTGCTTAGGGGCTGAAAGGTGTTCCCTGGGCCTACAGCCAGCCATACCTGTTTCAAAGGCCAGGGTGAGGTACAGCTCAGCGGGACTGAAAGGGCCTGGCCCTGCCTGGTTGTGGGCTCTGAGCTTCACCTCATAGGCTGTACTGTGATTCAGACCCAAGATGGTGTAGCTGGACTCGCTTGCAGGAAGCGTGATGAGCCAAGGGGGAACGGAGGAAGCCGGTGAGGCAGAGGAGCCCTGGTCAGAAGCCTGTTTGTAGGCTATAGTGTACTCTGTAACATCGCCGCTGCACTCGTCTGGGGTGGGGGGCAGCCATGAGAACTGAAGGGAGCAGCAGCTAGCGTTGACGAAATCAATTATTTTGGGGTATTCCGAAGGTGGACAAATGGGAACAGTTATTTCCTGCTGTGCCGCATTTCCATAGCCCGCTTGGCTCTTTGCAGAGAGGACAAAGAGGTAGGAGGACCCAGGGGAGAGGTTTCTGACAGTGAAGTTTCTCTCGCGTGGTGGGAAATCCACAGTGCTGTTTAAAGAAGTGTTCTTCCGCCCAAACTGTAGGCGGTAGCCTTGGATTTCTACTGGCACTGCCCGGTCATCAGAACCTGTCTCGGAGCAGTCAAGCGGAGGAGCCCACCTCACCACCGCAGACGAGCCCGATCCTGGACGCACCCAAAGGGATGGAGAGCCAGGCACTGCAGACAACAGAGTGGGAAACAGAAAATCAGTTGTAACATGCTCTCCTAAAACCATGTATCATGTAAATCTTTTAGAGGAAATTAGCATTGATCCTCTCTTTATTTACGGCACAGCTTACCGTAAGATCAATTCCTGAATGTGTTACTATATCCAGAGAGCTATATAGTTGACATATGCTTACCAATCCCTGTGGTCTGCACCAGCTTAGCTTTACTATGCGCTCCATCCCCTTTAGTGGTGTATGCAGCCACTGAGACAGAGTACAATGTCTCTGGTTTTAAACCTCCTAAAACCAGCTCCTGTAGGAGGAAAACCCATTGTCATGTACTGATCCTCTGTCTTTTAGGACAAATTATTAGTTCACACAAAGGTTCAAACTAAATCATCAAGGAAAGTTTGTTTACAGGGATAATCACAAACCAAAGGTATAAAGCACAGCACCCCAGTTTCCTAACACACACACACAAACACACACACACATATATATATATACAGTCATATGAAAAAGTTTGGTCAACCCTATTAATCTTAACTATTTTTATTTCTTATATTTGGGTGTTTGCAACAGCTATTTCAGTTTGATGTATCTAATAACTGGTGGACACAGTAATATTTCAGTACTGAATTGAGGTTTATTGGACTAACAGAAAACGTGCAGTGTGATTAAAACAAAATTTGACACGTGCAAGAATATGGGCACCTCAGCAGAAAAGAGACATTAATATTTAGTAGATCCTCCTTTTGCAAAAACAACAGCCTCTAGTTGCTTCCTGTAGCTTTTAATGAGTTCCTGTATCCTGGATAAAGGGATTTCTGACCATTCTTCTTTGCAAAACAATTCCAGTTCAGTTAAGTTTGATGGTCGCCAGGCATGGACAGCCTGCTTCAAATCATCTCACAGATGTTCAATGATATTCAGGTCTGGTGATTGGGATGGCCATTCCAGAACATTGGAATTGTTCCTCTGCATGAACACCTGAGTAGATTTGGAGCGGTGTCTTGAATAATTGTCTTACTGAAATATCTACCCCTGGCATAACTTCAATTTCGTAACTGATTCTTGAACATTATTCTCAAGAATCTGCTGATATTGAGTGGAATCCATGCGACCCTCAACTTTAAGAAGATTCCTAGTGCCAGCATTGGTAACGCAGCCCAAAAGCATGATGGAACCTCCCCCAAATTTTACAGTGGGTAGCAAGTGTTTTTTTTGGAACGCTGTGTTTTTTTGCCGCCATGGATAACGTCTTTTTTTATGACCAAACAACTCAATCTTTGTTTAATCAGTGCCCATATTGTTGCACCTGTCAAATTTTGTTTTAATGCATATTGCACATTTACTGTTGTCCAATAAACCTCAATTCAGTACTGAAATATTACTGAAACCATCAGTTATTAGATACATCAAACTGAAATAGCTGCTGCAAACACCCATCTATATATATATATATATATATATATATATATATATATATATATATATATATATATATATATATATATATATAATACTATATACATATCATTCATTATGTAGGTTTTTCAACTTAAAATAGTAAAAAAGGAGACATTTTTATTTAGATTCAAATTTATTGAGATATAAATGTAAATCCCTTAAATTATCCAATGATTGCACATGTTCATGTTACTCTGTGAATCATTTGTGTTTCTATATAGAACAACAACTAATTAGTTTTACTATGTGTGATTAATATTAATGTCTATGTTCTTGAATATAAATTAAAATCTGCTGGCTTTAGCGTATTGAAAAAAATTAATAGAAATCAAGTGCTTTGTCTGGTGGAAATAGTGCATAACTTTGTATATTCGTTATTACTATTGTCATGCATTACATCAAAGGACACGACTATCAGGTACACGTAAAAATAAAAGAAAAAATAATATGTAGTTCGAAAAGGGGGAATTTGATTAAATCCACGGTGATCCAACTTGATGAGAATTGGATTTTAAAGTACCGGATTCATTCTGCTGTATGGATTGCTTGTGAGGTCATTTATTATTTCCTTGTGGGAAAACGACCGGCAGTCTGCACTCACATACTGAGTCGAATCATCCTCCTCCATCTTGTCACACAGTAGAAACACGCCCCCGTAGGCAGCCGAGACAGATGAGAGGAGGAGTGAGTCGAAAGATTAGATGAGGAAAAGAAAAAAAATTGTTTACAGATATTAGACATCAGTGTCATTCTATCTTTTAAACAGCGATTTCACCTGGGATTCATCCAGGAGAAGGTCTTTGATTCGGGGCAGGGTGCGTGATTCACCGCTCTCCACACGGTTAAAGTGCACCTGGTACCCTCGGATCTGGCCTTGCCGTAACCGTGGCAACACAGAGCGCCACATTACACGGAGAGCTGAGGAGTTGAGTGGCTGAACGTCCACCTGACGAGGGGCAGCACCGGGCACTAGAATACACACACCCAGAACACATGCAAATGTAGAGGTAATTAAAAAGAGAAAAACACCCCAACCAGTAAATAACCAAGTAATCAATCAATAGCCTTTAAGCGTTGATCAATGGCACACTCTCTTACCGTCCTCATCTGTTCTGCACAGTATGGGTGGGCTACTGGGTCCGATTCCCTCTGCTGTGGAGGCTGCCAGTGTGATATTGTACCAGCTCCACTTCTCCAGCCCTTCCAACACAGTTTGTCTCTGATGGGCTGCGATGAGAAACTTCTCCACCTCGGATCCCTGACTTTCACCTCCTCCTGCCTCTTCTTCTTCTCCTGTCCCAGAAACTCTCTGGTATTTGAGCTCATAACCTGCCAACTCGCCGTTCTGGGCCTCCAACTGAGGTGGCTGCCAGCTCACTCTCAGCGAGGTGGAGCTGACACTCTCACAGGACACACCCTCTGGTGCAGCTGAGGGCTCTTGGATGGATAGAGGTAAGGGAGCAAATTGGCCAAGAGTTTAGGGTATAAAAAACCAAATACAAACAAGTAACAAATAAGAGAGGGGAATATCAGAAGCAAAAGTAGGGGAAGTAAGGATAAAAAAGGAAACAATAAGAAAAAATAAAAGTAAACTGAACTGAAAAAAAAAAAACATTGACTTTGAAAAAGTATTTATACCCCTTTAAGCTTTTAGGGATTTTATCCACTTTTATCAAAAACCTTAATGAATTTTTGGGGAAAATAACTGTATGTGATAAAGAAACACAAAGCAACACATTATTGCTATTTTGAATAAAAATATTTAAAAGAAAATAATTTGTGATGATGGTTTTTATGCAGCTCAGCCTCCTGCTAACAGGGTGGAACCGCCTGATGTTGCATTAAAGCTAAATGGCTAACAGCTTTGTTCATCTGCGGTTTTACCACAGATTATGAGTTGGATTAAGGTTTGCACTTGGATTGCATCATTCTAACATATCAGTTTGCTTTGTTCATAATCACCTTTGCAGTGGCTGTACTATGTTTAGAGTAGTTGTTCTGCAAAGAGCTGAACCCAGTTTTCATATCACCTACAGCCTGTAAAAGTTGCCAACCTGTTTTTCCATCAACATGTTTCATGATGGGGATTTTTTATTCTGAGGGATATGCTGGAAATAGTCTTGACACATTGCTTCGTATTTAGGCCGAACACTTCCCATTCTGTTTTATCTGACCAAAGAGCATTTTTCCAAATGCTTGCTCTTCCTCCATACTCCTATCCATTCTAGACAATGGACTGAAAGGCTCTCTTTGAGATGTTCAAAGCTAGAGATATTGTTTTCAAAACTTTACCCCTGACCTCTGTGCTATGATTTGATACTTATGTTCTCTAACAAACCTCTGATGCATTAAGAGCACTTGGATTTATAGATTAAATTTAAGAGGGAAACTATACAAGACATTAGTTGCAATGGATTTAATTTTCGGTATTTAATATTTTTGAAAACTGCATATTTTTCCTCAATTTACTATCATGTTTTACAATCACATTAAATTATGATAATATACATAAAGGACTTAAAAAGGGGGTATGAATACTTTGCAAGGTTGGCTTGGAAACAAAAAAGGAAGCCACACCATTATGTAATTGCATAATGTTAGGCTTGGAGCATAATCAAATAATACCAAGACAAAAGTATTGACCTAAAGTGGACAACTTAATTATATGGAGGGTGATTAAACTCCCGATAGCCAGTAATTACTTTATCATCTGGCTATAGCTGGGAGCATGAAAGGTTTAAGGTTCATGAAAAAAAATATAAACAAACATGCAACAAAATACAAAATATATCTTGTTTTCAAGGAGAGAGACACAGAAGCAGAAAAACACTGTACATATACACATTTTCCAACAGCAGCTTCCATGTCGGCCTAATCCTTGAGTCCTTGAGAAAATAGAGTGTGGTAAGACTTCCTCTGTTCTGACAAGGGGAAGGTCTTAAGCTTCTCAGCAAGAAGATAAAAAAGGCTAAAACAATATTACACAGTGCCCAAAATGATTTAGAAGTCAGGTTAAAAAAAAGATAGGCCCTAAGTCAGAAAGTCAGGACGGAATATAGAAAGGAAAACGTGAGGCGTTCTAACACCTTCCCGCCAATACAATAGAGATCACTCACCTTAACACATATGCAAAGGCTAAAGCACGGCGAGGTGTCCGGGCTTGTGCTCCATCTCCTGCCGTGGCTCAGGTCCGTGTGGGTGTGGGGGGTGTCTGTCTATATGTGTGTGTGGGTATGTGTGTAATAGTCACAGCTGACAGGTTCAAGTATCTATTCACTCAGCCGTGCAGCCACTGTTCTGCTGGCCTCGGGGGACAATCTAGATGTGCACCAAAGCTTGGCGATAACAAAGCACACCTAACCTCCCTGGGAAATGAATTCTACTGCATGAAACAGTCTGCTTATCAAGCACCTTCTTTTACCTCTCTCAAAGATATGCCCCCCGCTCCTTCTGCTTTGCCCCTTTCAGCCCACCACCCAGGCCTTACTATTCATTTGGGGAGCTTTCTGCTGCTGAATAATTGTAAATACTTGAATTAACAAAACTTACCATATTAGAATGTTAGAAGCCAGAGGACTCTATCACAGCTGCAAAGTACTTTATGAATTCTTTCCCTTGTTCCATTTTCTGTTATCATTTTGTCCTCTTCAGGGCAAATTTGATTTTGTATCACAGCGCAACACGGCGGATGGGTTTGAGCCTTATCCGCTATCAGTGTTTGTGTAGAAAAGTGAGAAAAAAAGAGACAGGGGAGAGAATCCAAGTATAGTATGTGGTAAAATACATACTGGGTGGCACTTACCTGTCATCATAACAGGCCAGGTGACCGTCCTTTAATACACTACACCACTGGTTGCGAGCCAGTAAATGGAAGGAAGTTACTGCCTTTCAAAATGCATTATACTGTACACTGACAGAGCAGAAAAAGTACATAGATAGCCCAAAAAACATTATGCTGAGCTCTTTGTCTCAGGCTGTCATTTTGTTCTAACTGGGAGGGGAAAGAGAGACCTCTCAGTGGAAGGTAGTCACAGTTAAAGGTGTACGGATGGATGGGAGGAGAAAAGCATAGACAAATGGGATGAGAATGGAGACACATGCAGAGAGTCTGAGATGGTCCCGGGTTATATCATATCAGCAGCTGAGGAAACGGCGACATGTGTGGGTGTATGATTTGGCAGAAAAAATAAATGCCAAGGAGGTAAAAATGACACAGTTAAAATGTGCATGATATGCTCGGTACGCATTTGTGTGAGAGTTTTAAATAAAATTTATAAAACATACTGGCTTGGGATGTCCTCTGCACAACTTCATTGGTGAACGCTCCGATGCCTTTGTTGGAGATGGCGGCCAAGGAGAAGGAGTACTCAGTGTTTGCTTTTAGGCCCTCAACTGTGAAAGAGTTCCTCGGCTCAAGGGTCAACTTTGCCTGTGGTTGGAGAGCAGAGCGGTGTAGCGGTGCAGAACGACAAGGTTAATTTCTTACATTTCCCCTTCTTATTTCACCTTCTACCTCTGAGGTGGTAATATAGAATATTTTGGCTGGCTCACCACATATAGAAGCAGCTGTACTGCCTTATATATCATTATTCGTGGCCTTATAATCCTAGCAGTACATGCTGAAGGTCAAGTATGAATCTTGGCAATAACAAGTTTTCTAATGGCTGATTCCTACACAATTAGATGATATGTTAAAAGGTTTTGACATAAACAGAGAACGTGTGTATAAACATTCTTTCCAGTGTCAGAGCAACCCTGGCTTTGACCAGCACATGTGAATTCCAGTAAGATTTCGACATAATATTCTGTTGTGCATGTGCATCTACAGTACGTAATGCGATATTAAGACTATAAAACAGCCTGAGATGAAATAAGAGTTGGGGGAAAACTGAGATGTCTGACGATGTAGTGCTGAACTTATGAAGTGTTTAAGACAGCAGTAGGAATTGAAAATTTAAATAAATGTTTCCCCCCCTCCGGAGGACAAAATGATGTGAATCGTGTCTCCTTATTTCTGTTATAAGAGAATTCTACCAATGAGCTTCCACAGTACAACATCCACTGTACAAAGAGCGGCAAATAGGCTCACCAAGCTGCCAAACTTGACAGGTTTGTAGAGTAGCTCGTAGTTGACTATTTTCTCCTTGGTGTATGCAGGTTCCCAGATCAGCTCGATGCTGGTGTCTGTCACCTTCCCAACTTTAAACTTGACTGGTTGACCTGGAACTGAAAAGGAGCAGACAGCACAGCTAGTCAGTGCTCTGTATAAGGGCATCTAAAAAAAACTGGGATTTTTCTTTAAGGTTAAATTTTTAAAATGCTGTTTTATCAAACTGTTTTGCACTACAAGCGGACCTCCACACTCACTAGTGCCTCAGCTAATGATGTGTCGAGAGGCATAAAAGACTAATTTTTATCCCAGACTTTTTCAGTTGATTTTTTTAGTGGAAATATTATCCCAATACTGACCACCTGTAAAAAGGGGCATTGCTGCCATTAGCAATTAAAAGAGATAACTTCAGTGTTCATGCTGTAACCTCTGAAGATATGACGCTTCTAACAAAAAAAAAAAGCTTGTGCAGTCCCAACTGCAGACTGCAATTTGAGCATTAACATATATATATATATATATATATATATATATATATATATATATATATATATATATATATATATATATATATATATATATATATATATATATATATATATACACTCACCGGCCACTTTATTAGGTACACATGTCCAACTGCTCGTTAAGACTTAATTTCAAAGCAGCCAATCACATGGCGGCAACTCAGTGCATTTAGGCATGTAGACATGGTCAAGACAATCTCCTGCAGTTCAAACCGAGGATCAGTATGGGGAAGAAAGGTGATTTGAGTGACTTTGAACGTGGCATGATTGTTGGTGCCAGAAGGGCTGGTCTGAGTATTTCAGAAACTGCTGATCTACTGGGATTTTCATGCACAACCATCTCTAGGGTTTACAGAGAATGGTCCGAAAAAGAAAAAACATCCAGTGAGCGGCAGTTCTGTGGGCGGAAATGCCTTGTTGATGCCAGAGGTCAGAGGAGAATGGCCAGACTGGTTCGAGCTAATAGAAGGGCAACAGTGACTTAAATAACCACCCGTTACAACCAAGGTGGGCAGAAGAGCATCTCTGAACGCACAGTACGTCGAACTTTGAGGCAGATGGGCTACAGCAGCAGAAGACCACACCGGGTGCCACTCCTTTCAGCTAAGAACAGGAAACTGAGGCTACAATTTGCACAAGCTCATCGAAATTGGACAATAGAAGATTGGAAAAACGTTGCCTGGTCTGATGAGTCTCGATTTCTGCTGCGACATTCAGATGGTAGGGTCAGAATTTGGCGTCTACAACATGAAAGCATGGATCCATCCTGCCTTGTATCAACGGTTCAGGCTGGTGGTGGTGGTGTCATGGTGTGGGGAATATTTTCTTGGCACTCTTTGGGCCCCTTGGTACCAATTGAGTATCGTTGCAACGCCACAGCCTACCTGAGTATTGTTGCTGACCATGTCCATCCCTTTATGACCACAATGTACCCAACTTCTGATGGCTACTTTCAGCAGGATAATGCACCATGTCATAAAGCTGGAATCATCTCAGACTGGTTTCTTGAACATGACAATGAGTTCACTGTACTCAAATGGCCTCCACAGTCACCAGATCTCAATCCAATAGAGCATCTTTGGGATGTGGTGGAACGGGAGATTCGCATCATGGATGTGCAGCCGACAAATCTGCGGCAACTGTGTGATGCCATCATGTCAATATGGACCAAACTCCCTGAGGAATGCTTCCAGCACCTTGTTGAATCTATGCCACGAAGAATTGAGGCAGTTCTGAAGGCAAAAGGGGGTCCAACCCGTTACTAGCCTGGGGTACCTAATAAAGTGGCCGGTGAGTATATATATATATATATATATATATATATATATATATATATATATATATATATATATATATATATATATATATATATATATATATATATATATTGTTTTATAAGTAGTCCACAACCTTTAGTCTGCTTTGGGATTAAAAAGCAAATTACAGGTGTGTTCCCCTTCTCTTCTAAACTTTTAATTTTGGTTAGTTTCAGGAGCGTTGTGCTCTGTTTGTTTGGTCGTATTACAGCTTCTGGTCTTTGTGTGTTTAGTTTATCTTCAGTTGTACATTTCCAGTGTCACTGTGCTCAAGTTTCTCAGTCAGCCGCTTCCAGTCTATTAAATAGCAACCAACCTGTCTCTTGTTTCGCCTATTGTCTCTCCTCGAAATACATTCCCATGTGGTCCATAAGGTCTTTGATAGTTCCTTCTTTTGTATGAAGTCTTTGTTTTTTTTTTCATCTGAACTTGGAATTAACTCCAGTGTGCTTTTTATTCAATTACTTTATTTTTACACCAACTTCTGTCTCAGACACAGAGGCTTATTATTTTTAGACACTCTACAAAATGAGAAGGACAGTAAGGCAGATATGTGTTTATATTCAGAAAAAAATAGCCTCTTGCCCAAACTTGCCAATATCTGTGGCTAACAAAGCGGCGAACGTTGCTTAAGTGTGCCCCTCACACACAGTGATCATGATTGTAAAGGAAGTGCTGCAAAGAATGACCTTTACGGGATCTCTGAGCTTTCTGTTCAACCATTTTACCTTATTTACATGCAAAGCAGCTGTTCTGGAGATATGTCATTGGAAAGTCTATTAGGTCTGAACATCAAATATGTCCAGTTTGCTTAAAAATCCTGGCGCTTTAACTAGAGCTGTGCACTATGGTAAGTTGAGACTAGAAGCAGACCAGGTGGTTCTGGCATGAAATTTGAAAAGTACGGTGGAGGACCATTACTGCTATGGGCCTGATTCCCTTCCAAAGGTCATTTTGACCTTAGAGTCGAGGAAATCTGAAATATTGGTATATATAGAGTAAAAAAAAAACATTTCCCCAACTTAAAAGCAGTATATATGTCATCCCTGTGTATTTGAGTGGGCTATTAACCCAAAACATTCAGTCAAATAAGAAAAGGAATGTTTCACCCGACACAAAATAAACCTTATCTGATGGCTTCCTCAGTTCTAGACTTAAAACTATAAAGAATAGTATGCAATGAGCTAATTATAGAACCGATAATGAGCGCACTAAGTACTTTGGATGATCAGTTTTGGTGCGAGGGAGAAGGGCAAGAAATGGCTCTCTCTGCATGCCCCAACCACATAAAATGTTACAGAAGCAGATTAAGTCCTGTCATATTAGCAATGTCAGAAATGCTGGATGGACTATATCAGCGACACTTACTAAAGCCTGGTTTATGATTCAGTGTCTGTTGTTTAGAACTGAACAACCGAATTACAAACTTTTAGTACCTGTGCGGTGTCTGTGAGCCAAACATTTCTGCACTGCCCACCCAGATAACCATGTAGCTACGCAGACAGCTCAGCATTGAAAAACATGGAGGACATGCAACAGCTTCTACTGATGAAGGTTCACAAATATAAAGATATGGGCACATCTTCCGATTTGGTCCGTAAATATAACAACCATCAACTTATTGCGAAAACACTTGGTAAAAAAGTTACTGAACCCTGGATGACACGAAGAAGGTTTGAAAATGTTGGAATCAGCTGAGTGTTTTACTTCTATATGTTGTTATAAGGTTTTGGTCCATGCAAAGGCCCAGCTAGTGTCGATGGGAAATATTAGGTACAAGCTGGGTATGCAGGTGCGCGGAGTATAAAGGCTGCAGAATTGTGTCCAGGCATCTCGTTTCCACATAGAATATATATATATATATATATATATATATATATATATATATATATATATATATATATATATATATATATATATATATATATATATATATATATATATATATATATATATGCGTCAAGCATAATTGTTTAATAAAGTTTAGGGGTTATAGTTAGGTCAAGGGATGGGTTGGTGGTAAGTTTTAACTTCACAGCTCATGGAAAAGTTTGAGGAAGTTCCTTCTAAGCCTGTTATGAACCCCGTCTAATGCACAGGGGATACATCACATATTGACTGAGCGTCAATATGTGACAAGTTGGGGGTGAGAATGTACTGATTAAGCACCAATACAACCACTGATTGTGGCAATAACAATAGGGTTAATGTTTAACCAACATTTGTTTTACCTTAACACAATGTCTCTAGCACTCTTCATAAGGTTCAGAATCTCAGCCACTAAAGATGTACATCAGGTGCCTCTAGATACGTAGCTGAGTGAAGTTAAACAACTGGGCAAATATATCAATGATATGGAGAGCAGGATAGTCAGTGTCAGCAAATCAAAGCTTTAAACAAAGGAATGAAAATAAAACTGGCGATTGGCTGCAACATTTTGGTTGTTACATTTCTATTAAGAAAGCCAACTAAGTTTTTAGTCTATATCTGCTGCTGTTGCTCATAGTGTGTCAACCACTGTAATACATACTGTTTTCAAAAAGACCTTTAAAAAAAACATTTATTTTCTTTACCTCCACGCAAAACTTTTACATGCACAGGATCTGAAAAAGGGCCGTCTCCTACGGAGGTGAAGGCGAGGACCTGGATGGTGTAGGTCTCTGAGGTGATGAGGTTCTGAATGGTGGTGATCAAGCTGTCCTGTACATTGTGAATCTGCCACTCATTAATGGGTCGGGATGGGTCCATGGTGTAGTACACACGGTAGCCTTTCACCTAGAAAGAAGCGGAGATTTAGTGAGATGGAAAGAGAGAGAAAGAGAGAATGTAACCCTGTATCAACTAAAGTTAAGTCCTTTTGCTTTAAAATCTGATTTTTGGGTTATTGGGGACAGAATTTTTTTTGGTCTAATCCCCCAGTAATTCAACAATGATAATCCATAATACCATGTATTAATACAGCTGGACTTTACAAAAGCTGAGGTTGTTATCGATTATACTTCAGACTGTTCTGTTTAATTTGTGCTTAACATGTTTTTTTCCCCCATAGAGATTTTAAACATCTGCCACAATGAAGAATAAAGTGGATAAAACAAATGAACTGGTTCTGGCCTTTAAGATGTAATCACTCCACCTCTACCCATTTGGGATTTCTGGAAAGACAGTAGGTAGGTCAGAGTTTATGTAATCCCTCTGCCATGCCAACTCTCTAAACCGCAAGGTCTCACACCTCCCCTGCTCTAGCTCTTTAATATCTATAATCCCCATATGCACTCAATTCGGTCTTGTGCTTTTATGAACTCGCTGTTCAGTTAGAAAGGCTTGAAAAAGGAAATAGGCCTCAAGAGGAAGGGCTCTCAACTTAGAGTGGACAGTCCAATTAGCTTTTCCTTTTTTAGAGAATAGAAAAAGTAGCAAGAGACTTACGGAGCCAAAATCTTTGGAAAGATGCATATCTTAGAACAGGAACCTGCACAATATATTGTAACTCTTATTTAAATGAAAAGGATGTATTATTATTTAACTTTTTTATAAAACATCTCCAGAGTATTCAAAAGTAAGACTTTTCTAGGAGCTTCTTGTGAATATGGTCGAGAATTTCCCCCCATCTTATTTAGGTCTTTTTACCTTTTTATATGCAGTCGAACAATATCGACGTTACAAATACTAAAAAATATGATTTATTCACCTACCCTTGGACCATTGTTTTTCATGATTTCAACCTGTAGCATTCAAGCATATGCAGATGACACTAGTTCATATGTGTGCTTCCATACAGTGGTGGAAATAAGCTAATGACACACATGGATAATGTTAAAATCAGTTATACTTCAGATCTAAGGGGTGTTTCATATGGCAGGTCAAGTCTGGCTTACTTTGAGGTCATTTAAGTCTGATAACGCTAGCTCACTCTTAAGGGCTGGTTATACTCCCGCAGCAGTGTGTCGCAGTGAGCTTGTTGCAGATATTTTTGATTTATGCCCAATATTAAAGCACGGTCTGCGCCATGTTATTCCACGCCACAATGCAAGAGGGAGGAAGTGTAAAAACGCAAGGGGAAAGTTTGTACGACAACTGAGGGACATAAGGGCGAAAAAGAGCAGGGATCCTGGTGGAAAAAGGGTCCCAGTGGTCTTGTGCACCTCACTCTTCTAGCTAGTCCATCTTCACAATTTGTTTTCCACAATGGTGGTCATATAAACAAAACAAGCCGGTAAGGTACCAAACAGTTAATACGCATAGTGTAGAGCGGATGTAGACTTGGCAAATCAGATGCTTCCTGTCTGCAGCACTGTCTGCGGTCACCTACAATTTTGGAGAGGTGCACCAGAGTGTGCAGAGGCGGACGGGCGCACATTTGCGTTCACTGGGACACGCATGCAGACGATCTGGTTTATACAAATAGTATAGTATAAATCAGCCTTTAGTCTGACTTGATGGAAATTGACCAAGTGATCTCAGTCTGGTCAGGACCAGGTTTAGAGCTGACCTTATTCAAGCTATGAGTAACAGAAAGGGTAATAGTACCATAATGTAGCACAAATGGAGCCACCAAAAATCGCAACATTTTATAAGTTAAACATGATAAGATTAATTTCATGGTATAAAATAGTACACAATACACAATTTCTTATTTTAGCATAAGCAAATATGTACAAAAATATGTAATTTATCAATCTTATATACAATATATTTGAATACTTTTACACTTTATAAAAAAAAGAGCTTTGTCTTAGTTCATTAAAGGCATCCGCACATTCATGTGAGATGGCCTGACTGGTTATAGAAAAGGTTGTGGAGGAGGAAGATGTTTTAAGTATAACAGACAATCTTCCCTGACCAATATTCTGATGAATGTCAACAGTTTTCTAGACGAGGGTTAATTTACTTGACAGCCTTAACTGGCCCCAGCTCTCCCATACTGTAGCACAGGTTGAATCATGCCCTTATTGTTCCTCAGTCACTCTCCATAGACCTGTGCTTGTTGCATGTAGTATAAAGTCTGGTGGCGGCAGTCCCTCCCAATTTCAAGTCATAATTGTTTGAAAAAAAATGGCAATTTGATTTTTGAAAAAAATCATTCATCACTACCTGTTAGTTTTATTTTGTATTTTGAGCAACTAAATCAACCAAAGTCGGAGAAAAGATGAAAAATAGCCTTTTGCAAATTCTGACCAAGTGAATTAGCTAGTGTAATAATGTGCTGTCCTATTAGATTCCTGCTGAATCTAATAAAGGACTAATAACAAACTACAAAAAAATGTGTTTTAAGAGATAAAAAAGTACATTTTAACCCACCTGTCCATTGGGCTCCTCTGGATCCTCCCAGCGCACCATCACAGTGTTCTCAGAGATAACATGGGCCTGCACGTTACGTGGGGGGCTAGCAGGGGCTTGCTCTCCGGTGCGGGCCTCCACACGTGCGGAAGGTGGACCCTGGCCGATGCTGTTGAAGGCTGACACCCGTATTTCATACTCAGTGTTGGGGTAGAGCCCGCCAATGCTATAGCGGGTGGTGGTTATGCTGTCCACAGTCTCGTACTTGCTGTCTGGCCCTTTGGCCCGGTACTGAATGATGTAATAGGAGACTGGGTCAGGATTGCCTGAGTCCCAGGTGATGGTGACACTTGTAGCTGTGGTCTCTGTGACGATGGGTGTGCCAGGAGGCTTTGGTAAGGCTGTGGATTGTAACACAAGCATACACACAGAATTGTACAATTCTTTCCAAGCAATCGTAAACAACTTTAATCCATGCTACAGTATCCTATATCCATATCCTCTGCACGCTTGATGCCATAAGTGAAGATGACATTTGTTGGATTATAGGTTAACCTGACTGTAATATTTCTAGAAGGAAATCTAATCATACGGCCACAACGTAGTGAGATTATTATCCAGTCAACAAATATTATTTTAATCCTAATCTTAATCCTAATGTAATCTATCTATCTATCTATCTATCTATCTATCTATCTATCTATCTATCTATCTATCTATCTATCTATCTATCTATCTATCTATCTATCTATCTATCTATCTATCTATCTATCTATCTATCTATCTATCTATCTATCTATCTATCTATCTATCTATCTATCTATCTATCTATCTATCTATCTATCTATCTATCTGCCTGCCTGCCTGCCTGCCTGCCTGCCTGCCTGCCTGCCTGCCTGCCTGCCTGCCTGCCTGCCTGCCTGCCTGCCTTAAACACACTCCTAAACCTTGTGGACAGCCTTCCCAGAAGAGTTGAAGCTGTTCTAGCTGCAAAGGGTGGACCGACGTCATATTGAACCCTATGGATTAGGAACGGGATGTCACTTAAGCTCATATGTGAGTCAAGGCAGGTGAGCAAATACTTTTGGCAATATAGTGTATATCCAAAATCCAGAATATATATATATATATATATATATATATATATATATATATATATATATATATATATATATATATATATATATATATATATATATATATTTCCACAATCCAGAAATACATCTATAGCTGTAGACAGTTCTAAAGTAGAGTGTAATGTTTCTTTTTGAATTGAGGTTCAAAAAGGAAAATTGGAAACTTCTCAAATTATTTCACACAAATAAAAAAAAGAGATCAGAAATTGTCCACAGGATTATGTTTTAGTTATAGTTTCTCTGAATAAAATTAGGCTAGAATGTTTTTTTAGGTCCTATTCTCTTCGTTGTTTACAGAATATCTCTTTTTCATGTGTACATTAAATCTTTTTACACTTAAAATACATAAATCCATCAATAACAAAATCAATTTTTGTCCATGACCTAATGGCAGTTTTTGGTTTACATTTCTCTTAAAATCCTCAGATATTGGTAATGACTCATGCAGCACTCTGGGATTTAACTAGTTTTACCTTCCAATACAATGATCTCTCAAATTTCTAAATTTGGCAACACCAGCTTCCTGGTGCTGGCAGGGCTGATAAATTACAGCACATTAATTTGCTTCCTGGAGGTACTGAGGGACTCGGATAGTGTCAAGAAACATTAAACATTAAAATAAAATTGGCTGGGGCTGATATTTCGGAACATTATCATGAAAATGTGTACCATTCAAATATAGCTGGGGTGTACAAACTTTTTTTGTGGGGGGCAAGCTAAATTTGTGTTGTGGCCTCAGCATGTCATTCTGACAGCCCTGAAATAAAGCTAAATATCAGAAATCTTAAACTCTCCAAAACTGCTGCAAGAGCACTTGAAAAAAGCACAACATGTTCTTAAAAACATGCATGTTTCTCAAAAACATTAGGATGTAAAAATTCCCGGATAAGGGGGTTCTTACTCTTGACTAAGACCTGAGCAGTGGCCTCAATCACACCCAAGCTGCTCATGGCCACGCAGGTGTAGTTGGCAGATTCCCGGACGCCGTTGAGCTCCAGCACGTTCCGTCCAACGGGCATCTCATCCTCCGGGGTCAGGTCCTCAATGCCCAACATCCACTTGACGTAAGGCATGGGCGAACCCACAGCCACGCAGGTGATGTTGACACTCCCCCCGGGCATGATCTCATGATTGGAGGGTAAGATAGAGAAACGAGGGGGCACACGGCGAACTGGGAGAGGAAGAGAGCCAGGGTAAAAAGGAAAAAGGGGCAGGGAAGGGGGTGAGGAGGGGGTAAAAAGTGTGAGGCAGAGGAGGAGAAAAGAGGGAAGAGGGGAGCAAGGTGAGGGAAGGGAGGGGGAGAAAGAATGAGAAAGAAAGAGCAAAGCACAGAGCAGGAGATCAAGAGAGAGAAAGTAAGGGAAGAGAGAAAAAGGAAGATAAAGGAAGAGAGAGAGAGAAAGAGGAGAAGTAACAGGAAGGGGGAAAATGAACTTCAGGGATTTACAGAAAATTACAAAGGGATATTTCAAGTTTAGTCCCAATTACTATATGGCACTGATGATTTCAACAGAAAGACATAAATCTTGTGTTAAGCTCAACCATTCACAGTGAGCTGCCTACTCAAAATAATATTGTGACAAACTCTTGAGTTTCATTTCAACCAGGACATGACACCTATAGTCAGTTTCTCTTCTCCTGTGCATAATTTCTCGGCCATTTTTCTTCAAGCTACAGCAGTGTCGTTCTCGTTTTAACCCCCTCCTTAAAGCAATTCTAAACTTTACCAGTGACTTCAGAGACAAACTTTACTTGATTGCAATTACTGTGCCTCGAGGCACTCGTGCTGCAGATGGGGCTGTTAGAGCGAGTATATGCATCACTGAGGGGCCGATCAATAAGACCCTGCATGCTATTTGTGTCCCTCCACCCTCTTGTGAGGGAAAACAAGCAAAGTAGCAAAGTTATGTGCAATATTACATCTGTCAGAGCTGGCTTGATACGTATTGGAGAGGAGGCACATAGAGAGACTGAACCCATAGGTCACTCGCATGCCTGGGCGACTCAAGAGGAATAAAAAAATGGTGGAGGAACACAAAGAAGAGAACGTAGAACTGAAAGAGGAGGACAGAGAGGAGCAAGACAAGACACTGAGGAGACAGGCAGAAGCAGAGCCACAGAGAGATAGAGAGAGACTGAGAAAGACAGAAGCAGCTCTGCGTCTCTTCCAGACAATGACAGGCAATGTAGCAAAGGACAGCCACATTGTGCAACAAGATACTGTACAATACATAGGATCAATTACTGATAACAGTGTGTTGTCAAAATGAGTTGGAAATGTGGACAGAAAAGATCCGAAAAAGGTGCCGTGATCGTTGGAGACATTAAGTAAAGAACACCAAGACAGCATGAAAGAGTTCGAGCAAAAAGAGAGAGAGAGAGAGATATGTGAGGTAGTATGTGCATGTTTATAAGTTAATAAACTTATGTACATGTGTCTGAAGCTCCTACACATCAGGGCGCGGACAGAATGAAGAGGAAGAAGAGAGAAAAGGAAGACAGGGGGGGCAGGGGGTGGAGATAAAGAGAGGATTAGAGGAAGGGTTTTGCAGGGGTAGGAGGGAAGAAGGGGGGAAGAAAAGAGGAGCGAGGAAGAAGAAAACACATGGATCTATTTAAAAACACGTCTATATACCAGAGTCAGGCCCATTCAGAAAGAAGATGCCTCTAAAGTAAGGAGAGACAAAATCATATAAAGAAAAAACTGAAAAAATAAAATGGCTAGAAAAAACTGGATGTTGTAGGAACAGAGAAGAAGAAAGGAGAGATACCCGAGGGTCACAGCACAGGAAACAAAACAGAGAAAAACAGACAAACGTCTCTGGATGAAAGGAGAGAATGAAAGGGAAGAGCAGAAACAGTCGAAAAACTCAGCACTACAGGAAGCTAACAGTGCCTTGCAAAAGGGAATGTTTTCACAATTTGAACCATTACAACCACATACCACAAACATGCTCACTGTGCTTTATTGGGATCTGAAGCAATGGACCAATGCATAGCCATACTTTACTATAAAGAAAGAAAATAATAGAAGGCTTGTAAAAAGTTTTACATGTTTAAATCTGAAAAGTCTGGCATGTATTTGCATCAAGCTCTTTTCATCTATTTATTTGTAGTACTAATCTTACCTGATATCAAAGCTGCAAGGAACATTTCTGAACCTACGGTTTCAATCTGGAGACAAAAAAATACTTCCATTCTTCTTTGAAAAAGAGATCAAGGTACTTGCATCATGATTGTCTGCAAAAACTAATTTTCAGACAATGCCAACAAAATTTTAATTATATAGACATATGTTAAAACAAGCTCCGTGAGATGTTCACAGCTTTGGATACAACTCTGTTTTATATCTCTTGAATTTTCTCCATGACCAGTCTGTGTTTCTTCATCTTTTTGATGCTGTTTGCTCATTAATGTTCCCCAGCAAACATCTAAAACCTTCACTAAACAGGTAGATTTACAATGATATCACACACATGTCAGCTTTATTTGTACATCAGGTGACTTCAAAATACAAAAAAATGATGCAACTGCTTTTATTTAGGGGCAATAGAGAAAAGGGGGCTAGATATATGCATGCCACACTTTTCTGATTTTATTTTCTCAATAATGGTTGGAAACCATTTCTTTTTAACTATATAAGTCCCAAAAAATACACTGAAGTTTGTAGTTGCAATGTGACAAAATCTGAAACTTTTGCAAGGTACTGTATATGTTTACAAAATAAAACCAGAACTGGGCAGAAAATAAAAAATGCTCTAAAACTAGACAAATTAAAACTCTAAAATGAAATCCTACAGATTAACAAAACAATAATCTAAGCATACTCCATTGTCTCTAAGAATATATCACCCAACATCTAAGATCAAGCACATAAAATGATTAATAGATACTCATAAACCTGCTGCATAACCTCCAGTCCTTATTGAGTAACATCATTACATGGGTTCTTCATGGGCCACATCCCCCCTACTCAAAAAAGCTAGAGACAGTTGGGCAGAAGTTAAAAGTATTCCATGATTTCAACAAATTAAAAGGATAATCAAAATATACTGTTGTAGGGATTTTACTGCTGTTAAATGAAAAATAAATGCAGTAGAAAAATAATCAGGAAAAAATACCCAGAATTGGATACAGGTTGAAGAGAAGAAAGAGACAAAGAGACAAGAACAGATAGATCTGTTAGAAAACAGACATGATTGGGCAGGCAACTGCTAATCTGAGCATGCTGGGGACAGACAAGCAGACGGACAGACAGACAGGCAGGCAGCCCCATGCATAACACAAACATAGCAGGTGCAATGCAGCATGACAACATGGTTTTTTATTGAGAATGAAAAAAAAAAATCAATAAATATAAGAAGCAGTTTATTAGCATATTATGTGTTAATAGTGTAAAAATGTTGGCAACAAAACGGTGGTAATGACTTCAGATGATTTTTCTAAAGGAAGCCCTTTATATATATCATTGATCAAAGATTTCCCTCAGCTCTATGACTAAAATTTTAGATGCAGAGCTCAGGCAGGTGCTTTAGAATAAAGAAAGCTCATAACCAAGGATAATCCCTCAGTCGCTCACCGGGCCTCTAGCTTTAAGTTAATCAAGTTGGGCTCTTGATTCCCTGTTTGCTTTTTCTATACATTTTTTAAGAGCTTCAGACATTCAGTCTTTATTAGAGACGCTATCATTAGCCCATTCCTCTGCTGGGAGTCTGCTTGCAACAGCCTGCAAAAAGACTTGGCACAGCCAGAAGGATTACTGCAGTATCTCTGTGGAAACTGTACGGCTGACATTTACAGAGAGCCATCCTGTCTGCACCAAGGACAAAACTTTCATTAACCACTGTAATAAGAGGGAATCATTATATCCCCAGAATACCTAAAAATGAGAATGGGTATGATTAATATTAAATGCCAGTGAATGGAGACATTTTAGTGATGCTGGTGAAAACAGGAGCCGAAAAAAAAGGACAAAACCATCACTGTTTCCATAATAAGTTGTTAAATTCATGCTGATTTTTCCGGTGTTGCTTCTATTTTCAAATATCCATTACTGTAAAAATGTCCACAGCTGTATATTGGTTATTTATTCTCCAGGTTCACAGTATTTATATTATAAAACACTATAGTACAGAATATTATTAGTTTATTTTTTAACTCTTCAATATTATGTGGTTTTTATACGCTCCTCTAAGGTCCACATTTGTGTGACAATTTTTTATATATTCTTTTTCCTGCTGTAAACGCCAGAATTTCTACATTGTGGGACAATAAAGGGATTTTCTATTCTATGATTTCCTTTTCCTTGTCTATTTAGGTTCTTTGAGTAAAAGTATTACTGGAACAACAAATGCAGTTTTATTTTAGATTAATCAAAAATGGTTTAGCCTAATTCCTAACTGGTGAGATAACATGAATTATCTGCAGCCTTTTTCCACAACTGAAAGCTAAATTTTTACATTAGGAGAGACCTCTGTCATTTCTAAACATAAATAGAACAATGATGACTAAATTAAAATAAAGTTTTGATATAAATCTGTCAAGGGTTTGAATAATTTTATATGTAAGTCTCTGCAAATTTAAGTGGTATTGCTATGAATGCTGCAGCTGGCACATACATGTAGGCCTCAGGATAAAGAAATCACAGGGCCAAATATCTACAATGTAATTTAATATGCATTAATGCTTCATGCTTAAACAAATAATTTTAATCTTACTTTATCTCAATAATAATAATAATTGTTTAGAAAAGATTTATCAAATGTAATTTCCATCACATAATGTGCAAAATTTTACCATAAAATCTTTCATTTTATCTAAAAAAATGTTTTTTTGAAAGTTTGTTAAATTATGATTACAATTAACTTCTTAAATCTGACTGAAAGACTATAATAGACAGCTTAAAGGTGTTCATCCTTAAAACAATGTGAAAATGTTCCCTTTAAATAGATATATTTACACATTGTGGTAAGTCATAGTCTAACATCAAATCCAAATATGTCTGTAATTTAGGGCTAAAACAGTTTCAATGCAGTGTAATATGCTTTCTGTTGAATCTTTTTTTTTGTTACCCTAACCACCAGTATGCTTTCGCACAAAATGGAGAAATACTACCTATGAATATTTTTATAAAACATGTGGATCCTTTTCTAAAAGTAAGCTCAACCAGATTTAACCATCTGGTGAATCACTTACAGACAAACAATTTTCGAAGTCAGTACAGAACCAGCCCACTCCTTATTTTTGGAGCATGCTGAGGCTCAACCAACAGTCATTTAAGCACATCCCTACCATAACAGTATTGTTACCTAACCACAGAAAAGTTCTTGGTAAAGTTTTTCTTTTATGAAATGTAAACTATACAGCTACACATACTGTATATTTAATGTCATGAGTCATTGTAATAACAATGTGCACAGTATCACAATCACGAAGGATTTGCTGGAAACATTTTTTGAAAAGGAATAACATTTCAGGTGCCATGCATTCAATGTTTTCTTGATAATAATATATTTCACAACTTTGCACTACTTGTCTGTGACTACATAATGGAAGAAATAATGTAGGTTGATTGCAATTAATTTCACCATCCCGTTATTAAAAATAACTTTGTCCAATTTTCCTAATATTGTGCAGCTCAGTTGGAGTCATAATGAGCCTAAACATCAATGAGGCATTTCAAAACAGAAAATAATTTAGTTCATGTTTGCAGATCTCTTTTTCAAGATCCTTAGCAGAGCAAAATGCATGCTTATTGAAGAATTCATATTTGCAAGGTTGGATTGTTTAGATCAAACTTGGATGTTCGGACATAAATATTATTTGATATGTTTTAAGGTAAGACTTGCCGAAGTTTAAAAACACAGTAAAGTCTGTGTTGTAGCAAAGAAGAGAAATTTCAGTGAGAAAAAAATATCAGTCACTGCTAAAAAAAACAACAAAGTGAACAGATATTCTGAGCAGGATTAATAGTGAGAGTTGAAGAGAAACAATATTACTGGAGGATTATGTAATGCAAAAAATAAATAAATATATAAATGGATTTCATTATTTATTTATTGTTGGACCAATTTTAGTACAGACTAAAGTACCTCAGACAGCTGATAGGTAGATATATGAGAAAAACAAGAATAATCCCAAAGAATCTGAGCCTCTGCATGCTGAAAACCAAAAGGCCCTTAGACAAAAACACAGTTAAAAAAGCTGATGTTACGCAGCTTCAGGAAATTGCTACCAAAAGTTTTTTTGTTGTTGCTTTTTTTTTGCATCTATCTAGAAAATTCTCACTGACTACAGAACAGCAAAACAATCAGATTTATTATCAGATGTTGATGGCAGGGTAAAATTAAAGTAAGACCTATATTAACTGTTGAGGTTTCGCATTTCTTAACTGGGTTCTATAATTATAACTCATGTGAACAAAACTAGGCACTACAGATTTCATCATGCATAATTTATGAAACAAAGATAAAGTGAAAAGAAAAAAGGAAAAGATAGAGTACACCCTTCAAACACTTGAAAGGTATAAAAAAACGATATAGTGACTTTTAAAAGTACCTGTAATCAAACAGCGGGAGCTTTTTTTATATTTTGTCAAATGATAGCCACAAACCTCAAAGAAGAGTATTGGGATTTTATGTGGCAGAAGACCAAAAATAGTAAAAAAAAAAGTGGTTTGCTAATCTGAAAAAAACAAAACAAAACTGAATGTTGTGTTGTGCATTTCTCTTTCTATTATTCTGCTAGTTGACTACTGGTCCCTTCAATTTCTAATAGACTGAGCGGCAGATCGATTCGTTTTCAGGCTCCTCTCCTATGGAGCCAATTACCAGTTTAAGTCCATGAGGCAGACATGTTGTCTATTTTTAATACTGCGCTTAAAACGTTCCTTTTTAATAAAACATATAGTGGTTCAGGTTTTCCTGAGCTATCTCCATAGATATGCTGCTAAAAGTTTAGTCTGCTGGAGGACATAGGGACCACTTAACATCATTCTGCTTCATCCTATCTCCACCCTACAATTCTGCAGTATTTTTTGGTTCAATCCCTAACTTTATCTTCTCTCTGCTTTTCTAGTGAGTAGCTTCATCTAGTCTGTTCCTTTTTTTTATTTTTTTTATTTTTTTGTAGTGTTAGGTCCTGTTTCTCTCACAGACATAGCTATGGTGTCAGCTTTTACTGCCATCAACTGTATGTGCTCATTATTTATCCCTCTGACATGAAAACTGGCTCAGAGCACATCGGCTTGTCTGTATCTTTCCTAGATAGGGCCTCCTGTGGAATGAGTTGACCGTTTACGTTTGCTAACAGAAAGCATTAATTAAAGTGCTATGACTCCAAAGTTTTCTCATTATTTCTCATTTTAAAAATTTCTATAAATGCTTAAATGCCCTATGTGATATGCTCTATAAATGTTTAAAAAGGAGAGCAGAATAATAATATAAAATTTCTAACTTAGTTTTACTGTTTTCAGAAGATGCTGAGGGTCTCCCATATGGTTCCTGAGGGCCCCTTGGACACTGCATAGTTGAACCCTGCTGTAAAGTAAGTGACAAAATGGAAGCGAATATCTAAGTGTGTCTTGCAAGTCAGTGAATCAATGCAATCAGCTGGTGGTCCTTAGAAAGAAACTTTTAACCAACCGGACTGTATGATGTGATTGAATTGGCTCTGTAGAGTGCCTTGAGATGCCGTGTGTTCTCAATTGGCCCTTTATAAATAAACTGAATTGAATTATTCAGCCAACGCCCAATATTGTGCCTACTGTGCTTTTCAATATTTCTAAAGCACTGTCAAAATGGAGGAACAATTGATTTGTTTTAGTTTTACAAAAAATCCTGAGTAGGCCATTCCAGCATGTGATTGAAAACAAACATCTGCGATGCAAGATTGTGCCACCACCACATTTCACCATGAGAATGTGTGATATGCACTATTCCTTGTGTATAATGTACTTTTCATAACTATAATTCAACTCTATTAGTTTGATTTTTTTTTACTTAGTTAAAGTATCATTTTAAACCTGTTAGATAATCAATCTAGAATGGCTCCTTGTGAAAACTTCCCACATGGGATAAAAATGTATGCACACAACCCTTCAGTAAAGCAGAGTGGTCAGAGGAGCTGAAACCATCTCTAGAAGCAGCAGTATCTGTTCAAATATGCATCACTCAAGTTAAGTTTTTTTTCCCTTGCCCATCTTGGGTTTGCTATGGATTTTGCCCAAAAAGAACCAAGATCTACTGACAAATCAAACATAAGACTTCAGAACAAAAAGGGGATAGCTAAAGCTTTACTGTGACTGCAACATTCCCAGTCAGTGCAACAACTGGAGCAGATGTGATGACATGGGAGAAGGACAAAAAGGTAATACATAAACTGAACAAAAGGGGCAAAACAGAAAAGAGCTGCAATACATGACAAGGCTGCAAGTTCAATAATATCACAATCCGAGCACATCACTAGGCATGAACTCACACTGCGCCATGCTCTTCTGTCAGTCCGTCAGTCAACACCCATGCAAGTGGTGCTCCTTTCTCTTTCTCTCTCACTCCTTCCATGCAAACATTGCCTCTTTTTAATCTTCCAATTCTTGGGTCTCCATGACAACAAGATCATACCATGCAGAAAACATTGATCGGGAGTGAAGGCAATACCAAGGGTTCTGCACACAAGGCCTCACAATGCAGTCAAGGCACTCTGCTGCATGAGCGGACCGCTTCGTCATCCTCGCAGCAGCTTTGTTCTCCTCATTTTTGGACACAAGGTTTAATTGTCTCACTTTAAGCTACTCTTTTCCCTCCTCTTTTTTTGGGTTCCTGCTGTTTCAATAAGTGACGCTTTCTGAAACAAAGGAGTAACAAAAGCAAAGAAAAGAGCGCACCAACCTTCTCGAAGCTCTGAGGGATGGAAGGGGGTTGATGCAGAACACAATGACGTGAGGGGGGGAGAGAGAGAACGAGGAAACACAGAGAGAATAAAAACGGCCAGCGCAAAGCCACTCTCGCCTCATCACAACACTTCCGCACTCACCTCACACAACACATACATACAGTGTTCTGATAAGCCACGTAAACATAGAACCAGAACTTTTAAATCCGAACATTGGCCACTGACTTTGAGCCTACAAGACACCAGCACCCAGGCAGAGATTGGTGTCAGTTCGTTACGAGAGATTGTGAACAATCTCTGTTCATTTCCCAATTGAGATCAAAGCACTGTTCCTTGTCAAAGTCTTCATTTCTCATACCTATTATACTTTTAATGGTACAACCACAAACATTAATTTCTATAAATCATCACTAAAGCATGATGCTTCCACCACCATGGTGCGGTGATAGCTTTTTGCCTCTCATAACATTCTGTATGTTGGCCAAAAACTCTGAATAGGACATCTTCTTCTTCAATACCACCTGTTAATCTGATTTCTAAGTTCCTTATGTTAGGGATGGGTACCCCTAGTCCTCAAAGGCTGGTGTCTTACAACACCGTTTCCTTGGTCCAGTGCATTTGAATGAAACAGCTGCATCATATCCTTGATACACAGCTTGTCCAGAGTCCTGGTATTCATTTGATTATTTTACTCTGGTAAGTTGGAGCAGGGACACATCTGAAAAGATCAGGACTGTAACTACCCATTCCAGCTATGTATTGTTAGGCTTGCAGCTGTACCACAGTCTTTCAATTTCTTTTGATGATGCATCCAAGGTGGTTATTCTAGGTGGGATATTGTTGTACAACAGGACTCCATACTAATGTCCCCATATTTCCTCCAAGGCTTGTCTGTTGTGTTTCTTGCTGAACATTATACTGCTTATTCACCTAAGTTCTTTAGATAAACTCTAGGGCCTTTTAAAGAGCAGCTGTTTTCCTACTGACATTAAATCAAAAACAAGTGAGCAATATTTTTGGCTTAGGTTAACACTTAATGCAATTGATTTAACTGATTTTTATTTGTAAAACATAATCTATTGCATTAAATCTTAATAAAATAAATTGTAGTTTGTGGTTGTAACATACTGCAAAAGGCAAGAGTTCAAGGAGTGTGAATACTTTAGCAAGGCACTATGTTTTCTTTATATCCGCCTTCTTGTACAGAAACCAGTTTAGGAGCAAGATCAGAGATGTTTCCATGCAGTTAAACCGAGGCATGGCTCACTCTGCTTCTTCTTTATTGTATGAGAACACACCAAGGTTTAAGGTGGAAGGTGGTTGTGAGAAATACCAAAAAAAGAACAGGGTCAACATATATTATAGACAATGGATGGGTTAGTAATACTTGTTTAACAGCACGGTCATGAGAAAAGAGGTAGTTTTATTAAAAAGAGTGCCTTAATAGAGGTCCATAAGGGTTGATTTTTTTGTCTTTGTCTGTCCGTGTGTGTGTGGATGTGTTCAGTGTTCAGGTCCTACCTCGCACATAAAGGTTTGCTGGGGAGGAGTAGCGTACGCCTTGGGAATTAGTAGCCACGCACTCGTACTTCCCTTGGTCCGTCTCTTCACTGTTTTCAATCTGCAATGCTCCTGTGAGAGAAGAAGCAAAGGTTTACTTGTGTTTTAGTAGAGAAACAAAAACCAAAAAATTTAGGAGAACACTGCTGGATCTGTCTTCCTGTTACAGTTTGACCCTTGGGGTAGCCTTACCACCTGTTGCTTGAGCAAGCAAAACAGTGTTGCTTAGATGTTACTTCTGTGAGGCTGGCTCTAAATGGGTTGCACTTGCCCTGAAGAATATTATATTCTTTGCTCTACCACCTAACACTCTTCTCCCTCACTTCTTTACAAACAACGTGTTCATAGTTGAAAGGCTTTGTGCAAAAAAGTTGGCAAGTCAAAAACAACTGACTTTTTGTAAACTCAGTTGACACTTCTACTTGTGTACCTCTGTTCCAGCTCGTGATTCCTCTCCTGCTGTCATGAAAAAAAACTCTGTTGCTTTCTTGGCAGTAAACTGACAGCAGCTTTACCCTGAGGCAACAACCCAACGACGCTCTTTAGCTCTTTACTTCTTCAATCTTTATCCTCCCACCTAAAACCTGCCGTGATAAATAGCGTCTGCCTTAATGTGCTATAATTACACACTGTATTTATTGGGTATTCTTCAGCTTCAAAGGCTGCTACTCTCATATATGGTTTTGTATCTTTCATTTTGGAGCAAACAGCATTTTGAATCACCAGCAGAGACTTTCGATAATTTTCTTCTGTTTTTTTTTTTTTTGCTCATTCTGTCAGTCTGTTTTCTTTAACTTCAAGTCAACCGAAACTGACTTTGACATGAAGAAGCCTGAGGAAGCACAAACCCAAGCATTACACTCTGCAGCTCTGCATTGAGAGGAGAAAGGCACATTATAACAAAGATGCATGCATGTGCAGGAAAAAAATATTGTATAGAAGTGTGTTGAGGGGCAGGCTTGTGCACACACACACACACACCCACACACAGACACACAAACACCCAGATCAGATCTGTCCATGTTGTGTTTTTCATATATCAGATTGTCTGAGAGTGATAAAAGTTCCTCTGGCTTATAAAGATTTAAAGGGAGATACAGAGATGGCACACTGTTCCTTTCACATATATAAGTAGTGCTGGAATAAAAACACAGACCCATTTTAGAAATCTGATAATAAGAATAATTGAAACACAATTCCTGTGTTTCAAAAAGAGATAGAAAAGCTGTATCTGGAGAGCTGTACTTCCAAAAACAAAAATATCATACAATGTTATGCATAAGAGATGTATTTAATTTCATTTTGTATTTCATATACGTTATAGTCTCCTGTTCATTTTAAAAAGTGAATGGGAAAATATTTCACTTTCTCTGCTGCTTCAACAGAGGTAAAGATACATCTGCAACCAGCTAAGGAAATATAGAAAAACACCAAATGGCCGTCATAAAAGATGCTAGCCATCAAAGAAATAAGAGCAGCTAAGCTCCAGGTGTCATTTTTTATGACACATTATCAGTAGCAACTCCAACACCTGGCATCTTAACCATACTGTACGGTAGTTTCTTTTTTTGATTTGGACAAATGTTGTATTTTAAAAAAGAGCGTTCTGAAGGGTATTAACGCAAGATGACGGCCTATCTCTCTCTCTCTCTCCTCTGGATTCTGAAAATGTCAAGCGAAGTTATCAGCTATTGGCAGCATCATGCATTAAAAGTTAAAAGAGCTTTAGTATAAAATTGTTCGCCAGCAATTCTGTCACATTAAATGTCTTGCTTTAACGCAGCGTACATTGTTCCATTCAGCCTCGATCAGTGTTGCTATTATTTTTGTTAGGACAAATTACATAGAAATACCTGCACAATGCAGATAAATGACGCAGCGTACATGGGGGTTGCTGGATGCCCAGATGAAGGAGACTGAATAAATGCAACTATAAGGTGGGGTAAATGAGTATCATTTGTAGATATCCATGTTATTTTAATTTATTCAAACACTGTGCATACAGTTTCAAGCATTTAAGAATTATTAGGGATTTTAGATTTCTCTAAAATAGTTTTATAATTCCAACAATGTTTTGTTCCTACTGGTCAATGCAGCCAATCAAATTTGTTTTGACTTATATCAGTATCAAACATCATAACTGAAGCTGAACCAAAATAGGAAAATCTCAATGACATCTCTATTCTCATAAACCTGCTCATTCTTTGATTACAAACAATGCTCAGCTCTAAGTCTTCTGCTGGGATCTGGGCGCCTAAATATATTCATTCAGCTCGATAAACTGTAATTGCATGTTTGTCACTTTGTGAGTCTCCCCAGGTTGAAATATTTTCTCTAAATGCATTTTCACAAAAAAAAAAAAAAAAATAGTAAAAAAAATAAAATTCACATTGTTCAATACAGATTGCAGACATTTCTAATCCTTAGGAGTAAAATCTTAAATACTGTTGTATGAAAAAAAAGACAAAAAAAACGACAAATCTTGAAAGTTTCCTCATTTTTAAACTAAATCACATTAAAATATGATGTGATATTATTCCCAGTTCTGAGAGAAATGTAATTGGCCTGGCTCTCTGAGTTGGAGGATTAAGGAGGAGGATTCTGTTTATCACAGTCAGCTCTCACCAAGAAGAAGGAAACACAAACTTCCACCTATTTCACTGAAGCAGTTTCCAAACTGTCAGATTAATTTGAAGTGATTCAACACCTAAGCAGTCTTAAGCACCCTCTTTAATCAAAAATATTTTCACCTCAGAACTTTCAAAGCTGGTAAAACCTTATGTATTTATTTATTTATTGTCCCAATTACATTTACAAATCAGTTGGGACCTGACATGCACAGATTCTATTCATAATATATATCTCGGATCAGCTGTGGGGGAGATTTTTATTCACGGGTAGGTAATTGGTGTAAGCTTTCAGTGAAGCTTTGTAAGGGTGTAAATAATGCCAAGAGTTGTATTTGTGCTTGTCAACTCTTGTATGGATCTATTACTGTAATGGAACTGCCAACGAAACTACATCAGGTGGTAATCATTTCTGAAAGGAAACGTATCTTTACATCCTCCAACCAGCAGGAGATTTATTACAGCTGTTAGAGGGCTCTGACACCTAAACACGAAAACCAAATTAAACCAAACAGTTATCTGCCCAAGCAGTTCTGTATTGAATAAACATTACAAAAAAAAAGTAAGGTTGCCATCTAAATGTAAAATTGTGGTTGAAAAATAAAAGCTGGAAATATGATTTCTTAAAAAAGCAGCTGGTGATCTGAGTCTAAATACTTCTGATCATCCATTACTGTTATCCAGGTGGTCATATAAAAAAAAAAAAAAATTTACTTTTTCTGCTGAGTTGATGCACAATATTTAAGTCATGTCAAGGAGTGCAAACATCGCTTCACACTCCACTCATCAGTGGGAAAGTGGTTAACACAGGAAGAAGACTCAAAGCTACTGTAGCTATCTTCCGTATCTGTTAAAAGCTTAAAATTAAGTAAATACTACATATTTGTATAAATAATTGATAATAGCTAAATGCAGGAAGGCTGTACAGAATGATTTACAGTTATTAAAGGAAAATAGGCTGAAACCAATATTGACAGTTCAAAGCCTTCCAAAACCTTAAGCTCAGAAATCAGCCATAAAACATCATCTGTGCAGCCATAAAACATCTTAGATGGGTGAAAAGGGTTTGACTTCTAATGTATTTGTGTAGGCACAATTAGGACAGGAGATACTGGGTAAAAAAGGCAAACTTTCAATCTGTTTTTGCAGGCTAGATAAAGACAGGACCGGGCCGACCAACTAACTTGCCATAAAACAGATGTCCATGCAGGCCCAATATTTGTAGGGCTGATTTAATTTACCCTACACATGTGTTTGCTTCCCCTTCCACTTAAATTAATTTAAAAAAAGATGGAGTTGATTTATGTGAAAAGCCTTCAGAGAGCTATCGGTTAACACAGTCATACTAGAGAAACTAGTACATTTGTAGCAATTTAAGATGTTAACTTGCATTTTAAAATCTATCTCATTTAAACAAGGATGGTGGTATTAGGATTGATGATCGATTTATTTCATCTTTGGGGGAAATTGCCCTAGAATGTAAAGAGCATTGGCAGTTGTTGCAGCTCGGATGCACCAATTTAAACTTGGTCAAATTTAGCTTTGAGTGTCCATGATAAATATTTATCTTTATTTGACTGAACAATAAAACCATTTTTGCCTTGAAGTGAGAGGTGCACCAAGAAATCAGCAGATGGCTGAGATGCATTTCCACCTGGACTGACCTTAACCTGTGATCTAGTTAACTGAAAAATCGGATTTCTTTCCTGATCAGTGAATGTACCACACATAAACAGTATTAGGTCAAGGTAACAACCTTTTCCTGCAGGAATCAGACTCAAAGTTGGGAATTCACTTGCATTAAGGGGTTTACAAGGGAAGTAGGTAGAAGTACAGGAATTTAAGTTTTACACATGAGGACATAGCTTCAATTTATTCCAGCAGTGAGAGAGATCAAATCTGTTAACAAGACAGCTGACTAGATTGCAGGATGTTACTCTGTTTTATCCTTTAAATCTTTCAACCTTTTGCATAGAAAATGTGCCCTTTCTCACACATTCAAACATGAATTACAAATGATAATTCATGTCTATTGGTGGCAGGAAGACATAAATGATACTTAAAATGTGTTTATTTTGATTATTTTAGATCATAGGTCTTAAATATTAATCATAGTGGACAAAAATCTATTTCGGCAGATCAAAGTTTTACAAGAACTTGTGACTGGAAATTTGTGAATTTTCATTAGGATGTGTGTCTCTTCATTCATGCACATAAATAGCAAATATTGGCATATGAACAGTCGTTAACATTGTGGTTTCATCAAATGAAAATGACAAAAGTTTAGTCTGCTTCTCTAATTCCAAGCATACGTCTGTGCATTTTGCATCCGAGTGTGTTTAGGGAGCCCAGGCAACGCTAGCTGAGCCTGTCATCCATCTGCTTCTGTCTTCTGCGGCTACATGAAAGGAAAACAGCTCTTGCTCATCCCTTTTTCCTCCCTGTTTGCTTTCTCTCATTTCTCTGTGGTACAGGGCAGAGTAAGGAAATAAACAGGAATAAATTAAACGATCTACAAGCCAAACCTTTTCTTCTGAAAGCAATAGAGGCAAAACGGGCAGCTAGAGGATGTCAAAGTGGAGGAGAGGTGCCAATGGACTGTTGAAAATCTGCAAACAAGGCACCATCTGACAGCTGGAAGCCACTCATACGGTTAGCCATCAGCAAAAATTTGATATTGGCAACTGGAGTCTTCTTTTATGCAAAACATGTAATTATAATGCCAAAACAAAACAGGTATTTCTTCTATATATACAAAAAAGGTCAGGGGTGTATAAGCAAACAACAAAGACAGAGAGCTGGAACAAACCTGCCGTAATGACAGGCCGAGTGGGAAAGCAGGGGAAAAAGGGAGTAAATGACCAGGGAAGAAGAGGGAGAACAGTTTGTTAGTGAGTCTGGAAGCTGCTGACAGATCTGGAATGAGACGTTACTGAAGTAAACTGAGCTGCTGTGAAATCATGGATGGTGTATTATGTCTGCTGGGCCCAGAGCTCAGCTAATCAGATAACAAGAGATACGGCTAACCTGATAGCTTTCCCAGAACATCCAGGTCAGAGAGATCGCCTGGACACTTATCCCCCCGCAAGGTGAGAAAATAGTTTGAGTCAAGACTGGACAGCAAGAAATGGAAAACGTAATTTAAATGAAACCGCGAAACTGAAATATGTAAAAAATTACTCAAGAGTTTTTATGTGATACAGTCTCATTCAATGATTCACTTTCTTATTAATCCCAAAGGAAAATTAAATAAGGTGGAAATTAAATCATAAATAAATCTGAATATTACTCGTAGCTTTCTTATTTTAGTTGCTTAATTTAATATGTTATCACACAATATGTTAAATACACAGTTATGTTTCTAAACCTTTATTTTAATTTTCAGTTATGATGATTTTACACTGACGACTAAAAAGAACATGACATCAAATGTAAGAATATTAAATACAACCAAGAAAAATAGCTTAATACAGGAATGTTGGCTTAATGAAAAGCTTATCGACCTACTAACAGGTTGTTTTTTTCAAATGCTGCTTTTGATTTGACAAATAAGCTGCTCTCTTAGTACAAAATTAGCTGTAAATCTGGTGTTAAAATTGGGGTTAGCTGTTCTGACCATTATCATATAAGGGGAAAGTAGACGCTTATATATAGCTTTCACTAGGCCAAACCACTGTTACTTGTCCTATTGAAGATCAACAGTTTCAATGTCACACTGAGTTACAAATATTGGAAATAGTTTAACGGTTAGAGACAAGAAGTTGCTCTATCTTCACAGCCTCTGTTTTTGGTCAAAAGATGATCTAATTAGACCTGAGTGATCGTCAAATACAGGATTAAACAAACATTATTTTTTAAATTATGATATACAGTAAAAATTCAAGTCAGTGAGTTGCGTTAATGACTTTAATTAAAAGTTGACAAGCTTGTTTACTAACATTAGCCTTTTACTGTCTGGTTAATAGTTAGCCTGTCTAATACAGTACTAGCAGAATTAGATCAGGTGATGTAAGTGGTAGATCTTGGTGGCCCGTTCTTCAGTTAAATCAGGTTAAGAGCATATAGACAAATCAGAAATTACTATTTTTACAATCTGAAGAATTGGGTTTATTATGAAAATGATTTAAATTATAACAATTCTGCTTCTTATGTAAGTTGTTTTCATTATATCTTCATTTTTATTTCATATTATTTTATATTCGATCTTTTCTATTTTATAATTGCATTGTATTTTATGATTGGGTACATCACCTTGGTCCTGTTAGTGTATAAAGTGCTTCATAAATAAAGTTGGTTTGGTATTTTAAGAATTGTAAAATGAAAAAAAGATATGATATATATATATATATGGTATATATATATATATATATGGTATATATATATATATATGGTATATATATATATATATGGTATATATATATATATATATATATATACCATATATATATATATATATATATATATATATATATATATATATATATATATATATATATATATATATATATATATATATATATATATATATATATATATATATATATATATATAGCATATATATGATGAAAACCATAAAAAAAGAAGCTAAAAGCCTTTATCACTATCTTATGTTGTTGTCAACATGTTCTACTGTACTGTATATGTTGGTATAAATAAGAAGTCAGATCTACATGTGAGAAAATAAAAACCTCAGGTGCTGTAGCCTTTTTGCAGCTCATGTATTGCATTTTGTAACCATTGTTATTGCAAGTGTATGTGTTAGAACAAATGGTTTTAAATTCAAAGTACTGGGAAAGTTACTATGCTCATACTGTTTTGTCTTACATTTGAAGACTAACTGTCCTCTTTAAGTCACACTGCTATCGGTTCAAAAGTTCAGCATATGGAGGAGGTGGAATATTCCCTGGTGCTGACAGAGTGTCTGCATCACCAGATTATGTAATATCATTCAATCATTGATGCACTTCAATTTGATATCGAAGCTACCTATGTGCAACATGTTTTTTATTTTAATTCTCAGTTCATTTGTTGTATGAATTGTACTTGCTGTAAAATTAAAAGGAAAATCAAAAATTGTCAGGTTTGGTGGATGTTGTGGACCCAAAAGCAGATTAGAAGGAGGCAGAGATGAGTTATTGCAGGTTTAATGTAGAACGCAACAGAAGCAAAAATCAGGAGCCCAAAAACCAGGAGAGGCCAGGAGAAAACACACATGTGGAGAAACTCAACAAGAAGAAACCAGCACTGAGGAACTTCACAGGAGGTGTATAAATGGGAGAGAGAAAAAAAACTGGGGTAATCAGCTGATAGGGAACAGGTCTAGATAGAAGCAACTAGAAGCTAGGGGAAAGAAAACAGAGAGCAACACAAAAAAACTAACACTACTGAAATATAACTAGAAAATCACTGCATAATATAAAACCAAGAAAAGGGTCAAATATTTTGTTTTTCACTCATCTATACTGTGTTCAAGTGTTTTTAATACTATGTTGTTTTATGTCATACATATTCTTTTAGCCTGCAGGGTAGCAAATTGATCCTGCAGAAACATTTACTTATCCCTTACAAAAAAAAAAAGAGCTTCTTTACCAAGTCTTTGGGGCCAGTGTGTTTATTTCCCACTTTAATCCTTTGGAATCTGATTTTGTGACTAAATGCCAAAAAACTGCCAGGAACCCACCCCCCACCCCCTATGCGTGTACACAGGATTAAGTGAAGAGAGGAACAATATTATTCAACATCGTGTGACTCAAACACTCTTATTACTATAACCTTTGATCAGACTCAGCTCTCAACAAAGACAAGTCCATCCATTATCAAGTAATCGAACCTTTGGGTCCATATTGCATGCCATCTGTTAGAAAAGGTCTTAGAAGCCTGTTAAGTGCTTTGAAAAACTGCAGTCCTTGGCCCCGAATTTCATTGACAGACTGACACCTTGTCACGGTTCTCCTCACGCACATCTAAACCAATGTAGCAGATGGCCTGAAAAAATAAATGCATGCCTAGTTGAGGTATAAAGATGTCAGGAAAAGTTCAGTTCTGTGCTGCACCATATGTTACAGCCCCCAGGAAGGAAGGAAGTGCATGTGCAGCAGGTATCAGATGTGTAAACACAGCGCTGATGGCTTTGGACGGCTACCTGCGTTAGAGAGACCCCCGGTGGGTGATGGATACCTAATGGCTGTGAGAGGAAAGAGAGCCCTCTTTTGTGTGTCTCTTGCTGAATAATTTTTCATCTTGACCCACGTGTGGCATAAAAAGTATTTCTAAGACCCAACAGAGAGGAGGAAAGCAGAGGGACAGAGAAGAAAGCAATGATTGTGGCCCAGAGCAGATTCCTGGCTCGGGTCCAGTAAGATCTGGCGGCTGCCCACTGAATCAGATGCATTGCTCAGATGGGACCACCATTAAACATCTCATCTAAAAAAAGTGTTTCACCCATAACACATTTTCAGAGCTATTTTCTGCCTAGCTCATGTGTAATTGATTTCCTTAAAGTCATTTCAGTGCACTGTTTGGTTCATTATGCAGCACATTCTGCTCTTCGAGTTTGCGAGAGCTTTTGGTGATTTTAAATCCTATTAAAGACTGCGAAGAATCTTGCCATGCCATTTGTCTTGCTTCTGTTTCAATGATGTGAAATATCACCTAAAACAGTGTTCCACTGAATCACTGTTATGTCTGTCTTGCACTTAAGGGCGGACCTGTAGAAAAGTAAAGATAAATTAACATAAAACCTTTAAGACAAGGTCTAAGAAGCATTAAGTTAAACTCAATAGCATTTCTGATAAATGTTATTTCTGAAGTAGATACCAGGGCAATAAAACCCCTACTTATGTTTGAAAGAGGTTGTTTCTGTTGGATTCATGCAGCAGTTATGCTCTTTACTCACAACATTCCACCCACAGCCAAACTGCAGATTTTCTTTTTTTTGCACAAGGTAATTACACTTGTAGGTTCTCTACAGTATATTTCAAAGTGACAAGTACCCATTTTTCTACACATCAGTGGACTATTGGGAGGAAATTACACTTAAGATTAGGTCTAGGGGCAAAAATGGGTTTCTCTGTTACTTTCATGCACACAGCCGCTCTATCAAACACGGGAATTTGTTACACGGCGAAGCATTACAACCTGCTCCATATGGAGAGAAAAACTGCAGCAAATTGCTTGTGAAAGGTGCAGGGAGGCAATTAAACATGCAAAATGTATGTTATAGAAGAAAAAAAAATGCTAAGTACTTAACAAGAGCAGCTGAACGTCTTCTGAAAAAAAAGGAAAAACTATTGATATTTCTGGATTTGGAGGACATTTATCCACAAACATAAGCATGTTGCATCATAATGTTATGATGTTCATTAACTCCGGAGGAAATATTCTTTAGGATTTGCATTAGCACTTTACTTTGATGATTTCCTAAGAACATTATGTAAAACAAATAACACTTGGGTTTGTTTTCATGTTGCCACTTAAAGTGCATTGTAATTACTATAGCTATACTGCTTGTGTTACTTCTTCTGGACGATATATTTTGAGACATAAACCATTTTGAGAAACTATAAGGATTTTCTTCAAGGTAGCCTGAACTAAACATTAGGAAGACAGCAACTATATCATACTGAGGTTCTCAACCTGAAGTTCTTGATAAACAATAACACTATACTTTCAAGTAAGGAACAGATTCTACAATTTACTTAAGTACAAAAGTCAAACATTACTTATGTTTTTGCCCTTAATGATAAAAGGATAAAATATTTCTTTTAAAAGCAGCTATTAAAAGTACGTCCATGCAGAGAAGTTAGGTTAGTTTTCCTCTTTGTGTTCCTCCCTACCAACTGTGCTGGTAGAGAGAACATAAAAAATCCAGACTTGGTCTAGTTTTGCTAAATTAACATTTCAGACAGATAATATAGATTAAACTGAACACAAGTCTATATAAGCTATATAAGCAGTTGCATACCTTTACAGCTCTGGGATTTATCACATTATTAGAGCTGAAAAAGCATTAAAATTAAAATAGACCTTGAAACATAATCAAGATGCAAATTTCAAATCAAAGACAGGAGCAAAGGATAGGAAATATCTCGCATCTCAGATTCTGAATCAATTGTCTGCTATATTTTCCAGACCTGCCTTTATTCATGAGGTAACAGTATTTTTCTATGAACTGTTCAATCTGAGGGCCTTTTGTACCAAAATAAGGACATTTAGCTGGTCCTCACTTCCTTTTTTTTTATTAGCAATTGGGTTAAGCACTAAGGTGTCAAAAGTGTGTAGATAAACAATGTAAATTGTTAGGTCAATTTTTATGGTTAAGGCATTGGAAAGGTTTAAAAATGTATGAAACTCAATGGGAGTCGCCACATGGTCCTGATGACATAAAGCACGATAGAATTGTGTGTCTGTGTTTGGCTCATCAATAGTTTATCTGTTTGTTTTGTTCGTTTTCAGTGAATGAATATTTGAGATCATGTCAAGTACTTTGAGTTGTCTTTATTGAGTATAAAAATTATTCTAAATAAAGGTGGACGCTTGAAGGTTGGAGTGTCATTTGCAGACTGCTGAAATTGTCGATAAACAATAACACTACACTACAGAGTCTGCAAAGTTATTTCTGCCCAAAAAGTCCACAAACCTATAAGGAAAGACTCTAACATACATATCAGTTATGATTTGTACCAAGGTCCTTGTTCAGGGACCTGCAAAAATAACTTGAAAGATAATAATCATGGGAATCAATCACTATTGATTACTGTAGCACAGGCATAAAAAGAACAATAATTATCTAAACAAAGATGCAAAAATGTGGAATATTGTGAAAAGCCTCATGATTGTTTATAGGCTTTTATCACTTTTTACCATTTGCATTCTCATACTTAATAACAGAATATCCAAAATGTAGTCAAATTTAATCAACTCGTTTCCAATAAAATCTTATGTGATTCTTAAAATATTCTTGAAAAAACATCAAAAGCAGAAGATAATTAACTTTTTGTTGGAAAGGTTCGGGGAGGGGGAGGCAGGTGAAGACAGGGAACTAGAAAACCTCTTTTGAAGATGCTAACTTTATGCTTATGACTTGGAGCTTTGGGCTCAAGCTGCAAGCCGATGAATTCTTTCAACCTCCGTAGCTGTAAGTTCTGCAAGCGGTAATCCAGACGTATAGCTGACAAGTACTGAAAGTGATCAGTGAAACATTTTGTCTGAGAGGAGGGAGATATCAGAGCTGGCAGGATGTAGGGGGTGCAGAGAATATGGATGAAGCAACAACAAAATGGTTTCGCCTCACCATCACTTTCATTTCCCCTGAGGATGGCTGAGTGAAAATGGCTGTGAAAAACATGTCGGCTTACTCCGAGAGACACTGTATCATCTATACAGAAGAGCATAAACAAAGCTGAATAAACTGTCTTAAACGCAGGATGTGATTTTTCCCATTTCATTTTAGGATCTGTCTGCACAGGCTTGTGGTTTCCATTCTCTGGGGCAGCAGCAAAGAACATTTTTGGCAAAAACATCTCCCAGTCCAATAGGCTGACAAGGAGGTTTTTTAATATAGTACATTTCAATACATATATCAGCATAAATTCATTTTTGAGATCTTTAAAGGCCTTTAGATCAAGGTTAATCAAGGTTTTTATTATTTAGGTATTTTGCTTCCACTGCTTTCTGGTAAGTTTCATTTTATTATTGATAAAGAGATATGTCCCTCCTATATAACATTTCTTTTCCACAATCTTTTCTACCATATGTTGATGACAAAAAAAAACAAACACATTTTTTTCTGTCCTTAAGAATGGTGCAATCATCCTTTTAATGAAATTGGCTTTAAAAAGGTTTTACACCCCCAAAGGATATAGATAAACACAGAGAGCAGCATGTAATCCCCCAATCATAATTAAAACCCGATAATCACCAAAATTAGACGAACAGGGATTTGCTTTTATCACAAAGCGAAGCTTTAGATGCTCTGTTTGTTGATCGTTGTCTCTCACCTGATCGGAGCTGTTTGATGCGACCCTGGCTGAGGCTGGGGTCGACGGGGAGGAAATCTTTGAACCAGGAGATCTCCGGGTCAGGGATGCCGCTGGCAGCACAGAGCATGGTGGCTGTCTTTGTCCGCTCCACTACCTTCAACTGGGGACCCATGTCTATGCTGGGGAAGCCAAACGGCAACAGGTCCTCTAGAATGAGCAGAAAGCAAGAGCATTTTTTCCATATTAATGCATGGGTTAGTCTACTTTCCTGTACAGTAGGTACAATTTTTTTTAGTTGATATCAAAGTTTATGGAGTACATTTGGACCAGAGCTTATACAGTTTCCTTCACATTCAGTGCAGTAACCTGATCTTACTCTTAAATATTCAGAAAATGTAGACTCTAATTTGACTGCATAAATTCAGTCCACGGAAAACCCTACAAAAACATTGTTTTCATTTTTTTCACAAAATTACCCTAAATTGTAATCTATGACACCTCGTTTCTTTGTACCTGACTTTTCATTGATGTCCTAGCCACTAGTCAAAATAGGATACTGGTTACCTTGCCAACAGTGGATATGCATTGATCTTTAGAAATCAGAAAATGAAAACAAATTACAGCTTAAACCTTCCATATAAGAGCAAAAGCAATGTTATTAAACACTTAAATTCAAAATTATGTAGAACTGTCACAAGCAAGGCTCAAAAAGTAAATCTAAAAATACATAATAGCAGTAAAAATAAATATATTTCAAGGCTTTTTACACAACATCTTTTCTACTTTACTTAGGACTGCAGAGCTTTGGTGTCATCGTTAATTACAATGACCATTTAAGACCCTGTTACCGTGCGACAGACTGGCGACCTGTCCATGGTCTACCACGCCTTACGCCACCGGCCCCACTGTGACCCTGACAGAATAAGCGTTGGAAGATGGATGGATGGAGCCTGTTACCAAAAGAGGCTTCCAGACTATTCCATCGTTTATCAGCGGCTGAAACTGTACGTGCTTGCTTAAACACTGATGTGAGAGACATTGCTCCTTCCTGTAACATAAACCATCGGATGGGGAGATACTGGTGTAGACAGCTGAACCAGTAAAGCCTTCAGGACAAAAGCCGCAGGCTAATACTCACAACAAGCCTCCCTGTAGGTGATATAGCAGGCGGGGAAAAAACAGACAGAATTTCAGATGTGTCAGACAGGCTGTTTTATGAAGAATATACATATACAGCCCAGTCAGCAGGAGTTACTTCACTGCTGACACATACACACACAGAACACACACATACAGTACTGTGAAAAACTATTTTCCACCTAACAGATTGCTTCTGTTTTTAATTTTTGGTAACAGATCCAAAAAACTGAGCATTAGACCAAGACATAAATTAAAAATAAAGTAATTTAAAAGAGTAGGTTTAAAATAAATGTTGCAATCACTGAAGGAAGAAAGAGGTCCAAATTAAACCATCTGTATGTGAAAAAATAAATAAGACCCAAAAAACAGATAAATAGTAATTCCTCCCATGAAACACCAACTGCCATCAATAGTTTTGATAACTGATAATGATTGTTTGACATTGATGTCAATATGTTTTTGCCCTTTCTTCTTGCTTTTTATTTTTTCCAAATTTTTATATTAAGACTGGTACGTTTTAGTCCAAGAGCAGTCCAAAATTATTCCCTTAAGGGTATAGAGGACGAAGTTTTCTGGGTGGATAAGCTAAATAAGTGGTCCTCCTAATTGTCAATCATTCTGGTGATATGTTTACGTGAGGCATTCCTACGTGCTCGTCCCGTTAGCTATCCTTCTCTGCGCATGCTCACTTTCAGGCGTATATGTGTAGTATTCAGACAGTCATTGAAGCTCACCTTTGAAAGTGTCATGAGAGAAAGTGTCTACGAAGTGTATGAGAAGAAAAGACAGACCTCAGAATAGGCAGATATATCCCGGAATGCTTCGCGGAGAGCTCTCCTTGCAAAGCATTGTGGTATTTGATGTCACAGCGGCCCGCTGTCACCATAATAGGCTGTCACTACCTGACAGCGGCGACTTAAACAAAGCTATAGGAGGCACCGCACAGTGGAGGAGGAGTTACGTGAACAACGGGGAGCAAAAAGCAGTGATTATCTGTCTGAACGGTCAGTTAACTGAGTTCATTATAAAGTCCACTATATATTCCCCGCTTTATATAGTGATTAAGTGTTTAGGGAACAGGACCGACGTTTGGGCACAGTACGCTTGTATAAGCTACAGTATGAGAACAGCATTTTTAAACAGAGCGTGCAGAAATATGGTCTCTGCATGCTCTCATATGCGTTTAATAGGTGTTCGGGAGAAGGTACAGGTTTGTGCATGAGCATTTTTCTAATAAATGGAGAGAAAAATTTGCGAAAATCCTCCACAGTGCCTTTAATGGATAAGTGTGAAAGTTACAAACATAGCATTGGAAGCTAACCTCTCAAGGATCACATAAGGTGCCCGCAGCATCTTCAGGAGGATTTCATTATGTTAATCTTATTGAATATTTAAGCATTCAGAGATTTCAATTGAGAATATTTAACAGAAAATTAAAAGAAACAAGAAAAATATGTTTATTATGTATGAAGTTTAGGTGAATGCTCAACCATCCAGTTCATAGGTCAGTATTGGGAGGCCTTCCTATGACTCATGAAGAGCCCTAAGCCTTAAAAAGGTTGCTGACCCCTGCTCTAAACTCTCTATGGATGCCATTTTAGCCCAGTTTGTTGTTTAGTCATGAGCGCTGACATTAGCTCTGGCAAGTAAGGCTAGGAGGGCTTTAGATGCTGTTTTTCGATCTCCTGTGATCTCTTATACAACTTGTCAACAGGCTCCTTAAGTCATTTTAGGAATCCAGACACTCCTGGGAAGGGCCCCCACTGTTCTCATCTGTTTTTGTATTTCATAATGTTAGAACTGTATATGTTTCTGGGATGTGATTATGTTTTCATATAAGACTATGTAGTTTTTAATAACTTTTTCTCAAAAAAAAAAAGGAAAATCATTACCTGAATATTAAATTTTTTTAATCTACCGAATATTAAACTTTTCTTTGATCATTTGAAACATTAGCTGTGATTAAAAAAAAGGTACAATATAAAGAGATCCAAAGGGACAAACACATTTCTATGTATATAAATGCTACATACTAACTAACCTCAAACTTGATTGATTGGCATTAACTCAGTGTTTAAGAGGTGTGGTCCTGTGTTGGCGTTTCGAAGTGTTTCCTGTCTAATAACTATGCAGAGAGCTGTTCAGAAACAGCAGCAGCAATTAGAAGCTGGGATCAAGAGGAGGGGCAGGGCACTAGGGGTAATAAGGACTTGTTAGCAGTAATTGTTAAAATGTACCAACGATTAGAGAGGCCATTCTGGGATGTGTTTGCATGTGTCTGGATCTGTCTGGTTACACAGAGGGGCAGTAGAAAGGTGTGTATGTGAAAAGCTACATTCCTCCTAAACATCAGTGCAGAATATTTGACCATGTTTAGAATAATGCTGCATGACATGTCCACACATATGCATGAAAACAAAAGTGTGCACTTAAGGTAGCAATTGCTTTCTAACACAAACATGGGCTAAGCGCACTTGCATACATTTTCTCTGTTGATGGGATTAAGTATCCCAGTGACAGGAGTCCAGATGGCCAGACACGTATTCAGGCATCCATCAGCCCACCTGTTTTCTCCGCTCCTTTTGCCCTTTTTAAACTACACACTCATTTCCATACACACTAACAACTATTTTGTACCTGCATATATAATAATTTTGCTGTACAGAAATGATGCGACTTGTTTAACAACAAAGTGAAGCTTATGGAGAGCCGTTAGGTATGTGTCCCTGGAGTCAGGCGTTGCCTCAAACCTGCAGCCGCACACAGACCAGTAAGGACTATGACCGCATCAACTGTCTGCATCTTTTTCTTCCTTCCTCTCCGGGCTCCCTGCTACCTAACTGCATGACAGACACACACCATCTGTTTGTGTAAGCTCTGGGTTGGGGATGAGAGGCTGAGTGGAGATAGGATCTATCGCCCTCTTCCTCTCTTTCCACAGCCATCAGCACTAGAGAGAGACACTGTCAGATAGACACATCATTCTGAAGCTGACACTGTGAGGAAGACATTGGTGGAAAATGCCACGAAGTAAACTGAGTGGCATCAAAGCTTGGAGTAGAGCCCAGACATGAAGGTATCCGCATACCAACCCTCCAACATCACAAAACAGAATCTACCTCCAACTTGTCCAGGCTAATGATACACTTGAAAAAATGTCAGTAATTTCAAATCATTAAGGGAGAAAAAAAAGAAAGGAATGGGGGGATAGGAATCGATTGGGCAGGTCAAGAGTTTAACCCCCCCAAGGAAGGTTGTGAGGCTACCACCCCCGAGGCAAGGAATATGCTAGGCCTACATCTGCTCCTCTTTTTATCACTCCGCCAGCTACTACTACATAGACTCCCTGGCTGTTAATTAGAGCGCACCAATGCACTAGGTTTAGGGCATAAACATATGTGTGTGTGCGTGTCTGTAGGGGGTCTGGCTCTGTATTGCAGACAGGTCTTTATAAATGCTGCAGAAGATGGCAGCGTGGGTGGACCAGAGACTGAGTAATTATACAGAAGTTTGAGAAACAGGCAGATATGATGCCATGCCTTAGTTTGGTTAAACAAAACAGAAAGAAAAAAATGTCTGAGGTTCAAAATTACTTTAACATACTATGCAATTACCTTTAGTAAACTTTAAATTTAATAAAACTTTAAAAGAAATTTTAAAGAAGAAATATTTAATCTACTCATTATTTAGCATTTCAGCCAAGATATGATATTTTAAACAGATAACACATGCAATTACGATCTATAACAGTTAAATAAAGTGGTATTTAAAACTACAAAATTCCTAGTATATTTAAACTTAATGCTGTGGTGTTACTTTTTTCCTCATCTGGGACAATGAAACGGCAAAGTTCATGTGAAATATTAATAAAACAGATCATTTAAAAAAATCTTCCAACGGGTAGATGCTGTGAATGTGCTAGATTTACCTATCTTACTGAATAAAAAGTGTTTACAAGGTTTTACATGTGCTTTTTTAAATAATTCTTTTGAAATGCTCCTCATGCTTAAGATGAATTTTAGTAATTTGATGTGTTATGGATGTTGAGTTCTTGTGGTCTTGAGATTTTCTTTTGTGCTTATGTTTTCAGTAATTCTATTTTTATTTAATTATGTTTCTCCTTGGCTCTACCTTGGCTCTACCTCGGCTAGAGGTCTTAGTCATAACTCATCCAAAATAGTCAGTTATCCTGCACTATATTCTATATTTATGATGCTATATGTTTAGGTTGCCGGAGGACATGGGGACCACTTTTCCTCATTCTGCTTCATTCTATTTCTATTCTCCCATTCTGCAGTATTTATTAAGTTCCACTCATATGTTATGTTCTCTCTCTTCTTTGTGTCATAATAGCTTTGTCTGGTCTGTTCCTGTTTGGCTGTAACACAATCCCAAAAAGAAATATCAGGTGTGCTGCTGCCATCAACAGATTTGTTTATAGATGTTAGAGCTTAGCCTGTTTTTCAGTGTAATCCCTTTTTTTTTTTTTTACTGTGACTAACTGTAGGGATCTCTTTCATCCTCTGACATGGGAGCTGGCTCTGAACTCGTCTGCCTGGCTTTGTGTTCCTGGGACGAGGCCACCTGTGTAGCTAGTTTACAGTTACATTTTGTATCTTTGCTTCTTTTTCTATCTCTGCTTCTGTCTCCTTGAACCCCAGTCGGCCTTGACAGATGCCTGCTCACACTTAGCCTGGTTCTGCTGGAGGTTTCTTCCTGTTAAAAGGGAGTTTTCCTCTCTGCTGTCGCTACATGCATGCTTGCTGTGAGGGATTGCCGTCAAGTGAATTAAAAAAATGACAATCGTCACTGCAAAATAATCCTGGAGGTGTATGTCTTCAAAGTCAATTACTGGATACCATTAACTGGTTTTCTGGGGCAGAAACTTATAACCAGTCTAACTGTATTGTCTCTGTAAAATGCCTTGAGATGACATGTGTTGTGAATTGGTGCTATATGTAAAAACTAAATTGAAATGATTAATTATTAGGTTATTTCTTTGTGTCCAGTATCTTTGTTTATTATTGAGTTACATCCCTAAAACATTTGATTTTTTTTGCTCTTCATTCAGTTTCGTTCTTTTTGTGTCTATATAAGCTAATTTGCCCATCCCCTTCAGCTGCTCTTCCTTCCTGTCTGCTTCATATCCTCATTTGTTCCTCCGGTTAATTTGGTATTCTACTTTTTTTTTCCCTTATTAAAAAATAAAACTCTTACAACGGGCTCCGTCTTAGAATAAAAAAAAAGATTCTGAAAAAATCGGGTTCACTTAAATACAACATAAAAGAGCTGCTCTGTCAATCTGAAAACATTTCAAAATCATGAAGATATATAATGCAACCATAATATTTAATTCTCTGTGATATCTAAACTATTGTGTTAAGTAAGCGAGGTCTTTAAAGCAAAGGGCAAAGTGTGGCAGACAGCATTGACAAGCGGATTGTTAATGAATTCAATAAAGCCACAGATAAAAAGGGCAGACTGAGGCATACAGCAGACTCTGTGCTGTTGATGCGGATAAAGCAGCACACAGAGAGTTGTACTGGACTCTTAAGCACAGTTCACTGGAGATGTGAATCGGGAGCTACAGGTACTCTGTCAGTTTCCTGGGTGAGTCAGCGACTGCTTGAAATAGATACTGCGGGCATGGCCTTGATCACACTTTTCACCAAATGAATCATTTATCAAATGCAAACACCGTTGCACAAAAGTCAAGCTTATTTTCTATCTCCTGGTTAAATTGATAAAGATGGTGATGGAAAAATGCGCCATTTGTGTAGAAAAACACAGTGTGTGTCAACAGTGCTTTCAGGGAGCACTGGCAAGCTCTGAGCAGTATTGTTCCCTGGAGCTTTGTGTTTATGTGTGTGTGTTTGTGCATGAAGAGGTTGAGAGTGTACATTTTGGCCTGGTTATATTTGCAGAAGGGCAATCAGGCCTGGTGCCCAAAACCAGTGAGCGGAGCCAGCCGGATCTGGGCAAATATGCAATTTCTATGTCCATGTTCTCATATACACATACGGTGGTTGCGCCGTGAAAACCCACACTTACACACCCAGTGAGTCAAACACATAATGCATATGATGCAAACAAACAAACACAAATCCAGATTTTATTTCTCTGTGTCGCTTTGTAATCTCACCCTCCTTCTGCCACGCACGCAAACACACACACTCACATATAGCCTGCTGAGAAACAGGTTGGCTATTCATATTTCAGGTTATTTCAGAGGGAAATGTGCATAAAAGCTGATCTCAGGCAGCCTGATTCAGGATTAATGTGCCAGCACTCAGCAGTCTTCAGAGACAGTAATGCACTGACTCCCAAAGGCTGCACAAGGACTGAGGGGAGCACTATAAATGCAAATAAACTGTTTTGATAATGGATCACAACACAATGCAGATTCTGGACTTCATGGATCAGTCACAAGCGCAAAAATGCCAAAAGCCTTCCCGACTTCCTGCTTTATCAGTCAGTAACAAACATGTAAAACGAGGGGCTACCCTGAACAAAGCATAGGAAAGAATGAGAAAAAAGGGAGAGAGAGAAAGCAGGAAAAGAAGAAAAAAACTAGTAAAGATGAGGGCATGTGATGAAAGAGACAACTCTCCTCTGAAGGAGCATAATCCTCTTGCAAGCCGAGTTGATACTCTCTGTTGTTTTCAGAGTCAAATAATGTTTGAGCCGCCGGCCTGCCAATGCAGCTGACGCCTGGGGCCTGAGGGAAGGTGGCGGTGAAGTGGGAAGAGGAGGGGGTGGTGGAGGGTAACTGATGTGACTCGGCTGTTCATAGAGAGGGAGGTGACAGAACATCACTCCCCCTGGTTCCCTTTCTATCTCTCTCATTCCCTCACTGTCTTCCTACCCCTGTCCCTCACTTCTCTTTCTCCTAAAATGGGACACTGGGCGGTGAGTAGAATCAGGATTACTGTGCACAAATTCACACAGAAATAAAGAAAGAAGTCTGCGTTCATTTGCAGACACAACCACATAGACATGTGCACTTGTGAAAGCTGTGCACGCTTACACGCATGTAACTCTGCGGTAATGAGAATCACTCGCCCACCAGAGGTTTTCAAACATGCGGAGCTGTGGATATTTTTGTCTCCTAAAGGCAGAACAAGACAACTGCTGCATCCATGGAAGAGAGCAGCCGGGGCGCAGAGGGACGCGGCGGGGCAATGCAGGGCGTGAAAAATGCAACAGGAGAAGTAAAATAAAAACAGAGACGGCAAGGGTCAGGAAAAATTGAGAGTATGAATTCAGCAAAAGAGGATAGAAATCAAGAACTGGTTCTGCTGTGGGCCAAAGGAAGGGCAGATGATGGAGATGGCACAGCTAAAACCTAGCACCACATCTGCCTCCATTAGGAAGCCTTTAGGAGCAGAAGCAAGCATCCTGTGGCCAACCACAAACTTGTCCAACTGCAAAACTCTGCTATTAGTCTCAGTCAACAGACATAAAAACGAGGAGATGAGAAACATCCAAAGATGAAAAGCATGGAGGGGAAAGCATTTCCAGCAGTAACTAAAAGCCTTCTTTCCAACTCAATGGTTAGTAAAGCCTTTTCTTCAATGAATCATTTTTTGAAAGACTGACCCAAGCAACATTTTAGTGTATTTTCTGTACTTAAAAGCACTTTTAGATGACATGATCTATTCCAAAGTATAGTGCTGACTGCAATAGCACCAGGTGCAATCAAACTATCAGAGAAGAAACTAATAATAACGGCCAAGTTTTAAGGGAACATCTTCATCGGTTCAAAAGTGTACTACACCTAGTTTTAGTTATTTTATATATATATATATATATATATATATATATATATATATATATATATATATATATATATATATATATATATATATATATATATATATATATATATATATATGTGTATATATATATATATATATATTTATAGCCCCGCCTGTATTAGAGACCGGCCATTATTTACCTCCTCTGACAGCGAGACCGGCCAATGTTAGAGTCCCGGCCGCTAATGGAATACAGGCCAATATTAGAGAATTTACGGTATATATATATATATATATATACATATATATATATATATATATATATATATATATATATATATATATATATATATATATATATATATATATATATATATATATATATATATATATATATATATATATATATATATAGTTGGTAACTGATCTCATTTTATACATAGCATTAATTTTATACATAACATTGACATACAGCAAAGACTTTTAAAATGGCGTATGGTGAAAAAAACATCCTGATTTATGAGACCACATGCACTCACAAAACCAAGCAATTTTCCTTCATAGATGCTTCAAAGTTTGTGTACACCTCATGTCCGTCCCTCTACACGCCCACATTCAACCATAAATTGTCCATGCAATGCACCACATGAAAGTCATTGTGAACTGTGTTGTTTATTTAATGGTTACCAGTGGCAACTACAGCCAAGGAAAATGTTTGGTAGACATTGTTAGTAAAATAAAGTGTAATTATTAACACCTTTAGAGTCTAATGTGGGGACTGGTCAGATTGAGAAGGATATCCAGGCAGCATTGTGCTTATTATATTATAGTTTGAATCTAAGCTGCTTATGAACTTTTTATTTTTGAAAAATGTTAGCTCAGCAGTGGTGAAACAGTATTTATCACACTGTGGTTTTGGATCATGGCTTCAGTTCCCCTACAGTCACCATCTGTGTCTCCAGTTTCCACTGACTTCCAAATCTCCATACCTGTATACCGGAATGCACACTTTCCTTTGCATGGAAGTCGCATATGCAAGTTAATGCCCTGCAAACTTTATAAATTAGACCCCAGGACCCTAAATCTCAGAGAGAGTGGTGAGGAAATTGTTTTTTATGGTGCTTGAAGGGACTAACCATTCAAAATGTTGCAACTATTTTGTAGGATTAATTGTTTAAAAAATCCTTGGCTTTGATTTTGAAGCAAGTCTTTTTCCTTTTCTGTACTACTACCCAGATCAGGAGAGAAGCCATGTCACTACCCTCATTGTGCAACCGAATATTATTCCAGGTCACCAGAAACAATGTAATTTCAGTCCTGAAAGTGTCCTTTAATGATCAAAGAACGCCTAACTACAAGGTACAAAGTTGATTAACAACACTTTTCAGAGACCTGGATGCATTTTACATTCTCTGTCTTATTTTTGTTTGTTTGTTTGACGTCATCATCGGACATGCTAAGAGCAGTGCAACAAAATATGATGACGCTGTGTTTATCTGTGTTTCAACCGTGCTTTTCTTTAGATTATGCACTGTACACTCACCGGCCACTTTATTAGGTACCCCATGCTAGTAACGGGTTGGACCCCCTTTTGCCTTCAGAACTGCCTCAATTCTTCGTGGCATAGATTCAACAAGGTGCTGGAAGCATTCCTCAGGGAGTTTGGTCCATATTGACATGATGGCATCACACAGTTGCCGCAGATTTGTCGGCTGCACATCCATGATGCGAATCTCCCGTTCCACCACATCCCAAAGATGCTCTATTGGATTGAGATCTGGTGACTGTGGAGGCCATTTGAGTACAGTGAACTCATTGTCATTCAAGAAACCAGTCTGAGATGATTCCAGCTTTATGACATGGCGCATTATCCTGCTGAAAGTAGCCATCAGAAGTTGGGTACATTGTGGTCATAAAGGGATGGACATGGTCAGCAACAATACTCAGGTAGGCTGTGGCGTTGCAACGATGTTCAATTGATACCAAGGGGCCCAAAGAGTGCCAAGAAAATATTCCAAACACCATGACACCACCACCACCAGCCTGAACCGTTGATACAAGGCAGGATGGATCCATGCTTTCATGTTGTAGACGCCAAATTCTGACCCTACCATCCGAATGTCGCAGCAGAAATCGAGACTCATCAGACCAGGAAACATTTTTCCAATCTTCTATTGTCCAATTTCGATGAGCTTGTGCAAATTGTAGCCTCAGTTTCCTGTTCTTAGCTGAAAGGAGTGGCACCCGGTGTGGTCTTCTGCTGCTGTAGCCCATCTGCCTCAAAGTTCGACGTACTGTGCGTTCAGAGATGCTCTTCTGCCCACCTTGGTTGTAACAGGTGGTTATTTGAGTCACTGTTGCCCTTCTATCAGCTCGAACCAGTCTGGCCATTCTCCTCTGACCTCTGGCATCAACAAGGCATTTCGGCCCACAGAACTGCCGCTCACTGGATGTTTTTTTCTTTTTCGGACCATTCTCTGTAAACCCTAGAGATGGTTGTGCATGAAAATCCCAGTAGATCAGCAGTTTCTGAAATACTCAGACCAGCCCTTCTGGCACCAACAATCATGCCATGTTCAAAGTCACTCAAATCACCTTTCTTCCCCATACTGATGCTCGGTTTGAACTGCAGGAGATTGTCTTGACCATGTCTACATGCCTAAATGCACTGAGTTGCCGCCATGTGATTGGCTGATTAGAAAATAAGTGTTAACGAGCAGTTGGACAGTTGTACCTAATAAAGTGGCCGGTGAGTGTATAATATTTGAGTACAAAGAAATGCAATTATAAAACTCCAAATTACTACAAATATTTACAAATCCAAAGTAAAGGAATGAGCTGCTGCAAGAAGGGTAGGGTCCCATTTCCAAAACCTTGAATTATTGATGTCAAATAAATTTTTCGACGCATCTGAGGTTTTTTTTCTTTAACCCAAAAGTTTTGTCACCCATACCTAACCAAGTGCTAAAAAAAGGTGTGAAACCTTTACTGGAGTTTCCACCACAACTACTGAGCATCTTATCTTCGTCTTTTTCACCTTTAGTTCAACAAAAACATTTCAACAGCTCTTAAATTAGGGGACATTTTCTTTCAAACAGACACAGACAATTCAGTGTATGATTACTGTAATTATAGATGGGTGTTATCCCTCAGCTGATACACAATATTAGAGCAAGAGATCCTAAGGGGGATGTGAAAACTAATGATATTTCTACATAAGTATTGGGAGTATAGTGACCTCTTACTGAATTCAGAATTTATTGAAAACTACTTTGACTACATACAGTCCTCAATTGCTTAGGATAGCTAAGACTGATTGAAAGCCTAGCATGCCAAAGAGCACGCTTGGATTACTTGTCATTCTCAGATTTCTAAGACTTGAGTCAGAGGTAAAGCTTTCTGACTCTTTAATCCTTTTTACATTTTTTATTGAACGACTCGTGCAGAACATTTTTTTTTACTTTTATGGAATTTTAAATTCTTTTTATCTATATTAGTTACAGGTATTATTGATAGATATTAATAATACTGATTGATATTACTAACATATTTTACTAATTTGTATACTTCCATTGCAAATCAAGCTTACTGTATAAACTTTTCCTGACTGTTTTCATGTCTTCCCTGAAAATAGATTTTCTTTATGCCACTTGTTTGCTAAATAGCACTTTGACTTTTACATGCATTTAAGTAATTTTATATAAGCACAGCTAAATTGAACTGAATTTTCTAATCCATTTATGTACACGTGTAATGTCGTCTCTGCTCATAAATAATTAATGAATGTTCTAAGGAGAAAGGCTTGTTAAATGACACTCAGCAAATTTGTTGCCTGATGTAGAGGCTTTTTAGGCCGTTTTACTAACACTTTACATACCTATAAACCCATGAGATTGACAGCGGAAGCTTTTCTAAACCACTGCTACAATCTGAACTCATTAAGACCCCAGCCAGCATCCCCCCCACCTCTGAAGCTGAGAAAGATATGAATATAGGCAAAAGAAGGTCCTTCTGAGGCCTATTATGGGATAATAAATATATATTTACATAAAACTAAACATATACACATAAATAATTTATTGTTTTCTTATGCAACACCATAATAAAAAAAAGGATATGAGAGATTATATATCATAGCTATTGTAGTATCAAATATTCAAAGGGTAAACATCAGGTTTGTTTTAAAACTGGGAATCTCCACTCACAATTATTTCTACCCACTTTCCATTTGGCCAGCATTTTAGATAAACCATCCTGGCAATTAACCTTTATTATACAAAACGATATTTCGTTTTGACTCTGTGTATACAAAATGACAATAAAAGTTGTCTAATGTCTATTACATTAATAACACATTTATTTTTGGTGTTTGGTAACAATTTATTTTTTTTTTTTTGCTGAATGAAAATAAAAATAATCTAAAATCCATTCTGTTGTTTTTAACTACTATCCCTACTCTACAAACTGCAAATGTCTAATTATTTTTCTGTCAGTGAAGAGTACATCTACCCGGCCCAAATAATGATGGTGGGTTTTTTGGAGGCACTTGTTCTTGAGTTATCAGTACATTGCATTTACAGATTTGGCCTATAAAATCTGCTTGTCAGGCTTCCTTGACAACAGTCATTTAAATTAGCACTTAGAAGAAGAATCCCCCCCCCCCCCCCCCCCCAAAAAAAAAAAACACAAACACACACTTGTAAATCATTGCTGTGGCAGCCTTTTGTTTACCCAGCAGAAAAAAAACTCTGAAATGTTGACAGGATGACAGACAAGATATGATTGGTAAACAGTGAGAGTGCTGCGACTGGTTAACGGTTAGCCTCTTAAAATGCCAAATATGCCATGTGCTCCACCTGTCAGTACAGAGATAAAAAAAAAAGCTTTTCCCTTAATATAATCAGTCAGACATCATTTGATTATCTATGGTTAAAAGAAAGCTGTATAACTGTTACTGATTAAAACTGACTTAGAAAATTCTATGCCGAGCAGTGATGTTTTAAAATATAGAATCTTTATTCTCAACATGACACCCTGCTGAAAATACATACAGACACAAATTAAAAACACTTACTCGCAAAAAAAAATGTCCGTTTAAAGCATGCTTACAAATATAAAACACCATTTAGAAAAAATATTAAAAATATTGAACACCCGTTTAGCACTTCAAAGATATAAATTATCTCTAAAAATGTATTTATTTATGGCATCTTTACTAATTAATTAAAATGACGATTATGAGTTGGGAAACCTTTTGAATGAGAAAAACGCTATATATTAGAAGCTTCTATTGATACAGCAGCCAATTTCCTGCCTGTCACTCTGAAGGACATACAGATGAGAGTGATGAGAAGACACTGCTATAGCAGCGAAAACACAAAGCTGCTTTTTTAAAATCCAAATTTCAGTTTCTGGCAATCAGAGGTGAAGAGATGAGATGATGCTTCTTCAACATTTACGTCATAACAAATCAGGATAAAGAAACAGAACAATTACCAAAGTAAAGGTAATGTGGTTGTCACGAATAGCAGAGGAGGTATTAGAAGATTCAGCATCGCATCTTGTTTGTATCACCTTGGGTCTCTGTCACCATCTTCTCAAATAAAATACATTTTCATGGCATCAAAAGGGAATCAATGTGACCAATTACATTAGATTTATATAAACATTTGTACATCAAAATGGTGTCTCATGACGAAAGCACACCCATTAGTAGGAGGTGTATTGTTGGATTTTTGTCAGTAAGGCACGTCTGTGTTTCTCATTGACAGTAGTGTTCATCAAGCTGGGAAAGCAGCAGGGTGGAATAATCTAATTAGTAGCACATGTACAACTGAGGTTCTCTATATAAGCATCAGAAATATCTGGTACCAAAAATAGTGATTATATTTGTATAATATAAATAACAATATAAACAATATAAATAGTATTATATTTGCTTACTGGTATAGAGTTCAAATGTATCTACATATTTCACTTTTTCTTTAACAAAAACAATTTCTATCCTTACTCAGAATCTGCCTTTAAAGGTAGAGAGGAGGATGTTCTTTTTCCAGATTGATAATAAAAAATAAGTGTTTTTCCAAATTGTTATTATAGTGCTTCGTTTCTGCGCATGGGCACTTTCAGGTGCATGTGTGGTAAGCTACGGTTTCAGCCAGTAATTAAAGCTCGCCGAGGGTCGTAAGAGAAAAATTGTTTACGAAGTGCATGAGAAGAAAAGAAAGGCCTCAGCAGAGAAAAAACAAGTGTTTTTGGGAGATTCTTTAATGCGATGACGTACACACTGAAAGCACAGGTCGAGGGGTCAAGTTTGGCATGCTATTTGGAGAAATCCATTTTACATTCCTGCTAGTAAAATGAAGAGAAATGCACTTGTGCATGCTCTCGCATGTGTTTAATAGGCATTCCCTCTTAGGAGCGGATACAGGGTTGTGCATGTGCATTTTTTTTAAAGTGGAATTTTCAAAAATTTGCAAAGATCCTCCACAATACCTTTAAGAATAGCTTTTCCTGATATTCCAGCATTTACTACTCTAGTTAATCTTGTAACTTTTCCTCCATGATGGGCTTTGGATAGATTTATGATATTACTACAAACCTAACCGCGGGGAATATACTGGGCTGATTACAGCTCGCGATTTACGAAAACAAAAATAATTCTTGTTGGAATTTTCTGTCTTTCTGTCCAAGTAATTGATATGGGTTGTCTGAGTAGTTTTCATGAGCTCACTTTAAATCAGCATGCAGATGAAACAGAAAGACTTTTGTAATTCTTATGGCTTAACAGCTTTGAGTAAAAATTCATTTAATGATGCCCTGCATTACGTTATCTGAGGCAGAGCATTTTTATAGTCAAGACACAGAATAGGAATGTCATCATGAAATAAGAAAAAAAAAAGCCAAGAGAAATAAAAGCTTATTCAACTAAAGTGAGAGCAACACACACACACACAAAGAGGCTGACCCTTGAGGTGCAGTTTCTGTGGTAATGTGCTTTAGATTGAGGCTATGTGTGCAGAGATGATGGGCCCAGTAACAGATGGGCAGGAGTCTATTCCCTGGGCTACCAGCCTTCTGCTTACTACATCGCCCTGCCAGCTCTACAGTCCTCATCCATCTTCTGCACCCCCAACCCGATCTCCTTTGACATCCCATTTCATTTCTATTGTTTCTCACAATCCACTCGGTTTGCTCGGTTCACCCACACCTCCTCATCCCTCCATCATAGCTCCTCTCACCTCTTCTTGACCAGCTCCCCCATATTCTCCTCTCCTACTAAATCACTCCTGGCAAGAAAGCCTTGCTTGCCAGAGCAAGGCATAATCAAATGATTTCTCATGTTTAAGCAACCGTCTGGGAAACCACTGTTTCTTTCCTCACCTAGCTACATCAGCTGTGCTGGGCCACTAGCCAGTGGCCAAATCCCCGGCAAACAGCCACATGTTGCAATGCAAACTCACAACTTGGTGGGCCAAATCCTTAGAAAGGTCTCTCTGCAAGGAGACTGTAGACATTAGATTAACACCCTCATTCTGGCCAGGAAGCGGAATGATTACAGCAAGCTGGAATGCTCAAATACCCCTGAGCCAACAGACTAGCTGGCCTTCACTGCGACCAGTTCATGCTTGGTTGCACTCCAAAGGACTATAAAAAGAACAGCTCACTGCAGCCTGATGTGGAAGGTGGGGTGTGGCTTTGTTCCATTGTCGAAGAGCGGTAAGAGGACGCACGTGTCCAAATGAATAAAGGGAGCCTGTCCCTGTGTTCTTACCTCTGATAATGGCCAGCTTTGCAGTGATGGCGATGTCTCCCTGGTTGTTGCGTGCCACACACTCGTAGACGTTCTCATCTCGAGGAGCTCTAAGAGGCTGGATCCTCAGCACGGCTCCAGCACCTTCATCAAACTCTATGGTCTGGACAGCCACAGGATTCACAGAGCAGGATATATTAGTCAGAGCAGAGTAAGCATTAAAACTTTAATTTGTATAAAAGGAACTATATTTTCTTCTGATCAGAGAATAATACTTCTATAGCACTGCTATCCTGATTTTGTTTCAGTAAGTTATCAAGATAAGTTATGTACCAGTAAAATGTGCTTCAGAGCCTGGTTATTAGCTTTCTTAAACACTGTGAATCCAAACCACTTTGAAATTAATCTTTAGAAAACAATTAAGTCACATTCCTGCAATAAACCTAAAATGAGAATCTCCTTGGATGACTCCCTTGTTTGCATCATTTAGCTTTTTACAAATATGTGTGCTTTCAAATTAAAGGTGAATATGATCTTGGGTGAAATTCAAATAGTACTGTGTGAATTTGAATTACCTCTTTCTAATCATTATTTGAAAATAATGTGCAGTTTATTCACACTGTTTGACTGAAGGTAGCTGAGAAAATTGTTATCACTCCCATTAATCTGTCATACTGAAGTAATGGAGTCATAAGTTTACTTTAGCAGCTAGATTACACTGCAGGCCTCATTCTGCTCAAAGTAGAAAGTAATTAATTTATCCGGACCTGTAAAGGTTACCAATTACCACTCTAAAGGTCCATCTTTTTAAAAGAATGCTTCCTGCTTCACAATGACAGAAAAGCCAAAGCAGCTCAGGAATGAAACCTTAAACCTCAGTTAAAATCTGCAAAATGATTTCATTGTTGTGCGTTTCGTATCATTCTGTCTGAAATGCAGCTTCCTTTTTAAAGAGTTCTTTCTCATGAAGACTGCACATGACTAAGAGCACTAAATGGGTACAAGCCATAGTTGTTTTGTTTGTCTACTTCTGAAAACTGAAAGGAGAGCTGCTCCTAAAAATGGTTCTAGCAGCGCTATATAAATATTTATCTTCAGGGCAGATTAATTTGGATTCTGAAATATAAACATAGTGTGTGATGTCTTTGTAAATTTTCAGTCAGTGTTGAAACATCTTCAGAAAAACTAAGCCAAAGCTCACTTTGCCTCTGATTTAAGCCTGCTTTGTGATATTCAGTGATTGTAATGATACCAGTAGAAGGTTGGGTTAAAAAGGCATCATACAGCAGAAGGAAGAAATCCTTTTCTTATTTAGTAAGTGAAAATAACAGCATGCTATCAAGATAATAGCATTATAGCAGAAGTTAGTACACTGCAAATTAAGGTATTATAGTTAGATTCCTTTTTATCTTCAACCACTTTGTTTTAGCCCCAATTAAATCAAATTAAGGGACAAATTGAAGCACTATTAAAAGCTTCCATCCCAATCTCTTGTCATGTATATTTGATGATCAGAAAAAGCATTTTCTATTGCTCTACACATGATAAATGAAGCTACTTGTTAGACATTAAGTCCTCTCACAGTTGTATAGAATGCATGTGTTTGCTTATTGTGATATAAGACTGAGTAATGTCTTTATAAGTTCATTGCTGCAGCCCTGGAACAGTTTAAGCTTAAAGTTTGTGGACCTTCTGCTTCAAGTTTAAGTTTATTGGCACTAGTATGGCAGATCTAGTGCCAATAAACTTTCTTTAACATCTGGAAATGCTGGAGAGCAGAATGCAAATTGTGACTGGCATAGGTTGTAATTGCTTTGCTGCCCTGTTGAAAAAAAGACATATCTTTAAATAGATGAAAAAATATGTGTGTGATTGAGCATTGCAATCAACAGCGTTTGAGTGTTAAAAACATCTATCTCTTCTGTTGATTTAGAAACACGCTTCATGGGTGTTCTAAAGGCGTAGCTCCTACCCCATTGTCGCGTGTAATTCTTAAGGTTTTGAGGAGAGCTTCAATTTTTCTTTAATTTATCACCTTTGCTCTTTGCTTTGCTTGTGGTAGAAAAGAGGACTATTTGCATTAAATATCTGAAACAAAAATAAAGCTGACAGCCACAATCATGCACAGAATCAAATGGAACAAACTGTGTAACTTTGTTAAATATTGGCTTTGAAGTTAAAGATAGCATTGAAAAATTGCAAGACAGTTATGCTCCCTTATATCAAGGTAGGCCAAAGCATCCGTTTGTTAGGAATAAAGCAAAAATTCTATGTAAGAACTTAGACAAGACTGTTAAAAATCCTGGATAAGATATGGCTTTTCTGGCGGCTTTTCAGTTGGGCTTTGTAACTGCAGACCCGACACTTTACATGCAAAATACATGAGTATCAAGGTAAGATGGAAAAAATATTCCTTAGAATGCTGCCAGATTTTTATTTATTCATTTTCTGCTTCAGTCAGAACTATCTGAGAATCCTAATCAAGTGAAGGAACTAGCTTCATGTTTACTGAATAAACATGAGAGCATCTCTGTGTTTCACAGCTTGAACTTTTCAATTAGCTTAAGTGCACATGTAGCATATAAAGCTGCAAAATACTAACCAGAACTTTTTAGAGTGCATTATATATTCTGCAAACATGTTACTCATGTAAAATCCCAATTAAAAACAAATTGCAAATATTGTAAAAATTGCAGAGTATTGAAATATAAATATGGCTACAGGAGAAAAAAGTCTGTAGATATTTTTGATATTGTCTAATATTACATACCCTGAAATTTCAAAAATTACTGAGTCGACTCTCCACATTAGTGATTTGTTCATCCCAATCTCCTTCATTGCAAAAAAAATCCATCACCAATGTGTGCAGTATCCCCAGATGGTTCTTAAACAATGATTCATTCTCAGGATTTCAGTGAATTAAAGGATGATATCATCAAGACTGCAACCTACGTCCAGTCAGAACATTTCCTAGTTGCTAAATATTCCACTTTCAGTTGTAGGCAGTTTTATAATCAAGTTTCATGTATTAGATGCATCAAGCCCAGTGAACATGGTAAGAAAGAACAAGCAAGCCCACTGAGAACCTTTGCCATCTTGACTAGAATGAGGACTGGTAAAAGCTGTCTATAGTTGAAATAAATGTTTTGATTTGCATTATATAGCAAATGTACCTTACTGCGGTAAACAGTACAGCATTTTTTTTTTTTTCTTACAACTTGGTGCTCAGCAACTTTTAGTGGGTTTCTTAAAAAATTTAACTGGGTTTGGGTTATGGATCAAAAGTGGTTCCAAGATTTTGAATCCCTGCCCTTTTTATTATTAAAGGAACAGTACACCCAAAACATGATTAGCCTTCATTTTCTACTCACCCCCATGCTGAACAACACTCTGGAGTACTTTTTTGATATCTCAAATGCATCTGGAGATCTGGGAGGCTTCTTGCTGTCTGCTGACATTCAAATAATGGAGGTCTATGGCGCCCGAGGCAGAAAGGTCCAAAAAAGTCCACAAAAAACGTGTCAATATTCCTCCATACTGCTCGTCCAATGTATTCCAAGTGTCCTGAGTGGGTAGCATCCAGAATTTACTCGAAACGAAGTCATTTAGAATGTTTTTAGAGCATAAACAGTAGTGTATAGGATTTCCTGAAAGCGCGCACCTGCGCGTTCACAACGCTACGGAAGCCGGCAGACCAAACCAGATGAAAGTGCGCATTCAGCGTCTGCTCTGCCAATAATGCAAGCGTAGAAGAAGAAATGTGCTGTTTACCTGTGCAAAGAAAGAAACAACCAAAGAAAAATGTCTGAGGACTTCAGTGTTGAGGAAGAGCATGAGTTCTTTGCCGAGCTGAATGCGCACTTTCATCTGGTTTGGTCTGCCGCGGTTTCCGTAGCGTCGTGAACGAGCTTTCAGGAAATCCTATACTCTACTGTTTATGCTCTAAAAACATTCTAAATGACTTCGTTTCGAGTAAATTCTGGATGCTACCCACTCAGGACACTTGGAATACATTGGACGAGCAGTATGTTGGAATATTGTAACGTTTTTTGTGGACTTTTATGGACCTTTCTGCCTTGGGCGCTGTGCACCTCCATTATTTGAATGTCAGCAGACAGCAAGAAGCCTCCCAGATCTCCAGATGCATTTGAGATATCAAAAAAGTACTCCAGAGTGTTGTTCAGCATGGGGGTGAGTAGAAAATGAAGGCTAATCATGTTTTGGGTGTACTATTCCTTTAAGCTTCTCAGAACAACACAGAGAATAGAATCATAGCCCTTTCTTTAAACTCTGGAAAAGCAAATAAAAACTACTAGATATATTGTAAATAATATTTTGAATAATAATTCCTTAGATATAAAAATAAAATAGTATATCATTTTTTGTTTGTCAATTAGATTTTTTTTGTCTTGTCTATTTACTTTTTATCCCTCTATAATTATATAGACCCTAACAATACCCCAAACAAATTCTTCTTAAAAATAGAAGCCAAAGTGTACTTATTCTTGACTAATCTAAATTAAATTCCGAAAACTATTCAGGAATCTCCACATTCATCCTAAGAACAATAATAATAATAAAAAAATCAGTTTGAAGAAAATAATATTTTATTACTATTATGTCTTTGCTTTATAATCCTGCTATTTGTTTCAGGTAGCTTATTCGTGCTACAAATATTTATACATAAATACTCTTTATATACAGAAATACTGTAGATATTAGGCAGTGATGTGGGCTGACATTGTGCATTGTGACAACCACCTCGATACGCTGGGAGTTGACCTTCTTGCCCTTCTTGTTCCAGTAGACGACTGGCTTGGGGTTGCCAGTGGCCTGGCACACAAATGATGCCACACCCCCTGACACTCCAATCTGGTCTGTGGGAATTTTGGTGAACCTCGGTGGAGCTGAAAGAAAGGGAAGAGACAGAGGTGAGAGAGGGAAAAAAGAAGGACAAGAGAAAAATGCAAGTATGAAATCCACATCTTAATATTTAGATGATATCAAATCAACTGCTAAAACCAGGAGTAGGAACCCCTCCTCCTCCTGCAGAGCCCCGCCCCATCTCCCTTTCAGGGACTGGTCAGACTGAACTGTGTCCTGACGGCTGCGCCATTGTGCTTACTTCCTGGGTATCATCTAGAGGACAAGCTGAAGGACTTCCTGTGGGTCATAAATAAAAGATGGGGCTGGGCTTCAGAGGAACATCTCTCTCTCTTTACAAACCCGTTACCCCCCCTTTCTCTCCGGCAGGGCAACACAGAGCTGTATGCAGCACAGGCTGTCATCCCACATGAGTGTTTCACAGGTAGGAGAAGTGTTGGCTGAAGATTCACAGCATGTAATTGGTTTAAATGTATAAATACCAGAGGCGTGATTTTTGTTCCTGCAGAATGCCACTCACCTATGGGAGGATTTGGAAATGTGGAGTATTCTGATCCTAAATATCCCACCAACACTTCTGTATTTACTTCCTGCTCGACGGATCAATTCAGCAGGACGTTTTCTGGGATTACATAGGAATGTGCTATTTTTTAAGGTATTGCAGTTGCCCTCTGCAAGAAAACAGCAATTTCCAAGTGTGATATTGAACCAACAGTACTAAACCTACACTTTTCGCAGCAGCTGAGTCAGACTGGTAAAACAACCTCACGCATCCACCCCTAGCTATCTGTATGTGGCCTGTTGCCATGGTGCCCAGCTTAACTCCTCTTCAGCTGCCGAATCGTTGCTATCCATCAGGGCGAAGTCAGGATGACCCTTGCCATAGCAACCTGAATCCCTCCTCCCCTGCGTCTAGGTGGGCGAGGTCATGCTGTGCTGATTGAAGACACAGCAGCCATGAAAACACAAATAATATTAAAAATAAAATTAACACTCTTCTATCAAACAACAGGAAGATAGTGGGTCTAATTCTTTTCCCACTCATTTCTCTTTTAAATGGACAGACGAAACACTTTGAAGTTTTCTCTACAAAGCCTCGACGAGAGACGGAAAAACATCATGACAAAAAAACCTTCTCCTTTGCTTGCTGCATCCTGTGTTTGGCATGTCAGATATAATGCGGTTTCATTTTATGCTTGCCATAATCCTGAGCAGTAAGGAGCATAAAGCACATAGTGAGTAATCTGACTGAACAAATTTATCCTCGACGTATTTAGACGCAGGAACAGGATATTTTCTGCCTATTAGACCCACAGACATAAACACAACTGAATGCAAGTTGCACCATTTCCCTGCCAATAATAAAGCAGGGGGTAATGGCAGAAAGAGCCTTCCTCCTATTGGATTATGAATTATTTCCATGTTAGTCTCAGGGTTTGAACACGCTCGTATGTTGGTCGTATGTTTGGCTTTGTGTTGAGTCCAAAATATTTTCTATGTTCTCTTAAACGCACTTTAGCACCAACCCTTGAGCAAAACTGATCCCACTGGAACAACTTAAGCCTCTTCTGACAGCCGGGAAAAAGCCCTACAAAGCAGAGGCTCTGAATGGATTTGCACTTAACAGAAACTTGTTATGATCTCGATGTTCCTGGGAAATAAAGGCCTAATAAGGACCTCTGTCTTTTTTAATAAAAGGTTTCACTCCACTGCCAAGATCTACTGCTGACGGCCAACTGGTTAGATGTTAATGGAACACCTTTGTGACTTGTAATCACTCTGGTGAGTGACTGACAACTGCTGAGCTCAGAGGTAACAGGGTACAATGTCTTAGTGTTTCTGACACGCCAAGTGACAAAAACGTAATTGGAACTTGGAAATTCTCCTCAGGTCGGCCTATAATCAGTCGATGTACTGTAGTTTTTCTTACAGAAATGTTCAGTTAGATAATATCTTCCGGTCAAATGTTTAATTTTGTTCTACCTTAAATGACAGTACTTAAGGCAAATGTATTAAGAGCAGCCAGCTTTGGTCTCACAAGCCTTTAAGCTAGTTTTAATAATGTATCCTCTCCTAGTTGTGCCTCTCTCCTGTCAAACTTGTTTTCATCTCCTGCTCAAAGTGCCAAAAAAAGAGGAAAAATAAATCATTTGGTATAAAGATAATAAAGGCAACTGAAGTGTAGCAATTTATGAGAAATATATTTTTACAAGGATAATTTGGTATGAGGAAGTTAAATTTAGAGATACTATAAATAAAATAACCATGCATTTTTGCAGACTGGGTTGGATTAAATTCAAAGCAGTAATCGGAAATAGTTAATTGAGATGACTGATAATATGCCTAATGTTGACAAAAATGTTAATTAAGTCTCCATATTAAGGGATATCAAGAGGTTGGAAACAAAGACTTTTATCAGGAGCATAAAGATTAATCTGATTGGATACCTAAGTGGGCTTGGATCAAGCAACGTGAAATCAAAGGGGAATTATATTGCAAAATCCATTTTTTTAGCTTACAGTTTTGTTTTTGTACTTCAAGTCTAACTTCTCAGAAATATTTAATTTAGTCTTATTGGCTCCTGTTTTGGATACATATTTAGATGCTGCTCAGTTTTCTCCTTTTTTCCAGTACGTTTTGTTCAATGTGGCAGTATTTGTTGTGGAACTGCTGAAGATTTTTTGGTTTATAATTCACTATTTTCATATTTTTGGTCTAGGTTGATTTGGTTTCTGGGTTTATTAACCAAACCTATTGCTGTAGTTTTGGAGCTCTGTATTTCCTGATTACATTTAATTTTACATAGAAACTTGCATACATCAGTGGGATAAGTCCTCTTTGTTTATGTCAAGAAGTTGAGGAGAGGAGTGCTTTAGCCAGTATAAAAAAGGAGTAGCTGAAATACTTTGTTTATTTGAGGACTCAGTTTTTTCTATCTATTAAAAGACTGGTAAAAGGGCAACAAGCTCTATTATAGGTGCATTAATATAACTAATTGCTCCGATAGCACATCATTGTGCCTTCAGCTTTTGTTTGTTTTGTGACACCGTTTTAGCTCCCTCAGGACCTTAATGTGTGTTCTGAATAAAGATATTACACAAACCAGTTTGAAATCTGTTGGGATGCCATTTTTGTCTTGGTGAGCACAGGCTCCGAATACAGTCAGTGATGTTCTTGGTGGTAGCATTGGATAACTTGTTAATTAAGTTGGGGTACAAGTATATAACACTTGTTCAACATTACAAAATTTTTATTTTCACCGTGTACCTACTGTTTGTTAATTTTTTTTTTTTTTGTGACGCTTGGCTCAGAATGCATGTTTATAAAACATAGACATGATTAATAATAGTGTTGCACCGATACCGATACCAGTATCGGACGGGGCCCCGATACTGCCCTAAAATGGTGGTATCGGTATCGGCGAGTACCAACAAATAGGGCACCGATACCATTTTGTTCTACTGGATTCACTTTGTATTAGATTTTTTCCTGCTTCACAAAGGTAGGCAGCAGCTTGACAAAGCCATGATGGCAATTATTTTACATAATTATGGTATCGGTATCGGCCGATACTGCACAGTTATGTATCAGGTATCGGTATTGGGGCCAAAAAATGGCATTGGCGCAACACTAATTAATAATAATAATAATTTTACTTTATTGATCTCACATTGGAGAAATGTACCTCTGATTTAAACCATCCCCTTGGGGAGCAGTGGGCTGCCATTGTGGGGCGCCAAGGGAGCAGTGTAGGGTTAAGGGTCTTGCTCAGAGACCCAGAGTGGCAGTCTGTGGGAGTGGGGCTCAAACTCAGAACCTCAGGATTCCAAGCTCTATGCCCTAACCATTAGGCCACCACTATTAGAAATTACATTAGAAACACATTAGGAACAACTGAGCACCCTTACAAGTCTTTAGAAAGACCCTTGACTTTTATATTCAACTGATCATTGTGGGAGAACAAAAAAAATTATTTACTGCTCTGTTTTTATTAAACAACATAAGTTACTACTCACAAATTGATATAAGCTCAGTTATTTATTATCTTCGAGCAGCAAGTCAGCAGTAAGCTGTTTAACAAGTATGGCAAATGCAGCTTGCAATCGTTTTTTTCAGCAGTATGTTAGTTAGATTAATGGGTCATAGTCCTATAGTTCCCATGCCATGATTGTCAGTATCTTTTGCATTCTTTTTTAAGGTAAAAGTAAAGAAGCAAGCAGTGCACAGCAGCAGGTTTTAGTGTAGGCAAACCCTCCCACTTTCTGGCACTTAAAAGACTGTCATTTAAAGATCTTTGAAAAGGTGTGATATTGTTTTAGCTATTTTGAAAACCTACCAAGGTTAAACCTTGGTATTCGGATATTGATACCAGAACTCTCCTGTGGCTTACTTAAAATGATTCAGGTTTAAACCTTTAATATATACACAAGTCAAACTTAGACTGAATTATTTCCATAAAACAATGTATTTTGTGAAACTTTTTATGTATTTTTAGAAAAAAAATTGTATTTCTTGATCTCATGAATTAATTATTATGTACTGTCTCATTTAGAGAGCTGGATGTATCATTACGCCCCAGCTAGTATCCCATGTTGGATAGACAGGAGGAGAATTGGGGGGGGAAAAAGCACTTTTTCCAATTTCAAATGTCGTTAGGGTTTAGCTCCATATTTAGCCCTATATCTTATCTCTCATCAAAAAAAAATATTCAGCTTGGTGACATTTTCAGAGAAGTGATAGCCAAGTCTGGCTGAAAAACTGTTCGTGTGCATGTGTGTGGGGTATGTGTGTGTCAACCACTGAGGCAGGAAATGTGTTGAGATGTTGTAATCAAGAAGATGATGAGAAACATGCTGATGGGACCTCCCGCCTTATCAAAACACATTAACAATGCCACAGTTCAGAGCTGATTTACTGACAGGCCGGGATTCTCTTCTCAAATGACACCCACAGAGCATGCACATGTACTTACACTTTTATGTAAAAGCATGTTTTTGTACATCTCATTTATTGTTTGACTTTCGTATGCTGGAATGAAAAGGGAAAAATGGAAAAAAGAGAAAAGTATAGTAGATCACTCTTCATACCTAGTGCTTGACACACGCTGTTCCAAGGCCTGGTAAGGAGGATAATCAAAGGCAGCAGCAGACACAAGGGAGAAGGACAAAGGCAGTAGCCAAGGATGGGTCGCCTGGACTGGGCCAAAGCTCTGTCTGGCTTACACGAAGGCATGGCACCGTCGCTGAGTTGGTTGACGACTAATATGCAGGTACGGATTTACTCATCAGGGGTAGGCACTCTGCAAACAGAAAAAGACGATGGTCAAGCACATTTCTGTGGTATTTAATTCACTGCTCTTAATTTCAGGGCTGAATATCTTCAACCTTAATGCATCATGAGGTTAGTGTACAAGAAATATTTATTCTGCAAGAGTTATCAGTATGAATATCAAAGGAAATGTTATGCAAATGTGGGATTAGGATTTTTGATTTAAGCCTTGGCACTTCTGACCTCTGAGATTAGAAGCTCAACCAGGCTGTCTGATGGAACTAATGCCAGAACAATAAAGCCACCACTCAATAGCTATGGCAAGAAATTGAACAAAACAGTTTTCAGCATACTGCCTCTGTATTAATAAGTCTCCTTCTCTAGTGAGCCATGAAATGAGCTGCAATGATACAGATTTAAGCATCCTTTTTCCCCCTTTAGACACCCTAATAATTTCATTTTGGCTTCTGCTTAATTCCCTCTCAGCGTTCAGTATTTCAGCGTTCTGCCGGCACACACAAGTGTTAATGCAGTAATTTATCAAGAGTATGTGACAGTAATGGAAAACATTTAAACAATAAGGGTTTGGAGGTCAGTAGGAATGCAACAAAATTCAATTGAAAGTGAATGAAATACTGCTGCTTAATACATCTGCAACCCCTCCTGATAATCCAAAGTCTTTGGGGGCGTTAGCATTGGTATTTTACTCTCCACGCTCACGTAAACACATCTACACAGAGCCACACACATCTGGAAGCCCCAACATAAATCAGCTCTGTCTGCTCAGTGCTCACAGAGATTTGGACAAGCTGTGCCGAAGCTCGGCATCAGCGAGTCAATAACTCCTCAGTCTTATCGAGCTCTCCGGTCCCCCACCCCTCATCAAAAGATGTGTCAGAGCGCAGGTGGGGAGGCCAAATGAGAAAGGGGCCTTTGTTGACCTGTCATACATCACATGCATATATTCTTGTTTTCAAATAGCAATACAAGATAACATATATGCCCCTAGGGAGAAATAATGCAGGTGACAGGTCAGGCTGTGATCCCCATATAAACAGATATACATTAAAAACTGGCTTGTAATAGGGATCAGATAATTTTAATCTTGCTTGGCCTTGGCCCGTGGAACTTAAAAAGCAATTTTTCCAAACCATGTAACACATGCTACTGGGTCACGCAATGGACAGCGCCCTTTGGTTGTAGGAAGTCGTTCTTTAGGGGATTTATAGCATTACAAACGTGTAAAAAAAAATGAAATCAGAGAAGGCAAATACATGTAAGGATCTACGTAGAACTGTATTCTTCACAATATCTTAAGACTTGTCTGAGCTTCACTCAGACCACAAAAACTGTGAGACTTTCAGAAGATAAAAGGAAGGCCAGAGTACAGCACAGTCACTCCTTTTTATCCCTTTGCTCCAATGGCATAACGACACAACAAATAGGGCCAGTAAGCAACATTATCAGGGTGGGCCCCATATAAAGTACAACACGTGATAAAGGTTCAGGATACGGCAACAGTTCCATAAATCGTCCAAGAAGATACAATAATGCAATTCTCAGTAGTATATGATCACACATCACAACTGAAAAAATAGTGACTGCGCACCTAGAATGGAACCATTGCTGACAGCGACCCACCACATGTTATAGACATCTCAAGTTCCAAAAACTCTTTTCAGGGAGATGCTAATCCATCCTCCCCTCACCAATGTTCTCTCCATTCATCTCCTGGTCGCAATCTTTACTCACTGTAGCAGCAACGTCCACCTTTCCCTCTTTGGTTCTTTAAAAAAAAAACAGTTTTTTTTGGGAAGTTTTTTCCATTCTTCCAGCAGTTCCTCTTTCCGCTTAAGTACCTGATTTTGGTATCCATCGTGGCTAACACATTGTATGTAACGGTTATGGTTTCAATCTACACTCTGGGTAACCAATAATTCCAAGTCTAAATGTAAAAAATAAAATACTCAAATACATCGTTCTTTTAAGATATTTATTTGCGGTTTGAAACATATTACATGAGCATATTTTTAACCAACCGTCTAATGAACTATACACAGTTATTAATATAGCAACTAAAAGTACCACCGTCTGCTTTGCTATTCGTGACGTGTTTAAACGGCTCACCATCATGTTGAAATCTGGCATGTGTTACGGTATAGATATGGTCCGATGCGGTCAGTCACTTCAGTATCAGGTGTGTTTAAGATGAATTTTTCACACCATTACATCTGCATAGAGACGTCCTACTCTAGAATTGCGTAGGGGACCCACCAGGTGTCAGTGATGGGGCCCCTAAGAAGTCATGGACCCATAAGCAGCTGCTGTCTCTGCTTACCAATATATATGCCATTGCTTTGCTCCATCAAACAACAGAGGCAGAGAAAGTAATGGCTTCTTTGGCACTGAGTGGCTTTTCAGCCTGGTTCACTAAGAACTCATTTGACTGTGGATAAAATTATCAACCTACACGTTTCAGAACTTGTTCACGCTCTAGATATTGGCAACCTTATAAAAACACTTATTTTGCACTTATTTTGTCCTCGAGTCGGGATTCAAACCAGGGACAGCTGAGTCGAAAAACTGTGGTACATGGATCTCATGTTCTACCGCTGCACCATAGACAGCCCCTTTTTAAAATTCAGAATGTCAGTTCTTATGTCATTATGTCTCATTGTATCGAGCGAATATGAACTAAATAAGTACCTCCAGATCAAAGATTGGCAAAATATTTCTAAACGATGCATTTTAAAATAAATATGTGCAACATTAAGGGCTGCTTTGTCAATGACTTTCCCCACATACTGATAGAAACAGAAGAGCATCAGTGGCTGCTTTGCTTTATGAAAAACAGGGCCTCTATAATCAAAGATTCCTCCAACCTCTTATTGGGCTAATGACCTGCTCAAACATATTACTGTCTGCCTTCTCCGAAACTAAAAATAGCTTAGCTGAAAATACGTCTATCTGATACAGGCTCTTATTCTTGCCACTCTTCCCTCGCCTTATCTAACACCGGGTAATAGCAGCTGAATAGAAAAGCTTTCTCCCTCTCAATTGAGCATGATAAGAAAAATCAGATCACAGCTCATTCAGCCGCCATTGGCAGCATGTTAAGTAAATTCTCTGCTTACAGAAACTCAATTTTCCCTGCATTAATCTAAGCAGGGTCACTGTTCTGCACACAGCAACATGGCCACTGAAACATTAGGTGCACCCTGTGTGTTCCGGTGCTTGTCTGGTTCATCTCGTTTGCTGGGTTTGCCGCATCCTTAATGTCTTTCCCTGACCCATTTCTGATCCACAGGATCGTTTTCAGTTTATCCACTCCTCCTTGTTGACTTTCACCTGCTGGCAAACCCTCTTTGCTATCTCTCCTCTTTAGTCACATATCCTTCAAAGTAATCCCCAACATCTTCCTCCTACATGGCACCCTGGCATTAGACTCTATGTTCCTGAAATCTCCTCTTCCCCTAGTTTCTTTCATCCCTTTTCACTTCCCGCCCATCCACTTCCTCCTCGCCCTCCTTGTTAACCTCTCCTCTCTTGATGCCGTCTTCCTCTGCAATACCCTATCATTCATTTCTTTTGCTTTTTTTATAGACAGTCTAATCCACACTCGTATGAAAATCCTCTTCCTCTCCCCAGCTGTCCTGCACCGGCTGCTCCAGCTGCTGTTGGTCCATTGACACATTTAAAACAAAAGGACTTACCCCATCCTACAGCTGTGGATGATGAGAGAAGATGCCAAAACAGACTCGCAGATGCAGCAGCAGAGCAGACCAGTCTGGGCATGTCTCCACAGCATTAATAGCATTAAACACTGCGAGCGCAGCAGGCTCATCCTCTCAGGACACAAATATAAAGAACAATAACTCACTTGGCTTGCTTGCATAAGCAGAGTTAAAGTGAGTAAGCATTGAGAACATGGAAATCCTCATGACTCAGGTCTACTGGAATCTTTGCAGCCAACAGCCCCCCCAACATACTACAAACTGCTCCCTGTGATCATCTGGCTCAGCATCCAGAGAGCAGACAGCGGGGGTTGGTCTTATTACCTTTTTCAGTGTAGCAACACAGATGGTCAGCCTGACAGATAGATTGATGGGGGATACATGCTGCTGTTTATTGCGGGGAAGTAGATAATGACACCCCAGCTCAGGTGGTGCAACGTACACCGCTTATTGTGCTCCATCAGGCTGATGAAATAACATTGTTTAGGTGGCATCCAAGCTGCCCCTGCTCCACTGGGGCCCTACTCGGAAGATAACATGTTTTGTTTTTCCCTTCACCTTGTCCCCACCCAGCGCTTCAACCCCCAACCTTACCCACTGATGCCTCTCACCACAAGTGGGATGATCTCACAAGGCATGTCGCCATGACGACAAGCAATGAGCGCTCAGAGAAAGATCAGATCTGTATCTTACGGCACCCTGCTATTGGTGAGAAAGTACCATTGATAATTGTACCTTTTGTTCCTATGAATTATTTTAGAAATAAATAACTGTGCATTAGTGACAGTGCAGTGTTTGAACCCAAAAGATTACCTTATTTTGCCATGACTAAATATTTGAATGAATAATGAATTAAATACATGAATTTATTTAATTTAAGTGAAATTATAAATGCAACACATACGAATGATCAACAATATAATTTTAACAGAAAAAGTGTAAGATAGGTGCAAAAAGTTATTTTAAATGATGATTTTATTTGCAAAGAAGTAAAAGCTATTTAAACCTGTGTGTGGATAATACTGTAATTGCCTCTACATCTAATATCCGGCTGTATTCTCATCGGTGGCAACAACTGCTGTCGAATGTTTGTGGTAATCTAAATAACAATTGAGGAATTTTGGTCCACTCCTTTTTAGGGAACTGTTCAAACTTTTGAAGAATCACTCTAATAATTCAGAGTTTTCAACCATTGCTTGCAATGTTAAGGCAAAAATGAGGTTTAAGACTTTCACTAGACACTATTGTAACATTTCATGCAATGGCACTTTATGGTGCATTCAAGTACATAATGGACTCTAGACTAGGGGTGTGGGAAATAATCGTTTTGGCTATATTGTGATATTCGGCTGCCCAATATAATATCGATCTTACACTTCTTAGTATTGATTTTCAAAAAAAAAATGGTTACATAAAACATTGATGGGAAAATGGGCTACCTCTGCACCACCACCCTGGCAGAAAGCGCTGTGGAGCCCTTTAACTGTGCGTGCAGCACCAAATCTGTATTTGAGGCAGTCACAGTGGAAGAAAAACCCCAAACAACATGGATAATAATACCTAATCAATATTTTCTGATGAAAATATACAACACTTGCTGTTTTATCTCATCATTTGATTTTGATAGCTGGGGAAAATATGGCAATATATAGAGATACTGCAATGTCGTGATGATATCGTATCGTGACCCAAGTATCGCGACATGTATCGAATCGCAACACTCATGCCAATACTCACCTCTACTCTAGACTATCTAAATAATAAGTATCAAAACAACTCCAGATTTTTTATATTACCGGTATAAGTGTTCCATCCATCCATCCATCCATCCATCCATCCATCCATCCATCCATCCATCCATCCATCCATCCATCCATCCATCCATCCATCCATCCATCCATCCATCCATCCATCCATCCATCCATCCATCCATCCATCCATCCATTCCTTAATGTTGAGTCAAATGCTGATCAAGTTAATCTAGTTGAGGTGTCTTTTTGACCCACAACTGAGTTGCAAGTTTACCAATGTTCCATGGTTTCTCTATTTGTGGAAAATTGAAGTCTGGTTCTGATCAGGTCTGGGTTCAACTATTGAAACAGAACCCAAAAGGCAAAACATTTTTTATTTGCACAGTGATTTTTATGTTCAGATTATACTTTTCAAATATGAAAATTAACTTCCAGATCTTAATTGTTTGGATATGAAAAAATAAAATAAATAATATAAGGGGCAAATGCTTTTTATCTCTCTCTACTTGATTTCATGTGCCCAAATGGAGAGAGGACCTTTAGAGTGGGATATCTCTAAGATTGAAGAAGGAGATGGGAGGGGTATTACTTTGAGTTTCTATGACCTCAGACACTGTAGGAAAACCGCTCTCACAGACGAATGCACACACACAAACATGGCAGATGGCGAAGCATCATGGGGAGATTGGCACTCACTTTACCACGCACTTCTTTTTGCTCTCTCTTAAACACACAGCCTATGGTCACACAAACACATAAACAAATGCACACATACACAACGAGGATCAGAGGCACAGGATGGAGCACAGCTTACTGCAAGCATGAGCTACACCGCCCTGGTTACATTTTTAGCAGAGGAAATAAAATTTCTGAAGCTCCTCTCCGACAAGAAAACACACCTGTCACTCAAATGCCGCAGCTTCCTGCCCTGAATTTAAATGAATCTGGAGACCTGGTTGCCTCCACTAAATCTCCATCAGTCTTGCTTAATGCTGCAGACAGCATGCTGAAATTAGGGATGGAGATGCGACATGTGACATGCATCTAAATAGTATTAGCTGGGGAAATATTGACATATAGCAACAGCATTCTCATGCAGCAGCTACCAATTTTATGGCTGAACCAAAGTTATAAACAGGACCGCAGTAAGAAATTTCAAGGGTAAGTCTGTGAATGTAAACATGTTTAATTTATTTTCTTCTTTACTACAAGCAGTTCTACACCATCTCTTCAATAATGGAGAAGGAAATAGGAGTAGGAGGGATCAGAAGGGAGGACTGCTGTAAGAAAATAAGGTTTGAGAGTCCACAACAGTTATGTCCCAGAACAAACCCATCCCTGTGAAAAAAACCCAAAAAGAACTACTAGTTTAAAAGCTTGCCAGCAGTTACCACCTGAGGACCAAGTGGAGCGGCTTGTCCAGAGAGTTAATTGTATCCGACAACTGGTCAAAAACCTGCATTTACACAACATTAAAGCATGATATGAGCCTTAGTGAGCTGACAATTAAATATTATACATCAACAGGGCCAGAAGAGAAACCGAAGCAACATTCATGGAGCTCCAGCAACTCTCAGTTTTATAGTTTTCACACCATACAAAACCAGAGATACAAATACATGCCTATCCTGCATTTACTACCAAGAAAGACCAACACTTAAACAGCATCTGGAGCGCTTGGAACTGCACTTTCATCCCAGCTTAGGAATGTTTATAATAAAGGCATAAGAATGTCATTCAAAGAGAAAATTAGTTCCTAAATAAATCCAACAAAGGCAAAGTGAGTCCAACTGAAGGACATCAAATAGTGGAAGATAATAATTTGTTCCAAATAGCTTTAAAATACAGGGTCTCCCTGAAAAACAGCAACCAAACAGAGGGACTAGAAAAGACAACCAATAACAAAGGTTATATTATAGCCATTGTAGCCTAGCTTGTTAGAAAATGTGCTTAGAAACCTGTGGTGTAGTGGTAAGATGTGATATGATGATGAAAAAATGCATAAAAATAGACATTTTTTTAAGTTAAGTTGGAAATGATTTATCAGATTCTTCATCTTTAAAGTTTAAAAAAGCTAGAATATACACTTTTTTTTAGAATCCCTATATATTCCCCCGGTAGTGAAACAAAAAAGCTCCTCACCAAGCACCGTGAGTTCCATCTTAAGTATGGCTACCTGGAGGCTGTTAAAGACTGTGCATCAAAGGCACCATCTAAGATGAAACAACCAAGATTTATCAGGAAGATGGCCCCTAGCAATGAACTACTAAATGAATGCTTTAGGCAGCAGAAACTTGGCATAGAACAGGAGGACCCATCATGGAAGCTGGAGGCTCAGCATATACTGTACCGACAGCAGATGGAGGATTTAACAGTAAATACTGAGAAATCCCTCCGAGCATAAAGAAAGCTGGACGGAAGTACAGGGCACCGATCTGCACAAGAACATTAAAGGCTGTTCTAAGACCAAAGCAGACGACACCGTTGAGGTATTTTTAACACACACACACACAAAAAAGACCATGTTAATGGTCACAGATTAGGCAGTTAAAAAAAAAAAACTATATAAAGTAGTGGGAAAATACAGACAGTTTAACAAAAGAAAACGAAAAAAATAAAACATATGCAGTTTTCATGGATCTCTGAAAGAGAAGCAAATACTTAATAAAACTAAGGGAAACTTATCTTCTTACTTAGTTGTACCTCCTCCCACAGGAGGTTTAATTTCCATATTTATAAAGACCTATGTTTGTACATTTTGTCTTTTCTTTTTGATGTGCCTGCAGGTACTCGATTGTGGGTTTTCTCAATGACTCCACTGAGACAATGAGAGGATTCTTTTTAAGCTCCGTTATATAATCTTTAAACCACAGCATGATTGTCTAGTTTAATGGCAAAAAAGCGATACCATTACAAAATGCATCCTTACTCAGTAAGATCAGAGAAGTAGAATCAAAAACAGAATCTAACTGCATTGCTCTCTCTGTTCAACTTCTAGGGAGCATGAGCTTTTCCTCGAGGCAAGAGTTTAATTAACTGATCACCTACAGCTAACATAGAGAATTATCTAAAAATCTGCAGAAGCATCCTTACTGTGTAATACCCTGTCTAATCCCAGCACTCAGAGAAAACGCTAACACAGCTTTATATACCACACATAAAAAAAAATTGCAGGGCTGCATTATACTGTATGCGTAAGCCCATTTTCTAAAATTGGATGTACTTCAATTTGTTCATTACATTTATATGTCAAAACTAAAGCAAAACATCCATTCAGGATGATGAACAAAGCAGGGGACAAGTGATTAACTAAACTAACTTTCTCTTTGACCTCAATCTCCGCAGGACAGTGCAAAGCTGCTGTAGCCCAACAATGGTGCAGCAAATGCACACCCACATATAAAGAGGATCCAAGGTTAGAGCGAGACCGTCACAGCTACAAAGAGGCATCTAGTAATGGATGGAAAAGGCTTGGATGAGGCAGCAACAGATGGAGTGAATCCTGCTAAGCTGAAAATGCATTACCGAGCAGTATAAAAGTACATATAGAGCAGATTATTCAAGGGTTTAAAGTTGATGAGAACAGCGAAGACACACTTTTAATACAAGCCAGAGTCCGTAAAGCTACTGTTCCCATTCAAATTATCAAACAAATTCAGAATAAGCATGAGCTGGTTACTTGTATGTGATGGCTTTAAAAAGTTTTGGTTTCAAATTTTCTAAAAGACCAGGTTTTAAGTTTTACACTCCTATTCTGAAGTACCAGAAAAGCTATATGAAGTGTAGAGTAATGCTGTAGTTCTACTAATAATTCAATAATATTTTATGCAATGAGTCCTTAAAAAAAAACTACAAAATGCAACTGGTGATTAGCTAATTCACTCCAATAACAAATATGTCATTTTGACGAGAGCATAAATAATGGCAGCTTTTTTGGCTTTAAATAAAAGCATTTAGATCGCATCATACATCTTAGTTCTAGTTTTTTGTGGACATATTAAGATTCACTTTAACCCCAGTAGATTTTATGGAGGTTATCTCATTAAAAGAACCTCCTACTGCCATGTCTGCCATATATCTGAAAAATCTGGCCAGTGTTCTTTTTTTATGAAATCCTTGTCACATATCAACCTTTATGTGAAATGACTATTACTTCAATTAATGTTGACTATTTAAACAGAAATATGAGTTACTGATATATACACTGTAATTGTTAACCAATTAGTAATCTTCAAACAGAATTGATTCATGATTTCAGAAAATAGATTCCTTAGATAAAACAGGTGACAATATTCAAGAGCTATTTTAACAGTATAGAGAACCCTTATGACTTGACATGTCAAATGTGGTTTGAAGAGGGATATATGAGTCACATAGCTGGTTAAAAAACGTACACCTTCAATCTGCCTTTGCTGCAGAAAAATCCCTGGTGCATCTTAACCTGACAGGTGGAAGTTTTTTTAATCTGACAACGATGGAAAAACAAGACACATCTGTGTCCACGTATGGACACCAACACAATGTTTAGTCAACTGAAACAGGACGACAGAGCTCACGAGTACCAGAGCGTTTAATGCAGTTCCTCTTAGCAACCTTTCACTCTGCTGCCTCCTCCTCAGACGCGGCCGATCATCTGTGCAGCGGCTCATTACGCAGGCTGATGCTTGAATCCTTGTTAACTCCCTGTCCAATTAGCATTTCCGAGGCTGGCACAGACACCTCTCCTAGCTGGAGAATGCTGTACATACACAGTGATGTCCAAATAATTATGCAGTTGCATGTACATTCCTAATAGTTAAATATTTCTGACATATGAAAAAAGAGGATTCTGTACAATTCTCAAATTAGATGACCTGAAACATTGAACTTAATGGGGCTGTTTCTTGTCTAATGTAATGTAAAGCAGAAAAAATGATTTTAAATACAAGACACACACACCTAAGAAACATGCAGTGGCAGTTAAGACACAAGGTAGCCAATTAGGGAGCTCCTTATGAGGCTGTACTAAAGATTTCTGACAACAGACAGCATTCTCCTGAAAGTCATGGCTAACAACGTGACTATCAGTGAGGCTTCAATAAGTATCCGGCACCTAACGCTCATTCCCCAAGATATATTTGGTACTTAATAACTGTCAAATACATAAGCAGGTAAGAGATTTGAATAAAAAAAAAACATATATATATATGTATATACTAACCTTTTCTTCTTTGACAGAATAAAACAACACATGACGGTCTGTATTTTTTACAACCAAATTTATTTCTAAACACCCCACCTGTCTCTCTTATTAGCAAAGCAAAAGTCCAGGGGGCTTATTTTAGGTCAGCAACAGGTTGGGGAGGGGTGAGGCTGCATTACTACCCTGTATGGAGCCCCCGTGGTACTTTTATGACATCTCATTAAAACAACTTTAACTGTAGGAGTCATAGAACATTTTTTTTGTGTGTGTGATTTCAAACCATATCTTACACAACCTATTTGTGCATATTTAATATTCTGTTTGATGTTGCACAACCTAACTTCTAATGAATACACTTTGTTCTAATGATTTTTTTGGCACTATTTAAAGCTAATTGGACAGAAAAATAGATGAAGAGAGAAGGGTGAGAGGGTGAGCGGTCCAAGACGGGGCGCTGTGTAAAGGACAAAAACCTCTGCGCATGTTGCATCTGCTCTACCAAATAAGCGACACAGCATGCCAGATCCATTTTATAATCGGTTTAGAAAATAAAAATGACTTTGAAATCAGCTGCTAATCGAAATTCCCTGGCACGCATTGTACAACATCAATCTGTCATCTCTGGTCTGTATTTTCTGTCCCAAGTTTCCCTGAATCCTGCAGAACCAACCATTTATTCTTATGCAAAGATTCCTTTGGGAGATCATCCTTAGTCGTTTCCTGGAGACACATTATTGTGTTTGCCCAGAAGCCCTCTCTCCCTCGCTCACCCTTTCCCTCCTGTGTATTCAGGCTACTATGGTATCACCTGTCTGCCATGATCATATGATAAGCTGTCCACTGAGAGCTCATTAGCTCCAAACCTACAAAGACTGCTCTGCAACGACACAAGGATAGTTTATAAAGATCACACTATACTGCTTGATCTCGAGTTATGGAAAAACCAATAAAGATGCTGATCATTTAATGTCTCGTAATATTACAGTACTTTTAAGGCTCACATTAAAGGGAAAATCTTAGCTTTCAAGACCTCTTTTAAATACGTAAATCTGAGGACTTTGTTGCATATGATCAGTTAAATTTTTTTATTTTAATCACTTTAATCAGGCACTGCCCAATTTTACTTAAGATGACATTTTTTTAAGATCTTAAAATCATTACAATTTAACAGAATGGTGAAAAATGTACCCGAGTATGACGTTTTATTCATTCGTTAAAAAGATCAACATTGCACAAAATCACATTTTGTTTGACTATAAGACAACAGACACTACTATAAAACAGACAGGCACATTAGAGGTTTTTCTTAGGATGGTATGTGCGGTGGTAAATGAACCCCATTTTAGTACCACACAGGCGCACCGGCCTTAGCAGTTCCGTCACTAACCAGCCATTGGATAACTTCCTGATGGAGATGAGATTTGTGACGGCGAATGAATTTCTCCTTGAAGGACGATAAAGTTGTGAATAGAATTGAAAATGGGACTAATGGGCCAGAAAAAGTGCATTTGTCCTCCGTCTCAAAACCCAAATCAGATGGGGAGAGCGTTGAGGTAAGTGAAGAGATGCAATGCATGTCAAGGGTAACAGACTTGCACACCAACGCTTCCCACGAATGACTCACCATTAGTCTTGCCTCTGTCAAATACTTCATTCAAACTGGCAACCCCTCCAGTGTGGGGAGGACAGAGTGATCATGAAAAGCCATAAACAAATGTGAGGCTGCATTCAAAACGCCAGCCTATAGCCCCCACCCCCCAACACCTGCATCTGAACACACTCAAACTTACTTATCAAAGCCTACAAAGAGCTGCTGCTGTTTCTGAAGGGAGTTTAATCTTCTTGCTTTTAAGTTTTCTGTTTGTAAGCTACGATGATAGAATGGAGCTATACGTTTCCTTGAAATAATCCCCACTCAATCCTGTAAGGGAACAGTCTTTAAAGAAGCAAAGCTGTTCCACTGATGCAATAAGGTTGTTCCCTTACCGTCAGCTGGCATTTAAAGACATATCAAAAGCTTTTCCTCACTCTCATCTTAAAAATTGACATGATCATACCACATTTGGCTTGCAAAAATAAAAGAGAAACCACATTGGATAGTTTTACCTAATTGTAGTGAGAATTGGTAACATGCAGTTCCATGTTTCAAGAGCAAATAAAAAAAGCAAACATGCTGGTACGCTAGACTGAAATTAAAATGTCAAAATATTTCGTTTTAAACAAAAATTGTCCACAAAAACAGTCTTTTTCAGAATGTATCTTTATCTGCAGAACTAATAAAATAGCTAGAGGTGACACAATGCTGGCTTCATTAAAGAAAGATAGAATTTTAGAGATTATTAGGGGATATTAAAAAAATTCCCTTTCTTTGTTTTTTAATAACAGGTTGTTAATAATAATTTTACAAACTGTGTTTTTAATTAATCTGTAATCAGATTTGGACAACTAAGGGTTGACTAGTCCATATATTTCATTTTAATGTTTGTCTATTTTGAAAAGGCTAAAACCCCAGAAAATAATTAAACTACTTATTCTTTATTTCACATAAGGAACAATAGTTTTTATAAACGTTTGTTGAGGAAATTATAATTTCAGTTTGGAATGTTTTGAGAAACATTATGAGCTGTAGAAGTAGGAATGTTCAGATAAAATATTATGATAGGATACTGCTATTGCAGCTTTGAGAATTTACAGATACCAATATTGACACTACTTTATATCAGTATGAATCATACATACTTTTATCAGTGATTTTGTGGTGTGGAGTTTTAGAAAAGGTTAGATCGAGTGATATTACTCAAACAGAGAACAATGGTCAACGACAATAGTTCAAAGAACAACTGATCCATGTAATATTAACCAATGGGTTAGATCAATTTTAGACTGAAGCAGAATGTCTCCATGCATGCCAATATCAGAGATTTTAGGTGCAGGCCAATTTAATCCAGTATCAGTTGTAGCCTATACACATTGAACAGAATCCATGTCTGGCAAACGGACAGCTAGACAGGTTCTACTTCTAGTGTAAGTTTGGAAAAATTCCTTCATACCTTTCACCAACACTTCTACCAAAAGCTCAAAATGCAACAAAAGCCCCCCACCTAGACCCCTACCAGGTGGGGTCTGGATGGGTGATAGTGTGGGACTAAACTTTATCCTGCACCACCTGACCACTCAGGAATACATATGTTAGGATCCTGTCATTTAACCTCAGCTCAGCCATCAATACCAACAACCCAAACATAAACATGATCCACCAGAAGCTCACCTGCTTCAGGGTGTCCGCCTTAACCTTTTAAGGGGATCACCAGCTTTCTGAATGATGGGCAGCAGCAAGTAAAACTGGGGAGCATCTCCTTCTGCACAAGAACAATGAGCATTGCCACCCCCAGGGTTGTGTTCTCTAACCCAACTCTTATTTTCTGTGTACAAATAGACAGGTCTGCTGTATGTCAGCGAACCTGCCTATGAAATTCTCGAAGTTTGCAGACTAGACAATTGGTCCAATCCAGCATGGTGGCACAATACGTAAAACTAAATTGGGAACTCTTCTAAGTAACAGAGCCATTTGGCCATATTTCAGGCTTGAAGGCTTTTGTTAGAAATGTTGTTTGAAAATATAATGAAAAATGTTGTGAAAGCTTATATAGGTCACTAATGTAGATTTTAATGTAGATTAGTTTAACAAAGTTACATTTTGACTGATTTGCGGCTGTTCAGCTTTGATTAGTCCTTTGCTATTGCAAGATATATTTTAAACTGTCACTCCTGGTACAATACGAAACAAAGCATAGATCTATGAACGTGTCATGTCCTTTTCTATAAAGCACATAAATTAATTGCATAATGGCTCGAGTAAAAAATGATTTTGTAAAGATTTTGAAAGCCGATTTGTTAAAGACTTTAATATTTATGTGGCTTTATTCCACCAAATAAAGACAGCAAAGTGAAGCCATATAGTTTTATGTTCTGCAAAATCTCAAGTTACCAATTATGGCTTCCTAACAACTCAAATGAGGAACCCTATACTTATCATGCAGCGATAGGCGATCTTACAAGATGGGCTGAGTATACACCTAAGGATTTCTCACTTGCTCTGAGTAGGATGGCTATATTCCACCAGTTTCTCAATTTATTGGCAGCTAACTGTGCACTTCAAAGCTGACGGGGCTCTCTTTTTTTAAGGTTCTGATTAGTCAGTTTGTGTTCTGCTTTTTCAGCCCTCTTGGCCATCAGTCCCACTCAGTTAATGACCCCTGTCAGTCAGAGATTTAACAGTCAAGCAACGTCAATTGATGTCTCCACCCGTGATTAGGTAATGAACTTAGCTCATTAAATTCTTTTCCTGTTTATCTGCAAACAGGGAGTGGTCTGGACACGGGTTCTGGCATGCAGTTAGAATTCTACAAAAGACACTTGTGTGCAACCAGTCGGGAAGAATGAACTAGCTGTTGGAGGCGAGAGTGAGGGTTGACTAGAGGACAGAGAAGCATCAACAGCGTCTTCCTTTTTAGCGTAAGACAGGAGATGAGAAAAGGGGTGGGGTGAAAAGAAGGATAACAATGTCTTCAGTTTTGGCAGATATGATGAGAAAAGAGGAAAATGGCTGAAGACAAGAGGTGGAGAAGACAGACAGAGGCACAGGAGGAGAGGTAGTGGAGTGGTGTGCATTATTCATCCATGCTGACACATCAGAATCTGTGATTCATCGGTAGAAGGGCATCAGCCAAGTCATAACCCATATCTTCGGCATCACTCATATATGCACACACAGAGACATGAAGAGCACATGTATAATTGCAAATAGCCTTTTGGTTAAAGTATATAATAATTATGGGTCTGGCTCAGCAGAATGATCCTTTAGAACAGACTGAGACTCTGAAACATATTTGCATAAGCAGGTGTTGGAACAGGTTTCACCACTGTATTTTTAATGTTTTTATTTAAATATAAATCACTTATTTGGTTTATTACAGTCACGGTTGTGCAGCCAGTACTATCCCAGAAATCTGCTTTTACATACAGCAGGGTTTTTTTTTAAAGTAACATCCTTATACCTTAATGCTGAATAAAATAGTTGGATCAATTTGAGATTAAAACATAATTTTGTTGATTGCATTTATAATCCTAATGTAAATGATAATTACAATAGCTTCCTCATGTTGCAATGTACTTCTACCATATTTTAGTCCTCCCTCTAATTGTAATCATCTTTATTTTGTTTCATGTTTTCCTTTTTAATCTTAGCTTACATTTTAATCTTTGACTTAAACGTGTAAATTCCTGATATTAAGCTGTTAACCATTGCCTTTATCTGGATTTATCCTAAAAATCAGTAAGCCTTTTTTGTTGTTATTGACTCAGATCTAGATTTATCATAACTGTTAAGTCTAATTGGTTTAGATCTAAGTAGTGCTGGAACTCTGACCGTGTGTCTATATTGCGAGTCATCTTCTTTTGCAGAAGGATTTACACAATGTCTAATAAAAACAAAGCATCCTTTTTGTTTTAGCATTATTGCACACAAAAAAATTGAGGATGGGGTGGGTGGGGTAAGGTTAATTAATAATATTATTTCACAAAAAACACTTTTAATTCCCCTTTTTATGGTTCCTAGACAAATAAATGTACAGTACAGAATGCAAACTTAAATTATATCTTATATTTATAAGATAATTATAGTGTCTAGGTAACTTTTAAAGGATTTGGAGTCCATGTCTTCAGCTTTCCCTGGAGTATAAATATGACTCACACAGAGGCCAGTGTCTCTTAGCCAGAATACCAAATGAGAAAGACATCCCATTCAAGTAAGTCCACTGTGTTTTGACATTTATAAATTAGGGAATGACAACAAGTAAAGCCCTTATAATTGTGCATATGTACAGTAAGGAAGGTCATTAAAAAGTTTAACACTAAAGTACTGTGACATACAAGGCTTTACCCCAGACAGGAACTGGGGGCAAAGACATCCCCAAACGTCGCTGCCTCAGAACTGCAGCATATAGATATGTAGTTGAAGAGCGCAGTGTAGTCTTTTTTTGCACTTCTTTCTATGAGGACCACCATGTAAAACTACAAAAATTCAGCTTTTGAGCTTAAACATATTTAAGTTAGCTGAATCATTTTCAAAAGAACTTACCTAAAACAGCCATTTAATCTGCGAATTGGTTTTCATGCTAACCCACATGCATTAACTAACTTTAAATAACTATATTTACCTGCTATCTGTATTATTTTTTTTATTGCTTAATACTTGGTATGCATTGCAGTTTAAAACAATGCATAATTCTTATCAGAGAAAGTTACATTAATTAGTGTGGCAGCTTTCAAGATTTTCATATCCGACAAGATGCATAATTACATACACAGAAACACAGTATCAGATGGTTACCTGGTAGCACCCTACAGTAGGGTTGTCAAAATATTGATACTGTAGAAATGTATCTTTATTCTTGCAACATCAACAGAAAAAATTACTAAGAGCGTAAACTAGTAGCCTAAAACAACAACTTCATTCTCGTAACATTATTAGAAAAAAAGTTGCAATACTACGAGGTAAAAGTAGGAATTTTAGAAGAATAAAGTCATCATAATATGAAGTTGTCAGAATATTAGTCCTTTCAGAAGTAAATCTTTGAACAGCACCTGACCAGCACAGCCAAACTACAAAACTGCTTATAAACATAATAGCCTAATAAGTTAATGCTATATAAAAGTATATAAAAGTATATAAAAGTATAAAAGTATAACTTCACAAGAATCTTAACAGTCCTCATTTCAATGTTGGGGATGACAGCGGAAGTGTTCTCATTAAATAATATTGACTTAATTCTCGTAATATTATGACCTTAATCTCAGAATATTATGAATTAATTCCAGTAATTTAAGAGTTTAATCTCATGATATTAAAGAAAAAAATCAGTTCAGCAAGGAATGATCAATAGATCTATACCTAAAACTAATACGTTCGCGGTGATGTAATGAATTTAGAGGTAATCAGTAAAAAAATAAAACCAATCATTCGCCAATTTTGCCCAAATATAGTAACACCTCACATCTTCCAGTGAAGTCAGGGTGTGGTGAGCCTAGCGCCATTCTCCTCACTTTATAAGCAAAATCAATGGGAACTATTTGACACATCTGCAATCAACAAATATTTCACAAATATTGGTGAAATACTTCACCATTGAAATTTGCGAGAGCAATGGTTAAACTGACACGTGCATGGCAGTTATATGTTGTAATACATCGGGTAAAAGTGAAAAAAAATTAGTTATTTCACCTTTCCGATTCATGATCCACGACGGGTTCGTCGTTGGATTGCCAACTGGAATAGGGAAGATTTACCATCGATCTTCTGGCCAGAGAAAAAATATGTAATATGTAGCCAACATTTTAAAGAAGAATGTTTTCAAGATGACTTGGATATCAGCGAGTAGTGACAGACACAAGATACAGCACTGGAACTTGCTCAACAGACAATACTGTGCCGTGACGTCACAAACCGGTAGGTGGCATTACTGTTCTTTGACAAACATGGATGTTTCCGATAAAGAACATTCAAATGAAATTTACTCTTAATTAAAACACTAATCATTTATTGAACAGGATGTAATAATTTCATATTCAAAGTACTTTCAGAAGTTTGAATTCTGAATATGACCGGACTTCTAATTAAAGCCTTTTTCACGTAATTCTATGACTTTACTCTCATAATATCACAATTCTATAATCTTATGCCTTTATTCTCGTAATATAATTACTTTTTTATTATTATTCTACAACTTTATACTCATATTATATTTCTCTCCTAATACAATAATTCTCTGTAGTCTTAATACTCAAAGCCTGTATCCAAATAGTAATACTAATTTAATATGGTATCGGTACTAAAAATAGTGTTGATTGGATATTTTTACTCTTTTCAATTTTTAATTTTTGGATTACTTGCACATCGAAAGGATAATACTTTAGATATCCTTAAAATATTGTCAGATTGTTTTGCATTTATTCGCACACTTAATTAACTAGCTTAATGAGTCTGCTGAGAAAGCATGTTCCATGTTAAAGTTGAAAAACGTTTCTTTTATACCTTTAATTATTTATTTTTTTTTTCTATCACATCAATAGCGAGTATAGAGTCAAGTATCAAATATTTTCTTTTGTATTGATATTAAGTGTACTACTTTAGTTTCCTGACAACCTTTACTCATAGTATACTAAAATAACCGCACAATGTACAATGTAATTTCAGTAATCTAATGGCTGATCATCACTGCAGTAAAGCCTTAAAGGGATCTTTTTTAATCAATGTTTTTGCAAGGTTTTTAATGTATTATTATATCCCAATCAGTGTGAATAAATTAGTGGTACAGTAAAATTTACTCCCCCTGATACCAGTAGAAACTCCTCACCTGTGTTAAAAACCCAAACTCATCTTAACGCACCTCATCTTAACATTTATGAAAGTAACTGCCCATAAATGACTAATTCTATGTCACCAGAAACTTATTAAACAGTAATTGGATGTTATCGCCTAAAATACTATGCAATAAATGAGGACCAAGTGTCCAGCTAAATTTAAGATAATGTGTCTCCAGAGGGTGTGTGGTAAACTGAAGCCTTAATTGAGACTTAAAAATGCAATATCACACTGCAAAAGATGAATACCTCCCTTATCGCTCATGATTTCCTAAGCTTTGGAAACAGAAAAGGTTGGGTGTTTTACCAACTGATAATATATGTAGAAACAGGAGAAAATGTAGTAGGTATGGTTTGCTAAGCGTTATCATGGCAACCTGAGGTTTTAAATAGTTTTTGAAGATGTTGTAACACCTTCTAAGGCAAGGGTAGGTAATGTTTTTCAGTCCAAGACCCCCAGATTGATCAAGAGAGGGGACAAGGACCCCCTGACCGTGTCCCCCCAGGGGTCGGTGAGGTACTACTGTTAGACATGGTCCGAGTTGCTGACGACGAACATTTAACCTATTGAGCCCACAGGGTTTAAGAACTAATTTCCACTTGAAAATATCCAACAAATTACATCAAGAACAACTCCAAGGTTATCAGTTCTGAATGTAAACTTTCGACACTTGTAAAAAGGTACCACAGATGCTATTTTTTTTGCATGAATTGTTTTATGATTTGGGTCACAAAATTTTCACCACAGTATTGCAAAACCTATGCTCACATCTCCCACATTTAAGACCTCTCTTTTACAGCTGAAAGCATTTTTTAAAGAGATGCCAGAGAATGTGCTGACATGATTAGAGTTTTCACTGGCTGGACAACACATAGAATAGCAGAAAGCTATCTCTCCCCCAGCTGCTGCTGCACACTACTTGTCAGCTGGCTGAAAAACAGGCTATTACACTTTTCTCAAGCTTACAAGAAAAAAATACCGTAGTTATTGGTGTTATGGTATATAAACAATATTTACTGATTTACATCATATATATTTTCTTAACAATGAATGAACAATCACACAACTGACAACAAATTCTACATTAGCAACACCCTTCAGAAACACAAATGGCAACAAGATAAGAAAAAAATATATTGGTTATCAATATTGACCAGGTTTTATTTTTTGTAGCAAAGCAGATAAATGACCAACAGTGAATGATAATGATATAGATGTTATATTGTGCATGCCTTGTCATAAAAAAAATACTTTGTTATAAAGTGCAGTATGTGAAACAAAGGAATTATATCCTCTGGATGAAGTATTTAAAAAAATAATTTAACATTATTCAATTTAATATGAATTAGTTTGGTTAATTCTATACCTTTAATAATAGCTATATTATTCTATATTATCTTATATTGCAGATGATATGTAATATTTTTTAGAGTAAAGGAGTTCATTGCAATTTTGCGTACATACTGTAATATTCTGAAATTGTATTATGTACCCTCAAGATAATATACTGAGGCTAGCTGAAACAGGTATATGACTAAACAACTAAGAACGAGAATTTGCACTTTTAAACGGCAATTCAAATAATATAAATGCACGAATATCTTTACCTAAAACATGTATCGCTTTTGCTAAAACACACTCATTATTCTTTCCCCAGAAGCTATTCTGCATTCTGGATGCAAGTGATTTTCAAGTAAGCATTGAATCAACAAGACAAGAAGCAGAGAAGCCAAAACATTCCTGCATGGATGGTTTTGAAAAGGTCAATTAATATCTATGCCAAGACAACAACAAAGTGTCTGTCTGCTTGTAATACAGGTGGCTAGGCTCGGAGCATCAAAGTTGTTGTTGTCTTTCTTGCCAGCTGACTGGTGCAGAGCAAAACAACTAAGAGCTTCCAAGAGATTTAGACAAAAACAAAGATGGAAGGAATTGGTGACAAGAGATGAGAAACACACAAATTGGCTGGATATAAGACTTTTATCAAGTCTTTTATGTGAAACAGAGGTACTCTACAGTGCAGATAAGACAGAAACCCACTGAGGACATAGGCTGGTATTTTGTAGTTATTTTTAAATGTGTATATTAATGACAAACCGTGCAATCATACCAAAAGACACTGCACCTGAAAGTTTTAATCTGGATTTAAGGCAGAACTAAATACGTCCAGACTCTTGGGCATAAATATTTGATCCCTCTGAAAATGACAGCCAATTATTCTGCTTCACTGTAACTTCTGTCTTTCAGAATTATTTAAGTGATAAGATCTTGCACTGTCTTCTAACAGTGAGGCACCTTTATTCTTTTATTGAAAAGAGTGAAGGTAAGAGGTTAGAAATAAAAGCAGCTTATGCCAAAGATAGGAATCCATGCGTAAAAATGACTGATTAAAATAATTAGTGATGTGGAAATGGTGTGGAACAGTAACAAGCAAACACAGTGTGCCTGGGGTTGGGGGGGGTGTCCATCTGTAAATGAAGACGTAGACCTACAACAGTGCATTTTTTTATTTTACAGAAGGCCTTACAGCAGAAGCACCAAAAAAAGGAAAGAAAAAGCATACAACATTTACCCAATTAAACCCCTCCAAACAAAAAGCAGCCCTCAGAAAAAATGTGTCAGCTCCAATAGATGTATCATTAAATTACATTGTGCTTTGCTTGCTTGAGTGGCTCTGTTAAAAAAAACAAATCCTTGTAAACACTCAAGGAGGTTGGAAACACTGGCCATGTATGGAAATGGGTTTAGTTTGAGCATTGCTTTAGAGCAGCAGATGCAGCAACCGCTCTATTGTCTCGGAAACAGTCCTTCCAAATAAGTCCACCCGCTTCACCACCTGGTGCCTTCCACATACAATATTAGTTTAATGGCCCATATGCATTTATAATGTGTCTATGATTGCCTCCTGAAGAAGAGTTCAAAATGACATTACCATAATGGGATTTTAAGTTTGCAGTGAAATATGAATAAAACATAGCAAAAATTTGCAGACTTCTTTAAAATGAATTATGAGGTGTTTTCTCTGTTGTTTTAAATTTTCTCCAGGTAGATAATCATCCACTGAGGAGCTTTTAATGAGCGGCAAAAGCAGAACTAATTGTCACTCTCTCCTGGCTTTAAATAGGTGCCATCAAAAAGCCACTTTAAATGAGAGAGGCTGTGGAACAAAGGCTCCTCCAGTCTGCACTGGCCCCTCACGCTGCCAAGCCAACAATGAGGAGAAGGTGACAGGGGAGCACTCTGTTGGCAACCAGAGCATCATATTTAAAACAAACTATGAACAAGGTTTAAAGAGATTAGGGGAAATAATGCAAAGAAGACCATTTATCAAAGGAAATGTAATAATGTCACAGAATGTCAGACATCTGTCTGCCTTCTTAATTTCTACTCAAGTCAGAATAACCAGGCTGGGTGGGGTGGATATTGCTGCCCCGCATATTAAGTGTCGAAACAATGCAGGGCGCTACTCACCTTGGTAGGAAGTGCTCCGTTCTCTTGACAGTTTGCAAAATTCATGTGGGTAGGTAGGCAGCGGGGAGCAAACAGAGAGGGTGACTGTAATCCAGCTCCGCTCAGTAGAAGCGCTGCCTTTGTGGAGGAGGCTGCATGGTGTCTTTCCTCCCTCCTGTCCGGCGGATCGGGCTTCTCCGGAGCGCGGCAGGTCACGGGGATGCCGCTCTCAACCGATCTGTCGGAGGAGCATAGCTGACCGGGCGGCTTCAGATACTTAATGCTCCCCTCTCAATGCCCTCCTCTCTTCTGGCTCTCTCTCTCCTCCCCCTCCCTGCTCCTCCTCCTTCTCTCTCATACAGGAGCTCTCCCCTCCTCCTTCTCCTCTTCCTCCCAACACATGACGTGATGCAGCCACCGTCTCCAATAGCAACCGTATCCCCCATCACCCCTATTACCCCCATTACCAGCTCTCATCCCCTTCAGCACCCCCAGGCTGTCCATGGATCCCTGACTGGCGCATGGAGGGGACTATTCAAGCACCTTGGTCTGGTCTATAGGTATTTTTTTTCTCTCTGCTGAGTTCCCCATGGGTCACACTGAAGATAAGCACCTTGTATTTCATAGATTGCCATAATATTTGGTTTAATTATATCTGCTGGCAGCAATACAGAGTTTTCAATATTAGCTCCCATGCTGATATGTATGGCCAGACTTTTAATTCCATGTGGCCGGATTTAATGCTGTATACAACCAACAGGAAATAGGAATAATAATAAAATTAATGATAATATTATCAATAACAAAAGGTACATTTTAAGTATCGGCAACCTATTTCAATAATTTAATTTAAAAGGTGAAATTTTTTTGTTTAGTTTGATAACAATACTCAGAAAAATAAAAAATAAATAAGTTCCTCAAATGTTAAAGAGGTCATATTATTGCATTTAAAATATATAAATGTTGTGTTATATAATGCCTTAAACAGCCTATGCGTAGTTTTAGAAGGCAAATGACCTACCGGTAATATCTTTGGGTGGGTTTAAGTGTCACAGTGTATGACACGGTTACACTGATCCCAGCTGACACTTGATAACAGGGTCTCTACTTTCCAGGTTACCTTCTCTAACACAGCAAGTACTCTTGAATCATTGCACTGTGTTCTTGTTGCGTGTCCGCTCTGGCTTCTTAAACTCCCTGTTGGTCAGGCAGTACAGCCTGATCACACTGATACTGGTTCTACTGGAGGTTTCTTTCTGTTAAAAGGGATTTTTTTTCTCTCCACTGTCACTACATGCATATAAGGGATAATGGATTGTTGCAAAGTAAACAACACTATGCTGTCTACTAGGTTTTCTAAGACAGTCTGATTGAATTATGAGTAAGAAACATGCTAAAAAAAAATGGGCCACAAATCGGATTGTGCATGGACTGCATAATGTACCCATGAATTTACTTTTTGAGATGAATTGATAAGAACTTTGCGTAAAGTGTGGGACCCACCCATAAGGGACCTAGATTTTTTTTCTCACACTGAATTACTTAACACTTATTTGAGACCTACGGTAATTAAAGGTTACGTAACGTCCAGCTTGCATTTAGTCACCAGATAGGACTGAGGCAGGAATCTCATTGAGAGCTCAGGTACTTTTAGTACACCTCTGTTAGAAAAATAAAATAATTATAAAAAACCTATTTAATATGTTGAAATATCATCAAACATATTAAGACAATAGAAATACATATTTGACCCACATACACGTTAGCTAGATGTTGAAGCTGTATGGAATCTGAAGCAAAAGAAGGATACAAGCTTTGAAAAAAAGGAATTTTCTGGGAAGAGAAAAACTGCTGAACACACAGATTAAAGAAATTGACCAAAGACTACAAAACTACTTTTTTATATCTGCAACATATTTACGAAGCATATTGCACTGAATGGACACTTGTCAGTAAAACACAATTTCATCAAAAAGTTTGTCTTTTTTGCAATTTCTTTAGTTAAACAGTAATACAGTATATATTTATTTTTTGAGTTTTTAAGAAATTAAGAAACCCTAAATGTCTCTACATGATCACTGTGGAAGGCCACTGACCTGACAGTTGTTCAGAGGAGATCTCAGTAACCAGCAGTCATTGACAATATCCTGGCCAGCAGTGTTAGCCAGAAATATATTTTCTAAAGATGCTAATTACTCAAAATGGTGAAGCCAAGAATGTTGAAGGAATAATGGCTGAAACAAGTATGTAGGGTGGAAAAAAGGTAACGTAGGCAACAGCGGTACTGACATCCAGTCTTTACCATTGCCACAATTCTTGAGTGTTGAGCTTTTCGTGAGCTCCATATGTCGGTAGTATTTCACTTGGCCTAATGAGAAAAAGACCGGACTGCGCTTATTTCAACTGAGAGTAAGATTGCTAAAGTAACTTGTATAATCTGTCTCCCGTCTTGATTTCCATCAAATGGGAATTTTCCACAGCCAGTAATTTTGTAAGCCATTTCTTTGGGTTAAAATGATCCACTGTCCTTTAACCAGCCCCAAGCCAGCAAAAAACACTTAATGTTTGATAAAACGCTTTTAGAGATGCTGATTTCATTTACCATCAATTGGTTTGAAGATCAGGGTATCACTGTATGTCAGCTGATGGACAAACCATCCCAATCTAAACCCGACTAACAGTGGAATAATCCAGAGATGAAGGATAGCACACCTAACTATGCAGACTCCAAATATTAAATAGACCTGACCTTATTTAACCCTATTTAACCCTTCCAGCACAGCTGAAGGCTGATCCTTCATAATTATTATTCTAACAAAATGGATCTCAACAAAACGTCTTTGTGCATTTCTTTGTGCATGTACTTTACCAAACAATTGTAGACTTTTCAGTTGGCCTACATTTGTGTATTAAATTGTATTTTTATTATTACTATTATTAATATTTACTATTTTAATATTATATATTAATATTTCTAATATTATATCAAAGATATTATAGTTGCTTATGTCCCTAACAGATTACTTTGCTCTCAATCTGCAGGTTTACTAGTGGTTCCTAGAATTTCTAAAAGTAGAATGGGAGGCAGATCTTTTAGTTATCAGGCTCCTCTCCTGTGGAACCAACTACCAGTTTTGGTCCATGAGGCAGATAACTTGTCCACTTTTAAGGGTAGGCTTGAAACTTTCCTTTTTGATAAAGCATATAGTTAGAGTGGCTCAGGTTATCCTGAGCTATCTCTATAGTTATGCTGCTATAGGCTTAGACTTCTGGAGGACATAGGGACCCCTATTTCATTATTCTGCTTAAATATATCTCTATGAAGCAATCTGTTAGTTTTATCTCTAACGTTATGCTCTCTCTGCTTTTTCTCATAGTAGCTTCACTTCGTCTGTTCCTGTTTGGCTGTGACAACATCCTGGAGAGAAATATCAGCTGTGCTGCTGCCATCAACATCATTGTTTAAAGATGTTCGAGATTGTTTTTCAGTATAGTCTTGTTTCTTTGGCTGTGGCTGGCTGGATGTGGTCTCATCTTCCTCTGGATTGGGGGTTGGCTCGGAGCTTGACTGCCTGGCTGTGTGTTTCCTGGACGGGGCCGCCTTTTACAGCTGCTTTTTGTTTTTCTGCTTCTGTGTCCTTATACCCCAGTCGGCCTCGGCAGATGGCCGCTCACACCGAGCCTGGTTCTGCTGGAGGTTTCTCCTGTTAAAAGAGTTTTTCCTCTCCACTGTTGCTACAAGCATGCTTAGTATGAGGGATTGCATTTGAGTCGATGCAATCAACTGGATTTCCTTAGACAGAAAACTTTGACTCAATTTGACTGTATGATCTGAACTGTAAAGTGCCTTGAGGTGACATGTGTTGTGAATTGGTGCTATATAAATAAACTGAATTGAGTTTAATTCCATATGCTTCTTATCTTTTGGCTCTCATCGCTTTTAAGAAATAACAATCAAAATGAATCCAAATAAAAAACCTGCAATGAATCATTGCATGTCATGAATCTAAATAAAAATATATGCTTAACATCTTTAACTGTGTCCTGACAAAACAACTTCTTAATGACATTTGAGGACAATTTAAAAGGACACTATTTCTAACCTTAAATGTGACATAGTAAATAAGGAAAATTGAATGAAGATTGCTTTTGGGACTACTTTATATAAATTTTTCCAAACTTCATGATGGAGCTTTGATCGATTCAATTTACTTAATAAACTGAAATTCATTTTTTTGAATGTGTGTTAAACAGAAACAGTTTTATGTTATAAAATGTACATTTAATTTATGATCACTAATCACAACTAAGTATCTTTTAATAATTAATTCTTATATTTACATCTTTAATCCTAGAACTAAAGCCATCATCTAGGTTTGTTTTGTTGTGGAAAACGAAATTCATTCGCTGTATTCCATCAAATTGGCTTGTAAATTTCAGATGCAGAAGAAGCTATAAGTCAAGGAAAACCCTTATCTTTTTTTGCATAAATTATAAAAATATAAGACCTGACTTCTTTCTTTTTGTTTTAAGGTTAGGTCTTATTTAGGTCACACAGCGTGACAGTATTACTAGCCGCAAGGACGAATTCTGAGGTGTTGTTAGTGTGATGCTGGAGGTCATTCTGACACCACTAGATTTCTCAAAGGAGGCTTCATTCCTTGCTGCTGACACCCTGGCAACCCTCTGCAAACAGAATGAGAATCAGCAACCCCAGCCAAGCAAGATTCATCATCATCATTTAGTTACATTACCAACACTTTATGTACCCCCTAGTAGTGTGTTAAAGGCAATTTTCTTTGTATCCGTTGACATGGAAATTGACGAGGTTTGCTAAATCGACCTAGGAATCAGATAACTGCCATCATCTTTCAGACTAAAGGCAGCTTTTTCTCCAGCCTTCACAAAGGGTTTCAAGGGACAAAGGGTTCTGGTTTCTTTAACTTTCTTTGTTGCTACTGACATCTAGTGGACAGTTCCTATCATAATAGCTTTAAGTGGAGAAGAAAAAAGAACACAAAAGCTGTGAGATTTTCTCAGCATCAAAAAATAAAATACTACACCTTAAACACAAAAGCCAAAGCATTAATAATGGTCTCCTTTTCATCTCTTATGAAGCACTATTGAGAGGACATAAACCTCATGGTTTCCACGCATTTAACAATAAAAAATGACAAAATATATGTTATTCAAATAGTATTTTTTTTGCCAGTTTTTAAAATTCTATTTTTATATAAAATCATATATTAAAAGCGTTTAAACTTTAATGAAGCATGAGCAACAAATTTTACAACAAACCTGACTTTAACAGTCAGGTTTGTTTCTGATTTGTTCGATTGGTAAAAAGGCTGTTTGGCTTCTAAGCACCAGGATCACTATTCCTGCCAATAAGAATTACATAAAACAATTGGATGGTAATTTAGCAATGAAATACCTTAAGAGGTTATGCTCAATTTAAGGATTACATGTCAAGATTGAAAATGTCCAAATAAAGTGATGAAAATAAAAATATAAAAGGATGTCTTTAACAATAATTGCTGCAAATGGCCACTTATATAGCTAAAGATTTTTATCCTTTAGAGAACGGAATATTCAACATAATATTCAACATAACATAATTCAAAAATTCAAAGATTGCCCACTAAGATTTTCTTTTTTTTAATTCCTGGAAACATATAAAGCAAATTGCAGAGTGTCTCTGAACCCTGAAGGTCAAGACTGCTAGATTACTTCTGAAATAAAACGACATTCAGTTTCAGCTTTAATAACACTTTCTATAAGTTGCTTTAAGAGCTGCTTACCACCTAGAAATGACTAACTCGGTGAACAAAATACCTGCCCCAGTAAAACTACATTTGCAACTATAAAATCAGAGGTTGAGCATTCAGCAGTATTTTCCCATTGCTGTATCTGCTTCCTTCAAGGCTAAAGTGATCTGTTGTTAGCTGTGATCGCTCTGCCACTCACCCTGTGACTAGTATTGCATTACATTATTCCCATTTTCAGAGCTGAAGCTAGGGACGAAAGACCCCTAAAATTAGCAAGATGGGTACCCTGGCTCCACCACTGCCCAGCAGCAGTGACGTTGATTGCCGTCTATTTATACTCTGGGAGTCCAGGAGAAAGATCAAGTTTCTGTTATGCTTTATTCCAAGATTCTCAGGTTTAAAGTGAGTTGTGTAAAGCCTGGAAAAGGAAAGCTGAAATGTGAGGTCACAGCTCATTGTTTAGTAACATACACTCCAATGGGATGGAGACAAATTAAAATAAACATACATCATGGTTAACTTTTTAGCATCTGGCATCATATGATAAACTGACTTTGTTGTATTAAATATTAGATTCAAATGACGTATGTGATTCTAACCAAAAAAGGGGATTATAACTGGATGGCAGTGGTTTCAACTGTATCAAGTTGGAATTAGTTTAATTATATATCACTACCTTTGAGCTGGACCTGAAATTTTTCTTTGTCACAACAAATAATCGAGTGCAACCATTTCATTGCAATTCCTGTGAATCCTATAATATCCTACTAAAAATAGAATAAAATACTAAATATATATTTTCCAAGTAGGCTGAAAACAACACAGAAACACATATCTTTTGATTCTGAATTTTATTCAGGCCTCTCCAAAACACTTCAGCTCTTAAGCAACCATCGGGTAAATCAATATGTTCAGTAAGAAAGGCAGCGTCAGCTCAGAGTCTGACTGTAACGACTCCAGGATTTATAGAGCCGCTGGGTGTGCATTCAGTTTCAGTACATCTGGAATAAATACAAGATCAAAAAATGTAAGTCTTGTGGTTGTAAGACTAAGATGCAATAATGGCTGAAGGAGCCATCTGTTTCATGTCTTTGATCTTCTTTTGAGCTTAAAGGGAAAAAAATTAGGACTCTTTCCTAGACACACAAATTGTCAGTTTTAATCCCTAATAACAGTCTGAAGCGGTCTTATTGACATTCAGCCGAACACATTAGCTTGCGATGCAATTACAGAAAGAAAATGGATGTAGATATACTTCAGGCTTCTGAGTATTAAACAATTTGCTATGAAAGGATGGGAAAACTAAGAAGGCATTCTTAGTTAATAGTTTATAAACTCAGAAGATGGCAATTTACTGAGAATGCATAAGCCTAAGTCAATTGTCTCTTACTCTATAGGATAAGTATGTGCTATTCCAGAAAAAAAAAAATACTTCTAATTGGAATAAAACAGATTGCGTTGGTTAGACACACCAACAGTTTGTTGCAGCGTGTTTCAATCAAAAACATTATCTCCGTATAAATAATTGTTCTACAGGCTGACAAGGAGTATCACAGTCTTAAGACACCAAAGTTACTAGTCCTCCGATACTGTTAAGTCTATTTCTTTTATTACTCTTCCTTAGATGTGATTGCTAAACATTTTTTTGCTTTAAATCAGATCAAAGTCAGTAACAGTGTTTGGCACAGGAATCTGAACCTCTTCCCAATATTAAACAGACTTAAGAATAAAAACTTTCTAGAATGAGAACTGATTTTGTTTTAATAAAAAGATGAACAAAACAAGAATTGAACTATTAACCAAACTACATTTTCATGCATTTTACCTCAATACTTTGATCGAATATTTTAATTGCTGAAGCTCGTATTTCCAAAAAGCCTGAACATAGCGTGATGCTTCTCATTTTAACTAGTCAAAAGTTTTCAAGTCCCAAGTAAAGTCAAAAGTTTCGCCCAGAGTCAAGATATGAAAGGATTGAGTCAAGTTCCAAGTCCTAAGCTTTGTTTTTTTAGGCTAGTTTACAAACCATATTAGTAATACCTAATTGGGTATTTATTTGCCAGTAAAGTCTTCAATAACCAGTGGTGCTACTCGGTTTTTACAAACAACAAAAGGAATGTTATCCCTGGACTTAAAAACTGTTTTCTAGCGATTGCTTTTTGAAACACCGGATAAAGAAAGCATGTTTTTTGTAAGGCTAATGTTAAAGTGACACTGTATGTTTTGACCAAATTATAAAAACTGAATATTACAAATTTCTAATAATGAAGCTTAGACTGAATTCTTATGTCACTTTGAATTCAGAACTTTTCGGAATATCTTTAAATTTTTTCAAACTAAAAAAATAAGAAAAAATATCTTTATATTCTTCATGTTTGGCATTTTTTTGTTCTCAAGCCAACATAGACATATGCTAGCTCTAATAATAAAATTCTGGGTGTCATTTTGATCACAGCAGCTCTTTAAGATTCTCTTGTGCAACAAAATTACATGTTTTAGAGTCTGGAAAATGACTATAATATCAGAAACTAATAAAAGCTAACATTGGTTAATATTAGAATGATTATGAGGGACAAACTTTTACAAAACTAGATGTTTTCTGTAAAAAGTTAACTTTTTTGAGGCCAAAATGCTCCAGTCGAAGTCCAGTGAGAAGTTACTAGCACTGAGTTCTAAGTCCAGGTCAAGTCTTAAGTTTAAAGTCATTACATGTGTGACCAAAGTCTGCAGCCCTACAAGAAATGTTATCAGCTTAATATATTTTTTCTTTTATGAATCACATTAAAATCAAATCCAGATCTGAAGCAGAATACTTCCAGGTGATGTAGGTTTATTGCTATGCTTTGGTCTGACACGCTTGTTAGAACCAGAGGTGGAGATGATAATCAGCAGAGGGTTTTGTTAAAGGGGAAGTCAGTGGAGCTCAATGAAAGCCTCCATCTCCTCAGAGATCAGTCCCCTGTAGGGCAGCCTGTGCTTTTCGATCGCACGAGCTGCCAGGCACTGAAGGGTGATGTAGTTCAGCGGGTAGAGTGCAGGGTGGCCACTGCTGTGCTCGTCCAACAGCTCATAGGCGGTTTTCCTCCGAGCGTTCGTCGCGTCAAAATGGGCCCCCGCCTTCACAAGCAGAGCCATGATCTCTGGACAGCCATTGTTGGCGGCAATGTGCAGCGGGGTGTTATTGTCGCAGTCCCGCGAATCGACATCTGCGCCGCACTCTAGGAGCAATGCGGCCACCGCATAGGAGGGGAAACGGCCCACTGGGTAGCGGCCCACAGATGTGGTTTCTTTGTCCACGGCCATGTGGAGTGGAGTGAATCCGTTCCAACCTCTGGGGTTGAGCTTGAGCAGCCGGTAGACCGTGTGCTTCTTTTGGTGCTCCTGCTCGGGGCTGCAGTCCAGCTTTTCTAGTAAAAAGATGAGGTGGAGGATGATGGAGAGCGCTTTATTGAATTGAGGGGCTTCTGGGGGGTTCTCTCTCTGTGCCACAGCCCTTTCAACTTCCCTCACACTTTTCCCAAGCACAGTCATCAGATCCTGAAAGGTAATACGAGTCGACAGGGTGCCTTTAGCCCTGTCCTGAAGAACAAAGGAGAAAAGTTCTGCAAAGGACAGGAAACTGGAGGCGGTCATTGGGCTGAGGGGGTCCAAGTTGCTTTGCTGCATGTCTAAAGCATACTTCCACAGACTGATGCAACGCTCAAAGTTGCCAGAGTCGGCGTACACAGCTCCTCTGTACCGAATGTAATAAGATGTATCTGGGTGGGATGGCCCAAGGATGCGCTCACGAACCAGCAAGGCCTGCATCCTCATTTCATCAGGATCTGTGATTAAAGCCTCCAGCTCCTCTGCAGTGCTCACCTCCTGCGCACAGCCATAAGCAGGGATGGGGGGACCAGGCGGAGGCTTGGAGAGGGAGCCTTCTTTATCACCAGTCTGCCTCAGCTCCATTGCTCTCCTCCAGTATCTCATGGCTCCTAATAGATCACGCTTTTTGTCCACAAACGTCGCCCCCAACAGCTCCAGAGCATCAATGCGCTCCTCTCTGGAAGTGCGAGGCTGGTGAGCCAGATACTCCACAATGTTAGTGTGACCGGTGACACTGGCAGCCAGGAGGGGGGTCATCCCATATCCATCCCTCTCCATGCGGGCGTTGCACTTCAGCAGCATCTTCATTATGTCCAGACTCCCAGATTCAGCGCAGTCATGAAGAGCCGTGTTTCCCTTTACGCTCTTACGGTTCACGTCAGCTCCGCGGTCCAGCAGAAACTTCGCTATCTCTTTGTGGCCCTTGTAGCAGGAGATCATGAGGCAGGTATGGCCGTGGCGGTTCGCGACCTCCATGTCGGCGCTGTGCTCCACTAGATAGCGGACTATCTCTAGGTGGCCGTCGAAGCAAGCGGCTCTGAGCGGGGTGGAATTTGTAAGCGTGGCGTTGTTCACCGAAGCTCCGTGTTTCAGGAGCGTCTTCACCACAGGGAGGTGACCCGCTGCCGAAGCTGCCCACAGCGGCGGCGCTCCCTCGATAGTCTCCCCGTCAAAGTTAACCGAACCTCCGATTTCAACATTAGCTTTACAATGTTCGAGCAGGTAGTCTACCACCTCTAAGTGTCCGTATCGGGAGGCTATGAGCAGCATGGTGCTTCCCTGGGTTTTCTCCTCCGCCAAAGCCTCCAGCTCCTCAGGAGTTTTGTTGCTCAGCAACTTCTGGATAAGTTTCAGCTTACCATCTCTGGCCGCGTTAAAAACCGCCACGGTTATATCCATTTTATAGGTTCTGGGCTACAGCACCGCTCACCAACTCCATGCTCATGTACTTATTGAAGAAGTGACGAAACTGGTTTGAAGTGGCAGAGTTCCGTATTCTTAATTTGGACCCAGTTTCTGACACATCTTTCTGCCATTTTGAGGTCTCTGTCAAGATGGCGTTCGTGCTCTTTGACAGGTCTCTGTTTACTGGGGGACCTCAGAATTCTGGGTAATGTAGTTTTTAGCTACATAATAAGTAGCGCTGGCTAGTGCGCTTGCTATATGTCTAAACTGCATTTCCCATGAAGCAGGGAGTGAAATTAACAACAGCTGACGGCCTTCTTTGTTATGGTTGTTGGAACCAGCAATGAGCTTTGTCTCCATCTGACAGTCAGCTGGTGACAAACTCACAAAACAAATAAGTTTTTATAGTAATAATATTAAATAATTAGGCCTGCAAAAAAAAAAAAACAGTATTGTTTTCGAATTTTTCTTATTTAATATAATATAATATAATATAATATAATATATTATAATATAATATAATATAATATAATATAATATAATATAATATAATATAATATAATATAATATAATATAATATAATATAATATAATATATTATATTATATTATATTATATTATATTATATTATATTATATTATATTATATTATAATATAATATAATATAATATACTATACTATAATATAATATAATATAATATGATAGAGATGAATTAAAACTGTGCACATACATTCAGATCTGTGCTCCAATCCATTTCACTGCAGAGCCCCTAACAGTCCTTCCTGATATACATTTTAGTCATGATAATAAAGCCTTTTTCTACTAGACTGAGATGTAAGCGAACAGCTAACATCTAAAAATGGTTACCAACCCTGCAGGAATTGCCCTTTAACAATAACACAAAAGCTTGAACATAGTTGACCTTAAAAAAGGGAAAATATCCAAAAGAAATTTTTACATTTTAAAGAATGTAGAAAATGCATTAAAGATTTCATTGACAGTACAATTTGAAAGTTTTAGAAACATCTATTTTTGTATTTTTTTGCCCTTTTTCTTTTTAGTTTAAGGTCTTGTTTACTCTACGGTTTGTATAATTTTGAAATCTAGATTTTCTTTTTAGTATTAGGTGACCTTACCATTGTTTTTACCTATGTAGTTCAGCACTTACATTTATTAAATTTCAAATAATTTAATGACCTTTAAGAACTTAAACTAAATAAATGAAAAAATTAGGTGACTTAAAATGTCTGACTGGTAGAGCATAATGTGTTTTTGAACAAACAATATTTTAAATGAATACAAAAATATCAAAATAAGTTTAGAGACATTTTGATATATACATATATTTCAAAACGGATAACAAAAAAAGAAAAACATGCAGCAGTCCTCTTTTAGCCAGCTGCCCAGCAATATGTGTGGGAGGGGTTCTGATGTAACTCTATGCTCATTTGAGCTGGAGAGCACTCTGACTACTTTGGCATTTTTTTCAGGTATTTTATCAAAATAACTTCAAGCATTAGTAACATCATGACAGAAGCGTTTAGCGACTTTTGAAACATCCAGACCAAATCAAACTTAAGGTTAAAGGTTTATTGATGCTTTTATGTATTTTTGTCTTTCTTTTGTGTAGCAATAATGAAATGCACACAATTAGGACATTTTTTATATGATACTGATAAGAGCAATAATTGGCTTTCCGTAATAAAACCCAATTTATTTTGCTTCCAGACTCATTTTAATATTTAATTTTGGACCCTTCGAAATTTAATATCTTATGTGATACTTTGGTATTTAATTATAGCCACACATTGACTAATGTGTTTTATTAAGCTGCAATAAAAATAGAAATAAAAAAACTACACTGCATACTTCCATTCATGAGCAAAACATACTATGGTGTGATGTGCTACACAATGTTGGAGCAGCTAATAATGTTCTTTTGGAATATTACATCTCAGCTAGGAGCATGCTTGATATGATGAAAACATGTAATATTTAAGAAAACATTTTATAGCTAAAAATATAAATAGGAAAAATAATGATAGAGAGGGGAGGGAAAGTAAAAGCAGAAAAAACAGAGTAAAAGTGCAAAGCATAGGAAGAAACCTCAGCTCTCAATTAAGAGAGGTAATATGAGATAGGTTACACACTGTGCTTGACCAGGTTATCCTTGTTTGAGTTTTGAGTTTTTATTGGAAAGATTCCCATTAGCTACAGCTATGCTGCAGCTATTCTTCCTGGGGTCCTTAAAAATATATACATTAAAAATGAAAGGGAAAGAAAATACACAAACACATATACAATATATACACATATCAACATACATTTGTGCCCTCATGCGGGCATAAAATATACACAAATATAAAAACACATTCTACACTTACACCTGTAAACATACCAACACATATACATACATATTCGCACACAAATATAAATAAATATAACATTCAATTATATTATTTTGATAGATGCTGTTTTACATATAATTTAAATGTATTGACATTATTAGCAAGCAGGTTATGTTTTGGCAGATTATTCCACTCTTTCATACCTCTAAACACAACAGTATTTTTTATGGCATTTGTTCTCACTATGGGTAAAGTGAAATTACCTTTAGTTGCATGTCTAGTACTGTATTGGTGATTTTCTATACTGAAAGAAAGATGCTTGAACAAAACAGAAGGACATTTTGAATTAGAAATATTTCTTATGAAAAATTAATGAATACAACAATCTGTCTTCGACCAACAACCAATTAAGATCTTTGTGCATTAATATTATATTTCTCCTGTAGCTGCACCTGAGTGCTACACGAGCAGCTCTTTTCTGTATAAGTTGAAGTTTATTCATATATTCCTCAGTGGCGTTTGACCAAACTGCTGGGCAATCGTCGAGGTATGTCATTATTAGTGGTTTCATCTCATAATTCCTAATAAGTATTAGTGAAAATGGTGATAAAGATTAACAGTCTGTGGATTTTCTATGGATCGGGATCATTTTCATTAATACTTAATATAGCACTTCATCACAGCATCGGTTTGGTGCATGTATTAAGAAGGAGCATTGTATTTCAAAGTAGGCCAGTGGCCCATGGTAACTCTGGAGGAGCTGCAGAGATCTAAAGCTTAGCTGGCAAAATCTGTCAGCAGTCATGCTCACTGCGTGCATGTTAGAGAGAGAGAGGAAGAACAAAACCTAAAGGAAATCATGTTTTCTGTTTGTCACATTATTCCAAAAAGGAAGAAATTAAGTATGATATCCAAACTCCTTTGTGTTAGTCTAATACCAAATAATCCTCTACAAGAACATCATATATATTTATTGATTTAGTTGTTTAAAGTTTGTTTATTTATGCCATTTATTTTGTGTAGCTTGTCCCCTGCAGTCTTTGGCTGAGAGCTGGAGGGGTTGCCATTAGTGTTGCGCCGATGCCATTTTTTGGCCCCGATACCGATACCCTATACCTGGCTGTGCAGTATCGGCCGATACCGATACCATAATAATGTAAAATAATTGCCATCATGGCTTTGTCAAGCTGCTGCCTACCTTTGTGCAGCAGGAAAAAATCTAATACAAAGTGAATCCAGTAGAACTTTGTATTGCCTACCAGGAGTGGGTGACAATAGTTGAATAAAGTTATGGCTCTCAAAATGTTATCGGTGCCCTATTTGTTGGTACTCGCCGATACCGATACCACCATTTTAGGGCAGTATCGGGGCCCCGTCCGATACTGGTATCGGTATCGGTGCAACACTAGTTGCCATCCATTAGGACTGAGCTTAAAAGCAGACAGAAACAGGAAGGACAAACAACCATGCATGCACACATGCTTTCATGACTTATGGGGATATTACATTGACTTACATTCATTTTATATGACCTTGCCCAAACCCTTACCATTGCCAAAATATACCTAATCCTAGTCTGAACTGGATTCACACCTTAGTCCTAAACCTAACCACAGCTCAAAGAAGAGAACTTTACCGTATGGAGACCACGTTTTTGGTCCCCATAAGGACATAGGTCCCCATGACGTGACTGTGTAAATGGATTACAGTCCACACACCATGAAACACAGACGATGTGTGCCTCATATGAACTGAATGAACATGCAAATCCTATTCATATCCATGACTTTCTCACTGGTGCTTTGTTAGCTTCTAATTGTAGGTTTCACAACAAAAACTCAGAAACAAAAACATGCCTGTGTCTGATTAATTAGACAAAAACCCTTCGAGTCGTTTTCAGCAGGATGTTTGAGTTTAAGATCTCAGTTGTATTTTGCATCACAAAAACTGTGAACTACAGAGACAAAAATAATGATTATTTTTTCCAGTTTTATCCCTTTGCTTGCGAGATCTGTGAGAAATTAAGCTGTCCTGAATGGGTGCTTCTTGAGACTTATGCCTGTACTTCAGAAGTTAATAGAGTTGGTGAAACATCACCCTCTGGGGCACAAGCCTGATTGTACTCTGAAATTCCCTTTTTCTTAATGTGATTTCTTTTCTCTCTTTCCCAGGGTTGTAGTGTCTTTTGGGGTTTAAAGTGTCCCAATGTCCATTAACATCGAGCAAGGCAAATAAAATGTCTTTATTACTTATCAATATTGCAGAGCTCTCAGAATGTCACTTTACTCCTTCACCAGCAGAGGACGTATAACACCCACATTAGGATGATTCTCCTTATTGCTCTGCACATTTTATCCAGTATACACATGTTGTGTGGGAAAAGAATTGATTTCTGTATATGAACTCTAATGATGAGGACATCAGTCTACAAAGATCAGTTATTGTAGAACTAGGATGCTCTAGATTGCCACCCTTATCATCTATTTAAAACTCACTGGAGAAATGCTTGAATCGGATGTGTGAATTTAAAATTAAACAGGGATTTTGAGTGCTCTCAGAGACAATATTGTTTGCAGATAACCACAAAAATGCTCCACGCATGACACCCAGCTTTTGTACGTCTCAAAGGATGCAGCCTCTGAGCTGTTTGCGAATACAGGAAGCTTTTGTTGGAACAAAGCAGGCTTTCAACCATTGTTATTGCCTTTTATTGGTCCACAGAAATGACTAAAAGAGAATCCTCCGAAGACAAATCTGCAGATTGGAATAAATATTACCTTGCCATTTTCTTTTGTGTGTGTTTTTTATTGGTTCTGAAATAAATCACATTGCATCAGTCATATTTGCAATACAAGTCAATCAAATGTAGTCTGTCATGAACACAGAGGCATTTTTTAATTGCAGAGCGACATGCAAAACTTTTGTACGCAATATTAAGATTTATTACAAAAATACAACTTCAAGTTACCCAAATCAGCTGAGAAGAGCTACATCAGAGAGGGACGTCACCTTTTGGAAATCAAGAAAAATACACAAATACCGCTCTGCCATTCACAATGCTCACATACCAGCAAGCAAAGTAAGACTGCATGACTTTGTTAAACTTAACTACTCATGACAACAGAGAGTCTGTCGACATACACAGCACAGTGGGCAAGATGCAGCTCCCTTGTCATCAGTATGCTGCTTGTTGCCCAGTATCCGGTAAGGTGGGATGAAAAGGTCGGCAGAGGGGAGGCGAGCCACTAGCTTTCACCTCAGCATTGACAAGGCCTCCCTAGAGGTTTGCGAGCAGCTCACTGAGCAGCACCTCCCTTTCTCCAAGAAGCACGTCTCTCTTCAGACTGGTTCCTTTGTTCACAACCTTTATCTTCATGGCCAGACTCTTCACTTGTGCTTGGGGCAGTGCATCAAAAAAAAAGTCCTCATTGAACACCGGGTTCCTGCTGTTCTTGATGATGGTGCTCCTTTGTTTCTGCTGCTTGCCTGGGTTCAGGTAGAGCGCCACACAGCAGTTAATGCTTTTCAGGTCCGTCTGACGGTTGTAAAGGGCCTCGGCGGCGAGTACACGCACCCTCAGGCGGGAAGCCTCAGGGTCATAGTGGGTGCTAAGCCTCAGGGTCCCCCCTTTGTGGAGGTTGATAGTGTGCTCACGCTGCAGTAGATCTGAGGCTGCACCCCTGGAAGTGCCTGCTTTGGCTCCACGAAAGGCTGGAGATGGGGGGCAGCGCGTGCGACGGCGCTGCATGTTGGGGCTGTTGTCGGCCGAACTGCATTCGTCAGTGGAGAGAGAACTGTGGCGTGCCAGGGAACGTCTTGCACGAGATACCTATAGGGAAAGTTAAAAAGCAGCATGTGAATATACTATAGGATTTGCTGCAAACTTCATATCATCTAGCTTAAGAAAAAAAAGGAAGTGATCACCTTTGCCTGTGTTTCCTGGGTAATAGATCTAAGAAGGGAGGCAGACCTGGAGAGGAGGGGGGAGTTAAATGGGGAGGACTCAGCGGAAGAACAGGTGTCACTCTCTCCTCCACTGAAGTAGCGGTAAGGATTGGGGTCAGCCGGGGCCAGCAGAGTCCCCCCTTGGGAGCGCCTCTGGGAGTTTGGAGAGGTGAGGGGGCTGCTGGGATCACTGTGAAACAGGCTCTCCTTGCGTCTAGTGTGAGGAGACTCCACCAAGGTGGAGAAGCCGTAGGAGGTCTGAGCCTTGGGGACGTATGGTAGGGACATTGCAGTCTGTGACTGGGGGTCAGCATTGGTGTTGACTTCGGCACTGAGCCTGTCAGTGACACCGGTGCCCGGCTCATCCGCACTTTCTATCTGGATAATGTGACGGTTGGCAGACTTTTGCAGGTTGCGGGAGAACATGCGAGGGCTGCAGATGTTCTTGCTGCTCCGAGCTCGTGGGCTCTGGCTACAGATGGCATGGTCAGAGGAGGAGGGTCTCAGGTTGGCACGGTGCTTGGGCTCTGGGCTGGTGGATTCCTCAGGGGGACAGCAGATAAGTTTGGGTGGGATGAAAAAATCAGGGATCCTTTCGGGAGTGAGCACATTGGCATAAACAGCAACGGGAATGGCCTCTGCTGTCTGCGGGGGCTGGGAATGTGTCCCACTGCTCTCAACAGAGCTGCGGAGCTTCTCCAGCAACCACATGCCCACTCAGACGCCTCAGCTCACAGCTGAGTGAAACACAAAGAAGACGTCAAATAAACAAAGAGCTGAAAAAAGTATCTGTTTTATTCAAAATTAAATATATATATATATATATATATATATATATATATATATATATATATATATATATATATATATATATATATATATATAAACATGCAACCGCTTTTGGCATTTACTCATATTTAGTTACTTTAACACAATTGTTTAATGTCCTGCCCTGCTAACATGAAGCAATTGTGTCAAAGAAACTCAATATGATTAAATAAATGCCAAAAACGGTTGCATTACTTTTTTCAGTATATATAGCCTATATATATATACTCAAACATCATTTTTAAGAATCCATATGAAAGAATAATGACCTAAAATATAAAATATCAGTATATATATCAAAATATACATCGATATAAGTAGTTCATTATTGCAATCTTTAAATAAAAACAAAAAATTATGAATATTATGAACCAAATTAACTCTACAGCAAACAGAATCCGTCAACAGCACATCAAAAAACAACACATTTAAGAACAATAAACTTAACATGATCAAAGTATTCATCTCCATTAACTACAATAATAACTGAAGTTATTTCGTAGTTTGCTTTTTGTGTTTTTTTTCTTTCTGGTAAACTGTTTTAGCAGGTCGAATATTTATTAGACTTCAGAAATGAGGTATTGGGAAAAAACAAACCATTTCCTGTCTAAATAACTTTTCCTCCACCTAAGTATATAATTGTTGTACTTTAGATTTCAAAGTAACCCACCTGTTGCTGTGAACTCTATTTCCTCTCCTGACGAAGAAGAAAAAAAGCAGAATCCGTTGCAAACTCTCTAAGCTCTTGGTGCGTAAAACCGTCTGGATGAAGCGCGCACCTCAGCGCTCCTCGGCGGGAAGGGGGGGCTTCCAGATCAGACAGCCTCTCTTTATACCGCGGGGTCCTTGACTTGTGAGCCAATGAGGAGGTTGTGAAGCCTTCCCATAGCATTAACCATAAAACTGTTGTCAGCGCAGGCACGCGCTGGAAAAAAAGAGGAAAAAGAGGAGGAGAGCTTCAGCTGTTTTCTTGTCTCCCATAAACTGCTCCCAGATTTCTACCTTATGATTTAGAGCAGAAACTTGTTGATTGGACTTGATGTCCTTTTTTTTTCGTTTAAGAGTACAATTTTCCACTTGAGGGAACCAGAAAACACACAACATTATAAGACTTGCTTTTAAACTGACAATTATGTGAAGAACAATATGTTTCTTCTTACTATAAGCATTTATATTTACACATAATTGTTTTATTTGTTTAAGTGCGAACATGGTGACAAAGAATGTAGGAAAATAAAATCACAACTGCAGCGTGAAGAGTATTAAACCAAGGATAAAAACACAGATCTTTTCTCTACAAGTCAAAACAATGAATTCATCACTTGCTCTAACTAAAAAAAAATGATGTCCAGATGTCACATCTAAAATATTTGACTTCACAGAATCTGAATTAAGTCGCTTGTTATGACCTGATAATATTATGTTGATGTAAACAATAAAACTGCACTTCACACAACTTAAAGTCTTTGCCCTGTTCCAAATGATTTTCTTAACATTTCAGTTGATGAACCAAACTAATATATTGACATTGGACCAACCTAATATACTTACTTTTAACTAAATTAACAAGAATTAGTGTTTGTATAGAAACCAGTTAATTTAGATATACCCAAGTTATATTTTTCACATGTGAGAATTTAGACAAGCCAATTAACCTAAGAATCATGTTTTTGGATTGTGGGAGAAAGCTGGAGTACCTGGAGAGAACCCACGCATGCTCAGGGAGAACATGCAAACTCCATGCAGAAAGATCCTGGGCCGGGATTTGAACCCCCAACCTTCTTGCTGCAAGGCAGAAGTGCTCGCTAGGACTTGGACTTGATTAAGCCCTGAGACTGCATGCAAAGCGCAGTTCACAGTTGACTCAAAAAAAATAAATAAATAATTTACCTGGAGGCCATGAATACATATATACATATTGAGAGAAGTCAAAAACTTTGTTTTGGGTCCTTTCTACGTGTATTTAGTTCAGGTTAAATCAAACTTGATGTCTCAAAATCCAAAAAGAATGATTTACATAATCAAATCAATTATTCTATCTAGTTTAGCGTGAAAAGCATCAGTTTGAATGAATAGTTACATGTTACACTTTTTTCAGTGGTCAATACATGACGGCAAGGTAAAAAAGTAGAAATCCGTCTTAAAAAGGCAACACAGTACATATTGTTTTTCCTCTGATTCATAGTTATTATATGCCCTAGATTTTTATGGTCTATCACATAAAATCCCAATAAGATATTCTACCCTTAATGTCTTTTCTATGCTCTGTAAATCAACCCAGATTTGCATACTACTTCAATCAGTTTGGTAATCTGTCAGAGCAGCTTTGTAGCAGAGACAGAATGACACAATATGTCTCTACAGTTGTCTTCAGATAGTCATGTTTTCATAAAATCAAGCAGTTTATCCATAAATCTTCCCGTCGCTGTCATGCTGCTGACTTTGATACACAGCTAGAGTGGGTCCCACATGAGCACTCAGCTTTCCACACCCTGCTGTTCTCCTTACTGAAAAACTCTGACAAACACCTGTAGCAAAAGTTTTCCTCTATAGTTTGGATGCGAGCTCTGGAACAGTCCCCCTGCTGATCTAAAGGTAATGCAGCAAAAGCCTTTTTGTTTTCTTTTTTTTTTTTGGTTTTGTATAAATGTTAGAGCTGCAACCACCTCTCACTGAAAAAAATGGGAAACAACTAAAAATTCTGTTACAAAAAAAAAAACATATTTAAATTGATTACTATGTTAAATAACAAGAAAAATGTGTCCAACCAGGGGCACCTGCAGAAAGTTTAGTGGTCAGTTCAGGAGCAATTTACAATTTTGAGGTGACACACAGACGTAGGCTTTTAGACTTCGACAACTTTTATTGTAATTTTGTAAACACAGAGTGTATTCTAAACGAAATTGAATTTTGTGCAGCTTTCCAGACAGCAAATGAACATTCCATTCCATAAAGTGCAGCAGTGATGAAATATAAACAGTGTGGGAGAAAAAAAACATGGTGCGCATTGTTATGGAAGTTGAGAGCATTAATATATATGGTGCAAATATGCAATATTTTTGGTTTGGTGTTATTAGTGTGATGCAGAGTCTGTTAGAGTTTTTCAACAGTTCAGCTGTCTGATGGCGGTGGGGAAGAAACTGTTTTAGAATCAGCTGGACCTGCATTGAATGCTGCGAAGCCTCCTCCCAGATGGCAGCAGGGAGAGCAGTCCATGGTGGGGGTGTGAGGGGTTATTGATATTTTTTACGGGCTTTGGACACGCAGCGCTGGAATAAAATATATTTTTTAACCAAAGTAATAATATTCTAATTGTTTTGATATAATTTATAAGATTTTCCTGAAATTGTTTTTCTCCTTTTTTACAGTCATTTTCAGAATGACTGTCAAAACTTTATGCTCTGCCAAAAACACCCCAAAAGCAAATAAAACAACCACACGTGGTAATGAATTTTATTTAAATGTCTTCATTCTTCAACCAGCTTCTGTTTGGAGCAAGCCAGAAATGTATTCAACCCACAGCCTGTTTTGTCAGGTGTTAAACACGGAGGTGGATCTGTCATGGTAGGAGCAGCCATCTCGTAGGAGTAATTTGGACCAGTCAGTGTTCCACAAAAGATTTTAACATGGCCAAAAAATGTGAAAACAACCTACAGAACAATGATTTAACAATTATTGTCTAAAATTCCCCTGTCCCAAAGCCAGTGATAGTCATTGTGCATTCAGAATGAATGGATTATAGAACGACAGTGCTAAAAGTTTTTATTTCCTTGTATCACAGTAGGTCTCCATATGTGTTATTAGTCTGCAGTAGTTGTTCTTTGCACAATCAGCTTAAGACTTTTCTAAATTTAATGTATGAATATGGATTCTGTATAATCCACCAAATAATTGATATGAATGATTCACTTTAGCAGTTCATAATTTGCGATTTTTTTAATTACATTTACATCCTTCGCACATTTCTTAATAAAACTACCTTTAACAGCAGCTCAAATGTTTAGGAGGGGGTGACTGTAGAGGAACTCCAGCTCCTTTAGTTTCTTCTGTACCGCTTGGAAAAACAGTCTAGCAACAAGTATTGAAAAGCAAGCAAGACTAGATAATATTCTTTTTATTAACTTATGATGTTTAATAAAATAAAACAAAAATAAGAGAACATCCACATTCTTATAATAGAAACATGGTCAAAAACTGTGTTGCCTCCACCATATCTGTTTTCCCCTCTGTTCTTACCTACAGTACGTACAAGTAAACAAAAACAAACATGTATAGAATTACAGCATGCAGGAAGCCCCAAAATATGCATTATAAATTGCATTTCTATATTCTGTGATTTTAATATTAGAGTTTGTAAACTTAAGTTATAAAGACCAAAGCTGTGACTTTGAGATTTTCACTGTCTGTGCATTTTTTTGTCAAAGATATGTTTTGATTATGAATTTGTGATGTTTACAAATCAGAGCTTCATTTATAGCTCATAGAAATTTCTTCATGTTATGATAATAATGAGGACGTCATGGATGCCTCTCAAATTACATTTTGTATCAAATCACTCAGGGTTATTTTAGAACATGATAAAGTTAACTTATCTCAGGCATCTATTCTTTTACTAGCTGTGACGTTACACAGGTGCTGCAGCAAAATGAAACCATTTCCTGTTCTGTTCATTCACAAACTCCACATTTCCTCCTCACATTTCACTTTACTGTATTATCTTGTATTTCATAGCATTCCTAGCCAAATGTTGAAAGCAGAGGATTTAAATGTAGATGATGTAAATTATTTTGAACACAGTATCCAGTAATTTAAATTAGTTTGCAATCCAGTGAGGAGAAGAAAGTCCTTTAAACTTGATCCAGTGCAGTATACTGTATAGTGAAGAAGCGAGCGATATTAACAGATAACGTAACACAAGTTAAGTCATTCCGAATTTAAAAAAGAAAAATATACTTTTCAGTAATAACCTACCTAATATCTTTTTACACACTAACTTGGGGAAAATGACTTGTGAAAATGTGGACTTTTGCTTCTGCTTCTTTTCAAACAAACAAGAAGAAACAAGAAAGCTTTTAGTTTTTTAGTATTTTTGTTTTATATTTCTCAATAACTGTATTGATATTACAAATTTTAAATTCAACAAGTTTATGGTTCTTAAAAAATATAAACAATAATGTATTTTAGGGGGTTTCCCTTATTTAACAATGTGAGTTTTTTTCTTCTATATTACTCAGACTTTAATAATAGCAAAGATGTTGCTTTTGTTCATTTGATTCTTAATGTCAGTTTCAGAGTTTTTAAGCCTAACTTTATTTCTTAGACACTATGAAGAACTGAACTTGTGTGGCAATTCCCCTGTTTTATTAAGAAGTGGCTCTCTCTGTGGGGAGAAGAAACTCAGCACTGCATTTTGAGATTATGTAAAAATCTATAAAACATTGAGTTTTGGAAATTGTATATCCGTACTTGAACAGAGTTAATTCCTTTTTCTTAAAAATTTAAATATGAAAATGTACAGGTAGGTCTTGTGGTTTTATTTCATATTTATCTAAAAGTGGAGTTCTCCAAAAGTTTGTTGTAAGAATGTGATCAAAAATGTTGCATATTACCACTAAATGTACCTGATAATTAAGAGATATCTGAATAAGATAATTAAGCCAGTTGTTGCTGTTTAATTTTAGACTAGTTACTGAATTTAAACTTCAAATCCACATAATACATCGACATAGAAGCAAAATCCATATCATGGACAAAGGTAAGAATCAATATTGCATTAAACAGAAATAGTTCATTAAAACATAATTCATACAAATAAGTGTGGAGCTGTAAACAGTATAAAGAATATATAATACTGCAAACAGTTCAATATCTAAAAAATAGTACATAAAGATGCTTGAAAGTGGTGCAAAAATGATTTAAAATATTTAAATACAATATTGTGTGGTTGGATGTGTGGGAAGCTGAGAGATTAAACCCTATTTATCAGTCTTATGGCCTGTGGGAAGAAAGTGTTGCACATTTTGTGTGTCTTTGCTCTAATGGAGCGATATCTCTTGCCAGATGGCAGAAGATCAAACAATCCAGGAGTTGGATACGGTCCATGAGCACAATGGCAATTATGTTTTTTTTTATATATACTTTTGTTCTGTAAGGTGCTGTTTATTTGCTAATTGTTGATGATATGTATTGTTGTTAAGTAACTACAGTTAAGTTGTTTTAAAGATTAGACAGTGCTTTAATTCAGTCAGTTTAGCTTTAAAGTTACTGGAATTGGAGTTTACAGCCGGGGCAACTTTCCCAGCATTAGAAAGGTCAAGAAAGATTGTCTTTTCAGAAGCACAGCCAATAATGAGTGATTTATCAATACAGTAGAGATTTTGACCTTAAACTCACAATTATCTCCTGGTCATTCTTTAAGCACGGAGAGATACTGTTGTCCTCACACAGCTTTACCAGCTGCCTCTCTCCCCCTTATAAGCAGTATTATTATATTCCCTCACATATTGCAATTGTATAAATTTTACATTTTCTGCTTAATATTTATGTATTCAGAAGCTCACCTATTTGAGATCAAACGAGAGCAGTGGCCAGCACCCTTCCTCGAGGATTGCCGGCCTCAGATTAAGGTTCTCTGACATCATGGTTGAAGGAGCACAGTCTGCTTGTGGTCTCTCTGACAAAAATATAAATAGAATAAAAAAATGTGAGTCTATTAATGTGAAGCTGAGTTTTTACAGGGAGCTACATATCATTTCATCATCAGAGGGTAGACTGATGGCTTCATTCTTTATTTTCTTCATTGTTTATGTTCTCATCTAATGAAAAATCTCATGGAATAATCTACTGTATGACTTAAACACATGTTGCAAAGTGTGATTTTTACAGATGAAAGTAATGAAATAAAAGACAGGCAATTAAAAAAAAATCATGATAAATACGTAAAAGTTGAGAGAAATTAAAAATATGATTCTGGCACTAAACCAAAAGGTAAATGTCTTTTTATACTAATGCCATGTGACTTTTAATGAAGAACCAGGATAACAATGATTTACAAAAGAAAAGAGAATTTTTTTGCCAACTATGTAGGAATATTTCAGTTTAAAAAAAGGACTGATTGATTAAATACAAACATATGCCAAAACCTGAAATACAATATCCTGAGGTTTTCATGAAGAAAATGAAGGAATAGTTGAGCAACTGAGGCCAGTTTAAGCTGCTGTTCTAAAATGGAAAGTAGTCGATTAGTTTAATTAGTTACAAACCATTAGCCCTGTATACGAAATGATTCCTCCACCTCCAATCAGCATTTCCATCCATCCTTTTCTTTCTTTCTTTCTTTCTTTCTTTCTTTCTTTCTTTCTTTCTTTCTTTCTTTCTTTCTTTCTTTCTTTCTTTCTTTCTTTCTTTCTTTCTTTCTTTCTTTCTTTCTTTCTTTCTTTCTTTCTTTCTTTCTTTCTTTTTTTCTTTCTTTCTTTCTTTCTTTCTTTCTTTCTTTCTTTTTTTTTGCTTTCCATTTTATTTATCCTAACCAAATACCTTTCCTTACAGAGACTATGCTTAAATGTGTCTATATTTATTATATAACCTAAGGCATTAGCCATGTAGATTATGAGTTGAGTATTCATAATGACTCTAGCTGGGCCATGTTAAAATGGTTATTTTGATCCGTAAATAAAAAAAATGTTGAATTAAAACCTATATTAAATTAACCTATACAGTATGGAAATATTTGGTTTTTTTTTTCCGTCTAGCTTCAGTGATGATGAAGAAAGAACAATTGCACAAACCAAATCTTTATCTAAGCCATTTCCTACACTGGTAAAAGCCATAATAATATTTCAAATGTGGTTAGTTGCAGAACTAACCAAAATGTTTATGCTTTGCATTCCACTTGCAGTAATGTCGAGGGGAGAGCACATCCTTTATTGGAGTAATTATTGTTTCCTTTAATTTCCATTAAAACTGATTCTACTTTATACATGTATGAAACTACTCAAACATAATGGAATGTATGCTTTTAAGATTCTGAAAAATGCTCCACAGCTTTTTGCTCTGAATTTATGATGGTGTGACTGTCAGCTTTAATTGGACCCAAATAATGAGGCTGTGCACACTTATCTGATTCTTCTGGACCTCTCCAACACAGCCCTTTGGATGGAACACACTATTTTCTTGCTCCAATTAGGTCCCTGCCTTAGGCAATCCTTAGGAGCGGTAACTAGCTACATCCAGACACCATGTCTAACACATTACTTTGGCTCTCAGTCACCTGATCTATAAACCACCAGATATAAAGTGTTTGACACTGCAATGAAAGTTTCTATTCTGTATAATCCATTGTTTTACTCAGCCGTTCTGAGTTGCCTATAGTTCTACAAAGTATTTATCACGTTGTCCTTTTTTTGTTTTAATAAAAATCAATACTTAATGCAGTGTTTTAAAGAAGTTGATGATTCAAATTTTTCAAAAGGTTGATGAAATAAAGAAAATATGAAACTTTCATAATTAGTTTGATGCAAATCTGTTATGACTGCCTACAGTAGATTGTTATAGTTGTGTTAAAATGAGATGATTATTTGCATATGATCACATGGCAACATGACTGAACAGAAAGATGAACCAGTGCCATTAATAATTTTTTTCTGCAGTGTCGTTTTTTATTATCAGCATTCAGGGACACAGCGACACCCCTCCTTACCTCAGGCAGGGATGAGCCAGGTGAGATTCATTCTAAGAATGGTCAACATAAACACAGCCCAGATGGAATGTCTCATTGGGTATTGAAGGAATGCCGACCATCTTTCTGGGATGTTAACTAATTACAACAAACATCATACAACTGTAAACATTTGTATAACAACCAAATAAACTTTATATCATTGAATAATTCAACCGAATCCAGTAAGGTTTTGTATTTGGCCATTTAAAACAAACTCCAAAAAAAGAAAATTAAAAACAATCCACTGGACTTTGTTTCCAAGTTTGAGGACGTTTCGCTTCCCATCAAAGAATCTTTTTCAAGTCAAAATGTCAGGAATAACATTGAGTTTGAAGTTTTATACAGTAGCCCAAACAAAGCCTCTGTTTAAGGTTGGTTTTTCTTTCTTAGCATAGATGGCTTCCTTCACACCCCTCTCAACCACCTATTCTAAAAGAATGTCCTTTGTTCATAAGGTGTAGATGTACCGCAGAGTCTTGTTCCGAGGGAGTCGCTCATCTGTGTTGGGCCATGCGTCTGTGGATAGGTTTCTTGGTTTCTCCAATATAAAGATCACAGCATTCCTCACGGCACTGCACTGCATACACCACTCTGCTCATATTTGGTCTGGGGGATTCGTCCTTAGGATGCACTAGCCCCCTGTCTAAGGGTCTTTTTAGGTTTGAAAGGTACAGTACTGGGATTTTGTGTTTGGAGAAAATCCTCTTGATTTTTTCAGAGACTCCAGCAACTTCAAACTCAACCCTAATTCTGTCATTTTGGCTTGAAAAAGCTTCCTGGATGGGAAGTGAAATGTCTTAAAACTTGGAAACAAAGCCCAGTGAATTGTTTTAAATTTTCTTTTTTTGGAATGATTATGGCCTGGATGACTGAGAATCTTCATCAGCATTTGAAACGCACAAATCCTATCCAACAACCCCAGGAGAACGACAGCTGGGTCTTTGATTTGCATCAGACTTGCACTATGCTAGGTGGATGGGCCTCCAGGAGCCTAATAACTGAGGCTCCAACTACAGATTGCTCTACTGAGAGTCGACAGAGTTTACTAATGGTTTCTGAAAATCTGAGAAAAGTCTGGTTGCTTACTATTTAAGTCTGTTTTGCCATGACAAGGATAACTAAACATTTGCATAGGCATGCTGAGTTTCTATGTCCTTGATGCAAAGATGGTGTGTAAAGTCTAAAAGGAACTGTGCAGGTTTCCTTATGTAAGATAGACTAAAAATCTTTTTATCTCTGTTGGGTAATTTGGTTGCACAGGAAGGTCCCCTGTGCATTTAGCCTACTGGTAACATGCACATGGCAATCCAAAGAGGCAGCAACTGTTATACAGCTCATAAACGTTTTATACAATTTACTACATATTACAATGTTACAGTGACTGGTTATATAAAAAAAAAAATGGTGGTTGAATCTTGGAGTGGGACAGCTGGATTTTGAAGAAGAGGGAAGTGGGTTCTGTGGATCAGATGTCAGACTGCCTCTTGCAGAGATTATACAGGCTTTTTTTAATCTATACCTGCCCATACAGTTAATCTTTATCTATTGATCCTTTTGTTCCATGTTGTTCTTTCCTTTAATAAGGCATCATGTGAGTCACAGAACCTGTACCATTGCAGCTGTGTTGACCTCATAAACCAGCATTCCTCTCTCTGCAGGTCTTAAATCGCCTCTTTTTTAAAGGACTATATTTTTTCATTTTGAAGGACTTGTTTTATAAGTATGGGTAAAACACAAGGTAGTATTATGAGGGAAAGTTATTACCGATTAAAACTCAGATTTGGTTTAAATACTCCTAATATATATATATATATATATATATATATATATATATATATATATATATATATATATATATATATATATATATATATATATATATATATATATATATATATATATATATGGCTAGGTGAATACCTCAGGCAGGAGAAAACCGAAAGTGAGGACAAGAAAGAGGAAGGAGAACCATCATGGAGGGACAAGCCGCTGCACGGCGTATACCACAGACAAATAGAAGAAGTGGCTGATATCAAAAAATCCTACCAGTGGCTGGAAAAGGCTGGACTGAAGGACAGCACAGAGGCACTAATCATGGCAGCACAAGAACAGGCACTCAGTACAAGATCAATAGAGGCCAGGGTCTACAACACCAGGCAGGACCCCCGATGCAGACTGTGCAAAGATGCCTCTGAAACAATACAGCACATAACAGCGGGGTGTAAAATGCAGGCAGGAAGTGCATACATGGAACGCCACAACCAGGTAGCTGTCATAGTGTACAGGAACATCTGCCATGAGTATGGGCTGGAAGTCCCAAGGTCAAAATGGAAGACACCTCCTAAGGTAGTTGAGAATGACCGAGCTAAGATCCTATGGGACTTCAAGATCCAGACTGACAGACAGGTGATGGCTAACCAACCAGACATCGTGTTGATCGACAAACAGCAGAAGAAGGCAGTAGTGATAGATGTGGCAATCCCAAGCGACAGCAACATCAAGAAGAAAGAACACGAGAAGCTTGAGAAATACCAAGGACTGAAGGAGGAGCTAGAAAAGATGTGGAAAGTAAGAGCAGCAGTGGTGCCAGTGGTAATTGGAGCACTGGGGGCTGTGACCCCCAAACTGGGAGAGTGGCTACAGCAGATTCCAGGTAAAACATCAGAGGTCTCTGTCCAGAAGAGCGCAGTCCTAGGAACAGCTAAGATACTGCGCAGAACCCTCAAACTCCCAGGCCTCTGGTAGAGGACCCGAGCTTGAGGATGACACATATACCACCCCACGAGGGGTGAGAAAACAGTTTTTTATATATATACGGTATATATATATAAATAAATAAAATAGATCAGTTTGCTGAATGATCTTTAGCATTATCACTGATAAAACAAAACACAGTTGATCAGTGACATAGCTGCATAAGTTTTTATGACATCTCACCTGTTGCACAAAAAATGTTTAGATAGATAGGCTGGGACTCTATTTTTTTAATAATGTTTCTCTCTCTCTCTCTCTCTCTCTTTTTTTTTTTAGCATTAATTAGTTGTCAGCTATCATCTTGTTAAATCACGAGTGAATATAGGAAAACATAAGAGACAAAAGAAATGACATGCTATGCCATGTTCTAGTGGAACAAAGTCTATTTAAAAGCAGGACCCAGGGCACAGTAGCTGAAATCAAGAGTCCTCCTACGCCTTTCAGCAGCATCGCCTTCATTATGTTTTATTCACCACTGGATGTTATTTGGCTGTCATCATTATTGGCCTGATAAGCAACAATTGGCCCCACATCACAAAGAAAATACCAGCGAATTTTCTATGTATTTATTTATTTTTCAGTGGGTTGGTGTGTGTGTTTGTGCCAGAGAGAAAGAACCTATTGATTTTAGTTTTCATTACTTACATACTCAGTGATGGAAGTTGAAATCTCCTTAAGGAAACAGTACCGAAAACTTAAAGTAAATGTCAAATGAAATGTCAAAAGATGATCACAGCCTCCACATTTCTGTGTTTCTGTAAGGATTTCTGAGGCATTTCCAATCTTTTTTTTTGCAGTGGAGTCATACAACATCAAACCGATCTAGTTGAGTTGACTGAGACTGCATAAGATGGCTTGACACAAAAAAAAAAAAACATTGTACAATCATGCAGCGAGAGGTAACTTGTTTTACTTCCTAAAACATGCCTTACACAGTAATTACAACAACAATAGAACAATTGTTAAAAACTGTAAATGTTGTAAAGCCGCTAAAGAAATCTTTTATGATAAGGTTCAAGCATTCAACTCATGAAGACACCACTGAAATCTTTATGTTCTTTGTGAAAGTACTGCATATTATCAAAGTTCACATCCTACAAAAGCAGGCAAGGGACATTTATGCCGACAAGTAAGAAACAATCTAACATCTTGGTTTTTCTTTGGAATGTTTTCTAATTTAACTGATATTTTGCTTGTCTGTTTGGAAATCGGCTGGATAAAAGCTGCCCGGTTAGATTAGGAAAATCTGATTCAGCTTTTTTTTTTTTTTTTTTAAAGATATGTATTGAAATAACTGCTTGCATGAAAAAGATATAACGTTGTAGAAGTTGTTTTTAGGTACACCGATTGTAAATGTAATAGTCCACAATAAAGACAAAAGCTCCCAGTGTGAGTCATTGTCAATGCTGAGATGAGAGGATGGTACTGAGTTGAGTCATGGGGATACATGAGGATAAATTCGGATCCAAAAATCTTATTGTTGAACAACACATTTTAGCATTTTTTGTTTTGTTTTTTTTTAGTAATCCTGCACTTGCCATGCCAAAATTAATGAATACTTTTTGGATAATATTGTTGAATATTTTCTCATTTCATCTACTAACCTAAAATATGATAATATGTTAAGACATGCTGTACATAATGTAAATCTTTCTTGAAGCTCACTCCTATTAGTGCTATTGAAACTGTGGCATCGGATGCAGGACCTCATCCTGCAGCCAAATCAAACCCCAGCCCTGGCTTTTCCTATCATTGTATCCTCCACTGACTCAGTGACAGCCTGAGCAGCTGTGGCTACAAGGTAGCTTGCCATGATCAGTGTGTTCTTGACTCATTGCATGACTGAATACATTGCAAAGCATTGAGAAGATGCTGCTTAAGCACAGGCCATCTACCATTAAGGAAAGAATAGACAAAAACAGCTTGTGCAAGGCTGATCCAAATTCTTTACTGATCTCAACAAAATGCCTTAGAAACCAACAACCATCCAGCAATCTATGAGGCAGGGTTTACACACCCATTATTATTTTGGGATTAAAATAAATGAAATATAAATAGCATTGTGAGAAGTCCATTTCACACAATCACCTGAAATATATAAATGACAGGACAACCATGCCTTCACACCTAAGGACAATGTAGAGAAACCAACTACCTACCAGTCATGTTTTTGGACAGTGGAAGGAAGCCAGAGTACCCAGAGAGAACCCACGCATGTACGGGGAGAACATGCAAACTCCAGGCAGAAAGGCCAGGAACCAAACCCAGAGCTGTCTGGCTGCAAGGCGATCTCCTCGCTTTGCTGTTTGCTTGTTGGTTTGTGAGTTACCTAAGTTTAGGGTTTGAGTCTTTGTTTTGTATCAGAATTTATAAGTGCTTAAAACTTAATTGTGTGTATTATAATATTGGCTCCTTCTTATATGACATGGTCAAATTAGTTATCTGACCTAAATCAGCAGACTCTCATGGGACACAGTTGACTGTGAAACTGCTCCCCGATTGACTGATTCAAATACACAGACAGAAACACTGAAAACACAGGAGAAATCAGCAAAAGTGGTAAAATGTGTTTGTTGAATTTGTGGACTCTCCATGGAAATGGCAATCCTGGGGCAGATACATCAAACCCTGTCCTCACAAAGTTGGCTAGTCGTTCCCAGCAACATTCAAAAATTAAATAAAAAATTCACCCTATGAAAAATGCAGGAGTTGCAGATTTTGAACTCAACCTGTTCAATAGAGGGGCTCATTTTTATATTCACTAATTTCTTTTTAATGCCTTTCTATAGTGATTTACACAACTTGGGAGAAAAATCTCCAGTAGAAATAATAGAAACTAACGTGCATGTAGTTATGGCAGCATTTTCTTTGGCCCAGACAAGTAATTTAGTCTTTTTTGGGTCAAATGAAGCTTACCTCAATGTTCCATTCAGAAGGCTGTTAACAAGCCACTTATATGTATTCAGTCTGGACAACCCATAAGATGTCTAGTAATATTTTGCATATCATGAGCTTCACAGCTGTACCCTGTTGCAATCCTCCAATTGAACCCGACTTCGTGAAATGGCAAGTATGAAAGCTTTAAATTAATTTTAAATGTAGACCTTGCAATACTTTTTGATGCCCATTCCTTTTTTAATTAAATATAAAAGATCGGATATGGTTAAAATATCATTCTAGGCATTTAAGTTTAAAATAGAATCCTGTATGAATCTTTATTTCTTGAGGCCAACCTTTGCTGGTCCCAAGTGTGAATAAAAAGTGATAATTACAAATTTTATATGTAAATAAAATTAGAATAAAAGGAGATGTGCATTGATGTTCTCTTTACTTATTTCTTGTCTTTCCCACTTTGCTATTTCTCTATCCAAGTGTTTATCACACCTGCTTGCATATGGCCAATTAAGTAAAATAGAGGATGACCTAATTTAGCAGCTTTCATGAACTTTGATGGGTGCTTACAGCTACTTTTATTTAGGACTTGCTGGGAACACCAAAAACATTCATCAAGAATTTAATGCAGTCAACAAACCCCAGGTGATCAGTGAAAAAGGTTTTGATCAGAGCTGCTTATTTAGATCAGGGTATTCTTAGTTTGTCACGTGGTCCACTATAGTAAACACCAAATGAAAGCAAAAACAGGTGAAGTTGGTTCTACGAAGGAATTGGTCTCAGTTTAAAGCTTTTCACAGGTTGTTTTAGTAAACAGAAGTTCAGAAAATTGAGTATTGCTGCAGACAGAGTTGTTTTCAGGTTAACAAGCTCACTTGGCAGGCAGAACCTGAGGGATAGGAGATAAAACACCAAGGCAAGCTTTCAAAGACATGAGGTGCACAATCTTTCATAGAGGGCAGATTTAACTCAAGTATGATTTGACTGGTGAATAGAACAAGCTGTCGAAAATCGGAGAAAAAGACAGCTGATAGCGCTCTGTGACAAATCCGATAAAGATCAGATGTCAGGTACATTTCCATAGATCTAGAGGCCAGAAGCAAAGATGAGAGAGGCACAGGACAAAAAAACACACAGAGAATAGGATAAGAAGAGCAGGAGGAAGAAAAAGGACAAGACAAAGCTGGCTGTCATACTTTATCAATCCGTGTATCATTCGTTCTTTCTATTTTCAATTGTCAATCAAAAAACAAAAAATAAAAAATTGACTGGTTATTTTGTTTTTTGTTTTTTATGGTTAAACCAAAAACGAAAAAAGGATTTGTTTTTCATATATCAATTCTAAGCTCAGATCAAGAATACGAAATGGAAAAACGCAGAATTTGATTTTAATATTTAATCGGTACAGTTTACGTGACCCGGAAATAGCTCTTTGCGAGGCAGTGGGGTGATGAAGTGGCTACCATGGCGACGCTAGAACGCTGTTTGTTGTTGCTAGTTAAAAGTACAGTGCACAGAAAAGTTTTAAGAAAAAAGTTATACCTGGAAAATCCTGCTGATTTTCTCCGTTGTCATGTCCTCCTCCTTAAGAGTCACACGCTTGGATCCTCGACCGTAACTGTCCATGGCTGATAGGTCCGACTGCCTTATCTGGTGCAGCTTGATCGAACGTGGTGGGGGTAAGCATAGATATCCATAATAAAGCCTTTATTATGGATATCTATGGGGGTAAGCCAATTGTTTTTTTTAGCTAAAGCTCCACCAAACTTCCGGGTCACGTAAACTGTACCGATTAAATATTAAAATCAAACTCTGCGTTGCTGTCCGTTTTTCCATTTCGTATTCTAGATCTGAGCTTAGAATTGATATATGAAAAACAAATCCTTTTTTCGTTTTTGGTTTAACCATAAAAAACAAAAAACAAAATAACCAGTCAATTTTTTATTTTTTGTTTTTTGATTGACAATTGAAAATAGAAAGAACGAATGATACACGGATTCTTTATCATTACCTGCTGGTTTTATGTGCGTTCTTTGCATCTGATAACAATAATCATTCATGGGTCTAGAGCAGCACATTTCTCAGAAAACATACAAAGTGCAACCCTTAAGTCGACAAGGATATGCATATTTATAGAGCCCCTCTAAAAACACAGCAGTTACATAAATTCAGCTGAAAAACAGCAGACTTCAAAATATCTCTATAGATGGTTGATTATAATGTAACCTTTATTTTTTCTGAAAGCCAGTTGGTAAGGAATATGTAGTTACAGACAGGGGATTGGATTTGAAGAGGTTCTTGAAAGCAAGGAAAATATCTAAAATACTCAGTTTCTTATTGACAACATACAAATTTCCTCATGCAAAAAAATTGCAAAGATATTCTGTTAAGGAAAAATTTAAGAGAACAGATTTATTCTCAGAAAAATAGACCAGGTTAATTACTCTTTTTTTATTCAATTCATTTATATTTTGATAAACACTTAAAGCTTGACACTGTAAAGTTCCTTTCTACAGTATGCCACTAATCTGTGTTTTATAGCACAGCCTCCGGGGGTTAGCAAGCATGTGAAAACACAAAACAGAAAAAGTGAAAGACAGACAGGGTAGAATCTGGGGTGCTTAGTGTCACTCTTCAGTAATGGTGATACATTTGTTGTAGGATTAGATCATCTACAGTACAACAGACCACAGACCATGTGTGTACATGGAACAAGTAAACACTGCAAATAGAAAAAAAGAGGAGACAGATGGAGAGGGGGTGAAGACTGTACAAGATGAAGCATGTAAAAAGTGAAGAGTGGACCAAGACCATCTGCAAAACAGTTGGGAGAAATAGTCTAGAGAAGACAGAACATGAGCAACAACAAACACCAAAGTGCATAAGTCATTAAGCTTTATATAGTCTGGTTGGAGAACAGAGAAAAAGATCATGACATATAAAGCTGTCAAAGCACTAATAAGGATAAAGGAATTTATATTTTAATTAACTGACATTCATGAAAACTCTATAAATGTAAAGCACAGTGGAAAGCTAAATGCGCCTTTATACTGTATGTTTATTTTATTGATTTTTTGCCACATTTTCAAACTGATCCAGGCGTGCTGTGAAAAAATAATTCCCTTCTGTTAAGCATGAATGTAATGTGATTAACCCCCTAATTTTCCTTTTTTAATGTCATTGTATGCTTCAGAAATAAAGTAATAGAAGCAGCCTGATAAAATAAAGTAAGCAATTATACTGCAAAAAGCAACACAGCATTCTTCTTTTGGAAAAAATGACAGACAGAGGAGAAATAAAATCCTCAGCATTAGGCGTACTTCAAGTGTACAATAATGGCTCCTCTGGGAGTTCCCTAAAGAACAAAGATCACACAGAACGGCAAGTTTTACTTGCCTCAGTAAAGGTCAGTGCTCAATATTCAAAATTGAGAAAGAAACTCATTAAAATCTAAGGGAGAGTTTAAGATTTAAACACTTTACTCCACAAAAAAGAAAACAAAGGAAGCTCTCATATTCAAACTAAACACATGCAAAAAAACAAAAAAACAAAACAAGCCTTTGACCTGAATTTACCCATCCTGTTGTAATAAAAAAAGAAAAGAAAAAAAGAATCATACTGGCAGTCAACCCGTATTTTAATGGACTGTAGCTGAAAGCTACTTGGCAATGAAACATTTTCTAGTTCTGCTATTTTATGAGCACAACATTGCAACAAATCGCAAGGCACTCGTTAAGACTGCTTCAGCTTAAATCAACCAAAATAGAATCCAATTTAGTCAGAACTCAACATCACTTGCAATACGATGTCAGACTGATCTGGTCAGATCTTGGTCTTATCTGATAGGATCAAGCTGTTGACTTTGCAGCATGTCTGTCTTTCACCAAGATTGTTGCAAAGGCCCGAAGAGGATACATTATCTTTTAAAATACAGAAACTTCCAGCAGAACCAGGTTCAATATGAGTCATTATCTTTTATGAAAGACTGATGATTTTAAATGTAGCAATGAGCAAAAATGGACAATTTGCAAAAACGGGGAGGTAGAGGTCTAACTATGCTTTAAATGTGTAGAAGGATAGCTTGGAATACTGTCATATCACACACTCAGCTTCAGCTAGAATAACCCTTAACTACAGTCCTACGGTAATTTTCCTGCTTTGCTCAAAGTATAATAATTATTACCAAAATGGTATGATGAAGAGATGAAACATCTCTTCAATACAAAAATTCTACATTGATTTTAAGTGCGGGGGCTGCTCAGAAACGGAGTGGGTAGCACTGCTGCCTTGCAACAAGAAGGTTCCGGGTTTGAGTCCCAGCCCGGTGTCTTTCTGTATGGAGTTTGCATGTTTTACCGCCTTCTTCCCACTAACATGACTGTTAGGTTAATTGGCTTCTCTAAATTTTGCTTAGGTGTGAGTGTGCATGGGTTGTTTGTCCTGTTTGTCTCTGTGTTGTCTTGCGGTGGACTTGTGACCTGTCCAGGGTGGACCCCGCCTCTCACCCGTAGACAGCTGGAGATAGGAACCAGAACCCCTTGTGACCCTGCTTGGGATAAGCATGAAAAAAAATATATATATTTTTTTATTCCTTGTTAAATTGTTTTCAGGGTTTCAGGTTTTAAAAAAAAATAAAATAAAAATCACTGCTGCTTACCTTGTCAAGGCTACACTTTAAAAAATGTAATTGTCTAGAGAGCTGTTCTTAACGAAATTTCTTTTTGTTTACACTTGTGGATACAAAATGACAAAATAAATCTAAGTCTGAGGCACCTCATGTCATGATGGGTTCTCAAATGGAGACCCAGTTATGCAGAACACCACAAGGCGGACACGAGGATAAAAGTTTAACAGTTTATTTAAGCACAAACACAGAGTGTACTGGAATCTGGTTCGGGCCTGGGTCCTGGTTTCACTGGAGTCTGCGTGAGAGACAGAGCTGTTATGTACTGCTGGCAGGGTTTGGTTTTCAAGTGAGCTCAGATAGTACCTTGAAGGTTCTTGAGTTATTCTCCTTGGGGAAGTTTCTGCTGGTTCTGGAGAAGAGTTTATCAGCAGAGTCCGTAGCTGCTTCAGCGTCTCACGTCTAGCTCGTACAGACCTTGGTTTGGTTTTTCCAGCTCTAGTCCTGAGCTGCTTGGGGGTTCTCAGAAAGTCTTCAGGGTTTGGCTCAGAGGGTCGGCTCGGCAGGTTAGCTCTCCTAGAGCTTTCACGGAGGAGACTCGGGTTTCCTGGGAACACAGAGAGAGAAGTTAGAATCCAATCTGGATTCAAAGTCATGGAGATTCACAAGGAGCAAGGCTTTAGCGCTGACCAACTGGAACAACACTGCGGCGTTGAGGCAAGGTCTGAAGGCAGCTTATGTAGTGGATCCTCTGATGGTCTTGATGAGCTGCACCTGTGCAGGAGGCTCCCTCAGAGGATCCACGGCGGACTCTGCTGGAGAAAGATGGGATTTTCTCCAGCTCCCAACACCTCATGCTTTTTTATAAAAGTATAGTTACTAGTCCTCCAGTGTTTCTACAACTCTTATGGATAGATCATTTACGTAATCACATGCAAGTGCAAAAAAATATATATTTCTATAGCTCTCTACAATACATGTTTGCACAAATTTTTGCAGTAATTGTTTACAATTATATTGTTTCCTCAATGAAAAGAAATAGCATCAGTGGCACTAGGTAAAATAGTATGAAAATCGTGGCTTTAGACCAATAAAGAAGTCAAAGTGAACATTAACATACAGCTTCATCAGCAAATACAGTAAACAGTGTAAAATAAATTTTTTGAAGCTGATTTTGAACAGATGTACAGTTTTTAGTTGGTTTGTATTTAAAAAGAAGCAATAGGGGTTTATAATAAATTCAAAAATTTCATGTTAAGATGTTTTTATTTTACAAATCCAATTTTTTTTTTTAAGTGAACAACATACACCTCTGGTTCTCTACTGTGATGCTTGGTGGTACGTTTTTAAATGTCAAAAAAGATTTCTAGCCGATCAAAACTGCTGTCCTTAAAGAACTTGCGTTTGAATGACAGGATGAAATCTTCAGTTACTTGGCCACTTCAAATCTCCTCCCCCCCACATTACATGTGTGCGTCTGTGTATGTGCAAGTCTTCTCTCTATCCTTTGTGACAGCTTGGCATTTGACGAGTGTGTGACAACTAAATCTGTGAAAACAACAGCATGATGAATCCCTACATAATATGCTGAGAACCAAAAGTGTCTCTCAAAACAGAAGGACAGAAAAGAAGGAACAACCAAACGGTACGTGGCGATAAACACAAGACAGCCCGGGTTTTTCACCAATACAAATAAATCGATGAATGAATCCTGACAGACGACCGATCTGCTCAGGGACAAAAGAAGCTTGATTAGTTGCATTCAACAACGTCAATACTGTAGACTTTGAAATGACATGATGTCTGTTATGATAATTTCTTCCTGGAGACATTTTTTCCTTTTACAGTGGAAACATAGCTTAGAGACTCATAGAAATGTAGCTGTCTGATGCTCAGAAGGCTTGAGGTGTTTGTGAGGAGGGGAAATTGTTGGGATAAAAGTAAAGCCCTCTAAGTGTGTGTTCACACCGAATGCGAAACATGCAAAAAAATTGCCGGATCTGTGTACTTTTGCTCACTCGAGTCTGAAACTCTGCCTCTAAACCAGAAAAGGTGGACTGCTCCATGCAGGTCAGGGGAGTTAATCCTCACCTGCTTCAGGATCAAGGATCTCACTGTCTTGCTTACCAGTAGCAATAGGAATGGGTGATGGGTAGACACATTTGGGCTATGTCTGCAGAAATGTGAATCTTTTTGTATTTCATTTTGCTGAAGACAGAACTGTACAAACAACACTTTGGATTTATGTCTGCATTCAGGTGTTAATGCATTTAAAGGTACACTATGCAACCGGTGTTGATTTTCCAGCGAGGCTCCCCCCAGAGGGCGAAAGTAAAACTGCACTGTCGTAAATATGCACAGCTGTTCTCCTGGTTTCTCCGTCAAGCCAGGCGCGGTTGTTTTGAGCTTAGCAGACAGGCGAACGCAACGAATGACTAATGCTGCGTTCACACCGCAGCTGGCGCGACAGAAGCAACGAGTTTACATGCAAAGACAATGGTTGACGCGCGTCAAGGCGCAGCAAAAGGTCCCGCGGCGCGTTTTGAGCAGCAGGCCCAGCGCGTCTGAGCAGCTGAAGCAGAGCATCGGGCGCGTTTAAGCATCTGACGCAGGGAGAGAGACACAGCGCTGATGATCAGAGGCTATGATCACTCCTCTTAAACAGTTTATTGACGCCTAAATTAACTTAAAATGCAGAAATCTGCCGGCAGAATATGCAGTTTGGATTATTTAGATGAAAAACACCTACCAGCTGCCGCGGTGAACCGCGAGGAGGCGACCCGGCCAGAGGCTGCTGATGAAGGGATTCCTTCTGTCGGCGCATCCCTGGTATGTGGGGGTCTGAGCGGCTCCGACAGAAAAAATATTGAAGGCAGGATAATAATCTGAATGAACTGACGGCACTGATTACGTTTTCAGGTGTATTTTCTCATTTAAACACATATTAAAACTACTTTATTCCAAATGATCACAGCAAATATAGCTGCAAGGCAGAGAAAGGATAGTGAAGCTCCGCCCAACACGCGTCAGACACACTTTTGCACCGCGCAGCCAGAGCAGCAAAGCTGCTTCAGCCGCGCGTCAGTACTAACTGGTACAAGCAGCAAAAATGAAGCAGCAGGCGCGATTTTGCTGCTTTTGCTGCGTGAACGTAGCATAACTGCACAAAGATCGCCACTGTGCTAGCAACGAGAATGCTTTTAACTGGGGGGTGTAGCAGTTCTCGCCGTAAAGCAAGACTGACTCTCGCGAGACTTCTGAGCCTGTGGGAGTGGGTCGGTGCTCCTGCATTTGCAAGTGCAGTATTTCCCCCACAGACCACCAGGGCTGCCGAGAATACCTTTGTTCAATCTGAAATGACTCATTTAATCATCCAAAACGTTATGGAACACATTAATTAACTGAAAAATGTTGCATAGTGTGCCTTTAAATTGTCTTTAGATGTTGATGAAGACAAAAAAACCAAGAATCCTGGATCAGAATAAATCTTTATAGGGCACTCAGTGAAATACTTTGAAATACAACATTTTAAATGAAGAGTTTTATTGGAGGACAGAACATGAACCTACTTTTGTTACATAAAAAATACGCACATTTAATGACAAAAATCAAGGTTAGTGCAATTATCAAAAACAGTCACCTGTGAAGATTGTACAAACAATTCCAGAAATGCCTCTACAGTATAAGAAATTTGTGAAAAAATTAAAGAAAAACCTTTTTTTGTTACAACATATCCTTCAAAGCATTGATGCAGATCGATTTTTTTTTTTTTACTTTTTAACTTAGCTGATTAGATTTTTAAATAAGGTTTTTAACTTTTTAAATGAGTTTTATATTTTACTTTTTTGTTATGCTTATTAAGTTTTTTATTTAACTTTTTTTTTTTTGCTTAATTTGCAGTAGGTAATTTATCACTCAGATTATGCAATGTTAGATTACTGGGGATTTTCTATGAAGCAGCTACTGTACATTCAGTTTTAAGACAGAGGTGGACCTAGCAGAATCTGCAGATCACATTTGACCTCCTCAATTTGCCTTTTTTGCTGCACAGTGGTGTTTATATCCAAGTTACAAAAAAATGGTAACTTGGACAACAGGTTTATATTTAACATAACAACTCTGTAGGGAAAGCCTGGAGTAGATCTTCTGCACCTCTGCAACAGAATTATTCTCCTAAGTGTCCTCTGGCTATGATGCCAAACCTTGAAGATTTTTTGACTGCAGACCAGACCCAGAACCCCCTTTTTTTTTTTTTTTTTTTTGTTTCTTATTTACAAGAGGGCTGCAATCACACAGGCATTACATGGGCTGCAAAAAGAAATAAAGAATTTGATTAGAACTAAAACAAGATGTTGTAGTGGAGAATTTAAAGATTATGATATATATTAGAGAGTCTGACATTAAGTAAAAAATAGTGACTGTTGTTATTTATAAACTATACATTTGTCAGCCAGGGTAGAAGGTGGGTATTGTTTGAAAGCATTGGAATGAATCGTGGATCCAAGCTCAAATGCTTAGCTTTTGTATGCATTTTGGATGTTTTTCCACATGTAGGCCACACATTTTAGAGATTTACTGTAAAACTGACCATAAGCATATTTGAGTGTCTTTTATTTTTTGCCTTAAGATAATTTGAAAGTCTCTTTATTGGGAACTGCCACCTTATTATGTGTAGCTCAAGTACTCCCCCTCGCCATGAGCAAGATATATGAAGTAGAAAAACATATGAATGAAAGTAGCCTATTTTAATTTACAGTCTGCAGCAGAAAAAAGAACCCCCCTGCTGTCTCAGAATAAGGTTCTCAATTGCACCTTGGTCGCCAGGGGTAGAAAAAAAGGAAATGCTGGAGTGAGGTACTACACTTAAGAAAAGAAATAATTAAATGACTCATAGATCCTTTATGCTCCCTGTTACTGTATAGTCACTGGTGGCTCAAGTGTTCCCTGAACAAAGCTTTATATGAGTTCAGTACCGGGATGACTCACTGCCCTTCTTCAAAAGTTAGAGGTGAATGAATAACTGGAGTAATATACTGATTGGAAAGCTTACTGTATATACTCTATAGTTGTTTTATGTCTCCTAGAGATTTAACTTTCAAATAGGAACAAAGGAGAAATTGTTTGATAAGTTATCTATTTATTCATTGACTGTAAACAAAATGAAAAAAAAGAAAACAAACACGGTCGATCCAAATAGACACAATCAGTACAACATCTTTATCTGTGATTATTTTAAATTTGCTGTTTTATTTCCTTAATTAGGTTGCAAAAAGCCTTAATTTCAACCCATAAATCTATTTAGTCAAAACAAAAAGGCTGAAAGTCAGATCTTGTCAGCCCACTTCAGATCAATGTAGAGAACTTTCAAAAGAATAATATAGGATTGTTGTATCTTGATTTAAGTGGTTATAGGAAGTTTATATCTTACCTTCAGTAGGTAATGTCCTTAGCATTGTTAAATATGAATTCATATTGACTGATTGAAGCTAATACTATTGCTCAAGAGTCCTAACCATAAATGTTTAAACTTTTGTAATCATGTTTTTTTATTTATTTATTTTTTTTATTGGAGTTTCACAAATATGATAGAAGTCAACTTTGATTATGACTCCCTTAAACTATTTAAGGCATTGAGAAAAAAAATTAAGTAACATCAATTCACAGTCTGACATACCTTCACTTGCAAAATTCTGAAGTGGCCCTTTTACCTTTTAATTTACAACCACATTTCCTAATTTAGACAGTTATCTCAGCAAATGTTTGCTTCAGGGTGGTTTCAGAGATCATCCGTGAATCACTGTAAATAGTTGTCTAAGTGCAGCATTATCCTCACAAGCTGAGGACACCACACCACACTATAAAGTTTTAGTAGATGACTGATGACATTAAAAATGGTTATAGTGTTTAAATATAGCTTTAATTTAACGGCTCTAACTTCCTGCTTTATTTTTGAGTTGCTTTTTTATATGGTAGCCTTTAAGATTCAGTTCAATTCAGTGTATTTATATGGTTATAAATACCATATTTATAACTATATAACTATGATTATACAGCTCTCAAGACATTATACATTAAAATGTCTTGAGAGCTGTACTGAATGAAATTTCTTTTTGCATACATTCTGTCTGTACAAAATGACAATAAAGTCTTTCTAAGTCTATATATTACCAATTAACAACACATGTCATTTCAAGGCACTTTACAGAGACAATACTATCAGATTGGTAAGAAATCCAGTTGATTGCATTCAGTCATTGACTTTGAAGATACGCTCCTCTTGAATGAGCTTGTTGCGATGATTTTTGTTTGGATTTTGTTGTTGATTTTTTTTAGCACTTCCTCACACCAAGCATGCATGCAGCGAGAGTAGAGAGGAAAAGTCCTTTTTAACAGGAAGAAAATTCCAGCAGCACCAGGCTCAGTGTGAGCAACCTTTGCAATACTTTGGAGATGAAGAAATCTATTCTACGTCTTTGATATGTGATTTAAGTGAAAAGTCCTGATCATGAAGTTTTTTTAATTTATCATCTAAGTTAAATTTAATCCCATCGATATAAATGACTAATCAGCTTATTTTTCAGAGACTTGTTTCAAAAGACAATCATATCTGTTTTGTCCGCATTCAGAAGCAGAAAGTTAAGAGTCATTCAGGTTTTTATACCTTCAAGACATGCCTATAGTCTATTTAATGGGTTAGCTTCATATGGATTCATAGAGAGATATAGCTGAGTATCATCAGCATAACAGTGGAAATGAATCCCATGCTGTCTAATAATTCTAACAATTGGGAGCATATATATAGAAAAGAGAATTGGTCCTTGCACTGATCCCCGTGGTGCTCCACAGGTAACCCTGGAGCATGAGGAAGATTTATAATTAACATGAACAAACTAAATCTGTCAGATAAATAAAATCTAAACCAGCCTAGTGCTGTTCCTTTAATTCCAAAAACATTCTAGTCTTTCTAAAAGTCTTTCTAAAGAACTCTACAAAGAGTTCTAAAATGACAAGTCCATTATCTGTGGCCATGAGAACATCATTAGCGACTTGGACCAGTGCATTTTCAGCACTATGATGATCTCTAAAGCTAGATTAAAACTCTTAAAAAATTAATTATTATATAAAAAAAATATAGAATGTAATACAAATTCAGTGAATCACTAATAAAAAGTATTTTTCTTAGGAAAGAATCCCAATAACAGGGATTACCTCTTACCAAAGCAAAAATTTGAAACACATTAAAACTTAAAAAGCTTAATTTGTAATTAAAAGAAATCTAAATGTTTTACAAAATATGAAAAGAATAAAATATTGCAGTAAAAACCTTTTCAGGTACCCCCTCTTTAAGCTAATTTTAAGTTAAAAAATTTTTTCAAACATCCTTTGATGTTAATCAAACTTTAAAATGAATGCCCCTTTGTGTATTCTTGTTTTAATACATTATGGGGCCCATTTTTTGGAAAAGAGCACGTTGTGGGGACCGACTGCTCCTTCTGGGGCCCGGTGCCTGGATCCCATGAGGGGAATTGGTGTTTGTGTTAAGTTTGAACCAGCATGCTTTACTACATCATAAAAAACATAAACTTTATCCAAATTACTTTGGATGCAGAGATTTAGAGCTGAAAATGGTTCTGTTAAAGAAACAACAATTGCACTTTAGACATCTGGATAATTCTGTCTGGAATCGATGAATAAGTTTGAAAATAGAGTAAGCATTTGAAACAATAATGAAAACCTAACAATTTTCTATTGATTGGCTCTGCCTGTACACCAATTGAAAAGGGGTTAAATATTGGACTTTTCCCTTGTTCACTTAAGTTATAAAAATAAAGTTTTTATTTCTTTGCTGTAGAATATATAGAAATTAAAATTTAAAAGTTCTGAATGGCAATTAGTTTGGCTTTCAGTTTGTGTAAATATACAAGTTAGAATAGGACAGATTTTAGACATTTTGATTCGCAAGGTCTTAATAAACGTTATCAAAATAAATTGACCACATTCAGTTCCAATAAAAAAAGAACATCAAACATCTAGTATAATTATTCCATGAAGTTATTATTTTTGTTGAAATGATAGAAATAAAGAATTGTTTCCCAGAAAATTAGAATTCGTTTTTGCATGAATTACAGTATCATAGCAGTGTGGCATGGAGATGATCAGCCTGTTGTACTGCTGTGGTGTTAATGATGATTTAATTGCAGCCTTTTGATTGTATCCAAAGGCACCAACTACAGTCAATGGCTTCGCAGAGAGAAATCTCTGTTAAGCTTTGTTTTGATTCACAATCCTCTCAAGGCTGTGTTTATCTTTGTTGTTTATTTTCAATTTTCGAGTATTACTCTGTAAAACTGTGAATCGCTTTTTAAGCACTGGCCTCCTCATGACTGTGTTTACTATAAAATAACATTTCTCTGTACCTTCTTTTATCAGTCATATATGATAGTTACATTTTCCATTAAATTAAATTTCCATTTCTTATTAGCTGGATGCCTTACTTGGCATCTATATTCTATCTGTAATTTAATTATATGTTCCTGTAAGTGTGGAAAATTGTATTATCTCTTGAATTTATATTGGACTGGAGCTACTATCTCTGCAGAAGGAACTTGTATTACAAGATTTTTTAATTTTTTTTATTTTACGGTACAGAAAAAGGCTTTTGCATATATTGCAACAAAGTTCATTTCATAAATTGAAAAAAGCAGGACAGGTCAGATAAAAAAAAGACAAGTCAAAAAATCAATATGTCATGAATTCAGTAGCAGCCAGTAAAAACCGGAATGGTGCATATCTACTGTAAAGCTGTAAATGTTTGATACCTGGCTGAGTATGACTTTGAGATCATGTGCAAAACTTCAAAGAAAAGCATGACAAGTGTTACCAGGCTTGGCTACCTGCTGAACATCCACTTTCATTTGATGTAGATGTTCAGGCATGTTCAAATCTTTTGAATCATTTCTATTGACAGCCGTGTATTAACATGAACAAGACATCTTGGCACTGTGTGCGTGATGTAACTTTGAGAAATGTGACATATGTCGTGCTATATGAAACTCCAGAAGAACTAAAAAGACTTAACAGAGAATTATTAATCCCTCCTTAAAACTGGCCATATTTGCCTTTGAGAGAAGTTTTAGCACTCTTTTTTATTCCAAAGTCTTGGTTACGCTGTTGTGAGAAAGAATATTCTCCTTAAATCTTTAAAATCCTCCTGTCTTTGCTTTTTTGTTAATATAAAATCATTAAAAGCATATAACAATAATAGTGTCCCATGAAGACAACCTCATTAACCAAAAACAAAAAGTTTTCTCTTGGTGATTTTAATTATCCAAACTATTTTAAGCCAAAATTAAAAAATAATTGTCCTTTTTAAATCATGGCTCAGGTGTGATTTACGTTGTTGAGATCAAATATTATAGATGTAACCATGGCGACTCCCCTCTGAAGGCACACCCCTCCCACAGAGTTTTGAAAAGGAACTGTTTCCTGTTCAACTTCCTGTTGCCAGTAGCCTCTGGCTACCAAAGACCTAAAATAAGCACTTCTCAGCTGAAAGCTATGCTAAGAACCCACAAGCTGCAGCAAAGCAGAGCTAATCCAGCTCTGGTCCACCTAAATCTAACTACCAAAGGAACAACAGCAGTGCCCATTTGCTGTTTGCCACAGAGTCGTTAGAAGCCACTGACCCGTGCCGTCCTGGTCCCGCTGCTGCCTGACAGCCGTCGCAGCTGTTATTTGCGAGTCGAAGATGTGACCAACACAGTACCTCCTACCATATGCCTATTTATTCTACAAAAGATTAACCGCTTCTCTGAGTTCTTTTCTTATTAAGATGTTCCCATTGGCAGGCGAGTCGTGAGGATGCTTGAAAAGTGGGAGGTCCCGCTTTAAAATGGTGAAACAATAACAGGCCACGCTTAGCACAACAAAGCCCTGTCTATTTTTATTGGTCACACTCCTACGGAGTACAGTTGGAGACTTTTCAGTCTCAGGCGAGCTGCCTACAGGTGTCAGGAAACTTAGATGCCATCACTTTGAGCAAAATGAAAGGATGATGTTTGAAGGGTTACTCTGCCAATACATACATGCTGAATACTTTTCTACAAATTTCTTAATGGTATAAAATGACAGATCATTTGAAGCTTGAAACCACTTGAATTGTGCTTTTTAAACTTAAAAGCAACATTCAAGGGTTCAGAAACTACATCTCTTTATACATACTGGTTAATGAGCCTTTAAATGATGCTCTTAATCGGTAAGAGCTATACACACAGCTACCGTAGGGGTTAATCAACACCCATGATGATGTATGCATGTATAAGATGAAATACACTTTTCAAACATCCCTATATGGCAAGGAACCAAACGAGGGGAAATTACAGGGATATGCATCCCTGAGAAGAAATGTAGGAGAACCTTTCTTCCTCTGTTGCTAAAGCAACAAGGAAATGCCGTGCCAATATACAACCTACTGATGTGAAACGATAGATAACCCCCCACAAAGATAACATTTTCTACCACTGCAGCTGCAGCGTCCGCCCTGCCCAATCAGACAGCTCCACTTGTCAAAGACCATGCAATCCTTCATTTAATGTGAGCTGTGGACGTTCACGGAGAAAGAAGACGGGTGTGAAATCCCAGGTTATTTGATTAACACACTTCAGGTTTCTCCCGGCTTGACAGTCCATCACAGAGCTTGTTTTATTGCCTGTATTTATCTGAAAATAATTATTCCTTAAATCAATTTATATTAATGGCAAGGTTAATACAACCCTCATGTCTTGGTTATGCTTCAAAACCACAGGAGAGTGTAATTACTAATGTCTGTGGTGGTGTCATTCTAATGTCCTCTGCTTTTGCCCTCCGTGTATTTTTTATAGCCCACATAAAAGAAACATGACTGTGTTTTTATAAATCAGAGTTGTCTGAGCAAATTACAAAAAAAGGATAGCTTGTTAACAAAACATTTTTGCAATTAATATTGTTATAATTATACCTTTTGATGTTGTTTATGTGGTTTATAAACCTTGGCATAGGATTAAAACATTACAATTATGACTGAAAACATTTATATGCTACAAATGGCACCCTGTTAAACTTTAAATCCAATTAAAAATTCTCCTATTTGCTTTTTAGTGCCAAAATGGGCTGGCTCTTTCTTATTTATCTGAACCACTCCACCCCTACATACCTGTGCTTGTTCTCAGATTCATTTAATCTCTCTCTAAATCTTGTCATAAATCTAGGCTCCTAAGATGTGGAGCAAACCACCACTAATAATCACAAAGGCTCCATCTCTGGTATTTTTAAAACTTGTCTAAAAACAAAGTTTTTTCACTGGCTTCTAACCCAGAAAAATGTTTTTTATCCATGTTTTTAATTAAATTTTTGTTCTGTTTCCCGGCTTATGATAGTGTGACTTATGGTCTTGATTTTTTTTGTGCAGCACTTTGGTCAGCTTCTATTTTGTTTTTAAATTGCTCTAAAAATAAACTGGTAAGATATGGTACGGTATAACACTATCATCTGAACTTTCAAAGCAAAGTTTAGTTTTATGGAGACCTCAGTCAGTCTGGGTTGGACAAAACACCTCTGATGTCATCACCCTATAAGCAGGCTCCCCTCAGGGCTGCGTCCTGAGCCCCCCCTGCTGTTCACCCTGATGACACATGACTGCGTCTCCAGGTTCACCCCCAATCACATTGTGAAGTTTGCAGACGACACCACAGTGGTGGGCCTCATCAGTGACGACAACGACCAGAAATACAGAGAGGAGGTGGAGCAGCTGCTGGGCTGGTGCAAAGATAACAGCCTGATCCTGACGGTGGAGAAGACAAAGGAGATGATCTTGGACTTCAGGAAGAACCGGCCTAACCACGCTCCACTGCTCATCAACAGCTCAGCTGTAGAGCTGGTCAACAGCACCAAATTCCTGGGGGTGCACATCACGGACACCCTCGCCTGGACTGTAAACACCAAATCACTGATCAAAAGAGCACAAAAGCGCTTATACTTTGCGGAGGATGAGGAGAGCCCTCCTGCCTCCACCCATCTTCACCACCTTCTACAGAAGCACCATAGAGAGCATTCTGACCAGCTGTCTCACTGTGTGGTGTGGAGGCTCCAGCGCCTCAGACTGGAAGAAGGTGAGAAGAGTGGTAAGAACAGCAGAGAGGATCAACGGGACTCCTCTTGTCCCCAGATTTCATCCCAGCGCTACGTGTCCTGAGCGTGTAACATTATAAATGACCCCTCACACCCCCACCATGGACTGTTCTCCCTGCTGCCCTCTGGGAAGAGACTTCGAAGCATCCGATGCAGGTCCAGCAGATTCCACAACAGTTTCTTCCCCACTGCCATTACACTGCTGAATGTCATGTAAAACGAGTTATTTTATTGTATTTCATTATAGTTATTATATTTTATGATAAAAAAATGAAATATTAGAACTGTAAATATACAGTCATATGTTTATAATTTTGTTTTTATGTATTTTTTACTGTTTTTCAAGGCTGAACTTTAAAAAATGAATTTTCCAGAGAGCTGTTCTCAACGAAATTTCTTCTTTTTTTTTTACACTTGTGTATACAAAATGACAAAATAAATCTGTCTAAGTCTTTAAGTCTCTAATGTAGAAAGTCACACTATATTTCTAGGTTACAAGAAAAACCTAATTCCCTAATTACCCCAAAATTAAGGTATATCATTTCAAAGTAAATATGTGTATATATTTATTACAATTCTATGTTAATATGTAACAATGGAGGCTTTTGGTGGGTAATAACCATTAGGTTACCACATAACAGTTTCTATTATAGGCCATCACCTACCAATGGCCTACAAAGTAAATTGTAACTTATGATCAGATAAATAAAGCATTATAAAACTAAATTGAAGGTACATAAAAATAAGAGTTTTGTTAAGAAGATTGGCTTGTTGTCTTCTAGGTGTGGTTTTCTTTTATATGCCAAGAAATAAACTGTATTTTACTTAATAATAACACGTTAATTTATTGCTGTGGGTGAAATGACTGACTTACCTGGTAATAACTGTTTAAAATCTAAGTCTGAATTTACTTTGTTTGCCTAAAATCTGAAGCACAGCGCTTACCAAAATTCTCCATAACGTTTTTCTTGTTACCTAGTTATATAGTGTAACTTGCTATTTTATTACCTGTTATTACATGGTTATTGTTGTACTGTAAAAGAAAGTGTTACCCAAACATGTTACATTTAATTGTCACCCTGGCTGTAAGTTTAGGGATTTTATCCTGCTGAGAGAGGAATCAATTCATTCCCCAGTCTCATGTATTGCGGAGCCTCTGGCAGGCTGTCTTCCAGGATATCCCTGTATATAGCCACATCCATCAGTTATGACTATGAGAAATTTAATGTTTTTATACAATCAGTGTTTATAAACATCTGGTTTGAACTGTATTCAACACAGCATACTGCATATACCCAGCACAGTATCATCCTCATGCTTTACTCTTTCAGTTCAGATGATTGTATTATGTACTGTATCTAAAAACTCTCAGAATTGTCATGTTTTTAATCTAATGCAGATCACTATTTGAAAAGAGTACTGACTTAAACATTACTTTATTTACTAATAACTGCACTTCTTTTCAAACGATTTCTTGCTTTTTTGTGTTAATCACTCCTCTTAGTGAAGGAAGCTGTTAAGAACAAGGAGCGTGACTTTAAACCACAGGAGGGTAAAATGTGGGCAGTATGAGTCTTTGGTTTTTGTATTTACTAATTTAACGCTTTTATGTAAAACTGAAGGGTTGGAAGGTTGAGGGTTGGAGAGGAGGTTGAGTTTGAGGAGTGATATACACATATTAATCTTCTCCAATATTTTAGCACTTTCATCTGTCCTCAGTACATTTGCAAATAAGGAAAAACACTGTATTATTGCTTTTTCATGCATGACTAAACTGATAACTATGAAAATGTATCACTACCAAATTTAAAATGTATATTATCATTACACTTATTCAGGTTTAAACCTAATGAAAATCACAGTCAAGTATCTGAGCATGCGTTTTTCTCCTCTATGCAGAGCTTATGCGCTGCTGAGGAGAGACTATTACACTGAAAACAATCAACTAATTTTCCTGAGGGAAAGATGAGAAACACAGCAGGCTGGGAACTGCGATGAGAAACTGTTGGAGGGATTGAGAGTGACACAAGCAAAGATTCAAATAACAATTCAAGAACTAAAAGTAGGAATATATATATATATATTTTATACATATAAATGAACATGAAAAAGTATGGTGCTATTTAAAAAAACAGCGGAAGGCATCCGCCTTGCTGTGAGGCAGCAGGTGAACACAGAGCTCTTACTTATAAATTATTCCTCTTTAGAAAGTGCCTCTAAACCAAAGGTGTAGCGCTGCGATTGCAAGAAAAACACTACGCCTTTAAACAATCAAAAATTCGATAAACTTAACAAGAAAACTCCAGCTGTGGCATTTTTATGTTATCCTAAATGACTCACTCTGTTTTTTCCCTTTTAATTAGTTTTTATACTTTTTTTTTTGCTACATTGCAGACTACAAAACCTTCCCTGAGTAACCATATTCATCATTAACTTTAGGGAACAGATGCAGGCACAGCTTCTCAGAGTCAATATCCTGTAACAAGCTAGAGCAAAACATCTGTTCTACTTCAGCTTGCTCCAGACGTGTCATTCTGTGAGCCCGGGAAGGGGAGCCTGCAGAGGGAACGGCAAATCAGGTGGGATCCAAAATTAGCTGTCAGCTTTGAAAAAAGGTAAGAGGAATAAAGGGCAAAACTTCTTCCTCACAAGAAGATTGAAGCTTTAAATTGCCTGAAATTGAGTTGAGGCAGTGCAATTGCAAAGAGAAACCTATTAAATGGGGGAAAAAAGAATACCTCGGACAAATCTTTATAGAGAGTGCATTTTCAAATCTATGATTTGTTTCATGGGGCTTTTGCAAATTTTGTCACATGGTGTACAGTAACATCTAAAAAGTATGCTTCTTTTGTACATTATGTGATCGAGGAACTTGACGTAGTGTATACTTGTGAAGTATAATAAAAAAGAGGGGAGATTTATATAATTTTGATCCAAATCTCTTTGATGTCCGTATGTATTTAGTTAACAAAAATTGGAAGAATGTGCTTTTATTTGTATTCCATCATTTTACTCTAATTCTCCTAAATTGAATTTATTCAAACAAGTGCCACTAGTTAAGAAAAACAACACTAAGAGAAGAAAATGGCAGGAAGATCTGGGATAAAGTTTTGGATAAACTCAAAGGAGAGTTATAAAACAATATTCCAATATTTAAAGAGGAATGCCGTTTTTTTTTTTTTTACATTGGGCCCTTGATTTTACGTTATTATATCATGTTCTACTCAACCATAAGAGTTTTGTGTCATTTGGAGCTGTTCTGAAGATATTTGGTTAGGTTATATCCAAGTAACGTCTTCCAATGGGCAAACAACTTGAAGGCACAATCTAAACTGTGATAATGTATTCTTTATGGTACGCCAGCATTTATAACATGTAGGCGAATCACTGTACCCCAGACATCCGCGGTTATATTTTTTATATTTATATTTTTTTTTAAACAAAGCGGAGTGTGTTCCCTCAAGGAAGCCTCTTATTATTGCATAGGATTGATCCAAAGCTCTTTGATTTGCTGTTGGATGAACGGACTGGACTGAAGACTGAGCCTGCGGAACATCGGACGGAGCCGAAGGCCTTCACTCCACCGAACCAAAACAGTAACATCCCCTCCCCCTTTTTTTTGTTGCTTAATAACTACTGAACTAGGTAGAATAGAATAGGTAGAATAGAATAGAATCGTGTTGATGTTTTATTTTAAGTAAAACTGCTAATGGATTAAGAGATTAACTGAATGCTAATGCTCACTACATAGAGTGAGCAAGTCTCGTGATGTTGAAGCTACTATTGTATTTTAACCTGTGGTCTTTTGTGTTTATTTTACACAGTGAATGATTTATCACTCCTTTATCACTTTATTCACTCCTCTTTCAGTAGCATCCGAATGAACAGAGATACATTTATTTGGTTGGTGGTTAATAATGTTGCTGATAGCCATAGTGTAAATTACTAAATTGGTAAAAGACAACAGAATTTTTAACAACCGGATTCAGGAGTCCAACCTTTTAGGTAAGAGGCTAAAACCCTGGGCAGTAAGAAAATTACAGTTATAATCATTCAACTGATAATAACTAACTAGTTTTACCCTAGATTTGAATGATCTATTAATTAGCTATAATTTCCAGTTTTAGTTTTTTTTTTATATATTCATAATCCTCTGGTAAACTCTCACAACCATTGTGTAGTCATGTCCAAAAGGCTGAAGGCTGTCCGGACTCTGCACATCAATCTGGAACTCCGTACCTACTCTGTATGGCGTTCTTATTGTGGAGCCCATGGTTATAGGGTAGAAAATGCAATTTGCTGTACTCCACCCTGAAACAGGCAGCCGTACCATTGCCATCATGTTTCAAGCAATCAATATCTAACTATTTTTAACAGTCGATCAACAGTTCTTTGTTTCTCTTATAAAATGCTGCCATAAAAAAAGCCAACAGTAAAAATGAAATTAGCCTTTGAAATAACTCTGGGTATTTCTCCTTTACTTTCAGAACAATTCCCAAGCAATTCCTTCATTATTTTTTATGATCTTCCGACATATGAGTGTCAAACTGTGTTAAGCCAAATTAGATCATTTGAGTGAAAAATGATATGCTGTACTGCCAAGAGGGAGAAAAGCCACTTTATTTCTTTAAAACAATTCTCATTGTCCTCAGTACATTTGCATACAGTCTTCATAGGCAGGCATCCCCAACCTTGGTCCTGGAGGCCCACTGTGCTGCAGGTTTTAGAGGTTTCCTTGTTCCAGCACAGCTGATTTTAATTGAAAGCTGATTAACAGGCTTTTGGTCTACTGCAATCATTATAATCAGCTGTGCTAAACCAAAAAACCTCTAAAACCTGCAGGACAGCGGGCGTCGAGGACCGAGGTTGGGGATGTCTGTTCTAAGGCACTTACATAGTCATCACTTTTGAAGATAAAGTACCGGTAGAGCTTTTATTTGTGCAGGGGCACCAACAGCAACTGGCTCATATAGAGATGTTGCAGAAGGAAGGCTTTTTAACAGGAGAATACCTTAGTTTACAAAGCCCACCTGACAAAGAAGATATAACAAAAAAAAAAACAGTAGAAGAAGCAACAGTTGCAACAGCAGAAGCAACAGTTGATTATAGACTGTGTAAACTGGGATGAATAAATACTGAAACGAAAACGACATGCTTCAACGTGACGGACTCCAGTTTGATTCCTGTGGTCCTTTGCCGCATGTCTCTCCCCCTCTCCCGTACCCTCTTTCGTGTCAGCCCACTGTAGAAAAAAAAACAAAAAAAGCCACTAATATCGTAAAAACCTAAGAAACAAAAAAAACCCAAAAAACAGCAGAGTTAGTTGATGGATGAGAAAAAAGCTGAGAGGGAAGATTACCCTCTGAAAACCGATCCGTGCCAAGTTTGGACTGAGCTTGGATCAGTTAACCGTGCCGATCTTGGTTCCTTATGACTGTTTACACATCACGATAGCATGGTTTCTTGCCTCCTAGTGATGATCTATGGTACTACTGATCGCTAGAGCAACAAGCAAAGCAGCCTTTAGTGAATTTACTTGACAGAGTTGGCTTTTGGAAAGTGGATAAGACAAACGTTAGTCCAATCAGTGCTTGCAGATAGGAAAAACGTTGACTTTCATCACACTGCTAAGCAGAATCATCACTGGAAATCTTGTGGCATGGTAGGGAATCTTGTATTTTTATGAATGTCTGAAATTTCATGATTATGGAGGCTGACTGTAAGGGGATTTGACATGGACACAACTACAAGTACACAAGAACAGTATTATTATGGGACAGAATAATCTAAATGCTACAAAGATAGGACAATTAATCAGAACTTAAACAGAACACAACACATGACAGTAAAGGAATGTGAGTTGTTGTGCTACATAAGGCACTATTTTCCAGTGTCTGGATCCAGGTCTGTTATCTTGATTAGTTTGTCTTGGTGACAGTTCATCTCAGTTTTTCATTTGGTTACTTTCCTCCTCTTGATGCTCTCCAGTCTGATTAAAATGTTTACATGTTGAATTATCGTTAAACATGTCAAAACACAGAGTTGAATTGTCATGCAATTAATTCAGCAATACTCCTTCTGTAGCTCTATCACTGATATCTATATAGAATTAAATAAAAAGTAAATTAAATAATATTTTACTTCAAATAAAAAAAATAAATTAAATAATTTAAATTAAATAACTTTACCAAGAAAATAGAAGATAAACTTTTAAGTGTGCTGGTTTAAAAATATCTAATATAAGATTGTGTCCATTTATAAACATCTCTGTAAATATTCTAGTTCAGCTAAATAAGCTTATTTCCAGCTATAGTTTCTGGGGGCAGGTGAAATGACCATAACAGTCATTAAAATTTTGTCCTTACTGTATCATACATTTAAATCACAATATAATTTAGAATAAACTAAGATGTACCATTTCAGAACAAATTACCCCCAGTTGACTGTCATTCAAACTTAAATTTTGATTTCTTTAATAAGACAGGTAAGTAATTTATTCTACTGAAGGTAGATTCCAGGTATGAGTGGCTCTATCTGAAAAGGCTGCCTGTCTAAAAGGAGTCCTTATATTTGGAACTAAACACTACCTTCTACTGACAGACCTTGTGTGCCAAACCATCCAGGATGTTAGCCTCTTTGAAAGCAAAAAAATTCAACCAGCTTGATAAGTTCTGGCATCAACAATTATGCTTATCAGTCAGCTTTCTGATTGGTTCCTTCATAGTCTGATGGTTAACTGCAATTACCTTCCACGAACACTCAGTCTGTTCCATGTATAATTCTTTTAAATGTTAGCTGAAAGAATAGCTGTGGCAGATTTAAAGGCAGGTTGATTGTAATTTAGTGGAAATGTGTTAAAATCATTAGGGAAGCTTTGTTGCAGCTTTCACATTGACTCAAAGTAGGAATTAGAACCTTCTGCAATTTGAGGTCCATCTTGTGTAATATTACCTTTCACAACCTTTCTCCACTATGTTTCCCAGTCAACATATTTATTTTTTTTCCAAGATTAGTAGGAGTTACCCTTTGCTTGGTCAATAATTTTAAAAATGCAAAAAAAAAAAAACAGCCTTTGCTCTTCTAATTTATCTTGTAACCATATTCTAAGTCCCACAAATGTATCAGTGGCCAGCTTTGATTTTATAGCTGCTTTTAGTGTCGCATCATGCTCTTTCAAGTAATGATGTGGGAGAATCACAATAATGAGCAATCAAACAGATAATGTTAACTGCAGTGATCAGCAACACAAAAGCAGGTCTCAGAGCTCTCCTGCTGCAGCTCTTTATAATCAGAAGCTATACATTTCAGATGTAAAGAGACCACAGAAAGTCAATTTAGAGGCTAACACTTGACTAATGACTTAAGAATTGGACCTTTTTTTTTTTAGCAAACTGCCTCTTGATCAACACTGATGTTTATGCTGTAACGCTAACATCCCAGCTCCTGTCACTAATGCCACCACCACCCTATCAGTACAGCATTGCCACCTCATTGCCTCTCAGTGGGGATTATGTTAAATGGGTTATGCACTCTGTCCATTTGCTTCTGAATCTAGCTTTTGCAGTTACAGATGAGTCACTGAAGCAAGAATTATTTGATTAGAGATAATTTTTTCTTTAGTATCTTTCAGCAGTTTTATACAAAAGCCCTTTGTATATTGATGAAAGTTTGCTATTCTGAAAATTTCTTTGTACAGTTGCAGAAACAGTTTGTTCCAGAAATGTGCAACACGTTTAATCTTAGGGTTACCAGTACCAAAGTGCGTAGGATATTATCGACCTGATAGTTGAACAACGGTGAAAGAACATATAGTACCAAACTAGTTGAGAACCAAGAATGAGGAGCCCAAGGACTCCCGAAGAAACCCATCAAACACTGGATAGATAAAACTGGTAAGTGGGGCTAACTGTCTTTAGAACAATGCCATAGATGGCTACAGGGACTGTTTTATGGATTTTTATTTTCTCTCCAAAAAAGTGTAGACTAGCTATCAGATGTAGTTTTTTGTGTGTGTGTGAAGAATATTTCATGTTTTTTTCATATTTGTTAATATCTGTATCTGCGATGGACCGGCGACCTGTTCAGGGTGTACTCCTCCTCTCGCCCATAGACAGCTGGAGAAAGACACCAGCACTCCTCGCGACCCCACTTGGGATTTAGCGTGTCAGAAAATGGATGGATGGATAATATCTGTATGTATTTAATTGTCTGATTATAACCTTTAGATTATATCAGATGTTCCCAAACATGTCAGTTTCTGACACACATTATGGTACTAGAGCTGATTCCTGATCAAAAGCACAAACATATTTCTACAAAATCAATAAATCACATGTATAATAAAACTAATAAACCATCAACAATCTAATTATTCGATTTTGTTCATTTTAAATGATTATTTTATAACTTTAAGCACTTTAACACAAATGTTTATTGTATAGTTAAATTTCTAGTTAATTACAGACCCCAAGCGGGGTCCGGACTCCAACTTTGGCAATCAATGAATTAGCTAATAAAACGAAAATTCCTATTGAAATTGAAATTGTGCACCAATTATTTTAAATTTAAACATTCTTCAAATTACAACATTGTGTCATAATTTCACTTTGAAAACAGGATAGTTAAGAATGTTATCCCTGAGCCTTGTATTAAAGAAATATATGAACAACTAAGCAAAAGTGAACTAATAAATCATAATACATCTATCTCACAAGTTTTCCCTCCACCACAATAAATTAAGTTCTCCATTTAAATATTCTATAATTGCACATGGTTTTCTGAGAAAAGATTTTTGCTATCAATAAGGTGGAAAAAGTTTTCTAACTGAGACCATAGTGTATTTAACCGATTTCAAACTTAAACAATCAATTAAAGCTCATGAAGGGCTGCTAAACCTGTAGATAGAGATCAGTGGAATGGATTTAAGAGGTATTGATAAAGGATAAAGTGAACTGCCAGCAAATTGCCTGTCAGAGTATCTCTGAATCTTTTCAACACATGCAATATCTGCCCGGTCTTACTCCTGTTCCCTCAAGGAAGATGGAGGGATAAGGAGGCTGATCTGGACTACCGAGATGCAGACATGGAAAACAGACCGTAGAACCTGTTGCCTTGCCAACCAAACCCCTCAGTGTGTGAGGGTTAAATATAAAAGATGCTCTGCCAATGCAAATATAGGTTGCCATCTGTTTTCATTACGTTGCCTTTGTTACATATTCCAAATTATGCAAAACTTTGCCAAAGTAGGTGTTCAGATCACTGGTCCCTTATGACATGATACTAATTTGATTTTTTTTCTCTGTCAGCCTAATATGTGTACCTGGATAGTAATTGCAAAACCATTACATGCCTATAAAGCAACAGGGTTATTATAGGAAGCACATGTTGCACATTGTTAAATGCAATCACATCAGCTGTTTATAGTCTGTAACAAATTTCTAGTTGTATGCTGGGGTTTTTTTGCCTACTAAATGCCTGAACATTTAGCTTTAAATGATGTGCTCAGTATTTTATAATTGTACACTGTAAAACTACCCAGCAGAAAACTTACGGTACTCTTATAGCCCCTTTTCCTTGTACAGAAACAAGACTTTTCTTACAGACAAAAGCTCCTTCTTTTCATTCCTTACGGTGCTATTCAGAGGCAGTAGCAGTTGTTTTTGTCCTCCATCTAACAAAACGGCAGACTTCTGGAAAATTGCAAAAGTTTTGTGATCAGCTTAATTTCTGTTTCTGACTACTAAATCTAACCCATCTGAGATATAGTGAAGGCTTAGAAAACAGGAAACCTGTTGCTTAGGAACAGCGAGAAATAACCCTAACTTTTCTTGAAGCATCTGATCTAGTCTCCTATGGTGTTCATAGCTCAGTGTGTGTGTGTGTCTGGGGTTGTGTGTGTGGGTGTGTGTAGAAGTGTGTGTATATGTCTGCTTTTTTTCTTGCATCAGAGTGAGGACAATTTTTCCCCATTTCACCATCACAGTGAGACCCGTTTTTACCCAAGTGAGGACATTTTGCTGGTCCTCACTATCTTTTTTGCCAACACTTAGGTTTAGAACTAGATGGGAATTTAGTTTAAGTTGAAGTTATGATTATATATGGAATAGTAACAGTATTGCTTAGGGCTACTGTCAGGGTTAGGGCATAGAAAGTGTTGAAAATGACAAATAATTAATGGAAGTCAACTGGAGCCAAGATGTGGTCCTCATTACATATAGCAAGACGAGAATGGGTGTGTGTGTGTGTGAGTTGTGGGGTGGAAGGTGGGGGTGTGGTAGTCAGGTTTAGCTAGGGTTGTTCCTAGGCAACTGTTTTTCCTTATTAATTTGAAACTTGTTTGTTTTGGCGTGTTTCCGTTCTTTTTCCATTCATTATCAGAGTATATGAGTCTTCATCATTAGTCTTTGGTTGACTGGTTCTATGATACAAGATCCAACTTAACTCTGGTAAATAGAGGAACTTTTTAAAATCATTACTCTGCTCTTCATTGAAATGCCTCCACTATGATGGTGATGTGTTGATCTTTCCTATATATAATATTATATGTGGATGGAAATGTGTGCTGTTTTTTTGTTTTTTGACTTAAACATTTGTTAAAAGTTAGCACTAATTGCTTTTTGTTGAGATGCATGCTGCTGCTTCAGCAGAGATGCTGGCAGTGGGACCGAGCTGAACATTTGACCTATAACAATCGCTGGCTGCCTCCCAATTCTGCCTCAGATGTGAGCAGTTCATTACATTGCAGCTTGAGCTGCGGTAAAGTAAACAGCTGAACAGATGAACCCTCTCTTCATCAGAGCCTTTAGCAATATAATGCCTGATGGACAGCTGTTGGGATGTGAGTATTGTTTGCCACTTTGAAATGTCACCTGGTGACATTAGCTATATAGCTTTAATTAAACCTGCATTTATATAGTTAAAAAAGTCATCCTAATTTTATTGTTCAGGTATGCTTAGATTTTTACCAAAATTATTTGTCCTCTAAAACATGAAAGACATGATAGAGATTTTCGAGGTTTTTGTTATATAATGAAACTAGGATTTTTATGCATTAGGATTGGTTGGAAAAAGCCCACTTGATGACGACATTCCTTTCTGAAAGAATACATTCCCATATTCTGGGTTCAAATAAGTCACAACGTTCACTGTATTTCAAGGCAACAACTCAAACCCGATGCTTTCTTATATGGCAAAATGAAAGGAACTCCACCAAGACACCAGGAAGAGAATTCTGGACTTTCACAATTCTAGTTTGTCACTGAATAGGGGTCCTAAGCGAAATGTCATTTGGAGTCCCCCCCTTGTGTATATGACTGGATCACAAACATGCTATTTAGCTTGACCCTTATCAAAAATAATAAATGTAGGTTAGTGGTTGTCCAGTTTGAGTAGAATCTAAAGATATAAGGATGATTTTTGATGGCCACGGTGATGTGCTGTCAAATTTCATCATTGACTGATGGTAAAGCATCCATACAAGCAGATTAAATATGTTAAAATATGTTATGTAAACTACATAATAAAATCCAGGAAAATACTAGGTTAAAAATATTCAAAACCAGTTAAATGCAAATAATGCAATAAAAATGAATATGCCTACTACTGTTTATAATAATAATTATTATTATGAATATTGTAATATTAGAATCATAATAAATACTGCTTTTACTTCTGCTATCTATAGCAGAAGAACATTTGCATGTGAATAGACTATAATACTAATACTAGGCTAGTACTACTTATATTATATAATAATATACTAATATTCAAAAAAAACTACTCCTGTTGCTATCTGCTTCTTATTTTAATATTATCATTGTTTTTTTGTTTTTTTTATTATCATGAAAAAACAACAGTCCCAAGAAAACACAGTTCAGTACCAAAGAAACTGATATCTACATTCACATTAAAGTTTAGTTCCCTCTGTCAATAGATGTATTTATTGAAAGAGGGATTTCAATCATTATTTATCTGTGACTGTTGTGGATTTAATTACCAACATAAAGAGACATTTATTTATTCAAAAAGTAAAAAAAAGTAAAAAAAAAAAAACAAACAAAAAAAAAAACAGGAGAGGTTTAGTATGCTGTTTAGGGATAATGAGAAAAAGTTATGTATTAAATGCAGACCATGTAGTTTGTATATGATAGATGCATCAACATTTGTAAATAGCATAAAGAATCTCTAACTTCTTTTTTGCAATGAATGAATATATCTGACTTTACATCAGTAATTTTGATTCATCATAAAAAAAATAGTTTCACACTAGAGTAATCTAAAAACTCCAACGTGTATAAAAGGCTATGCAAAAGAGAAACTGACTGTATTCTTGTTACAGAGCATCATAGCAGTAGCTAATTGCAGCATCTAACCCCTACACCTCTGCTTATTCACCCTCCACACTGATTGTGCTGATGTCTTTTTGTAGAGGAACCCCTTTGATCTGTGTTTTAATTGGCTCTGCGAGGAGTGTTTAATCATAGTATTCAGCCTGAATGTTTCAGGTAGAAATCTGCGCTGGAGTCTCTGTTTGTTATACCCTAATTAGAAATTTCTTCCTAAGAAGCGTGCGTGCCAATATGCATACTAAGGCAGTTTGTGTGAACGTTCCTTGCAATTATTTCATGTTGTGTTTTTTTTTTTTTGCCTGTAGCAATTTGGTCAAGTAAATTATTTTTCCAACTGCCTTCATTAAATACAACTACGCAGAGATGTTATCTATCCAACCGTCCAACCTACTGAATAATAAAGAACTTAGATATGCTATCTGTTGCTGTTATATTTCTTCGTTTTATAGTATGATTTATTTCCACATGGATATTTTGATATATAATATGTCTTTTTTAGGGGGGCTGCACAGAATGCAGAAAGAAGCTCAAACCATTAAGACCATTAATGAACAAATGCATGGTGAAGACGGAGGAATACAGTAGACATATCAATCAGTTGAGAAGTTTAAAGTATGGTTACATTTAAAAAAACAATATCTTGAGCTTTTAATATATTGCAGAGGACTGGAGCACAAACCTACTGAGACAGCCACGTCCACCTAAACATGCAAACATGTGGAAGTTTCAGATGGATTTTTTTTTTCCTTTAAATTTTAATACTGTTTTGAAAATAAAGATCATTTTCAAACACAAATCTTCTTCCTTTTGTTGTGATAGAATGCCCTCCTATGGAAGGCAATGTGAACTACACTTTTGGGGATTACATTAAAGCTTATCTGGAGTTAGAAATTTATTTATTTTTTTTTATAAACATGTAACATTTAGCAAAATTGTCTAATAAAAAAAAAACAGTGTTTATTTATCTACTTCCATATTTAGTCCCCAGAATGACTTGTTGTAAACTTTAAACATAAAAGTTAATTTATTACTAGAGAATTTTGAATGTGTTGTTTCATTATAAATCACAAAATATAAACTGTATAGCTTTCTTATCACCATGTATCAACAAAGACCGGATTTGACTTGTGTAAAAGCTGTTGTTCCTCCAGAGTTACCATAGACGTAATAGCAGCTTCTCTGACTCATTGGTTTCCTTTGTCCTGTCAGTGTGGTTGGATCAACATGTCTTGACAGGTTTGAGGTTGCCCAATAAACTTTCCATTTTTTGTTGCTCCGTAATAGCTAGAAGCTTGATAAAGTGGTTTATAAACTAACCAGTTTTCCCCTGCTTTATCCCTGATCTGTAAAATGTGTAATATAGTTAGTTGTTGGTGTTTATTGCTCGATAATATTCATCAATCATCATGCAATCACAGAATATATATAATTATAGTGTGATTAAATTACAAGCAGATTATTATGGATGACTTCTAAATGCAACCTGTTGCACTGCTTTACTTTGGGTTGCTAAATAACGGGGCTGGAATAAAAAAATTGAAGCATGACTTCAGATTTTTGTTTATCAAAGATCTGAAAGTCATGCATGGTTCCTTAAGTCATGTGCTGTGTCGTGTTAATCTATCACATAAAGTCCCAATTAGAGATATTTAAATTTGGGTTGTTTATATATGAAATAGTTTATTGCATTTATTAGGTGCCGTAAATTCATCCTCCTCAGATGAACCACAGAGCATCAAAGTAAGTCAATCTGATGGTTGTAAATCAAATTCTTTTTATAGACTGTATACTGTAAATAATTGTGCATAAATTCAGCTATACATTAGCTATATCCTGTATATAAAAATTTGTTGTTCATTTTATGTGAATATCAAGTTCATTTTAATCAGTTCGTGGAAAAATGTCCATTGATTGTCAGATTCAGCGGTTTGTGCAATAATGATCAAAAATATAAATAAGTAATTAATTAATTAATTAATAATTCTAAACTGTAGAAACTATAACAGACTTCTCCTAGTATTAGTTAGGGTTAGGGTTTGTTTGTTTATCGACAATCCTATTTAGCATTTTCAGTTTTTCTGTTAATGATTAACTACAGTAATTAGAGTACATTGTTGGAACATCCACTCCTGGGAAAATGTATAGTTGTGATTCATGTTTTCCCGATGAGGTTTCTTACTAAAGACTGAACTTGACATACCTGCTATTTGGGCTTATTTTCTCTGGAAGCTGTAACTGTAATTTTCCCATGATCTTTCTAATCTTTAACGAGAACTGGTGATGACATGACTACTGACATTTCAGCATCTCTAAATGCCTACTTTACCTGGCCCCCTTTCCTCAGAAATAATAAAACAAACCACACCTTAAAGTCTAACAGCAAAAGTCTTCTGTAGAAGTAACTACTGCAGCCTATATGTTCTTGCTTTTCCGGTCGTTATTTATGGACTGGGTTATAGGATCTAACCCCTCGCTAAACTATTGTACTATCACTTATAATGTTAAGGACAGTGTATATAAATTGGTCTTTTATCACTTGAATGACTTTATTTTTATTCTTATTTAAGCCATAAGCACTTCAGTCTTTTGCCATACCAATTCAATTGTAAAATTAAGTCTCGCAAGGAAAGAAACCCCAGATTTTTCTGTTTTGAAATGCTGGGGGCATGTTCTGTGGAATGTGCTGCAAAAGAGCTGTTACATTTACGACGGGTGTTGTCTGTAACACATGTGGGAAAGTGTAAAATACATTCCAAGATTCACATCACATCATAATTCACATCCAATGAACACACGTTTTTCATATGTTTATAACAATACATTTATGACATATATAATGTATATAAAACAAAATGGAAAACTTTCATTTACACACTGTTTAAATTAAAGAAATAAGTCTAGTTTTCAATAATATTGCATCGTGTGATTTAGACTTAGACTCAACTTTATTTATCCCTTGGGATTACTCCTTCAGGGAAATTCTGGTTCCAGTAGCTTATATAGAGCACAAAGAGTTAAAGCAAGATGTCATTAAAGATAAAAATACTACAGACAATATAAAAAGAGTGCATATAGTACAAAAAAAGCATAAAAAAACAAAAAAGTTGTTATGTCCTGGAATATGTTTCCCTTAGATATAAAAGTATTTGCCCAGTAGAGAGCTAAGGAAAGACTGCATAATAGTTGACATGGGTTTATTGCACTTGCACTGCAGAAATGTGCTGACCATATAAATAAGTGAAAATTAAACAGACGACAAGGTAGTTGGCATGTGTTATTGCACAGTGAGAGAGAGAAGGATATTGAACATGAATGTCACATTTTTATGGAAGACCGAGAGTGGTCGTATCCCTCCGATAATTTTCTCGGTGGTGTTCTTGAGAAAACAAGTTAATTTTCTCATTATCTAAAGATAACAAAAGCCGATTTCTCATGATAATGAGATGATTGGTGTGTGTTAAAACTGGTGTCTTAAAACTGGGGTGTGTGGGAGAGGATTTATAAATAATGGCAACCTTTGTGTAATTCTGTAAATACTCCTGTGTTTAACTTTAAGGTAACGAGACAACGTTGTTGGTTTGATTATTTGTTTCCACTTCTAATTCATAAACAATTAGACCTGTGGGGTGTTCTGTCACCGGGTGTTTTCTGAACAGCCCCGGTGTTACGCCTGTAACAGGTATAAGATGCATTAACCCCCAAAATTAGTCCAGATAAAAGATTTTCATAAAAAAACAGTCAGATTTGTTTCTACTGTATTCTATGCAATCCAATCATCCACCACAGCCTGACAATGAGTGAAAAGAAAAAGGAAACAAAAAATTTGATTATTAACGCAGACGCGGTACTGCGGCTGCAGAACTACGGTCACCGCAGGCATGGATGAACTGGGAATCCAGGGCTGTTGGCCAGTCTCATTCATTCTTCATACAGGTAAATCATTTCGTTATCTTGAGAAAACAATTAATGGTTTAACCGTGATAACGAGATAGTCATGTCATGATCTCTAGAAGGCAAAGAGAAAAAAAAAAGTTTACTCTCGGTTTCCATACATTTTGATTCTTTATTCCAACAAAAATTCTTGGGGTCATGAGTTTGGGAGATGTCAGCTTCCCTAAGACTGTTTTATTAGAAAAAGGCTGCTGGCGTTACCAGGCACTGATTTAAAAAAAGAGATAACTTCTAAGAAATAAACATCAACTGTGAAATTTGTGTTTTATTCATAGGGTTTTTAACTCTAAATCGTCTTATTATTACGCATCAGAATTTTTTTGACAACCTACATGCAAGTATATAAAATACATTCTGTTGGAACTATTTATTCTTTCTTTACCCATTTGAATTGCATTAATTCCTAATTTTATTTTTTCTGTATTATTTACAGAGTTTATTTGCAGGTTAATAATTTTTTTCTTATTAATTTACTTATTTTTTTGTTCTGAGGTATGACGGGAAGCGATGTGGATCAGTCCACTTTCTATAAGGACCAATAGGCATTTTTGGGTTTGGGGACTAAGGAAAAGTTTGAACTCTTTAATTGTTGGCTGATATAGAAAATAAACCATCATCAAGACTGGACATTGAACCTTATTTTTTCCTGCGTATAGAAACTTGACCCCAGTTGCTTAGTAGAGGCTTAAAGGAACTTTAATTGGATGTTTGGCTTGGCAAAAAATCATCTTCTTAGATGTATTTGCTGGTTGGCAACAAACATTTAGTAGCATTACCACCACTTACTGGTATGGAGTGTGCTTCGTGATGGACTATGCATAAATAAACATATATATAATTTCTAATGAAAAAAAAAAATTAAAACTACATACTTGAACATAGCTTTGTATTCTATCCGTCTTTATCATGCACATATTCACCCTCTCTATAGTCAAATTCTATGAAATAATATAGTTTTCTTTAAAAATCAAATAATTATTTGTATATGTTTACTCCCCAAATTCTTCCTCAAAATATCTACTAAATTTATCTTTTCCTTAATACATTCAAACTCTCCCCTCATATATTTTCTCTCGCTTTCATATTTATGACATTCCAGTATAACATCTTCTATTGCTTCATATTTTCCACACTAATCACATTTGCCACTAGTATGCTTTTGAATTTTGAAAAGTATAAAGTATAGTTAAGTCCTGTTTGCCCAAATCTTAACGTCGTTATCACTCTCAATATGTACAAGCTAATATTCTTCTTCAGAGGTTCTCCATGTGCTCAGCATCTGTCATAATTGCACTGTTTAAAGCATACTGTACTCCAATGTATACAGCCCACCTGTGGCGGCATTACAGGAAAAGCAGTATGAATAAACTTCAGGTCGCTTATAATGATGGCATGAGGATGCTGCTTAGGGTGCCCCGATGGTGTTGTGCTAGTCAGATGTTTGTGAATGTCAGTGTACCAACCTGCGCTGCTGTGCTTCGAAACATTATGCACAGATGTATGTGTAGATTAATAGACTCTGCAAACAGCATCATTCAGACTCTGACCAATCCTGTTCAAAGCTCAGTGAGATTCTTCTCCAGTTTGTGGAAGCATTGGTGCTTTAGTTTATATGTGAGTGATTGATTATTTTATTATATATATATATATATTTTTTTTTTTTTTGTCTATTTATGGACCATAATTGTGTCTAAATAAAGAGATTGATTGATTGATTGATTGATTGATTGATTGATTGATTGATTGATTGATTGATTAAAGTCAGAATTCTGAGATTAAATCAGAATAGGGCTTGGTCGTCGTGACGTAGGCACTTCGCGTCGCCGCCATGTTGAATGCGTCTTTTACCGCGGCTCAGACTACTGCCTATGACTACCGGGTACTGTACTCCCTCTCAGCCGTGTTTTAATTTGATTAATTTCACCTTAACTTGATTTCAACCATGGTAAACCGTTGCTGTATTGTGGGCTGTAACAGCTCAACGCATGATCGCCATGGAAACATAGAAAATGGGTTAACTTTCCACCGCTTTCCTGAATGGACGCGTAACCATGGAGACCAAGCGTCAGAGATAAAGAGTCGTCGGCTTGCTTGGATCGCGGCTGTAAGACGACCGAACATAACTTTCCACAGTATCCAGATGTTAATGAGAGTGTGTTCCCTGCATTTACATTCTGGTAAGTTAAAGATGCACGGTTTTATTTTATAGCCTACTTTGTTTCTTTCCTTCAAAGTTGGGATCTTTTACGGGAAAATAATAAAAACGGCAGCGGGAAAAGGCTCAAATACGTGAGAAACCCGGAGGGTTGGCAGTTAACGTTACTAACTACACCTTTGAAACACATAGCAGCTAGTTAAAAGTACATTACATGCGTGAGTGGTTGTTAGCACTAGCGGTTAGCAGTTGCTAAACTAGCAGGTTCCAGAGCCCGTCTGATCACAGCTTACCTTCGTACGGATTACTGTGTTCCCACTGTTTGATGGCTTTATGATGTGCAGCTCCTGAACCCATCCATTCATGAACTGCATATGAGACTCCAAGGACTTGTAGCTTCGGAACTGTTTTGAAGTATAGGCGCTCACTCATCGGTGCTCCACTCATTGTTTGGAACTTTATATGGATCCAAATGATTAATAATGCTGATTTTGTCACCATACCGGTCCCTGGCTTCTCTATTTAATGTGTCCCGGTAAATTCCAGATCCTTTTCGGGATTTTAACATCTTTTTTCTCTCTACTTCTGTCTCTTCTTTCAACAACAACGTTGTGTCAGAGCTATGTTTACGTTTGCGTAGCCGTCAATATGACCGCGACGTCCCACAATGCAACGTGGATCCCGAGCCCTATTATGAGATTACAGTCAGAATTCTGACTTTTTTCTCAGAATTCTGACTTTTTCCCATTTTAAACTGAAATATGATTCAAAAAATCAGTTAACTTGTTTTTTTTGTTGTTTTTTTTTGCAGTGGCCCTAATCCTCTTCCGTACCACTACACATCCGTTAATAGCCTAGGGTTGTTTTTCTTAAAGACCCGTTATGGGAACCTGTGGGCGGGGCTAAGATAGTGTGAAAGGGAGGGACTGTTCGGTCACATGATAATACCAGCAGCTATGTGGCTGCGTCCCACACTTCTGTTGGGCTTGGTCGGCAGCAGAGGGTTCGTTAGAAGCATGGTGAGTAGACTATAAGGCCTGAAATATTTGTCTTTTTCATGCACTGGGTAAAACGTGGTGCTAATAGCACCTTTAGCGACTAGTTTAGCGCTTTAGACACATGTAGGTCATATGTAGGGCTTTTCTTGTTTGGTTGCGGTGCAGCAGACAAATGGGTCCGACGTTATTACAGCTAGCTTTAGCTAACGCTGCAGTAGCAGCGAAGCTCTCTCACTTATAAATCCCACATACTTAAGGCTGTGGTTGAGGTTTTATTTTAGCAATGATATTAAATTATATCTTCCAATAATATGCGTAAAGTCTGCGCATAACGGAAGCGTTACTCTTGATTGTTGTTGCTTAGAGGAAGGGCTTATATAATCCGTTAAAACTGCTTTTATCCGTGATTAGATGACAAAACAAAACAAACATCGTCTGTTTATTATTAATACTATATACCAAATAAGACTTTCAGGTGCTGAAGAGCTACACTAAGTGCCAAATGACAGATTTTTCCATTTAATCGCTTTTATCTGCTAATTTCTTGGTTGGATGATAACACAAATGGGCCATAGTGCGGAAATTCAGGAGCGTTGTTAAGGATTATGATTCATCCAATTACTTAATCACACCGCTGCCCTTTCCCCTATATTTTAGACTTCAACCCTTACATATCTTTGTCTTTAGTTATTGCAGGGCCAATGTTCTGTGCCTATGTTAATTCTTTTTTTTTATGTCCCAGTGTGCTCAAGCTCACGACTGGCAAAGTGCTAAGTCCATCTATGAATTTTCTGCCAAGGACATCGATGGGGGTGATGTATCTCTGGAAAAATACAGGTGAAGCATGCATACATAACTTTAAAGTTCTAGTTGAGGATGTTTTTTTTATTTCCAGGGTGGATCATCTAAATAAGTGGTCCTCCTAGTTGTCAATCATTCTGGTGATATGTTTGCGTAAGGCCGTCCACCGATGGTGAGACTGACAGTGGAAAAATTGCAAATCTTCTTTTGGAGAGAAAGCTTGTATGAGCGATGCAAACGGCAACCTTTAAACAGAGCTTGCACGAGGAGAATGAGGTGCTCGTGCAAGCTCTCACATGCGTTCAACAGGCTTTCCCTCTCAGGAACTGGTTTGTGCATGTGCTTTTTGTTTTTTTAAACCAGAGAAGGTGGGTCTTTTCAAAAATTCACAAAGATCCTTTTAGTTCAAATACACATATGCCACAATTTCCCATTTCTAAAGATGTTTGAGCGTTGCACAGACTAATTGAGCATGTTCTTTCTTCTATGAATTGATTTCAGTCCATTTTTAAAGAAATAAATACACAAGAGATTATTTTGAGGATCTACCTCCTCGGGTCGGCCAAAAAAATTGTCCAAAAAGATCAGTGAAATATTTTGGCTGTAATTCTAATAGTACCATCATGTGGGAAAAGCTGATAACATTATCTTTTCTGTATGTTTACAGTGTGATAAATTGTTTAAACTGGAAATTAATCACAAATCAAGCGGTTTAGATGGCAAGGGCTACTATTTAGACTTGCAGTAATGTAATGTACCTATTTTGGCTTAAATTTTCCCTTCATGCCTTGACCTCCAGCAAAATTGAATTTAGGTACTGTATTTGCATTTTAGAAATCTTCAATGTGAAATAAGTCATGGGCTACTTGCCATTCTCAAGTTTATTCCCAAGTTGTTATTTACTTAAAGGGACAGGTGAGTCTATTCTGAATGATTTTGGTCCTCAAATAGTCACAAATTGAAAATTGAAAGATAAATGACTGACAATTTCAAGCCAAAATCCAGCATCTGCTAACCAATTAAATTGGTTGTACAACTATTGAATTGTTACCATATCTGTTGCTCCCCTTTTAGTGTCTCTAAAGAAAAATGAACTTTTCTTTTCGGCGGCTTTGGCACCTAATATATTGGGGTTTAAGAATAGCCGTAATGTTTGATAACTCAGTGCCAGAGGGTTTGGCATAACTGTTTTTAACTTTTTAATTTTTTTTCTTCCAGGGGATATGTTTGCATTATTGTAAATGTTGCCTCTAAATGAGGAAAGACGAAGGTAAACTACACTCAGCTTGCTGAAATGCACGCCAAGCATGCTGAGAAAGGTTTACGCATCCTGGCTTTTCCATGCAACCAGTTTGGAGGACAGGTGATGCATGAGAAACCGATGTCAGGACATGTCCTCTTTAAAAAGGTCTTGCTTTTATTAATTATTTTTCATTGCTGTGTGATATAGGAACCGGGGACAGATGCGGAGATTAAAGAGTTTGCCAAAGGTTACAATGCAAAGTTTGACCTCTTCAGTAAGATTGATGTAAATGGTGACAGCGCTCACCCTCTGTGGAAATGGATGAAAGCACAACCCAAAGGAAAAGGATTTCTTTCAAAGTAAGTCATTTTCTACTTTTTGAGACGTCAATGTTGAAATCCAAGATGTGCAAAATACCCTTTCACAGAACTCTGCTACTTTAGCCATGTCTAAGTCACTATTTCAGCAAACTTATTGATTGATTGACTTTACTGATCAGCTCAAATAGTCAAAGTAGAAGAAAGTGCCAAAGGAAGAAAAAGGTGCATGGGAAATATACAGCTTTTGTGTGTGTTGTTTTTTTTTAAATAGTAGGATTGTTATACAGGATTATTGCACAGGGTGTTTACATGGGTATTTATATAGATGTGTGTGTGTGTGTGACAAGTTATTGCTGTAGTAGTGTTGCATTGTAGAGTTGTAGCAGGGATTAATGACCTGCGGTAGTGTTCCTTTTTGAAAAAAGGGGGCGCAAACGTAACCCTGTTATAGGTGATTCTCTGCTTCATTGTTCTAAATAAGTGACTTTAAAAAATGTGATACAGATAATTTCAGAAGTTGTAAAATCATGTATACTGAAGCAGGAGAGCTTCTAAAATGTAGAATGGTTTTAAACTGAAGTATAAAGTACTATAGTATAATGTAACACACACACAAATACTTATTATTAGTATGCCAGTCTTTAAGAGTCGTGTATGCAATTAGGGTTGCCTATGCTTTACTATAAATACTGGGATGTAACGCATATGTTTCTCCTCCAATAACAGCAACATCAAGTGGAACTTTACTAAGGTAATTTGAAAAAAAATATTGGAAGTTTACTTCTAAAAGCTTGTCTTCAACCAAGTGTGCCTAACTCTGAGTGATCTCTCTCCTCTAGTTTCTGATAAATAAGGAAGGGGAGGTGGTGAAGAGATACGGTCCCAATGAGGATCCAAGCGTAAGTTGTACAGCTGTGTTTACATATTTCTGTTCAAAAGCAAATCTCCCCCATCTAACATTAGACTTGTTACATGATGAATGATAAGAAGCAATAAATGGATCTGTTCATGGCTGACTATTTCTTTGACACTGAAACATATTTCTCTTTGCAGGAGGTGGAGAAGGATTTGCCAACATACATGTAAATCTGCACTGTGCTCCTGTTTCCTCTCAAATGGATTTCGGGGTATTTGTGTGGGTGGATCTGGACCTGTGACGGACCTGTCCGTAAACCCATCCTTGGGGTGGACAGGGCCTGATGACCCAGCGTGCAACTTATTTCCAGAAAAGCCCACTTTATGCCTTGTAAAACCATGTGAGAGGAAAACTATTAAACCAACTGCATCATTTATCACTCTAAAATCAGTCATTCCCTTTTCCAGTGGCAATAGAATCCCGTCTTTTCCTGCCTGTCATTAGTTTTAGGAGAACATAAATGACCTCAATAAATAAGCTTTTGGTCAAGCTACTGATAGCTTAGTTTGCACTTGTTGTCTATGTTCCCTGTTGAGACTCACACTGGTAATTTATGAAATGAGATATAAAAATAATAAAGAAGTTTTGAACTGCATTGTATTTGTTTGATTATTACGTTCAGTCTATGGGTAGATGCGATTTGCAGTGGAGATCAGCTTTTCTAGATGGCTTTGAATGTCATAACCTTGTTATGGATTTAGGCCAAAACCATCTCAAGTTAAAATGTTTGGCATAGTGCATTTCTTTTGGCTTCAACATGTTTTAATTTGTGAAATGGCTTCTAGCATGACTTTGCTTAAATTGAGGTTTTCAGCTGAGACTGACTAGGCCATTTTGTCCAAATTTTCAGGATTTTCTATTGTCTTTACTCTGTCACAAGTACAGAGCAACAAAACGAACTCTGCATTTAACCCATCCGTTTGGGGAAGCAGTGGGCCGCAATTGTGCGGCGCCTGGGGAGCAGTGTGGGGTTTGTAGCACAGCGCAGGATTACTGGGATAGTGAGATGACTTCAGCTTTAACCCTGACTTCCCGGTACCACAAAACTGGACCTGCCAACCTGCATAAAGCAGGCTATCTTTCAGAACTGATTTGAATCCAGACAACTCTCCAGCCGGCAGCCAATCAGTTGTTCTGGAATCCACGTGCCTTTTCATCGAAGACCTGATTATAATTCAGAGGGATAAAGGAACCTGAAAACTAAAAAGCAGTTAAAATCTCTTCTTGGCAAATTGACTAGTTTTCTGTTAGTTTATTTTTTGCTGCTCTTTGACTTGCCATTTAATATTCTGTATTTGCTTTAAACTGCATATATATATTTTTTTAACAATTTGAATAAGTTACCATGCTCTTCTAATAATTTTGGTTGGTAAGCTGGCCTCCTGGAAAGGTTCACCATTGTTCCATCATTGAGTTCTTCATTTCTAGGTAATTACTCTTATTTTACTTTACTGAAGTCCCAAAGCAATGACTTTGTGGATTTGGTCATGACGTGTTGTTCAGGGGCGGAGCTAGTTACAATTTATTTTTCTCTACTGATGGTGACAGCAGTAATACTCTCAAGTAGAATATTCAAAACATTTTAATTTTTCATATATTAACAAATACAATGTGATATGCACATCAATATACTTACATTAAAGATGATAAATACAGAATTTGAGCAGAACTAGATGTGTTTTATGGAGTAAAGAGAAAATTATGTCTGCAAGTCATGTAGATATTAGTACTTGTAAATATCAATTTTATGCAGAATGATAACTGATAAAAGTAGGTAAGTAATGACAATGGAAAAGATGTTCGCCCAAAATTCAAATCTGAAATAATTTTATCCACTATACCTTTTATGTGGAAAGAACAGATATTTGAATATATTTGCCTATTTATTAGCAAAGGCTGTGGGAAAATATGGATGCTTTGCCTGTTAATTTTCCTGTTGGAAAAGTGTAGATTGACCATGAGGTCTTGGATATACTTTCGGCCACCCCTCAGTGTTCATTTGTTATTGCCTGGCCACCCTCATAAAGATTTTCTGGTGTTGTTTGGACATGTTTGATCTCAAAACAGGTTTTTAAAGGTATCCGTTGATGACGAATCGGTAATAAGATATTGGTTTGGATCATGAAGTTCATATAGAATAATGCAGCAGGTTCCATAAATTCCTCTATTCGGAAGAAAAAAAAAAGTATGCCCCTGTTAGCATCAATAATAGCCGCAAGACCCAAAACCAATGGTATAAATAACAGTAAGAAGAAACTGCAGTTCCTTATGGGCAGCCTTCACAATTATGGAATAGGAGGTCTGATTGCAGACGTAATGAATAGAAACATTTCTCTTAAACCTAATTGAAAACTTTCAATTTTGACTGGAGCTTATTTATACCCCAACATATGCCAGATTTCAATAGGATGGTGAGCCGTTTAAACACGATACCAATAGCAAAGCAGATAGTGGTACTTTTAATTACTGTGTTAATAACTGTATATTTCATTAGACGGTTAATAAAAAAAAAAACCGCTCATAAACCGCAATAAAGATACTAAAAGAACGATGTATCTGAGTATTTCTATCTTTTACACTAGAACTTAGAATTCTGGGTAATCCAGTGTGTTATACTTCATATGGGCCCACCCAGATAATGTTGCTTACGGGCCTATTGTTGTGTCGTTACGCCACTGCCCAAAACGTTATCTTTTTATTTAAAAAAAAAATGTAATTATTATTTAAAAAATAAACGGTCCAGTCCAGCAAATGTAGCTGATGCAGGGAGGAGAATGACGCACAGCAGGCGGAGAGGATCAGCACCACTGGCTGTGAGCGAAGCAGCCGCGCTGCAAAAATAAATAAATAAAATGCAGCGACTGAACACATTGACCGGAGTGATGTCTGTGCAGCTGAACGGGGAAATAAGTAAGATGAGAAGCGCTGCCGTTTAGCCACCGCCGCTCATTCCTGCAGAGGCTGACAGGGTTGCGCATCGGGATATGGACTCAGGGAATGCGGCCACCGGGGATGATGGGAGCCCTACAGGCGCAGGGGCCGCCGGATCCAGCCTGCAGCTTGACTTCGGGGACACCGGTAGGTACTGCAGCCTATGGGTTCCGAAAAATCCAAACCTCACAGCAGGTTTTGGTATATGTAATGTTGGGTTTTGACAGTTTATAAATAGGCTATAGGCGAACACAACGTTTTGAATGTTGAATTCACTGCAGCAGTAATTATAGTGGCTCCATGAAAGCTGCATGTTTGGGGATGTTTACGCACAGCCTGTTTGGATGAGCAAAGATAGCTTTATGAGGATGGAGCTGCTTTGCTGTCAACTGTGCACACACTATGCAAGATAAATGGAAATATGACTGCATATGTATTATTTTAATTCTTATAATCTCTGAAATATGTCAATCTGAAGGATAGCACATTTTAAAACAAATCACACTTTAATCATCCTTTGATTTGCTGCAAATAAGTGCATGGCTGTGCATTGTTGTTTATTTAGTAAAGCAGATTATAAACACCTGCAGAGAGCTCTTGTGGAAATCAACATCTATGGTTATGTTCAGTGATGCATAAATGTCATAGCTACAGACGGCCATTTCCACAGCTGATAAGAGGCATATTTAATCCTCTTTACTATGACACATACTCAGTCCCTCAGGACACATTTCAAAAGTGCCAAAGTGTGGTATTATAGTGTTATCCTTGGGCTGCCGCTAGTTTATTTTTTGTTTTTGTGCATACATTTTGAAACTGAGTGCTCCACTAGTGGGTCATCATGTTCAACATAAACATGACAGTGATCACTGCATGTTTGCTACCTGCTGCTCAGTGACATTTATTCTGCTCTGACCCTAATCCCACAGAGATTGCTTGTGTTCCTGCGCTACACCCATTGTCCCAGCATTAATCTACAGGTTACAGGTGTTGGCACTCTGATGAATAAAAAAAAAAGTAAAAGGCTTTTTTAGGTAAAGCTGCTTAAAGTGGGCCACGAAAGCAAAGCAAATTAATCCAATAAACACAAATCACCTAATTTTATACCAAATAACCATACTCACATATTTACTTATGCATTTTTATCTTGCCTTTCTAAGTCAAAGTTCTAATTGTTCTTACAAAACCAATATATTACAGTAGAATTTTTTTAAAACTTATTTTGATCAAAATACGTTGGTCATTTTAACAGCTGTTAAAACTTGTACTACTTCCCCACACTCCCTACTACACTGTCTCTTTCTGCACTTCGCTCAATGTCTGAACTCTATGTCACCCTGTCACCCCTGACCTACTATGGCTAGACGCCAGTCTGCTAAGTAGCTTATTGTTAGCTTTGATGTGAACTACATTGAGGAATCCATATATAAAGTCCATCGATCCATCTTCTCCCAGTTATTCTGTTAGGGTCAGGTTGGCCTGGTGCCGATCTCTGGCAGTCTATTGGCGAGAGAAGGCGTACACCCTGGACAGGTCACTAGTCTGTCACAGGACAACACAGAGACAGACAAAGACATGGAACCATGCAGACACACACAAACACACACACACGGGCAATTTAGAGAAGCCATTTAACCTAACAGTCATTTTTTTTGGACTGGAGGATCCGAAGCTGGAGTACCCAGAAAGAATCCATGCATTTACAGAGAGGACATGCAAACTCCATGCAGAAAGACCCAGGGCTGGGTATCGAATCCAGAACATTCTTGCTGCAAGGCAACAGTGCTACAAACTGTGTTACCATGCAGCCTGGTACATATGAAGTAATTTTGGACAAAAATGCATAAACATGTTTTTGAAGACATATCTCTTGGATCAACACTAGATTTGGTGAACATACCCAAAATTGTATACTTCCCTGAAATTGTCGGCACACTCTCTGTGAAAGCTATAGAAAGAACTATAATTTACGCAACAAATTAAAATTCTGTCTTAAACTTGAGGTCAACATCATTTCAAAGCCAGCACCCAACCAACAAGGAGTTATTCCCTGAAGGACTAAGAAACAGTAGTTGAAATGTGATAGACCAACGCCAAGTAGTGTATTATTGTAAGCCTAAAGGATCATTTAGTTTTAACAAAAAAAGCGAAAACTATGGGCTGAATTTTTGGTTTGCCGCCTTCAGTTAATACTTCACACAACTCTGTTTTATAGAGTGATTGCCTCAAAATGGTTGTACAAAAAAAATAAGAGGTTAAGGCCCCGTCCACACAAAGTCAAAACAAACACGAAACGCTGATATTTTCCAAAACGTTTGCCGTAAAGACGGAGACGTAAAATAAATGTGAGCGTCCACACGAATGCATGAAAACGCTGCAAAATGTATGCCAGGCCTGTAAGTGGCGCTGTGGTGCCAAAGAAAAAATAAGCGACGAATGTTGGGCATGCGCACTAATATTTATACATGGTTGCCCTGCGGGTCCATTTTCGTGGTTAAATTAAAATTAAGGTGCTGAACTATGTGGTCGATATTGCTCTGTTCTTCCTGGAGATATTCCAGAAGAAGAAGATTCGGTAGTAAGCCCGACAGCAGGGTGAGTAGCATTAGCAGCAACGGCGCCATTGTTGTTGTGATACTGGTCGCGCATGCGTGTTTAGAGGCGACGCTATGACGCATGAGTGTAAAAAAAAATATGCGGTTAGAGCGTAAAGATGGAAACGCCAAAACGGCGTTTCGAAATCTTCCCACTCTGAAGGCTGAATAAAAAAAAGATCGTTTACAGACCCCCGAAACGCCGGCTTCGTGTGGACGAGAGGCTGGTTTGGTGAAAAATTTGTGCGTTTAGGCCAGGGTTCTTCTTCGTGTGGACGGGGCCTAAGGGTTCCATCAGTTATGTCGAGGCGTATTTCATGAGTTTATTTTCTATAATCATTCTGTTGAAGCAGGACTGAAATGCAATGTCTGACTTTCATTTGTCTATTTTCATATGACATTTATTCATTAGTACTTCTGTGAGATTCAAGTAAATTCCATGACATTGTGGTTTTTTCTTGTGTTAAATGAGGGGCATCAACAATTCTGTCCATGTTTGTTTGTTGAATAGTGCTTACATCCAGCTTGCATGCCAAAATCTGCCTGCTAGCTGCAAATCTCTTCTCTTTTGTGTGGTGACAAACCCACTGTAAACCTACTCAACCGCAACCAGAGGACTGGAATAGAATAAAAAACAATGTGATGTTTACATTGTTAAATGTGACCTGAATACCCCAGTGATTTATGTGTTGTTGTTTTTTTTGTAACTGTAGGTATATTGTTAATGCAATTAGTCTGCCTTGGTTTGCATTTTAGAATATTTTAACATTATATTCAATTTAAAATCTGGTTGTAGGTAGAATATTGTCCTGTTAGAACCTCCAACACTGCTTAAAGCTACCAACAGGTTTCTCTTAGGATTTCCCTGTTTGATTTCCTGACCAGTTCCCTGCTGAAGAAAACATTTCCACATCATGATGCTGCAATCACTATGTTTAAATCTGGGCATGTTGTGTTCAGGTTGATTTCTTTGTATAGTCTCAGTTGACCAAATCTTTGTGTTGCAGCGGTTTGCTGAGTTCCTAACATAACTTGTGGAAACTTTACATGAGACATTTAATGGTCTGTCAATGATTTATTGCTTTTGCCATATTTCCTCCATGGTCTGATTTGTGGACTGCATGAATTCTAATTGTCTTTTTAACAGAAAGGACTTCGGACTTGGCTGCTTATCTGATTAATGCTAAAAGCTAATATGCTGGTAAAGATTCTCAGTCATCCAGGTCATAGTCATTCCAAAAAAAGAAAATGAAAACAATCCACTGGACTTTGGATAGGAAGCGAAACGTCTTCAAACTTGGGGAAAAAAAAGTGGATTGTTTTTAATGCTCTTGTTTAGATGGAACACTTTTTCTTTTTTTTAGATAATAAAGTTTACTCTACGAGATGCCCAAAGCGTGGAATATGGATTCGGACCTACAGCTGTATAAACACGTATCTTAATTGAATTTATTTAATGCAAACATTTAATTTGTTTAATGACTGTGTTTGTTTCCACTAACCCAAACAAACAATAAAAAAAGAAATCAATATAAATTATTTTACATTGCCCTGCTTTAGGGAGGGCTCTATCTTCTGCAGTCTCTGCTGTGTTTAACTTTTTGAGGCTTCAATATGTATTAGCCCTGCTCATTAGCAGAACTCATCTTCCTCCTGATTACATATAGCAAACTACAAATTAGCATAAAAGGCTATACTCCAAGTAGTCAGAACCATAGCGTGATGTCTATTTCTGATAAACTTCCTCTTCCTGTCTAACAGCCCAACGCATACACAGACAGCATGGGTCTCCCGTGTCTGGTGGAAAGATTCTTTTTAATCCTTAAGAGTGATTGGTTGCTGATGTGATCTGCAGTGCCCAGCCAATGGTAGCTCTCAGATTAGGGAGGAAGTCAATCCAATAGAGTTTTTACCTTGCCTGTACAAATCTACAAATCTCACTGATCCAGATATAGAAAGCAGAAGACCTCAAGGCTGTGAGAGATTTTGCTTCTGGTTCCTTTTGCTCTAGTTTTTTTAATTTGTTTTCATTTTTATCAGTTTTGCTGGATCATCAAACCTAAACAAAACCTTAACCTGTTGTTGTTGAACTCTTCTTCTGGTGAGTTAAAACACCAATTATTCCGTAGCAAGGGTAACGTAATGTTGTTAAATGACCCTTTTGGAGTTAAGGTATTATTTAGAGCGGCTGCTATATGCAACTGCTGGTAAATATCGCTTTTAGGAAATTATAACCTATGGTGGTAAAATTACAGCCACTTGGAAAGCCTATTGCCCTTTTTTGTGCTTGTACTTTGGTGACATTCATCAACACCACAAGCTTGAATTTAGAGCCGCCATAACACATTAAATAACAAATAACATTAAATAATGCATTGATTTAGACACTTCTTGATCCTCCTCTCCTCTGTGTCTACAGATTCAACCCAGAAAGCTCAAATAACGGAGGTGAGAGGCTACTTCACGCGATACACCTGTCCTTCTCATCTGTCCTTTGGGTTTATTCTACCTACTGTTTTGAGTTATTGCATAATTCAGCTCAACTTTATGGGGCTTTAAACATTGTCTTTGTCACAGTTACAATGGCTTTCCCTTGTTTGTTTCTGGTTTCAGATGCCATCCCTGTTTGGTACGGAACCAGCTCGCGAGAAGAAGATTGGCCATAGGAGAGTAGATGCCCATGGAGAGACAACATACAAAAAAGTGAGCTTTTCCTTTATTTAAAATTCTCTTTCCATTCATATTTGTTTTCTGAAATGTGTGAGATTCTCTCCACCTTCAGACCACCTCATCTGCCTTGAGAGGGGCAATCCAGCTGGGGATCGGATACACAGTTGGCAACCTCAGCTCCAAGCCTGAGAGAGATGTCCTCATGCAGGATTTCTATGTGGTGGAGAGCATCTTCTTCCCAAGGTGTGTGTGTGTGTGCTGGGGTGTTGCATAAAATTACATTTGTTGTAACTTTCAAACCATATTAAATATTATATTAGACCTAGTATAATATAAGTCCTAAATGTCTCTTTTAGTGAAGGTAGCAACCTCACTCCGGCTCATCACTACCCGGACTTCAGGTTTAAAACCTACGCCCCCGTGGCTTTCCGCTACTTCAGGGAGCTGTTCGGGATCCGACCAGACGACTACCTGGTAAGGTCTATAACACAGATTATAATCCAAGCAAGTATAAAACACAGATTATGTTATATATCTCCTTACAAGCATTTATATATCTGTGTGTCCTTTTAAAGTGACATGCAACAGTCTTACACTGTGTTTAATTTGGATTTTATGTGAAGGGTAATTTAAATGTATCTATTCTTTTTTGTTTTTGGCAAAAAACATCAACTATTTAAGGTGTTATACGAATTTTATACAGCCTAAATATAAGTAAAACATATCTTGCTAAAGTACTATTATATATCTAATTTATCTAAATTGTTTAATTGGCCCAATTTAATCTTAGTATAAATCCAGCAGTTCTGTGAAAGCCTCAAAGGTTTGTTTGGGAACAATAATTAAATCAAAAATCCTAAAAACCAGTGAGGGAAAGCTTTTAGCACCTTACAGGGCACTGTTTAACCAATCATCTGAAAATAAATATAGTGTGGCGCAACAGTATACTTACTGATACATGGCTATCCACCTAAAGTGAAAGGTTGCTAAAAAAGAGCATTAACTAGAGAAGCAGTTATAATGTCAGAGTTAACAGGTGGGAGGATGTTGGCAGGACAAATATTTGTTATGCACTCATAACTGGCCTTTATTAAACAGTGTCAGGAAAAAAGATTCATAAAAAGAAATTCTATAACAGGTGAAACTTCACGTCCTGCATGGTGCTTTGTCTTCTTTAAGTCACGTAGACACAATGAACATGTGAAAGAAGGTAGATTAACTGGGCCTTGATGCAACACTTAATAGAGTTTACAGGAAGAGATATGCAGCAAAGTACAGATGAAGCTCAAAAGAAAACTGGTGAATGGCTGTAAAAGGCTTGAGGATGAGAAAAGGGTTGTTTTTCCTGTACAATAGCAGAAAATTTATGCGTATAGTCAAACGGACAAGGCAAAGGTCCAACTCTTACTTATCTTTAAGAATGATCCAATCAAACACTAGACCTAAATCAGATAGATATTGTTTGCTGAGGGTAATATGAGTGAAATGGGTGAAAAAACTGAGCAACATAAATTGAAGTAAATTTATTCCAATATTTTGCATTGAAGTATCGACAGGCACTGTGTTCTTATATTTCTGGATAGTGGTTCATGTTAAACCAGATAAAAGCAGCCAAAATGCTCTTTATTTGCACAAAAACACTCAGCTGCAAACGATTATAAGGTAAAAATCTTACTGTATTACACTGAGTGCAGTTTTAGTCTATACTATATTATACAGTAAATAGCTTTGAAGTGTCATTTGTAACTATGTGATAGACCTTTTTCGACGTACACGGTGCTTCCTGAGGCAACTGGGGGGTTAAAATCTAAGAAACTGATGACCTTTAAGAGTCCATAGGTGCATGTAAACATTTCCTCATGAAAATCTTCATAGCAGTGTTCTTGCACAAGCCTTTGCGGATCATGGATATCATGGTGAACCGTGGCCATATACATAGTGACAGCCGTACGTTGAAGCATCCGGCCCTGCTAAGGGGATTAGCAGAGAAAAGCCTTCCTTTGAGACAGTGGATTCTCCACAATTTACATTTGTTTGTATCTTCTTGCTGTTGCTCTGCCTGTTGAGCAGGAGTTTAATATTTTCTAGTAACTCACAATGAGTACATTTTGCAAACTACATATATGCTCAACCTTTGTTTGTTCTTAGCTTAAGTCTCAATGCCCTTTCCAAGCAATTCATGTATGGTAAGATTGTCAGAGTAAGCATTGATGCTGTATTGCATTTGTTTGTTCAAGATGTCTGTACTAATGTCACCTTGCATTTTCCACACCAGAACTGGTTTTGATGTGTTGTTCTGCAGCACACAAGTTAGTCACATTTTAATGACTTGACCCAGACTGCATTGCTTGAGATAAACATAGAGGAAAATACTTAATAGACACAAAGGAGGCTGTCGGAACACTAGATATACTGTCCATGGACTGAGAAAACCCGGTCAGGAAAGAAACAGACTGACCAAATGCCTTGTAGTTCAACAGCTTTGTGGTCAGAGGAGACAATTTTGGAAAACACACAATGGCTCCTCCATTTTGGAGAACTAGTACATTGCATAAAGTCTGTTTAATAATTAATGAGGAAGACTTTCTCTAGATTCTTTTTTGCTTCTTAAAGCACAAGTAGATGGGCTATATTTGGAAATAGATTGGTTTTTCACTCACAGCAGCTTAAAACACATTAAAACTCCATTAGAATTAGAAAATACTGGCCAACAAGACCTCGAGTACAATAAAAATATGTGCACAATGCCTAAAAATCGAGTGCTGGCCATGAGAACAACCAATTTGAACAAATCATATCATTTTGTCTATAAAGATAAGTTAGGTTTCTTTGCAACAGGAGTTTGTAGATCGTTAAGAATATCTGTGGTTAAGGTGCAACTTCTTAATAGCCTTTTAATAATAGGTTATTAGGAAAGTAAGTGTTAATGTTTTATGTGTGTTTATGATAACATTTAAGGTATTTTTGAATTTGATTGAATGTAAGTGTATATTTTGACCATTGTGTAGATAATTAAAGATAACATAAAGCAAATTTATAAATGGAACAATAAAAACCCACTGAACATGTGCTTTGTTTTATTATTCCTTCGCTAAAAATTATTGTGATACCATGGCTTAACAATCAGCTGTTTTCTCTTTTTATTTAAAACAAAAGCTCCTGACTTTGTAGCGCTATTTTGATCCTTTTGAATAGTAATACAGAAATGTTACATTTATTGTTACCTGAAAACAAAATGTAGATGATTTCATTAAATTGAAAATGATAATTTATTAATTTTAAGCAGATAAAACAGTGGTCTTGTGTTTATACTGTATTTTCCCATGATGTAAATCTAAGCGACAGACTTGATAGATCAAATTCTAATCCGTTTGTCCTTTCTCTCTCTCTCTGTCTAGTATTCGCTGTGTAATGAGCCACTGATTGAGCTGAGTAATCCGGGAGCGAGCGGCTCCATATTCTATGTGACCAGTGATGACGAGTTTATCATCAAAACTGTCCTGCACAAGGAGGCTGAATTTCTGCAGAAATTACTCCCTGGATATTATATGGTAAAAAAATAGTAGTTCTCTTGAAACATTTTCTGAATGGGATTCTGAAATGTATCTTTAGATTCAGTGCCATAAACAATCATTTGACCCCTTACATATTTATTTTCTTTCCACTTCTTTGTCCCAATTACATGTTCTATATCATCAAAGCAATTTAAATCAGACAGACATATCAGTAGGAAAAGGTTTTTCAAGCCACCTGCACATTGGTGAAAATTACCCCTCTCGATTGATTTATAAATTAAATAATGAACTACTGTATATCTTCTGCAGGCCGTAATGCTAACCTGCCTGACTGGTAGGAAAAAAGATGAAATAGAGTCTGCTTGACAACATGAAGTAGGTTAAAAATTAACATACCAGAACTCTACCAATAGTTACATTATTACTCATCCAGGAAGTCATAGAAGAAACCTCAACAACATGTGAAGCAACTTCTAAAAGATCCAAAAGAGTTTTTGAAAAAAGTATCTTTAGACTGATGAAACAAAAGGGGGACTTAGGGTCAAACATAGTAGTAGTAGTTTGAAGGTCGAGGCCTACTTTGCTGCTTCAGAACATATGAATTCATCTCTTTGAAGAGAAGTGGGATCCTGTCTAATTATAATCTTAATTTTAACCAGAATTCCAATAGCCAAGTCTAAATGACTGAAAAATGTAAGTAAAGGTTTTGGAGAGTCCTAGTCAAAGTCTGACCTTTAAAACTGTAAAATGTTCTTATATAAGCTACGTATTTGGGCTAAAATAACTCAGATCCAGCAGAATTAAAATACAATTGCGACAAAATTCCTTCAATATAACTCACTGACAGTTATCATAAAAGCATGAAAGCAGTCGATGCCAAAGGTGACAGAACCAATTTCACATAGAGCTCTGTGGGTGTAGCTTTTTCTCCCTTGATTAATTTGTTTATCACCATTTATAAAGTGCAGTTTGAGTTAATTGCGACTATGTTTGTCTGATATTTCAGTTTGTTTATTGATCCGTAAAAATAGAGTGGGATGAAATATTTGCCTATTAAACTAAGCAGATATTTTTTCATGTCACTCTAAATTTAGCATTTTATAGTTTCTACAATAGCTGCCCATGGACCATGGGCTGTTTGTGTACAATCCTCATACTTAAGTGGAGAATCTTCTAGTCCAGTTGATCCTCTTTATCCACCCCCGGTGCTGGCTCTCAGTCAGGTGTGACATCAGTAGGTGACTTTGTGATAGGTTAAAGCTCACATACATGCTCAGTTCTCAGGAGATAAGCATGCACTCAGGCCTGTGCTGTGGTCTGATGGAGTCACACTCTTTGGCAGGTGCAAACGCCAGCGGGACAAAAGCCAATTACCACTAATATGCTCTGTTTCCTTTTTCTGTCTATTTTTTTTTAACCCTTCATCCAGAACTTGAACCAGAACCCTCGCACATTGCTGCCCAAGTTCTTTGGCCTCTACTGCATCCAGTGTGGAGGCAAGAACATTCGAATAATTGTGATGAACAATATATTGCCACGCTCGGTTAGCATGCACCTCAAGTTTGACCTAAAGGGCTCGACGTACAAGAGGCAAGCATCCAAGAAGGAAAGAGAAAAGTCCAAACCCACATTTAAAGATCTGGATTTTTTGTGTGACATTCCTGACGGCCTCACACTGGATCAGGAAACGTACAACGCTTTGGTCAAAACTTTGCAAAGAGACTGCCTGGTGAGAAAGAAAGCAAAGGGAGGGAGGGTACATAATAGATACTGTAAAGGAGAAGAAAATACAGAATGACTAATACAGAAACTTACATTTAACCTCTTGCAAAACATTTAAATTATGTTGTAAGAAAACATGTCTGATCACGCCTTATTTTGCTGTAGGTTCTGGAGAGCTTTAAGATTATGGATTACAGTTTGCTGCTTGGCATCCATAACAAAAGCCTAGCAGAGAAACAAAATCAGTCCCAGGGATCACCAGCAGGAGGCGGTGATGAGAAGAAGCCCTCAGGACAGAGGGCTCTGTATTCCACTGCTATAGAGTCCATACAAGGAGGGACCACATGCAGGGAAACTCTGGAACATGATGACACGTAAGATCCTAGTTCATAACATTCATAGTAATATTCTTACTGTATTTAAACCTGGTGGCAATTTGTTTTTCCTGTCTAGTATGGGAGGTATTCCAGCTATGGGAAGTAAGGGAGAGCGCCTCCTTCTGTTCATTGGGATTATTGACATTCTGCAGTCCTACAGGTATGGAAACCAGCACATCTGTTGTATTTTAATCACCTAAAGAGCTGACTAGAATCATATATTGCACTGTGTTTTTCTTTCTTCTTTAGAATAGAGACATAACATACTAGTTTAAAAGTGCAAGTTTAAATAAGTTAATTAGTTGTGTCTAAAGTCAGTTTTCAAGTGACAGTGTCTTTTGTGGTTTACTTTTTTCATTTCACACTAAATCCAATTAACGCCTTATTAGGCTTCTGCAGAACTAATAGTAATAATAAGAAGAATAAGAATAATTAAAGATAGTGGTAATTAAAAGAAAGAATTAAAAGAATTATAAGAATGAATTTTTGACACCCTGATTTCCTCTTAAACTGTCAATGAATCTTCATACGGGGGAGCAGTATGCAGTTTGGGCCCAGAGTTTAAGGTCTCTTTCATTATATTTTCATGTATGGTTAGAAAATATATATATAAAACCACAGTGGGTTTAACCATAGAAATCAATCCTAATGTGAATAAATAAATAAACATTTGATATATGAGTGAATAAGGTGGAAAATGTAAGAAACTACCTAAAATGCTCATGATTGTTTCTAATACTCTTAAGCTAAATCCAGTCAGCCAGTTGCCTTTAAAAGTCACCTCTGCATGGCATCTAATCTCATCTAATCTCAGAATAAATCCAGCTGTTCTATAAAGGCTTTATGGGTAAGACTATTTATGAACAAATAATTTGGAAATCAAAAAGCACAACAAAGAGGGCAGGATAAAGTGGGAAAAGCTTAAAGGAGGACTTGAAACTAAATCCTCATTTCGTCTATCTTGCTGTCAACATAATCAAAAAACAGAGAGAGTCTGGTTCAACAAACCAGGAAAGTTAGCCAGCTAAATCGACAGGCCACAAGATCAGAACCTGAGCTTGGGAGACCCTTAGAAAATTTTTTTTTGTATAGCTATCAGATCTCTACTTGGTAAATCTCTGTTCTATTTATGTAACAGAGATTAATGAAAGAAAGGAATATAAATAATTTTTTGTCCACCATAAGTCAGGAGGAGGCAAACCTTTGGAAATGGATGCGTTCAGATGGAATTGAAATTTAGGCTTAAACAAAGAGCCAGGGTTGCAAGGTATATTCAGGTGTTAGAATGTCCTCCTTAAAAAAAGACCTAAATACCATTAAAAATGTGCTTTAAATTCTATGTTAATATACGCTCTGTACCAAATCCAAGGGCGTAGGTTTGATTTGAACTTTGGTAGGGACACAATTGGTCAGGTGTCATTGGTGCTATGCAATATGCATGCCTTTTTTTATGCTCGATGTGGGCATCCGTGCTGATAAGAGGAATTCATTGTTAAAAGAGAAAAGCAACATTTTGCTCCATTAATAAAAATGTTATAAGCACTACACTCATTAGATGCTGTTTATCAATGTTTGAAGTATCACCGGCTCTGATGAATGTGGAATTAGGACTGTTTTTCACTTTGAAAATGGTTTCATTTGAATCACTAAGACAGAAGGTAAATACAGTATTTTCTTTTGAAGATATAGAATTATGCAGAGGTAAACCCCACTCTTATATTTTTTCCTTACTATGCTCTCTCTGTATCAAGCAAAATAATACATTCATTAAAATATTAACTTCACTATAAAAGTTGAACATCTGGGCTGTAGTTACTCTGTGCTGCCCATTTCAGGTATTTTACCTGGGGCTGAAAAAATGAATTATATTAATTGATTATTTCAATAATCGTCAACTAATTTAGTGATTGATTCATCATTAACTGAAGAATAGAGACTATAAAACATAATCTAAATGTAAAATGTGCCTTTCCCCGGCAGAGCAACCCACTTAAATCAGTAATTATACCAAAATTGTAAAAATACTATATATATATATATATATATATATATATATATATATATATATATATATATATATATATATATATATATATATATATATATATATATATAAAATATTTTAAAAAATGTTTTTGTCTGTCAATATTCTCCATCCAGAACTCCTCATGTGGAAATATTTTAGTTTCACCTGGTTTATTTAGACATCAGCTGAAGCACTGAAAGGCAGCTGCTTCACCTACAAGCTGCCCTGCATCATTATTACTGGATATCTGTGTTTCCTATAATCATATAATGTATAAGTGCATTTTTAATAGTAAAGGATTAAATGACTGTTTAAATAGCTCCTTATGTATATTTTCTTTTTCAGTGGCATCATCTACAAACACAACACTAAGGATGAGCCTAAGTGTATTCAAATATAAAATCACTTTTAACAATTATAAAAGACAATATAACACTATCTTATCTGTAATTTAATATCAAAAATAAACAGCCATATTAAAGCATTTTTACCAGACATTAATGTTTGTACTAATTTACTTATAGACTGTTTGGAAATCTATGTAAGATAAAATGAATGTTGATATTCTTCATCTGTTTGTTCTTGTCTTTATCCTATTTCTAGAAGTATAAATAGTCAATTAAATTACTATTATTATGTGGAACCCTAATTATGCTTTTTAAACGATAAACAGCAGATGTTTAGGCGCAATTTCTTGTTGTTATACTCTATAAAGAGAAATAACACCTGCTAATAATTATACCTGAACTTCTTCAAAGAGTCATCAAAAAATGAAAACAGTAACAGCAACTAAATATTGGTAAAAAGGAAACCCTCACATTTTCTTTTTTAGGTGGCTGTGGCTAAGAATCAGAAATGTTGATGGCTTACAGCCTTTATTTGCCCAATTTTCCAGCAGTCTTCAGAACTCCTGGCTGACTCAGAATATTTCGTTTTATAAAAGAAAAAAAAAGGTTTTTGTTTTTTAGTGTACATGATATTATTATTATTTTTTTATTGGGACTTGTTTTGTAGCCTAATAATAACCGCAGCATTCTAATGTGAATACATTTTCAATGTTGTGCTCCAAGCACACGCGGACTAGAAAACAGCCAATCAGAGGGAGAGAAGGCGGAACCTAAGGCAGAACAACCAATGAGAGTTGAGTTAAACAGCGCAGCACAGTTCCATGCGCTGCTACATGAAAGGGACAGGAGAGACCAGGCAGAGGAGCTGCGAGAGGAAAAGAAGCCACCGCTGCAACAACTACTGCTGTAAATTATAAACATGTTGCTCACATCCAATTATTGGTAGGGACAATTAGGTCGGTTCAAAATTTTGGTAGGGACATGTCCCTATGGTCCCTATGCAAACCTACGCCCATGACCAAATCTGACCCAACATGAGCTCTATTGCAAAGAGGAAATGGGCAAAACTGTGATGTCCTAGAAGTTGGTGTAGACATAACCCAAAAGACTGGAAGATGTAACTGCAGCGACAGAAGGTTCTTTAGAGTTCTGACTGATAGAACTCTATCAGAATACAAATGGCTGATAGATTTTCAGCACTTCTATTCGTAAAAAAAAAAGAATTAAATGTTGTAAAACTTCTGTTAACAATAACGTATCTGGATGCAACATGTCACTGTGTTTTTTTTGCATTTGCTTTGAATATTACTTTAATTAATACTGCAAGGAAATGGAAGGGAATAAATAACAACCCATTCTTTAACTAGTTTAAAATGAGCATCAATGCTTCTGTGTAAGTCTATAATTAAATGTAATTGTCTTTTCTGACAGATTGATTAAAAAACTGGAACACTCTTGGAAGTCTCTGATCCACGATGGAGTAAGTTGCTTTCATGTGGCTGCTTTAATTCACCGATCAACATGAAGCTATATATTTGTACAAACTAATTAACTGTGTTCTTTCCATTGTCATTGTTTTTGGGAAGCTGTAATTAACTATAAACACTGGTTGTCTTTTAAATACAGGACACAGTATCTGTCCACAGGCCTAGCTTTTATGCAGAGAGGTTCTTTAAGTTCTGTAGCACAGTTGTCTTCAGGAAAAGCTGCTGTGAGTTCCATACTTCAAATTATTTTTCATTTTTTTTATTACTGGTATAAGTATTTAATATTCCAGCAATGTTTCGAGGTAAATGACTTCCTTCTTTTCCAGCATTACGACCATCTCCATCTAAGAGAGGTCGAGGGGCTCTCTCCTCATCCAAGTACAGTGCTGGAGCTGGACAGCGTCCCTCGCTGACTGAAGAAAGGCAGGAGAACCTGGAGAACTTGGAGAACCTGAGAGGAATCCGCAGCTTCTCTATAGTAGAGGAGAACGGTATGTTATCCTACAGACTCCTCCGATTCTGAATAGGAGCTTTGATGTAAATTGCAGTAAAGCAGCAATACTTAAATGTTACCCATAACTTTTGTTTTTCACTCTTATTTTATTACCTGAACACATCTATTACTCACCTTTGAATACTTTTAACCCCAAAGGTTTACTGTTGAGTATTCAGCTGAAAGAACTTTTTAACATATCTGTGATGTAGAAATAACCGAAAAGGCTAACCAACATGCCTGATTCATTTCAAAATCAGTGTTAACTGGCATAGCTGTCTTCTTCTTCTCTGACTCACGCTGATACACTAAGATGAAAGGAAATTGCTTAAGATGTTCAGGAAAAGCACATTTTAAACATAAAAAACATGGAACACCAGTATTGCTGTCCAGAGAGCTATACTCCAAAATCATCATCTTAAGGCTTAGCAATTGACGAGCTAAATTTATGTAGAAATGTTACAGTGTACGATCAGATGAGGTTAAGGTTTATGTGTTTGCCTACAGTGACCAAACGTATGTTGGGATGAGTCCATGTAACAAACATTGCACCACTAAAAGAGAAGTGGTGCAACGTGGGGGCACGGTGGGGGCAGAATCATGATCGGTGCCTCTTTTACCTACTGCTCTATTGGAGAACTTCCTCCAGATTTCTTTTTTTTATTATTTCATCTCATATCAACAACTAGATGCTTGCAACACAAGTGATTGTTCAAACTGGAAAATTATCCACAACAAACATTGAAACTACATTGAGATTTAATAAAGCAGGTTTACTTTATGCTTCCAGTCAGAACTGTATATAAAACGTGTGTACAGTTTTACTGTTGGAACAAAAGGTGTAGAAATATATGATTTTAATATTGTAAATTTGCTGCGTTTAGGCAAAGAGCCACCCTGCACCCCCCCATCATTGGAAGATGCAACGACTGCATCTATTGCAACCACTCTGTCATCTGACAACTCTTTACCAACCACCCCGTTCGACACTCCAGAGCATCCGCGCTTCAGAAGGCCAATGCATTCACCCAACATAGTCAGGTCAGAAATATTTGGTTTACATGTCATTAGTTGCATCATGTGAGACCAATTCATTGTTAATGTGCAATCTTACCGTGTGTTCCCTTTTGTCCTAAAAAGATCCCAAAAAGAGCCACTTGCGGCCCACAGTGAACGTCAGGACACCATAACTGTGGAGGTGGAGCTGAGGTATGTGCATAACCAAAAAAATCACAGTAAAATGTCCCAATTTTTTCTTTGCAGTATTTGATTTGTTTGTGTGTTCTCATACAGCAAGATCCCACAGAGCACGGAACTCACACAGAGGACAGGAATCACGTCTTCCAGCCAACAATCACTCAGCCATCAGACCTGCACAGTTTCTTCATCCACCCCCAGTTCTACTTGTTCGTCCTCTGCATATTCCTCCGCCACCCTTCCTCCGTCCTTTGCGTCATCCTCCTCCTCTGCTCAATGTGTTGCCCAGTCATCTGCTACACTTTCTTCATCCATCCGTCCGTCTACCAAACCACTCACCTCTTCGTTAGCAGCTCAGTCTTTAACTCTTTCCTCCACAACCTCTGATTCAGCTGCACAATCTCTCCAGCATGCTGGGTTGTCTTCGAATTCCTCCAGCCACACTCCTGCCTCAGCTTTCACTCCCATTCACCCCGCATCTGCTAGCCCCTCTCAGCATCTTCCATCAACACCTCCCTCCTCTGTCCCCTCAACCCCCCAGTTGCCTCAGGAAGCACCGTCGAAAAAGGAACCTTCGGTGTCCAGCAGCCACAGTTCGCTGGATGCGGAGGTGCAGGTTTCTGACATTTACTTTGTAAGTTTCCATCCCAGTTCTTTCTGTTTCTATCTTAGAATATATTTTAAACAATTCAGGAAATAAAATGAACCAAAATCAAATGAGAGGTCATGATCGCATATTGGTCTTAATCAGTCGAGGCCAGGTAGGGAAGATAACTTGGTTTATGTATGATCTACTGGATCTTTTGCAGTGCTCCAGTCAGGATAGCGTGGTAGAGTTATGATGGTGAGAAGTTCTCTGTCTGCACGCACTATGGGAGCTGTCCTTTCTGCTTTATCTTTTATTTTCAATTGATCCCTGATACAAGCATTTGCCTGCTTCTAACTTAAGAATAAGCTGCTCAGCATGAAAGTCTTTCCATCAATCTGCATTTATTCCTTCAGTCATTTTCACTGTCTTGTCTCAGTCTGAGTTATTTTATACTCCTCCTCTTTTTTTCTGTGTAACCCTCTAACCCTTTCATATACCTCATTTGTTCATCTGTGTGTCCAACCATCAGTATGCAGACGGAAGATACTGGGTGTACTCTCCAGTTCTCGGTCGTCGTAAGCTTAACTCTAGTTCAAGTTACAACGTAAGTCGCAAGCTAGGTAGCTATAGCAGCCCTAAAGAGGGGAAGATATAGCATTGCTGCTCCCCATTTGAAAGGGATCATTTTCATATTCATTGTTATGATTCTGCAGGAAATGTGGCAGAAACAAATTATTTTTTCATGCATTATTTGCTGCTGATGGCTGCAGAAAAATGCATCTATCAGCCTTTCAATTTCCACCATCAGCAGTAAAGAATGGATGATGCATAATGTAAAATATATCCACAGTAGGTGTAGTTGGTTAATATCACCATAAATCGACTTATAGACACCCCTTAATGCATTGGCTTTGTAACTTAGAAGCTGCGATCCTTCCTTTTCTTTTGGTTTTAACTCTAATTAATAAAGTTGCACTGTGTACATATTAAAGTCAATAAAATGACTAGGGTTATAAAATGGTGAAAAGCTGTTAAAAAAAAGTTCAGGATTTTTAAGGCCTTTTATAGACTGTTAACCTCCAGTAGATAATTATTTCGATGTCTTCATTTTTACACATTCTTTGGTCATTGGTGCTGAGACCAACCAGCAATCCAAATCAAAAGTGTTCCTCATCTAAAACTTTCTTTAAAAAAACTCAAACAATCTCAAAACCAACAGACATTTATGGCAATATGAATTTATGAACCTTTATAACATCTTTATCTTTGCTGTTTAAACTAAATGTAATCATTATTTAAATCGCAAATTAAGGTTGATTGTGATGTAGGCTACAACTAGTGATTTTATGAGAAAAAATAATATAGAGCATTTCTCATAAGAGTAAATGCTAAATATAAAAGTGAAGCAATGTAAAAAAAAAACATCTGATAACAATTTAACATAAGAATATTTTCATAGATTTTGACACTTTTAAAATAGACTTATTTTGATTAGAAATGCTTCACATCCTCTTTCCTGGTATGCAGATGTGTATCATACAGAGACATCACTGGGGCTACACTATTTTATACTTCCATTTCCTGTGTGAAAAATCTTTGGCATCTTCCTGAAAGTTCCACCTAATGAAAAGTGAAGATAAACTATATTTCAAAGTTGATTATGTAACATTTGCCTAATCCATATTCACTTTTTTATGCAAGTTATTTTTTAATTCTGCTTTAGTCATTTCCCCTGTTAGAATAACCTCCAGCTTTAGCTTCTGGGGCCACTTCATTTGGTTTCTCCTGGAAAAATACTATTTTACTTTTAGCAGAGGATGCCTTGAAAAAATCCGGAACCATTCCTTAAACTTTTAAAATATACTAAACTACTTTAAGAGGACAAATCTACTTGGACTTCAAATTAACATGAAGCGGAATAACTATTTTGGACCTAACTTACACACAAGCACAGTGCAGCTTTATTGGATTATATGTATACAATGTTTTTTTTTTTCTCATACCTTTCCCTAAAACTCACCTTTTCTTTTTTCTTGTTTTTCTGCCTCCTGCTGGATATTTTTATAACTACAGACTCAGGAGGACCAGAGCTGTGTTTTCTCACCTTTTCACTGCAGCTCAGAGTCCAGAAGAGGCTCAGATGTGGATAGTGAAACAGTAAGTCAACAGTCCATTCATGATTCCCAGTAATCTCTAAAAATACCAGAGGAAATGATTTATGTATTCCCTTTCTCTCTCCTCTATCTGATATTAATCATCTCTATTCCTCCTTCAGTAATTTCAGTCGAAGACAGCAACGGTGGGCGGAGCCAGAGGCTTTCTCCACACACACAAAAGCTGGGAGGATTTAATGATAAAGGCAGCGGGACGCTGATGATTTACTGCTGGCTGCTGAAGCTGCATGTAGGAGTCTGCTTTGCTTACAGTAAATCTTATCATCAGACATTCAGCTGAAAGAGTGCAGCTTTGCATTATGCATTAAAAAAAACTATGTACAGGGAGATTTACTGCTAAAATGGTGGAAGACTATATTATAGCCTCACAGGACAATTTGTCCAAAAACAAAGAGGGGAAATATAAATCCTGAGGTATAATCAGCTTAGTGGCACTGTGAACGATTTTGGTGTTTGTGTTAAAACTCTGTCTTGTAATATGATGTATGATGAGATATAATATGATAATCATGCTCAAGAATCAAACTGATTTTACTCCAGTAACATAAACAAAGTGTCGTAGATTTGAATTGAAACCAAATCTTTCTCAAAAGACCAGAAATCTGTGCATGCAGATTGTTTGCAGGGAGAGCAGCCTAAGCAAGGTGGTTCAAACATTCCTTTCTCTAACTCTGCCTATGCAATATGTGTTATCGATTCCTCCTATTGACTCACTTGTAATTAGCCCGGACTTCTTTGTGCATCTGCTTTTCACTAGAAGGGAGTCTTCTCTGTTTAATTTGATTTTAGCACTTTAACTGTGTATATGGTTGATTTAAAAAAACAAAACAAAGAAAACTCTGAAATAGTGTATAGCCTTTGCATACACAGCAGTCTTACTCTTCCAGTGATGAGTAGTAAAAAAAAAGACCTGAAAGCAAAAGGTTTTGCTTAAAATGCCTTATCAATTAACTCATTAGGGCTTTTTTCAGATGAAGTCATGGAAAATTATGACAGAAGAATTTAAATATGGAAAAAATATATATTAATGTAAGTAAAAAACTAATATTACTAGCAGGGTTGAGATAAGATAGAGAAAAAAATGAAATATTGAGTCAAAAATATCTTTTGTAAGTCATCTGTTTTTTATGTGCTGCAGTACATGCATGTAGGTGTGTACATGCTACTTGTGTTGTGTCTGCATGTGTTTGCATGTCTACAATGTATGACTGGGAGACGCATATGTTATATTTTTCTGTGTTGAAATTGTCAAAAGGTATTTGTAAGAAATCATTAAATGCAGCAGCATCTCATCAGATTAGAAAATCAGCAGGAAATCAAGATTTTTCAGAAAACAATTCAAAAAGTGAACAGATTGAGTGCAATCAAATGATTCATTTTGAATGTTTAGATTTGTTAACTTTAATAAATATATAACCCAATAAGATTTATTGTTTCAATTTTAGAACCCATCATTTAGAACCCATAAAAAATATCTGCATTGAAAAGCAGTTATGAAAATGCTGCTCACACAGTTGGCCAGCTTTAACGTAAACCACATTCGTTCATTGCTAAAGAATATTATTCTATGTTTTTAGCGCAATCCTTCCAATAAAGATGCATGTGGCTCTTGGTTCAGAAGCATCCAAGTTCGACTCTCTGTCAAACTTTCTTTCCTCATGATCAAGACGCTTTATTTTCCAAAAAACAAACAGAATTTCTTACTGCAGTATGATGTGACAGGCAGATCATATCGGCTCATTTTGTTCCTTTTTATGCCACTCCAAAAAAATAAAAAAACAATAATCAATAGCGGTTAAAAACTGTATGGCTGCTTGCCTGAATCCAAGAGCTCACCTGGCCCCAATAGCTAACTCCAATATATTCCAGGTGCTGCAGTCTACCTGCAAGAAACAGCATAAATTATTTACAGAAGCAAAAATACAACTAAAGAAATTCATTATTTCATAATTAAGTCAACTCATACCAAAATATTTCATGTGATGTCATACTAAATACGATAAAAATAGTAAACTAGAAATAATAAATAATCAGTCATAAATCAAGCATTTGGCTCCAACAATGTTATTGGAACATTAAGTGGAAGGAAAAACATAAGAAAAGAGAATGCCGTCTTTCCGTAGTTGTAGTCTGTCCTGCAATGTTCTATTCCTAATTTTCCTTGCAGGATTTCGGGAGGGTTGGTCTTTCTAAAGAGGGCTTTAAGTAAAAGGTGGGATCCAACCCACAAGTTCTTGGATAGACTGGTGAACTTTCTCCTTGATAGGTCATCAGTTCAGCCAATAACACACCAGATGAATAACCATACATTTGAATACCTAATGGCATTTTACAGACAGCTTACTTTTATTACCATTAAAGACTTAATAGAAATACATTACATCAAATTGTATGTTTAAAATGTGTTTCACTTATTGAACTACTGCCATTGAATATTTTAAATTCCAGTTCACTGAGATTCCTTTGCATTTTAATTACCTGTTTTCATCCTCTGACTGTATGAAAAACAGTACTGCTGAGTCAGTGTTTAATGAAGCACGATACATTATAATGTTTGCAGAACTGAAAGATTTCCAGTTTTCTGGACACTTAACATTGCAATACATCCTCTTTGAACCTTTTAAAACATCAAGAGGAGAATTAGTCCCTGCCAGAGTTGCTTTTGTACTGTATTGTTTGAGACCGCTCATGTAAACTCGCCTGTTTGTGGGCGACAGTGTTTGTAGATTATCACTGTGAGAAAAAGAAATAAAATACTGTTGTGTAAATATTGCTGGTTAGTTTCTAATACGTTAAACCATCTGTCATGTTCTTCTCTTTTAGTCCACCAGATGGCACTGCAGTGCCTAAAAAGAAACAGATCTCAAAGTTGCTGCATCTTGATTGTTATACATCAACACACTGCTTTGTTATCTAAAATTGACCTCTCTTTGTTACATTGAGAATCACATCTCACTGTCTTGTGCTCTAAATTAAAAGACATCAGCGGGGCCGGTTTCTCTTTGTGTTCCCGATGGACTGTAAAAATGAGGCCAATATTTGAAGCCATGTTCCACCGCCCTCCTCATAACTGACAGGTTAATGCACATAAACATAATGATATGAAATCTTTATTGCTTCAGTGAGTATGGCTTGTTTGCTTTATGGACAAAGGCTGTAATGCCTACTAATAAGATGACAGATGGTAAAAAGATTCAATCATCCTTTCACACCAGCCAACTTATTTATGTTTTACCTGCAGTACATTGCTGGCTTTGTACATATTTTCAAATTTTATTTCAGGTGGCCATCATCTTCAATGGAAATTCTTTAGATATCTGAAAAGTTTGTCAATCTTTCTGAGACACTTTTATGAATCCAGTTTTCAATTCCACTTAGAACTTTTTGTTTAAATCAGCTTTGAACATTTGGACAGTTTTTTCCAATATCCATGAACTTAAACTCTGTCAAATAGTGAAAAATCTATCTTCAAATTCCTACCAACATTTTTAATTAGATTTAGATCTATGCCATTTAGCTATACGTCTAGGGAAAAGTAAAGTAAACCTTCACCACAGCTTTACTGCCTTATGCAGATTTTCCTCCTGCTGCCCCTGCTGTAGAGAAGCACATCCACTGCATGATGCAGCTACCTTAGTCTCTCACTGAGGGCACTGTATGTTCAGGGTGTTTTTTTTTTTTAACCACACATTCCATTTCGCATTCAGGACAATGTCTCATCATCTGACCTTCCTTCATACGTTTTCTGCCTTCCCCTTATGGCAAACTGTTGAGGGAAATTATTTAGTTTTCTTTCAGCAATTAAAAGGGTCTAACCACTTCTACTTAATTCTACTGAGTGCATAAAAAATAAATGTTCTCTCAAGAAATTTGTCACACTAAGTTTTTGATTCCTGCTACTCCTTCGGATTTACCCTGGGTCACCCAACTGAAACCCTGAATATCTATTTTGCCCAGTATGTAAGGTTTGGGTGAATGTCTGTGTTTTGGTGGGTCGGCAGTTGTTCCAACATTTTTTTATTTTTAGCTGCTGGATTGAACATTCTCTGTCAGGTATCCAAAGTATTGGACGCTAATATGTAACCTAACTGTACTCTAAATTCCTCCAAGACCTGTTTGCTGTATTCCCCGGTCTTCAAAATGCTGTTTGTTCACTAAGGTTTATTAAGCAAAGCTTTGCAGCTGCTGCAGAACAGCTAGGTTAATACTTAGGTTAAATTACTCACAGGTGGTTTCTATTTGCCAAGTAGTCAAATTTAAGAGAGAGTTGTTAAAATTGATTTATTTTAAGAGTAAAAAGGGGTATGTGTAGACACCTAAGAATTTAGCCTAGCTGTAGCCTCTCTTCCATTTTGTTTTCATTCATCTTTTTTGTGTCACATTTGACCAACTGATGCTAAATGTTACTGAGAACTGTTTTTAATGCAAAAAATAAATAGATAAATGACAATAATAATAATAATAATGTGGTGTTTTAATACTTTTGTAAGAAACTTCATATTCCAGTAATTTGCAAACCTATATAAAAATGTGCCAGACTTGGACATTTAAAACAAAATCAGTGTTACAGAAAACATCAATCTAATAGTTATGATTAGCAGCCTTTTATTATTGCCTGTTTTAAGGTAATGTTAATGGTTATGTTATATGTGGTATTTTCTCACACCCTGTATTTTCTCTTGCTGTGCTATTTTAGTCCATTTAAAACAGCTTTATGTTTTAAAGGCCCATTTTGGGATGGGCATTGCAAAGTGCTTATTGTTATAAATGTTCAAGTGTTCAGCTTTTGTTTCCCCATAGAAAATAGAAAATAAAGAAGAAACGTCCGACTGTGTGTACTTGATGTGTAAGCTGGAGTTGTGAATGTCACTCATGGTGACAAGTCAGCCCTGTCTGGCCATGATGGAATGTGTGATGGACAAGGATCAGCAACCACCTGCGCAACTGGCCTGGAAGGAAATCGTCCTTCTACACACACCCAGATCCATACAAGCACTTAATCCTTTTTCTCCTCTCTGCCTGTTCAATCACCTCTCAGATACCTGTCAGCAGGGGTTCCAGTAAAACGTCTAAAAACTGAGCAGTGAGATGAAACCATAAATTAGGCTACCTTAAATTTAATAAGAATGTCCTCTCTGTTTTCCTGAAAGGTTCCTCAGTTGTTGTTGTTGTTTTAAATGAAACAATTATCTGTTTGCACAACTCAAAATGGTACCGTCTGATGTTAAAAAACTATAATAAACTATAATAAAAGCTGTTTTAATTAGCAAAAGTCACACAAAGACATTGCCCCAAAGCCAGACTAACTAAAACAGATGTTGCTTATGAAATTATTCCTTACGAGGACAGTTTGGGATTGGTTTAAAGACATGTTGGGTGTAAAAAGTTATTATCAGGTAATATTTTACCTCCAGTATTAACTGTTTTGGTGTATTTAAATATAGCTTAGAGATGGACAGAAAGCAAAGTTGGCTCCAACCACCTTTCAGGAAGAGAAATGGTAAATGGCATGTACTTATATAGCGCCTTTATTCAAGTTAGGAGACTTGACCAAAGCGCTTTACACTACATTTATTCACCCATTCATTCATGCACACACTCACACACTGATGGTGGCAAGCTACATTGTAGCCACAGCTGCCCTGGGGCTCACTGACAGACGCGGGGCTGCCGTACACTGGCGCCACTGGGCCCTCTGACCACCATCAGTAGACAATGCAGGTGAAGTGTCTTGCCCAAGGACACAACGACACTGAAAGTCAAAGTCGGGGCTTGAACCGTCAATCCTTCGATTTCAGGGCAAACTCCTACATCCAACGCCAATGTCGCCCCAAAGAAATCTCAGATATGGCTCAGTAGTTTATGCAGAGGCCATTTTATGACAAGTACAAATATAAAACCATTGGTAACCATCAGCACTTTGTAATTCTTATTTAAAATTAAACACATAAGAAAAAGGATAAAGACTGGTAAGGTCGGTTCATTCCTTTTCTTCCTTGGCTTGTTGACAAAATTGAAGAAAAACACATAAGATGGAGATTTTTCTTTGATCTGAAGAGGTCTCTCTTTCAATATCATGTTTGTGGACATGTTTAGTGGATACGTCATGTGTACTGGCCCCTTGCCCCTATCCGGCTAAGGATGTTTCAGCTCACGGTTTAAATTGACAGTCAAAGGCAACCCCCCAAAAAAAGTTTTTAATCTTGATTTTAACCCATTTAGGGTTTTTTGCATTAAATATCCTCTGGGAATTTGTTCCAGACAAGTGAGGCATAGGAACAAAATGCTGCTTAACTTGTGTTGTTTTTAAAAAAATATATATCCTAAGTATGCGGAGCAGGTAGATACTAAATAGAAGGGGCCACAAGATAGAACCTTGTAGAACTCTGAATGGGATGTTTGATGTAAAGACCAAAACAGTCTGTCTTTTAAGTAGGACTTCAACTAGTCAAGTGCTGTACTAGAGAGGTTGACCTAAATGTCAACACAACATGAGCTTTCTAGTAAGATATACCATGTTAACCATACTTTTTTTGTTGAAGTGTTTCATGATCTAAATGATTTATGTTGTTTAGTGTAAAAATACAAAAACAATTTACTGTTTATCTGCATTCAGTACAAATTGATTTAACCCATGAAGAAAAAATCTTTGAAATGAGGGTGCAAGAGTAGCCATCAGACCTTTATGTTGCCTTCACTTGAGGTCGCTCTGGTTATCTGCCTAAACCCAATTTCACGCATGTCAGTTAAACCGGAGACAGGATAAATACCTTTCTTTGTCAGCTCTCCTTTGCTCCTCCTCTACATGCTCCCATCCACACATCCGACACCTGCGATTCTGAATGGGAATAATAGGCTTCTGATTATCATGATGTCTTCTCCAAAACAAGATGACAAATGAACCTAATAAATCACCTTCAAATTGAAAACATTATATGTTATATTAATGAATGAATAAATAAATAAGTAAATAAATAAATAAATTAAAGAGGCAGCACCTGTACCAAAGGTGAATGGGTCATCTCAAAGCTGAGCTTTCATCTGCAGGGAACATAGACAAATGCCTTTGTTCCTTCAAAGAGAAGAGGGGCGAAAGCCACAACAAACAGGGTGAGTGTGCACCGTGTGTGGGTGTGTGCATGCGTCTGCACGTGAAAAGGAAGGAAAGCGAAGTTGATGGAGAGAGAAAGAGAAAGAGAGAATGCAGAGACAGATCAAAGCAGGGGGTATGTTTTTGAAACCCTGTGTGGGAGGTGAAGCCTCACCTACCCAGAATGCCTTGCCTCACTCCTTCCAGCCCACTCAGGTTTTTAGGAGCATCACTTCTCCTTTCCAGCCTTTGCAGCACGTTGTGCCACCTCTTCATCAGTCATCTCCAGCTATTCTCACTGAGTCTTGAAGCAGTGATTTGATGCGAACCAGCACTCACTGTCTGATCTGAACTATGAAACCTGGAGCTTAGAAAAATACTTCTTATATTTCAATCTCAGAAGCTTTCAGTGCATTTTAGACATTGTAAAGAAAAAAAAGAAAACTCACAGAACATTTCTTTGTTACAGGCTTTCTAACTGGATCAGAGCCCATCCCCCGTTTCCCACTATCAGGAATCGAAACATCTCTTTTTAACTCAGCATCAGGGGTTGCAACCAGATGTGAGTCTGTCCACATAGAGAGGATGTCATGCCCTCTCTGAAGCATAAAAAAAGCTGTAAAAGACTCTCCATAGCGTTGTCAGTGTCTTAAGGCAGTGTTTATCTTTGGCAGGCTAGAGAAAACAAAGCCATCGATTTCTAATCCTAATCCCCTTCTACTGCTTCTCCCCTATTGATCATCTATCCTTCTTTAATTAGATGGAGGAGGAAAGGATACTGAGATGTAGGGCTGATGAAGGACGAAACTTTCCTCCACAAAGTGTGCCTATCTTTTTGCCTTTATCCATTTTGTACTGTCTCTCAATCAGCTATCAATAAGTTAGTGGTGGACTGGAAGACAAATTCAGTCAGTTTGGTGCTTTTAAATCAAATGTCTGCTGAGATGCCTTAGAAATAAGATTCACACAGACGCTGAAATGCAACTACATTGAAAAGAAGCTCACTGAACTCTACACACCACTGAGCTCACTTTTGTCTCTGATGCCAGTCATGCTATTTTAGAAATAGACACAGTCGATGTAATGATACCCTCTAGTTAATGAACTTCTCCTCTTAAAGGTAAATGCCCCAGTTAATTTGCATCTCACTATCTTCATTTTAATTTGATGCCAAAGTCTGAATTAAAAAAGTATATTGTCTGATCTATACATGATCACACAGGCTCAAATATATACATGCATTCAATCTAATATTTTGATGTATGTTAATGATCAAAGTTGAAGAGAAAACACTCACTCCTTTTACTTCTGGTATAATTTAGCTTGGATATTTACTATTCTTTAGAAATTTGTTAGGGGAGAATCCAGAAGCCTAATGGTAATCTTCATTACCCATTCATAGCTCTAATTTCTGTTTGGAATCATTATCCTGTGTTAAAAACCCAAATTTTACTCATCTAACCCCAAATATCATTCTCAAGATGAAATTTAATTTGTTCATAAGTTCAGGTAAAACTCAAGACCTTTACTGTACCTAGATCAGAAATATCAGTGCTATAGGCTGCAGCAGAGCAGGTCCCTATAACAATGAAAAGCAATATTTTACCTAAAAGTGTGACTGAAATTTGCTGCTGTCCCTGTAGACAAGTTAACTGTCAACTTAAAAACAGCTGGTCTGATTTTAAAGAGACTACCACTGAGTTGGTCAGCTTCAGTTACAGGATATACTTGTCAAAGGGAGACATTTAGTCCTCAGAACTCTGCAGCCATTTTGTTCTCTATATTTATGTCCTGAAAATGGCCCATATCTTTTTGATCTGACCACTTTTGATCTTGGACTCAATTCTATTTTCAGTAGTTAGTCTTGCTTTTGATTTACGTATTTAAACCTGTCATATAAAGGCTTCTTTATTTCTTTTTTGTCTGTTTTTTATTCATTTACTATGAAACATTTAGCTGTTTTGAAATGTAAAACCTGCATTGATGTTTTTTTATGATTAATATATTAAACCAGAATTACTTCAAAGTTCATTGATAGCTACTAGAAATGTGTTTGGCTTCTCTGCAACGTTATAAAGACCATTGTTGAATATTTAAATCAATGTGTGTGTACATGCTGGAACCTTGAAGTGTCAACTTTGCTAGATCCAAAAAAACACTGTTTGTCCAGAAAATTGTAATTTTTATTGTTCATGTTACAATTTTCACAGAAAATGAAAAATGTCCCACTGGGAAGTTATTTACATAAGTGCATGATAATGGCCTTAATAAAAGTCATTAATAGCAGGCTAATGTGAGTCAGATGTTACCTGTTCAGCAGAAGCAGCAACGGCAGCAGGAAGGGAAACAGAGCCAGGACACGAGTGAGTGGACAGCATAATGAGGGGTGCATGGCCTGCCAGCCTGGGCAGCTGCTTCTCTAGTGGGACTGAAGTGGTGTGTGAGTGAGTGTGTTTGAGGTCCAAATATTAGCAGGTTGCAGAAACCCACATCTGTTTTTAGAGAGTAACATTCTCTGGATACTGATTTCTTATGAAACAAAAGCAACTACTCAGGTTGCAAATGAAATAGAATAAAATAAAAAAGCCAAGGTTGGCTATTCTTTTTGAAACATTTTCAAATAAAAGTCTCCACTATAGGAATGTAATGTTTTTAACTTCAACTTCACAAATACACAGCTGTGAGCACAGCTGTTTTAAAGGATGTGAACAGATTTCCCTCCTCTAGTTTGAGCTTTTTTTTGTTCCACCTTTATTTCTCATCAGGAACATCTGAAAATACCTCTACACAAACACACACACACACACACACACACACACACACACACACACACACACACACACACACACACACACACACACACACACAGCTCCCACAGCTGTCAAACAGACACCCTCATCAGGCTTACCGTGGGAATGCCTGTGGCATTATATCAGTCATTGAGGTGATGCTTTTAATCCTGAAACAAACCTAGACTTTGTGCAGTGTGCCTCTGTCTGTGTGTGAGTGAGCGTGCTCCAGTATAAAGCCCAATCTCGCAGCCTTTAGATTACGGCTGGCCGCACAGCAAAGACACCCCGTTGCCACTCCCACATGGAAGCACTGGCAGGATTAACCGGCTCCATACCCGCCCTAATCTGGGAACAAAAACCCACAATTGCCTCCCACTGAGAGACGAAGACAGACAGAATCAGTTTGATCTGGCTTTTCTCAATATAACAAGGGTGGCTTTTAGGGTTAAAATGACTACTGCTCACTCTACCTTCAGTCAGTGTGGCTGTTCTGTATTTGCATCCTGACAGTTAATACTTTTATGACATTGTCGAAAATGTTCAGACACTTCTATGTTGCTGTAAACATATTTTGTTATACTAAGTTTTATTGTATTTTGTTGAACTTTATTGATCTCACATTGGAGAAATTTACCTCTGCATTTAACCCATCCCCTTGTGGATCAGTGGGCTGCCATTGTGGGGCACCCGGGGAGCAGTGTGGGGTTAAGGGTCTTGCTCAGAGACCCAGAGTGGAAGTCTGTGGGAGTGGAGCTTAAACTCAGAAACTCTAGATTCCAAGCTCTATGCTCTAATCTATGGTGACCAAACGTCCGTATTTCCTGGGACATATCCGTATTTCACGTCCTGTCCCGGGCGTCCTGGTTTTTTTTTAGAAAGTGAGGAAATGTCCTGATTTTTTAAATTACCTTAATTGGACCATTAAATTTACAGGCACTAGGGCACTGCGCACAACGCTGCGTGTGACGTAATCCCTGAGCCGCGTCAGTGCGGGCAGCCCTGTTCTTAATCAGAATATAGATTGCTTGGCTGTCAGTACGCCAACAACATGCAAAAGCGCAAATGTATGTTTACCAACGATTTACAAAAGAGTTTCCCCGCTTTCAGACCGGGTCGAGACACATTGGAGGCCTTGTGCACAGTGTGCAAAGCAGGCACATATGTCACGGCATCCAATGGAGGTGCAAGGAATCTGAAAAGCCACCTGGACACCGAAAGTAAAGATAGTCTATTGATATGTTTGTTAGTTTTTGGTATATTTTGAATAATTTTTGCTACACAAGAGGTATTTTTTGTTAATTAGCTCATTTGTTAATTAATTTTTTCCAATAGCCTACAGAACAGACATTATTTCATTCATTGCTGAGGCTGAGTATCATCTGTTATTGGGAGTTGAGAGTTATTGTTAACTTTTATTGTTAAGTGAGGGATGTTTAGATGAGACATTATTTCTTTCATTGTGCTATTCATTCATTACAGGAATTGTTAAAGCTGAAGTCTGTAAGTTTTTAAAAATCACTTTTTTGTCATATTGGCTTAAACTGTCCCTGTGCCCAGACAGCAGTACATGTGATATGTAACCTGTGAAAAAAACTGCTTCAATTGGTCCCGCATACTGCCTGTATTTCAATCTGGAAAGAATAATTCGGGACGAGTCAAAACAACCAATCACAGCCAGAGGAGCGTCTGATGGAGTGTCAATCACAGCTCCCCCCCCCTCACCGCTTAACCTGCTGCAGCGCCCGGCTGCCGCAGTCAGGAGGACGCGCGTGGAAGTCATGGCGGAGCGACAGCCACCAGCGAAAGAGAAACTGCCTTACTGCCCCTGCCGACAACTGCTTACACGGCAAACTTCGGTATAACCAGCATCTTATATCTAGCTGCTTGGAGGTGAGTGTTATCGCTCTTACCAGTTCACACTCCATGCCGCGTACGCTGCTTGGACGCTTGTGGTCGCATGCGGTAGCCGCGCAGATGCTGTGAGAGGGGTGGAGCTTGGAGGTGGGGCATGAGTGAAGCAGAGAGGGTGGGGGAGTGACGTGAAACCTGTTTTTCTTCAAATTTTCAGTCGAAGTCTGCTCTCTTCTCAATGTTACAGACTGCAGCTTTAAGCATTTTTAATAAATACATTTTGAATGAAATTATCGTTTGTTATTGGAGTTATTGCTGTTGACTTTTACTGAAAAGCATTTTTAATAAATCAACTGTAAATATGTTATTGTAGGATTACGTAGGTCTATGTTAAGTGAGTGCATGCCACAGACAGATATCTCTATGCATGGGAACAGAGATCCCAGGTGTCATGGTTTTCCCAAATGAAAATATGGTCACCCTACCCTAGGCGCTCACTCCCCAAACATCTGTGCAGGAATACATTTTATTTTAATCTGAAGTTGATGCCCTCTCAGTAAATTAGGTTTTCTTCTTGTATACAGAACTGCTATAGTATTAACCAGAGGAATATGGCTTATAGCTATGGCAAACCCAAAATTTCAGATTCTTTAAGATTTGAGGGTTACACAAAACCAATAAAAGACATTTAAATACAGAAATGTTACATTATTGCCTCCACAATTATGGGTTAGACTGCTGAATTGACAGAGGTTCAGCAATTGGCAGTCACTCCTCTTGCATGTCACAAAAGGCTGTTGATAAAAAGATGTCTGTTTTAAGATTGGTGCATTAAAGGTATTTTAATGAAAAAGTTGGCAGGAAGGAGAAATCGGCTGAAAAAGGTTCACAAGCTACAGAGATAATCTTAGTCATCAGATGATGAAGCAAAGTTCATGGAAGAGTTAAAGGGAGAGCCAAAAGCTATTAACTGCAGCTGGAGTCAAAAGCTGTGTTTTCCTTCCAAATGTCATTTACCATTTGAGAAAATTTTTAAATATTGAAAAAATGAAAATGAAAATTAGATGCTCTTCTCTCAAATGGAGAGAATTAACCAAGCGATCCAAAGGATGATGCTGTGATGGATTTAGGTTCAATTTGATCAAATGATGAAGTTTTATGGGTTCGGGTTTTCTATAATGGGAGGAACTCAATGAGCAATGCCCCTTAGTCTATTTCTCCTTTGTTATGAAAAGCTTAGAAGCAATTGCGTTGTTTTTTTTACTGACATCAATAATTACACAAACTCCACATTTTATACTGTCGATTGTTGTCTGTTCCTCAGGGCAGCACCTTCCCTTACCTGTTAATACTGGAAGGTGATCTACACAATCATGGATCTTGGAGTTGTTGGTCTTTATATCCTCCCTTGGAAGACCTAGCTACCCTGTTTTACTCTTGCTTTTATATAATTTTCATGGTTCCAACAATACAGTTTGAATTTCATAAATTTTAAAATTTTGTCTCAGTTTTTTGAGACAGCTTTGCTTTGAGATTAAACTAGATTAAGAAAAAAATATAAAATCAACTTTAAAAGTGCTAATTTAATAAAAGGCCAAAGTTTACAACAATGTATTACTTCTTTTCTTCATGTAACAAGCAGAATAAAACTTGCAGGAATCAATTCTCTCACTTTCATTCAATTGCTATACTTTATTTTTTTTAGATGAGATGCCTTGCTTGGCCATTATTTTTAAAGCAAATACAGCTTTATTTTTGTATTGCTACCAGCTATGCATAACTGATACATGAGTATTAACATAAATTCCAGGCAGAAACAAAATTTAGAAAAATTAACATTGACCAAATTTCTACCCCTGATCTGGCAACATATCCCCGGAGACATTTACTTACAGAAATGGGACATTTTTTCTTCATCAAAATGTTCACAAAAATGCCCTAATTCATTTTACGATCTTCTTCTGGTTTATAAAAGGCTGATATATGATTATGTTTGCTCAAGTAAGCAGGGACTCCACTGCCATCACTGATAATATAATAAACCTAGACTAAATTATGTTAGCTAGATTATAATGATACACAAAACGTTTTATAACAGCCAACTTGATGGGTAAAGGCTTGCTGATCACCCACTACCAAATCCTAAAAAGTTTTATGTATAACTAAACTCGTGCACATGGCTTAAGTTTTAAATTATCTGGGGTACTGAATTAGAGGTTTGTATTAGCTGTATGCAGTAAGAACATTTATTACCACTAAAATCAGAACTAGATCCCCAAAAACGTGACTCGTTTTTTATGTAACTAAGTAAATTTCATTGTGTTCATTTTTTTATTTTTTATTTCTGGTGGACTTCTGGATTTTGGTATCAGCATCATCTATGTGTTTGGTTTAACATGCCTACTCCCTCAGAGCTTCACTGCAAAAAAACAATGTAGTAAAACAGAACATATATTAGCTTGAATAACTGTAGTTAATCTGGTCTCTGAATACCTCAATCAAAAGATCTATCTACTTTTCAAACTTAGAACTGAGGTTTAAGGTAACTTTGAATTTCATGTCACTCCTGAATGAAAGTTCCAACTGCAGCCTTTAATGGAACACATAGGCAGCAACATGTATTCTTTTATTCACTGACCTTCACTAAATCACAGTAGATTTGTTCCTATTACTCTTGTAAGTAAACAAACATCTGGCTTTAAACTAGCTGAATCTGTCTGGTCTGGTCATGAGTGAAAAAGCCTTCAGCCTCCACTCTTTGTTTAAGTTCACTTCTGTGCAGCATCTCAATTTTGTACAACTTCCTCTCGCTAAAACCATTGATTTAATAAAACCAGAACTTTCCATAACCTTATGATACCAGATTGGACAAAACCTAGGAGTCAGAAATCACCAGTGGAAATATCCTGCTTTATACATACAGCTGATTACTGTCTGTGAAAATGTCAAAACGTCTTTTTCAATCAGGGTTCAGTGTGTCGAACCACCGCATTCAGCTACCTGCATAATGTGGTGTCAGTATCTCATTAAGTGACAGAAGCTTTCTGTTTCATTGCCTTGAGGCAAGACTTCATCCGTCCATCTCTTCTCCTCTGTCTCTTACTCAGAGGCTTTTGGCTCATTAACCACCATCAGCATTTCGTTTGCAGCCTGTTATTTGGATGTAAGAGGGAAGCAGGTCTGTAAGTGTGTAAGGGTATGCGTTTGCATTCACTTATGTGGAAGCCAGCAACTCTCATTAGGCTGAAAAAACATTGACAATGTTGCCAGAATCCAGATCATATCCTCTCCCTCTTTAAATATCAAAGGCTTCCTCCAATCAACTCCCTGGTGTGTGTGTGTGTGTCTGTATTATATATTTATATTTATGCTGTGAATATATCTGTGTACGGCTTGGTGGTGGAAAACAGATGTTTGCTGATTCGACAAGTTTGCACTACAGACTCAGCCCAATTTAGCTGACAAAAATGTGATGCCACACAGACATTCGAGGTGACAACTCTCTCTTATTTTAAACTATCGACTCTAGCTCTTCTTTATTTTTCTCGTTTTATCCCCTCCTCTTTTTCATGTCTTTTCTGTTTGTTTGTTATCTCCTCCTCCAACAACAATCCAACTCGATGTGTCATTACACGGATTGCAGACAGACATACAGACATGAAACCTTAATTCTAAGACATTATGGGCCTAATAAAACAAAAAAAAATCAAAGTGTTTAATCATAATTACATCCTTTCAAAACAGATGACAAATAAAAATGTTTTTTGAATGCTTTTGGTAAAAAATAATACTTCCCAGCATGGTATTTTCTGTCCTCTAATTAAATGTAGTCAAACTAAAAGTTGGATAATTCTAAGCTTTTCTGTGTAAGAATAGATTTGTGCAACTAAAGATTGCAACCAATGATTATTTTTAACCAATTAACAATGCAACAGTAAAAGGGCTTAAAAGCTTTGTTTTTTTTTTACAGAAATTGAACCGGGCGAACATAAATTATTCCACTTGATTTCTGCTTAGAGCATATTTACAGACAAAGAACACCTTTGATATTAAATACAAAATTTATATTTTTTGAAAGTTTTAACCATTTTACTGCTCTATGAGGGGCCTTCAATAAGTAATGCCCCTGACCCACTTCCAGATGTTTGCTTGAGCTGAAATTTTGCATGTGATGTTATTTAAATCTCTATAGATTAAGTACCAAATTACAGCTCTGAACTATTTATGGTTTCTGACTTACAGGTGTTTGAACTGAGTAAAGTCTGAAATGGAGCCTCTTGGAAAGGACTCACACCACGGGAGACTTTTGATAAAATTAAAGTAACTTATGGTGATGATGCCCATTATATGACCTTGCAAAATGTTTTACAAGGTTATATTATGGGACATTATCACTATAAATTACTTAGATTTTTATCAAAATTCTCCATTGTGTGAGTCCTTTTAAATGCAAAAACTCAGACTTGACTCAGTTTTAACACCAGTAAATCAGAAACCACAATCAGTTCAGAGCTGTAATTTTCTATTGTATCTATAGAGATTTAAAATACTTCACATGCAAATTTCAGCTCGATCGAACATCTGGAAGTGGGCCAGGGACATTATTTATTGAACGCCCCTCGTATGTTGGTCCTTAAGCAAATGGGATATTTTGAGTCTCAGTTTGAATATAATTAATTGTTTTAACACCATTTATTTTATGTTAAGACTGCTTTTCTGTTCAAAGACCATAAAAAAATGACAACCACCGATGAGTTTGGCATTTATTGTAATGCAATGTGGCACTCATTACCATATCTCCTCAGCGTTTCTATTTTACAATGTACAAACTTGATAAAAAAGGACCATAAATAAACAAAACGCTTCAAGTAGCTAATCCTCAGCATCAAAGAGGCATACGTATATATAGACATGGATGAATGACATTCCAATCTAAATGTCTAAGTCAACAAAAGCACTATTTCATGAAATCCGAAATAAAACAAAATGACAAAAAACAATCATGTCAGCCTGTTTGTTAGAACACTTCACTGGTATGAAATCAGTAAGAGCCTGGAGTAATACATTCTGTCTGAGTCCTCCCACTATCTCTTAAACTTTGCATATTATCATTACACGAAAACAGCCGACATCTGAATGGGGAGAGTTCATGTTGAATGATTTCATGCTACGCATTGCACACACACACACATCTTTACACAGACACACACATTCCTCTGAACGAATGAAAAAAAAAAATACATTTAATTCAAGTGAAGCGCAAAAAAATAACTTGGAAGCCATTCTGCTTATGCACATGTCAGTCTTCAGCAAACAGATAAGAAAAAGGAGGAGAAATCAGAGCTAGAAAAAGAGGATGAGGCATCAGTCTGAGCTCAGCGCTAGCTGTGGCAACATCCAGATCAAGGTTTGTAGAAAGCTCCACAGGATGGAAGTTTATAAAAGTGCTCCTCATTGTAGGTTTCTTCTTATTTGCCTTCACTTCTTATACTTCCACTGGTGAACAGTTCCTCTAAAGTGCACAAATGAGGTAAATGAAATTCTTCTTAAAAACAGCTTTGTTGCTGCTCACCAGCTCAGACTGGCACCATAGAGTGTTGCATGTGTTGCATTTGGGACAACATTTCCTGCTGCACACTTGCAATCAGTATGTCCTGATGTGATGGTGTGATTATTCCAAGTCTGTCCATCTCCCTGTGGAAAAACAAACAGATATGATCGCAAGACATCTTGTTTGCAGTTTGTCACACAGCAGGCAAGGGGTTCAAAAATGTGGGTATACTATAATACTATGCTACTTTTTTGTTGATTAACCACAAAAACTCCAAACAAAATACTGAACATTTCATTATAATTCAAGTTTCAGCCTCTAGGCCTGGTTATACTCCCGCAGCAGTGTGTCGCAGTGAGCTGGTTGCAGATATGTTGCAGTTATTTTTGATTTATGCCCATTTTCGAAGCATGGTCTGCGCTATGTTATTCCACGCCACGAGGGACAATCACGAGCTAGCTGTGGTTCTAGATATGTCTGAGGCAGTGAGGAAGTGGAAAAACCCAAGGGGCAAATTTGTGCGACAGCAGGGGAACCTAAGGGCAGAAAAGATCGGGAATCCAGGTGGAAAAAGGGTCCCAGCGTTCATGCGCACCTCCCTCTTCTAGGTGGTTCAACTTCATGAGTTGTTTTCCACAATGGCGGTCATACAAACAAGACAAGCCGGTAAGGTACTAAACAGGAAATACGCATAGTGTAGAGTGGATTCTGAAAAAGTTTTAAAAAACACTCCACTGGACTTTGTTTTAAGGTTTGAAGACGTTTCGCTTCCCATCCTGGATGGGTAGTGAAACGTCTTCAAACCATGAAACAAAGTCCAGTGGATTGTTTTTTAAACTTTTTCAGAATAACTATGACCTGGATGACTGAGAATCTTCACCAGCATAGAGCGGATGTAGATTTGACCAATCAGATTCCTCCTGTCTGCAGCACTGTCTGTGGTCACCTACAATTTTGTAGAGGTGCACTAGAGTGTATGCGGAGGGGCATATCTGGGTTAAAGCTGAAGTCTGTAAGTTTTTAAAAATCACTTTTTTGTCATATTGGCTAAAACTGTCCCTATGCCCAGACAGCAGTACATGTGATATGTAACCTGTGAAAAAAAGCGGCTTCAATTGGTCCCGCATACTGCCTGTATTTCAATCTGGAAAGAATAATTCAGGACGAGTCAAAACAACCAATCACAGCCAGAGGAGCGTCTGATGGAGTGTCAATCACAGCTCACACACGCTGAATCCCCCCCCCCTTCTGGTCGCATGCGGTAGCCGCGCAGATGCTGTGAGAGGGGTGGAGCTTTGAGGTGGGGCATGAGTGAAGCAGAGAGGGGGGGGAGTGGCATGAAACCTGTTTTTCTTCAAATTTTCAGTTGAAGTCTGCTCTCTTCTCAATGTTACAGACTGCAGCTTTAACTGTGAAACACACATGCAGAGGACCTGGTTGCAACTTACAGACTTCTGTGTCTGTAAGTTGCATCAGGTCATTTTGGATAAGTAGCATCTTTCACATCAGGACTACATCAATGTGTAATGCAGATGAAGCAAGTTTACAATGAGCTGTACTTACTGGTGTGTAAGAGCCAGAAGGCTGTCAAGGCTGGAGTACCCTGCAGCTGCAAGGACATCTCTGTATCTCTCCAATCCTATGGACTGCAGCCAATTATACAGGGACCATTGTGGCACACACACCTCTGGTACAACAGACACACATACTTCTGATCCCACTCTGGACTCCAGTATGGTACCCTGAGGTCTGTAGAGGGAGAGAGAGGTTTGAACAAATTCTTAAAGGTAATCGTGATAATTTGCGCGTGGAAGCTTGTGTACTGTAGCGTTATCTCAGTGTATGCTCGTTTACATCTGTATGTATTAATGTGAACTATGTACCTCTCCCCTCCTGTGCGGCGCAGGGTGCCAGGGTTCCTTATAAGTTTATCCAACATGTTAAGAATCTGGCTGAAGGAGGGTCTGTCTGCTCTCTCTCTCTCCCAACAGTCCAGCATGAGTTGGTGCAGCACCACAGGGCAGTCCATTGGTGCAGGCAGTCTATAGCCTTCCTCTATTGCTTTAATCACCTTTACAAAAAAAAAAAAAAAGAGAGACGGATCAAATTTTTTTTCCATATTTCTTTCTAAATTCTAAAAATGACACCTTCTTCAAAATGATTGAACACTTTGAAAACAGCCACTAGAGATGCCAGCAGGCAGCAGTTTGATGCAGCTGGGCTTCAAGCTAAATGTTATGCAAATTTCAGCCAAATGGCAGCCCAAACATGCAGATGTTTTGTATGTTCTGCGTGTTTATATTTGCTTTGAGACATAAAGTAATTGCAAAAATTGCTATTTGCTTTAAGCTTTGATAGGCACCTAAAAGCCAGTCAGAAATTTGGCAAAAGGTTTGCTAATACAAGTAACATAGGCAACACATCCTATGATTACACAATTTAGTGAAAAAACAAAATCCATGTGCTTAAGACAAAGAGATCATATAAGGTCTTCTGAGAGCCACATAAACCTCAATCCTTCATCTTTGCACTACATCTGTATCTTGGAAATAGTGTTGACCTATAAGCCCCAATGCTCTGCAGCATGCAATTAAGCATGACAGTACTGCATCTTTTTTTTTTGTTGCGGCAAAAACTGCAAACAGTGTAAAAAAGACAGGAAAATGCAAAAGACTATATAAATAATTTTTAAAAATAAATCCATAAAGTAAAATGTAAAAAGTGAATAAAAAATATCAGAAAACACAGGTAAAAAAGAGAACAATGAGCCAAACAAACTCCTCAGTTGATGGCTCCCAAGTGTGTGATTTCAGACGACAGTGTGCTCATGTTCTCAGATCAGAGACTGATGAGGCATGACAAGTAGGGATGGGAATCGAAAACCGGTTCCTGTTAAGAACCGGTTCCGTATTTTCCGATTCCATGGCATCGTTTGGCAGCTCACTGAACGATTCTTTTTTCGATTCCCGCAGCACCAGAGCCTAGAGCGCCGGCTCTGGGGAGCACGACTTACGTCACGTTTTTTACGTAAGTTACGCAAGTTACGCAAGTTACGCAAGTTACGCAAGTTGGAAGAACTATTCGAAGAGGAAGACAACGAGCTGCGGTCACTTTGTGAATCAAAGCCCCGTCTTTCCTTAGCCCAGAGGGTAGATCAGGAAATCCAGCTCTATAAAAGCTTGCCCTCCATCCCCTGCAGGGATAGCGCCACACTGTGGTGGTGGAACAAGCAAGATACGCTGCCCTTGCTATCTGACTGGCTGAAAACTACCTCTGTGTGCAGGCTTCCTCCACCCCATCTGAGAGGGTGTTCTCCACGGCTGGAGACACCATAAGCCCTGAAAGATCCCGTATCCTTCCAGAAAAAGCAGATATGCTCATCTTTCTGCAAAAGAACTGTTAATTTTTCCTACTACTGTTTTATAATTAGTATTTTTTGTTATTTAAAATAGGTTATTATCCCATCATTTGTTATTAGACATTGTTGGTTATTAAGTTTGTTCTTGTATATTTATTTTTCATTTAAACACAGATGTTACTCCAGTTTCACATTTCCTGTGGACATCTTGATCTTGTTGAGTTTGTAAGATTGTGCAATAGTTAAGTAAACAAAGTTGATTCTGATAATCAAACTGTTTGTTCTCCTTTTTCCCCCAAATTGGAATCGAAAAAAGAATCGATTAAGAATCGAATCGTTTCATAGAATCGAAAAGGGAATCGGAATCGTGAAAATCTTTTCAATTCCCAACCCTAATGACAAGACAATATAATGAGTACCTCTGCCACAGGCTCACATAGGACAAACACTGGATTATAAAAACATCCTAAAAGACAACACTAGACCAAGAACTGTGAATATAATGTACATCAAATCCCTTAAGATTTATTTTTCTAACAAACCAGTCTTCTAAGCTGATATATAATGAGACTCAGATTGTTCTTCTGATCTGGAAGCAGTTTAAGAATAAGAAAAAATTAAGCTTATCGCATATACTGTAAATAAAGTTGCTGTTTGGCTGCAAGAAAAAGTAAAACTTTCCAACTTTAATATATATTCCAAAATAATTACTGATTAGTGCATAGACGGCAGAACAGACTTGGCCTCAACGCTGTTTGCAGATAATTTCAAAGTAATTTCTAAGTAAGTGCAGCATTCAAAGACAGCGTCCAGAATGCAGCGGATAGGGTGCAAGTTATTTGTCCCTCCATTATGCTAAAGAGGCAGCATCTGTTTAATTCATTTCGCTATTCAAATTGGCTCAGGCTAAATCCCTTTAGGTGAGCGAGGAGAGGTAAAGGTTTAATTGGACTGCCACAGAAAGTCACAAGACTTGAATCGTGTTTAGAAAATAGCTCATTTCAACATTAATCCTCAAGTGCCCAACGAAGGAGCAATTAACAGTTGCTGAAAAGCCAAAACTGATGGGTTGTTGTTTTTTTCTTCTGGAACTAGCATCATAATTGTATATATTTATTGAACATCACATGTAGGTTAATTGTATTTGCATGAGGTCAAATCATTCGGTGCTATCTGCCCGCATCAGGAAAACCTTCATGAGAGAGAAAGAAAAGCTGAGACACTGTAAACATGAGCCTGTGTCTTAAGGAAAACCATCTTATTATCTTGTCTGTTAGTTACTCACATCCTGGTTGTTCATGTCCCAGTAAGGCCTCTCTCCGTATGAAACCACCTCCCACATGACTATGCCATAACTCCACACGTCACTGGCCGTGGTGAACTTCCTGTAGCTGATAGCCTCTGGAGCCGTCCATCTGATGGGGATCTTCCCTCCAGGGGACAGATAGGACCCGGTTGCCTCCTAAAACAGTGGGATATACTTGATTCACTGGATTAACATGTTTGGTCATTTATTTACTATGCCTTACTTGTTCATTCGACTCTACTACAGCAGAAATGTAAATGTTTCATCAAAATGAAATGTATTCCTGCACAGATGTTTGGGGAGTGGCGGCCTAGTGGTTAGGGCATAGAGCTTGGAATCCTCAGCTTGGAAACTGCCTCTCTAGATCTCTGAGTAAGACTCTTAACCCCACACTGCTCCCCGGGGTGCCCCACGATGGCTGCACACTGCTCCCCAAGGGGATCGGTTAAATGCAGAGGTAAATTTCTCCAATGTGAGATCAATAAAGTAAAATATTATTATGTTGATATTATGTTTGGTAAGGTTTGCAGCTTTAACAAGTTTTAAGTAAGCGTGATCCTGTGAGTGAAAATTTGATGGCCTGCAACAGCCTCTGAATACTTGCTTCAAAACCAAATATTTTTTATTATTTCAGAAATTATTTATTTAATACTTATTAGAGAAAAAAACACAGATAGAGCTCCTTGCAAAATAATCAATTTTAAAACGTTTTAATTGCAACTATGTGTGACAGACCAACACAGAGTAATATATAACCCCAAAGGTAAAGAAAAGGGATGCATTTTATCCACTATTTTTTCCAATAAAAAAGTCTTTTACTGAAGAAGTCAAACGCAACCAAGTGTTTTGTGGGGTACAGCTGTTTCCTCAGACCTCTTGTTTTATTAGAGTGCATGAGTGAAAGAGAACAGCACCCTAATGGTGAAACAGTGGCTTGAAGTGAAAGTTGTTAGAATATGCAAAATAATTTACAACGAAGTTCACCTTCCACAAGGCCAATGTGCAAAATATGCAACCAGCAATCGAACAGTATAAAACAAAGCATGTATTAGAGAACAATGGGCAATAATTTCCATTATGTAGTGAGTAAACCTAAATTCAATCCCCCTAAGTTCATACAGAATGAACATTTTTAGATTTTTATTAATTATTTTTTTAATGACATTGCTTTTTTCTGCTTCAAAATTATGCACTTATTTGTTTTGGTCTATTATATGAAAACTCCCATAACATTTATGGAGGATACAGGTCTGTGATTGTAATGGCAAATGTACAAAGAGGTTAAAGGAGTGAATAAGTTTTGGAAGGCACTGCATTTTGTTTATAATAAAGTGATTACCCTTGTAGTGTAGGCAGCCTCTGGGTCGTCCTCCAGAACTCGGCTCAGGCCAAAGTCAGACACTTTACACACCAAGTTGCTGTTGACCAGTATGTTTCGAGCTGCCAAGTCTCTGTGAACGTAGCTCATGTCTGACAGGTACTTCATACCCGAGGCGATGCCACGCAGCATGCCGACCAGCTGGATCACTGTGAACTGGCCATCGTGTTTCTGGAGCATCAATATTAAAAGGTAAAAGAGGTCAGGTTAACTCACAAAATAGAAATATATCTATGTATCTTGTTTAATTTTGTTTATCTTTTTTATCATCTTACTCGAAGAAAAGCATCCAGGGATCCATTTTCCATATATTCTGTTATAATCATCAGTGGTTTGCCTAAAACAGGGATTAAATTAGAAAAAAATAAGATAAATAATACTTCACACTTTCATATTACACCAGAATAACAGTATAACTTACACCTTGTGACGACACCTTCCAGTCTGATGATGTTCGGGTGATCAAACTGTCCCATGATAGACGCCTCGGACAGGAAGTCCCTTCTCTGTTTGTCCGAGTATCCTGCCTTCAAGCTCTTGATGGCTACATAGATCTCCCTCTTGCCCTGCGCACGTAGCCTACCGCTGCACACCTCCCCAAACTCTCCTACACGTGCACAGAAAACAACTTTGTCAGCGCCAAGCAAGTGTGTGTGTGGGCTTATGTGTGTTGAAGCGCCAAAGCAAGCCTTACCTATGCCAATAACCCGCTCGATATGAATATTTGTAACATCTATCTCTTTGGCAAACTCATGGATGGCCTGATCCGGGTCCTCGTAGGTAAACGGGTCCACATATATTTTGACTCCTGCGGTTCAGCAGAGGTGGGAGTGGACAGGAAAAGAGGGATGAAACAGAGGAATGCAGAGGAGGGTGAGAAAAACGAATTGTGTAACTGTATACATTATGTAAGAGTGTTTGGGAAAGTGTACAAAACTTGTGAAACAGAATCTGACAGAAAAAAAAAACAGCACCAGCAGAGCTTTGTAAAAGTATTCACACCCCCAGACCTCTTTAATGTTTTCCTAAGTTACATCTACAAACTTTACATCAAGACTAATATGGAGAAAATAGTTTATTTTTTTCAGACTATATAAAGTCTTAGTTTGAACTTTGTAGCCAATAAATGTAAAGTTACATATGTGGGAAGAAAACCTACTCTGTATATTTCCCTGAACACAATAACATCCCTCAGGCTTTGGGGATATTTAACATAACTGGTTTGAGATGCTGTGAGCTAATAAAACATTGAGCCAAATATCTATCAATTGTAGAACATTTCAGAGGCTCAAGCAGAATTTAATCTAAAGTGGAGGTTTGCCTTCAAGACAACAAAACAATTATGGCATCAAATCAGGGGTTCAATGGAATTTTACTAATCAAGGGAAATTATGTTCCCCAATTGACCTGGAAGTTACTGTTCTCAAATGCTCTCTGGTCAATTTCTATTAGCTTCAACTTTTTTGTCAGGCGGAATTCACAAAACATTCACAGCCTGATCCTCTGAAGGTTTGCGTGTCCTAAAACACATGCAAATGTGTTGGTAAGTGCAGAGCAGCTCTTCAAAGATGATGCAAAGTGGTTTGTGTTGCAATCCAGTAAAGAGTGTTTGCAGATATTCTTTTGAGTTTGTGCCCTTATTAATATGCAGACCGTCCCATGCAAATTCATGGGTGGAGGATATGCAAACGTAAACATTTATCACGGACAAAGAGATTTTCTAAATCTCAATCTCATCTATGGCTGGAGTTCTTCCATCTTTTTTAGTACTTCTGAAACGTCCACAGGCCAACCTATATTGATCCAGTTGGACGGCAGACTATATTTACATAACTAAACCAAAACGAAAAAGGCAGAACTGACCTTACAAATTGTGGCATGTAAATAAAAAAGCATACCGTAATGTAAAAAAGAGTCTGCAAAGAGACACTGGGATGGGGAATAACTATACACACAGCACTATTATGTTTTTTTGCAAGTTTTTACCTTTGTTTATAGCTCTTTATGATAGGCTGCACTATAAATATTATTCAGTATTATCATTATTTTTTTAATCTATATTATTATAACCTCCAAGTACATGACTTAGAACCTCATCTTTATTTACAACTGACCTGAAACTGGCTGAAGAACAAGTAATCTCATCTATTTAATGAGTGGAATCAAATTGGTTCCACTCATTAAATCTTTGTGGGTAACCAGGAACATGCTCACTTACTGCACATACTGCAAAAAATGCATGTGGAATTTAGTGCTCCTTATTTGTAATCTTTGAAGATCAGGCCCTTAGTCTCTTGATATACAAAGCAGGTAGACACATTTCCTTAAACTGTGCAGTTTTTAATTGCTACTGTACGAAGGACAGCATATAAAGTATAAAAATATAAAAAATAACAGCATGAAACTGATACTGATGCTTTGTAGATGAACATAACTGTAAGGTAATTGTGTGCGTTCAGTACCTGGGTTCAGATGTTTCTCTTCTTCTGCATCCTGTTTGGTTTTACTGTACTTACTCCTCCTGAAGAAACAGGAACAAAGCAGACTTAGAACAAAGAAGCTCAGCAGACTAAATATCTGTTGACTTTGCATGCATCTGCTCATGTGACGTTAACTAATAAAAGTATGCATATCCTAAATTAGTTTTTGACTTTCTTTCATTTCTAAGGGCTTTTTCCTTAGTTGGGTTTTTAAGGAATTGCAGCAAACAGAATGCAACAACAATAAGAAGAGAGAGCGACTGCCTGCAGGAAAGTACCAGATGAAAGCATTTGAGGCGGATAGGGAGGAGGGGCAGTCTAGGGCTGCAACTAACGATTATTTTAAAAATCGATGAATCGGACGATTATTTTTTCGATTAATCGATGAATCGGACAAAATATATTTTTTATATTAACCTCTTTATTCCAAAATAAACATTTTAGACAGAACAAACAAGCACACAAGTACAGGTTGCTCATTAACTGTACTGGTGCAATATGAAAAATAAATGTTTGTGTTAAAACTACGCAAACTTACATGAGAAATGTAGCTGTACATCCACAAAATATAGGGTACTTTGTTTCATAAAGCGCATAAAAAGACATTTTTGTTTTTAAAAGCCTCTAAGGGGTTCAAACAATAGGCCCCCCCATTTCAACAAATGAGTTTTTTTAGACTAGAAGAGTTCTGCCTTTTAAGACAGGAAAGTACAGCAGTTAAAGTTGCTACTTGAGAAAATACTGAACCATAGAGATAAAAATAGCCCTGTGATTCAAATTATAAATTGTATTTGGAATAAAAATGAGAGAACTAGGGGTGCTAAAAAACACATCCTCCAAAGACAGATATTTACATGGGAATGTGGCAGATAATTAATTGACATATTACTGATCTTGCTGGATTTTATTCTGCTTTACTTCTATAAATTGCAGGATCTTCTTTACTTTATCTTTGCCAGAAGATTTAAACTTTAAAAGTCTTGCCCTCATAATTTGCAAGTTAATTTATTTATAAAGTAAATATAAACGCTGCTTAAGCTAATTCAAATGAAATTAAAAGTAAAATAAGTAGCCAACCTTATCACTGTCTGTAAGTAACTGTCTGTAGGTAGGTAAGGAAAGCATCAGTTGAGCTACCTGAGAAACTAACGTAACGTTTCCCCCACTTTAAAACCAAACAAACATGGTGGTTCCGTGCCATGTTAATTTCTTTTGAAAAAAGTTGCATGTTATCACTTTTTTCGCTTTACAAAGCACAGGCTATTTTAATTATTGTGATCAATTTGCGCCGTCAATCCCGGTGCATGCGCGCTTCATTTGCAGTCTGGACGCTGAGGCTCTGACTGAGAGGGACTACTGCGGGAAAACGCGGTAGGTGTGGGGGAGGCGCCCCACGGCAGAGTAGGAACGATACATGCTTTCACGTAAGAGTCTCCAAAAGCCGCCAGTGACACCGAAAAAAGTCGCCAGATTTGTCGCTAGTCGCTTTTTTGAAAAATAGTCGCTGGAGGGGTCTGAAAAGTCGCGGAGTTGGCAACACTGCACCTGCGGCGCTGACTCGCTCTGCCGTATTTTTTTTTCTTCCTCTTTCAGTCAAGAGGCAGTGATGACGGCGCGGCGGATGACGCAATAATCGCGCGACACAACTAATCGATGATGAAATTCGTTGCCAACGCTTTTAAAAGTCGATTTTTATCGATTTTATCGATTCGTTGTTGCAGCCCTAGGGCAGTCCCTCAGGTAGTAACAGATATAAGGTGTTTTCTATTAAACAAAGAAAGTGTCAAAACCAACTTCATGCTAAAAAAGGTTTGAGTTTGTGTATGTGGAAGACTGTAATTGTGGGCACTGTCCAGTATTTGTGAGCGTGTAAAATGGTTAACACATAAAATGTGCAGCTGAAGACATTAATGGCAAACCTGGGACAAAGGGATTACCACTGTCTCCACTCTAATCCCCTTTAAAAAAAGCTGCAGGTGATGTAGGTTATTTAATCTCGCTACAGAAGAAGAACCCAGATTTGTTATTGTTATATAGCAAATTGGTTTTAAAGGCAGCGTTTAGAAAGTTTTTTTTTTTTGTCAGAGATGCTTAGAGACATTTTTAGTTAATTTTATGCAAACATTGTTTTTAAACCAAGGCCTATTCAAAGTGAATTTAAACTAACACAAATAAATTAAACTGAGAAAATGCCAGCCTGTGCAAGATAATTCTACTTTTACACCTCATTGCCCTTGTATCAGACACCTGTTTACTTGTTCGGTGGAATATTGTTCGTGTTACAGCATGTAATTGCGTGCACTGATGTCGCTGGGTGTATTCTCTTCAGTAATCTGCTGTGATTAGCTGTTCTAGCAGCCTAATCCCAAAAGAAGGTTACATTCATTGATTGTTACAGTGCTAGAAACTTTTTTTTTTTTTAAGAAATGAGAACAGCTTTATGAGTTAAAATATTAAAAGAAACAACGGTTGGTTAAAGACACAGAACAATACACGGCAAACTTTGCAACAAGAAAACAGAGGGAAAATAACAAGAAAAGAGAGACATGAACAGACAACATCAGTAAAAAAAGAAGCAGGATGGAAGAAATGACAAAATAAAGGAAAGAACACAATGAATGAAAGAGAAACACAATCAAAAATAAAACAATAAAGGAAATAAAGACGCAAGGAGGGGAAGTGGGAGAACCTTTAGACAACAGGATAAAGAATAAAGTGAAAGAAACAAATCCCTTTTAATCCCATGATTTTTTCCAGCAGTTATTTAGACCAACTGATATGCAAATCATAGTACATAAATCCAGACCTCCCCAGATCTCTTATAAATCTAATGCACACACTAAGACTGATGTGAACAGTAAAGACGACTCCGACACCTCATAACATATACCAAATAACATAAAAAGAACAAAAACATTGCTTTGATTAAGGTGTGACCTTGTATGTCTGTATACCTTCGACTAATGATGAAGACAGCAGCAGATATGAGCAATAAGATTCCCACCCCGCTGACCGACAGCAGTAGGAAGGCTGAGTTCACACCTTCTCCAATCAACGGAAATGGATCTATGCAGAAAAGACGAGGATGTTATTAACTAAAAGCTGCTGATCAAATACTGCAGGACATTATTGGGTCATTACCTGAATTGGTGGAGAATTCAAATGGAGCACTATACTCTCCGTATCCTGCAGCTGTGCGAGCACGCACATGAAACACGTACACAGTGAGTGGGTTGAGGCCCGCCACATCAACGCTACGTAGAAAGGTCCTCATTATGCGGTATGACCTCTCCCTCTGATCCTGATTAGACGAGACAAAAGGACCAATCTCTTTCAAATGTCTGGCAGCAAGTCCATCTGCACCAGCAGTGAAACAAAAAACGGCATCCCAACATTTTGACATTCCCACAGCTGCCTCTGCTGCATTTACCTATGGGGTAACTCACCTTTTCGTAGAACTTGACCTCGTACTCCAGGATGACCCCGTTTGGTCGATCAGGCTGTTGCCATGCCAACGACAAACTGTGCCTTGTTACGTCGGTGAGCTGGATGGATGAAACTGGAGAGGGAGCTGAGAGGCAAAGAAAGATAGGTAGAGATTAAACAGTGGCAGAGCTTGTTTTCTGGAACATGATCACGGAAATGGTAAAACGATAGTTTCAGCATTCTGGATACAGCTAAAATATATTCAATGAGTGTTTTTATGAAGGACCCTCTGAGACAGTGAACCTCATTCCTTTCTTTTCCTCTGAGACCTGCCTCATTCTACTCATGCGTCTCTCCATTTCTCCATCATTTTGTCCGCATTCATGCTTTTTTGAGTCTGTTCACATGATATCCGACCATATGGCAGAGCAGGTTGGACTTGACACATCCCAGGCATGCTCTTGTGCTGTGCAGACACAGCAACTTATTTACCCAAGGCACCTGAAACTATGCAGGTGTGTTGGTATCTAAGTGCCACAGTCAAGACTTGAAGCAATGACGCTTTAAATGTAACAGCATGCAAAAACAAAGAGATTAAAAAAAAAAAGCTTGCACTAAAAGCTAATAAAGAGCATGTGCAAGAGACGCCACACAACAGCTGACTCTTTCACAAGTAAAATGAAACACTTCATAAAATGTGTGTGATTTTTGCAAGATTTTTTTCTTTTACATAAAGAGTCTCAGAAAAGCTTCAGCTCTGCTTAACCTAATGCTGTTGCCCAATTATTTCCTAAGCATAATGATTTGTTTTTTCTTGTCTACATTTTTTATTTGTCTTGAAGTCAGTGATTTCTTTAATAGTTCGACATCATCTCCAGATCACACTTGTAAATATTTTAGTTATCTGCTGTAGGAGGAACAAGTAGTAACCAGGAAAGCTAAGATGTTGATAGAAATGAACTCTAGAGTAGATAGACTAGCTAACATGCAAAATAAATCTGGATCCATTGTGGATATCAAGGCTCTGCAATTGATGTCAACGCAAAGAGTGTTCCTAGTTTCTGCTGTCAACTGCCATGATCTGGTATGAACAGGGAGTTAAATTGTAGTAAAGTTGGATGCAATATGTTCCCTTTAGCGAAGCAACTTTGTATAGGCTGAACTTTTATACAGGTGTGACAAAGAAAGTACATGTGGTATTGCATTTTGTTTAAGGTACCTATATATATATATATATATATATATATATATATACATGGGCGTAGGTTTGCATAGGGACCATAGGGACATGTCCCTACCAAAGTTTTGAACCGTCCTAATTGTCCCGACCAATAATTGGATGTGAGCAACATGTTTATAATTTACAGCAGTGGCTCTTTTCCTCTCGCAGCTCCTCTGCCTGGTCTCTCCTGTCCCTTTCACCTAGCAGCGCATTGAACTGTGCTGCGCTGTTTAACTCCACTCTCATTGGCTGTTCTGCCTTAGGTCCCGCCTTCTCTCTTTCTGATTGGCTGTTTTCTAGTCCGCTGTGCTTGGAGCACAACATTGAAAATTTATTCACACTAGAATGCAGCGGTTACTACAATTAATATTAGACTATGAAACTAGTCCCAATAAAAAAAATGAATATCATGTACACTAAAAAACAAAAACCTTTTTTTTTCTTTTATAAAACGAAATATTCTGAGTCAGCCAGGAGTTCTGAAGACACAAAATGGGCAAATAAAGGCTGTAAGCCATCAACATTTCTGATTCTTAGCCACAGCCACCTAAAAAAGAAAATGTGACGGTTTCCTTTTTACCAATATTTAGTTGCTGTTACTGGTTTCATTTTTTGATGACTCTGAGGAAGTTCAGGTATAATTATTAGCAGGTGTTATTTCTCTTATAGAGGAAAACAACAAGAAATGGCGGCTAAACATCTGCTGTATATCGTTTAAAAAGCATAATTATGGTTCCAAATAATAATAATAATTTAATTGACTATTTATACTTCTAGAAATAGGATAAAGAGAAGAACAAACAGATGAAGAATATTAACATTGATTTTATCTTACATAGATTTCCACACAGTCTATAAGTAAATTAGTACAAACATTAATGTCTGGTAAAAATGCTGGAATCTGACTGTTTATTTTGGATATTATTAAATTACAGATAAGATAGTGTTATATTGTCTTTTATAATTGTTAAAAGTGATTTTATATTTTAATAAACTTAGGCTCATTCTCAGTGTTGTGTTTGTAGATGATGCCACTAAAAAGAAAATATACATAAGGAGCTATTTATACAGTCAGACAGTAGCAATATAGGACAATGATAAAAGGTTGTGTTACATTTAATCCTTTACTATTAAAAATGCACTTATACATTATATGATTATAGGAAACACAGATATCCAGTAATAATGATGCAGGGCAGCTTGTAGGTGAAGCAGCTGCCATTCAGTGCTTCAGGTGATGTCTAAATAAACCAGGTGAAACTAAAATATTTCCACATGAGGAGTTCTGGATGGAGAATTTTGATTATATATATGTATTGTAGTTTTACAATTTTGGTATAATTACTGATCTAAGTGGGTTGCTCTGTTGGAAAAAGACACATTTTACATTTATATTATGTTTTAGAGTCTTTATACTCCAGTTAATGATGAATCAATTATTAAATTAGTTGACGATTATTGAAATAATCAATTAATGCTTCAAACATTGATAAACAGCATCTAATGAGTGTAGTGTTTCTTTTATTTAATTTTTATTAATGTAGCAAAATTATGCTTTTCTCTTTTAACATTGAATTCCTCTTATCAGTACGGATGCTCACATCGAGCATAAAAAAGGGCGTGCATATTGCATAGCACCAATGACACCCGACCAATCGTGTCCCTACCAAAGTTAAAATCAAACCTACGCCCTTGTATATATATATATATATATATATATATATATATATATATATATATATAAATATTAGTGCTGTCAAAATTATCGCGTTATTAACGCGTTAACGCGAGGCCATTTTAACGGCGATAATTTTTTTAACGTGAGATTAATGTGGTTTTATGGTACAATTTTCCAAGTACATCCCGCTGCAGCCTGCGGGAAGGCGGGGCTAAATTCCCCCAGTGTATGCATTTCTCATAGGCTTCGAGAGCGGAGCTCCTCAAGGAAAAAAGACGCTCATACACTGGGTGACGCTAGTGCCTTTTCTTTAAGCCCCACCACCAACAAACAAGTTGAGTGTCTGGTAACTAGTAGCAACCTGAAATACGTTGAGAAAACAGATTACTGAGGTGAAATGGAATCTGCTACGGCACTCTTGCCGTCTGTGTACGCCACAGGTCAGTATCGCGCGCGTGTGTGTGTGGGTGGGTGCTTGTGTGTGTGTTCTCATTTTTGTTAAGAGGCTGAAAAGTAACTTTCTAGAGCATAGACTACCTCCATCTATTGATGTCGGTCTATTCATTTTGATGTATTGATTGAAAATTGTTCATTATTATCTTGGTTAATTAACATCTAATGTTAACTCTACTGCATTTTATAGCAGTAGGGTAAAATGCTTGTCTTTGTTCAAAAGACTGTATTAACTGTAAAGACTGTCTTTTACATCAGCCTGTTGTCAGGGCCTTTTTTTTGCCTACATATTTGTTATTTTGTGCTACATGCCTCCCGATCTTCTTGCCATATGTATGCCTGTATGTATTTTTTTGTATGTCATCGAGAGTATTTAAATGATTTTCAATCAGGAAAAAAATGTGCGATTAAAATGCGATTAATCGCGATTAAAAAAATTTAATCGATTGACAGCACTAATATATATATATATATATATATATATATATATATATATATATATATTTATAAACTCTTCCTCACCCACCGCGGGTGGTCTTCCTTTTTTCCTCCAAGCTCAGGTCCTCTATCAGAGGTCTTGGAGCTTGATGGTTCTACACAGTATCTTTGCAATTCCTAGAACTGCGCTTTCCTCGGCCGAGATGTCTGTTTTATTTCCAGGGATCTGCTGTAACCACGCTTCAAGTTTGGGGGGTCACTGCCCTGAGTGCCCCAATGACCACGGGTACCACTGATGCCTTGACCTTCCAGGTTTTCTCCAGATCTTCTCTGAGCCCCTGGTATTTCTCTAGTTTCTCATGTTTTTTTTTTCCTGATGTTGTGGTCACTTGGTATTGCTATGTCAACCACAACGGCTTTCCTCTGCTTTTTGTCCGCCACCAAAATGTGCTGTTACTTTTCCATTACCATTCGGTCCGTCTGTATCTCGAAGTCCCACAGGATTTTGGCTCGGTCATTCTCTACCATCTTTGGAGTAGTTTCCCATTTTAACCTTAGGGTTTCCAGCCCATACTCTGCACAGATGTTCCTGTAAAATATTCCAGCCACTTGGTTATGGCGCTCCATATACCCGGCAGTTATATGCTGAATTGTCTCAGGGGCCTCTTTGCACCTGGGGTCTTGTCTGGTCTGGTAGATCTGGGCCTCTATTCCTTTGGTGCTGAGGGCCTGCTCCTGTGCAGCCATGATGAGGGCCTCTGTGCTGTCCTTTAGTCCGGCTTTGTCTAGCCATTGGTAAGATTTCCTGATATCTGCCACTTTGGTAATGTTTTGGTGGTAAATCCCGTGTATCCTCCCATGATGCGACCTCTAGCACCTCATCTCTGTTCCCCATTGTCTGAGACATTATCTTGGATGTTTCATCCTGGGTAGTGGCTCTTACGCGCATTACTATCCAGCATTAGAGATCCAAGATCCATCGATATATATATATATATATTATTTCAAAATTTACCAATGCATGCAAATTCATGTTGCAGTAAAGAAAACTAATAATATGGATTATTTAATTTCTTCTATAAGCAAATCATGTCAGCTTAAATACAATGAATTAGCAATGATTGGTTATGTAATGTTCTTATATGCAATTTCTAATTTTTATATGCGATTTTTAAACACATTTCTTTTTTGGATTCAATTGAAAAGAAGAGAGAAAAGCTGAATTCCAGGCTTTTGGCCTTATGTGTTGACTTGAAAATGACATATTAAAAGATAAGAACTTTAGAAACAAGTAGCAGTAGCAGTAGTAGTAGTAGTAGTAGTAGTAGTAGTAGTAGAGGTAGTATTACAAGTTGTTAATAACAGGATATCTGTTCTTATTTAACTGAAAAGGTTGAACATTCTCAGATAAAAAAATAAATAAAAAAACCCTAAAACATTCAGTTTTTTAATGGGGATACAAACGTTGCTCGTTTCACGCTTCCCCAGCTTTGACCATTACTCAAGGGATCTTTCCTCCCTCAAGGCACTTGTGCAACGAGCAGCAGTTTGTGCTCAGGTGACCCATTTATGGAGCACATCGTTATAAGCACATTTTTTGTTGTTACTTGAGTCGACATTCTAACACATTTATTCCATACAGCCCTTCTTCTCACCTGCTTGGTTAGTGGTGAGGCTGACCGATGCACTTTGTGATGCCCCTGCACCGCTGACCTGGGAGACCCCGTTGCACGCATGGACAATAAAGGAGTAGTGTGTGTGGGCCCGAAGCTTGCTCACCACCACCCTGGTGGTCTGAAGACCAATTTGGTCCGGAGAGAAGTGCACATCCGAGCCGCAGGGGAGACAAAGCTGGTTGCTAGAGGAAGAATCTGAGCTGGGCCAGGGGTATTCAATGGGTCTGCTTTGGAAAACCCCTCTGCCGACCTGGACCTCAGGTCCCACAATCCCCTGGTCTGACTGCATCCCCATGCTGCTGCGCTGGACCTCAGGCTGGGAAACTGTGCGATTCCTTGGAGGTTGACCATGGCTGCTGGTTTGACAGATGAGACACTCCAGACTATAACTGATGTCACTTCTTCCTCCCAGTCGCCGAGGAGGGGCCCACTCCAAGACCACCGATGTTTCATTCACCACTGAGATGAGCTGCTGTGGTGCTGAAGGAGGCTCTGGACAAAAACAAAACCAACCATATATAAAGCTTTGTCACATAGGAAAGGAAGAACAATAAGAAAGCAGAGAGGTATTTCAGATGGTAGTCCCTGGCTCGACATGGAGACATCTGGCATTACACTAAAAAAACCATATGGTTCTGGGATGTTTTTGATGGTTTGGTTGTTTTCTTTTTTGGTATTTAATGTTGTGTGTGTATATGAGAGAGACTCGTGTATAAGTGTGTTCATTTTTCCCAGGCTAAGGAAACCATGTGCTGTATATAGGCATAATTAAGTTTAAGACACACAGACCAACGTCTTCAAATCTCTCACACAGACTCAGAGAAAGAGAAGCAACATTTATTCTGTCCTCAATGTCTTTAGTTATCACTACCAGACAGGATGTAGATGGTGCCTTAGTCATAAGTAATGGAATGATGAAACAGGGGTGGCATTCACACACATTTGTGTTCCCTTCTGTTTTGAGGAGATAGAGAGTTTAGGAAACAATGAGCACGCTCTTCCTTTTTTATTTGGTGGAATTGCATGCAACCATATTCAATGTTTTGTCATATTAAGTGTTTGTGTGTCTGTGCTCTTACGGGTGCATGCCATGGAAGGAGGGTCAGCATCCGCACGGAAAAATCCGGTGTGACAGTCACATACATCAGCCCCGTCCCGGAGTGAGCGGCTGTGTGGAGGGCACTTGAAGCAGCCAGGATCTGAAGCCTTGGACTTGTAGAAACCAGCCGAACAAGCTGAAAAGTGATGAATAGAGAGTCACTTGAATTAGTGGCTCAAAAATATTGCTAATCAAGACAGTTAGAGAGATCGGTTGAGTGTAAAAAAATATTTTAGCTCACAAACTGATCTGATTTCAGTGTAAAAGTATTGCTTTTTTACCAACACCATTTGGACTGCAGGGAGTGCATTTCTTGTTTGAGTGAATATCTGTATGAATCATCATGGAGTGTTTTCCTAGAACTAGAGCAGGTCACACAAAAATAAAACCTTAAATGTCCATTTATGGTGCTTTGATAAGTATTTAGCTTTTTACAGATTTATTTTTTTTGTTCTTTCAGAGTACAAGCTTCTGCAATTGGATGATATGTAAGGAGAGCACAGAGCAACAGTTCTTCGTCATCCTTTAACTAGGCCTGCAGATAGAAGTTGTCCTAAAGTGATGTCCAGCACATCTAAAATAAAACTTAAACAATGCCACAGTTTTACTATCCAGTGAAGAAGTTTTACCATTTAAAGAAAAGTAAAGACAGTTTTCTAATTAGAAAGGATCTACAATAACAGTATTTGCCTCTGGCTTGCCAAGCTGCACCTCTCAGTTGACTCACCCCTGACTATACTACTGCTGCCATAACACTCAAACTAGTGTCATCTGCTGTACTACTACTCTTGTACTTTAACTGTATTACTGCTGTATCACACTCATATTAGTTGTTGTACTGCTGTGGCTATAGTAGTCGTTCTGAAAATGCACTAAAAACACCACCTCGCTGGTCAAATGGGCACAAAAATGCCTGTACTTCGAGTGGAAGATGAGGAGAGCCCACCTGCCCCAACCCATTCTCTTGACCTTCTACAGAAGCACCATAGAGAGCTTTCTGACCAGCTGTCTCACTGTGTGGTGTGGAGGCTACAACGCCTCAGACTGGAAGAAGGCAAGGAGAGTAGTGGGAAGAGCAGAAAACAAAATTACATCCCAGATAAACGACATTACATCCCAGCGCTGCGTGTCCCAAGCCCGTAAGATCATTCATGACCCCTCACATCCCCACCTTGGACTTTTCTCCCTGCTGCTCTCTGGGAAGAGGCTTCTGCAACAGTTTCTTCCCCACGACAATCAGACAACTGAACTGTTGAGAAAACTCTAAAATAATTTCACAGAGTCTGCATCACACTGACAACACCAAACCAAAACATTGCATAATTGCAACATATACATTTAATGCTCTGAACTTTATTTAAATATGACTTCCCTATGACTTTTAGCTGCAGTTCTGAGAAAAAAAACACACCTTAAAGACCCCTACCCCTTGCACTTTTTTGATCTACAGCCCTTGCTTTTTACAGCAGCTCTTCCCCAACAGCAGAGCCTGCTTTGAAAACATAAGTTAGGAAGCTAGGGCACCAATCATGGCAGATTAACAGAGTACCACATTAAATGGAGACAAAAATATCAAGGATATAAATGGATGTATAGAAGCAAGATGGATACTGCTAAGTCATTCCTATTGGCTCGGAACACTTTTCATCCCTGACAGGGATGAGTTTTTTTTTTTTTGCAAATGGCATTAGGACACTGTAGGGCTGAAGGATTTGGCCAAAAATCTGAAATGGAATTTTACTGTACTGTAATTAAATTTTATTTGACTTTTCTTTGCACTAACCGCAAGCATCTAAATGTTTCACTTCAAATGTTACTTGCTTTCATGCCCTAAGAACTTGCTTGTCCAAAGTCCATTGTGGCAGGATTTTACTATTGTATAAAAAGTATGCATGGATCTGTGCACAAGCTGCAGCTCTATCTTCCCTTCTGTTCAGCGGCAAACCCACATTAGGAGTATTGCCAACACATTAAAGCCTGGACTAGGAAAGTCAGTTTTTCTTTTTAAATGTAATCTGAACCATAATATTTATTTTGTAAAAGTGTGAAGGTAGTGCAAATGCAATTGATTGAGCTTTATTTATTTTCCCCCAGTGTCTTTTCTCATACTCTACGGTTAGGACATTGGCAAAATTTTTGAAAAGGGGGGTGGAAGACTGTTCTGTGAATAAACCCAGCATACAAATTTAAGTTAGCTGTACAGGTTCCAAAGCTTATAAATACATTCTGAAAATGCAGTTTTGAGTGATACTTTATATGTAGATTTGATTAAATTGTAACAGATATGTTCTGTGTTTAGAGTAAACAATTCGCCATGGAGGAATGTGGGAGACAGAGTCGGTTTTAGATCCCACAGGAAGAGCTGCTCACATCAGTTTCTGTGGCTGGCATCACAATAACAGTAGCAGTAGAGCCAAAACTGATTCAAAATCAGTTGCTGTAGAAACAATTAAAAAAATGAAGGGGCAAACAGATAGTTTCAGAAAAAAAATAAGATTACCACGTCTTTTTTAAAGGGTTAAAATAGTACCTTGGGCATATAACAACACTATATTACATACATGTATACATTTTATTAGCAAAAGCCAAATGTTAGTTTAGGTTGAGTTGTCTTTTACAGGCGAGCTCTAGACAGTGAGGATCACAGTGCCTTTTAGATAGACTTTCAATTTGTAAGTGAATACACTTGAACTAAGATGAAAGTTAGAACCAGAAAAAAAAATTATTGCTGTGCTGTTAAGGTTGACCTAAAAGAGGTGGATGAAAGGCTCCTACATACCTGCATGGACTGAGCACATCCTATGAGTCCATAAGGATGTATCAGCCTTCTTCATTACCTATTCCTAATATTTCTTAAGGCAAATGTCTTTATTCCCCACACTGCCTTGGTGTCATTTGACAAGTTGCCTTCTATGTTTACAAAAACAAAGAAACAAAGTCTAATTAGGCACCTCGCACAATCTATTCTTCGTCGAAGCAACCAATGCATCTGTCAGAGCAACAGACAGAGTAGGTAACACTATGTGGCTCTATGCAGATGTCCACAGACATTAGTCTGCACAAGTCTGTGGGACCCTTTATGCAACTTTATAAAACAAGCTTTTATTTTGACATGGTTAATTATTTAGTATACACAAAGACTAGCTACGAAATAAAGACATTTTGAGGTCTGAAATAGATGGGAGCATATAATCAATGTTTTATTGACTTTGTAAAGGACATCCAAACTGAAGTGCAAATAATAGAGTTTACCTAATGATAAATGCTACTTCAGCTTAGCTAACTGAAAGTAAGTCAGCTAAAGTAGTTCTTTTCTCACTAAATATCGTTGAAAAAATTTTTTTTTCACAGTATTACTACATTTTTTTCAGTATAACTAATGCTAAAATAAGTGGTAAATACAGGGTTTGTAATTATTATTTAATAATATTTAATAGTTTTATGGTAAATAACACTACAGCAGAGTAACTAAATGATAAACAGAGTAATTAAGCACACAGACGGTTATATAGTCTTAAGGCCAGAACACACCTACTGTGTCTGACTCATGTTTTTTTTTTTTTTTCTTGATTCTGGTTGCATTCTTCTACGGACCACACAAGAATATTGACTATTCACAGCAGTTTGCACAGGATATCTCCAACAACAACAAGGGGTTAGTGCATGTAAAACTGTGGTTGCTACAGAAGTTAAAAGATTGATGTTTCACAACTTTTTTTTATTTTATTGTCATTGATTTCAAAATTCCTTTAAAAAAAAGTCATTTTTATAATTCTTTTCTATTCACTTCCAATATTTGTTACCTATTTAATTGTCTTTATGCCACCGAAATATACTTCTTAATTACCTATTTAATTATCTTTATGCCATCAAAAATGAATTTCTCTGTATGTTTTCTTATTATTTCTATTTATGCATAGTTCTTTTATTTGCATGATACATAAACGTGCTCTATAAATAAACATGCTTTGTCTTCTTTTTATCTGTCCTCTGAAATCATGAGTTTCTAACATGGTTTAGTACACTTTTAAAACTATATATATTTTATTGATTGTATGTATGTCTGTAAGTTTACCCTTCTAGCTCTACAAGCCTTATTTGTTTCCAGACAAACCTATGTGGAGTAAACCCCACTGTTTATCCTTGCAATTCAGGGATTTTACTTTGTATTTTTCCAAAAGGGGATGTGTTTTTACACTGTCACTGCGTCTCTCTTGTTGTCAGACTCATGAAGTTGTTTTCAAATTGCTACGTAGGCACACAACTATACAACTAGTTATGGACCTACAACTATAAAAGCACAGTGGCAGAATATTGCAGAAGGTATGTCCAGCAAACATTTCAAAAAGATGTAATTACTCAACTAAGACGTCATATGTTTCAAATTTCTGATTTACATGAAATTTTTTTTTAAGTGTAATCAGTGCAGTTTATTTTTTCCAAGACTAGTTTAACAATAAAATCTTTGTTTTAACAAGCAAAACTGCCAGTGTTTAGCTTTAAAAATCCTCCATTTAAGGTTCTTCATAGTTCTAGATTTTTGGAAACCGAAATTTGCTAAACTGTCTGCATGGTAGGAACATCTTTAACCTAACATAAAACAACCATAGTGATTTATGCAATAATATTCCTCATTAATAAAACTTACTAAGCTTTGCCTGGGTGGCTTTAATGTACCCTCAAATATATAGGCCAGTAATGAAGCCCCTAGATATGTTACGTCACATGACAACTACGTATATCCACCCTGATGGATATACATAAACAGAAAGTCATCTCTAACATGGGTTCAAATCCAAGTTAACCCTTTATACAGCCATTGTTTTTGAGATCCTTGTCTAATGGTACGAACAAATATGTTAATGAGTTGATGCAGCCTTATTGTTCAAGGACAAATGGCTTAAGAGGATGATTTCCAGAAAGAAAAATATACAGTATGAGGGGGAGGGTTCTTTTGACTTCAATTATCTTGACATTTGACAAGTGAAGAAACAAAACACCTAAAAGGACATTTACTGATCGGCTCCCACTCACATGTAAAGAACAGAAAAACTGGAAGTGAATCTATCAAAACTGCACAGTCCCAGCGGCCCACACAAACATAACTGACATTTAAATACACGAAAGAGGAGAAACAGTGAAAGAGAGAGGGTGACAGAGAGACAAGGAGGGGTAGTGGAGGGAGAGAAATCTTCTCTCCGTATACCAAGGGGTTCATGCATTGACAGAACCACAATGCAATAAATGAGTGCATAATTATACTGCTTGACATCTTCTGCTGAAGCAGAAGACATCGCAAAGCATGGTGGTTTTGAGCATTTTTTATTTGCATGTTTAATTTCACAAGGAAAACCTTTGCTTGTTAATGCCTCAACTCTTTTCAACACCTCTCTTTTTATCATCAGTTCCTATTCATCCTCCTTTCTGTGTCTCACTGGCTTCCCCAGTTCCATCCTTTGTTTAGCAACCCTTTCACATTTCTAAGACGCTTAAAGACATCCAAAGAGAAGTGGATAGGAATGTGAGAATGATGTGTGTTTTCAGATGTGTCAGTATGCTTTATGACGCTCCCATCAGTAAATGAGAGGGAGGAAGTCTCCCCTGTAATCTGCTCTGACCAACCATCCTGCCCCATCTGCACAAGCTTCGACAGATTTGCTAGTTCACACACTCCTTTCCCTATCCCTTTCGCATTCACAATTTCCTCCTTTTTGCTCTTTGCACTTCCTCTTCAAACTCTAAGGTATTGGCTTTAGCTGTCATATAACTTTCAATTGCTTTCTACATCTATGTACCACCATCAAGCAGTTTCTATGCCTCCACAATGTTGCCAGTTGAAACCACACTGCGCTCAAACACACAACTGATACCTGTAAATTCATAAACAGGTTTACAGCTGATAACAGGGGCTTTCATCTTGTGAATGATTCATCATGTTGCGTTAGGTGTTATAATCAAATGCCAGTTAAGTGCATTGTTGTCTGTTGTCATAATATAGCTGTTGCACATATTTCTTTGTTTTCAGTTGTCAGTAAGGTAACGATCCATTGTTGACAATGAGGAAAAAAAATTAAATAGAGAAAGACTTAGGGAACCATTTAAACTGTTGAGGACTTCGGAGTTGATTACATGACTAAATGAGAATGCTGGGAGAGGAACACCCTGCCTTTGTCTCTGTCCTTTCCAGTCCTCTCTGCCTGGATGTAAAGAAAGGGAGGTATTTAAAGCCATAAACTTCTGTCAGCACCCTCTCATGTCTCCATTCTTTCTGTTTTCTGTAGCCCTTTGTGTCTTCCTTAGCACTGGTTTTGACAGGAGGGGGCGAGTGCTGGTGACCTGGAATAAGAGCTCATGAGGGTGTCATTAACCCAACATTAACCCTGCGCTACTGAGGGACGAGGAAGCGTCTAAGTTCAACAATAGGGAGGTAGCAAGGGGGAGAAATACACAGGTCCTGACATAACAAGGTGAAAACTTAAGTGGAAATGTCTGTCTGTGGATAAGACAGTATAGTGCGCGTTAGAAGGACAATAATTACACTGAAATCAGCTGTTAGCAAATTGTAAGAGATGGGGATGGTGGAGTGGAAAAGACAACACTGAGACCTACATGCCGAGAAAGATAAAGAGGTGAGAAGAAAAAGCCAAAACGAAGAGGAGGGGGAGACTGGGAAGGGAAGGTGCCCTTTGATTACTATCAGCATTGTTGGCATTTGCATACGCATTCTTCTGCTACCTAAAATGCAAATGCAGCTCATTGCGAATCCAAGCAAGAGCCTGGTCGGCACACTGTATTCTGCACATGTGTGGGTCTTTGTGTCGGGATTCTCCTTGACCCGGTGTTATCTGTCATCATCCCTTGTTTCTTCTCAGCAGAGGGGTGGAGATGGAGGAAGTACCCCTTACTGCTCTAGTCTGACACCTGTCTGCGTGATGGATGGAGGCAGGGATGGATTGATGGATGAAAGAACCGATACACTGCCACAACAGAAAGAAAAACACTTTGACTGCTAGGGGTCATGCCCCTTTTAATTAAAGCCTGTAGAAATGCAGGAAATGATAATTTCCTTGTGTATAAATACAGCGTAGGAGCTTACAACTCTGTTGGGAGAAATTCAGACGATTGTAAGGGAATTTCTAGTTTAAACTGACATACATATATACTGGAACTAGCCGGTAGCATGAGGGAAGATAACTCAAAGCTAATTATTTTTCCAATATATGTGAAAGTCATAAGCTACTACAGTCATATAATAAGCTTTTTCAAAGAAAACTCAATTTTTAGAAACATTGAGAGAGGAGTAAGACTTTTGCAGATAACAGTGAGGCTAAGCACAGCAATGATAGTACATTTTTATAAAGTAAATTCCTGCTTTACAACAAGTACTCTGCCACGTGCCTGTTGTGACATTGCCACAAGCTTCAATAAAAACAATAAATTACAGCTAAGAAGAATATGAAATATTTTCTGAATCCTATCTTCTTATTCTATAATTCTTTATTGGAAAACCAACATCTAAATTCCAAATTTTTAACAGTGCATCTGTGATTTTTAGACCATCGGTCTAAAACCTTCAGAGTTCTCACAATGAGAATGGCTGTCATGGAAATAAAGAAATTACAAATCTGGTTTAAAATTTCTGAGGTTTAGAGAAAAATGAGTAAAGGCCAGATGAGTGTGTGCCTACCTAAACCCAATGCTGCAGACATTAGCATGTGAAAGGAGCTCTACAACAATGTGCCCTCCTCCCTATCACACACATCTACCCCACCATCAGCAGCAGCAAACCCCCTACCACTGACTGAGAATCTCAGAGAGTTTAGGAAGGAGGGATAACGAGAATAAGACAGAGAGAGGCTGAAAAACTCTTGTTCTGATGCCAGAGAGCTATAGACAGACTGGTGAAACTGGCAAAGCTTCTCTACATTAAGACCAACCTGGGAGATGGAGACAATAGCACACAACGCATGCTTCTGGTTGGAAGAGTGGAAACCACTCCCCCTAACCTGAATTTGGCTCATTTTGGACAATTAATCGTCGCTCTCCATTGTCTTTGCTGGAGAGCCACGAGTCACCTGCCGTACACAAGCACACCAGCACACACAGATACACACTCTTCCTTCTCCGTTTGCCCCTCAACACTACTCTCCAGGCATTCCTGGGCATTCCTCCAAACTGAGAGTATATTGGAGGGAAGGCTTTGTTGGGCAAAAAATCAGAGATACAGAGCATGGGCTCACACTCGATCATACGCACACACACTGTATGTTAGCAATCCAACATGTCCTGTGTCCAGAAACGCCGTGCAATAATTAGAGGAGCTGAATGCAGCGATTATGCACTCACTCCATCATCTGCTTGCTCTTTCTTTCTATCATCGCTTTCAGTAGTGCTGCTCAAATGCTTTCTGCTGTTGACAAGACACTGCAGGTGCATTGGAGGGAAGCACAAGCATGAAATCTCTCTGGATGGAAGTGAGCACAGAGGCAGAAATGCTCAAACAGAGAGGCATTCCAATCCTCCCAGGCAGCAAGTTAGGAAGAATCAGGCGACAAAAAAGAGAGGAGGTTGGCAGAGAGGTGGTGGGACAAAAAGCAGAAGGCTCCTCTTTCATTGCGCCTCTCAGACCGGTCACATTTCAGATTCTCTCTGTGGAACTGCCTTCCTCCTTCCCGATCATCCCAGACGGATCGCAGCTGTCAAACTTTTGACGTCTTCATCTGCCTCGGTCATGACCCTGCACTTTGCAGCTAAACTCTCTCTGTATCTGTGAGTGTGTGAGCGGCTGTCACTCAGAGTTTTTGACGGCTTCATCAGCCTCAGTCATGACCTCTATCCTAACCAGGGCTTTAGAAAAGAGGAGGGAGTTCCTTCTCTCTTATATTTTCTGTGTTTTTACCCTTTGCTCCCAGTGATGGACCCCCCAAATGGGGGAGGAGCAGCCATGTATTGATGCCTTCTGCTGTCACTGGACTTCTTTCAACCTGTGCTGGCCCCATTCAACATCTAATCCCTTCTTCCTCTCCAGAGCTTCTCCTCTCCATTTATATTATCCTTTGTCAACGCTGCACATGAACTTTTAACATTGCTGCTTTGTCTCAGGCCCTGTCCACACGAAGTCAAAACGAACACGAAACGCTGATATTTTCCAAAACGTTTGCCGTAAAGACGGAGACGTAAAATAAATGTGAGCGTCCACACGAATGCATGAAAACGCTGCAAAATGTATGCCAGGCCTGTAAGTGGCGCTGTGGTGCCAAAGCAAAAATAAGCGAAATGTTGGGCATGCGCACTAATATTTATACATGGTTGCCCTGCGGGTCTATTTTTGTGGTTAAGTCAAATTCAGGTGCTGAACTATGTGGTCGATATTGCTCTGTTCTTCCTGGAGATATTCCAGAAGAAGATTCTGTTGTAAGCCCGACCAGCCCGACAGCAGGGTGAGTAGCATTAGCAGCAACGGCGCCATTGTTGTTGTGATGTGTCGCGCTTGCGTGTTTAGAGGCGACGCTATGACGCATGCGTGTAAAAAAAAAATGCGGTTAGGGTGTAAAGATGGAAACGCGAATACGGCGTTTCAGAATCTTCCCACTCTGAAGGGTGAATAAAAAAATGATCGTTTACAGACCCCCGAAACGCCGGCTTCGTGTGGATGAGAGGCTGGTTTGGTGAAAAATTTGTGCGTTTAGGCCAGGGTTCGTCTTCGTGTGGACGGGGCCTGAGTCTGCTCAGAGTTAGGCTCTCTTCAACAGCAGGTTTTGGAAGTATTAGGATGCCTTGCAGCAATTATTTTACTTTGCCATTTGTTTTTACAAACATTGACTTACAAGGCATCATTTCTACTGAAACATTTAAACATTTTGTGACTAAACATCCACAAACTTTGATATATTGTACAATTTCAAACCAAACATTAGTGAGCCCAGATGTGAGAACCTTAATCCAGATATAACTAACAAGTTAAAAATCTTGCAAAGCACTTTTCCTTCCCCCATCCAAAAAGCAACCAGTTTGATACGACATACATAGCAGTAGTCAAGTAAAATTGACGAGGAAAACATTAATAAGTTATGCAGCCAAGAGCCAAATCTGACGTGTTTGTCATGCAGCACAACAGATTTTCCTTTACTGGAAGAAAAACATCAAATAATTAAAAACATAAAAGCAAACATATGGAGGAAAACGCTCTGGTGAGATGAGATCAAAAGAGATTTTTTGGCTTAGATATGAAACTCCTGATTTTGCAATGAGCAATGTAGCGCATCACCCTGAAGACACCATCCCACGATAACACATAGCAGAGGCAGCATCATGCTGTGAGGATTCTTTTTTTTTTAAGAGGGAAGGGAAAATGAAGGTTAACAGATGTACAAAGCCAGCATTGAAAGGGGATTTAATAAAGTTTTTACTTAGAGAAGATGCTTTTACAGACTTTCAGATTTTTGTTTGTAAACCAGTTTCTAAAAGGTATAATTTTCCTGCCTCTTCAATATTTTTACTACCTTCTGCTAAAACTCAGTCTGAATGACGTAACCACCATTAGAGCAGCTTTGCTTTACATCTTTTTAAAGTCTTACTATAGAGCTAAGCTGTAAGCTGTTCTGTAAAACATCATGGTAAAATTTAATTTAGAGTAGGGATGGGAATCGAAAACCGGTTCCTGTTAAGAACCGGTTCCGTATTTTCCGATTCCATGGCATCGTTTGGCAGCTCGCTGAACGATTCTTTTTTCGATTCCCGCAGCACCAGAGCCTAGGGCGCCGGCTCTGGGGAGCACGACTTACGTCACGTTTTTTACGTAAGTTACGCAAGTTACGCAAGTTACGCAAGTTGGAAGAACTATTCGAGGAGGAAGACAACGAGCTGCGGTCACTTTGTGAATCAAAGCCCCGTCTTTCCTTAGCCCAGAGGGTAGATCAGGAAATCCAGCTCTGTAAAAGCTTGCCCTCCATCCCCTGCAGGGATAGCGCCACACTGTGGTGGTGGAAGAAGCAAGATACGCTGCCCTTGCTATCTGAACTGGCTGAAAACTACCTCTGTGTGCAGGCTTCCTCCACCCCATCTGAGAGGGTGTTTTCCACGGCTGGAGACACCATAAGCGCTGAAAGATCCCGTATCCTTCCAGAAAAAGCAGATATGCTCATCTTTCTGCAAAACAATTGTTAATTTTCCCTCACTGCAAAAACGATCTGAAATTAAGTAAAAATATCTTAAATCAAGTGTATTTACCCTTAATTTGAGCAGGTAAATAAGACAGTTTGCCAATGGAATGAGTATTTTTACATTTAAAATAAGATAATTAGATAATATGCACTTGAAATAAGACAATGCAATAGTTTTTTTCTTATTTCAAATGTAAATTGTCTTGTTCCATTGGCAAAATGTGTCACTTACTTACTCAATTCAAGAAAAAATGAACTTATTTTAAGAACAAATGACTTATTTAGATTTACATTTTTTGCAGTGCTACTACTGTTTTATAATTAGTATTTTTTGTTATTTAAAATAGGTTATTATCCCATCATTTGTTATTAGACATTGTTGGTTATTAAGTTTGTTCTTGTATTCATTTTTCATTTAAACACAGATGTTACTCCAGTTTCACATTTCCTGTGGACATCTTGATCTTGTTGAGTTTGTAAGATTGTGCAATAGTTAAGTAAACAAAGTTGATTCTGATAATCAAACTGTTTGTTCTCCTTTTTCCCCCAAATTGGAATCGAAAAAAGAATCGATAAAGAATCGAATCGTTTCATAGAATCGAAAAGGGAATCGGAATCGTGAAAATCTTTTCAATTCCCAACCCTAATTTAGAGTCTGATATTTTGTAAATATGTATATTCCGTTTCTAGGTGGGTATCCTGTTATGGCTTTCATAAATGTCTAACAAATCCAACTGAAGCCAGACAAAGATTAACCAAGCTTAATTCAAAGAATGAAAGCAGGAGGGAACTTCCACTCTGTATCCATTTAAAGGTAACTGAATGTACCTACCAGCACGGAAACTCTTCCTCCCAGGAGGCCTTTGTACTGGGCCGGGCTGTGTTTGTTATAAAAACACAAATATGGCACATCCACTTAGAAGGCTCCTTATTGTTGTGACTATAATGGATGCAGCATTAAAAATTCTTCTCTATAGTAATAAATATTTTGAACCTGCAGAGAAGGTTTTTGGAACTTGTTCAATGCTGGCAGCGTCACATCACTATAACGAGACTTTTATTAACTCAGATTTACAGTTTTGATAAAGCTGATGCAGTTTTCCACATCTTTGTAATATAAATTTCATTTTGGAAAGTTATTTTGTTTGTTATTTTGTTAGGTAAATCTGACAGAACACATCCAGCATTTTTAGGCTAAAGACGGATGCTTATATTTTATACAGCTCAACCCAACCAGAACATGGAACAGAGGGTGACATAACAAAACCTGGAAGAAAAATAAGGACTGAATCACTCCTATGTACAGTCAATTCCAAAAGTATTTACTACCTTTCCATATAAAACTGGAGCGGATATTACACAACCACAAACCAGGCAAGACATGCCCCACTGACTTAAGCTTGTAATTTATTTCAAAAGAAATCAGAAATTTGTTCTCACTCCTACACCTGCAACAGCAAAGTTACGTCATTTTTTTTTATTTGTTTAGCTACCCTGCCTTGGGAGATCTAAATGATTATTTTCGGCATATCATCTTGGCAGAACTTTCTTCTTGCAGGGTGTCGGACAACGATTGATTGATTGATTGATTGATCAGGATATGAATGGGCATTGTTGAGTAGTAAAGGTGGAGGTGTAATTATCCTTTTGTTTCCTGGTGTTGAAAGTCCCCCTTTTCTAAGAAAAGAAAGCTTTACAAATAAGTAAGGTAACTGCAAGGTAAGAAACAGTTTTGAGGATCGACTGGCTAAGGCTGAAAGAAAATAAGCACAGTTGTATGACACCTCTACTAGATAATATAGATCATTTTACTCCTTCTACTCCTTCATCAGTCCGAAAAATGCCCCCTTTGCTATAATACTGTTGTCTTCTGCAGGGTAATGTAAGCTACACTTCCCAGTATTAACCAGAGTGCAAACAGCCAAGACTCTGACAAGATTTACAGGCTCAGTGGAAGAATCTGTCAAGGAAAACTATTAGTTGTGTACTTCAAAAAACAAAAACAAAAATTCAGAAATCTCAAAAGTTTCAAGCACTGCACCTGCATCACTGCTGTGAAAAACTGTTCATATGGGATTGTAGGACATTGAATCCTGGATAAAGTTGGTTGTTTGGAAACTATTTTATGTGCAAAAGAAAAGGGGCCACACCTAAAGAAAAGATTCCACAACTAATAAATTATTGTGAAAGGAATATTATTGAGCAACAGGAAAGAATTAAGGATAGACAGAAAACCAGGGAGAAGCATCACCGGCATTTAATCAACTAAAGTGTGCCAAGTGTTCAGCTAACAGCTTTTTGGCAATCACCTTTGGTGTGTGAGAAAAATATTTCCAAATTCTGTGTTCCTTGATAGTTTCATAGTTTCTATTTAGCATATTTTAATAAAATACTAGTAACATCACTGGTAAAAGAGCCAAAAGATCCGGATTACAATTCTTTGTTTACTAAGCTGTTAGTCATGTGTATACGCAGCACTGGTTTAACTCTTGAGCTTTTTTATGCCTGAGTGATTCATAAAGAAGATTTAAGTGGTGTAACATGTAAAAACAATATACTTCTGAAGGTTAAAATATGCTTGCTTTGCTGCCAGAACTTGTTTTTCTAAAAGAAGAAGATTTGGAAACTTTCTGACCTCAGTGACATGAGAAAACTAAGATCATTGTCCCCCCCATCTAAATCTGCCCTCCCCTTTAATCTTTTCTCTGCAGATGTTTAACTGAAACCACTACAAACATTCAGTTCTCCATCTCTTACTGCAGAGACAGAGATTTTCCTGCTCACCTCTGTGAATTCATCTGGACTTTGATGGATTTCTGCTGAAGCAGCTGCTCTCAGCCAACAACCTGACAGGCGGTGAGAGCGGAAGAAGAGAGCTGGAGATAGATAGATGGCACTTCACATCTGCTGGACATTCAGTGGTGTTAAGGGGGGGGGGATCTCCTAAATCTTGCAACATATTTCAGACCTCAAGGACAACCCCTTAGCCCTCCTCCTTTCAGAGGAACAAACAGGGCAGACTGGGTGGAGGTTTCAAAGAGCGTTTGTCACTCATAGAATTTTGTGGTCGTTGTTTTCAATGCTTAGAATGAAACGTCAACTTTTTCCGCCTCTCTTTATATTGCCAACTGGCACAGGATTGCATCGCTCTGAGCTTCTCCTCTGTTCTCTTTGAGTTATGGTTCTGTTTGTTATACAATTAGCCCGCCAGGATGGGCTTAATAAATAAAGCCAAGGGTGTAGATCAGCATGTCACCCCCCTCATTCACTCCGTTGGTGCCGGTCCATCTGCGAATATGTGATTCTGCGAATGTGTGCGTCTCCGCTAACATGTTGTGTGTCTGTTGCATGCGTGACTGAATAGTGGGAGTCAAATCCGGTCGTAAAATAATGCCTCTGCTCTGTCTGTGATTCCCGTGCACCTCACTTCGACACAACAGCATGCATATTTAAACATCTGCAGGATAAAAATCACATATAAGTAAACTGTGCTGAAAGTATTAGGAATGGGTGTCTTCAGCCAGATGGTTAAACATGTAACTACAGCTCAGACTTAAACCATGAGCTTCTAAAGATCTTAAGGAAAGCTGGTTAAGAACATGGAAGCATAAAGTCTGCTTCCCAACAGAAAGATTTTTTTGGATGAAAACGCTAACAAGTTCCAACTCATTTGATGAATTTGTTCTGCAGCTGATCTGCAAGTGACACATTAATACTTGACGAGGCACAGTCCAACTGTGGAACTATGTCATCACCTAGACTTTGCCAAGTAAACTAGTGCTAACTCTTTGAATCTAATGCTTTAATTAGTTTGATGCAGAGATGATGCAAAACAGATTTTGTGACTTCAAAACAAAAAAAAATATTTTAGTTGTTGGACAACTGTGCTTTACACATCACCCTCTATAATTAGATAAAATGCATTAGCAATATGGCTTTAACATTCCATCGTGATGTTTTGCTATGTTTTTTTCAGTGACATTAAAGCAAACATGAAATTAATCAAGGTTTATTACAATCTGTTATGCATCTATCCCTGTATTCAGTCAGAGCCTCATAAACACCACTGCTGCTCTGAAAATAACAGCTATATTCAGCAGCATGAATCTGCTGCTAAACAGTACACTGTAGTCATATTCAATCATATTATGTAATATTAATTCAACACTAAGTGATAATCACATGGAACCAAAACTATAAAAACTATAAAAGCTTTAAACACTTTTTGAATTTTATCAATGCTTTTATTTTTTATAAAATAATTTTTTTTGTAATGATCGTGAAAAATTCTACATCATTGCTCATTCCTTCATGGCACTCTTGTAAATTAGTGTACTGTAGTCCTAAGATAGACTGTAATGATGAGATATCACTCTTTGCATTAGTTCTTTAGGGATTTTCTTTGATTCACTGACCATTGCCCTTATGGGCTAGTAGAAAAAATAAACTTGCTCAGTCTTGTTTGTCAAAGTTCCAATAATTTTTCTCTTTATTTTTGTTTCCCTTTTAAATATGTAATCCTAAAGGATAAAATATGCTTAGTTAAACATTTTCGCACTGAAATTGATTGCTGCACACCTTTTTAACTTAAACACCATGTTGTCTTGTCTCTTCATTTTTAAGACTGGGCAACAGAAATTAGCCTCAGTGTCACATAATATTAAGACTGTGCTTCCATTAAACCAATAAGGGTACCAAACAATGGATAATTTCACTTAAAGTTAGAATTTTTTTCTTTACTGTTGGATCAATTTACTCAAATTAAGGCTTTTTTTATTTACACATATGTGACTGTGTTCTAGGAAGCGTTTTAAGCAGTTTTAAACAGCTTTACAAGAGGAAGAATTGAGAGTGGAGAGCTGCAAATGTATTTTTGACTGCATTTAAAATATGAAATAATTATGAATAATCAACTAAACCAAATCCTGAGGTTTTCCATCGCTTGACACTAACTTAACAGTCCTAATAGGTTCTAATACTGTACCTTGAATTCCAAATGCTGACACAAAATAAATTCATTTCTGTAGTCCACAAAATTTTAACCACAATGTCACAAAAATACAGTTATAATAAAATAATTATTGCATCCAGTAGCAGGTACCTACCTTTACATGCACCACCCTCCTCTTCATATCCTGGTTTGCAGAGACATCCACCAATAGGAACCAACCACTCTCCATCTGCTCCACAGTACATTTTTGGCTCCTCTCTCTCTTCTGATTGGTTGACACATGACCCCCTGACCTCCACTAGGGAAGATGTGTCAGCACCAGTGACAGTGTCAGGAAAGGTCGCCAGGTTTCTGACAGTGAGTGGGCAGGTCTTGTAGAAAACCCTGACAGAAACCAAAGCAATGCAGGCGCCAACATCCTGAAAGGCCAGGTAGAAGCCTTTCCTCGTTGTGACCTTCACATCTCGAACTTCTGTGTTTAGCTTCATGATGCGGTCTCCAACATCAACCTACGAGTGAAGAGGTAGAGTTACCTTGACCGAATGTGCAGTGAGACACCTAAGTCCTTATTATCCAGGTCACTTGTTCAACCTGAATGTGAGAGTTTCGGCTGAACCATTATTGGTGTTCTTTTCTTTGTCCCTTGGCTCTTATCCAGGTGAACTTTTATGGATTTCAAGGGTAAAACAGGCTTTAATGCTTGCAACACTAGAATAAGTAGGCATTTTAGGGTTGGCTAAGCAAAAACAGTTTTCATAGGACAGCAATACAGACATCCAAGACAGAAGTGCTTGTAAACAGCATCAGAAAATTACAGCTAAGTGCCAGAAGGTTTTATTTTCCACATGGCAGCAAATTAAAGTAAAAGGAGGTGGGCGGATAAAGAACTGAAAGGCTGACTCAGTTGTTTGTTTCTACCTGGGTGAAACTCTCGTCTGCTGCCACTGTGTCCACCTTAATGAAGCTGCTCTCTTTGATGTAGCTTTCTTTGTCATCATTTGACTCGTGGTAGTAGAGATTGAATGTCTCCTGCAAGACAAGAAAGTTATTTTTATTAAATAAACAGTGACAGATGTGTCAGTTTAACATTATTACCAGTATACTTCAGTCTACAAATATGTTCAAATAAAATCATCCCATGAAACAGCGCCCTCAGAGATCATAGAAGTGTTCAACATTTTTTTTTTTACCTGAATGTTCATTTGTTTTATTTTTTAAGCTGTTTCACATATACATAGAAAAAAATAAAATGATTCGCTTTTCTATTTTTCATACAAAAAGAAAAAAGGGGGAAAGTTTTCTATAAATTGTGGCATACATATATATTTATCCCACCTGACTGAATACTTTGTAGAATCACCATGATTCCACAACTCTATAGTTCAAAAAATTAAAACTTTCTTCTGCATTTATCTTTCTGAAGGCACAGATTCTCATTTATATTTGGGCCCTCACTTTGCCATTTAACACATTTGTATGTCTTAATTTAAACCATTCCATTGTATTTTAAAGTTGTTGCCCTGCTGGGAAGGGAACATCTAATCCAGTCCCAAGTCTTTTGTAGTATTTCAATCACCTTTGACCATCTTCCCTCTCTTGGCCAAAGAAAAGCTTCCCACAGCAAGACGCTGCCAGACCCATGTTTTGTGGTGGGATGGTGTTTTTAGGGTGATGTATGGCATTAGGTTTCCTTAATATATTGCATTTGGATACAGGCTGAAAAATTATACTTAGGTTTCATGTAACCAGATGATTCCAAAATGCCTGTGGTTGTCTAGTTTTACTTTAAAAATTCCTCTTGCTCCCACATTTTGCAGAATGTCATTGTACCTTGCAGGTGCCGGTGACTCCTGGCAGGCTGTTGCAGTCTCTCAAAGTAAACTTGACCTCGACGTAAACCCGCTGAGCACCGGAGCGAGGAATCCAGTCCGTCCGCAGCCAGTTGTTCTGACTGGGCTCCAGCACATTACACACCTGGTACGTCCTGATCGGGATGTTCTTTTCGTCCATAATACTTACTTCTTCCCACTTTAAAGAAAAGCACACACATATAAACTTTTACTTCTTATAATAGCTGAAAGTTCAACATTTTTTTTCTTTGGACGAGAGATAACTCTTTTAGTTGCTTTTCTGGGAAGAAGCAGAGTTTACCCAACTAAAAAATAATAAACTAGCAAACAAAATACACTTTTTTTACTCATTTAACATTAAAACTCTCAGTGATCACACTGTATTGAACAACTGAGAAGAATCGACTTGCAGTTAATGTTATTTTTTCATGACCCAAAACCTTGCAATTACAAAATACATGGTGGGTTTTTACATAATCTGCTCACATAAACTGAAAGTGGTGACTTTAGGACCTCTATGTCCCAATAAAAACTGTAAACCAGGTCCAAAACCATTTTCGGTGCTGCTTACTATAATTCACAGCTGTGATTCAAAGCTTAGCCATCCAACATTCACTCCTGCATCAATATTCTGCAGTTGCCAGCGGTTCCAATCTGTTGAGTGTCCAAGGCTTTCTGCAGGCGCATTTCCATACAAGCGAGGCGGGCTCAACCTTCGCCTCACCATCCATCTCAATAGGGACGATTATTTGCCTTGTACTGTGACCCTCCAAATGACCGCTGAGCCTCCCTGCTCCAAATTGGCTTTTTATTGCCACTGAATAATAATCTGCTCTCTCCATACCAGTGAGAGCTGTATACACACTAAATTTAGCGTGTCTGAAGGAAGAAAAAGAGAGGGCGAGCTGGAGAGTGACAGAGTGTGTTTGTGTGAATTGGGGTAAGTATGTAAAGAGTTTTCCTAACCTGATCAATATGTCATCAGTGGCCTGTGCAGGGCTACAGCAGAAATGCTGATAAGTTACTAGTCATTACATTTTAGTACATTTTAGCAGTTTTGCAAAAAGAATCTGCAGCGCTGTAAACATGGGACAGACTCTGACCTTCAGTGTACGATAAAAGTTCCTTCTTTCATCATTTTCATTTCCAGGGCAATCAAAGTACTCAAAACACCAGGTTAGCATCATATCTGACAGTAAAATTTTATGACGACACACTGACTGACATTATCAGAGCTTTTATTATCCTTGAAACACAAGCCCACTATCAGCTTCAGAAAAATCCCCATCTGGTCTTTGTTTTAACTGTATGCTGCTTCCTGCAATGTACTGTGAAAAAGCAGACATAGATGCCTTTTTGTGTACTCTCTTTTAGAGCAGACAGAGATCACAGCTGCCAGAGGGAAGAGAGCTTTGTCTTCGTCCCAACCACGAAAGAAATACTTTTTTTTTCAATATCTGTTTGTGTGTGAGTGTGTGCGTGTTGGGGTGTGTTTCTAAAGGATGAGGATGATGGGGGGGTGTCTCTAATCTAAAGCTCAGTACGTGAAGAGCAGGACCCTGTCAATCAAGCAGCATGCGATAGAATAAAAGCATGATGACCAGAAGAAACAGAAGTCAAGTTCACCAATAAATTTCATCTTGTGATATAAAATCCCAGTGACAACAAAAAGTACCAGAAAAAAATCTGAGAAGTTAAAATATACCACTGATATATCCAGGATTTATTCTGGCAGTTGCTTGGTAGTACAAAACCCTAAAAAATGACACCCACCACCAAGCTGGTTTGTGCCTTTGCTTGTGCCACACAAAACGCCAGCAATCTCATATTAGCACTTAGGCTTGTTGAACAACAGCAAATTGCAAAATCTGTGGGCAGAATATTTACAGCTTTCCAGACCAAGTGTGCATGAGTGTGCGCTAGTGTGCATGTGCTTAAGATAGAGATTGTGTTTTGAGAAGAGGGACCAGGTTGTAAACAGTGTATCTGTAAAGAGAGAAAAAAAATCTCCCACTCACCCCTCCCTCTGCAGGATTGGCTGCCCATTTCAGTTCTCCTGGCACTGTCCTGGTATCCAGCAGGGTCACTAGAATTTCACATATACATACGCACATGCAGATAGTTTAAGAAAAAAGCAGCGTAAAGTGCTTCTCAACAACTTTATTAATGTATAAAAATTCAGCTGCATAATAAAGAAAACCCTTTTCTGTCTGCAACATGTCCCAGCTGAGCGTGGGACAACAGCACAATGAGCAAAAGATATTATGATATTCCAGTGGTATGAGAAATTCTATGCTTTTAATATTTTCATGGCATTTACACAATAATTTTAAACAAAAGCGTATGATATAGTGAAAAGCATAATATAATATTTATACTAAGGTGCTTTAGTTTCCGAACCATCCCTCTAAACACTAGACATCTATGTACACCCATCCATCTAGCCATATTCTTCTGCTTATCCAGGGTCGGGTTGCGGGGGTAGCAGCTTCAGTAGGGAGGCCCAGATGTCCCTCTCCCCAGCCACTTGGGCACTAGTCTAAATCTGTACATTTTTTTTTTATAAATCTACTCACATTTCATTTTTTCATTGGCAATTGAAAAGTTTTTGTTCCCTTTAAATCAAACAAAGGCATTCATTATAGGCTCACATGATCCAAACCACCTTTTACCTACTTTTACCCTTTCAGGAGGCTGGAGAGCAGGATCCAGAAACAGGTGGGGAAGGGGGTGGCACCACACTAAGCTATGCTACATTTTATTATTCTCTGTCATCTCATTAAAAGAGAGTAGAAAAAGCATGATAGAGCAATGCTTACAGCAAGGGCAATACAGAAAGTTGTATGAATTGATAGATAGGGACCATTAATAATGTAGCATATTTCTGTTGTTATATGGTGCAATAGAAGTTCAAAAATAATTTCAAAAAACACAGACCAACCAAACAAACAAACAAAACAGTAAAAGTCATCATCCTTATATTTTAATTGCAAAGAAATACACAACCAAGTTTTCAAGTAGGCTAACTTGTGTGCCAGAATTAGGCAAATTTGATCTACTTAAAATGCATTAGTATCTTAGCTATCAACAAAACTTCCCATTCAAAAAAATTAAAAAAAAAACTTTAAAAAATAACATTTTGCAATTAATTTGTGGTAAAGGGGATACATAAAAAAGGAAATAAAAGGGACCAATACTTAATTACCGCAATATAAAAATATAGGAGTATGTAGCCTATTGCTGAACCTTCGCATCAGATTTATCTTACTTCAGTTAATTCAATTAGTAAGCTTTCATTTTGCCCCCATAGTTACTTTGGTATCAATGACCTTTATCCAGGAAAGATATTTGAAACCTTAATATTAAGGTTCAAAGGTTGGTTTTAAAATAATATCCACTGGGAGATTCAATTAACATTCTGTGCCACTATAATTTATAACAAAGGTGTTTTGATGTTTTCTTACAGCAAAACTATTAAAATAAACATAGATCATAAATAGATCAGTAGGGAATCACTTTTTTAGTCTGACTTTTTTCTCCTAATAGTTCATAATCCACGCACTTCCTCTCTCCAGCCCTCGGATGCGCCCGGAGCGCAGGCAGCGCCTCCCCAGCGTGCGCCACAAAAGCAAAAAATACTCACCTTCATTTGAGGGATAAATCCTCATCCTCGCACATGAAACAAATGTTATTATCCAGACGGAAGATAAAAATGTTTGCCACAGATGTCCAGCCATGTGTGCCGTGTGGAAGCGTGTGAGCTCTCCGTGGGCTGCGCGCGCTGGCTGAAGCGGCTCCATCCCGCTGGGAAAACTCCGCGTAAATGAAACCAAGTGTGAAAGCGAGTTGGGATGGATGGATGCAGCAGCAGAGACGGTGGATTCAGGGGCGGTCTCCCACTCAGAAGCTTCCCTTGATGTTAAATGACATGAAGTTAATGGAAAACATCACTGATTCCCATATTAGCGTCACTCATCTAATGTTATTGCCCAAAGTTCACAATTAAAAAGAAAATTGTTTATAAAATAAAAAAGGTTTAGAAGGAAACTGTGTAATTATGAGCCATTTCCAAAATTAATACAATATAAATAAATAGTGAATGAAATAGGAAGTTTTAAATGATATAAAAGCACAAATAAGCATCAAATTCTTCATCTATGATATATTCTGATCTAAAGTGAACAAAAACACCCAAATTAGTGGCGTTAATCTGTAATCTTAATGAGGTTGTTTGCAGGTTTAGGGTAAAAAAATGTCACAAAAGCCACGCTTTTGAAAAAAAGCAAAAACAATAGAACTCAATAAGTCTGCTGCATTAATTAGAATAAGATTAATGTTTGAAAACTTGACTGGGCTATATGATTTTGGCTGGAAGTGTTTGAGGCTCTTTGTCCTGAGAAGCAGAAAACATAAAGCTGCAGAGTGTGACTACAGCGCCACCTGTTGATTGGTGTTTGGTACATCTAAGGAGACCCCCATTGAGCGTTTAGGGAATATTGAGGCATTTGGATGTTGTGGTGCTAATGACATGTAGATAAGGAACCAGCTGTCAGCTGCTAATATCTTATATCCCACATGGGCAAAATACATAAGATAAAACAAGCTAATAAAGCCTTTTATGAAAATTCTAAACTTACCATGTGATGAGGCTATAAACAGCTGGTACATTCTTATGAGAATCTGTTTTGCTATTTGCATGTTAAACCCACTTTCCCCATTAAAGGTATTTTTTCAATACAGATAAAGAAAAATAATGGGGTGCATCTTGTACAACACTGCACATTGTTTAAAAACATGGTAGGGGACCTGAAAGGGACACATTTCATAATTGTTTCCCTTTATGTATGTAGAAATTTTGTTGGGAACTGAATATCTGAAGTGAGACTCACAATGATACTAGAACTCATATTCACAGGGAATCAAAATATGGGCGTAGCAGAAATATGACAAAACATTCATCCTGATGGGGTATTACTGTATATTTAAAATCATAAACACAGCAAAAAGGGAGCTGGTCAAGCAGAGGTTTGTATAGAAAAATCTAACTGACAAGCAGTATAGAAAGCAAAAATATGTAAAGCATGGTGTTAAATAGTATCCAACATCTTAGGATACTGGTTACCCCCTGCACCCCATGCAGTTTTAATTTCAACAAAAAATGCTCAACTAAAACCACTTGCTGTGATTTTATTGAAACAATGAAGCCCAATCTTAATAAAGGTGTGATGATGAAAGCAGTTTTTTTAAGTCTTATTTAAGGTTTTAATATAGTAAACCTTCAATCTGTTTCAATAAAATGTCCATATTTACTCTTTAATGTATAAAATCTTATCTGTCTAAGCACTCCAGGTTTGTAAGCATCAATGAGGTTGTGTCCCAAGCAAGGGCTGGTTCCATGGAAGTACCAGAAGGTTCTATTTGAGGCACATTATTATTTAAAGTGTAAAGTAATGATCTTACATTTTTAGGTGAAAAATAGCAGGTGACACATTTTTCTGAACATATGAAAATGTTGCTAAATTGTAGGTTGCCCTGGCGAAAATACTTGGTTATATGATTCATGTTCCTCTTTGAATGTTGTAAAAAAAAATAGTGATTTATTTTACTAATAAAAAATGGAAAGACTATCCAAATGTCAATATTAAGTGAGAAATCATAGATAATATTACAGAGTTTAAATACCTGAGTTTTATACAAGACCTGATGATAAGCTTTAAAAAAAAAAAGAAAAAAAAAATGAAATATGGGATATAATCTTGGAACAGTTAGATCAGTCAGACCCTCTTTAATTTGGAGGATAATAAAAAAACTATATTTGCCCTTATCTCAAATTTCTTATTGTATAATATATGGATTGATAACAAGCTAACAACTCAATCTTAAAACCTGAATCTTCCTATTATCAAGTTCTCAAAATCATGGGCAAAAAAAATAGCTGTATCACCATTTCTATATAGAGAATGAAATAAAATATGTTTTAGCATATAATTACCTTTTCAAATGTACATTTAGATAATAAAATCCATGACATGTCACATCAACCTCTTAAGCTGTTATGACCAGATGAGCTGTAAGTCCATGAAGAAATTTATAGACCTCCTACCCACTTTCAAATTGCCAAGAACCGTACAACTCTTATAAGGAGATAAAAAAGATAGTTTTTAAAGTATTAACTGGGTGTAATATCAAACTTCACCTTACAGAAGGTGTGTTCTTACATGGAGAGAGAAAAAAAGGAAGAATTTTATGTGTGTTTTTTCAATGAAATACTATACTCTGCAAGGATGACTAAGTTGATATAATATTTAAGCATTTTAATAGCTGAACTTTTGGCATACCATGAATGCATTTTCTATGTTTAAAGGCTACAAATAAACAAATGAACAAAACAAAAAAGAATTGGAGTTTTAGAAATAATCATCCAGATTATCTGTATAGAGAGAGAGCAGGGTTTTAAAAAGAGCCTTGGGGCACATCATTGGATACTGGGATTATCAAAAATCTTTATCATTTATTTTATACCAAGTTGTGATAAAAACTCTATATTTTGGTTGTTATCTGTTTAGATGATGTTGAAGATCCAGTGATGTTTCCTGCAGAATTATTTCTGTCCTTGTCACCACTATGCATGCATCTCTAGTCCAGTAAACACTATAACATTCCAGTTATTGTATTGCAACCAACAGAAGAATAAGGAGGCTAGAATAAATCTCATCACTCCTTAGTCTGACACGGAAGAATTGATTGGGTAAATTAAATCACTTGAAGTGCCTTTGCATTGGCAACTATCAAAATCAGAGTAAATATACTCTAAAAATGTATAAATATACATAACAAAAAGTTCTACCATAAATGTTGACACATTTCCAAAAAATAACAATCATCGTGATAACTGTTTGCTTAAGTTTAAACATCCACAGCAGCAATCATGGTTTTCTAAACACTGGAGTTTGCATTTAATCTGGTAAGTTAAACTCAAATAAAACTAAAAGCTTTCAAAAGCTTATGTAATAATGTTCTTTAATCAGCATTTTTATTCTCTCATGTAATTTTGATCTCTAAAATAAATAGCAGAATCTGCAGTTTTTGTTGTTCAGTTTTTAAAACTGTTGTAATTTGTAAGTTCCAATAAAATGTAATCTTATTTTACTTCAAGCCGGGTTTTTATTGCCATGTAGATTCACTAATAAACCCCTCCCCCTCAAAAAAAAAAAAAAAAAACCCTACTGTAAGCAAACAAAAGGTCATATGTAAAAAGCATGAAGAGACAAACAAAGGGGTGGGCCAAGATCCTTCTTCCTACACTCTTGTTCGAAACAGTGAAATTGTTAATGTTTCCAAATTTTTGTTTTTAAAGCCTCCATTGAAAATCACCAGCATACCAGCATGGGTACTAGCTGGCTGATTTTGTGGAGATTGGTGTGAACAAGCAAGCGTATTTGCGGGTGCAACTGAAGTGCATACACTGTGGGAGTTTGTATGTCTCGAACTGTTGGTCTCCATCTTGCGTTTTTGTCTTTGCAGTTGCTACACTGAAACCATCTCGGTCCCCTGTAAAGCGCCACAATAGACCCAGGAAGAGCATCTGGCACTTTGAGATCGTAAAAGAACCCCATCTTCCTGCTTCGATCTGCCAATCTATCCCCCATCCACCATAATACCGTTTTCACGTTTCATTCTCCCTTGACGCCACGATAGACTGCGCAATCACAAAAGCCCAATTAGCCAAGAGAGCAACGTCGACTTCGCTTAGGGAGCTGACAGCCAATGGCATTAGGAAGCGTACAGCAAGGGCCTATGAGGAAGCGAGTGCAGGTGGGTGGGACACGGTGACACAGTGACATGGATGGAGAACGATCTGTTTGTTTCTGGTCATTTGTGTCACCCAAAGTTTTGATTGATGATAGCTGGGATGTTTTTCCCACTCTCCTTTGAGATTCCCACCTCTCCGGAGGGGGTTTCTTGGACCTTACATTTGGCCCTTAGCCCTGCCCCACATGCACACATCTTACACAGACTTTTTGTCCTTTCTAGGGGCCCCAGATGGCTCCTGCCCACACATCTGTATTGAACAAGGGGTTCTAAATATAGGCTGTTGTTTAAACTTGCATATGCATTGAATTAACATTTCTGTCAGTTTTCTTTGTGTATGATGCAGGTGAGGAGGGTGGATAGGACAGCAAAAAATTCCACTAAAGTAAAGACAAAAGTACCCAATTGTAAATTTGTGCGTTTGAGGGAGAGTGTAAAGAGAAAAGCCCGAGGGACGGTAGGTGTGTGGGCGTCTGAGAGAGAAGAACAATAGAAGCAAGGAAAGAGAGATGAGGAGCAGCGCATTGCCAGTGAGGATTTGATTGGGTGGGTGGTTAGTGGTGGTGTGGAGTGGGGAGGTGGAAAAAAAAAGATCTTCCCTCAAAGGCTCAGCGAGATATTCCTGGAGCGAGAGATGGTTTCATTTGGCTTGCAGTCCTAAACACAGAGCTTAAATCGTTTCATATTCATACAACCAGACTGGTGTTCTCCTGGATGTATTAGAGATAATAGAATTTCTAAATCTGCACTTTGGAAGTTTGTGCATTCAGACTCCACAGTCGACAAAGCGTCATTAGCATGTCAGAGGCGTTCTGTTGGGTACCCGGTTCCCTCCATGGCAGCTGCTGTCTGGCAAATTACTCAGTTCATGTGTGCGTTGGATTGAATGTGCATCCGTGTTCAGAATGCTCAAAAGAAGAGACAGAGGGAAGGTTACATCAAAAACACCCCACCACAGCAAGTGTGTGTGCGCCTGTACCTGTCTGAGCTTTGATGACTAGAGAAATCTCCATCAGTACCTTGCTTTGGAAGTGTACAGTATTTGTGTGTGTGCACGTGGGGAGTGCTTGCGTGCCATGTTTGTGTGTGATTGCATAAACATGGTGTCAGAGTGATGAGATGTTCTCTCTTTCCATCTGTTCTGCTGGCATTTACATCTTAGGGAGCACTACAATGAAGAGGAAGACAGACAGAAGGAAAAACAGTGCTGTGGAGAAATACAGTAATATCGTCATTTTTGTCTGTCAGTCACTGGAGTCAAAAATATGCATCCATTCCCTTTGCAGCTGAGAGACTGGATGCTTGTCTTTGCACCACTCTTCCATTTTCTTGCTTTTTACTTTAGCTAATTTCATATTTTACTAAAGTCCTGTTTAAGGCATGTTTATGGATGGAGGGTGAGCTTCTGGAACTGACAAAAAAAAAAAAAAAAAAAAACATCCCTCAGCTTCGATCTGCTATTTCTCACCCCCACCTGCACCATAATACAGTTTTTACATTTTATCAACCCATCAATGAATCACAAAGCCATGATTATTCAAAAAAGGAACAAAAACTTTGCTCAAGCACCATCTAGCAAAACTTATAAGGCACCATCTAGTGAGGGCCCAAGCGAGTGGTGGTCAAAAACAGATACCTAGAAGAAACAAAGTCTTTTTTAAATATCTGATGGCAAACAATGCAATTTTCTGTGTCCAACAGAATTTATGAAATGACTAAATTTACCAGTTTGTGCATGTGTATAAATTTCTTTAATTGGATATAAAACAGAATGATGTAGGGCCAAAATAGCAATGCATAAATAAGAATCAGAGAATACCTGGTTTTAACTTGAGTTTGGCGCAAACCAGATCTTAAGAACAATGTGAGTGAAGCTGCAACACTCTCACACTTTCATTTGTTTTGTTATAAGTGTATTTTATCGTGTGTGTGTATGTGGCTCTGTGGTCATATATGGCTGACTATATGAGAAACTGAGAGAGAAAAATCTCTGTTCTGTCTTATCTGTCGTCTCAGTGGAGAGCCTTTGCTGTTTCCCCCCTCAGCGATGTGACCTGCCTGTGATAAGCCATGGCCTCCTCTCCACAGATAACACAGCGCCCTAAAAATACTCCTCTTTCTACCACTCTAGTCCCTTCTGTTCTCCTCACCTCCTCTGGCTAGGTGTATCTTCTAAAATCTCCATCTCTGCCGTGAGTTAGCGCTGCCAGACTGGAACACCTCTGGGCAATTCCTGATGTCTGGGAGGCCTTTTAACTCTCCATCTTCTGCTCTACTCATCATCAGATGCTCACTCTGTCAGAGGCCATGGATGTTGCAGTTTTTTTTTGAACAACAAAAGTGTTATTAAGGCTGTTACATCACAAGTTTGTTTATAATCTTCCACAATAACTCCTTCAGATACCTCAGTCACCCACAGTCTGGACACACAGGGCAGATGGCATGTAGGAGGAAACAGTGAGGACAAATCTGCTGGGCTCACATAATTATATATGAAGTGGTTTACCCTGATTCCTCAATAAAGCACAGATGAGTGCATTACTTTTTGTGCCACACTGCTCCGACGGTGGGGAATAATGCTTATTATGATAAACAAAGGGATCTTTTAAAAAGATCATGCCACAGCCAACTGCTCTTAGATATTTTTTATCACTCTGCTGCCTGAACTCTCTTATGTTGTGAAAGTGCTTTTAAGGAAACAGACAAAACGTATTTATGTGGGCTTGAGGAAGTTTCTAACTAATTAGAAATGCTTTTATTCCACATTGCTCTGCCACATTTGACATTTAGTGTTAGAAAGCTGTTGTTTTTGTTGCTTTTTGTGTGTGCCTATGTGCACAAGTATACGTGCACATCCTTGACTTTTCTTTTGGCCCCCGCCCACGCAGGTGACCAGAGTGGGGCCTTGTGTGGGTGGACAACTCAATGGTGACCCCCCCTCACCCCCCCTCTTTCTTCTTACTCTTACTCACCCTCTTTTTTGTTCCTCTCCCCACATCTTTTTTCTTGTCCTGCATCCAGCAGCGTGAGCTTGAAAAATGAGAACAGGGGTCATCTTCTTTACTTTCTTTCTTGAGAAAATGATCTCTAAAAGAACATATAAAGTTTAAATTAGTTTAAGGATGCAATTATATTTAATGTTTAAAGAGGAAACTTTATAGAAATATACCGGGTGACAGTTATTGATCATTTTGAAAAAGGAAATTTGTTAAACTAGCCCAATCAGCATTCTTTAGATTAAGGTAGAAAATAAAATATGTGTAATGAAAGCTGTTACTCTTGGCGATAAACCCACAAACAAGCAATTCCCCTTGGCTCCGCCAAGCTTTTTAAGTGTCTTTTTGGCGTCATGGTGGTTTTACGCCTGTAGCACTACTATTTCAGTGCACTCTCACAGCTCACAGTAATGTTGTTTCCACTTAAAAAAAGGAAACTCTATTTTTTTAACAGGGATTTTTTTTCCAGATCTACATACCTTGCTGTATTTTGCAGCAGAGACAAGATTTAAGAAAGAATTTAAGAGGTAAAAACTCACATGTAAGTACAGTAGTTATGATGAAGAAAATAGCAAAAAAGAACAGGGATTATTGTTACGGTTGCAGACTTTGCAATCAACTGATTAAATATTATAGTAAGTAAATTAGCAATTTTTCATTGATGAAGTAATTCCATAAACCAAACAAGATACTTTTGATAGATTATCTTCAGTAGTCTAGTTGTTAAAAAAAAGAAAAAAAAAGAAAAAAGTGGGATGGTGGAATTTTTTTATTTCTTTTTTTAAGCATTCACGGTCTAATTAATATAGTTTATTAACCTAAAGCAATATGCGTGGTATGGTTGTTACATGTCAGGTACGCAGGTCATTGACCTTCACCAAGGCACCTTCTTGTAGAACTGCAGTCAGTCCCTGGAATGGCATGACTATCACTGCCCCTAAATAGTTAGGGAAAAATGCAAAGAAAAAATTTCCTACTGGGATCAGCTTCATAGTCATGCTAGCCACTTCTTTTATTTTATTTATTTTGCTCAGGCTACTTGCTGAAAGAGCAATATTATTGCCATCACTGTTGATATATACCGGTAGTGGAGATTTTACACATTGATGTCACAGGGGATGGTATGGGGGGATGGTCATTTATGAATGGCGATGCCTTTCCCCCTCATCACCCCTCAACTCGAGTACAGATTATCTTACAAAAGTGAAAAGTACATGCTAAACAAATTTTAAACTGTAGTTTAAATATAAATGTACAAACATAGAATATAATTATATCCAAAAATTTTTAAATTTGTGCTGCTTAACGTGGCCACACATTGGAGTAATTCCACTGGCTTGATTTTAATGTTCATTTTTTAGAGAACTTTAGCTACTGTGTTGTAGATCTGTGTTTTTTTCCTGATTTTTTTTTTTTTTGTTTTGCCTCTGGTGTTGTACAGTAAGCTGTGAAATTGGAAGGATTTCTCAAATATTCTTTTCCTTTTTGAAAACTTGTCATGATGCATTACTATGGCAACTATAGCAAGTAGATGTTTTAAAACCCAGGAGTAGGTCAATAACATATAAAGCTGAAATAATAATCAAGGTACTTCCCTAAGAACCAGCTGAATTGACCAAGGGGCTGAGGATGCAGGGGGCAGGAGCAAAGAGAAGAGCAGCAAATTTAAGCCGTCACTTGCATCAATCATTAAGGCCGATGTGAGTTCTTTTGGAAACAAGTTAGAATAACTCCAAGCCCTTGCATGGACCCATGCAGAATATTGGGAATGCAGTATTATGTGTTTTACTGGATCCTGGCTGCAGGCACATATATGGGACTCCAGCTTCTCTATGTCAGACTTTCTGACCACACAAACAGATAGAGATTAAAGAAGACTGGAAAGTTCATGGAAGTTGTGTTAGCAGTGCTTGTGAACAACAGATGGCGTCATCCATGACATGTCATTACTACAGCATAGATATTGAACTGTTGTCAATTGGTTTTTAGACCTGAATGTGATATAATCAGTTTAATTCCTATTAAGCAGCAAACACAACAGCCAAATGCAATTGTGGCAATAACTGGTGATTTTAAACATGCCTTACACTCTGCAACATTGTTTTAAGTAAATGTCAGGGACTCATACATCTCTATTAACATGCTGCCCATCTCTGGTCTGTAATTGTTTCCATTATTGTAAGAATATCCATAGCTGTACATTGGTTATTTATTCTCCAGGTGCACCGTTTTCTTATAGTTTTCAAACACTACAGAGTATTTTATTGTTTATCTTTTAACTCTTCACAAATAAGTTATTCTTATAAATTTTTCTAAGGTCCACATTTGTGTGAACATTTTTTTTTCTATAATCATTTTGCTGCTGCAAACAGCAGAATTTCCCCATTGTGGACAATAAAGAGATTTTCTATTCTATTCTATTCTATTCTATTCTATTCTATTCTATTCTATTCTATTCTATTCTATTCTATTCTATTCTATTCTATTCTATTCTATTCTAGTGAAAGACCTCCTTTTGGGAATTTGGATCACAATCTCGTTTTTCTATGCTCAGAGTACAAGACACATTATAAGAGACATTTACATTTAAAAAAATGTAATAACATGGTCACAGGAAATGGAAGAGGCCCTGCAAAGTGGTTTTCTTGGATTTAGCTTCTGTTGCCTTTTTTGCTTCTTCATTAAATGAGCAAAAACTCACCTATGCCTCCTTCTACTCCACAACCACGTCCACATTCTTTGACAAATATTGAGTTTTGTTTTTATTTTTTTTTTATTTTGACATTGTAGCTTCTTTGACAACTTGAAATAATAAATTCAGGAAAATATTTAAAAAAGCAAAAAATTCAAAGGTGAGCAAAATCTTTTTACATATTTTTGTTCTGGTAGGTTTGGTAAAGAGTCTAATACAGAGGTTAAATAAGATGAAAACACCTTTTCTACAGAGAGAAATGCAGGACAAGTAGGTGATGAAGAACATGCAGAAAACAGTAAGATGTAAGGGAGGAACACAGAGCTTTAGTTGAAGAATCCAGTATAAAAAAACAACTACTAATGATGAACAAGGGGACCTGAAACACAAAGATCATGACAACTGTTGTCGTAAGAGTATTTGCTGACAACAGGATGTGTTTATATCTTAAAGCTGTTCTCTAGTTTGCACCGATAGTGAATGATAAGAGAAGGGGGCTTATTGATGCAACATAACGTGTCTGTTCATTTCTTAATCTTGAGATTATAAGATACTGTAGACCACTTCCATTTCTACTGATACTGTTAGATCAAGATGTGGTAAGGGCTGTATGCAATTTTCCTAGAATCACATTAGGTTAAAAAGCACCTTTTCCCATGGAGGTGGTTTGACAGGATCCAAATGCAGACAAAAAAGCTTAAGGTTGTTACTTAAATGTTTAATTAACGAAAAGGTCAACAAAAGCAAAAATCCAAAAACAGAAATCCACAGAAATCCAAAAATGCTGAAAACCAGGAATAGTCACAACAAGAAGGGGACAAGGTAATGACGACAAACCAGCAAAGAGTGACTGAGCAGGAGGAGAATAAATGGGAGAGAGAAACAATGACCAGGCTGATTAGCAGACTGGGAGCAGGTGTGAACAGAGGCAAGAAGGAAGCTATGGAAAAGGAGACTGACACAAGAGGACAAACAAGAGATATCTGAGAACTAAAATATACTAAAAAATAACTAGACCACAAGAATGAAAAATAAGACCAATGTAACTTGGAGATAAAACTTGAACAAAACCAAAACCATGACAGAATGTCCAAATGAATGGAAGTAGTTCTATAATCCTGCAATGAAACATTCAGTCCGAAATAACTAAAAGTGTTAAATCAACACTTTGAAAAAGTTATTCTTACAAATATTATTCGGGAATCCAAGAATGATCTATGTACTGTTGTTCTAGGGAAAACTTATATAGTTTGGTGAAACATGTATACTTGAGATTACGTACCTCATGTTTTGCACTATACAGCTTGTTTGTAATCATGACATGAGATCAGGAGTATTGGCTTCCATGATGCAGCCCTGGGTTTCCTGTTTTCCTTCTGGGTCCTATAAAAGCAGCTCTCTGACTAAAGATACTGTATACACTGAGTGGTTGCATTTTTATTTAGTTCTCTGCTGCCTCTTCATCATGACTCTTAGAAGCATCATGGTTTTCATCATCCCATTTTTCATCATAGTTGGGGTACTGAGCCCAGCTGACTCTGCTGGTAAGTTTATAACATCAGATTTAACTGTACAATTCTGACTGAAATACAGACCACATGCTTTGTGTGTGACCTTTTGATCTGTAGGTATTCGCTTCAGTAAACACTGCTGTAAAAGATATGATGATATGGTGGTCAATATCCGTCACATACGAGGCTACAAGGGGCAAAGTAAACAGGGAGACTGCATCAATGCCATCATTTAAGAGTCTACTCCATAAACCCTTACACTGTGTGCCTGTATTCATTTTCTGGTAAATATAGCTTTAGATTAAATATGGCATGACATGACTACCATCAATGAAAATCATGGTTTAATTCTAAAAAGTGGCTAAATAAAAAATGTAATAAATAAATAGATAAGCAAATAGTTTTTGGAAATTCTGCTTCCAGTCTGTTCCCTTAAATTACTTTTTTATAATTAGTTACTGTCACTAATTTATTGTTTATAACCTTGTTTATAAAATAGTTTTTGTTAAGTTAATGGATTATGCATGTATAATAAAATCAGCAGTGTCTCATGTTTGTCTTAAAATGTGTCTATCATAGTTTCCACACCACCAGTTACCACGAAGTCTGTGCAAATCCAGAGGATGAGTGGGTGAAGGACACTCTTAATAGTCTGGGGTAAAATAATTTTTTTTTGTTTGTAGCATCCTGTATCAGTTTAGTTCCAGAGTACCTAAATGCGCTTGCATAATTGGTTTAATCTTAGGAAAACTGTTGCATATATAAATGATAAATATTTATTTTTGTTTTGTTTTTTGTTTTTCTTTTTAGCTCAAAACAGAAAGCCAAGCGGAACAGCAGGTAAAAAACTGAGAAAACCTAAAAAAATTTCCACACATGGAGGAAGAAGATCTTTCAAAATGACAAAGTAAAAATTTGCAGCAATGGAATTAAGATATTTTAATCTTCTGTAATCAAATCTTTGAGAATAATCTCTGATTTAAAGGCATTGGGGAAAGTTTGCTATATTGAACTAAAACATCAAAAATAGTTATTTCAGCTACTCATTTCACCCAGTGAAATGAATTATACAAATTAATTAAACACAGACCAATGTTTAAACTCACTGACTACTTTTCATTATTATCTATTTCTGTTCAAGATATGTTTAAAAATAAAATAAGATTATTGCTTAAAAACATGTCGGTCTTCTCAAAACTGAGTTAAAAATGTTTGACAAAAAGATTGTTATTGCAAAAGATTATTTTCAAAGTGTATTGTTCATTTTGAGGATGAGCCTAATCCTACTGTAACTGTTTTATTTTACTTTATTAAATATGGCTGTACTTGCTTTGTACTTTTATAAGCTTTGTTATGTTGACCTATTGTCCCATTTTAGTTTTTAATACCTTGGGACATATAACCTCATGCATGTCTTTTAAACATTTTTTAATGTATTTTTAATGCTTGCAATATATTATTGAATAACTTGCTAAATATATGAATCATATATCAAGCACATTAAATATGTTTTTAAGGGGTTTGATGCTGTTGTGTGCTTTTATTTAAAGACATTTTCAAAGTTGTTTTGTTTCATTCTCCATTGCATCAAACTGTGACATTTTACTTTGGTACGTTTTACTGATTCATGTGATTTTGTACTACTCCATTAGTCTTCAATTAGTCATTCAATTAATCTTCTCAATGTTTTGGCATTAATGTTTAAAACAAGTAATCTTTGAAATTTCAAATATTATAGTCAATCTCATCTAATTGTTTCAGTTGAGAATGGCAAACTGTGGTATTCATGGCCCTGCTTTGAAAATCTGGAATTCAAGTAACAAAACATTGTATTTTTCCTGGAGTTGATACCTTTATAAAATAAGAAAAAGCATTTAGATATAACTTTAAAATGTATCATTAATTTACTTAACTTTGCTGGAAGTGAATCTCTTTTTCATTTTCGCATTTATAAGGTTCTTCTTTCTTCCGATCATCCAGAAGGCTTTTACATTTTTTTTACCTTTGCTTTCTGCTACTCCTGCTCCTACACTAGGCAGAGAACAATCAGAGCAGAATGAGGGATATAAATGTTTCCATTGATGTTTGTATCTCACCACTCATAGTCATTTGGTGTATGGCAATAAAGATGTGCAAGCATTTATTCTTAATTTTATATCAGTAATGTCATTGTAAATGTAAGAAAGAGAAAACACCATATCTGTTTACATTTTTAATACCCAGTTCACATGTTTAAAGTGAGAAAAGAGTTAGAGAACAAGAGGAAGAAATCTTTAATATGACCAAAGCAATAACACTTTCAACTATATAGGACACGTTAATTAGATACATAACTGGGCTACGGTTCAATTTTGGGGAAAAGCTGAGAAAGCTCCACTACTATTCTCTCTTCATCTTTCCTTTAAGGTTTTTTTTTTTTTTTTTTTTTTTTTACAACATGTAAGAAATATAATACTTAAAGGTATAGTGGAGGATTTTTGGGAGTTTTTGAAAAGACCCTCCCTCTCCACTTAAAAAAAAGGCACATGTACCATCCTGTACCCACTCCTGAGAGGGAACGCTTATTAAATGCATCCCAGAGCGTGCACAAGCTAATTTCTCCTCTTCTATGCTCTGTTTAATAGTTGCTGTTTGCATCACTCATACAAGCTTATTTTACAAAGGAAGATTTGCAATTTTTCCACTATGTCAGACTCACCACCGAGCACGTGGGACCACCTTATGTAAATATATCACCAGAACGATTGACAACTAGGAGAACCATTTATATTGGTGATCCACCTTGGAAAATACCATAGTGTTTTATAATATCAAATCAAATTCTTTTATGAGTTTCTATCGATTTATAAATCACAGACATCTGTGTTAGCGTCTACAATTAAAAACAAACATAAATCTAAAAAGCTAAAGACAGGTGGGGTCACTATGAAAATCCAACCAATCCTCTCTTTAACTTCTATGGATTGAACTATTCAGATTGGATCATTCTGGAATAACACAATTCTCCTTTCCTACTACAAGTTTTGTATTTATGTGTTTTGTTGTTTCATGTATTATATGAAGATACATGTAAGGTAGGGGAAGGAAAATTTGGACATGGGGTGTTAAGGCATATGTCCCATGAATAGCTGTTAAAAAAACAGAAAACAGCTGCAGTATGAAAAAGTTCCATCTGCTGGTGAAAAAACAGTAGCGGTAAATAGGTAGAAATAGGATGAAACAAATTTACCTTGTCGGGTATTTATTGTACTGTAATGGCAGCTTCTAATCCTTATTGGGAGGATCTTATGAATCGATGTCATATCTATGATTTGGTTGCTGCAGCTCCCTCTCAGACATCACACAGTTCTTGGTTTAGGAGAGAAAGTGGCTCATGTGGCCTGAAACTCTTCTCAATAGATTCTACAATATTTATAGCAAAGCTGTATCTTTACTGTAGCACTAATATAAGCAATCAAAACAGAAAATAAACATGCTACATTTACCCTTGAATTATTAAAAAAAACTCTACACATAAAAAAGAAATGCAAGCAGTAAAAAGATGTGCTTAATTAATAGTGTAGCTGTATACATTGTCTTAGTAATATTTATTGAACTATTTAAAAAATTATTCATCAATTATTTATTATATAAAAACTGCAAATTTGCTGTTGTGTTTAATTGGCTTGATGGAGTTTCAAGTACTGAACAGGGATTTGAAAATTTAAAATATGCATAGTTCTTAAAATTATTCAGATTGACGAAAGGATTAAACAAATCCTACTTATGACATCTGTACTTTTTCAAATAAGCCTTATATAAGACCATCTAAAACACAAAACTGATATTTGACTATTTGTTCTCAAGCCAAAAGTAACTTAATAATTAAGTGAACCCTAAAAATTTTAAATAATTTCTTTCCTATGTGCAAGACATTCATCATTGTTGAAAAATATGCAGATTCTCTTTTTGTTAAATCATCACTGCTTGTTTGGCCTATGGCAATACTGCCCCCATATGGGGAAAATATATATACAGTATATTTTGGACTTCTTAGATGGACGCCATCTAAAGCATGAGTTTGTGCAAACTGACCCTCTTACCAAGAGGAAAGACTGTTGCAACTTTCTGGTGCCCAAGTTCACACATCCTGTTTCAAAAAAATTGTAGAACTGCACTGGGACAATAATAGATAATGTTGAAGATGGGAACATGAGATGATATTTTTATTTTTTTCAATCTTATCAAGGATCAGCTAGAAACAACCTGGACCAAAGGACATATATATACACATAATAACAACATGTCTAATTAATACCATTAAGTTAATCTTAACAGCCAGTTCTAGACACAAATATCCAAAGGGTGGTTAAATCCCTGTTTAAGTAACTCTTTGGTTAAATTTGTTCAACCAACCATTTAATCTCTAGCCATTAATATGCTGCACCCTTCTATGTTTACAAATGAAAGGCCAAATAGTGAAGGGATGTCAATTTTTGTGAAACAAAATTTTAAATTTATTCAACGAGATGATCTAATTCTCAATAATGAAGAATTTAATATAGAATCAACGTTTGTCGAGCTTGAGACTTCAAAAAACAAAAATATTGTGATTGGTCAAATTTATAAGCCACCTGATGTTGATATTATTAAATTTAATGATGGAATGAACAAAGTTCTTGGAAAAATAAATCAAGAAGACAAAATATGTTATATTATGGGAGATTTTAATATTAATATTTTGAAAAGTGAAATTCATAGTCCGACAAATGAATTTCTAAATATGCTGCATGCTAATTATTTTTTTCCAGCTATAGACAAACCAACCAGGATAACTAATCAATCTGCAACTTTGATCGACAATATACTGTTTAATACTTTGTCATATGATACGATGTCTGGGCTATTATTTACAGACATAACTGATCATTTACCAGTATTTCTTTTTGCAAAATATAATGAAAATGTGAAGACAAGACAAGTTGAAACTCAATACTTTAGAAATTTTAGTAAATCAAATAAAATCAAATTTAAAAAAATGATACAAGAAATTTCTTTTGATGAAGTTTATAATGAAAATGAACCAAATTCTGCCTATAAAGTGTTCATAAAACTGTTTAATTCTTGTTTTGATAAATGTTTCCCATTAATGCATGGAGTTGTGAGGAAAAATAACCCTTGGTTTACAAGTGGCTTGAAAAAATCTTCTAGAATTAAAAATAAATTATATAAAAAATATCTTGTATGCCCAACTCCACTAAATCTGGCTACATATAAATTATATAAAAATAAATTTGCTCATTTGTTGAGAGCATCTAAGAAAACATATTACAGCAATCAGTTTAGAAAATGTTTAAATAATATAAAAAACACTTGGAAAACGATTAACCAATTATTACAAAGAAAAAAGGCTGCATCAAAGTTTCCTTCAACTTTTGTTAATGGAAACTCTGTTCTGTCTGATCCATATAAAATTGTTTGTCATTTTAATAATTTTTTTTCAAGTATAGGTATCACACTTGCCAACAAGATCCAAAACACAACGATTGATCCAGTTGACTATATTAAAGATTCATTTCCAATAATGGATAGCTTTGATCTTCCAAACAGTAATGAAGTGTGTGAGGTTATAATGCAGTTAAAAAACTCAGCTCCAGGGCATGATGGCATTAGAGCCTCTCTGATAAAAGATGTGCAGACCCCATTGAGCAAACCTCTGACACACATATGTGCACTGTCAATGATTACTGGTATTGTCCCTACAGATTTAAAAGTAGCTAAAGTCATCCCTGTATTTAAAACTGGTGACCCAAGTATGTTCACAAATTACCGTCCTGTTTCCGTTTTACCATGTTTTTCAAAAGTTCTAGAAAAATTGATTTATAAAAGATTATTAAAACATTTAAATAAACATAATATAATCTATCAGTATCAATATGGTTTTAGGAAGAATTATTCCACCTATATGGCACTTGTAGAACTTACTGACAGAATATTAACTGCGTTAAACAATAATGAATATACAATAGGAGTGTTCTTGGATCTCTCTAAAGCATTTGATACTGTTCATCATGAAATTTTACTGAAAAAGTTATTTAAATATGGGTTTCAAGGTTTTGTTCATAAATGGTTAACTAGTTATGTAAAAAATAGATATCAGTATGTATCAATGAATGGTCTTGATTCAAAGCAAAACTCAATACAATTTGGAGTACCGCAGGGCTCCATCCTAGGACCTTTATTGTTTTTAGTTTACATTAATGATCTTGCTAATGTCACAAGTTCTACAATACCTATTCTGTTTGCAGATGATACAAATTTTCTAATCTCTCATAAAGACTTGACTACTATTACAGAGAATTTGAACAGAGATCTAGCCCAGTTTTCAACCTGGTTCCAAGCCAATAAGTTATCTTTGAATGTGAAAAAATGTAATTTCATGGTTTTTGCTGGGCACAAAAATTACACATTTGATGATATAAGAATTTGTATTCAAAACCAACAAATTGATAAAGTTTCTACTGTTCGTTTTTTGGGTGTCCAACTTGACGACAAACTCCTTTGGAGAGAACAAATTGGTACAGTCTGCAAAAAAGTCACTAAATCTCTTGGTATTTTGAGAAGGATTAGAAATTTTGTTCACAATAAAGTGATGTTAACTCTATATTATTCATTAATCTATCCATACCTGTCATACTGTAATATTGTTTGGGCAAGTACATTTCCTAGTTATCTTAAAAAAATACTACTTTTGCAAAAAGCTTTTGTTCGCTTAGCAACATTCTCTAAAGTTGATGCAGCTAGTGCTCCTCTTTTTTCCAAATTACAGCTGTTGAATATTTTTGAAATTAATATTTATCAAACATGTACCTTTATTTTTATGATAAAACAAGGTCAGTCTCCTGATACTTTTAAGAAATATTTTGTTAAGAACTGCTAAGTGCATTCTTATAATACTAGACAAGCTTTGTCTTTTCATTTACCGTTAAGTATTAAAACTCAAGTGCAATTTTCTTTTCGGCATCGTGGTGCAAAATTATGGAATGAATATGGAAAATATTTGGAATCTTCAGAAATAAATGGTAGAAAGTCTTTGAAAAAAATACTGTTATCCAAAAAAGACAGTGATGTATGATTTTACAAAAATTTGACCCCCTGAAATCTGAATGCTAAAATGTAAAAATAATGTTACTGTATATGTCTATTTTGTTTTCTCTGAAAGGACTTTCATAATGCGAGCTGCCTGATATTTTGTTGGTTTACGGGTGTGGCCTTGGTATAAGCCCTAAAGGGTTTCTGTCACACTCCATCACATTTTTTTATTTTATTCTATTGGTGTATTCTGAGTTTTTATTTTGATCTGTGAAAAAAAAAAAAAAAAAAAAAAAAAAAAAAAGGGAGCAGTACAGAAAGAGTTAGCAATTTGCAACCACACCTAAGTTGTTATTATAAAATTATTGAACTGCTGTAGACTTTTATTCGTGCTCTTAATCAGTTTGTGCCGTTATCTCAAGCAAAAGTAAGTTTGTGGTAAAAAAAAAAAAAAAATCAGATCAAAAACAGCCCGTTGAGTCAAATGTTCCACTGAAAACAACTCAAAGCAGAGGCCTAAAACCCCTTCAGAGTGATGTAAAGGAGTCACCATTATAAATTCTTGATGGGACTCATTAGGTTTAAGTGGCAAGAACTATTTCACACAACTTGGGGCTAAATGTTTTTGGTTTTCTCATGATTAAAGAGAACATAATTTCAAATATTGTCATGGTTCTGTGCTTTGTTTAGTTTTCTTTCTAACTTTTCAGTTTCACTGTGTCAGCAGTCGTTTCTCAATATGTGTGCTTTAGTGTTCTCATGTGCTCATGAAAAGTCATCAGCTTCAGGTCTAGTACTGTTCCAATTCCCAATAACACAATACTGAGAACAGACAAAGTTCCCAGTTTTTTATTTCACCCCTCCCTCTTTACTGAGTATACACCAGAGCACCAGAGACTTCTTAATTCTTGATATCGACAGCTGTCCCAGCATGCATCATGGCAGCAGCAGGTTCCAGGCCGGCGCTCACACAGCTCAGTTTTGGCTAATTGCTTCAACGATCTCCACAGTTCATGAAGCTTCATGTGAACATGTCACCACCTACTGGTGGAATGCATATCTACAGTTAGTGATAGAATCTATTTTTTTGCAATTGTTTTCCTTGTTTGTTTTTTTTTTTCATTTAAGTTCCTTTGAAATTTTTATTGATTGGTAATAAAACCTTTTGCAAATTTTTGTGTGTGTAAAATGTCTTCAAAGAGAAAAATTATTTAAGTTACACTGTTATTCTGCCATTTAAGTGAAATAAGCTCAAGCATACAGTGAAAGTGTTTGTGCAAATATGGCAATGATAAGCTAAATGAAAGGAGGAAAACATTTTTATTCAAACATAGTAGTTTTTCCACAGTTTTTGGCTTTAATTGGGTTGTAAGTTATTTGTTCAACCAATCTTTTGGTTAAACCAACCAATCTTATTTGGCAGTGCTTTTACCCAATCTATATTTTTACTAGGTCAAACCAATCCAAATTTGTTACATTAGCCAAAATACTTGTGTTTTATCAGGACTTTCAGAAGTCTGAAGTGGGTTTGGAACCAACGATTTCAGGAGTGGAAGAGCAAGTCTTACAGCTGAAGCCACTAGCGAAGTAACATTTTCCCTGAAAGCAATAGGCTACTACTTAAAACTGATGTTACAACTGTTACCAGTGTATTGCTCAGATTTTGATCATTACATCATTACATCAAACTAGTGTTAACCAAATAGATTTTTTTTTTTTTTTGCAACCAATGTATTCTTAAAATATATCCAAACTCTATACAATTGACAGCAACTCTCCTACACATTCCCACATCTTGACTGAATGTTGAGCTGTTTAAATGCCTGCCGAAGTTCTGGGCAAGCTGACCCACTTCCCGAAGCGGTCACGTGGTATGACAGGGTAGCGGGGCTTTGGACGTCATCTTTTTTGGCTCCTCCCCCAAATGAAGCAAGCCTCGATGCCCACCTTGCGGGAAACACCCGCTCCACAACTCGACACACGCCTCGAAGCCTTGGATCATCTCATAACATCACTAGTATTAAGTTATAAGTCCTCTTTTCTGTTGCCGTTGTTCTATAAAAACACATTTTAAGATCATTTGAAACTTTGCTGCATAATAAAAAAAAAAAAAGGACCGGCGGAGCTCTTAGGCTAACAGCAGCCGGGGCTAACCTTAGCCAGTCTGCAGCAGCCCTTTCTTGGCATAGTACCGCTGGCTCTGATGGCGATTTTTTGTTTTTTTTTTATGGCAAAATGTTAATTTGATTTGTTTTTCTCTGACTGTGTTAATTATTATCCCCCCACTAAATGAAAAAAGTAAGAATTTATTATTATCTAGAGACTATTAATAAAAGGAGGTGAAATGCAGCTCCAGACGAGTCAAGCTTATGGTGACGTCACAAGTACATTTCTGTTCCAATTGATTCATATTTATGCTGCAGAGTGCGGGCCAAGATAGCAGCCAGCGCACATGCGTCACTGTGAGCTCCTCTGAGTTTTAGGCACCACTTGCTTATAAACCACAACAAATTAACAGTACATCACTTTCAAGAACTGGTATGTGAAAGAAAAGACAATACGAGAGCTAAAGTCTGGTCCACTGTCCTTTCTAGGATTTTTAGGCCTTTTATCCTGTGCTAGCTAGCCAAATGCTAATACAGACAACAGGACAAAATGAAAAGAAAAAAGGAGTAACTTTTTGTTGAACTGGAATGATGATTCTCCACTCAACTTATGCTGCCCTTTACCTGATGCTCCTCTTTCAAATCCTGCTTCCAAGAAAATACAATAACATACTGAGAGCTATTTTACAGTTCATATCTCTGGAGCAAAAGATTAGCCATAACACTGAATTGATAGTTGCTGTCAAAGAAAACATGGAAGGTATAGAAAACATAGCGAAGACAAATCATGCCAAGTTGCAAACAAGATGAAAAAAATCGAAGAAGTAGAATGTTACAACCGACACTGGAATCTAAATCTTTTTAATTTACCGTAATTCTCTAACAAATCCTTAGAAGACCTAAGAAATCAGGTCTTCCAGATATTTGGGCAGATGGCTCCTGATGAAAAGAGCAAGCTGGGCTTTCTCGTCGACACGTTTCACTGACGTCCAACGTCCCAGAGAAGACAGGAGCCGCTGTGATGAAAGAGAAAAAGCTTTGACTTACGGAGGACCTGACCTATGGTGAAAGACAGCAACGTAATAAACTTTGGCCACTTGTTGAAAAAGCTCACAAAGATTGAAAGAAGACAGAATGGCGCGGTCCAGATGGGATCATTAAAGGAAAGAGAATCAATGCTGACTCCATGACAGATTTCTAATGTGACTCCCATGGGTTTGTCGTTATCTCTTTACTTATAGAACTGAATGTTTTGTTCTTTTTTTCTCTGTTAGGGAGGAGGTTGGGGGGAAGAAAAGGAAAGGACAGAAAATGTCTGTTGACCTCTTGTTTAAATGTTAACTGTAAGAGACAGATTTTATGCAATGCATTCCAGTTTTATTTGCTTAGAATACTTAAGCTAATTACAGGTGCCTAAAAAGCAAAAAATTGTTCACATCTCGAAGCCTTTGCACTAACTTACTCTGAAGATAGTCTCACTTAATGTTCGTGGTTTGAGAAACCATATAAAAAAAAGCGATGTTCTTTTTTCTTTGAAAAACAAATTCTGATATTATCCTCTTACAAGAAACACACTCCTGCGGCTCAGACGTTATGTTTTGTAAAAGCCAATGGGGAGATAAAGCACGCATTTATCATGGTACACATAATTCTGCAGGCATTGCATTGCTACTCAATAAATTTACAGGAGACATCTTAGAAATTTACAAATCTAATAATGGTAGATGTTATATTATCTTATTCAAAATGAAGGGTTAGTCTTTTTATAATATGTAGTGTAATGCTGTATGTTGCAGAAATCACATCCAAAATAAGGGATTTACAAAGTAAAAATAAAGACACTCCTGAGTTTTGGTGGATATTTTAATGATGCTCTAGATGAAAGGATTGACAGAGAGAGTTTCCCAAATGTTCCTTTCAAGACCACACATTTTTTGTGAGCCAAGAGTAATATGGAGCCTATTCGGAAGTTAAACTAAAGAAACTCATCGCTCTCCTACATCAACCAACTTCATCTATCTCCACACCACCACCAGTTTCAGGCCTAGGGGTAAACAGCCCTGTTTTTTGCTCCTGTTCATGCATATCTATCAAAATTCAGCGCTATGTTTCCTGCCGAGGTCTGAGCGCCATTTCTCCTAATTGTCTTTTCTCTTCGTGTGACTTTTTCAGATTGAACTGTAATAGATGCACTGTGTTTCTTTCATCCAGATTGCTCTGAATTTACCTGGTCTAATACTAGAAGATCATCACAATCCAGAATTGAGTTATGGCTAACCTCCTCTTCTTGTTCAGAATATATTTCTGAAATGAAGCATTCTTACGCTACTTTATCTGAACACAAACTCATCTAAATACATTTAAATGGTTCCAAAGAAAGCAACAAGAAATTAAGGGGATACTGGAAGCTAACTAATAACCTGCTTCAAAATAAAAATTTTCAAGATTCACTTAAATTGTTAGCTTCTGATATTTTTTCTAAAAATGAAATGAACAATATCCATAAATGGGAATATTAAACAAATGGCCATCTTCTGCCGTACAAATACAAAAAAAAATAAAGACAAAAAAGAAAAGGAAATGATGTAAGAATTAAAAACCATTCTATATAAAGCTAAATAAAGCAGTGCTAACTGGTTGGAGCATGGTTTTTGCTGTTGAAAAACGTAACCAGAAATGATCCAACATTTCAGCACTGAGAATAGACAATAAGTAAAATACTAATCCCAAAGACATAACAAAGCATATGTGCTTTTTATGAGAACCTGTATAAATTTTAATATGAACCAGAACATTGTGAGAAATTTGTAGACAGTATTAAGGACTCTATCCCAAAGATCACAGAAGAATTCAAAAAATGTAAAAATCCTATCTCCAATCTGGAACTTTACGAAGCCTTGAAACATACGAATACCAGGAAATCCCCGCAAATAGATGGTTTATCTGCTGAATTTTAAACATTTTTTGGGGATATTATTGAAACTCCACTTTTAAATTCATTTAAGGAATGTATATAAAATAATGTAATGACTTCAACTATGAAACAAGGTCTAATTAGCCTTATTCCAAAAACCCAACAAAGGCCCCCTATGTATTGAAAATTAAGTGCTTAAAATCTAATCTTGGAGTCTAAATGGATTTATGTCAAACTGAAACTTCAGTGATAACGTCAGATTAATCTTAGATTTACTTGACTGCTCAGATCATGTGGAGTCACAAGGAGTTACTGTTAGCCTGAAAAAGCAGGATAATTGTGAGATTAAACGCAGGCAAAAATGATTTTAGCCGCTGGCAGGTGGGGTTAGTTTATTAGGCTAAGTTACTGTATTTCTTGATTTCTACAAAGAAATATGTAATTCTTTCTATGAAAGGAGGAGGATAAATCCATGAGGAAAAGCCTTTTGGGATAACATCTGACTCTGACTGGAAGAAGGCCTGGTTATCAGCATATACACTCACCGGCCACTTTATTAGGTACACCTGTCCAACTGCTCGTTAACACTTAATTTCTAAGCAGCCAATCACATGGCAGCAACTCAGTGCATTTAGGCATGTAGACATGGTCAAGACAATCTCCTGCAGTTCAAACCGAGCATCAGTATGGGGAAGAAAGGTGATTTGAGTGACTTTGAACGTGGCATGATTGTTGGTGCCAGAAGGGCTGGTCTGAGTATTTCAGAAACTGCTGATCTACTGGGATTTTCATGCACAACCATCTCTAGGGTTTACAGAGAATGGTCCGAAAAAGAAAAAAACATCCAGTGAGCGGCAGTTCTGTGGGCGGAAATGCCTTGTTGATGCCAGAGGTCAGAGGAGAATGCCCAGACTGGTTCGAGCTGATAGAAGGGCAACAGTGACTCAAATAACCACCCGTTACAACCAAGGTGGGCAGAAGAGCATCTCTGAACACACAGTACATCGAACTTTGAGGCAGATGGGCTACAGCAGCAGAAGACCACACCGGGTGCCACACCTTTCAGCTAAGAACAGGAAACTGAGGCTACAATTTGCACAAGCTCATCGAAATTGGACAATAGAAGGTTGGAAAAACGTTGCCTGGTCTGATGAGTCTCGATTTCTGCTGCGACATTCGGATGGTAGGGTCAGAATTTGGCGTCTACAACATGAAAGCATGGATCCATCCTGCCTTGTATCAACGGTTCAGGCTGGTGGTGGTGGTGTCATGGTGTGGGGAATATTTTCTTGGCACTCTTTGGGCCCCTTGGTACCAATTGAGCATCATTGCAATGCCACAGCCTACCTGAGTATTGTTGCTGACCATGTCCATCCCTTTATGACCACAATGTACCCAACTTCTGATGGCTACTTTCAGCAGAATAATGAGCCATGTCATAAAGCTGGAATCAACTCAGACTGGTTTCTTGAACATGACAATGAGTTCACTGTACTCAAATGGCCTCCACAGTCACCAGATCTAAATCCAATAGAGCATCTTTGGGATGTGGTGGAACGGGAGATTCGCATCATGGATGTGCAGCCGACAAATCTGCGGCAACTGTGTGATGCCATCATGTCAGTATGGACCAAACTCCCTGAGGAATGCTTCCAGCACCTGGTTGAATCTATGCCACGAAGAATTGAGGCAGTTCTGAAGGCAAAAGGGGGTCCAACCCGTTACTAGCATGGGGTACCTAATAAAGTGGCCGGCGAGTGTAAGTTCTGTATCTCCAATAAGAAAAAGCAGGTTCACATCAAAATTCTACACACTACATATCCTACAAATTCCTACGAATTCCCACGACCAATCATACCAATTGTTTCTAAATTCTCAGATATTGAAGATTAATGCAGTTTTTGTAACATGGAACAGGAAACCTTATCTCATTTGTTTTATCACTGCACCAACTCTACCAATTTTTGGACTCTTCTTGAACAATATTTAATGTTCAAAACATACATTGTAATTGACTGTAAGGGTGTAATACTGTATTTTTTCCCATGGAGACACTAAGGTCACTTTTATCACAAACTTACTGATTTTGTAGGCATATTTCATGTACACAAATGTAAATAATCCAAAACGTCCCCCAACTTCAGATGTTTGTTTTACAAATTCAAAGAGTAGATTACTTAAATTTTTTTGAGAGATTTTTCAAGAATAATGTATTTAGATTTTTGTATTTTTTTTATATTAAAGACCCTGTGTATTGTTCTTTTGTATAATTGTTGTTTGTAAGAGTCGTATAATAGTTTGTAAGGTCTGAAAATTTGTGTGTTTGCAAAATATTTCTTGAAAAAACATGTTCTCGTTCTCCCCAAGTTTATACTATCCTGTGTTCTTGTCAAGAACATACTTGGCGAGGACACAGGTCCGTACTCGAGTTCTAGTGAATTGAGAAATGGCCTTTGTGTCATTGTTGTTGTGTTTTTGTGTTGCTCTCTATTGTCCCTTGTGCCAGTCTCCTTTCCCCTATCTCCTGTTTGACACCCAGTTCAATAACTATATATATAAATATCCATATATATAAAATTAGTGTTGCAACGATACCGATACCAGTATCGGGTGCACTAAAATGATGGAATCGGCGAGTACCAACAAATAGAGAACCGATACCATTTTTAGAACCATACGTTTATTCAACTATTGTCACCCATTCCAGGTAGGCAATAAAAAGTTCTACTGGATTCACTTTTTATTAGTCTTTTTCCTGCTTCACAAAGGTAGGCAGCAGCTTGAGGAAGCCATGATGGCAATTATTTTACATCCAAGTAGTGTGCAGTTCTTCAAATATACACACACACATCAATTTTAAACAGATGGTATCGATATCGCCCAATACTACACAGCCAGGTATCAGGTTCAAAAAAACGCAATGGCACAACACTAATATTAATACCCATGTAAACACCCTGTGCAATAACCTTGTATAATGATCCTTTATATATATATATATATATATATATATATATATATATATATATATATATATATATATATATATATATATATATATATATATATATATATATATATATATATATATATATATATATACACTCACCGGCCACTTTATTAGGTACACCTGTCCAACTGCTCGTTAACACTTAATTTCTAAGCAGCCAATCACATGGCAGCAACTCAGTGCATTTAGGCATGTAGACATGGTCAAGACAATCTCCTGCAGTTCAAACCGAGCATCAGTATGGGGAAGAAAGGTGATTTGAGTGACTTTGAACGTGGCATGATTGTTGGTGCCAGAAGGGCTGGTCTGAGTATTTCAGAAACTGCTGATCTACTGGGATTTTCATGCACAACCATCTCTAGGGTTTACAGAGAATGGTCCGAAAAAGAAAAAAACATCCAGTGAGCGGCAGTTCTGTGGGCGGAAATGCCTTGTTGATGCCAGAGGTCAGAGGAGAATGCCCAGACTGGTTCGAGCTGATAGAAGGGCAACAGTGACTCAAATAACCACCCGTTACAACCAAGGTGGGCAGAAGAGCATCTCTGAACACACAGTACATCGAACTTTGAGGCAGATGGGCTACAGCAGCAGAAGACCACACCGGGTGCCACTCCTTTCAGCTAAGAACAGGAAACTGAGGCTACAATTTGCACAAGCTCATTGAAATTGGACAATAGAAGGTTGGAAAAACGTTGCCTGGTCTGATGAGTCTCGATTTCTGCTGCGACATTCGGATGGTAGGGTCAGAATTTGGCGTCTACAACATGAAAGCATGGACCCATCCTGCCTTGTATCAACGGTTCAGGCTGGTGGTGGTGGTGTCATGGTGTGGGGAATATTTTCTTGGCACTCTTTGGGCCCCTTGGTACCAATTGAGCATCATTGCAATGCCACAGCCTACCTGAGTATTGTTGCTGACCATGTCCATCCCTTTATGACCACAATGTACCCAACTTCTGATGGCTACTTTCAGCAGAATAATGAGCCATGTCATAAAGCTGGAATCAACTCAGACTGGTTTCTTGAACATGACAATGAGTTCACTGTACTCAAATGGCCTCCACAGTCACCAGATCTAAATCCAATAGAGCATCTTTGGGATGTGGTGGAACGGGAGATTCGCATCATGGATGTGCAGCCGACAAATCTGCGGCAACTGTGTGATGCCATCATGTCAGTATGGACCAAACTCCCTGAGGAATGCTTCCAGCACCTGGTTGAATCTATGCCACGAAGAATTGAGGCAGTTCTGAAGGCAAAAGGGGGTCCAACCCGTTACTAGCATGGGGTACCTAATAAAGTGGCCGGCGAGTGTATATATATATATATATATATATATATATATATATATATATATATATATATATATATATATATATATATATATATATATATATAATTTTTTTTTTTTTTAAGCTGTCATTTCTGGACACACTGTATATACTTTATATAACCCCTGCACCTCTTTCTTCCTGTGGAACATTCTTCTTCTCTAACTGTAGAGAGCAACAAGTAAATTGTTTTCACTGTGAGATCAATAAAGTCAATTAATCAATAAATAAATCAATCAGTCAATTTGAGATGCTTCCATTCACACCTGCTCCTTGTCAGCTGATTATCCCTGTCTTTGTTCAGTCTCTCATTTATATTTCTCTTCTGCAGTTTCTCATTTCTGGTTTCTCGTAGTTATTTTGGTCATCATGTGTGTTTTCCCCTGGCATGTCCTAATTTTTGGTTTTCTGCATTTTGTTCTTGGATTTAGCTTCTCCTTTTTTGCTTCTTCATTAAATCAGCAAAAAACTCACCTCTGCCTCCTTCTACTCTGCATTTGGGGCCACAACCACATCCACATTCTTTGACAAATATTGAGTTTTTTTTTTATTCTTACAATGAAGCTTCTTTGACAGCTTGATAAAATAAATGCTACAAAATATTAAAAAAGCAAGAAATCCAAAGGTGAGCAAAATCCTTTTACACATTTCTGTTCTGATTGGTTTGTTAAAGAGTCTAATACGGAGGCTAAATAAACAGAAGAATGCAGGACAAGCAGGTAGTGAAGAACATGCAGAGTAACAGGAAGGTGTAAGGGAGGAACACAGAGCTTTAGTCGAAGAATCCAGTATAAATAACGACTACTAATGATGAACAAGGGGAGAATGACCTTGAAGAAGGTCAGTAAGTTAGAAGATAAGATAGAGGAAGCACACAGAGACAGTGGAAGACAGACTATGACTAAATTAATTGTAGAGAAATAATTCTAAATGTTGAAAACAGTAAAATGTAAGAAGCAGAACCTAAAAGAAAGAAAATATTATGACAGGAACTTTAGGAAATGATACAGCACAATTGAAGTCCAGACCTGAAACACAAAAAAACGACAATTGTTGTAAGAGTATTTGCTTACAACAGGATGTGTTTATGTCTTAAAGATGTTCTCTAGTTTGCACCGATAGCGAATATAAAAGAAGGGGGCTTAGTGATGCAACATAACATGTCTGTTCATTTCGTAATGTTGAGATCATAAGATATTGTAGACCACTTCCATTTCTACTGATACTGTTAGATCAAGATGTGGTAAGGGCTGTATGCAATTTTCCTAGAATCACATTAGGTTAAAAAGGCCCTCTTCCCTTAGAGGGTATAGCTTGAAGGTGTCACAGTGGGGGTGGTTTGACAGGACCCAAATGCAGACACAAAAGCTTAAGGTTGTTACTTGAAGGTTTAATGAACCAAAAGCTCAACAAAAGCAAAACTCCAAAAGCATAAATCCACAAAAATCCAAAAATGCTGAAAACCAGGAATACTCACAACAAGAAGGGGACAAGGTAATGATGACAAACCAGCAAAGAGTGACTGAACAGGAGGAGAATTAGGCCCTGTCCACACGAAGACAAAACGAACATGATACGCTAATATTTTCTAGAACGTTTGTCGTAAAGACGGAGACGTAAAATAAATGTGATCGTCCACACGAATGCATGAAAACGCTGCAAAATGTATGCCAGGCCTGTAAGTGGCGCTGTGGTGCCAAAGCAAAAATAGGCGACGAAATGTTGGGCATGCGCACTAATATTTATACATGGTTGCCCTGCGGGTCCATTTTCGTGGTTCAGTCAAATTCAGGTGCTGAACTATGTCGTTGATATTGCTCTGTTCTTCCTGGAGATATTCCAGAAGAAGAAGATTCTGTTGTAAGCCCGACCGCAGGGTGAGTAGCATTAGCAGCAACCATTCAACACAGTACGGCGCCATTGTTGTTGTGATACTGTGTCGCGCATGCGTGTTTAGAGGAGACGCTATGACGCATGCGTGTAAGAAAAAAAATGCGGTTAGAGCTTAAAGATGGAAACGCGAAAACGGCGTTTCAAAATCTTCCCACTCTGAAGGCTTAATAAAAAAAAGTTTGTTTACAGACCCCCGAAACGCCGGCTTCGTATGGATGAGAGGCTGGTTTGGTGAAAAATTTGTGTGTTTAGGCCAGGGTTCGGCTTCGTGTGGACAGGGCCTTAATGGTAGAGAGAAACAAAGACCAGGCTAATTAGCAGATTGGGAGCAGGTGTGAACAGAGGCAAGAAGGGAGCTATGGAAAAGGAGACTGACACAAGAGGACAAACAAGAGATATCTAAGAACTAAAATATACTAAAAAATAACTAGACCGCAAGAATGAAAAATAAGACCAATGTAACTGAGAGATAAAACTTTAACAAAACCAAAACCATGACAGAATGTCCAAATGAATGGAAGTTGTTCTATAATCCTGCAATGAAACATTCAGTCCGAAATAACTAAAAGTGTTAAATCAACGCTTTGAAAAAGTTATTCTTACAAATATCATTTGGGAATCCAAAAATGATCTATGTTCTGTTGTCATAGGGAAAACTTATAGTTAGGCTAAACTAATATAATTAAAGGACCTACCTTATGTTTTGCAGTATACAGCTTATTTGTAATCATAACATAAGATCAGGAGTATCGGCTTCCATGATGCAGCCCTGGGTTTCCTGTTTTCATTCTGGGTCCTATAAAAGCAGCTCTCTGACTAAAGATACTGTATACACTGAGTGGTTGCATTTTTATTTAGTTCTCTGCTGCCTCTTCATCATGACTCTTAGAAGCATCATGGTTTTCATCATCCCATTTTTCATCATAGTTGGGGTACTGAGCCCAGCTGACTCTGCTGGTAAGTTTGCACCATCAGATTTAAATGTACAATTCAGACTGAAATACAGACCACATGCTTTGTGTGTGACCTTTTGATCTGTAGGTATTTGCTCCAGGCAACACTGCTGTAAAAGATATGATGATATAGTGGTCAATATCCGTCACATACGAGCCTACAAGGAGCAAAGTAAACAGGGAGACTGCATCAAAGCCATCATGTAAGAATCTACTCCATTTACCCTTACACTGTGTGACTGTATTCATTTTCTGATAAATATAGCTTTAGATGACATGACATGACTACCATCAATGAAAACCATGGTTTCATTCTAAAATAAAAACAAATTAATAACTAAATAAACAACTAGTAAATAACAAATAGTTTTAGGAAATTCAGCTTCTAGTCTGTTCCCTTAAATTCCTTTTTTTAATTAGTTACTGTCACTAATCGATTGTTCATAACTTTGTTTATAAAATTGTTTTTGTTAAGGTAATGGATTATGCATGTATAATTAAATCAGCAGTGTCTCATGTTTGTCTTGAAATGTGTCTATCATAGTTTCTACACCACCAGTAACCACAAAGTCTGTGCAAATCCAGAGGATGAGTGGGTGAAGGACACTCTTAAAAGGCTGAAGTAAAATAATTCTTTTTTGTTTGTAGCATCCTGTATCAGTTTAGCTCCAGAGTACCTAAATGCGCTTGCATAATTAGTTTAATCTTAGGAAAACTGTTGCATATATAAATGATAAATATTCATTTTTGTTTTGTTTTTTGTTTTTCTTTTTACCTCAAAACAGACCGCCATTGGAAAAGAAGGAAAAAAACTGAGAAAACCTGAAAACTTTTCCACGCATGGAGAAAGAGGATCTTTCAACATGACAAAGTAAACATTTGCAGCAATGGAATTAAGATATTTTAATCTTCTGTAATCAAATCTTTGAGAATAATCTCTCATTTAAAGGCATTGGTCAATTTTTGTTATAGTGAAGTAAAACATTAACAATATTTTTTTCATCTACTCAATTCACCAAGTGGAATGAATTATACAAATTAATTAAACACAGACCAATGTTTAAACTCACTGACTACTTTTCATTATTATCTATTTCTGTTCTGAGGTTAATAAAATATTTTTAAAAATAAAATAAGACAAATACTAAAAAACATGCTGGTCTTCTAAAAACTGTGTTAAAATGTTCACGAAAAGCTTATCATGGCAAAAGATTTTTTTCGAAGTGTATTGTTCATTCTGAGGATGAGCCTGATCCTAACTGTTTTATTTTACTTTATTAAATATGGCTGTATTGCTTTGTACTTCTATAGGCTTTGTCATGTTGACCTATTGTCCCATTTTAGTTTTTTCATACCTTGGGACCCATTACATAATGCATGTCTTTTAAACTTTTTTAAAATGTATTTTAATGCTTGCAATAAATCATTGATTAACTTGCTAAATATGTGAATCATATATCAAGCACATTAAATATGTTTTTAAGGGGTTTGATGCTGTTCTTTGCTTTTATAAAAAAATGTTTCAAAGATGCATTGTTTTATAGAAGCAATTGCACTGCCTTGTATAGTCCTATTTTTTGCCCTTATGCTCACTTGGCAACGCAGACAATGCAGCATGTAGACAGGGTGTCTACTTTACATGCTGCATTCTGTGTGCTCTATAGTTTTATTCCCCATTGTATCCAACTGTGACAAATTACTTTCGTAAGTTTTACTGATTCATGTGATTTCGTACTACTCCATTAGTCTTTCCAAATCATATGTACATATATTTACAGCTTAAAAAGTGTTATGTTTAACACACTGCCTGGCCAAAAAATAAGTCGCCACCTGGATTCAACTTAGCAAATAGGTTACGAGCCTCCTATTTGATAATTACTGCATGGGCGATTATCTTTCAGCTGGCAACAAGTTATTTAACCCCAACTGGTGCAATGACTTGCTTCTCATTTCCATCAACCATGTCGAAAGACACATCCCGTGGTCGTGGAAAAGATGTTAGTCTGTTTGAGAAGGGTCAAATCATTGGCATGCATCAAACAGAGAAAACATCTAAAGAGATTGCAGAAACTACTAAAATTGGTTAAGAACTGTCCATTGCATTATTAAAAACTGGAAGGATAGTGGGGACCCATCATCTTCAAGGAAGATGGACAGCCGGAAAAAAATCCTGAATGATCGGCAATCACTTAAACATGTGGTGAGATCAAATCGAAGAAAAACAACAGTAGAACTCAGGGCTGTACAGGGCTGTACAATGCCACAGCGAATGCATGCCGTAATCAAAGCTAAAGGCGGTCCAACAAAGTATTAGAGTGAGTGACCTTTTTTTTTGGTGGCGACTTTTTTTTTGGCCAGGCAGTGTATATACATACATACATACCGTGTATATATATAATGACAATTAGACATGTATATTTTTTAATTTTTTTCCCCATACATATGGAAAAAAAATTCAGGTCTTGATTCACTTAATCTTCTCAATGTTTTGGCATTAATGTTTAAAACAAGTTATCTTTGAGATTTCAAATATTATAGTCAATCTCATTGAATTGTTTTAGTTGAGACTGGCAAACTGTGGTATTCATGGCCCTGCTTTGAAAAGAGATCTGTCTGAAATTCTGGTAGTGACAAAACCTAGTATTTTTCCTGGAATGAATATCTTTATAAAGTAAGAAAAATAATTTAGACATAACTTTAAAATGTATCATTAATTTACTTAACCTTGCTGGAAGTGAATCTTTTTTTTTTTCCAATTTTCTCATTTATAAGGTTCTTCTTTCTTCCGATCATCCAGAAGGCCTTTTACATTTTTTTTTGCCTTTGCTTTCAGCTTCTCCTGCTCCTACACTAGGCAGAGAACGATCAGAGCAGAATGAGGGCTATAAATGTTTCCAATGATGTTTGTATCTCACCGCTCATAGTGATTTGGTGTATGGCAATAAAGATGTGCAAGCATATATTCTTAATTTTATATCAGCAAATGTCATTGTAAATGTAAGAAAGAGAAAACAGCATGTCTGTTTACATTTTTAATACCCAGTTTACATGTTTAAAGTGAGAAAAGAGTTAGAGAACAAGAGGAAGACATTTTTAATATGACCAAAGCAATTACGCTTTCAACTATATAGGACATGTTAATTAGATACATAACTGAGCTACGGTTCAATTTTGGGGAAAAGCTGAGAAAGCTCCACTACTATTCTCTCTTCATCTTTCCTTTAAGGCTTTTTTTTTTTTTTACAACATGTTAGAAATATAATACTTAAAGGTATAGTGGAGGATATTTTTGAGTTTTTGAAAAGACCCTCCCTCTCCACTTTAAAAAAAGGCACATGTACCATCCTGTACCCACCCCTGAGAGGGAACGCTTATTAAATGCGTGCCATAGCATGTACAAGCTAAGTTCTCCTCTTCTATGCTCTGTTTAATAGTTGCTGTTTGCATCACTCATACAAGCTTATTTTACAAAGGAACATTTGCATTATTCAACTATGTCAGACTCACCACCGAGCACGTGGGATCGCCTTACGTAAATATATCACCAGAATGATTGACAACTAGGAGGACCACTGATTTTGATGATCCACATTGAAAAAGAGCATCCTTCCCTATGCCTTTAAAGGTATAATTTATATTATACCTAAACCAACATGAAATGTTTAAGTAAACCATAGTGTTTTATAATATCAAATCAAATGAATATCCAAACCATCCTCTTTAACTTCTATGGTTTGAACCGTTCAGATTGGATCACTTTGGAAATACAAAATTCTCCTTTCCTATTGCAACTTGTGTACTTATGTGTATTTATGTGTTGCAGGGACACCTTCGAAGTCTTAAGGAAAAAAATCTAGGCAGAACTAATGAGAGAAAAAACAATCACTTTCACTCATGGTTCACTCATGGATTTATGTGCAGCTTGTGGTGGTGTTGGTCCTTTTCTCCTTCTCTCTTCAGGGTGCGGCAGGGAGTTGTTCCTGGACAAGAGGTCTGACTATCCTCTTGGGATTTCCTGCTTAAAGCTATTTCTATGAAACTAGCTCCTAGATTTACTGGACTGTTCACATGGACTTGATCACATTGTCAACCCCACAGCAGTCTGCCTGAAGCTACCTGCACACCGTGTTCATCCTACGTTCCACGTGTCTATGATCAAGCCTTTTACCTCAAGTCCTTTGTGCTCTCCAACCAGGCCCCCTCCATCCATCCGGGATGTAGATAGCCACCCCGCCTTCACAGTTAGGCATATTGTGGCCTCTAGACGTTGTGGTTTCCAGTACTTGGTAGACTTGGCTAGGTATGGTCCTGAGGAAGCTTCTTGATTCCTCGGCTTTCGAGGCTTCTTCTTCCTGACGGCTGCCAGGGGTTGTCTGTTAAGGAGGGGGTGCTGTCATACTCATGGTTTTATGTGCAGGTTGTGCTGGCATGGGTTCTCTCTTCCTCTCTGCATAGTGTGACAGCACACAGGTGTTGCTCATCTCCACTGATCAAGGGATCTTCATAAGGAGCTGAAACCAGGAGTAGGGCGTCAGTTCTTTATCACTTCGGGCATGATACCAGACCAAGTCCTAACAGAATTTCTCAGTTATTTTCAGAACATAAACCTTACTCCATGTATCTGTCTCTCTCCTATTATTGTAGATCCCGACCCAAGTATCTTCAAGCCGGAGGAACTAGGACCTCCTCCATTGCCTGGCCTCTTCTGCTCTTCTGCCTGAGCCATACCTGCCTGTCCACCCTCCAACATTGTTCAAACAAAGCGAGGAATGACCTGCTCGGAACCAACAGCAGCTGCTCCTTTATAAAACCCTGAGTGTCACCTTCCCTGGAGTAAACCTAACAACAACCTTTTGAGTCAGCAGCTCCTCTACTCTTAGTGATCGGCTTCTGTTGTGTTTTCACCAGAATCCTTGTTTTCTTTGCAGTACAGAGGTGATCCAGTCCGCTGGCTTCCATTTTCCAGTCCATTCACACTCTTACCAAATAAACTCTTTTTTGATTCCTCATCTTGGTGGTTGCCCTAATTTTAGAGTCAATAAACTTGATCTCCAACAAAATATAGCTAGGATGACATACAGTAATGTCCTAGTTTCTCAAGAACCAAAATTATTGATTAGTCTTACTTGGTTAATTCCACCTGATTTTCTTCCAAATCTGCACACCTTAATTCAGCCATAAACTGAACAAAATACAAGGAGAGCTGCTTGCTCATCGTTTAAACCCATTTGCTCTTTTGTTAGGGGAAACCCATCCAAAATTGCAACAAAGCAGTGTTTTCTCCAACAAAATGTATAAAGGCGTCATTGTAAACATATATGCATAGCCCCTCCCTATCCTGAAAATTAGCAGAAGGCAAATGTGTACATAACGCTGCTACCTCCAGTAAGCACCTACCTGAACTGCGCAGTGCCCGCACGGTAATGTAAACAAGCTCCCACACAATGGGTGACACAATGATATGATTCAAAGTTGACACAATGTCTCTCTTAAAGCAGCCAGTCGGTACAGGACAGAAACTTTTATCCTCGATATTTTAGTCAGTTCAGCCTTCCGAATTTGGGTGATACACTATATAGGTAACTTTAAAAAGCTTAAAAATCTAAATAATGTTAAGTTCCAAACAATGGTCCATGTGGTGTTTACTGCTGCATTCAAAAGTCCTTCTGCACCAATCATAATAAGCTTCTATTGAATCACCCTGGCAATGATGCTAGACAAGCTGATTAGAATTTCCACTCATAAGTCTTATGTCTTTTTGCAAAGGCTTTATGCTTTTCTTTATTTTGAAACCTAAACAGAAATCAATGGTGGTTATTTAAGAATGACGGTAAACTTCACATTGAAAATATCAATCTTTATTAATATACAATTTTACATTGACGACTCTAATCAAGATTTATTTGGCTGGACTCAGGGCAAAACTGGCTCTTTAAATTTTATACTTTGCAGACCTATACTAATGGACCCTTAGGTCTGTCATACAGCAACTCTAATCTTGGCATTCAGATGGTATTATGTGAATATACATGAAAGGTAGGGGAAGGAAAAACTGGACATGGGGTGTTAAGGCATATGTCCCATGGATAGCTGTTAAAAAAAACAAAAAAAAACAGCTGCAGTATGAAAAAGTTCTATCTGGTGGTGAAAAAAATGACATTCCAGGTAGCGGTTAATTTAATTTTGGATATATCCATCAATCCATCCATTTTCTAGCAAGCTTATCCCGAGTGGGGTCGCGAAGGGTGCTGGTGCCTATCTCCAGCAGTCAATGGGCGAGAGGCGGGGTACACCCTGGACAGGTCGGCAGTAACTTTGGATATATACAGTATTTACAGTAGAAATAGGATGAAACAAATTTACCTTGTCTGGTATTTATTGTACTGTAATGGCAGCTTCTAATCCTTATTGGGAGGATCTTATGAATCGATGTCATACCTATTATTTGGTTGCTGCAGCTCCCTCTCAGACATCACACAGTTCTTGGTTTAAGAAGGAAAGAGGCTCATGATGCCCTTAAACTGTTCTCAGTAAATTCTACAATATTTAGAGCAAAGCTGTACCTTTACTGTAGCACTAATATATGCAATTCAATTCAACTCAATCCAATTCATGAACTATGTTATTGATCCCAAACAGAAATTAAATGACTTCTGATAGGGCAAAAATAACTAAGGGTAAAAAACTCCTTGAATTCTTAAGGTTATGTACGGAAAAATATAAGACCATATTAAAACAGAAAATAAACATGCTACATTTACCCTTGAATTATAAAAAAAAAAAAAACTGTACACATAAAAAAGAAATGTAAGCAGTAAAAAGATGTGTTTACTTAATAGTGTAGCTGTATACATTGCCTTAGTAATATTTATTGAACTGTTGAAAAATTTTCATCAATTAATTTTTATGTAAAAACTGTGCAAGTGTGTTGTTGTGTTTGATTGGCTTGAAAATTTAAAATATGCTTAGTTCTTAAAATTATTCAGACTGATGATAGTATTAAACAAATCCTACTTAGGACATCTGTTTTTTTTCAAATAAGCTTTCAGACCATCTAAAACCTAAAACTGATATTTGACTATTTGTTCTCAAGCCAAAAGTAAGTTAAAAATTACGTGAACCCTAACAATTTAAAATAATTTCTTTCCTATGTGAAAGACATTCATCATCGTAAAAAAATATGCAGATTCTCTTTTTGTTAAATCATCACTGCTTGTTTGGCCTATGGTAATACTGCCCCCATATGGAAAAAAAAAATATATATATATATATAGAAACAACCTGGACCAAAGGACATAAATTCACATAATAACAACATGTCTAATTAATACCATTAAGTTATTCTTAACAGCCAGTTCTAGACAAAGGGTGGTTAAATCCCTGTTTAAGCAACTCTTTGATTAAATTTGTTCAACCAACCATTTAATCTCTAGCCATTAATATGCTGCACCCTTCTATGTTTACAAATGAAAGGCCAAATAGTGAAGGGAGCAGTATTCAGAAAGAGTTAGCAATTTGCAACCACACCTAAGTTGTTAAGATAATTATTGAACTGCTGTAGATTTTTATTCATGCTCTTAATCAGTTTGTGCCGTTATCTCAAGCAAAAGTAAGTTTGTGGTAAAAAAAAAAAAAATCAGATTAAAAAGTTGTGGCATTACCTAAAACAGCCCGTTGAGTCAAATGTTCCACTGAAAACAACTCTGCAAAGCAGAGGCCTAAAACCCCTTCAGAGTGATGTAAAGGAGTCACCATTATAAATTCTTGATGGGACTTATTACGGTAGGTTTAAGTGGCAAGAACTATTTCACATAACTTGGGGCTAAATGTTTTTGGTTTTCTCCTGATTAAAGAGAACATAATTTCAAATATTGTCATGGTTCTGTGCTTTGTTAAGTTTTCTTTCTAACATTTCAGTTTCACTGTGTCAGTAGTCGTTTCTCAATATGTGTGCTTAAGTGTTCTCATGTGCTCATGAAAAGTCGTCAGCTTCAGGTCTAGTACTGTTCCAATTCCCAAGAACACAATACTGAGAACAGATAAAGTCCCCGGATGTTGTTCTCGCTCCTCCCTCTTTACTGAGTAATCACCAGAACAGACTTTTCTATTCTCGACATTGACAGCTGTCACAGCTTAATCATGGCAGCAGCAGCTTCCAGGTTAGCACTCACACAGCTCAGAGTATTAAGTAGTGATGGTAAAATGAAGCCTCACTGAACTGTTTTGGCTAATTGTTTCAACGATCTCCACAGTTCATGAAGCTTTATGTGAACATGTCACCACCTACTGGTGGAATGCATATCTACAGTTAGTTATATAATCTGTGATTCTTTTTTGTAATTGTTTTTTTGTTTGTTTGTTTTCATTTAAGTTCCTTTAAAATTGTTATTGATTGGTATGTATAATAAAACCTTTTGGAAGTCTTTTGTTTGTAAAATGTCTTCAAAGAGAAAAATAATTTAAGCTACACTGTTATTCTTCTATTTTAGTGAAATATGCTCAAGCAGACAGTGAAAGTGTTTGTGCAAATTGGGCAATAATGAGCAAATTGAAAGGAGTTAATGATTTTTATTCAAACATAATAGTTTTTCCACAGTTTTTGGCTTTAATCGGGTTGTAAGTTATGTGTTCAACCAATCTTTTGGTTAAACCAACCAATCTTATTTGGCAGTGCTTTTGCCCAATCTATATTTTTACTAGGGCAAACCAATCCAAATTTGTTACATTAGCCAAAATACTTGTGTTTTATCAGGACTTTCAGAAGTCTGAAGTGGGTTTGGAACCAACGATTTCAGGAGTGGAAGGGCAAGTCTTACAGCTGAAGCCACTAGCGAAGTAACATTTTCCCAGAAAGCAATAGGTTACTATTTAAAACTACTGTTACAACTGTTACCAGTGTCTTGCTCAGATGTTAATCATTACATTGTTTTTTCTAACCAAACTAGTGTTAACCAAATTTTTTTTTTTTTTTTTTTTTTTTTTTTTTTTTACAACCAATATATTTTGAAAATATATCCAAACTCTATACAACTGACAGCAACTCTCCTACAAACTCCCACATCTTGACTAAATATTGAGGCTGTTTAAATGCCTGCCGAAGTTCTGGGTGAGCTGACCCACTTCCCAAAGAGGTCACGTGGTATGACGGGGTAGCGGGGCTTTGAACGTCATCTTTTTTGGCTCCTCCCCCAAATGAAGCAAGCCTTGATGCCCAGCTTGTGGGAAACACCCGCTCCAGTACTCAACCATCTCATAACATTACTAGTATTAAGTTAAAATTCCTCTTTTCTGCTGCTGTTGTTCTATAAAAGCACATTTTAAAATCATTCGATCATTTGCTGCATAATTTAAAAAAAGTTCCTATGTTGAGAGGACTGTGGAAACCAGCGGAGCTCCAAGGCTAACCGCAGCCGGGGCTAACCTTAGCCAGTCTGCAGCAGCCCTTTCTTGGCATAGTACCGCTGGCCCTGATGGCAATTGTTTTTGGGTTTTTATGGCAAAATGTTAATTTAATTTGTTTTTCTCTGACTGTGTTATTATCCCCACTAAATGAAAAAAGTAAGAATGTATTATTGTCTAGAGACTATTAATAACAGGAGGTGAAATGCAGCTCCAGATGATTCGAGCTTATGGTGACATCACGACTTCCCTTTCTGTTACAATTGACCAATATTTATGCTGCAGAGTGTGGGCCAAGATGGCAGCCAGCGCACACGCGTCGCTGTTAGCTCCTCTGAGTTTTAGACACCACTTGCTTATAAACCACAACAAATTAACAGTACATCACTTTCAAGAACTGATATGTGAAAGAAAACACAATACGAGCGCTAAAGTCTGGTCCACTGTCCTTTCTAGGATTCTTTTTCTTTACTTTACGTCCCTCTTATCCCGGGCTAGCTAGCCAAATGCTAATACAGACAACATGACAAAATGAAAAGAAAAAAGGGGGAACATTTTGATGGAGTGGAATGATGATTCTCACTCAACTTATGCTGCCCTTTACCTGATGCTCCTCTTTCGAGTCCTGCTTCCAAGAAAACCAATGCAGACATAATGAGAGCTATTTTACAGTTAACGACCAGGTTCATATCTCTGGAGCAAAAGATTACCCATAGCACTGAAGTGATAGTTGCTGTCCAAGAAAACATGGAAGGTACATAAAACATAGCGAAGACAAATCATGACAAGTTGCAAACGGTGAACCGCCAGCTTAGTGAACAAGGTGAAAAAAATCAAATACCGTATTTTCACGACCATAAGGCGCACCGGACTAAAAGGCGCACTCTCAGTTATGTGTGCCATTTCTGTATTTAACACACACATAAGGCGCACCGGACTAAAAGGCGCACTCTCAGTTATGTGTGCCATTTCTGTATTTAACACACACATAAGGCGCACCGGACTATAGGGCGCGTTTTTTATATACAGGTACATGTCCTCTCAGGTGGATTTTCTCACTTAAAAACATATTAAAACTACTTTATTCCCACTGATCACAGCAAATAAAGCTGCAAGGTGTATTTATTACAAAGTATTATTAAAACCTGGGAACCTGCCGTGAGAGACACATCGCTGATGACACAGGGCTGTGATTACTCCTCTGATACAGTTTATTGACGCATAAATTAACTTAAAAAATAGGCAGGATAATAATCTGGATGAACTGACTGCAATGATTAAATTTTCCGGTGGACTTTCTCACTTAAAAAGATTTAGATTATTTAGATGAAAAAACACCTGCTGAGGTGAGCCAGGATGCGCTGCGGCCCAGAGGCGGCTGTTGAATTAAGTTTTTTAGGTAGAAAAATAGAGCTGGAGCAAAACTGAGTATGATTGTGTTTTATTCATGTATTTATTACAAAGTATTAATCAAACCCATCAAAGTCCTCATCCTCTGTTTCTGAATTAAACAGCTGCGCTAAATCCGACATGCCAGTTCCCCCTTCTTCGTTTATTGACGCATAAATTAACTTAAAACATAGGCAGGATAATAATCTGGATGAGCTGACTGCAATGATTAAATTTTCCGGTGGACTTTCTCACTTAAAAAGATTTAGATTATTTAGATGAAAAAATACCTGCTGAGGTGAGCCCTGATGCGCTGCGGCCCAGAGGCTGGTGTTGAATTAAGTTTTCAGGTAGAAAAATAGAGCGGGAGCAAAATTGAGTATGATTGTGCTTTATTCAAGTATTTCTTACAGAGTATTAATCAAACCCCTCAAAGTCCTCATCCTCTGTTTCTGAATTAAACAGCTGCGCTAAATCCGACATGCCAGTTTCCCCTTCTGCGCTGTCAGTCACTTTCCGTGCAGCGCAGCTCCTCAGAAATAATGCCTGCTTTTGCGAAAGCTTGAACAACAGAGCCAGCAGACACAGTCCATCTACAATCCATCCGCAAACGGTGGCGTAACTTGCCCGGCGCTGCCTTCCATTTATCATGAAACTGTGGTCTCAGTCTGTCATCCATCGCTCCCACGCCGCTCGCAGCCTTACTGTGAACGGCCGCTTCGATGTCGAGCGGTGGAAGCTCCTTTGTCAGACCCCCGGGATAACGGCGAGCACAGCGTTTATTTGATTCATCTTTTTTTCACATCGGCTGTGAGATGGGCACGCAGCGATGGTGATGCGTGGAAAAAACCACCTAGTCTTCTCACATACACCTGCCTCAGCCACGCATCCACCGAGCCTTTTCATTTGCGTTAATATCATCAGAGCGCTGTCTGTCTCGCTGCCAGCTCCCAGATCAGCATCTCTGATTGGTTGATGCGGCGCGTCCAGCAGCAAAACTTAAATTTTTCCATCTGAGCTGCAGCAGCGCTTAAACGCTCCCGACGTGCTGCACCAAAACGCGCTGCGGGACCTTTTGCTGTGCCTATACGCGCGTCAACCATTGACTTTGCATGTAAACTCGCTGCTTCTGCTGCACCTGCTGGGTCCGGTTCACACTGATGTCGAGCGGTTGAACAGCGAGCACAGGGTTAATTTGTTTCCCCATGTTTTTCACATCAGTGAGATGGGCACGCATGGAGTTACATACTAACAGCGATGGTGAGGGGTGGAAAAAAAACACCTGGTCTCCATTCATTCAGCCACTCTTTCATCATCTCCTCAATGAGGTGGTCTCAAAAGTCGCAGTTACAACACACATAGGGCGCACCGCACCATAGGGCGCACCGCACATTTTGAGAAAAAAAAAAAAGACGTTTAAGTGCGCCTTATAGTCGTGAAAATACGGTAAGTAGAGTGTTACAACCGACCCTGGAATCTAAATCTTTTTAATTTACCGGAATCCTCTAACAAATCCTTAGAAGACCTAAAAAAATCAGGTCTTTCAGATATTTGGGCAGATGGCTCCTGATGAAAAGAGCAAGCTGGGCTTTCTCGTCGACACGTTTCACTGACGTCCAACGTCCCAGAGATGACAGGAGCCGCTGTGATGACAGAGAAAAAGCTTTGACTTACGGAGGACCTGACCTATGGTGAAAGACAGCGACGTAATAAACTTTGGCCACTTGTTGAAAAAGCTCGCAAAGATTGAAAGAAGACAGAATGGTCCAGATGCAATCATTGAAGGAAAGAGAATCAATGCTGACTCCATGACAGATTTCTAATGTGACTCCCATGGGTTTGTCGTTTTCTCTTTACTTATAGAACTGAATGTTTTGTTCTTTTTTTCTGTTAGGGAGGAGGTTGGAAGGAAGAAAAGGAAAGGAAAGAAAATGTTTGTTGACCTGTTGCTTAAGTGTTAACTGTTAGAGACAAATTTTATGCAATGCATTCCAGTTTTATTTGCTTAGAATACTTAAACTGATTACAGGGGCCTAAAAAGCAAACTTGTTCTCACCTCGAAGCCTTTGCACTCACTTACTCTGAAGATAGTCTCACTTAATGTTCGTGGTTTGAGAAACCATATAAAAAAAAAGTGATGTTCCTTTTTCTTTGAAAAACAAATTCTGATATTATCCTCTTACAAGAAACACACTCCTGCGGTTCAGATGTTAAGTTTTGTAAAAGCCAATGGGGCGATAAAGCACGCATTTATCATGGTACACATAATTCTGCAGGCATTGCATTTCTACTCAATAAATTTACAGAAGACATTTTAGAAATTTACAAATCTAATAATGGTAGATGATATATAATCTTATTCAAAATGAACAATAGTCTTTTTATAATATGTAGTATATACGGTTATAATGGAGCCACACATGCCTGTACTATGTTTGCAGGAATCACATCCAAAATAAGGGATTTACAAAGTAAAAATAAAGAGGCACTCCTGATTTTTGGTGGAGATTTTAATGATGCTCCAGATGATAGGATAGACAGAGAGAGTTTCCCAAAATGTTCCTTTCAAAACCACACATTTTTTGTGAGCCAAGAGTAATATCGGGCCTAGGCGGAAGTCCAGATACTGCGCAGAACCCTCAAACTCCCAGGCCTCTGGTAGAGGACCCGAGCTTGAGGATGACACATACCACCCCACGAGGGGTGAGAAACAGTTTATATATATACGTATATATATACTGTATACGTATGTATATGTAGAAACGGCCTTTGTGTCATTGTTGTTGTGTTTTTTTGTTTCTCTATTGCCCCTTATGCCAGTCTCCTTTCCCATATACCCTGTTTGACACCCAGTGCAATAACTATATATATATATATATATATATATATATATATATATATATAAATATAAAAATCTGTCTATATAAATTGGCGTTACACCGATACCAGTATTGGGTGCACTAAAATGATGGTATCGGCGAGTACCAACAAATAGAGCACCGATACCATTTTGAGAGCCAAACATTTATTCAACTATTGTCACCCATTCCAGGTAGGCAATAAAAATTTCTACTGGATTCACTTTGTATTAGTCTTTTTCCCGCTTCACAAAGATAGGCAGCAGCTTGAGAAAGCCATGATGGCAATTATTTTACATCCAAGTAGTGTGCAGTTCTTCAAATATACACACACACATCAATTTTAAACAGATGGTATCGATATCGCCCAATACTACACAGCCAGGTATCAGGTTCAAAAAAATGTCAATAGCGCAACACTAATATAAATACCCATGTAAACACCCTGTGCAATAACCCTGTATAACGATTCTACTATACATATATATATATATATATATATATATATATATATATATATATATATATATATATATATATATATATATATATATATATATATATATATATATATATATATATATATATATATATATATATATATATATACCTAAAATATATATATATTTTTAAGCTGTCATTTCTGGACACACTGTATATACTTTATATAACCCCTGCACCTCTTTCTTCCATTGGAACATTCTTCTTCTCTAACTGTAGAGAACAACAAGTAATTTTTTTCCACTGTGAGATCAATAAAGTCAATTAATCAATAAATAAATCAATCAATCAATTCTAGATGCTTCCATTCACACCTGCTCCTTGTCAGCTGATTATCCCTGTCTTTGTTCAGTCTCTCATTTATATTTCTCTTCTGCAGTTTCTCATTTCTGGTTTCCCGTAGATATTTTGGTCATCATGTGTTTTCCCCTGGCATGTCCTGGTTTTTGATTTTCTACATTTTGGATTTAGCTTATGTTGCCTTTTTTGCTTCTTCATTAAATCAGCAAAAACTCACCTCTGCCTCCTTCTACTCTGCATTTGCGTCCACAACCACATCCACATTCTTTGACAAATATTGAGGTTTCTTTATTCTTACAATGAAGCTTCTTTGACTACTTGATAAAATAAATGCTACAAAATATTAAAAAAGCAAGAAATCCAGAGGTGAGCAAAATCCTCTTACACATTATTGTTTTGATTGGTTTGTTAGAGCCTAATACAGAGGCTAAATAAGGTGAAAACAAAATTTCTGCAAAGAGAAATGCAGGACAAGCATGTCATGAAGAACATGCAGAGAAACAGGAAGGTGTAAGGGAGGAACACAGAGCTTTAGTTGAAGAATCCAGTATAAAAAAAATGACTACTAATGATGAACAAGGGGAGAATGACCCTGAAGAAGGTCAGTAAATTAGAAGATAAGACAGAGGAAGCACACAGAGACAGGGGAAGACAGACTATGACTAAATTAATTTAAAGATTGAAGAAAAATATAAGAAGAAGAACCTAAAAGGAAGAAAATAATATGACAGGAGATATAAAAAATGATACAACACAACTAAAAATCCAAACCTGAAACACAAAGATCATGAGAACTGTCATCGTAAGAGTATTTGCTGACAACAGGATGTGCTTCTATCTTAAAGATGTTCTCTAGTTCACACAGATAGGGAATGATAGAGGGAATGTTTTTTTTTTTTTTTTGACACAACATAATCTTGAGATTATAAGATACTGTAGACCACTTCCATTTCTACTGATACTGTTAGATCAAGATGTGGTAGCAGCTGTATGCACATTTCTTAGCATCACATTAGCTTAAAAATCCTCCTTTCCCTTAGAGGCAATAGCTTGAAGGCTAAAATAAATGGAAGTAGTTCTATAACACTGCAAAGAAATATTTACTCTGAAATAAGTGTTAAATCAATGCTTTGAAAAAGTTATCCTTGCAAATATTATTTGAGAATCCAAGAATGATCTATGTACTGTTGTTCTGGGGAAAACTTATATAGCTTTGGTGAAACATGTATACTTAAGAGTACATACCTCATGTTTTTGTCAGTATACAGCTTATTTGTAATCATAACCAGGAGATGATGTAGGGTTCTCGGAGATCAGGGGCTTAGCCCTGAGGGTGAAGATGAGAGTTTAGACTTTCTGCTAAATCCTGTTCTAATGTAAAATATGACAGATTACTGGATTAAAGATATTTCTTTTATACTACATGCTATCACACCTAAGAATTCCACCTCCATAACATGGGGAGAAATTAATTTACCTGCAAATCTTTAACTGTGTTTATTCCTCTCTTCATCAACAACAAACTCTGTGTATTTGGGGACGTTTGATCAGAGTTATGAGAAGGAAATCAAATATTTTAGTCATTTGATATGATCCATTCCCCCATTACATGGGAAAAAAATAATCAAATCCTGTGAATTTTAAAATTGTCATTATTTTTTTTATATTATGTTTGAAACATTTATTATTTTATATTTTGAAATCCAAAATAGTTAAAATAAATATGTCTGTTGGTTTGATGATCTTTATGAAATGTATTTTAATTCTCAATTCAAAATGTCTGGAGTAGCATTGCTCCAGACATGTGTTTTAAACTTTTTTTGGAATATTTGTAAATTGTGAGATAAACATTTAGACACAAAATATATTTCATATAGATCATCAATGGGGAAACAGATTATATCAGGTGGCTCAAATATATGAATTCCCTCTCATAACTCTTGCAAATAATGAACAAATGTCACCAAATCCACAGAGTTTGTTGTTGATGAAGAGAGGAATAAACAAAGTTAAAGACTTGCACGTGAATTAATTTAATCCCATGTTATGGAGGAGGAACAGATTATTTCAGGCAGTTGAAATATCCATTCTCTCCTCTCCTCCTTTCATATATTTGGGAAATAAAGAGCAAATGTTTCCAAACTCTCAAAAATTATGTGTGATAGCATGTTGTATACTAGAAATGTCCTTAATCCAGTAATCTGTCATATTTCACATTAGAACGAGATTTAGCAGAAAGTCTACACTCTCATCTTTTCAGGAACTCTTAATATTTGTGTCCTGCTATCAGCAAGTTTTCATCCTATTATATCAGCAATGAAAACTGATAAATACTCACTATGAGTTGGAAAACTGTTTGGTGATTGACTTTTATTTCTGTCAGGCTGAAGGGACTAAGTTGAAAAAAGATTTCTCTTGGCGTTTAAAAAAAAAAAAACACAAGACAGCTTGAAATGACCTCATTTATTTTACAATTTTGTAAACAACAGCTGCTGAATAAACTGGATGTTACAACCTTATAGGGATGGGACGATTTATGAAAACCGTCCAAAACCGTTTGGTTCGACTGTCTTGGTTCGCTGCTCCTTTTTCTCATAAGCGAAGCGTTTACACTCCAGAGCAGAAGGTGGCGGTACTGCGACCAAAGCCAACCACCAGTAGTAAACAAGAAGAAGAAGAAGTAGTGAAGCAGCGTAGCCAGGTGTAGCAGGGAAAAAATCAGCTCTTGTAGAGAATTGTGTCGGAATGGTGAGTGGGAAAGAACAGGAGTTGGAAGACGCGCCAGCAGCACTTTATAGGTCTGCTGTATGGGAACACTTTGCATTTAGAGTGACCTACGATGACGGCGGAAAGAAAGTTGTGGATAAAAGTGCAACAGTGTGCAAGCATTGTGCAACAGTGTGCAAGCATTGCGCAACATGTTTTATTTATGCTAACAGCAACATGACCAACATGTCATGCTAACCCTGAAATCCCACATACTCCGTCAGCAACCCCCGCTGCGCTCCAGACCGGCTGCTCAAAGCAAAGCCTACAGCCCCCACTGTGGCTCCCGTCCGCTCCCCTCTGATTCCCTTGGAGATGGTAGAGAGCATGCGCGAGATGATTAAATTCAAAGCAGCAAAACATACGGAAATGATCCAGGGTTTCCGCGGATCATAAAAAATAATTACAATCCATTATTTTTTGGGGGATTTCTTCATTAATTTCATAAATTTTTATGGGATTTCGGTGTAACAATCAACATATACCGAATCAAACCGAACCGAAAACCGTGACCACGAAACCGTGAATCGAACCGAACCATGGATTTTGTGAATCGTTCCACCCCTAAAACCTTATGATAGGAGCTGTTTTTAGTGAGAAATCGATCAGAAGCGCAGTGAAAATGGTCAGATCGTCCATGCCCGCCTCTCTGGCTTAAATGCGCCCTCCGAGACAGGGGGAACAGAATTTCATACAACACCGGGACAAAGAACGTCTAGAAGTCAGTCAGAAAGCTTCACATCCCAGGTAGTTTAGCAACAGCTAGTGGCGGCAACTTCTTCTTCTGCACGGTAATGCTACAGGTTACTTTCCTTCTCATGCTTCTTCTTCTTCTTTTCTATCATGGCGGATCACAAGCAACTTTAAGGTGCATACCGCCACCTACTGTTCATGAGTGTGTAGCAACATTGTTTTACATCTATTAAATTCTATTTTGTATTTTGAAGATAAATAAATAATGTTTTCCTTAATCTATAAATATCCTTTATATTTCCTTTAATTCCCAATAATCCTTTAAGACTCCATTCTTGGCCTGTCCTTTCAACTACTCTTCTCAATTTCTCCCTTTCAAGTTCATATGTTTTACAGTTCATCAATACTTGTTCTACATTTTCTATTTCCTTATCCTCTAATCCAAACTCTTTAATCAATTTGCTTATAACCCATCCAAATCCATAATTATGTAACTTTGAATATTCCCAACAAGTTTGTAGAATTGTTGAAGTTACATTTTCATCCATACTACTTTTAATTTTCATCCAATATACTAAACCAAATTTCATTCTTCTCATTTCCAGTGGAGTTTCTCCAGTCTCGACTAAAACAGCGTTGATAGTTGTTGTTTTCACTGCTCCTGTACATATACGTAAAGCTCTACTCTGTAATCTATCGTTTGTAATGTTGTTGTAGCTGCTGCTCCATAAATAAAACTGCCATAATTTATTATTGATCTCATGAGAGCCCTATATGTTTAATAATGACTGTCTATCTGCACCCCAGTTATTTCAAGCCACAGCCTTTAGGAGATTTATAACTTTCTTACATTTAGTTTCTAAGTTATCTATATGTATTTTCCATGTATAAGAACTATCTAACCATAGTCCTAGGTATTTAAATTCTGCAACCCTTTCCAACGGCTGTCCATATAATGTTATTGTTCCTATATCAATATTTCTCTTATTTGTGAATACAATGAAACAAGACTTGTTTGCTGATAATTTAAAACCCCATTCATAAGACCATTTTTCTACTTTATTAATTGCTTTCTTAATATTTCCTACTACATGTTTTATATTCTTTCCTCTCATCCATATTGCCCCATTATCTGCATATAATGCAGATTTAATACATTTATCAGTATCTGAAAAGATGTCATTAATCATGATATTAAATAAAATTGGACTTATTACACTACCTTGTGGTATTCCATTTTCCACAATAAATTCTTTTGAATAATCATTCCCAATCTTCACCCTTATTTTTATATCCATCAAAAAATTTGCTACCGTCCTTCGCATGCTGACACCACCTGGTGAAATTCGGTGCTGCACATTTTACTCCGCACAGCTCAGAAGCGAGATCCGTGGCTCTGGGGGAAACATCCGGGGCTGTAGCCCAAGTAGCCACCCCCTAGATCCGCAACTGATCATAACATTAGATCAGGAGTATTGGCTTCCATGATGCAGCCCTGGGCTTCCTGTTCTCAGTCTTGATTCTATAAAAGCAGCTCTCTGACTAAAGATACTTTATACAGATATGCTGAGTGGTTGCATTTTTATTTTTTTTCCCTGCTGCCTCTTCATCATGCCTCTTAGAAGCATTATGGTTTTCATCATCCCATTTTTCATCATAGTTGGGGTACTGAGCCCAGGTGAGTCTGCTGGTAAGTTCCTACCATCAGATTTAAATGTACAATTCAGACTGAAATACAGACCACATGCTTTGTGTGTGACCTTTTGCTCTGTAGGTATTCGCTCCATTTATCACTGCTGTAAAAGATATAATGATTATAGTGGTCCATATCCATCACATACGAGGCTACTTGGAGCAAAGTAAACAGAGAGACTGCATTAAAGCCATCATGTAAGAATCTACTCTATTAACCCTTACACTGTGTGCCTGTATACATTTTCTGGTAAACATAGCTTTAGATTAGATATGACATGACTACCATCAATGAAAATCATGGTTTCATTCTAAAAGGTGGCTAAATAAAATGAAACAAATATATACATGTAGATAAAAGAAATAGTTTTTAAAAATCCTGTTTCCACTTTGTTCCCATTTTGTTTTTCTAAAATGGTTTACTTTTACAAGTTTATTGTTCATAAACTGTTTATAAAATAGTTTTTGTTAACTCAATGGATTACACGTGCAGGATAAATCAGCAGTGTCTCATGTTTGTCTTAAAATGTGTCTATCATAGTTTCTACACCACCAGTTACCATGAAGTCTGTGCAAATCCAGAGGATGAGTGGGTGAAGGACACTCTTGAAAGGCTGGGGTAAAATAATTATTTTTTGTTTGTAGCATCTTGTATCAGTTTAGCTGCAGAGTACCTAATGCCCCTGCATAATTGGTTTAATCATAGGAAAAATGTTGCATATATAAATGATAAATTATTATTTTTGTTTTGTTTTTTGTATTTCTTTTTAACTCAAAACAGAAAGCCGGATCATGTTGAATACTTATCGCCCAAAACCGAATATCGGTATGTATATACATTTTACATTTGGTCCAAATTTGGCACACACTGCAAAAACGATCTAGAAATGAGCAAAAATTTCTTAAATGAAGCGTATTTAGCATTAATTTGAGTAGGTAAATAAAGTGATCTGCCAAATGGAATGAGTATTTTTACTTTTAAAATAAGATAAGTAGCCTACTCGAGTTGAGGGGGGTTGGCATCACCGCAGTGATATTGGATATCAAAGCTCCATGGAGTCAGGGGATCTAGCGAACGGTTGATCCGACTGAGGCTCTCCGATGTCGGCCAGCGTCTCTCAGCTGCTCCCTTCTCCCACACACAGTGGTGCAGTTAGGGACGTTAACAAATCTTTGAACCAAGCACTCTTGTGAAACAAAAATCACTAAATTTCTCATCTTATGACCAGCTAAGATGAGGAAGTTATTGATTTTTTTTTTTTTTGTCAATAGATAACATATGTAAGGCACCCTTGCTTTTCTGCAATTTTAAGCTATTTTAAATTTTACAGATATTTTTAAAGACAAAAATTAGGACTTTTATTCAATAGGTTCCAGGTCATGTGACCTACTGACTCCAAATCTATGTCAAACTACTTTATCCAGATGGGGCACACTCTTTTGTTACATTTCAAGCCTTTGTTCTTTTTTTAAAGATTTATTATAAAAATAATGATATATTTTTTGGAAATGATAGCTTCCAGGTCATTTATTTTTGTAATAAAATTTTTTTTAAAATATACAAAGGCTTAAAATGGAATAAAAATAAGTGTGCCCCATCAGGCTAATGTAGGAAAACAATTTGACATAGATTTGGAGTCAGTGGGTCACTGCTATTGAAGAAATATCACATTTCTTTTACAATAAAAAATCTTTAAGTACCTAGTTACCACTCAAAGCTGTGCATCCTGTGAAAAAGGTTGTTCCGCAGGTTCCAGGTTCTAAGTTTAACAAATAAAGTGTCAGAAATGATCTAGAATGGTGGTACTGTAATAGCAAAATAGGGAATTAGCATGCACGAATTTATTTATTGCACACTGACTGAAACACATTGACTGAAACGTGTCTCCATACAAGTAAAATCCTATTTATCTCTCCACCAAAACTATAAATTTTAAGGCATCCATGTATAAGAAATATGAAAACATTAAGAATATGTTTAAAATGTCCCTTTACCTTCATATTTCAATCCATTTTCTCATCAATGAGCGTGAGGTAATTCTGGGCACAACAGATAAAACCTGGAGGAGAGAATCGAAGCAGGGGTGGATTTAGGAAATTTGGGGCCCTAGACAAAAGACAGGCATGGGGCCCTCTGAATTGAGAAGACAACTCATAATAAAGACCCATTATAGAGATACAGAAATTTTAATACAATAGACAAACATTATGACCACCCTTAATGATGTTTTATGACCACCCTTAATGATGATTTATATTTTTATATTATGTCTATGGAAACATAAAACATAAAAGTTCAAGATATCTTTAATCACATTTTAGAGAGTCAAAATGCGTTTTGAGATTTCTCAAATGTGATCTGATTTATCATTCAAAGTTTCACACACCCAGAATTATAATCAAGATATTTCAGTTACATATTTACACATATTTACATATTTTCATAGTTACACACTGCTTATGGCTAGAGATCTAAAATTTCACACAGTTGTTCTCCACAAGATGAAGAATAAGTGTAGTAAAGGTTAACTATAAATTATAGTTTATTATAAAGATATAACATAGCAAAAATACTCTTTTTTTTATTCCAATTTTTGGAAATGTTTGAAGTCACACAGCTCTGGTTTTGTAAAATCTACAGAGTCTGTGCACATATTTACACAGACTAGAAGGTCTTACCTTTCAAATGAGATATCACAATAAATCACATGTGGGATTTAGAATATTAATTTACTGGACAATGGCACTTTTGGTATGCAACACATTTGAGTACAAGCTATAAAAGTGTGGGTGTTAAGGGCTTAAAAGGCTGAGGTAGAAGAATTCTCTTGTTTCTAGCATCTTATATCAGTTTAGCTCCAGAGTACCTAAATGCATTGCATAAAAGATTAATCTTAGGAAAAACTTTTGTTAAATATTAATTTTGTTTTTTCTTTTTAAGACCAAGTCAAGTCTCAAGTCTTGGGAGCTCAAGTCCAGGTAAAGTCTCAAGTCTTGGGAGCTCAAGTCCAAGTAAAGTCCCAAGTCTTGGGAGCTCAAGACCAAGTGAAGCCCCAAGTCTTGGGAGCTCAAGTCCAAGTGAAGTCCCAAGTCTTAAGCGCTCAAGTCCAAGTAAAGTCCCAAGTCTTGGGAGCTCAAATCCAAGTCAAGTCCCAAGTCTTAAGAGCTCAAATCCAAGTAAAGTCTCAATTCTTAAGAGCTCAAATCAATATCAAGAATCAATTCTTGACTATGCCTGTGACAATGCTTAAATAATGGCCCAATAAGTTCTAATTACATTTTTAATTAAAATAAGTGCAATAATTTGTGAAGGCATGCTTGCTTTGTGGTTTCATCTCAGTCACTGAAATATTTACCTTGTCCAAGATTTTATCCGGGACACTTTTTCTGCAGCGCGCTCACTTAGATGTTTGGTTACTGTGCTGCGACTTGGCAGGCAGTATCTTTCACCTACCACTGACAGAATGTTTTTAAAGCTGGGCTTATCGATCGTACTTGGATGTTGCATGAAACAATAAAGTCCTGTATTACTGCTTCACTAATAGCCTTTAGTCTGGGATGTCCCTGGGTGTACATTTGCACTCCTTTAGTCAGAAAGGACTCTATACTGCTCTGTCCCTCTCCACTTGGTTGTTTTATTTTTCTTTATTAAACTGAGAAAACATGTAGATGAAGAATGATGTTTATATAGATTAGTACTTAGCCTTCTCCTATATAATTTTATCAAATTTTTTAAACTGCATTTCAAGGCTTCCTTTTCTTCTCTGATGAAAGTTGGTGGTGACACTGGGGTGGCGGCTGATGGACCTACAGTTACTCAACCCGAGCCCTTTCAAAAGGGTTTGTATTTGAAAAAAATGAGCTCAAGCACATATTTATGGAATGCTTTTCTATTAATATAAGAGTGCAACAATACGGTTATAAATAGTTAGAAGATGACCTTTAGTGCATTTTTAAAAATGGCTCAAAAACATTCATAAAATCATGAAAAACAGCCAATATCTGACTTCAGCAGCAGTACATTTATGCATCCCTAGTATATACACAATTTCAATTTCATCCATTCATCCAGGAAAATTTCTATGTATGTATGTATGGACGGATGGATGGATTCCCTTTCAGTGACATAAGTGATTATCAAGATTACAAGCAGCAAAATCAAATTCAGAAATTTGTCCAACATGTTTACAGCCAAAATCTATGTATGTATTGAATGTTTTATTTTAAAAATAAATTATACACTAATATTTACTCTATTATTTGTGCTTTAATTCTTGTAGGTTTCTTATATTTAAATTAGAAGTCTGTGTCCTGCGAGTCTGGCTGTCTCTGTGCTGGCTGACACAGCTATATCTGAGTCTTGCTGAATTACAAAAGGCAAAATATATATGTCGAATCTAATTATATCATAGCATATTTTTGTTGTAGTAAACTTTCTGGTGAACTTACAGATATATTGTATTGCATGTTGCCTATCTCAGTAAATCTGTTTTACCTTTAATTCTGAAGCTCTCCCTATTTGTGACTATATTCCCTGCTTAAATACAGATTAAATACAGATTTATGAGCCCTTTTTTTTGGGGTGTGGGGTGGGGGGAATGAAGTGTCGACTGCTGGCCCGCTGACTGGACCGGACATCGGCAGAGAGCCATGAGCCACTCGTCCTCAGCCGGAGGAGGAGGGCTGAGGGCCGGTAAGGCAGGCGGGGGTAATGACGAGGCCGAAGGTGTCCAGGCTACCATCACTGGGTCGGGTTTGGTGGCTTCACCCCCCCGCTGGCTTGGTTCTTTGCCCGGTGTGTTTCGACTACATGCTGGACTGTTCCGGACAATTTTGAAACTCCCCCCGGACATTTTTTTTTTAGGTATGAAAAGTAGGACATGTCCTGGAAAAAGAGGACGTCTCGTCACCCTAACATATGAACAATTTTGATGTTTCAGTGAGTGAGTCTTTGTTGCTATGATGCATCTTTGTGTTAAGATTTAGACTGAGGACCCAGATACAACAAGAACACAACAGGAAATAACTTTAAAAGATTTATTAAGGAAATACTGCAGATTATTCAGGATCAGGGGAGCCTATGGAGGGAAGAGAACAGGTTAGTGGCATATCCAACAAGGGCTAGGCAGGTTGAAAAAATCAGGAGGCAGAAACAGGAAATCTCCTCATTGTGGTTACCTCCTAGAGCCAGGCCAACCTTCTCTGTCATCTGATGCGACTGATTGAGGTGGTGCCCATCCAGGGTCAAAATGTTCTGGGATGCAGGGGTTGGAAAGAGTCTGATGTTATGTCTTTTGGCAAAAGACTCATCCATAAACTCTGATGTGTTTGACTCAGTAGAAACTCCTCTCCCTCTACTGAGCTTGATCTTTTAACAGGCACCCAATGGCTCTGTGGCCCCTTCCTCCACAGCAGAAACATAGATTCTGCTGCTTTCTATGAATGCGTTCTTCTGAAGAATATCCTGAGTCTACCCAACTGCATGGGTTCGGGTTCACTGGTAGGAGGAGATGAAACAGCTGTAAACTGGGTGTCTGCTTTAGCTTGTGTGGTAAAAACAGCTTGCCTCCCCTTATAGCTTCTCTCTCTCCTTTCCGAAAGCCACAAGTCGATACGAGCAGCCAAATCCTCTATCTCTTTCAAAGAACTTGGGAAATCACAAGTAGCTAGCTCATCCTTAATGTCCTCATTTAAACCTTGCAAAAATACACCCATAAGTTCTTCATTGTTCCAGGAACTATCAGCTGCCAGAAGATGAAAATCAATGATGTATGCTGTGACTGACCTGCACCCCTGTTTAAGTGAGAGTAACCCTCTGGCCGCTTCTCTGGCTGGCAGAACGGGATCAAATACTCTGATGAGTTCCTTGGCAAAAACAGAATAGGAAAATGTACAAGGAGACTTATTCTGCCACTCTGCTGTTCCCCACTGCTTGGCTTTACCTGAGAGGAGAGAAATAACATAAGCCACCTTAGACCGATCTGTGGGAAATGATGAGGGTTGCAGTTCAAAGTGAATTTCACATTGAGTGAGAAAAGCTCTGCACTGATCAGCATCACCCTTGAAAACCTCTGGAGGACACAGATTTGGCTCTCTTGTGGTAGCTACTGGAACCGGAGGAGGACCAAAAGGCTGTGGAGAAGCCTGGGTATGACTGGGACCAGACAAATTGAGCAACATGGAAATTATTTCAGTCATACCTGCATCAAGCCGAGCGATAGGTTATCCACACTGGCTCGCCACTGTTGTGCTGGTGTTGGGTCCATTGTTGGTCAGATTGCCCTGTTAGGATTCAGACTGAGGACCCAGATACAACCAGAACACAACAGGAAATGCCTTTAAAAGATTTATTGAAGAAATACTGCAGGTTATTTAGGATCAGGGGAGCCAGAGCCTCTGGAGGGGAGAGAACAGGTTAGTGGCTGAGATTGATGATTAAAAGTTCAGACTGCTAAGCCACTAACCTTCCTTAATATCCAGGCAGGGTGTCTTGGTTCTAAAAAACTTAAGCTCCTTGAAAGTTAATTCTCACTAAGGCTTGGCAGACAATCTTGGTGAAAGGAGGTCCAGGGTCAGAGCCAGGTGATCAGATTTTCAGAGAATCCAAAACAGAATCCAGGGACAAAGTCAGGGCACAGAAACAGGTCAGGGATCCAGGCAGCACAAAAAACAGATCCAACAAGGGCTAGACAGGCTCAAAAAATCAGGAGGCAAAAACAGGTCAGGATCAGGTAGACAGACAGAAAAATGCTGGATGCTTACTAACCTAGGCTTTCAGGCAATCTGGCACTGTCAACTAGTCAAAGGCAAACAGGTGAAATGAATCAGTGGCAATTAGGCTGAGCAGTAGCAGCACAGGAGGGCCAAATGCACAGAGCAGAAGGGGGAGGGGAATGAAAACAAATACTAGTTGACAGACCAGAAACATAACACTTTGCTCAGCAGCTACGCTCATTGTAAACAAACCAATCAGCGCACAGCTCATCTAAATATTCATTAGCATAAAAGGAAAAAACCTGTCGTTTCATTCAAGGGCTTTTAACCAGGCTTGCATTAGGGTGCGTAGAACAGCAGTTTTATATCAATATATTATAAGATTATGTTTGGAAGAAAGTCAGGCATGTTGCTCTGCTGGATCCACAATAAGCTATGTGGCCACATTTTGCACAACTAATTCAAATAACTATGATCTGTTTTATGAAGACTGTTTTCAAATCTCTTAAAGTAAAGTGTATACAAATAATTTTGTTAATCAGATCTGAACATAGTTGTGATAGTGATAGTCTTGGCTGCTGCAGCTCCCCTTAGATATCCAAACACATTTCTTGGTTTAAGAGAGAAAGTGGCACATGGTGCCCTGAAACTCTTCTCATCCATCCATCCATCCATCCATCCATCCATCCATCCATCCATCCATCCATCCATCCATCATCCATCCATCCATCCATCCCAATTAGAATCGCGAGGGGTGCTGGTGCCTATCTCCAGCTGTCTACAGGCGAGAGGCAGGGTACACCCTGGACAGGTCACCGGTCCATCGCAGGGCAACAAAGAGACAAACAGGACGTACAACCGTTCATGCACACACTCACACCTAAGGAGAATCTAGAGAAGCCAATTAACCTACCAATCATGTTTTTGGACTGTGGGAGGAAGCTGGAGTACCCGGAGAGAACCCACGAATGATCAGGGAGAACATGGAAACTCCATGCAGAAAGACCACGGGCCTGGAATCAAACCCAGGATCTTCTTGATGCAAGGCAGCAGTGCTACTACTGCGCAGCCAAATAAATAATAAATTCTATAATATTTGGAGCAAAGCTGTATCTCTACTGTAGCACCAATATTTGCAATTCAATTCAACTCAATCCAATCCGTAAACTATGTTATTTATCCCAAACAGAAATTAAATGCTTTATACACAATCAATGATAAGTAAAAAATCTTTTTGATCAGGACCTGTCATTTAAATCCCATGTCTTTTAGTTATCACGCTCCTCTCCTGTGGAACCAACTACCAGTTTTAGTGAGTGAGGCAGACACCCTGTCTACTTTAAAGGGTAGGCTTAAAACTTTCCTTTTTGATAAAGCTTATAGTTAGAGTGGCTCAGGTTATCCTGAGCTATCTCTATACTTATGCTGCTATAGGCTTAGACTTCTGACATAGGGACCCCTATTTTATCATTCTGCTTCATTCGATCTCTATTCTCCCACTCTGCAGAATCTGTTAGTTCAGTCTCCAACGTTATGCTCTCTCTACTTTTTCTCATAGTAGCCTTGCCTCGTCTGTTTCTGTTTGGCTGTGACACCATACTGGAGAGAAATATCAGCTATGCTGCTGCCATCTGTTTCTCAGACTGTGACTGGCTGGATGTGCTCTTTTCGTCCTCTGACATTGTAGTTGGCTCAGAGCTCGTCTGCCTGACTGTGTCTTACTAGCCGGGGCCGCCTTTTACAGTTGCTGTTTGTATCTCTGAACCAAAGTTCGGGCAGATGGCCACTCACACTGAGCCTGGTTCTGCTGGAGGTTTCTTCGTGTTAAAAGGGAGTTTTTTCCACTCCACTGTCGCTACAAGCATGCTTAGTGTGACGGATTGCATTCGAGGTAATGAGTCAATGCAATCAACTGCTTTTCCTTAGATAGAAAACTTTGATGTATGATCTAGTTGAACTGTAAAGTGTCTTGAGATGACGGGTTGTGAATTGATGCTATATAAATAAACTGAATTGATTGGGGTAAAAATAACTATGGGTAAAAAAAAAAGAATTTTAGACACTTAAGGTTATGAATTGCAAAGTAAAAGGCCATATTAAAAACGAAAAACTAAACATGTTAGAATTAGCCTTGAAGTATAAAAAAAACTCTCCAGATAAAAAAGTAAGCTGTAGAAAGACGTGCTTATATAATGATGTAGCCGTATACACTGACTTAGTAATATTTATTAAAAAATATTCAGTAATAATTTTTTAGATTAAAACTGTACTGATGAGCTGTTGTCATGATCCTGGCACTGATGACTGGATTATTGATTCATTTCTCCCATGTGTCTAGCTCCACCCAGTTTTCATTTTCACTCATGTGAACCACCTGTTCCAGTTGCTTTTTAAGCTGCTTGTTTCCAGCCATCAGTATCGGATTGATCGAGCCGTGTGTAAGACTTGTCTAGTGTACCAAATGTATTTCTTATTACCTGATCCTGACCAGTTTCTAACCCCTGGACTTCAGAGTTTTGCTTGCCCCTGTTCTGATCTGTTTTTCCTGACCTGTCTTTGGACTGCTATTTGGAGTCTGCCTCTTAACACCTTGGATCTGTTTCCTGACCGTTGCTTGGCTTTCCCTTTTGCACCTCTTTGGTTCTCTGATGTTCTGGCCTGGGTATCTGCTCCTGCATCAACACCTACTCTGGATTTTCCCTCTGGTTACTTCTGCTCTTCCTTGTCTGCTGGCTTCTGCTCGTCAGTTTGCTCTGCTTGACTCCTGGACCTCTCTCAGCTATGCGGCAGGAGCCACATGCAGAGGAGAAATCCTATGGCTTGATTCCACTCCTTCCTCTGGGCTGGGACTGAATTTAAAAACCAGAGATTCCAGTCATCCGATCCCAGCTGACGAGCTGCAGATTACAGAGCAATTAATAAAATGTTTTGTTTGAAATAATTTCTGTTCTGAATTCTGGGTCTGACTTTCTGCGCCCTGACAGTTTATTTTAATTCTCTTTAAGGCGTTTCAAGTACTGAATAAGTATTTAAAAAACTGGGGAAAAAATGCTTGTTTCTTAAAATATTTAGATTTGCGATAGGGTTAAAAATATTACTTATGACATCTGTACTTTTTAAAATAAGCTTTATATAAGATAATCTAAAACATGGAACCTATATTTGACATTTCGTTCTCAAGCAAAAAGTAACTTAATATTCAATTGAAACCCAACAGCTAAAAATTATTTCTACAATGCTTTCTTATATCTTACACTGATACATTCATCAGTGTAAAAAGTACATACCGGTAGATTCTCTTTTTGTTAAATCATCACTGCTTGTTTGGCCTATGCCAATACTGCCCACAAATAGGGAAACAAACCACAAAGTTTTGGAATTTGCCATCTAAAACCTGAGTTTGAGCAAAATTACCCCCTTAAGAGTCAACAATTTAGAACCACACTTAAGCTGTTAAGAAAATGTATTACCTGTAGAAGACAGGACTTTTATTTGTGCTCTTAATCACTTTGTGTCCTTATCTCAAGCAAAATTACGTTTAAGGTAAAATATATATATATATATATATATATATATATCACCTTCATTAGTGCTTTTGTCATATATAGAAATTAAATCTGATCACAAAGTTGTGGCATTACCTAAAACAGCCTGTTGATGCTCACAAACCCTCCAGAGAATGAATTAAAACAACTTTAAAGCAGAGAGTGCTAAAACCCCTTCAGAGTGATGTAAAGGGTCCACCATTATACATTTTTAATGGGACTCGTTAGGTTTAGGTGGCAAGGACTGTTTCACACAACCTGGGGTTAGATTTAGGTTTTCTTTAGATCAAATAAAGCTTTTTAATTCTGACATTGAAGCTTGTTTGACAACTTAGAAGAGCAAGAAATCCAGAGGTGAGAAAACTACTTTTACACGGTACTGTTCTGATTGGTTTGTAAAAGATTATAATAAAGATGTTAAATAAGGTGACAACAGATGAATGTGGGAGGAACAGATAGGTGAAAAGAGAGGAACACAGAGCTTTAGTTGAGGAATCCAGCAAGAAAATGACTACTAATGTAAAATAGAAGATAAGACAGAAGCACACAGAGACAGTGGAAGACAGACTATCATTAAGTTAATTGAACACAAATAATTATAAATGTTAAAAACAGAAATATATAAGAAGCAGAACCTAAAAGGAAGAAAATATTATGATAGGAGCTTTAGAAAATGATACAACACAGTTGAAGTCCAAACCTGAAACACAAAGATCATGAAAACTGTTGTCATAGGAGAACAGGATGTGCTATATCTTAAAGCTGCTCTCTAGTTTGCACCGATGGTGAACGATAAGAGAAGGGGGCTTTTTGATGCAACATAACATGTCTGCTCATTTCGTAATGTTGAGATCATAAGATACTGTAGACCACTTCCATTTCTACTGATACTGTTAGATGGAGATGTGGTAAGGGCTGTATGCAAATTTCTTAGAATCGCATTAGGTTAAAAAGCCCCTCTTCCCTTAGAGGGTATAGCTTGAAGGTGTCACAGTGGGGGTGGTTTGAAAGGACCCAAATGCAGACACAAAACCTTAAGGTTGTTACCTGAAGGTTTAATGAACCAAAAGTTCAACAAAAGCAAAAATCCAAAAGAATAAATCCACAAAAATCCAAAAATGCTGAAAACCAGGAATACTCACAACAAGAAGGGGACAAGGTAATGACAACAAACCAGCAAAGAGTGACTGAACAGGAGGAGAATTAATGGGAGAGAGAAACAAAGACCAGGCTGATTAGCAGACTGGGAGCAGGTGTGAACAGAGGCAAGAAGGGAGCTATGGAAAAGGAGACTGACACAAGAGGACAAACAAGAGATATCTGAGAACTAAAATACAATAACAAATAACTAGACCACAAAAATGAAAAATAAAACCAATGAAACTCAGAGATAAAACTTAAACAAAACCAAAACCATAATATGATTTCCAAATGAATGGAAGTAGTTCTATAATCCAGCAATGAAACATTCAGTCTGAAATAACTAAAAGTGTTAAATCAACGCTTTGAAAAAGTTATTCTTACAAATATTATTTGGGAATTGAAGAATAATCTATGTACTGTTGTCATAGGGAAAACTTATATAGCTTTGGTGAAACACATATATTTGAGTACATACAGTACCTTATGTTTTGCATTATACAGCTTGTTTGTAATCATGACATGAGATCAGGAGTATCGGCTTCCATGATGCAGCCCTGGGTTTCCTGTCCTCATTCTTGGTCCTATAAAAGCAGCTCTCTGACTAAAGATACTGTATACAGATATACTGAGTTGTTGTGTTTTTATTCAGTTCTTTGCTGCCTCTTCATCATGACTCTTAGAAGCATCATGGTTTTCATCATCCCATTTTTCATCATAGTTGGGGTACTGAGCCCAGCTGACTCTGCTGGTAAGTTTATACCATCAGATTTAACTGTACAATTCAGACTGAAATACAGACCACATGCTTTGTGTGTGACCTTTTGCTCTGTAGGTATTCGCTTCAGTAAACACTGCTGTACAAGTTATAGTAATAAAGTGGTCCATTTCCATCACATTCGAGGCTACAGGATGCAAAGTAATCTGGAAAACTGCCACATCAATGCCATCATGTAAGAGTCTACTCCATTAACCGTTACACTGTGTGCCTGTATTCATTCTCTGATAAATATAGCTTTAGATTAGGTGTGACATGACTATAATCAATGAAAATCATGGTTTAATTCTAAAAAGTGGTTAAATAAAAAATGTAATAAATAGATAGATAAACAAATAGTTTTAGGAAATTCTGCTTCCAGTCTGTTACCCTAAAGTCCTTTGTTTATTAGTTACTGTCACTAATTTATTGTTCATAACTTTGTTTATAAAAGTTTTTGTTAACTCAATGGATTACGCATGTATAATAAAGTCAACAGTATCTCATGTTAAAATGTGTCTATCATAGTTTCTACACCACCAGTAACCATGAAATCTGTTCAAATCCAAAGGATGAGTGGGTGAAGGAAACTCTTAAAAGACTGAGGTGAAATAATTATTTTTTGTTTGTAGCATCTTATATGAGTTTAGCTCCAGAGTACCTAAATGCTCATGAATAATTGGTTTAATTTATGGAAAAATGTTGCATATATAAATGCTAAATATTTTTTTTTGTTTGTTTTGTTTTTTGTTTTTCTTTTTTCCTCAAAACAGAAAGCCATTGGAAAAGCAGGTAAAAAACTGAGAAAACCTGAAAACTTTCCCATGCATGGAGGAAGAGGATCTTTTAAAATGACAAATAAAAAGAAAAAAGAAAGTTTTTTATAAAGTAAAAATTGGCAGCAATGGAATTAAGATATTTTGATCTTCTGCAATCAAATCTTTGAGAATAATCTCTCATTTAAAGGCATTAGTGAAATTTTGTTATGATGAACTAAAACATCAAAAATAATTATTTTAGCTACTCATTTCACCCAGTGAAATGAGTTGTAAAAATAATTAAACACAGACCAATGGTTAAACTCACTGACAACTTTTCATTATTATCTATTTCTGTTCGAGACTAAGAAAATATGTTTAAAAAATAAATAAGAGTTGATTATAAAAAAAAACATGTTGGTCTTCTAAAAACCCTGTTAAAAATGTTTGACAATAAGGTTATTATGGCAAAAGATTATTTTCAAAGTGTATTGTTCATTCTGAGGATGAGCCTCATCCTAACTGTTTTATTTTACTTTATTAAATATGGCTGTACTTGCTTTGTACTTCTATAAGCTTTGTTATGTTGACCTATACCTTGGGACATATTACTTCATGCATGTCTTAAACATTTTTCTTTATGTTAATTTTAATGCTTGCAATAAATCATTGATTAACTTTCTAAATATATGAATCATATATCAAGCACATAAAATATGTTTTTAAGGGGTTTGATGCTGTTGTTTTGTTTCATTCCCCATAGTATCAAACTGTGGCAATTTACTTTGGTAAGTTTTACTGATTCATGTGATTTTGTACTACTCATTAAGTCTTTCCGAATCATATAAACTTAATAAATTGACTGCTCAAACAGTGTTACGTTTATCATTTCCCTCTCTAAAATACACTGCTCAAAAAAATTAATGGAACACTTTGAAAACACATCAGTTCTCAATGGGGAAAAAAACTCATGCTGTTTATTTATTCTAATATGGACTGGGTGATGTGTTAGGAACAAAAGGAGGCCACACCATTCTGCAATTTCATTGCAGCAACTCAAAATGGTATTCAGTCATTTGTATGGCCCCCACATGCGTGTATGCATGCCTGACAATGTCGGGGTATACTCCTAATGAGACGACAGAGGGCATCCTGGGGTATCTCCTCCCAGATCTGGACCAGGGCATCACTGAGCTCCTGGACAGTCTAAGGTGCAACCTGGCGGCGTCGGATGAATCGAAACATCATGTCCCAGAGGCGTTCTATTGGATTTAGGTCAGGCGAGCGTGGGGGCTAATAAATGGTATCAATTCCTTCATCCTCCAGGAACTGCCTGCATACTCTCTCCATATGAGGCCGGGCATTGTCTTACACCAGGAGGAACCCAGGACCCACTGCACCAGCATAGGGTCTGACAATGGGTGCAAGGATTTCATCCCCATATCTAATGGCAGTCAGGGTGTAGTTGTCTAACCTGTAAAGGTCTGTGCGTCCTTCCATGTATAGGCCTCCCCAGACCATCACTGACCCACCAACAAACCGGTCATGCTGAACTCCACGGCTTCTCCAGATCCTTTCACGTCTGTCACATGTGCTCAGGGTGAACCTGCTCTCATCTGTGAAAAGCACAGGGCGCCAGTCGCAGACTTGCTAATTCCGGTGTTCTGTGGCAAATGCCAATCGAGCTCCACAGTGCCGGGCAGTGAGCACAGGGCCCACTTGAGGACGTCGTGCCACCCTCGTGAAGTCTGTTTCTGGTTGTTTGGTCAGAGACATTCAAACCAGTGGCCTGCTGGAGGTCATTTTGTAGGGCTCTGGCAGTGCTCCTCCTGCTCCTCCTTGCACAAAGGAGCAGATACCGGTTAAAAACCATACCATAATGATAAATTATCAACAGTTTAGTTTGTGCCTTCAAATCGTTGCCCATAGGACAACGTTACTTGGATATAATCTAACCAAATATCTTCAGAACAGCTCCAAATGACACAAAACTCATATGGGTGAGTAGAACATGATGTAATAATGTAAAGTCAAGGGCCCAATGAAAAAAAAAAAGGCATTTCCCCTTAATAAGTGAATGGATTGATGTCTAACCGAAACTTCAGTGATAACATCAGATTAATCTTAGATTTCCTTGACTGCTCAGATCTTGTGGAGAGCCTGCAGTTTTTGTATTTCTTTATTTCTTCAAAGCTTTTGACATGTTAGAACACAAAATGCAACAACAAACATATACGTAAACCTTTCTACAAAAAGAGCAGGATAAATCTACCAGGAAAAGTCTTTTGGGATAACATCTTTATGGACTCTGACTGGAAGAAGGCCTGGTTATCAGCCTATAAGTTCTGTATCTCCAATAAGATAAAGGAGGTTCACATCAAAATTCTACACACTATATATCCTACAAATTCCTAAAACCAATCCTACCAATTGTTTCTAAATTCTCAGATATTGAAGATTAATATTTAACGTGTAAACTCAAAGCATACATTGTAATTGACAGTAAGAGTGTAATACACACATATATATATATATATATATATATATATATATATATATATATATATATATATATATATATATATATATATATATATATATATATATATATATATATATATATATAGAATGAAAAAAATCTGGGGGAAAAAATCAGGTAAAGATTAACTTAATCATCTTGTTTTGGCATTAATACTTAAAACAAGTAATCTTACAAATGTCAAATATTTTAGTCAATCTCACTGACTTTTTTCAGTTAAGAAAACTGTGGTATTCATGAAAAGAGGTTGATCTGAAAATCTGGAGTTCAAGTAACACAACATAGAAATAATACCTTTATAAAGTAAGACTTTAAGATTTTAAAATGTATCATCAGTTTACTTTACCCTGGTGGAAGACAAAGGTAATCATTAATTAGGTTCTTCTTTCTTCAGATCATCCAGAAGGCTTTTTACATTTTTCTTTTCCTTTGCATTCAGCTTCTCCTGCTAAAGATTGCTTTCTAAACTCAGACATAGTTCTTAGTTTTACCTTTCTATGTCTTTATGTTATTATTTCCTTCCTGTGTTATTACTTAGTTATTTTTTATTAAATTTTACTGTATTAGACATAATACAATTCATGGACTTAGTGTTTTGTCTTCATTGTCTATATTCATAAGAATGTTATTTCAATCGCCCTACTAAGTTTATAGATATAAACAGTTGTGTGTTTTTATACTTTATATGAGCCACAATATAAATTAAGTAGCTACATACAAAGCAACTCTAAATTCCTAAAAAAACAAAAAAAACAAAGTAAACTAATGTAAATATGATTTTTAATATTTTAATGGCATGACGGTCTGGGTTACCTTTAAAAACTTTTTTGCTAACACTTCTCCTGAAGGTGTCTGTAAACTTCTCGGTGACGTGTTCTGACCTCTGAGATTCTTTAGGTGCATGACAGGACTGTGAAGAAGGCAGTTTCCCTGACTGACAAGGTGACACAGTAAAGCTGTGCTATTGTTCCTTCATCTGTAGCCACTAGATGGCAGACTAATAAAAAAAAAAAAAAATTAAAAAAAAAAGCAAAAAACCCCAAACACTTTCAATCCATCCTGTATTCCATTGTTACACTTTTGAACTTAAGAAGTACTCCTTGGTCTAATTTTATTGCCAGTGAAGATATTTAAACAACAAACGTATTTCTTTAAAAAAAAAAAAAAAAACATTGCCCAACACAAGAAGAGTGACAATGTGATTAACAAATAAAACAATACAGAAAAATATCTTAAGAATTTTAATTTAGTTTATCAAACAGAGGCAACATGACAACCATGCCTTACATTACAATATCTTGAATCACAACATGGTGCTTTGACTAGAGAGAGATAGCATAAAGAAATACACACATTTCAAATGTCTACCAAGTAAGGGCTAAAAGGTTTATGGTGGTAATGTGGCTAAAGGTTGTCATAAAAAAGTGTTAAAATAAGTTTGTTTTTTTGTTGATTAACCTGTGATAGGGGCCCCTTATCTAGAAACTAAACAGTGAGTATAATATACCTTTCAACATATACAGTTTTCTATACCAGTTCATGTGGAGGTTAATCTTTTAACCAAATATTCCTTGTAGCAGGTTCTTGTTATAAACTAAGGCCTCTATTTCAGTTTATCTCTTGTCTATCTCTAGACATCTGGTATGCATGTATACGTACGGATGCAGATGAAATGTAAGGGTTATTATAGAGACTTTGTGACCCTTTTCTAAGATTAAACAAAAATATGTTCTTACTTTATCCCATACGGTGTTCTTTACTGTGCTCGACAACAAGATAGTGTGAGTTCTCTACCAGTCTTGTTTGTCACTATTTGAGTTGCTTTAAATTCCTGGTTTAATGTTCTGACTGATAAAATAGGCACGCTTTGATAAGTATCTATTTCCTGCATAAAATACCTTGGCTTTTCAGAAAAAAAAAAAAAAAAACACCTACCTTATTTAAAACAAACTTTACTGTAATTGCGATTTGGAAAAATGGCTTGGTAAATGCAATGCATAATAGTGCAGTTTGCACTGCTTTACTAATGACAGTTTAAGAAAACCCAGAAACATCCAACACCTGGGAGGATTCTAAATATTTTTTCCTTCATGAATTTGCATACTTTTTTAAAGTAACCTTAAAAAAATTACAAAATTAGATTGATTAAATAGTGTTTATTTTATTCATTTGTGTAAACTCTCTGAGCTGCTCCCTCCTCCCACACGCAGTGGTGCATTTAGAGACCATCAACATTATTCAACAGCTTCCAGGTCATGTGACCCACTGACTCCAAATCTATGTCAAATTGTTCTATTACTTTATCCACATGGGGCACACTCATTTTTATTACATTTCAAGCATTTGTTCTTTTTTAAAGATTTTTTATTATAAAAATGTTATATTTCTTCAATGAAACTTGTCTCCATACGTGTAAAATCCTATTAATCTCTCCACCAAAACTATCAGTTTTGAGGCATCCATGTATAAAAAATATGAAAACATTAGGAATATGTTTAAAATTTCCCTTTTGATTCATATTTCAATCCGTTTTCTCATCAATGGGCGTTAGGTAATTTTGGGCACAACAGATGAAAACCGGAGGAGCGAATTGAAGCAGGGGCGGATTTAGGAAATTTGGGGCCCTAGGCAAAGACAGGCATCGGCCCCACTGAATTGAGAAGAAAACTAATAATAAAGACCCATTAAAGAGATTTTTAAAGCTGGGCTTTTTGATCATAGTTGGATGTTGCATGAAACAATTATTATTGCTTCAGTAATAGCCTTCAGTCTGGGATGTCCCTGGGTGTACACTTGCACTCCTTTAGTCAGAAAGGACTCTATACTGCTCTGTCCCTCTCCACTTGACAGTTTTATTTTGCTTTATTGAATAGAAAAAACATGTAGATGAAGAATGATGTTTATTTAGATTAGTATCTAGCCTTCTTCAATATGCAATTCTACAGAGCCCCTCTGATGACATGGTAAAAAAAATATGTTTAATTGTGGCCATGAAGTAGTATTTCGTGCGCACGAAATACTACTTCGTGGCCACGCAACAAGTTTAACGTGCGCACGAAACACTTATTAATAATATCAATAAATCCGCCCCTGTTTTCAGGCTTATGTTAACTGTAATGACTTATCTTGGACAGGCTGCTATGTAAACGGGCCTTTAGTCCTTCGTTTAGCTATGCTGCGGTTGTTTACACTACGCCTTTTCCACCTAAAATGGCGTCTTAGCAACAAATGTCACGTGACTGGCGGAGACCGACTGGGTAAGCAAATGGAGCGCGCCTTAGACCTTAGAGAAGGCGCGCTCGATCTGCTTACCCAGTTGTCCAGGAATTATATTAATATTATTAATAAGTATTTCGTGCGCACGTTAAACTTATTGCATGGCCACAAAATACTACTTCGTGCGCATGAAATACTACTTCGTGGCCACAACTAAAACATTTTTTTGACCATGACATCAGAGGGGCTCCGTACAATTCAAATGCATTTCAAAGCATCTTTTTCTTCTCTGATGAAAGTTGGTGGGGACACTGGGATGGTGGCTGATGGACCTACAGTTACTCAACCCCAGCCCTTTCAAATGGATGGATGGATGGATGGATGGATGGATGGATGGATGGATGAATGGATGGATGGATGGATGGATGGATGGATGGATGGATGGATGGATGGATGGATGGTTTCCCTTTCAGCAACATCAGTGATTATAAAGATTACAAGCAGCAAAATAAAATTTAGAAATGTGTCCAACATATTGTTGACAGCCAAAATCTATGTATGTATTGAACGTTTTATTAAAAAAAATCAATTATACACTAATATTTACTCTATTACTTGTGCTTTCATTCTTGTAGGTTTCTTACATTTTAATTAGAAGTCTGTGTCCTGTGAGTCTGGCTGTCTCTGGGTTTGGTGACACAGCTATTTCTGAGTCTTGCTGAATTACAAAAGACAAAATACTTAAGTTGAATCTAATTATATAATAGCATATTTTTGTTGTAGTAAACTTTCTGGTGAACTTACAGATATATTGTATTGCATGTTGCATATCTCTGTTATTCTGTTTAACCTTTAATTCTGAAGCTCTCCCTATTTGTGACTCTATTCTCTGCTTAATTATAGATTAAATACATATTTATGAACCAGTTTTTGTGTGTGTGTGTGTGTGTGTGTGTATATGTGTGCTATAAAAAACACACTTTTATAACTTGTGCACAAACATATTTTTAGGTATGAAAAGTAGGACATGTCCTGTAAAAAGAGGACGTCTGGTCACTCTACCATATCAGCAATTTCGATGTTTCAGTGAGTGAGTGCTTGTTGCTATGATGCGTCTTTGCTCAGCAGCTACGCTCGTTGTAAACCTACCAATCAACACAGTCCATCTAAATATTCATGAGCATACCATAAAAGGAAGAAAACCTTCCAGGGCTTTTTAACCAGGCTTGCATTAGAGCACATAGAACCGCAGTTTTATATTAATATATATTATAAGATCATGTTTGGAAGAAAGTCAGACATGTTGTTGCTCTGCTGGATCCACAACAAGCTATGTGGCCACATTTTGCACAACTTATTTAAATAAATATGATCTGTTTTATGTAGCCTGTTTTCAGATCTCTTTTAAAATGTATACAACTAATTTTGTTAATCAGATCTGAACGTTGATAGTCTTGGCTGCTGCAGCTCCCTCTTAGATATCCACACACAGTTCTTGGTTTAAGAGAGAAAGTGGCACATGGTGCCCTGAAACTCTTCTCAATAAATTCTATAATATTTAGAGCAAAGCTGTATCTCTACTGTAGCACTAATATGTTCAATTTAATTCAACTCAATCCAATCCATAAACTATGTTATTTATCCCAAACATAAATTAAATGATTTATACACAATCAATGATAATAAAGTAAAAAATCTTTTTGACTAGGTCATTTAAATCCCATGTTAACGAGTATTCTAGAATTCCCTTCTTTTATCTGTGGAATATTGCAAAAAATTAGAAATATTCTGTCCAGGGGTGATGCTGAGAAACTAGTCCATGCATTTGTTACTTCAAGGCTGGACTACTGTAATTCTTTACTATTAGGAAGTCCTGTTTGGCTGTGACACCATACTGGAGAGAAATATCAGCTATGCTGCTGCCATCTGTTTCTCAGACTGTGAATGGCTGGATGTGCTCCCTTCATCCTCTGACATGGTAGTTGGCTCAGAGCTCGTCTGCCTGACTGTGTCTTACTAGCCGGGGCCTCCTTTTACAGTTGCTGTTTGTATCTCTGTTTCTGTCTCCTTAAACCCCAGTCGGCTCGGGCAGATGGCCACTCACACTGAGCCTGGTTCTGCTGGAGGTTTCTTCGTGTTAAAAGGGAGTTTTTTCCACTCCACTGTCGCTACAAGCATGCTTAGTGTGACGGATTGCATTCAAGGCAATGAGTCAATGCAATCAACTGCTTTTCCATAGATAGAAAACTTTGATGTATGATCTAGTTGAACTGTAAAGTGTCTTGAGATGACGGGTTGTGAATTGATGCTATATAAATAAACTTAATTGATTGGGGTAAAAATAACTATGGGTAAAAAAAAAAGAATTTTAGAAACTTATGGTTATGAATTGCAAAGTAAAAGGCCATATTAAAACAGAAAAACTAAACATGTTAGAATTAGCCTTGAAGTATAAAAAAACTCTCCAGATAAAAAAGTAAGCAGTAGAAAGACGTGCTTATATAATGATGTAGCTGTATACACTGACTTAGTAATATTTATTAAAGAATTGAAAAAAATTCAGTAATAATTTTTTAGATTAAAACTGTACTGATGAGCTGTTGTCATGATCTTGGCACTGATGACTGGATTATTGATTCATTTCTCCCATGTGCCTAGCTCCACCCAGTTTTCATTTTCACTCATCTGAACCACCTGTTCCAGTTGCTTTTTAAGCAGCTTGTTTCCAGCCATCAGTATCGGATTGATCAAGCCGTGTGTAAGACTTGTCTAGTGTACCAAGTGTGTTTCTTATTACCTGATCCTGACCAGTTTCTAACCCCTGGACTTCTGAGTTTAGCTTGCCCCTGTTCTGATCTGTTTTTCCTGACCTTTCTTTGGACTGCTATTTGGAGTCTGCATTAACACCTTGGATCTGTTTCCTGACTGCTGCTTGGCTTTCCCTTTGGTACCTCTTTGGTTCTCTGATGTTCTAGCCTGGGTATCTGCTTTTATTATTATGACATTGAAGCTTGTTTGACAACTTGGAAGAGCAAGAAATCCAGAGTTGAGCAAACTACTTTTACACAGTACTGTTCTGATTGGTTTGTAAAATATAGTATAATAAAGATCTTAAATAAGGTGAAAGGAGAAGAATGCAGGAGGAACAGATAGGTGAAAAGAGAGGAACACAGAGCTTTAGTTGAAGATCCCGACAATTGTTGTCGTAAGAGTATTTCCTGAGAACAGGATGTGCTTATATCTTAAAGCTGTTTTCTAGTTTGCACCGATAGTGAAGGATAAGAGAAGAGGGCTTTTTGAGCATGTCTGTTCATTTCTTAATCTTAAGATTATAAGATACTGTAGACCACTTCCATTTTTACTAATACTATTAGATCAAGATGTGGTAGCGGCTGTATGCAAACTTCTTAGGACCATATAAGGTTAAAAAGCCTCCTTTCCCTTAGAGGCATAGCTTGAAGGCTCAAATTAACGGAAGTAGTTCTATAACGCTGCAAAGAAATATTTGGTCCGAAATAACTAAAAGTAGTAAATCAATGCTTTGAAAAAGTTATCCTTGCAAATATTATTTGAGAATTCAAGAATGATCTATGTACTGTTGTTCTAGTGAAAACTTATATAGCTTTGGTGAAACATGTATACTTAAGAGTACATACCTCATGTTTTGCGGTAAACAGCTTATTTGTAATCATAACATGAGATCAGGCTTCCATGATGCAGCCCTGGGTTTCCTGTTCTCAGTCTTGATCCTATAAAAGATGCTCTCTGACTAAAGATACTTTATACAGATATACTGAGTTGTTGTGTTTTTATTTAGTTCTCTGCTGCCTCTTCATCATGCCTCTTAGAAGCATCATGGTTTTCATCATCCAATTTTTCATCATAGTTGGGGTACCGAGCCCAGCTGACTCTGCTGGTAAGTTTATACCATCAGATTTAACTGTACAATTCAGACTGAAATACAGACCACATGCTTTGTGTGTGACCTTTTGATCTGTAGGTATTCACTCCAGAGTAGCCTGCTGTACAAAATATGATGATATAGTGGTCACGTACGAGGCCATAGAAGGCTACTGGAACCAAACTGATCTGGCACACTGCCGCATCGAGGCCATCATGTAAGAATCTATTCCTTAAACCCTTACATTGTGTCCTGTATTCATTTATTTGGTAAATATAGCTTTAGATCATGTATTGACATGACTGCCATCAATAAAAATCATGGTTTCATTTTAAAAATTGGATAAATAAAATCAAATAAATATCTAGATAAAAGAAATAGTTTTAAAAAACCCTGTTTCCACTCTGTTACCATTTTCTTTCTAAAAGTTTATTGTTCATAACTTTGATATTAAATTAGTTTGTGTTAACTCAATGGATTACACTTGCATAATACATCAGTAGTTTCTCTTGTTTGTCTTAAAATGTTTCTATTATAGTTTCTACACCTCCATCCCTGGTCACCGAGAAGTCTGTGCAAATCCAAAGAATAAGTGGGTTCAGGATGCTGTTAAAAGGCTGAGGTAAAATAATTATTTTTTGTTTGTAGCATCTTATATGAGTTTAGCTCCAGAGTATCTAAATGCATTTGCATAAAAGGTTTAATGTAAGGAACATTTTTCGTAAAATATTCATTTTTGTTTTGTTTTTCTTTTTATCCCAAAATAGCGGTAAAGAAACTAAGAAAACTGAAAAAAAAATCCCACGCATGGAGGAAGGGGATCTTTCTACAATACTGAATTGCTAAAAAAAACAAAATAAATATTTTTTATAAAGTAAAAATTTGCAGCAAGGAATTAAGAGAATTGAATGCTCTGTAATAAAGTCTTTGAGAATAATATCTTATTTAAAGGCATTGGTGAAATTTTGTAATAATAACTAATATATATATATATATATAAAATGATTTCAGCAACTCATTCCACCAGGTGAAATGCATTATATGAATTAATTAAACACAGACCACTGTTTAAACTCATTGACTACTTTTCATTTTTTTTGTTTAAGACTAAGAAAATATGATGTTTAAAAGTAAATTAAGACTAACAAAGAAACATGCTGTTCTTCTAAAAACTGTGTTAAAGATGTCTGAAAAAAAGGTTCATATGTAAAAAGGTATTGTTCATTATGCAATGGAGCCTCATCCAAACTGTTTTACTTTTACTTTATTGAATATAGCTGTACTTTCTTTCTACTTCTACAGGCTTTGGCAAGTTGACCTATTGTCACATTTTAGTTTTGTCGTACCGTGGGACATGTTATGTCATGAATGTCTTTTAAACATTTTTCTTTATGTAACTGTAATGCTTCCAAAAATCATAAAATATTTTTTTAAGGGGTTCAATGCTGTTGTGTGCTTTTATTTTAAAACATTTTGAAAGTTGTTTTGTTTCTTTCCCCATTGTATCAGACGGTGTCAATTATTCTTTCCAATTTATATTAACCTAACATATTTTCAGCTTAAAGAGTGTTATATTTATCTTTTCCATCTCTAATATATATATATATATATATATATATATATATATATATATATATATATATATATATATATATATATATATATATATATATATATATATATATATATATATATATATATATATATATATATATATATATGAATGAAAAAATCTAAAAAATAAAATTCAGGTAAAGATTAACTTAATCATCTCATTTTGGCATTAATACTTAAAACAAGTAATCTTGCAAATGTCAAATATTCTAATCAATCTCACTGACTTTTTTCAGTTAAGAAACAGACATAGATCATAGTTTTACCTTTCTATATCTTTATGACATTATTTCCTTCCTGTGTTATTACTTAGTTATTTTTATTACATTTTACTGTATTAGACATATTACAATTCATGGACTTAGTGTTTTGACTTCATTGTCTATATTCATCAGAAGGTTATTTCAATCGCCCTACTAAGTTTATAGATATAAACAGTTGTGTGTTTTTATACTTTATATGAGCCACAATATAAATAAGGTAGCTACATACAAAGCAACTCTAAATTAAAAAAATTAATAAGTAAATAATAAAAAAAAAAGAGTAAACTGATGTTAATATGATTGTTAATATTTTAAAGGCACCATGACTGTCTGGGTTACCTTTAAAAAAAATTCTGCTAACACGTCTCTTGAAGGTGTCTGTAAACTTCTCGGTGACGTATTCTGACCTCTGAGATTCTTTAAGTGCATGACAGGACTGTGAAGACGGCAGTTCCTATTACAGCATTGGTTTCCCTTACTGACAAGGTGACACAGTAAAGCTGTGCTATTGGTCCTTATTCTGTAGCCACTAGATGGCAGACTAATTCTTGGTCTAATTTTATTGCCAGTGGGGACATTTGAACAACAAACAAATTTCTTTAAAAACAAAAATATATGCTCTTATTTTATCCCTTACAATGTTCTTTACTGTGCTTGACAACAAGATAGTGTGAGTCCTCAACCAGTCTTGTCTCTCACTATTTGAGTTTCTTTAAAAAAGTTCTGACTGATAAAATAGGCAAGCTTTGATAAGTATCTACTTCCTGCAGAAATACCTTTGCTTTTCAATTTGAAAAAACCCCTACCTAATTTAACACAAACTTTCCAGTAATTGCCATTTTGAAGTATGGCTTGGTGAATGCAATGCATAATAGTGCAGTTTGCACTCTTGCCTTGCAGTAAGAAAGTCCTGGGTTTGATTCCTGGCCTAGGGACTACGTTGTTTTTATGCTCTTTTCCCCTTTTTTCAACTTGAACCTGCAATTGTGACAGAGAAAAATAAGCTAAGAATAGTCTATACCCTTTTTTACCTGTAAATCTTTACTAATGACAGTTTAGGAACAACCCAGAAACATCCAACACCTTGGAGGATTCTTAATATTTTTTCCTTCATGAATGCATACTTTTTTAAAGTAACCATAAAACAATTACAAGTTTAGATTGATTAAAAAGTGTTTATTTTATTCATTTATGTAAACTAAACAGTACCTACAAATGTTTTTCTTCAATTAGCAAATCATAGCTCCATTCAGTATTTAGAGGCAGCAAAAATAACCCTTATCAATAAATACAGCTTGAAATAAATAATAAATATCTAAACATGACCTGGAATGTTAAATTATTTTAAATTAACAAAAATGATCTATAGGCTTCTAGGAGGTGGTGGAAGTCAGCGTGGTGGTGGTGGTGGTAGAGGTGGCAGAAGTAGTTGATTTTGCTTTGCGGATACGCCTATAAACACACAAAAAGCCATGTTTAAAATAACAGATTGTAATGCATAATTCCTCTGATCTAAATAAAACAAGTTTCAACAACTCCATAGAAAACAGTGACAGTGAAATCCAAAGCCTACTCACTCAAGCTCCTTTATTTTCTCAGCCACCCAGTCCTGTTTCCAGTGACTGCAGATCTCTCCTTCAGCAGTCTCAAATCTGCCAAAGAAACATAAATAATTTGTTTATAATAATTTGTTCCACATATTTTCAGCAAAAAAATAATTCAACTATTTTTGGCATCTATTCAATCATATTCCGTTACTTTAACACAGCTGTTTCATGTTAACAGGGTAGGACATGATAAGATTATGTTAACGTAACTAAATGTGGCTGCTCAGTGGAACAGTGGGTAGCACTGCTGCCTTGGAGCAAGAAGATCCTGGGTTTGATTCCAGGCCCGCTGTCTTTCGCCATGGAGTTTGCATGTTCTCCCTGAGCATGCGTTGGTTCTCTCCGGGAACTCTGGCATCCTCCCACAGTCCAAAAACATGACTTTTAGGTTAATTGACTTCTCTAAATTGTCCTTAGGTGTGAGTGTGTGCATGAATGGTTGTATGTCCTGTTTGTCTCTGTGTTGCCCTGCGATGGACTGGCGACCTGTCCAGGGTGTACCCTGCCTCTCGCCCATTGATAGCTGGAGATAGGCACCAGCACCCCTCGCGACCCTAAGCGTGTAAGGTAATGGATAGACTAATGGAACGTAACTAAATATAATTAAGTAGATGCCAAAAACAGTTGCATTGTTTTATTCATTAAGTTTTTCTATGAGCTACTAATTGCAAATTTTAAAGGAAAACTATCCTTAACTGCATTATTTAATGACTAGGATTGAGATTCTGCAAAGCGGCTTAGAAAGTAATCTAGTATGAATTAGCACTATAAGGAAAAACTTATACAAAATTGAAATGAGTGGAGCATATCTTACATGACTGCACGGACACAGGGCAGGATCTTCCTTTGGATCCTGAAGCCAATGATAGGAGCAGTGATGCTCTGAACACTGACCTTGGTACAGCACTTTGTAATCTTTGTTTCTGTTTCGTAAAACAAGCAGAAAATAAATATAGTAAATTACTGATTGCATCTATATTTTAAGTGTAAAGAAGTGACATTATATAATCCTACTTACCAGAGGCGGATGCTACCAGGATCACTGCAGCCAGAAAGGCCAGGCAAGTTAGGCTTCTAATGCACATCTGCATGGTTGCTGTGTAAGAGGCCCCAGAGATCCTTTCCAGAAACTGATATGTGAATTCAGGAGGTTGTGGTTAACTCCAAAGAATCCGTTTCTTGGTTTTATACCACAAAAAAAGGAAATGGAACCACTCGAACGGATGAAGAGTAAGAGTATCACGAGGGCATATCCGAGTGGAGGAAGTGATGCACTGAATCATCCTGTAGACATCATTTGTCTTTTTCAAGATGTGAAAATGAACTGCCCGGAAATGACAGGTTTTGACTTGTTTAAGTAAAAAATAAAAAATTGAGTTGAAACATTCAAATATTATTTGTAAGTCTATCTTGTCTAACCCAAGATTGTTCATACTCCTAGTTCATACTTCTATTTTAATTTGTTTTTCATAAGAAATTGGACAAATATTCATTAAAAGAACACCTAGATAAATTGCTCCTTGTAATAATTACTGGGCAAGCCGTTATTAGCATCATGGCAGTCAAACTCTTCTTCACATTTGACAAGCACCTGTTTGATATTTTCTCTAGTATTTTTGGAAATTTTTTGCACCATTTCTTTGAGGTTTCCGGGCATATTTGTGTTTAACCGGATCTTTGACTCTCTGTTGATTCTTTTTAACATGGGTCTTCAAGCATTTGTCCTGCAGATGTTAAATGTGGCTCTGCGTCATAATCAGGTGATTAGCAGGAATCAGGAGGACTTGGTTATTCAGTCATTTGATACAGGTGTGGAAAAAAATGCTCAAACTTTTCCAGGTTAGCTGAAGAGCATCTGTAAGAATTTCAGTTTTCAGGTTTTACCAAAAATTCTAATTAGCTTTTGGACAGGAGATTGACTGGGCCATTTTGATACATTATTATCCTTTAAAATATATATCTGCAAGCTGCTGCTTCAGAGCTACATGTTTTGCTTTAGACTATCTTCTCTTGTATGGCTCTTATTCTATATAAATGTTATTAAACAAAATTATATCCATTTTATTAATTCAAAAATTAAAACAAGCTAATTATAGTAGATTTAAGAAGAAAAACATTTATTTTGAAGAGTCATATGTTGCTTCAGTGGATCTGAACAAAATTTGTCCAACTGGACTAAGAACCAAACAGGCTCTAAGGCCTGTCAAGTTGATGGGCACTTGTATACACCATTTTATTTCTGTGGCTGACTTTCAGGCTTCTACATAGTTTAAAAAGATCTCCTTCCAAATAAAACAAAAAAACAGTGTAATTCCACTGTATAATTAATGGCTGTAACAGGGTATGTAATTAATCTTTAATTGTGGATTTTCCCTGACCACCTATGCATTACCACGAGGTCCTCTTCCACAGCTTTATTTTGCTATATCAGGTCTTTCATAACTCTGATTATAGCAATAGTACATTGGAAAAAATCAAATCTTAGCCAGTGCATTTCTCTTCTTTTTAGTCACACACAGTCATAGTCGTTAGAGTAAAAAAAGGGGGAAGAAGGACTTCCCACCATAAACCACTGATTGTCGAGTGTCGTCTGTCCATATTTGGTCATTGCTTCCTGCACTTTCCGGTACAGACCGTTAAAATAGACACACTTTGATAAGCATCTATTTCCTGTAGAAATACCTTGGCTTTCATTTCAAAACACATCTACCTTATCAAAAAACCTTCTTTCCTTTAACTACCATTTTGAAGTATGGCTTGAAAAAACAACTGTTGCACTGCACTAAGAAATTCCTGGGTTTGATTCCTCGTCTAGGGTCTATGCTGTTTACATGCTTTTATCCCTTTTTTCAAGTTGCATCGGCAGTTTTAACCAAGAGAAAAAAAGATGTGTAGTCTATACTTACATCAGTTTAAGAACAATCCAGTCACTGAAATCAAATCTTACATCCATCCATCCGTTGGTTCGAAAATGTTCAGTTTTTACAGGTTAACACAGTACAACCACTTGTTACAAAAAATTATTTCAACTTTGTTTGGTTTTAAGGGACCATTTTAAAATATAATTAAGGGTCATGTAAAAGCTGTGGTAGCAGACCATTCAACAGGGACAACAATGGTGAAACATCAGGTGGCCATTTTTCTGCTGGTTCTTTTTGATCAGATCCGACATAGAGGAGAACTTAAACTTTAGTGCTGAGAGTCAATCTTATGAAAAGGTGTTGCATTTGAGAGAATTAAGCTTAACAGTTCTGGGAAGATGTGGTAACATTTTTACCCACTTTTACTTCTAGTCAGCCAACCTTTATTTAGAATTGTGGTAGGTACGGTAGGTCAGTTCCTGGATCTTGAATGAAAAAAGGAAACTTTTCTTTAGCTCAAAGTTTCATTTTTTTTTTCTGTTTCTGAATGAAGGGAACAGGGAAACGTCATTGTAGTATTTCCTAATACATCTTTAGCCCAGATAATTTGTAATTTGTAATTTTATTAAGGATCCCCATTAGCTGTTGCCATGGCAAACAGCTAGTCTTCCTGGGGTCCACATAATGCATGTCCATGTCCAGATGCATACTGTGCTGAGGCAGATGCTTATATCCAGCCAAAAACTACCTGATGTCATTTACATTGAATTTTTCATCATTCATCATTCTTTTGAACAATTATGGACAATAACTTTAAGACCAGACTATGGTCCAAAAGTTTGGGAGCATGCAATGGCATATCGGATCTTCTCAGATATTCTTATTTCTGTAAAATGCACTGTACTGTACTGTACTGTACTGTACTGTACTGTACTGTACTGTACTGTACTGTACTGTACTGTACTGTAATAATACATTTTGTGTTGTACCTTGCTTCTAGTTTGCACTATACTGTTTGGTATGTAGTAAATGTAAAATTTAACCCACTTGTTCATTACATTCTATTGTATTTAAAACTATTCTATTGTATTTCCAGCTTAAGATTATCATGTCATCTGATTTTGTAGAAAATTCACCTGAAGGAGATTACACATGAATCAAAAGTATATAAGGATTTTTATCTAAACTAACACTGAGGTCCCAAATAAATGAATAAAGAATAAACCAAAGACAGAAACGAGAAATGAATAAAAGGACACAAACGTATTATGCAATAGCATTTATCTGAATATAAAGGCCATGATCAGCAATTACTTAGTGAAAGAGGAAATGGTAGAGCAGATTTTACTGGATTTCAGCTCGTGAAGCCCTTACAGCGGAAAGGGGAAATGATTTGAAGGATGTGATAACGTCACAAATTTGAAATAAATATTTGAAGGAATGACAGTGGCCTTTCATATATTCTATGGGTATAAAAAATTTGTGTTTCAATTCAAAAATCGGCTTTAACAAAAATAAATATTTAAAAGATATTCCATTAACAAAAGCTAGACTCCAGTAATCTTGTTAGATTTGCAAATTCAGACAGATTGTTACAGACACTGTCATCGGCGTCGCCAGACCCCATTTACTGGGGCACGTGCCCCAGTATAAATGAGCTGTGCCCCAGAATAAATCTCATGAATATTTGCAACAGTATTACATTTTTTAATGCATCAATTTAGATAATTCCAACGGAAGGAGACGTATATTTCTACTCAAATGCGCAGCAAGTGTGTTGGTAACTCCAAATTGAGGATGAATTAGCGCCCCCACGTCAGCGCATGTCACTGCATGAACTGCAGGTAAACTAACACGCTGCTCTCAGCTGTTTTGGATGGGACACTGTGTGGCCGCGACGCATTTTTAGTTCTGGTAACGTTTCTTACCCGTCAATTTTATTATTTTCCCAGTGAAACCACATGATTTATAGGCTACTAACTGAAAATTACTGCATTGGTTTGTAGATGGATATCAGGAAATTCCTCACACGAAGTAGAGACAAGGAAGCAGTAAAACAAGATGAGATAGAGGGAGGTAAGGTCCCGTGATGAATTAGTGATTTAAGCTAAGCAGTTACATTAGGGACGTTATAAGCAATATGATAGATATTTACATAATTATAAATTTACGTTTTTTTTAATGTTTGCTGTAGAGAATGAGAATGAAGGTGCTGGAGTAGGAAAGGGAGGAGGAGGCGAGACTGACAGGCAAGAGACAGGTGAAAGACAGGAGAGACAGGACCATGAAGGTGATGAGGGAGCAACAACCAGCTTCCACAAACAAGAAGGGGACATTAGTGACTTAGGGGGAATGCATGATGGTCCTAGACAAGTGAAGTTGTCCCAGTATCCCCAGGAAAAATTTGGAGTAAAAAAAAAAAAAGACGTTCATTTAATTCAAAATGGTTTGAAAGCTTTTCCTGGTTGAAAAAGAAAGCCTTGTTATCAAGGATATGCAGTGTGTTTTCAACTTGCTTGATAACATCATATTCCCAACACTAACACAGGTCATCCAGATCTCCCTCACAATCCCAGTCTACAGCTGGAGTTGTGAAAGGTCATTCAGTTTGTAGAGAAGGCTCCACACTTGGCTGAGGTGCACAATGGGACAAGACAGGCTCCACCATCTTGCTATTTTATCAGTTGAAAAGGAAGAACTTTCTAAGCTGAGTCACAGTCTAATGATTGACCGCTTTGCAAAAATGAAAAATAGGAGGTACACTTTAATGCTCAAAAAATAAAAGAAAAACTTAGTTCAGGATGAGTTAACATTTCCCCCGAACTAAAACTCTGAAACCTAGAAATTAATGATTACTTCAGAATGTGTATAAGGAAACTTTTTATTTGTCAAAGTTGTTGATGTCTTATTTTTTATAGCTGCAATGTTGAAAATGTTCATGTTTGTTAACACAAATATGCTCTTACACTTATTTATATCTCAACTGGTAATTTTGGTAGGAATGTATCAGGGTGGGGCAGTGTGCTTGTCTGTATTTGTGTATGGAAGGAGGGGCATATGCGGTAGTGGGCCAGTGCCCCAGTAAATCTTTGTGCCTAGCAACGCCCCTGGACACTGTAATGATTTCTTCCTTATCATTATCTTTATGGGATCCAACTTGCTGCCAAATTGGATAAAAATATTCTTCAGTATGAGGCAATCTTAAAATGAATAATTGTACTGCAGACCTCAGCATCACTAATTCATGCATTAATAACAAACTGTCATTGAGGAGTGAAAGGACAGAATCAATTAAATGTAATGGACCCATTCATGGGCTCCCTCTTACAGTACAGTGTTATTTAAGAGACAAGAAATGATAAAAGCAGAGTTTCCCAGACAAAGAAAAATTTCCATCATAGATTCTGAGCAGAAGTTTTGTTTTATTCCCCCCTCTGCATGAATATAAAATTTAATTGTCTCATATATTCTCTGTGCTTTTGTGTCATGTGCATTTAAGTTAACCATCATCTCCACATTAGGCCTATTTAATATTGCTGTACAGCTACTTTTAACTGCAAATTAGCCAAGCAATTTGTATGTAATGACTTTGATTTACTAACAGGCACTGAGCTAGGATAGTGGGCCTTGTCTGTACGCTGATTCCTAAATTAAAAAGTGCCCCTAAAAGAATCTCTACATGCACTGACTGGTTTACATCCCAATGGCCCTTTCTTGTAAGTGAACCTTATCTATAAAGCACCTGTGTCAGGCAATAGTCACAAAATGCATCATAGTAAAATGGAGCAATTAAAATAACATTAAAAAGAATTTAAAAATAAATCGTAAAATACCAAATATTACACACATTGAGCTGCTTTTATACACAATTTTATTATTCTCATCATAAAAGTCAATCAAGTGAAATTTGGAGGAAACCTGCAGGGCAAAAACTCTTGAGGACTGGATCTGGACACATCTGCTTAGGAATTATTATCATTTCAAAACCTCAACCTCAAGTAAAATCGGTTGTCACTTCATAAACACAACACTTAGAGCAGACCTTTTAAACTGGAATCTGAGGGCAATCACAGGGAAAGTTGTATTGTCTAATTTATGTAAATCACTTTGGATTTCCTTTGCACAGAATTTAATTTCAGTTATCCCCACCACTAGTTAGAACTTAAGAAGCCTCTTTGATGAGAGGTGAAAGGTCTTCTAAAAAATTTTACGTCCAGTTGCCTAAACTGAACTTTTCCAAGCTTTGTACTAAATTGTGCTATACAGATGAATTTGCCTTGCCTTTCATTTATTGTCGTAGAAATGTATTTCTTACTTTAAACCAATAATACCTCAGTAAACCGTTTAACATAAACAATCAAAGGCAGTTCTAAACGGTTGGGTTTTTAACACTTTGAGTTAAAAGAACTCAAGCTTTCAGCACTTTTACAGTCTTCTGAAAGTTTGTTTCAGATAAGTTCTTGTTCTGTGTATGCAGAGTAGGCTTGACATCTGAGACCTGACTGGTCTGAGATGTTAATACACTGACAAAAAATCTGTTTTGTATTGAGGTGCTGATCCATTAATTGATTTATAAACCAAAAAAAGGATTTTAAAGTCTATTCTCGTTATGATCTTGTCTGATGACTTGCTTAATTACTCATTTCATTCACTTGCCTACCTCTCTGCGATCAGGGCCAGCCATCAGGGCCAGATTATTCTCTCGAGCCAGTATGTCCAGTGTTACCGTAGGGTTTCTGATTTCCTGTTTGGCCTCTCAACCACTGAGTCCTCCTGTTCCCATCAGATCTGTTTTAACCCACCTTTTTGCAGTCATCAGACAAGTTTATTCTCAAGCCATTGGTGAGAGTGATTCAGCGTTACCTTAGTGTTTCTGATTACCTAATCTTTACCTGTTCTGCCCCTCTACCACTTAGCCTGCCTGTTCCCGTCTGATCTGTTTGCCTAACCTGTTTTTGGAGTCCTGTTGGATTTTACCTGTTTAATGAACATGGAGCTGTTTTATGTTACCGATTTGGATTTCCCTCTGGAACCTCTTCGGACTTCCTCTGTCACTTTTTAAAATATACGCTTTTGACTTATCTGTCTTTCTATCTTGAGTACTGAGTCCTCCTGTTCTGAGCCATGACAATTCTTTGAGCTAAAGGCATCAAAGGCAAGAATCTCTGTTTTTAGAGTTCAATCTCTGCTCAGAAGAAGGAGCAGAACCCAGTCGGATGGCTAACAACAACAAGCTGCAACCTCCAACAAGGAGGTTCCAGAAACCAGACCCTGAAGCCTAATGAACTGGCTGATGAGCACACCCGAGCAGACGAAGGAAAGCAGGAGTTTCAAGAAAATGAAATCCAAGTCGGTGCTGAAGAGGTTAACAGGAGTCCAGACCAGAAGATCAAAGATTCGAAGAGGCACAGAGGGAAAATCCAGGTTCAAGTCAGGAGGCAGATCCAGGTTCATTCCACAGGCAGGAAACAGCAGGAGTCCGAAGACAGGTCAGGCTTGGGAGTGCCCAGTTGGAGAATTTGGTCTTCTGTTGGGATTTGCACTGGTTTTTTGGGGTCCAAGGAATTGTCACAATGCTCCAAAGTAATGACAGATGTGACGTATTCTTTTCCATTACCTTATTGACCATTTTAACTGTCTTTATTATTTATTCATTCTGTTTTAATCTCATTCCAAGTCCTCCCATTCCAAGGCCTCAGCAGAGGGACATTTACCATCAGAGAGACACTTTACCTGGTTTTCATACACATAATGTATTCTGTTCAGGGAATAGAAAAGGTTTGAAGCCAAAAGTTTTGCACCTGATCCATTCAGGCAAAACTTATCTCTTATGAAGAGTTGTTTCTTTTTCCCAGAAGATATTAAAGATATTATTAAAACCAATAGATCTTCCAGAGCAGGCTCGTTTGATTCATTTATTCGGGTAGCAAAGTCTGCTGAAGACTTCATCTCCTGCTGAAGGTGATACGACAGGGCCTCTAATGAATACTTTAAAATTGTGTTTGTTCCACAGTGTTAAGCAGATATATCACATCTATCTTTAATACTTCTGTCATCTTCTTAGCAACATCAACCAGTCCTCCAATGTGGAGGACTTCAGTTATTAAAGCTTGTATATAGTTATGTGATCTATGTGATCCTCTTTGTTTTTGGACAGCATACTAGAACACTCACAATTTCTGTGTTAGCCAGACATTGCTTTTCAACCATGCTTAACCAGAATGGTTTATTGTGGGTGTTACATGTCTCCCAAGAGTTTGATTATTTCAGAATTTTGCAGAAGTGCTAATGGAAGTGATTCATTTTAATGAAATTAGCTGTTACTGAGTAGTATCTTTAAGCTGTAAGGCTCTTTTATTGGGGGTTCCAACATATTTGAGGATGTACAGAGAAGATGTGTCACCCAGTGAAACCACTAAATGTCAACATGATGTGAACTCATCTCATTTTTTTTTTGCAGTCTGGGTGGGGATGATATCTTCCAGTCCCACTTCCTGGAAAACCTGCATTTTGGTGCCACCTTGGGTGGTCATAGTATTTATGAGGATTGTATATCATAATGTTTGTGATTTGCTGCTCTGCTCCTTGTGCCTTTTCCATGTAAACAGGGACTCCAGAAGGGTGCGGGTTTGGATGAGGCTTTCGGTAACATATTCATTGGCTGAAAGCATGAGATACCAATAGTTTTATAACCACTTGTGCACACATCTACAGAGCTCTGGTTTGGATTGTTTGATTTTCGTTTGATGGTTTTCTTTTTAAACTTTTCTGCTGATTCAAAAAGGGTTGGGGAGTGAAAACACAATTCTCATGCCTGCCTAAACAAAATACACATATTCAAGTAACTTATTGTGGTAGCAAAAACATGTTGGATTTGTAAAGCAGGAGATCCAAAACATGCAAGATGGCCAAGAAGTAAAAATAGGTATTTATTAGTTAATAACCTAGATAAAATATTGAATAATTTATTTATATAGAAACATTCTTATTTATGTGATACATTTATTGCAAGTGACATTTAAAACATGCCTGTGTTAGAGCCTTTTTTATTGGTCTTAGTCCTCTAATATTATAAGCTACTGAAATGTGGTTTTTATTAGCTGTTGGCCTAATTAGCAATATCAAAAGAATGAAATAGCTTAAATATGTCAATCTAGTCCCACTTTTTAAGCTACACCAGTTAGATACATTAACTTTTTTTAATTGTACAAGTTGTAATGTGCTTGACACATTTTCCATTCAGATCTGCCTTTATGGAGAAAAAGTAATGAGTTTTTAGAAACTATCAAAAATGGTCCACAACAGGTCAGCTGGTGCGGATATTTTTGGCTCCATACCTATAATCTAGGTATTTCTTGTTACCACGGTGGCGCTCCAAGGCAGCGGTGAAGAGCAGCTCCTCTCGACAATTTCACAAAATATGCCGCTTAAAACGATACAAACCAAAAATCAAACCCGCATCTATGATCGCCAACACCTGCTGGGGCTACGGTCACAAAATGTTTTAAATACCGTTGGCTGTTTAAAAAGCTGCGGAGTGCTACGGAAGGATGTCAACAAAACTATAGTGGAAAATAATGGATGACCCTGCTCTCCAACGTCCACTCATTGGAAAACAAAATGGATAATTTCCGACTCAAACTCCCTTCAAAAAGGAGATATGTAACTGCTTTGCCGTCATTCTGATGGGGTCTTGGCTGCGTCCAGCAGTACCGGATAGTGCTGTTGCCCTGGGGGGGGGGGGGGGGGGGGGGGGGGGGGGGGGGGCTAGAAACAAAGAGCTCTGTGTGAATGGAGGCTCATCTGAGGCTGTTCCCAGGCTATCTTCTGCATGTAGAGGGGAAGCACGGCCCTCTGCAGGTGAAAATGAGGAGAACACTCTAGATGCTTCCCTGCCAAATGCTGAAACATCCCCCTCCGGCTCCTCCCAGCCCCCCTCGGCTTCCAAACCTTCTCCAGCATCGTCTGCCGCTGGTAAAACTGCCGATGGCACCACTGCTGCTTCAACCACGTCAGCCTCTTCAACCCAGGGGGCTACCACCCTCACAGCATCGTCATCATCGTCCTCTTCCTCCCCTGAGCCTGGAGAAGTGAGTTCTTCAGGAGCTGGAGGCAGTAGTAGCAGCTCAACAACAACTGCTGCTTACCTTATCAAGGCTGCGCTTTAAAAAATGAAATTGTCTGAAGAACTGTTCTAAACGTAATTTCTTTTTGTTTACACTTGTGTATACAGGTGCTGGTCATAAAATTAGAATATCATGAAAAAGTAGATTGATTTCAGTAATTCCATTTAAAAAGTGAAACTTGTATATTATATTCATACATTACATACAAACTCATATATTTCAGATGTTTATTTTGTTTAATTTTGATGATTACAAATGACAACAAATGAAAATCTCAAATTCATCATATCAGAAAATTAGAATATTACTGAAGACCAATAAAAACAAAGGATTTATAGAAATGTTGGCCAACTGAAAAGTATGAACATGAAAAGCATGAGCATGTACAGCACTCAGTATTTAGTTGGGCCTCCTTTGGCCTGTATTACTGCAGCAATGCGGCGTGGCATGGAGTCGATCAGTCTGTGGCACTGCTCAGGTGTTATGATAGCCCAGGTTGCTCTAATAGTGGCTTTTAGCCCTTCTGAATTGTTGGGTCTGGTGTATTGCATCTTCTTCTTCACAATACCCCATAGATTTTCTATGGGGTTAAGGTCAGGAGAGTTTGCTGGCCAATTAAGAACAGGGATACCATGGTCCTTCAACCAGGTACTGGTAGCTTTGGCACTGTGTGCAGGTGCCAAGTCCTGTTGGAAAATGAAATCTGCATCTCCAAAAAGTTGGTCAGCTGCAGGAAGCATGAAGTGCTATAAAACTTCCTGGTATGTGGCTGCGTTGACCCTGGACCTCAGAAAACACAATGGACCAACACCAGCAGATGACATGGCACCCCAAACCATCACTGACTGTGGAAACTTTACACTGGACTTCAAGCAACGTGGATGAAGTGCCTCTCTTCTTTTCCTCCAGACTCTGGGACCTTGATTTCCAAAGGAAATGCAAAATTTACTTTCATCAGAGAACATGACTTTGGACCACTCACCAGCAGTCCAGTCCTGTTTCTTTTTAGACGCTTCTGACGCTGTCTGTGGTTCAAGAGTGGCTTGACACAAGGAATGCGACAGCAGAAACCCATGTCTTTCATACGTCTGTGTGTGGTGGTTCTTGAAGCACTCACTCCAGCTGCAGTCCACTCTTTGTGAATCTCCCCCACATTTTTGAATGGGTTTTGTTTCACAATCCTTTCCAGGGTGCGGTTATCTCTCTTGCTTGTACACTTTTTTCGACCACATCTTTTCCTTCCCTTCGCCTCTCTATTAATGTGCTTGGACACTGAGCTCTGTGAACAGCCAGCCTCTTTAGCGATGACCTTTTGTGTCTTGCCCTCCTTGTGCAAGGTGTCGATGGTCGTCTTTTGGACAACTGTCAAGTCAGCAGTCTTCCCCATGATTGTGTAGCCTATAGAACTAGACTGAAAGACCATTTAAAGGCTTTTGCAGGTGGTTTGAGTTAATTAGCTGATTAGAGTGTGGCACCAGGGGCCATCAATTTTGAACCTTTTCACAATATTCTAATCTTCTGATATGATGAATTTGAGATTTTCATTTGTTGTCATTTGTAATCATCAAAATTAAACAAAATAAACATCTGAAATATATGAGTTTGTATGTAATGTATGAATATAATATACAAGTTTCACTTTTTAAATGGAATTACTGAAATCAATCTACTTTTTCATGATATTCTAATTTTATGACCAGCACCTGTACAAAATGACAAAATAAATCTAAGTATAAGATAACGTGAAACTCCTATTATAGCAAGGTGTTTAGTAAGATTTTATTCTTTGGGAATTACCATATTGGGACTGAGGTTTGGGTTCAAGAAACTAAATTGAGAAGTTTGTAGCTTCCTGGCTTTTCTGAATTCGGGGTTTTGGCGCATGAATTGACCATCTGAAGAAATCAATGGAAACATTCAACAACAACTGGGTAGGCGGTGGCATTCAAATAATGCTAAGTTGATGCTAATGGTGTTGGGAGCTGGAGAAAATCCCATCTTTCTCCAGCAGAGTCCGCCGTGGATCCTCTGAGGGAGCCTCCTGCACAGGTGCAGCTCATCAAGACCATCAGAGGATCCACTACTTAAGCTGCCTTCAGACCTTGCCTCAACGCCGCAGTGTTGTTCCAGTTGGTCAGCGCTAAAGCCTTGCTCCTTGTGAATCTCCATGACTTTGAATCCAGATTGGATTCTAACTTCTCTCTCTGTGTTCCCAGGAAACCCGAGTCTCCTCTGTGAAAGCTCTAGGAGAGCTAACCTGCCGAGCCGACCCTCTGAGCCAAACCCTGAAGACTTTCTGAGAATCCCCAAGCAGCTCAGGACTAGAGCTGGAAAAACCAAACCAATGTCTGTACGAGCTAGACGTGAGACGCTGAAGCAGCTACGGACTCTGCTGATAAACTCTTCTCCAGAACCAACAGAAACTCCCCCAAGGAGAATAACTCAAGAACCCTCAAGGTACTATCTGAGCTCACTTGAAAACCAAACCCTGCCAGCAGTTCATAACAGCTCTGTCTCTCACGCAGACTCCAGTGAAACCAGGACCCAGGCCCGAACCAGATTCCAGTACATTCTGTGTTTGTGCTTAAATAAACTGTTAAACTTTTATCCTCGTGTCCGCCTTGTGGTGTTCTGCATAACTGGGTCTCCATTTGAGAACCCATCATGACAGAACACTGCGGCCAAACACAAGGCCCAGTAGATCACCTCACCCGTCGTTTGGAGGAACAGGATGCCCAACTTCAGGGACAAACCCAAACGCTCCGTGAGTTATACCATTTAGTTGGGACTCATAACCAAATGCTACAGAGTTGTGCTAATTTCCTGAATAGCGCTAATGCTGCATCTGTACAGCAACCATTTCCGGGTCCAGTCCCTCCCCCGAGGTCACAACCTGTGACGTCATCAGAATTTCGTCCTAGTCTACCTGAACGATTCTCCGGAAACATGAAAGATTGCAAAGGATTTTTATTTCAGTGCCGGTTGATTTTTCAGAATTCTCCAGGTTGTTTTTCTACTGATCACAAGAAAATAACGTTCATTCTTTCTCAGTTAACAGGAAGAGCCTTGGAATGGGCTCAGGCAAGATTTGCCTCTGACGACAGTTTAAATTGCCTTTTCTCTGATTTCATTACTGAATTTACCCAGGTTTTTAACCAGGAAACTGACCAAACTATAGATTCCAGAGCTCTTTTCAGCCTCAAACAGGGAAATTCTTCGGTGGCAGATTTTTCGATTAACTTCCGGGTTAAGGCGGCAGCTTCCGGATGGAACCAAAGCGCCTTAAAAGGAGCTTTTTTCATGGCATTAAATGAACAGATTAAAGATGAACTAGCAACCCTCGACGAACCTGCTTCCCTCGAGGATTTAATTCGCCTCTCCATTAGACTTGATAATAGGATTCGAGCCAGAAACAGTTCTAAGAAGCAGAGTAATTTCTCTCCTGCCCCTCTTAACGTGACTGTGTGTTCTCCCTCTACAGAGCAGATGCCCACTCAGAGGTCTAAACCGCAGTTTCTTCCATTGCCTGTTCAGGCCTCTCATTCGGGAGAAGGGGACTCCGAACCCATGCAGGTGGGACACACTAGGCTCACTCCTGAGGAGAGACAGAGGTGATTCCTAAGTAAACTATGTATCTACTGCGGCGAGAGTGGACATTTTATCGCCTCCTGCCCGGCAAGATCAAAAGCCGGGGCCCGCCAGTGGATCTGAGGAGTCTGGCGGGCCAAATTAACACAACAAAATCTCCTCGTTTGTTGCCTTCAGCCACCCTCTTCTGTGATAACCAGAGTCTCTCTTTTTCCGCCTTCATCGACTCAGGCTGTGAGTGTAACTTAATAGACTCTAACCTCGTCCAGCAACTTCACATAAAGACCGTTCCCCTCTCTCAGCCTCTCTGTGTGTCAGCCATCGACGGAAAAAGACTCCACCGTGTTACCCACCAAACCCAGCCCCTCGAGCTACTTCTATCAGGTAACCACCGAGAGACAATAACCTTCTTTGTTTTTCCCTCTGCATGTTCCCCGCTGGTCCTCGGGTTTGAGTGGTTGGAGAAGCATAACCCTCACATTAACTGGACTAAACGTCTCCTGGAATCATGGTCCACTACGTGCCACGAAACATGCCTTCGTTCTGCTGCCCCTATGTTGGGGCCTCCTAGTGGTGGGGGGGAGATGGACTCTCCTGACCTTTCTTCAGTTCCCTCTGAGTACCATGACTTAGCCCCTGTCTTCAGTAAGGTCAGTGCTACGTCCCTACCTCCACACAGACCATACGATTGCGCCATTGAACTTTTACCTGGTGCTCCTCTTCCAAGCAGCAGACTGTATAACATTTCCAAGCCTGAAAGAGAAACTATGGAGAAATACATCAACGAATCATTAGCTGCTGGAATTATTCGTCCTTCATCCTCTCCGTTGGGTGCAGGTTTCTTCTTCGTGGGCAAGAAGGATGGTTCCCTGAGGCCATGCATTGATTATCGGGGTTTGAACCAGATCACAATTAAAAATAAATACCCATTGCCTCTTCTTGCTTCTGCTTTTGAACCTGTACAGGGTGCTACAGTGTTTACTAAGTTGGACTTAAGAAACGCCTATCATCTTCTGAGGATACGAGAGGGCGATGAATGGAAAACTGCCTTTAAGACTCCTTTGGGCCAATTCGAATATCTGGTAATGCCCTTTGGTTTAACCAACGCTCCTGCCTGTTTCCAGGCCCTAGTAAACGATGTTCTCAGAGATTTCCTCAACGTGTTTGTTTTTGTGTACATTGATGACATTCTCATTTATTCCAAGGACCTCAATGAACACAAGAGACATGTTCGCCTAGTCTTACTGAGACTACTGGAGAATAAGCTGTTCGTGAAAGCCGAGAAGTGCGAATTCCATCAACCGTCAGTCACCTTTTTGGGGTTTGTGCTCGAGGGCGGCCAGGTAAAACCTTCTGAGGATAAGATCAAAGCTGTTTTAGACTGGCCAGTCCCTGAGAACCGAAAACAGCTACAGAGGTTTTTAGGATTCGCTAACTTCTATCGTCGATTCATAAGAAACTACAGTCAAACCGCCCTTCCATTAACCTCTCTTACTTCCATCAAACGAACCTTTCAGTGGACCCCCGAGGCTCAAGCAGCATTTGAAAAACTAAAATCCTTGTTTTCCAGAGCTCCTGTTCTAATTCAACCTGATCCAGCTAAACAGTTCATCCTAGAGGTGGATGCTTCCGATTCCGGAGTTGGAGCGGTTCTCTCCCAAAGGCTCGACTCTGATCAAAAGATACACCCCTGTGCTTTCTTCTCCCGTAGGCTTTCTTCAGCTGAACAGAACTATGACGTGGGCGACCGTGAGCTCCTGGCTATTAAGCTGGCGTTGGAAGAATGGAGGCATTGGCTGGAGGGAGCTGAGCATCCAGTTCTCGTGTGGACAGACCACAAGAATCTGGCTCACATCCAGTCAACTAAACAGGCAAATCCTCGCCAATCCAGGTGGTCAATCTTCTTCTCACGTTTCAACCTTATCATTTCCTACAGACCCGGATCCAAGAACGTGAAGCCCGATTCTCACTCTCGTCTCTACTCCGTCGATCATCCTGAGACACCTGAACCCATCCTCCCAGCTTCATGTACCATAGGAGTGGTCAACTGGGAGATATCGGACCTCATCAATTCTGCCCTAGCCACAGAACCAGACCCAGGTACCGGTCCGCCTAACCGTACATATGTCCCATCTTCAGTCAGGTCCCGTCTCATCCAGTGGATGCACGCCGCCAAATTCACCGCTCATCCAGGAGTGAGTAGGACTATAGCTCTCATCTCCAGGCGCTTCTGGTGGCCCAAACTCCACAGAGACGTTAAGGAGTATGTGTTGGCTTGCCCCACCTGTGCCCGCAACAAAGCCTCACACCAACCTCCTTCTGGCCTGCTTCAACCACTTCCTGTTCCCTCGCGTCCATGGTCTCATATAGCTATAGATTTTGTCACCGGCCTCCCTGTCTCCCGAGGTATGTCCACTATTTTAACCATTGTTGATCGTTTCTCGAAGTCCTGCCATCTGGTTCCCCTCAGGAAACTTCCCACGGCCTTCCAGACAGCCCAGCTGTTAATAAAACATGTTTTCCGACTTCATGGCATTCCCCAGGAGATTGTTTCGGACAGAGGTCCACAATTCATCTCGCAGGTATGGAAGGCTTTCTGTTCTGCTCTCGGCTGCAAACCATCTCTCACTTCAGGTTACCATCCTCAATCAAACGGCCAGACAGAACGCATGAACCAGCAACTGGAATCCACCCTCCGCTGTCTCACTTCTAACAACCCCGTGGATTGGAGTCAATACCTCCCGTGGATAGAATATGCCCACAACTCTCTCCGTTCTGCATCCACTGGACAGTCCCCGTTCCAGGTCAGTCTCGGATACCAACCACCTCTTTTCCCTGCAGATGAGAGAGAGATATCGGTGCTGTCCGTTAACCATCACATCCGTCGCTGCCAGAGGATTTGGAGGGAGACAATCGCCACACTCAACCAGTCAACCGAGTCAGTCAAGCGTTTCGCTGACGCTAGGAGACGCCCCGCCCCTGAGTATTCTGTGGGCCAAGAAGTTTGGCTCTCCACTCGAGACATCCCCCTCAAGGGGATGTCTCGAAAACTCTCCCCGAGATTCATTGGGCCTTTCAAGGTTTCTCGCATCATCAACCCCTCCTCTGTTCGTCTGCAACTTCCCCAGTCCCTCCGTATCCATCCCACTTTCCATGTTTCCCAGATCAAACCTGTTTCCTCGAGCCCCCTGTGCCCACCGTCCGACTCCCCACCACCCGCCCTGGAGGTCGATGGCCATCCGGCCTTCACGGTGCGCCGCATCGTGGACTCCCGTCGACCTAGTCGACGGGAGTCCACGATGCGGCAGTACCTCGTCGACTGGGAGGGCTACGGACCTGAAGATCGTCAGTGGGTCCCTGGCTCATACATCCTCGACCCTGCACTCATAGAGGAGTACGAGCGTTCCTGTCCTTCCACTTCCTCCGGACCGCCAAGGGGCGGTTGTTGAGGGGGGGGTACTGTTGGGAGCTGGAGAAAATCCCATCTTTCTCCAGCAGAGTCCGCCGTGGATCCTCTGAGGGAGCCTCCTGCACAGGTGAAGCTCATCAAGACCATCAGAGGATCCACTACTTAAGCTGCCTTCAGACCTTGCCTCAACGCCGCAGTGTTGTTCCAGTTGGTCAGCGCTAAAGCCTTGCTCCTTGTGAATCTCCATGACTTTGAATCCAGATTGGATTCTAACTTCTCTCTCTGTGTTCCCAGGAAACCCGAGTCTCCTCTGTGAAAGCTCTAGGAGAGCTAACCTGCCGAGCCGACCCTCTGAGCCAAACCCTGAAGACTTTCTGAGAATCCCCAAGCAGCTCAGGACTAGAGCTGGAAAAACCAAACCAAGGTCTGTACGAGCTAGACGTGAGACGCTGAAGCAGCTACGGACTCTGCTGATAAACTCTTCTCCAGAACCAACAGAAACTCCCCCAAGGAGAATAACTCAAGAACCCTCAAGGTACTATCTGAGCTCACTTGAAAACCAAACCCTGCCAGCAGTTCATAACAGCTCTGTCTCTCACGCAGACTCCAGTGAAACCAGGACCCAGGCCCGAACCAGATTCCAGTACATTCTGTGTTTGTGCTTAAATAAACTGTTAAACTTTTATCCTCGTGTCCGCCTTGTGGTGTTCTGCATAACTGGGTCTCCATTTGAGAACCCATCATGACAAATGGACTCCACTGTGCTAAGAATATCATAGACTATTACATGTATGTATTTGCAGGCCAAAAAATGCTGATAATTACAAAGATAGATTATTTCTGCTGCAATAGCTCCAATTTTAATCACTCTCAACTGACCACTGATACCACACACAGGATTGTTCTTATCTTTTTAAAACATTCTTATTAAACCCGAGGTCTTTAAATAGTTTGCATGGAAATGCCTGCAAGTTCAGTTTACAAATAATACAATAAACTCAAATCAGCTTGTCAAAGGAAGTGTCACAAATCCCTTTTTTTCAATTCATATGATCAGTTTGAACCTTATTCATACATATTCACTACATCTTGATACCCTTCTTAGTTATTATGCTATTTGTTTTAATAAGCAATTGAATTAGTTTACTTAAGAATGCGGTCAAATACATATGGCCCATAAGTTCAATAGTTCATGTCATACTGTTTAACTTACACGTACAAATGATTTTTGACCACAGACGATGTGGGGTTGGGGGGAAAAAACGACTGTTTGTGCATGTTAAAACATCCCATTCACTTGGTAATGCCACGAGAACAAAGGGGGAAGGCACATTTGATCTGTCTGCACACTGTGTGGTTGCAGAGCTGAGTACAGCAGTAGCATAGGGGAACAATGACCTCAAAACCGAACAGGAAGCTTCCATGTTAGAAAGTGAAGCACTCAGTAGAGCATTGCTCTGTAGAGTGTGCTGTAGAAATTCAACGTAACATCTTCTAGTTAAATATAAATATTTAATTTAACAAATTTTCAGCTATGAGCTTTTCCAGATTACTTTTGCAGAATGAAAGAATTCCAGGAGCCTTTTTCTTTAAGGTTTTCTAAAATCAAGTGATAGTAATAAAACAGCAATGTGCTCTAGAAGGCATGTTATTCTGTGAATAACTAGAATCCCATCTTATTTTCCCACAAAGGCGAAAAAATAAGATTGTATTGTACAGAGCTCTAAGTATTTGGAGACTACTAAAAAGTTCCCTTACCATACACAATATTTTCATAATTTATACAAAGCCCTAAATCAAAAGTAAGGTTTGATTTTTATGAATAAACTTGAATTACAAATAAAAAAATGTATTGTTAAAGTTGTATGAAAGTGGAAAACATTAAGACACCCCCAGACCACCAGTAAGGAGAGTGGAGGGGCGAGAGCTGCACCGGTGAGCTTTTGTGGAAGGAAGCATTACTTGTACTTTCCGTATGTGTGTGTATCTGTGGGTGCGGAAAACCTCAAACTGCAAGAGGTTTAAATGAATGCAAAATGTGTTGGTGGTCTTTAAAACATCTTCAGGCACAAGTTTTGCATCACAGCAATCTCTGCTAGAAAGGACACCATGAGGACTATCTCCTTCATCTTGCTTTTACTGGTATTTGTGATGGTTCAGAGAACCTTATCACAAGGTAAGTGAAACATCACAGATTTCAAGCAAGTTTCACCTTGATTTTTCTGCAATTTTAATGATTGATGGCAATTTCCTATTCAAAGGTGGCATCTCAACCTGTTGTCTGAAAATCTCTGGGACAAAAGTTCATCGAGACTTTCTGAAAAGCTACTACAAAGAAGACAGTTCATCATGCACTCAAAATGCAGTTGTGTAAGTTTGAAGAATTGACCTTGCGGATTGATTATTTGACAGACTGCATGTTATTTTACAGTGAATTTATTATGTTTTACTACCCTAAATATTTTCAGTTGAATGATTATCTTCACCAAAGAACAGGTTAATGAAAGGATGAACCTTATTTTTACTTACACTGTGTCTCTTTTCTTTTTTCAAAAGATTTACAACATTTTCAGGGAAAAGAATCTGTGCCAGCCCAACGAATCTGTGGACAAAGACCAGCATGGCCTATCTGGATGGAAAGAACTGGGCGCGCAAACAATTAACCTTAAGTCACCGACACCCCTGATAGGGACATAACCCCTTACTGAAACACAAGAGCCCATCAAACCTCCTAAGCTGTATGAGTTTAACCAAATTCAAACTTTAGAATGTACCTCATTTTGTTAAATTAATCATTTATTGTATTTGATGTTTCTTTGAGTTTTATAATTTTCTTACTAATGTAAATATGTAAATAAGGTTTATGGTTACTTTTAACCGACTCAAGCTTGCCATAAACTTAGTGAAGATAAGTAATTAAGAAATGAAATATATTAAAAGTAGTGCACTTTCAGCACTGATTTTTCATGTTTTCTTGTCTTCATTGCTCTTCAATCTTTTTGATGAACAAGGCATAGAAAGAGTGTGGTATAGAATGTTTTCTCCCCGTTTATATTGTCGAATTTCCTCCACCATTATCCATGCGATCGGAAGAGAACGCCATTGATTTCATGGAGTTTACATTAGACTTTATATCTGTTTTACCAAACTGTTTGTAAGATGAAGTCATGTTTGTCTATGCATTCAGAAAAAAATTATACATTAAGCAAAAATTAATAAATCTGTGAGGTGACTCTTAGGCAGAGATGGCAAAAGTACTCACTTTCCGTACTTGACTAAAAGTACAGATACTTGTGTTAAAAAAATACTCTGGTAAAAGTGGAAGTACTGATTAAACTTCTTTACTCAAGTAAAAGTAACAAAGTACAGGCTTGTAAATTTACTTAAAGTATAAAAGTAAAAGTAGAAACCACTTTTTTCATGCCGTTGCCTACATTTCTCTGTTGTGTTCATTTTCAATCATCTCGTCGTCCATACTACTATGCTAACGCCACCGCCACCAAGCTGCAATGATTTGCCGCAAATTAATACCGCCGAATCTGTCGATTCATCTTGTAGTGTGCGTCAAATGCAACGTAGATTCCCATCCAAATAGACTGAATTTGGTATTGATGACGTGAAAAATAATAATGGTAACTCCATTGAAATGATTCAAAACTAAAGTAACGAGCCAATTTTTAAAAATGTAAGGAGTAGAAAGTACAGATATTTGTGTAAAAATGTAAGGAGTAGAAGTAAAAAGTCGCCATAAAAATAAGTAGTAAAGTAAAGTAAAAATATTAGAAAAATCTACTTGAGTACGGTAACGAAGTATTTGTACTTTGTTACTTCCCATCTCTGCTCTTAGGTCATGGTGACTGATCCATTATATGAAAGAGAATCTGTTAGTGAAGAACAAGGTTATGAGCTGAAAGTTAACAGAAACCCCCACCATGAGGGACTTTTCTATATTTAAGTAATTTTAGTTAGTGGTAATATGGCTAGCCTCACAGGGTGGTAAACTCATTGGGAAGCCGGACATAGCTGAAACAACGAACACCAGCTAGACTTTGACTATTTTTATTGTCATTTTGTATACTAAGAGTGTATACAAAACAAAATTTCATTTAGTTAAATTTTTATCAGACAGTAAATTAACATTTCCATTCCATAAAGTGTAGCAGTGATCAAATGTAAACAGTGTGAGAGAAAAAACATGGTGCAAAAAACAACACATAACTAGGAATGTGTTCAGTGTATGGTGCAAAGTGTGAATGAAAAAAACAACAACAGTCTTCTACTTACAGGACAGAAATGTTAAGAGTCATATTTTGAGTCAGTCAACTTTACAGCGGTTAAAGCTAGATGCCCTTTGCTACTCTTATGCACTGTTGCAACGTTTCCTCCCTTTTCTCCAGAAACCCACACACTCATATAGACAACAAACAAACAAACAAACAAGGGTTGGTAATTCAAAGAAGTCTGTGGTCTACTTTGATGCCAGGTGTAATCTTTATTAAATAAACTTAATCCCACAGATAGCATTCAATCTTAGAACAGGATTTTTGCTGAGTAATACTGCCCGGGCACAGCTATGCAACCACCTACTCAATATGGTTTGCTTGACATCTAGGACAGGATACATGAAAAAATATGATTCCATTATATGCTGTCTTTTTTTCAAACTGATTGATTTATGTTTTTTCATTAAATTCAGATTGTATTTGATCATCACTTGTTCAATATCTAACAGACATAAACTGATTGATCTGAGCTTGAATGTTCAATACTATATTAATATAATGTTGGACAGTTTAGTAATGGGCTACTGGGGACTCCCTCAGGATATTCAACCAAGGTTAGTTTTTAGAAATCCAGCTTAAGACAAAAAAAGGGACTGAAGAACTGGAAAGGATTCTGGGTTCTCATTTACAAAGCTTGCATGTGCACAAAACAGGGCCCAAAACGTATGTATGGTTTCTTATGCCAAGTCTTAAGCATCTATACAGGTTTATATGCATGTTTTGGAGACAGGGGAAATGGTTACACAGATGGTGACAGGTGGAGACCAGAATGCATCATAATTTCTCTCTGACATTTAATAAAATTTTATATGAAAGTAATTTTAGCCAGTTTTATCTAATTTAAAACCACAGTGTGGTATATTCTACCACTGCTCAGCTAACCTGTCACACAAATTTAAAAAGGCCTACTATATTGAAATGCTTCTTTAACATCGTATTCCAACCTAACAGTATGAATTAGGGAAAAATGGAGCAGACCTAGACTCAGTTTTAACTGCCTTGGATGCAGAGGAGAGAAAGATAAAAAAAATAAATAAAAAAAACGGAGCAGCAACTGGTGTGAAATAGATGAATGCACAGAGGGGCTGGTTCATTCCTGTTTTACTGAACAACTTAACTTCCTTCTGGATCAGATCCATAGGTTTCAGTGCTCCCCTATCAGCCTGCTTCAAACCATACTCCCCTGCCATGACAGGTCAGTTTTCCCTGTGATCTCAGCCATCAGCTCCATGACCCACAACTAACTCCATGGTCAGATTCTCTTAGCGTTTCTCCTCCGTCAGTGTATTAGCTACCCAGTCAGACGCCTTTAGTGTTCCCTCTTTAGGGTCAGATCCACTAAGTGTTCCCTCTCCTGAGTCAGAGCCCACCCTGTGCTGTCCAGAGATCCCTGAGCCTACCCTGCCCAGTCCAGAGACCCCTGAGCCCGCTTTGTGCTGTCCAGAGACCCCTGAGCCTACCCTGCCCAGTCCAGAGACCCCTGGTCTGTGCCGACCAGAGACCCTTGAGACTGCTGATGAACTAGTCCCTAAAAATGGAGCTATGTGAGAGTTCATCTTCAAGGCCCCCCAGTGGGCACTCCTCACCATCAAGGATCCCCTGTGGGCGCTTGAGCTTCCCTTGTCATGTGTGGGGCCTCTTGGTGAGTCTAGAATGGCTTCTCTTCGTGGATCTCAAGCTGCACCACCTCTGCGTAGGCTCCTGTGCACAATCATCATTCTCCAAGGTTCCTGCTGCTGAGACAGCAGATTCCAAGGTTCCTGCCACTGAGATGCCGTCCTCCAAGCCGTCCTCCTGGCCATCCTCCTGGGACTTGTCTTCCAATCCGGCGTCAAGACTGGCCTCCAGAGAATGTGCTTTGTTCGTGCCCACCTTTGGTGGGTTGTTTTGTATTTTGGACTCTGTTTTTGGTTTTCCATGATGTCTTCTATTTTTTGGTTTTCTGTATTTTGTTATTTTGGGATTTTTGCCTAAGTTTCCACCTTTTGAATCATTAAATCTGCAAGAGCTGACAGTTGTGAGGGATTTCTGTCGAGTTAATCAGCCGATGCAATCAGCTGGATTTCCTTGGATAGTAAACTTAGAACCAATCTGACCTCATGATTTGATTGATCTGTCTCAAGTGGCTTGAGATGACATACGTTTTGAATTGGCACTATATAAATAAACTGAACTGAATTCAACTGTAAACATAAAATTTTTGGACCTACCTCCCAAAAGCATAAAAAATAAAAATTTTGATTTTGGTAGATTCTATAATTAGGATTATAGTGCCTTCATACGTACGGTATTTGAAAGTTTCAAATATGTATGCTGCTCCCCCTGCTGTACGCATTCTGCTGGCAATCTCTAGGAGGGACTGCAGGAAACAGATCAGTTTAAAGAAGTGGAAGGACTGAGTTTAACATGACACCACACTGCGCTGTTGTATGTTTTTCCTCTCCTAAAATTGTCAATGTATTTTAATTATATACATCTCTGAGCAGTTTCTCTGTTATGCTAGACCCTCCAGCCATTTACATATAATGGCTTCTGCAAATTTATCATTTAATAATGTCATTTAAGACACTGGCATGCGAGACAGTGTTTTTGCAAGCCGACAGTCTTAACTTGAACTTATATGGAGGATCAGGGACTTTCGGTCATAGATCAGGAGCTATGAGGGGGAACTGAAAGAAACATTAGGAGGTGAAAGTAGACAAGTTAAGTGTCCTATTTACTAGAAACTGCTATGTAGGAGGGACAGTTGACATAAATCAGTAAGACAGAGTAAAAAAGCCCTTTTAATTGCTTACAGTTAATGTGGCAGTAAAATTAAATGCACATGTTTGATTCTAAATCTGTTTGCAGAATAGATCATCGGTTTCCTCTTCCTGACATTTTTTTGTGGGTTTGAATGGCGACAAAGCCATTCTCAAGCACATATAAAAGGTGCTCATTTTGAGCCTGGATCGATATTTATTTTTGATTATGTTTATGGTGGACAATCCTGCTTCACAGCAGTTGGTTGAGCCAAACATAATCAAAATGTGAAGGGTCATCTTTGAGAACGCCAGTTCACATTTCTGTCACCAGTTCACCGCAGTTCTTGCAGTACTTCACACTCTCTTTCACTTTTTCTCATCTTCTTCTCTCCCACCGCCCGGCTGGCCAAAGGTTTGCCTGCTGTGTCTTAAATTAGCCTGGTCCCGGAGGGCAAGTAAAATAAGACACTGCCGTCGGACGACATGCGGTAATTTATAAATGTTTTAAATCAGGTTGGGTCCGGATTAGCCAGCGGGTGAGTCCGGATCCGAACCACGGTCCGCTAATCCATGACCTCTGATCTAGGGGATAAGACTAATTGTCATACATGCTCTTAATATTCAGTACAGTGATAGGGAGGCAAAAGCTGTGTAAAATGACAATTTGTTACTTGCGTATTTACTCAGTCATCAATCTTTTTCCACACTATTTCGCGTTTCTTTCATGACGCCACCATGTTTGTCTTTTCATTGAGACTTTTTTTAAAGGAAGGACCTTCTCTAAAGTTCAGCACAGGACCAAATGTATTAGAGCATCAGGCCCAGATCCGTAAACCTGGACTGTGGTATTTTTTTAAACCCATTCAAAACTTTCACGGGTCCAACAAAGCTACTTCATTAATTTAATTATTACATTAATTATTAAGTAATTGCATTTTGTGTAGTTTTGAACATCATGTTATGTGATATATTTTAAATAATAACATGATGCAACGCTAAACAAATGGGAATATTTGTCTTGTAGACGGACTAAACAGCAGCACCGGTACCGGTCATTATCATCCAATGCCTAAGTTGGCAGGTAGGATTACTAATTAAGTGAATATTGAATTTATCTAATGAAGACTATGCTCAGAAGTATGACCATTTTTTTTCAAATGTTACCTAGTATCAAAAGCAAAACCAATAGTTATGATGGGATTGTTCCTAAAAGTATGGAAGAAACAGCTGCTGTTATACAGTGTGTGAACAAACAAGCATAAGTTTTAAATGCTTACTATACCCAACCCATATATGTAACTGATAATATTTTTAAAGTGAATAGTAAAAACTGAAAACCCACAGGTAAAAGGGAATATTATGAAATATGAAATTAATCAGAATATTTAGCCCTTGACATTTCTTAATTGGTTAAAGGAATAGTACACCCAAAACATGATTAGCCTTCATTTTCTACTCACCTCCATGCTGAACAACACTCTGAAGTACTTTTTTGATATCTCAAATGCATCTGGAGATCTGGGAGGCTTCTTGCTGTCTGCTGACATTCAAATAATGGAGGTCCATGGCGCCCGAGACAGAAAGGTCCATAAAAGTCCACAAAAACGTGTCAATATTCCTCCATACTGCTCGTCCAATGTAATCCAAGTGTCCTGAGTGGGTAGCATCCAGAATTTACTCGAAACGAAGTCATTTAGAATGTTTTTAGAGCATAAACAGTAGTGTATAGGATTACCTAATAGCGCCCCCATGCGCGCTCGCGATTCTACGGAAGCCGGCAGACCAAACCAGCGCATTCAGCTCGGCAAAGAACTCATGCTCTTCCTCAACACTGAAGTCCTCAGACATTTTTCTTTCGTTGTTTCTTTCTTTGCACAGGTAAACAGCACATTTATTCTTCTACGCTTGCATTATCGGCAGACCAGACGCTGAATGCGCACTTTCTTCCGGTTTGGTCTGCCGGCTTCCGTAGAATCGTGAGCGCGCATGGGGGCGCTATTAGGAAATCCTATACACTACTGTTTATGCTCTAAAAACATTCTAAATGACTTCGTTTCGAGTAAATTCTGGATGCTACCCACTCAGGACACTTGGATTACATTGGACGAGCAGTATGGAGGAATATTGACACGTTTTTGTGGACTTTTATGGACCTTTCTGTCTCGGGCGCCATGGACCTCCATTATTTGAATGTCAGCAGACAGCAAGAAGCCTCCCAGATCTCCAGATGCATTTGAGATATCAAAAAAGTACTCCAGAGTGTTGTTCAGCATGGAGGTGAGTAGAAAATGAAGGCTAATCATGTTTTGGGTGTACTATTCCTTTAAGTTCAAATGTGTTTTCCATTTCGAATGTGCACAATATAAATATTATTGGTTGTTTTAATTCCATTTTAAGATTTGGTTATCTTTAAAACAATTATTTGAACAGAATGCTGATTCTGATATTTTAAAGGATATGTTCTGAAGAATAATGTTGGGAATTTGCACTAATATTTAAAAGAATATGCATTGTAAAACAATCTTATCATATCCTATTCTATGGTATTGAAGTAATTTTAGAAAAATACACGCAATTAAAAGCCTATAAAGAACAATGTGATATAGAAGACTTAACCTGAAGGTTACAAGAAAGCCTACTTTTTTTTTTTATATAGTTGGCCATTATCTTAACTGTTTCAGGTGTGAAACCCTGTAGCTAAAAATTAGTCCCACTCTGGTCCTTCTAGGTATGACAGAGATACTGAGATCTTATTCATATATCAGGTTTATGTTGCCCAAAAAGGTAAGTAAAAGTAAATAGAGCCAAAAAGGATAGCCCAAATTTATAAAACAGACCCTGACAGCCAAATGTAACTACACCAACTCAGGTTCAAGTATAGAAGAGTATCAGTTGCTTCTGTTTCAGTTATAGCTCAGTTCAGTGGATTTGTTAACAGGGATTGCTTTGTTGGTTTTTGCGTTAAATTGTAGTCAGAACTTTGAGTACCTTGCCTTGAGATGACGTGTTGTGAATTGGCGCTATATAATAACTGAATTGAATTGAGTGAGATATTACAAAAAGTAAGAATTCATTTTGTAAAAGAACAATTACATAAAATAAGGCAACTATAAGGCTTCTGAAGAAACATTAAATGCAAAATGAATTATTAAGATTCAAAACATTTACTATTTCCAACCTTGGCAAGAGACCATAGATAATAATAAATAGAGAGGCGTTTAGAAGTACACAGATAGAGTCGGCTGTTCTTTGAGACCTGAGCCAAAAGAGCTGGCTCTCTGAAAAGAGCAAAACTTATCATCATTAATCTGTATACTAGGAACAAATATAGCACACATAAAATAGAAAAAATAGAAACAAAGTTTGTTGCTTAAGATATTTTACTTCACAAAAAAAGAAATGGTACAATGGTGAAATATTAAAATCTAAATATGATCAACATTACACAATTACCCTAATATTCAAAACCTCTATACATGTCTATGAAAGTCTCAGTGTCCTTAAGTTAGCTTGACAGTCAGTCAGTCATAGCCAAGGAAAGGGACGTTCAATAAAACAAACAAAAGAAAAGGAGAAAACATAGACAGCTTAACCTTATGCATCTAATAGCAATTACAATGTATGTTAAGCATTTTTTTCCTCACAAAGATTTATGAAAAATATGCTACCAAAACCAAAAAAGAACTAAGTATGAATTTGTGAAGCACTTATTTCTTGTAGATTTAGTGACTTAAATGTGGTAAACCAGTTGGTTCACCAGACAGTTTTGCGTAAGAAACCCACTACACAATCCTTCCAGCACAGAAACTGCTTTACAAGGTCTGTGGTGCACTGTAGTACACAAAGCCATTGGTCACTCCTTTGGTAAATTTATAAAAATATCTACAAGTGCCCACTATATCTTTTTAAACAAAAGGAAAATCACCACAAATGGATTTTTATTGGTGTTATTTCTGAAATCTCAAAGCCACTCCTCAAACTGCATACCTTTATCCAGAGATGCAAGACAAAAAGATATTTCCTCTGGGATCTTAGCAGATGGTTTAGACCAGGGGTAACCAATTAAAAATCATGGGGTCCGAATAAAGAAAATCAACAACCAGTAAAGGTCCGGAGACATTTTTAATTTTAATACGTTACTTTAATCAACATTTAACACTGAAATAAGATGCAGGTGTTTATTTATCCATGTTATACATTGAATTTTTGAACAAAAAATATAAGAAAAATAAAACATATTTCCATTTTAAAATCTAAATTGTTTTCTTTATAAAACACCTGAACTGACCGTTTTTTTTTCTCTTTCTTTTTTTATGGCTTAATGAGAGCAGTGGGCTTTAGGCTGACCTGCAAGGCTTTAAACCTGGGTTTGAATGGCAATAAATTGACCCTGGTCTGCTAATCCATGACCTCTGGTTTAGACCATGGGTTGGTTCTGGCTAAAGGCTAATTTATACTCAGAAACCAGGTCGTCTGCATGTGTGTGGCAGTGAATGTAAATGTGCCCCCGCCCCTTACAAGACACTCTGCTGCACCTCTCCAAACTTGTAGGTGACCGCAGACAGTGCCACAGACAGGAGGCTTCTGATTGGTCAAATCTTTATCCACTCTACACCATGCGTATTACCTGTTTGATACCTTTGTTTGTATGACCGGCATAGAAGAGAAGAGAAAGGTAGGCGAGAACGCCGGGACCCTTTTTCCATCTGGATCCCTGCTCTTTTTTGCCCTCATGTCCCTCCGTTGTTGCAAAAACTTGCCCCCACTTCCTCACCGCCTCAGCCGTATCTAGAACCACAGCTAGTTCATGATTGTCCCTCTTGCGTTGTGGCGTGGAATGACATAGCGCAGACCACGTTTCAATTTTGGGCATAAATCAAAAATATCTGCGACAAGCGCACTGTGACACACTTCTGCGGGAGTATAACCAGCCCTTAACCCCTTATTCATGCAGACTCCTGCATCCTTGCATCCTCTTTTCCGACATAAACAGAAGCTTTTTCTGTATTTCGTATGAACTCTGTTGGGATGCAGCATGATGCACAGCTCCCCTCATTTGTCTATAAGATATAGTGATCGAGTATATTAGTGACAGAGGATGGAGCAAAATATGATTCCACATACCTGAATCAAATGGCTAAATACACTCAAATCTGATTGGATTCCTTTGCTTATTCCTTAATCCACAACTGCAACTTAGCACAGAAGAAGCCCTTAAACAGAAGCTAAAGCTGAAGCTCTGGAACACAAAATACAATTTGAATTGTTGCACAGCTGTCTTCCAATCACAATACAAAACTCTTATTACTAGTATACGTTTTCACATCTACATGATTGAAGTTTCATCTAATAGAAACAGAGGAACATAATTAATAAGTGGAAAAAATACATTGTTTCAGTTCTTTACAGATAAAAATCTAAAATGACGTTGGAGCAAACTTTTTGCTTAGTCATTTTGTAAAGTAGATCAACCACAGATTTGACAGTCTATTTAAGCACAGATTGCCTTTTGCATTTTGGTCTGAACTTTTAAAGAGAGATTCTAACACACAATTTAGATTTTATATAAATTATTCCATTCTATGCATGGCTTTATTTCTAAAAAGTCTTTCCCGCCTTAAGGTGAGCCTTTGCCTTAGTTTCAGAACTTTGGCTGCTTCTTTAGAGGTTTATTAAAGTTATACCCTGTATTTACATGTATCAATCTTTAAATTCACCATATTCATATCCATTCTTCTTAAAGAAGAAACACATTTTCACGTTTTGATACTGCAACCCACACGTTTCACTATGAGGAAGGTGTTTTTAGAGTTTTGTGCACTATGCATTTTTTTCACACATAGACTGTTGCATCTAAGTAACAGTATGGTCTCACTCGGTCTTCACCGCATGTTTATATGACCTCTTTATCCAAACATTTGTTTTGCTTTTCTATAAAGGCCACATTTGTGGAATGCAGAACTAATATGTGTTTTGTCAACACATAGTCTGGTGAAGTTAAATTCTCAGCAACTCTTAAAGTGCTGGAAAACAACTCTGTTTGCAGGGCAAGACCACAACCCAAAACGTGTTGGAAAGCTAATAAAGTTGATAAAATTTCCCAGTACTTCAAGCACTGCTGGATTTTTTTCACTTTACCAGATCTTTGACCCTCTGTATAGGCTCTGTATGAGTCAGACTCAGTACTTTTGACTCTCTGAATATATTGTTCTCTAACACCCCAGAGTGGTGAATATCTGCATCCACACCAAGTTTAAATAGCATAATGTGTTGACCACTAAAGTCAATTGGATTCATTGGATTTGTTACTGGAAATCAATGAGGAATCAATATTTTTGATACCATGTGTCCTTTCTTTTCCACCTCTTTGCAACCTCTTGTTGATATCTCAACATAGACCAAATGAGAATCAAAATATTTTGAATTTTATGGTTGAAACATTACAAAGTGAAACAAACATCTAGAAAGAATTTCTGAGAGGTAAAGAATTTTAAAAATAGCTTTATTTATTGTTGGAGATCCATTTATGGGAAATGAAAAATAGTGGAAGGAGGATCTGGTCATGATGCTTCTGTGGTAGGTTGTGTTGCACTTCCTCTTTTCCTACTGTATATTTGTGGTGCAGAAACTTAAACTGCATTCCATAGGAATACATGAAAAAACTAAGTTACTCCTCTTAATTTGGCTCAAATTTAAAGACTGTAAATCTTTGCTTTACATGATGAGTCTCAACTTCCTTCTGCTTTTAGTAATATTCTTAGTATTGCCCACTTTTTCAGCTCAAGGTAAGATAAATATTTGAGTTTAAATGAATGAATCTGGCTTGTTATTCACTAAGGTTGTAAAAATTAAAAGAACTGTGTTTTTATTTAAAGCTATCCCAAAATGCTGTCTGCAATACTCCAGAACTAGGTTTCATCGAGGTTCACTGAAGAGTTACTACATACAGGATTCATCGTTATGTACCCAACCCGCAGTGATGTAAGTCAGAAAACGATCCCTAGGGTATTGATCATAGTCTTATTGTAGTATATATTAATAGTCATCTTATTTTGTCATGTAGTGTATTTAAACTTAATGTAATTAAAGAGAAAATACAAAATATAGTAAAATATGTGTTTTTCTTTCATTTTTAAAAGATTTACCACAATCAAAGGCAAGAGAATCTGTGTTAATCCCAGCAAGGTATGGACAAAGACCAGCATGGCCTACTTGGATGGAAAGAACTGGTGGCAAAGACATACTAGTCTAAAGAAGCATCAGGAAGATTCGTCACACTGATTCCTCTGTTGAAACAAAGATTTTACCCCATTTTCTTTGCTGTTTGGTTCCAATAAGTATCTACTTGTTGTCACATTCTGTCAGAATTTAAACATCTTTTGAATCTGACTTAATTATTTTTTTGTTTTTTTGTGACTCATGACAATCATCTAAACATTAATCTCTCCATGACTGGCCATGGATTAATATGCAAATAAAGATGATCACAGTATAATGGCCTAAAATCAATCATTGGTAATCATTAGCTTTGAGTTCAGAGAATTAATAGTCACATAATGCTGCAGCTGCTTTTTCAACCCATTTTGCTCATGATGTTATGTGTTTCATCTCTGTTATACCACAGACCTCACAATGATCAATGATAAGAACAGGAAATAGTTGAAATAGTAAAGTCAGGAAATATATATTTTTTTTAACCAGACAAGACAATGAGCTCGGCGTTATGCATGAACCAGTGAAACAGGTTTATTATAACAGAGGAGGAACTTAAAACAAAGTTTATATTATTCAAAAATATATATATGTAATAAGAGACCCCAAAGTTAAAAACGTTTTTTGAAAAAACGTAATCTATTTTCAAGAAGCTGGTGAGGTGAAGATTCCAGCAGTTTTGTATTATAATTCTTTTTTTTTTTATATTTATATATATAAATTATTTTTACATATTAATCACTGTTCATGTAATTCAAACTATTTTAGCCCACAAGAATGACCATCACTTTCCACTTCTCATCAACGGTTTGACACATTGGCCTCGGGGGCAAACCAGATGGAGCCTTGTAGTAAGTCTATTTCCATCAGTCGGTGCTCGAACACCATGATGTGTGAACTTATAAAAAAAAGAGTGAAAAAAAAGTTTGCTCTCTGTGGGCTGAGAGAGAAAGTACCGCTGTGTGTGAATATGCTGCTGCTGGGGGATGTTTGAGGGGCTTAGGAGGAGAACATTTGAGGTTAATGTAATGTTTGCTAAAACCTAAGTGTTATGGGTTTTTCCCATCCCCTGTATAAATTATTGGCCCACTTATTATGTGTATGATGGAGCATCTGAATGCAAAAAGCTGAATCATAATGAGTAATAAACAGAAATCATTTTAACAGTGTTTTGTAGGTTATTCTTAAGTTGGTCTAGTAATCTATAAAGGTCCTTGGTGAGATGCGGAAATGGTCTGTGCTTGTTAGTCTTAAAATGCATGATTTAAAAATTGAAACATGTACTGGGCTATCCTGCTTCTTTTAATCTGACCATGCTTGTAGGTCGAGCAAATGGTGGAAAGATTATGACCAATAATATAAGATATAATTGCCACCTAAGTCACCTTTGTCCCTTTAACTGGAAACAACCCACTCCAAATTAATCACAGAACTCCCCTACCAGAGCAGCCCACCCTCCTTGATAAAGTAAGAGAAGACAAGGGTTCAGAGAAAACCACAATAATTTTGACAGTCTGCTGGCCTCAAACTCACTCATAGTAGCCTGATGATTTTTCTTTTCCAGTTTGCAACCATGATGCAATACATTAGAGAATTTTTTTTAACTGATGAAATGTAGAGACATTATTTGTCTATTAAATATCTTTTTATTCATCATTTTAATTACTTTTAAGTGGCTGCTGCTCTGGGAGATGCTGAGAGACATTCAGCACCAGCCTGTGAAAGTGGAGCAACTCTGCAAATGTCATTTTTTCGAGCCAAATAAAGATGTTTTTTTTTTTTTTTTACTTTCTTACCCATGGCAATCAATGACAAATGGATAGAATTACACATTGGATCATTTATTCATTACAATCAAAAAGTTGAATTAGTAAATAAGGGAATTATTAAAACAAAACCAGTGTTGTTTTTATAGCATATGATTCAACAATGCACCATGCTTTTGTCTGGTGGCACCATTTCATCTAGTGTTTGTCCCTGTCTCTGTTGCTATCCTATTCCTCAATTAACTTTTTAACAGACGGGAGTTGAATGCCAATGCACTTCAGTTCTAAAAACGAAAACTACACAATAGCTGGAATTTTTATTTTACCGGAATGGTGTATAGTGAATACAAGATTACTGCATATCTAGCAGATACATTGTGGGTGTTAGTTAAAAGACTGTGGCTGATGGCTAACAGTTAAAGTGAAAAGGCAAATCTTTATCTTAACGTAAAAAATACCATGTTTTTCTTTGCGTGGGAAACTGACACATTTGTCAGCCCACTAGATGTTAACTGAATGTCTACGGCAGTATTTTTCCATTCTAATGGATTATATTTTTGGGGGCAGGTTGAGCAAATATATTTCAGACAAATATGCTAGCTGCCATCTGGCATGGGCTTAGTCCATGCATCAGTTTTAAAAAATGTTATAAAGGCAGTATTTTCCTTTAATAACTGCTTTTAATTGTAATGATTCTTGTCCGTTCCTGCCTGTCAAGCTGCTGTGTGCAGTCCCATAATGCACTCCTGCTTCTTCTGCTTCACTGCCAAACAGGTCTGAGTGGTTACACCTGCGCCAACTCCAATTTCAAGATGTTGTTGCACCTGGGAGAAGTTCTATTTTTGCCTCACTCTCCTTATGGATAACAACCAGGACCTTCTTGTTTTGACCTCCTGATATCGAAATGTCCCGTTCCTGTTTTCTCATGTTAGCTTCTACACTGCAAAAAATAGAAATCTCAATAAGTTATTTTTTCTTAAAATAAGTGCGTTTTTCCTTGAATTGAGGAGATAAGTAAGACACTTTGCCAATGGAACAAGACAATTTCCTTTTAAAATAAGAAAAAACAATTTTATTGTCTTATTTCAAGTAAATATTATCTAACTATCTTATTTTAAGAGTAAAAATACTCATTCCATTGGCAGATCATCTTATTTACCTGCTCAAATTAAGGGTAAAAATATTTAATTTAAGAATTTTTTTACTTATTTCTGGATTGTTTTTGCAGTGTAAAATCTGGAACAAGTCTTTTTTTTCTCTCCTGCAACTATGTATGATCCAAGCCATCAACCATGTATGACCCAAGCCTGGACTTAAGATCTTCAGAGATGCTCTGTGAGGCTTTCATTCATGGCTTTTTTAACATATACATGAGTTATTCTCTGCCACCAAACTTGTCCTCCTCCCTGCAGTTATTCCAGCTCCAGTCAGTTCTTCTTCACTGCAAAAACAATTTGCTATACATTTTCCAGATTCTCTCCAGGCATTAAAAAAACAAAATTCATTTCTCTATAATATTGCATGTACGGCCATGGTTATACTCATTGTTTTTTCTTCAAAGGTGTCTGGGGTGTACATTTGGTGCTACATTTGCCGTATTTGTGCTATCATTGCAAAAGTCGTGTAATGAAATACATTACTTGACAAGAGATGTCTGAGATGCACAGTTGATGAAAAAAGGATATTTATTAGGCCCTCTTGTCAGTAACAAGAGGGCCTAATAAATATCCTCCATCCGCCGAAGTTCTCGCGAGTTCCTCGAATTGGCTCTCCGTTGCACTTTGGTGGGAAACTGCTGTGCTTCCCTTCAAAATTCCAGACCGACGGTACAAAAGCATACTAGAAAAAGTGATTTCTTTGCCTTGCAGCTATATTTGCTGTGATCAGTGGGAATAAAGTAGTTTTAATATGTTTTTAAGTGAGAAAGTCCACCTGAAAACTTAATCAGTGCAGTCAGTTCATCCAGATTACGATCCTGCCTTCCAATATAATTTCTGTCGGAGCCGCTCAGACCCCCATGTACCAGCCGTGGGGGTCTGAGTGGTCGCCTCCTCACGGTTCACCGCGGCAGCTGGTAGGTGTTTTTCATCTAAATAATCTAAACTGCAGGCACCAGGATAATAAAAGCGAACATATTCTGCCGGCAGATTTCTGCATTTTAAGTTAATTTATGCGCCAATAAACTGTTTCAGAGGAGTGATCACAGCGCTCTGTGTCATCAGCGATGTGTCTGCCTCACGGCCAGCTCCCAGGTCTGATAAATACTTTGTAATAAATACATGAATAAAGCACAAACATACTCAGTTTTGCTCCCACTCTATTTTTAAATACGCAGAAGAGGTATTTAAATGTAGTAGAGGACATGTACCGGTATATAAAACCCGCGCCCTATAGTCCGGTGCGCCTTATGTGTGTGTTAAATACAGTAATGGCACACATAACTGAGACTGCGCCTTTTAGTACGGTGCGCCTTATGGTCGTGAAAATACAGTATTTGTTTTCTGTCAGCCTGTCTGTTCAGTTTTGTTCCAAGGTTCATGTCCTGGATCCTGGCGGCCAGTGGAAAGAGGGTTTTGTGTCTGTCTCATCTCCTGTCCACTGTTCCTCCCCTGCTGAGTCTTCAGGGTTTTTGGCTCTATATGTGGGGAGGTTCAGTTTTTATCCTAGTAAGCCTGGCTTCAAGGAAGAGACCTGCATCAAGTTCTGGTTCCACGTCCTGTCTATGCTACCCTCTGCCACTGAGCCTGTCCGTCTGCACCTGATCCTGTCTGCTCCTGTGCGTGACCACCTGATCACGCCTCCGGACCCTGTCAGACTCTGAACCCGCCTGGGAGCTCTAGGATGCCTGGAAGCCTGGATCCTGCCTGTTCTGTCTGTTCCTGTCTGTTCTGAATCCCTGACCAGGATCGGCTTCCTGCAAGACCTCTGGAGCTGCAGCACTGGGGACATTCTTAGACTGGACTGTTAAACCAGGTAAGTGACCATCTCAGATAATCATCTTCTGTCAGGTGATCGTGCTCACTTACCTGTGTTTCTCCCACAACAGAGTGTCTGTGATTGGGCGGTGCCACGCCCACCACCTGCAGTCGCCACATGCCACAGATCCTAGCAGCTCCCCTTTTAGTTTTGTTCAGTTGATAAACGTTTTGAAACAGTCTTCTATAAACTCTGTGGAACTCACTTGGATTCTTTAGGGCTGTGAAAGTGCCAAAGTGTGGGTATCATACTAGTAAATGGTGGAAAAATGCACATTGATGCACATCGAAGCACTGTGCACACCAAAAAAAATCCAGCACCACCTAAAAAGACCTCATGCCTTTTAACATAAGGCATGAGGTCGCAGAATATGTATTAATGACAGTTGAACACCCAATAAACAAACGTTGTTCTTAAGTAATAGATAAATGAAGCTTAAGCATAAATTCAATCAGGAAGACTATAATCAGCTTCACATGAAACACCTGTGATGTCCCTTATTCAGCTCCAGCCAATCTACTCGGGGGGCACACCTTCTCCGAAGCCAATCATCTTTCAAGGTCCCCTTAATTTAGCTCCTTGCCCAGCTTCTGTCTCTCGCATGCAAGTGAACTTTTTAGTAACAACCCACCTTCGATACTAACCACCATGTAATTATATATCATTGGATGTTATGCCCCTGTGTAACATTCAGCTGTACAAATGAAAAAAATTGTCACACGGAAATCTGAATCAAGTTGTACATTCTAGTCCACTGACTATAGAGTGTATTAAATCAGCAAACAAACAGACGTAACTTACTTTTTTTGTAGAAGAGCTTTATGACTTATAACAGCATTAAATTAGGTTGCAAGAATTATTAACTGGTTACAAGTGCAGTGGGTTTTTTTTTTTTTGGTTTTAGAGCATGGCACATTTGGATGAGCAACAAAATTTTTCTTGTTTATTCTGCAGGAATTGCATCAGACAGAATCTGAACAAAGGGAAACCTCATTAGCAGTCGAACTGTTTACATAGCACCGTTTTTAGAAATTATTTCAGTCCTACACTGTAACATATATGACAATAATTCTTCTTTCATAAAACACAGGTCTTACAGAGCCCTTGTGTTGAAGAACATGACGCAAAGGATGTGGTGTACATCTCGTTGCAAGACAAGGAGAGCTTAGATTAAGTGACAACATGAGTAGATAACAAGCCATGAAGATAACAGCCTACTGCAACTATCTCTTTAGTTCAGCCTAGATTAACACAGTGGTTTAAAACCAAATAGAACGGTAGACTGTGGCCAGTTGTTTCTGAGAAAATAAAAGGTTATGTCAGAACAAGAGTGTTATCAGATGTAACTAGAGAGCTCCATACTTTAATCTTTAAATACAATTTACAGCAAGTCTTCATCCTGACTGTTTACCTAGATGTTTCTATGTCAGAAGTAATATTTGCATTTAGAGAGATCAACACCCATTAAAATACCATTTTATTGATCCCAAGAAGAAAACTAATGTTGTAATAAGAAGTGTAGTCTGCCCTGTCCTTTCTTGTAGACAACTACATAGCTGCATTCCCACTCTAGTGTTTTGATCTAATCCTTACCAGTTGAACTTCTTCTCCAATGATAGTATTTTACTTGTTCCTGTTTCTTCTGAAATTTACAATCATCTCTCTTCTTTTTACAGTACATTAAGGATCTCTCAGATAGACCGACAGGAGCCTCTGAAATGAGATCCATAGTTTGTACATACAGACATCCTGACATCATGCCTGAAAGATCCACTGTGCTCTAGATTGACATACAGTTGGTGCAGCAAGCGGTAAAAATAGAACAGCCGCCTACCTAGTTGTTGCGATCAGCTGTAAATGCTCAGTAGAGCCGCCTTGCGGCATTTAAACAACCTAGCAAGTGTTAGGTAGTTTCTGCGTTGGCAAGCTAAGACAATCTCTGAATTTTCTATGTCGTTGTTGCTGCTCTTTCTCCTCCCTGTCCGCTCTTCACTGTCTTTATCATCCACACCAGTCCAGATCTATCTTTTATTTATATAGGACACTTACAAATAGAAATAAAAAATGGAGAACATATGTTTTTTTTCCCAGTTCAACTTGCAGTCCCATTCTCTGTGCATGCAGTCCCATTGTCTGTGGAAGCTCACTATGCTGCTTCCACAGTCCTGTCTACATTTTGATCTAGCACCTACCTCTCAAAATATGATATGGTTACCCTGTCTGAACGAGAAACTTGAAAGATGTCTCCAAACCCGGCTTTGTGCTCACTGTGTTTCAGTCATTAAGAAAAGAATGTTTGGAAGAACCAAAGTAAGACATTCAAATTAAAGAGCTGTAATAAGGCCTGAGAATCGCAAATGTTATTCCTCCTGCAGTGCTAATTGGCTAAGCGTGACCATAACCAAGTATTATTATTACTTTTGGGCTGTCTGAATAGCCCTGACAGTAAATAAAGAGATAGGAAAAGAAAGGAGCCCTATCATAGTTTCTTAACATAGGGAGTTGCAAAGTCCCTAGCTCAATCCAAAAGTAGCAAATTAGTAAGGAATCTTTACCCAATGCTGAGGTGCATCAGCAGTAACCATGATAAGTGCTTTCCAGATAGTGCTGGCAGTAATAGAGGAGTTAGGGAAAGTAAACTGGACGCTTCCTGTCTATAATTCATTTAGCAATAACACCTCTCAATGTTACTATGACTATGTGTAGGAGCTACATTAATTCCTATAATCCTTTGCATGACAGGACATTTAGGCACAGCCCACCTCTTAGAGTTTAGAAAAATATATATTATTTCATCTAATTTTCTTTTTCAGAAGAAAATTTGAAGATAGCTGTAGACAGCTGGAGATAGGCACCAGCACCCCTCGCAACCCAAAGAGTGATAAGTGTGATGGAAAATGTATGGATGGCATCTGTTTTTCCATCATATTATAATATCTTGAAGACTAAAGGCTGTATGGATTAGTGAGAGAAGTCCAGAGTTCCTTTCTCCCTAGTGTCTTTACTGTAGAAACCAGAGAAAGGAATTAGGGTTTAAAATTTTTTATTTTTAGATTGAGAATCTCACTGGCATTAGGAAGCTATAAGGAACCCTCAGTCCTGTGTGTGAGATCGCATATAAGTATAGATCATCTTGGAAATAAACACAAAAAGCATTATTGCTTTATGTGCAAGGACGATTTTAAATATGCATTTCAGGAGTGAGAGGTAATGATGTTTCTCACTTACGACCAAACTTAAAGGTTTAGTGGAGCACGTTATTTTTCCGGGAAGATCATCCAAATAATTGCTCCTACTAATTGTCAATCATTCTGGTGATATGTTTATGTAAGGCCGTCCCCCTGTGCTCGTCCCCATTTTCACTTACGGGTGGTGAGTCTGACACAGGGGAAAAATTGCAAATCTTCTTTTGGAAAGTAAGCTTGTATGAGCGACGCAAACAGCAACTTTTAAACAGAAAGTGCATGAGGAGAAATTGGCTTGTGCATGCTGTTGAACGTGTTTACAGTAATAGGCGTTCCCTCAAACAGCAGGTAAAAAGTTGTGCATGTGCATTTTTTTTTTATTATTTGTGAAAATCCTCCACTATACCTTTGAATGACAAACAGCAACAAAAAAAAATCTGTGTTATTGGATGCGAAGTCCCTGCAGAATTTTATTCAACACCTTTTTATCAAGCTACAGCCCTGTAGATTGTTACATATATCTTATGTATCAATATCCTATGAATATGTATCAATATTTGACATGCAGGGGACCAGAGAAGGTACTCACTATGGCCATGGCCTGATTCAAATGTCCGTGATGTCAGCTGTAAGGCATCTATAAAGGATAGTTTAGAGCAGATAATCATTTATGTATTTAAATATGTAAATATATATTAAAAACAGACCACCTCTAGGTACTGGTGCTGATGGTAAATGATAGATTAAGAGTATATAATACTCTCTTATGGTTCAGAAGAACATTTGTGAAAACTCAGTTCTATGCTAAACCTTTGAACATCTACTTGAATACTGAAAATAATAATGTTACCTTACATTAAAGTAACATCTTTTTGAAAATATAGAATTTGGGGTTCCAGATCTCAAAGTTTTTAAAAGAAACGCTTTTGTTTCACAAGATATGTGTTGCTTGAAAGTTTGACAGGTTTATTGAAATGTTTTCTTATATTCTTGGAACAGAGGAAACAGCCCCTCTACTAATTTTCTTCTAAATCAGACGCACAAAAGAACAAGAAGGGCTATATACATTTGCTAAAAGCTGTATACAGGATGTGGTTATTTGTGTGGTGTAGTAAGCCCACCGAGTCAAATATAAACAAATGAAACACTGAAAGTGAAAAGCACAAACCTTGCAAAAATAATGAAGGAAATCAAGAATATTTGTCAAACATTCTGTGTTTATACTCTAAATTGCTTGAATACTCAAGTTAAACACATTTTATAATAGGGCGATTTACATCAGTCATCTGTCCTTATATATCATACATCACATATTTATTTTAGCAACTTTAGGTTTTATTATGTTGTGTTTAGGTTATGTCCCAGAAAACAGGAAAAACTGATGTTGTGTCTGACTGGTTGGAAAGTCATAAAAAGAGAAAGAGCAGCTGAAACGTATATAGTATATACATATGCCTAATTTCTTATAATAAACCCATTGTTTATTATTAGAAAACTATATACAGCACCAAAAAAGGAGTTTAGAAATCTACTGCTTGTCAATGCAATTAAGTTCTTCATGTTGGTCGAAAAGATCACTCCATGCCAGATTAGGCATGTGCAACTAACAAGAATGCTTGTTGCTGAGTTTTAGATGTGTTGTAGTAACTGTGAGGCAGCTGGAGATGTTTTGATGCAATACAAACCACCACATGATAGCTCATGAGCTTTGTGGGTAGGGTGGTCTTCCTGACGCTAGCTGACCTAGCCTGTCAGTTTCTGCTGATATTAGTGGGTGAGCCTGAAAGGTCTGCAATCTGAAGTTGTTCTTTTAGTCTGGAGGAAAACTATTATACATTTGCTCATGATTTCATATCAAAATAGATTAGAGACTGAAGCAAACTTATGACTATAATGCAATGTTTGAACTCATTTAGCTTGTCTCTATTTCCTGTTTTTCATTAGATTGCATGCTGTATGGAGAAACGACATATACAGAAATCGTATTACTCAAAGTTAGGGTTTCTAGGTGCTTAATGTCAGCTGGTACTAAAATAGTTTTTTTTTTGTTAATCCTTCTCTTAGGGAGATCAGATGTCCTGATACGGTTGGGACAGTCCATCATTGTTTTTCCACATCTGTCCCTCATTCTCAAAAACCACAGCAATGTCCATCATTTGACTAGGTCTTTTTGGGAAAAAAAACAATTAATATTACTAATATATTTTCCTAAGCACCAAGAAAGCAGGGAGCTGTCCTAGTGCCCCATATTATGAACATGCAGTCCACAATGTTTTGAGAACTGAACAGGTAAGAGGATTTTGATGCAAAATATGATGGAAACCCCAGCTGAAAAAAATGAAGCGCAGCCACAACAAAAACTGCAGAATGGTATATAACTGGGAGAGGCCAGGTGATTCTCAAAGCTGTCTGTGAAGTTTAACGAAGATATTTTTAATTTGATAAAAGTGGAGCAACACTGTAGAAGTTAGCCACAAAGAAAAGCACAGCTGCAAATGCTGGATCTTTCCTCCATTTCTTTTTGTCCTGCGTTTTTTTTTAAACATATGGTTATTCTCGGCTGCTCAGTGGAGAAGTGAGTTGCACTGCTGCCTTGCAGCAAGAAATTTCTAGGTTCGATTCCGGCTCGGGGTCTTTCTGCACGGAGTTTGCATGTTCTCCCTGTGCATGCATGGGTTAATTCTGGGTACTCATTGTACTCCAGCTTCCTCCCACAGTTAAAAAACATGACTGTTAGGTTAATTGGCTTCTCTAAATGCTCCCTAGGTGTGAGTTTGTGTGTGAATGGTTGCTTGTCTCTGTGTTGCCCTGTTATGGACTTGTGACCTTTCAAGGGTGGTACCCCGCCTCTCGCCCGTAGACAGCTGGAGCTAGGCACCAGCACCCCTTGTGACGATCCATTTTCTGTTGGCGAGAAGAAAATGGATCGATGGATCTGCTCATTCTCCCCTAGCTTGGCATTGCTTTGGAGTGAACAACAGCACTTTGTAGAGCGAATCCCACAAAGTCACTCTGTGTGCTACTCGATAGACCAGGTGTTTTCAAACAGCAGCACCGCATGGAGGGCACAGCTGTGACCGCTTCAGTTGAAAAATCTGAAAATTTCTTTGAAATTGTGTCCTGGCAACCAATCAGGGAGGGGTTGTGACGTAGGTTAAAGAAGTGTTGCTGAGACAAAGCTTTTTTAGTCAGAATGGAATAAGGAATTAATAATGCTGGAAAAGATAATTACGGAGTGTCCTGAAGAGGTTTTTAACTGCCTTTAATAAAAATCTGTTTTAATTAAGTCCTAGAAGGAAAGTTTGTTATTCTTCCTTACCTCCAGCTCAAACACTTACCTTAGTCATTACCTAGGCTCTCTGACCAGCTATGTAGAAACAAGGAAGTACAGGCGAATCTGACCGCCAGCTCTGGATGAACAGCAGGTAAACATGCTGCTGCCATTGTTGGGGTCTGGTAGTTTCCTCCTTCTTCTTCTTAATTTTGATGGCAGTTGGGAAACAACTATGTGGTGCATTACCGTCACCAACCAGTAAGGACTGTGGATCAGGACAGACATGCTCAAAAAAGAATCAGTAACTAATGTCAGATCAATAGTGGATTTTGTACCAGTCCTGATATCTCATCTTGTTTCTTCTCCATTATTAATTCATACTAGATTTTTAGATTCCATTAATTCTTCAATGATCAGTCCTTTTCATCAGTCTTATAATCCCATATGGAAATATGGTCATTGAAATCTACACACCACATTACTTTTTCATCTAAATGCTTTATTATTTCCTCTAATAGGTTATAAAATACACATTACAAGGAATATAAAAATTAATCACTTTTTCATCTCTTTTGCCCATATTTCTACTGCAATATACTCAAGCCTTTTTCCATTATCTAAGAGTTAAAATTCTAACCCTTTTTTTTTTTTTTACAACAATTACACATCCACCTCCATTACCCTTCACTCTATCATAACCATTGGTCTAAGGTAGGTTTTTAACCATGTTTCTTGAACACATAATTTTCTCAAAGTTTCTAGCATTCCACTGTAGCATTAGCATGCTACTTAATCACTTATTCATGCCTGTTTGCCATCTACCTCAAGTTTTTGTTTAATTTGTTCCCAAGAATCATCTCCTTTAATGATGATTTGGATTTTTTCAGTTTTATGTTTGATCTGGTTCATGCAGTTAACAGTAAAAGCCATAAACATGCTGCTCTTGTTCTCGTCTCCATACCTGGATGTTACCTACCGTAGCATCCAGGCATCTTTAGTGCCTTAGCATAACTGCGTTTTTTTTTCTTTGCTGTTTTCCCTTTTTGAACCTTGAGCGCTTTCTCCATATATTGCCCTGTATTGTCCACCACAACTACAGCATTTATCCTGGCCATTTTCACCACAATCTTGTATTCTGTTCTCCCCTCCACATTTTAAACATTTCCGTTTGCCCCTGCAAACTGCAGCAATGTGACTATAACCCTGACACTTGTAGTGTGACTAGTGTCATAATCCTGGTGCTGATGGTTGGGTTTTTTCTCTGCTCGTGCTCACCTGCCTAATTGGCCCTGTGGCTGATTACTGCCAATCTGATTCACCTGGTCCCTGCAGCTATTTAGGCTGTTTGCTCTCCTGCCATCAGCGTCAGATTATTCAACCTGTGTCAATTTAAGTTACTCAAGCTATCAAAGTAAGTGTTCTGTTCTGTGGAATTCTTCTCAGTTTTTTGCCCGTGTTTTTGGTTTTTGCCTTTTTCCCTGTCTGCTCTGCTCAGTTTGGTTTTTGGCTTGACTGCCTGGATTTTGCCTCGGTTTTGCTCGAACTTGGACTGTTTTTCTGACCTCAGCTTGGATTCTCCCTGGATACCTCTTTGGTTCTCGGTTTCTGACACTGCACTGGACTGGTTTTCGACCTCGCATAATCCCTCACGGACACTGTTGCTCGCTCTGTGTCGGCTGGCACCGGCCCCCGCACTCTGTGCTCAGAAGCGGCTACGACTGCAAACGGTGGACTGTGTCCCCCCGGGTTTCTCCTCTCTGAGTTTCGGACCGAACTCTCAACCAGGTTAGTGACTTTTTGTTGTCTTTACCACTCTCCATTCTTGCAACTGACCTGAGTTTCCTGTCTCAGCAGAGAATAAGAGAACCCGCTCTGAGGAGATTCCGTCGTCCTCTTTTTGTTATTTTTAAATAAACCTGTTTTGAAACTTTCTGTTGGTCTGCTGAACATTGGGTCCAAGCTTCAGTCCTCGTGACATGTAGCACTGAAGTACAGGTGGAATGTAGGGCCTGACTGGATAACACAGAAAACCAACTTTGACTTTATTCGGAACTTCTGGAGTAGAAAATTCCAAAAGCATAAATAAGCTGTCAATTCTTTCATTGTTTACCGTTTTCTGCAATCTCTTTATATCAATAACATTATGGATGTTATGCTTTAATTTACTTTCTCTTCTCCCAACACTCTAACTTTCTACTCATTTTTTCCGATACTTTCAACAATCGTTGCTTTACTTTTTTGTTCTTCTGATATGCAAATGATTTCCATCTCTCAGAGTTTGATTCGGCTCAAAGCAATATTTCCATCTTCCTTTTTTAATTTTGATATTATCTTCATCTCTGCATACCTCATTAGCACAATCTTCTTCCAGGTATTTTATGTTTCCTGAATTCTCAGAACCTCTGGCCACTTCACAACTTTTGAGTTTTTCACTTCCCTGGTAACTAGCGAATGGCATCCAGCTGTCATATCATCCATATCCCTATCACAGATCTTCATCCTCTTCCACCTGAGCCGCCATCCTGATCCAGTCACAAAATAGCTTAAGCCTGTTGCCAACTTTCCTTCTGAAATCTTCCAACGAGTTCTCTGTCGATCCGTCCAATCAGTCAAGAAGCGTTCTTTCAGCTACATCTACCATCGTTCCCTCTCCTTGTTCCCTAGGAGTTTCCTCCTTTATTTAACCAGTTTTCAGCTTCTCCTCCAGAGGTCCTCCTCAAGCACATTTCCCCTGAGTGGCAGGTTGATTTGTTTCACCCTTTCCCCATCAAGTAGTGGACTACTTCAAGAACCTGCTGCCAGCTCTCCAGTGCCAGAGTATTAGCCTCTGTGATAACTCCTTCCCCTCCTTAGCATGAATGATATATTGATTAAAAGAATGAATGAATACATAAATTAATTAATAAAAAAGAAAAGATGAATAAGTAGAATATCTAATTAATCATACATATTAAGCATTAATTGATTTCTGCATTTGTGCTTAATCGTTTTAGTTTGGCTCCTCTATAGGTCATGGCATAATAACCCGGGTTACTGCTCTTCAGTTTGAACTGTAACATTTTATTAAGGTGTATGAATGATCAGTTCTGAGTTAAAGGTTTTGACCCAAAAATTTTCAAATAATTAGTTCATAAGGGAAAGAAGAGTTTTGAAATGACTTCAGAACCCTCTTTATTCTTGATGAGATTTGACAAAATTTCGAGAGGCAAATATGTTCAAGTTAATGTGATACTGATGGCCTCTGAGCAAAGAAGTAAAAATTAGATTTTTTTCAACAAGGTTTTCTTAAATTATCTAATCAGAATGTACAGAGAGGCGTCGTGGATGCCCAAAATTTCTATCAGGCACATAAACGTGTATCATGTCAAAAATAATTCTAATACTAAATTTTGGTGTATTTTAAATCTTAGGGGAAACTTTTTTACTGTCACATGCACACCACATAGATTAAAACTTGGTGATAAAGTAGTTTGTTTTTCTGCTTTTCTATTGTGAACGGGTTGAAGCTGGTTATTTAAAAAGAGCATATTAAGCGTTTTTTTAGCCTTTTGAGTTAACTCTTAATTAAATTCAATTCGGTTTATTTATATAATGTCAATTCATAACACATGTCATCTCTTAACTAACCTGCATTCAAACTATTCTGATATCCAAAGCTCTGTATTGCTAGTTGATTCTTTCCCACTATCATCTCAACCCCCCTCACTATGCAGGGGATCAAAACATCTCGCCTGGTCAGCCAGGCCAACAATGACTGGCATGGGCCAGTATAGGGTTTTGCAAGCCAACAACGACCTCAACAACTCCCCATAACTAAGGGTCGGACCTGTTTTCAGTTCAATTTGCATGTTTTCTAAGCCATAACAAGGGTCTTGTTGGGCTCTATAAAGCCTGGAACTCAATGCTAATCCAGACATTTTGAATTGATTTTTAACCTTTTTTGGAATGACTATGGTACAATATAGTTACAAAAAAGATGTTATTGCAAATAAGAGGTTACATTGATGAACAAAAATAACACAATATTTAAAAAAATAATTTATTTGTGTTTTACATTAATATAGTTTTTCAATACATTTTATAAACAGATTAATTCAGACAATACATCAATAGCCTTTAAACACAACCAAGCTTTATTCATATATTTTTCAACACTGTTGGTCACTAGGACACTCTGGAAGTCACTTAACCAGTCAGATATCTAAATAAGAAGCTTTATTAGGTCATACATTTTTTTGTTTTATTATTTGATTTTAAGTGGTTTAGTTTTTAGTGTTTTTGAACATCAAACATTTGCTTGTATGATTCTCTGGATTGGAAGTGTCACAACCAATCATCTAATTATTCTGGCAAGGTAATTTGAAAATGGTAAAAAAAAAGTAAAAAAAAAAGGAATACATTCTTATACTGGATTTCTGAATGTAATACCAACATGTTTGGCTTATAATTGTGACTTTAATAACATTCTTTGTGCTCTTGGATAACCTTTCTAGCCTTGCTTCATATTTTATTTGTTGTGTTTGTGTTGGAACATTTCTTCCCTGCTGTTGTTGATGCCAATGGTTTCTTCCCCATGGTCACTGCTTCCTGATGATATTGCTTCTTCGTCTTCATTTTCCCAATGACATGCTTTGCCCATTTGTTGTTGGGATTGCTGCAAATTATCTGTCCACGCTTTGTCTTAAACCTGCAATAGTTTGTGAATATTAGTGGTATTTGTATCTATGTTCAAACAGGAAAAAAAATAATTCAGATGAAAACGTATTTTCAAGAGTGACCTGGCCAAAACAGCCACATGAAATACTCAATGTCCCAAAAGACAAAGACACAAAATACAACAGTTCAACATGTGATAAATATATCCTAGATTTATCACATAGCATATTAATGACATTGTTATTAATATTTAACCTTATATGACACTATAAATAGTGATCTAATCCTCTATGACAAAAATCATTTTGTTGAGTAGCAACATAATTTGTGTAATTATGTTAGCACTTTGAGATTTTTTTTAAATGTAAAGTGCAATACAAATAAAATGTATTATTATTATTATTATTATTATGTAGACACAATAACACAGGTGGCTTTAAACAACCAGAGAGGCTGGAAAGAGGACCATTCTCCATAGGCTGGCATTCTGAGCTGTACAAGCTAGCATGAGTTAAATTACTTAAAGGTATTTTTTAGAGCATTCAAGATGCAACAAAAAAACCACCGATAATTCATTATATTTATAAGTGAGGGCAATAAAAATTTGGGACATAGCAGAAAGTGGAAGGTACAGGGAAATTTTGAGAATACTTACACAATTGCATTGATGGAACACCGGCCTGCCCTCTGATAAGCGTAGTTCATAATTTGAGTCCATTTAACTTGAGGCGTGGACCAACTAACACAGCAGCAAGTATTTGCACATGCAGCAGCTAAACAAAAAAACAAACAAAAAAAGAGAGGTATTTTGAGTCAAGTAATGGTATTTCTACTAAACATATTCCACTCAATCAATCATTTTTCATTACTTACATGTTTGGACAAAGTTCACCCACGAAGTGAAACAGAGAAGAGCTGTTAACATCAATCTGAGATACATCTTCAGAATAAATCCTTCAGTTGGCAATTGTTGAGTGAGTAGATTTAAGAATCATAGAGAAATGTACCTACTCTTATACCATTACAAGTGGCTCTCTCCTCCTTCAACCATATCCTGCCCCCATAGAACATGTCACTGTGGTTACGCAGTGGGGAGAGGAAATAGTGAGTGTTTTACCTCTCAAAAGTCAAATGTGGCAAGCATTCTGTTTATCACAGACCCGCTTAGAGTGAAACAAACACAAGCATGATCATTTCTACACCTAAAACAGAGATCATCACTTTCCACCACATTTGCCCTCAAAACCTCAAATACTTTCTCACAGACACCTTAACACTCAAAGTCCCAAAGTGCAGACTTTAGTCTGCACCTAGTTTGTATCAAGTATCCCCCCAAAGGTGTTAACGGCTCTCCTCTGGTGCTCCATTTTCAAATCAAATGCAAATGTAAGAATGTGGTTTGGTGACTTCAGCTGGTGTGCTGGGGTTTCTTTGTTTAAGTTGCCTCCCTTTGTGTTGTAAAGGAGCTTTTTCAAGGAGTTGAGTAATTTACAGAATTTCTGTGGGGATAAATAGAGCAGGCACAGCACACAGACTCAGAATTCACCCGGAATTCACCATGGCACAACCAAGGCGACCAAGAAGGATGAACGCTCAGGAAGCTTTAGCCATGCTTCAGAGCATGCCAGACTAGGAATATGATGGTGGATCTGTTGGAGACTTAGCATTTCAGAATGAAAACGGCGCAACCGATTCTTCAAGTGAATAGGATGATTCTGATGAGAATGCGACTCCAAAGACGGACCAGGGGCCGGGTGGTCAATTATATTATTGAGCGGGACAGTTCAAACACTGAGGCTACATAAGATGAAGAGGAAGAAACAGTGCGCGGCAACCCCCCTCCTTGCAAAAAGCAAAAAACTGTTGATGTTGGCACAATGCCTAAATCCACAGAGAAGGCGAAAGATGGCACTGTTTGGTCCAACTGGAAAGAAGACTTTTCTGTTCCTGAAACCCCACAGACTGCCTTCAATGGATCCGGAGGGCCAACAGATTCTGCGAAACACAAAATCACAAGTCACCTTCGCAGCTTCCCGTGTTTGTTGGATATGAACATGTTGCTGACCATCAGAGACTGCACAGTCCACGAGGCCCGCAGAACAAACCCCAGCTGGCAGATGAGTGTCTATGAGCTGATGGCTTTCCTCGTAATCCTTTTTCGAAGGGCTGCCATGGGTTACATTGGTCCCATGCGACACATGTGGGCCAATAAATTCGGAAACGCAGATATCAAACCCATAATGCCTCGTAACCGTTTTTTGAAATAAGACGGTACCTTCATTTTGACTACAAGGACACCCGCAAGGAACGCATACACAATGACAAATTTGCAGCAATTTCTGACATCTGGATGCGGTTTGTTCAGAACTGTGTGTCGTCCTACAGTCCAGGACAGCATGTTACTGTGGATGAGCAGCTGTTTCCGTCCAAGGTTCGGTGCCCCTTTTTGCAGTACATTGCATCCAAGCCTGACAAGTTTGGAATCAAGTTTTGGATTGCAGCAGATCTGGACACAAAATACATGTGTAATGCCATACCTTCCTCTCCAAAAGGAGAGAGGTTGTCAGAGAACGTTGTTCTGAAATTGATGGAACCGTTTTTGGACAAGGGAAGGACTGTAGCTATGGACAATTTCTTCACCTGTCTGTCTTTGGCTAACAGGCTCCTTCAGCGAAATACAACTCTGCTTGGTACCATCAACAAAATCCGTCGGGAGCTACCAGCAACTGCAAAGGAAACCTCGGGGCGCCAGTTGCACTCCACACAGGTGTTCAAATCTGGAAGTGCCTTGCTGACGGTGTATGCGACAAAAAAAAAGAAATCTGTCTCTTCTTAGTACCATGCATCACAGAGTGGAAATTGTGGACATTCAAAAACAAAAACCAAACACTGTGGTTGATTACAACAATCTCAAATGTGGTGTTGATATTATGGACCAGAAACTGCACAACTACTCTGTGCGTTCAGGAACACGGAGGTGGCCTATGGCTGTGTTTTATAACCTGCTTTACATGGCCGCCACAAATGCACATGTTTTGTACACAGCGTGTACAGGATCGAAAGAAAGTCGTCGACTGTTCATGCTAGAGCTTTCAGAGGAACTCAAAAACAGGCTCCTGCAGGAAAAGACACAAGAGGAAGAGCAAAAACAGCTACGTCATGAGATGAGTTTCCCAGCAGAAAAAGACTCAATGCCAGGTGCGCATACTCTGCAATAACAACAGAAGTACTGAACGTTGTGTCCACTGCGGCAAATTTACCTGTGGCAAGGAAAGGCTCACCATGGGAATGTGGAAACTGCTAGATGGGACAATTGCATTTTACATTTTTCCACATTATATTTAGTGCTTTATCCATATGTAGACTGTTTTTCTTTATCTGAAATAAAAGGCTATAACTTCTGTCTGTTGTTTTTCAAAATTGAGCTGTTTGGGGTGGTATTTGGCTCCAGTCCCCCCAACTGATCTGTACAATGAAAATATCTCCATCAGCTGACAAGAATATTTATACAACAATGACCATCTGCCCCATTTACTAGATGGCAAACAAGCAAACATCATCCGCTCTCGATTTCCAGCGGAAAGCCGGTTTTGTGCTGGAAACCCGTTTCCAGCTCAAATTCCAATCTGGCGGCAGGTGGAAATGTAAAGGTTGTGGGTGGGAAGTCTAGCTCCGAGAATAAATAGGCCCAGCAGATCGACTCAGAGTTATTGAGATGTCAAGCTTGGCTTGGCTTGGCGTACAAGCTTGGCTGCAACAGACGAGCATGTGTTGTACAAGCCGTGCACAGGGACCAAAGAGAGTCCACCAAAGTTAATTCTGCTACTTGCAAATGAACTTGGTAACATTTGTATGCAAGAAAAGGCAATAAAGGAAGAACACATGAGACAGCATTGTGAGATGAAGAGACTAGGGCTGTTCCTTTTGTGACATAAATGTTACTCCAATACTAAAGGCATACTGTTTGTCATTCTCTAAGATTAAATTTTGAATGACATAAAAAGGCGAGACAAGACAAAATACAATTATTCTTTCTTTCATATAGTGAGCTTTGCAATATGAATTAGTCTGTTGGTGAGTGGACAATAGAAATAGGCTCTGCCTTGCCTTGTTGGAAAAGCATGGTTATGACCTGTTCTCAGCTCAGGAACTAGGACCTCTATGATATCTGGTTGTTCAATAGGTTTGCCTAAATAAAAGATTTAGATATGACCTGCAAAAAGGTATGATGTTGCAGGGGCAGGTACTGAAAAGTGCTTGGAACATGGTCTTGATGCCAGTTTGTTTCAGCCTTTATCCAGTCTCATGTAGAAGGGCTGGTCATATCACAGGTTATTTGCATTACAATAGGGACAGTTAGCAAGGTAGAGTGAATACACAAACTTGCAGAGGGGAGAGGGGCTTGCAGGAAAACTGAAAATCTCTGGGACATCTAGTGTTAAATGCTTTGTGCATTAAACTTTGGAAAAAATAATTGACTCTGATCATTTTAAAATGAATTACATTTCAATATCGTTAAAGCAGCAATCATCACTTCCAACCGTCATTAAAATTCATAATATAATATTTCATAATATTCTGTTTTATCAATTTTTATCATCTGAAATCTGAAAACTGGAATTGGTTCAGTTTAATGCACTGCTCATAGAAGTTTGACTTAAAAATATATCTTTAGTTCTTATGTATGGATTACTCTTTAACTTTGACTTAACAGAAACAAAACTGCAAAGCACAGGTTTAAAGACAGTCTTTTTTTTTTTTTTTTTTAGATCAAATCTATCCAGCAGTGGCTTAGTCAACTGTTCTTTAGTGTGCTAGCCCAAGGAATTGCCATATTTGAACAAGTTCTCTTTCTTCATTTAACAAAAGTTGAATATTCAGGAAAGGTAAATGTGGTTTATCCATAATTTTTAACTTGCTGTATTTACAGCTTTTGTGAAAACATTGTCTACGTTGCTATTCAAAGACATGCAAAGACACAAAAGCACAAAAAGATCTCATAGGTGGAAACCATCTGATTTGTGAAGGAAACTATGAAAGTAAAATGCACCAGTTTTTTTTTTATTATTGTTTATAATTATATCCATTTGAAGATTTTATCAACAGTAAACATGAGTTCATTGTCTCTCACAACAAATTATCTCTTTACCTGAGCTTAGTTCTCTGAGTTATCAGGTGCAAGGAACAGACTATGCTGTACCACACATTTCCTTCTAGTTTACATTTGTCTTTAAATGTGTGATGATCGGATTTCAACATAGCTGGCACTGAGGGAATGCACATGCTATCTTGGTAATGCAAGGGCTTTGTTGCATATATGAAAAAAGTGTTTAAAGGGGTTAATATCACCAACTTCCACCTTTCAATAATATAAACCACCAATAATATTCAAATATTAAATGTAACAAGTGCAGCTATAACCAAGAGCAAGATTGAGGGTGAATACAGAGATCAATTAGAAGCAGCCCAGGAAAGGCAAAATCAATCCTCTATTTTATAACTACAGATCAGAAACATTACATTATCAGGAGCTGAATTGATTTAATATGCATCTAATTATCAGATAATATAGAGCAGGGGTGTCAAACTGGTTACAGAAAGGGCCGTGTGGCTGCAGGTTTTCTTTCCAACCCAGCAATAGCTCAACAGACTCCAGTCATCCCATCAAGTGAGTCCAGTCTTAACATGATGACTTGACAAGATTAATGGAGTCTGGTGTGCTATTGCTAAGTTGGAAAGTAAACCTGCAGCCACATGGCCCTTTCTGGAACCAGTTTGACATCCGTGATGTAGAGCATAAATCTGATTGGTTAAAGAAAATCTCCCTCACTAATATTGATAAGTTAACGTTGGCTAGCACTGCTGATTTTAAAGGTACAGGGTAGATTTTATTGACATAGCAACGAACAGAGGCTCAAATCTGATTGGACAAAACATATAGCAACCACATAAATGTAAAAGAAGCAGCGCAACCAAGAGAAATGCTACAAAATTAAGAGAACAAGGTTATCTCGAATAATAATTAATACAGTTAGAAGAAAATTTAAGTTTAGGTTGTGAATGTAGGTTAGTGTTTCTGATGGATTTTAGGGCAGCAGAGAAGGATTTGAAGGCCCTAACTGCCCACCACTGTCAGGGACCAATATAGCAAATCAATAATTACATCTATGAGATGCTTTAAATTAAATTTTTTTTCTAATTTAATAAAAGAGCTGCATTTTAAATGATTCTTTGGCACCTGGTAGAGGCCAGACATTATGCTATGAACTAGCTTGTTGGTGAAGGAGGTAATTACGCTTGTTTAGTTACCTGGACGGTTAGCTGGCCCTTCACCAGGGCAAGGCTCTATTGCCCCGGTGAAGGGCAAAATTACAAAAGACTAAAAGGACCAAAAAAATAAAAAATCGATTTCAGGAGACCGCTTTTTTTGTCCAGAGGGGAAAAGGGCAGGATCTATAGCACCACCTAGTTTCTATCTGTGCATGTCTCTGTTTCTAAGTGAGTTTTGAAATTAGTCCAGAACCGTCTTTAATAGTGATGATATTTGAGAAATATATTTAGAAAGGCAAATATGGTCAAGGCAATATGTGATACTGATGGCCTCTGAAGCAAAGAAAAACAAATACAATTTTTTCACCAAGGTTTTCTTAAATGATCTAACAAGCATATACAGAGAGTTGTTGTAGACGACCAAAATTTAAATCAGGCACATAGATTTATATCATGTTAAAAATAGTTGTAATACTAATTTCTGGTGTATTTTGAATCTTGAGAAAACCTTTGGATTTCTTTTTTACTGTCACCTGCACACCATGGACTAAAGCTTAGTAATGAAGTCATTTGAAGCTAGTTATTTAACAATTGTTTATTTAGTGTTTTTTTTTTTTTTACCTTTTAGGTTTACTTTTAAATAAACTCCATTAAAACTATTCTTATAACTAAAGGTACTGTGTTGCCACCTCTTTGGCTTTGTTATGCTAAATAGGTACAAAAGCAGATGTTTGATGTTATGTAAGATGTTATGTTGATGTACAAATAGAACACATTATTTTGAAAAATTATTTATTTGCATTTTCATTACATTCTATGTATAGCAGATTCATTCATACTACACCTCAATCACATTTAAACACTACCAAGCTTTATTCATATATATTTCTGCTCTATTGTATATGCCATCCCCTTATTACTGAAGAAATTAATCTCAACATGGTCATTAAGACACTCTGAAAGCTACTTAACCAGCCAGATATATATAAAAAGAAACATTATTATGCCTAATATCCCTTAGTTTTCTTATTTCATTATACTGTAAGTGGTTTAGTTTTTACCATTTTATTTTGCTTCTCCTGCACCTTCTTTAATGCTTTAGCATAACTGTTTTTCACTTTTTGAACCTCAAGTGCTTATTTCCTTAATTCACATCCCCTATATTTTGCCCTGTATTGTCCACCACAATTACAGTATTTATCCTGGACATTTTCACCACAATCTTGTGTTCTGTTCTCCCCTCCACATTTTAAAAATTTCTGTTTGCACCTGCAAACTGCAGCAATGTGACTATAACTCTGACACTTGAAGCACTGAAGTAAAGGTGGAATGTAGGGCCTGACTGGATAACACAGAAAACCTACTTTGACTCTATTTGGAACTTCCAGAGTAGAAAATTCCAGAAGCAGAGATAAGCTGTCAATTCTTTCAATGTTTACCTTTTTCTGCAATCTCTTTATATCCTTAACCTTAACATAATGGATGTTGTGCTTTAATTTTTCTTTAACAACCGGAATTCCATAAAAACTCCTCGCAATACTTTCTTTTTCCCAACACTCTTAAACTTTCTACTCATTTTTTCTGATACTTTCAACAATCATTGCTTTACTTTTTTCTCTTCTGATTTGCAAACGATTAGCAAGTTTCCATCTTGCAGAGTTTGATTCGGCTCAGAGCAATATTTTCATCTTCCTTTTTGAATTTTCATATAATCTTCACCTCTTCTTTCAAGATTTTTTTCATACACACCCTTGAATACCTCATCAGCACAATCTTCTTCAAGGTATTTTATGTTTCCTGAATTCTTAGAACCTCTGGTCACTTCACAACTTCTCAGTAGCTAAAAATATTTAGTTAGGTTGAATTTTTTTATATGCTGATTTTTTAACACTGAAAAGTCAAACTGAAAAACGGATATTGAAAGTGTATTCAATTTGAAATAGTAATGTAATTTTTTTTTAGCTTGAAATGAAAATAAAATTTCAACTATATAAATATAGTGACAATAATTTTTTTTTTTTTTAGGTTGAAAATGTTTTCTGAATATATCTTAACACTGAATGAGTAAGAAAAAACAAACAACATTTATATTTCAGTGGCATTTTTAATTTGAATCCCAGCGATACAGATTTATTTCCATACATTTCTTCCTTGTTGTTGATGCCAATGTCTTATTCCCCCTGGTCACTGCTTCCTGATGATATCGCTTCTGTTTCCATTTTCCGAATAACCTGCTTTGCCCATTTGTTGATGGGATTGCTGCAAATTATCTGCCCACTCTTTGTCTCAAACCTGCAATAGTTTGTGAATATTAGTGGTAGTAGTCTCTATATTCAACCAGGAAAAAGATGTTCAGGTTAAAACCTAATTTCCAAGAGTAACCTGACCAAAACAGCCACATAAAACATTCCAAATGACCCCAAAGACAATCAAATACAAAGACACAAAATACAACAGTTCAACATGTGATAAATGTGTCCTAGATGTATCACATAGCATATTAATGGCATTGTTATTAATATTTAACCTTTTATGATACTACAGTTAGTAATGTAATCCTCTCTGACAAAAATCATTTTGTTGAGTAGCAACCTTATTTGTGTAATTATTTAGACACAATAACACAGGTGGCTTTAAACAACCTGAGAGGCTGGAAAGAGGATCATTCTTCATAGGCTGGCATTTTGAACTGTACAAGCTAGCATGAGTTAAATTACTTAAAGGTACTTTTTAGAGCATTCAAAATGCAAAAAAAAAAAAAAAAAAAAGAAAAAACACCCATAATTCATTATATTTATAAGTGAGGGCAATAAGAAGTTGGGACATAGCTGAAAGTGGAAGGTACAGTGAAATTTTGAGAATACTTACACAATTGCATTGATGAGACATCGGTTTTCCCTCTGAATGGCATAGTTCTTAATTTGAGTCCATCTAACTTGAGTCGTGGACCAACTAATACAGCAGCAGTTATTTGCACATGCAGCAGCTAAACAAAACAAACAACAACAAAAAAACAACAGAGCTATGTTCAGTCAAGTAATGGTATTTCTACTACAACATATTCCACTCAATCAATCTTTTTTCATGACTTACATGTTTGGACAAAGTTCACCCACGAAGTGAAACAGAGAAGAACTGTTAACATCAATCTGAGATGCATCTTTAGAATAAATCCTTCAGTTGGCAACTGTTGAGCATGTTTTTTTTGTTTTTGTTTTTTTACAAGGACCCTGAGATTGAAGAATCATAGAAATGTACCTGTTCTGTGCCGTTACAAGAGCCCCTCTCCTCTTTCAACCATATCCTGCCCCTATAGAACATGTCACTGTGGTTACACAGTGGGGAGGGAGAAATGTTTTAACTCTCAAAAGTCAATTGTTGCAAGCAGTTTGTTTATCACAGACCTGCTTAGAGTGAAACAAACACAAGCATGATCATTTCTACACCTAAAACAGAGATCATCACTTTCCACCACATTTGCCCTGAAAAGCTCAGATACTTTCTCACAGACACACACAAGTTTTGTGCATTAAGCCTTCAAAGAAATCTGAATCTGTTCATTTTAAAATGAAATAGTTAGTTTCCAAATGTTAAACCAATAATCATGACTTCCAACTGCCAAATAAAAATAATCCGTTTTTCATAATATTCTATTATATTAATTTTATCATCTGAAAACTTAAAATGGTTCATTTTAATGCACTGCTCATAGAAGTTTGTCTTACAAATCAAATTTTTACTTCAGTTTATTTAATTAACCGTTTATTCAAAGAAACATTTAATTACAAAGCACGGGTTTAAAGAAAGCTTTGTTTTTGTTTTTTTTTAGATCAAATCTATCCAGCAGTGGCTTAGCCAACTGTTCTTTAGGGTGCTAATCCAGAATTACCCTATTTTAACAAGTTCTATTTCTGCATTTAACAAATGTCAAATAGTCAGGCATGGTAAAATGAGGATATCCATAATTCTTCACTTGCTTTATTTATAGCCTTTGTGAATGAAATGTCTATGCTGCTATTAAAGGACATCCTGCAAAGACTCGAAAGCACAAGGAGATCTCATGGGTGTGGAAACCATTTGATTTTTGAGGGAAGACAGCAGAAAAATGCACCAGTTTTTGTTGTTGTCTATAAATATATTCATTTGGAGATTTTATCGACCGCAATCATCAGTTATTTTTCTCTCACTACAAAAAACTGCAATGACATCTATAGGAGGGAGTGGCAGCCTAGTGGTTAGGGCTTGGAATACTGAGGTTCTGAGTTCGAGCCCCAATCCCACAGACTGCCACTCTGGGTCCCTGAGCAAAGACCCCTAACCCCCACACTGCTCCCCGGGTGCCGCACAATGGCAGCCCAGAGTTCATTTCGTCGCTCTGTACTTGTAATAGTGCAATGACAACCTCATGATAAGCTGGAAAGAAAAAAAAGACATCTATTCTCTTTAAAAAGAACATTTGCTCTATGCTTCAATCAAAGGTTTATTTGCTAAAAGCTAAGCTGAAAGTGGAAACAATAGCTGTACATTAGCCATGTTGTAAAGGCAATTATAAAGAAATTGGTTTGGACCAGTCCAGCCTTAGGAGCTCAGAAAACACACACAGTTGATGAGCTACATTATCAAAAGTATAACTATTATTTAAAGTATTATTTAATATCATTAGTGTATTATTATTCAACATAAATACTTGGCTTTAAAAAGCGCTCCATAAATTAAATGAATGTGTGTGAATAGACTTGTGCACAAAATTTTCACATGTTGCAATGTCACCCTCATTGACTGTTAATAATTTAACAATAAACAAAAGGATCCTTACTAAATAAAACAAAAGGATCCTAACCAAATTAACATCTCTGTTGGAAAATGTCCCCAACCCCATGCATGAAGCTGTTGCAGAGCTGAAGAGCCTCTTCAGTGACAGACTGCTGCACCTTAAATGTATCAGGGAGCGTTATCACAGATCCTTCCTCGCTGCAGCTGTAAGACTTCTCACCACTGTTCCTAACAACCTCAATAAGTTGTTACACTCTTCTATTTTAGTCAGTTACATAACATGCTGCTGTCATTTTGCACATTTGAAATGTTGCTGCTATTTTCAAATGTCCATTACTGTAAAAATATTGGTTATTTATTCTCCAGGTGTAGAGTATTTATATTGTTAAAACACAGTACAGTATTTTTTGTTTATTTTTTAACTTTCGCACTATTATGTTTTTCTTATACACATTTGTCTGACAATGTTTTTTATAATCTCGTTGCTGCTGTAAACACCAGCATTTCCTCATTGTGGGACAAAAAGGGATTTTCTATTCTATTCTAAGTTATTTCTATTGATTTTTTTCACAACTTATCAATTTCCTACATCGTTTACCCTTTTTTGCAAAATGCTCCCATTCCCTTCATCCTCCTCACTCAAGGCCTTTGCAACTAACTCTTTCAAACCATTCCTCTTTATTACCGCTTTCCATCTACCTGTTCCTGCCCAGCCCTCTTCATCACACCCATCGTTCATGTTACATTTTAAACCGGTTTCCTTCCTAATAGCTGCCCTTAATACTCTTCAATCTTCATGTCATCTGTCTTTTCTCTCCTCCTTTTTTGATCCCAATTCTTCTCAACCAATTCATTAAACCCTCTTTGTCCTAAACCATCCCTTTGACCCCTTTTCGTCCTACTCATATTCCTTTACTATGTCTTTCTAACACATCCATCCTCCTCCAATCCCATTGTTGAGTAATTTGTTATCTGAGAGATTTTTTGAAATATACAACACACTTAGCATAACATAACTAATTCTTAATTATTTTTCCTTGGTTGATGGAAGCGTGATACGTTTTCAGTTTTACTCGGAGGTGAGAATGTTCTTTGCCTTTAGTCGTAAAATCATTCGAATAAACCAGGAATTTTAAGTATCCCTATGGCTGCATATCTGTCTCAGATCCATTCTTTTTATAGGTAAATGTAAAACATCATGAACTGCTACCAGGTGTTGATGCTGCCTTTTCTAACATATGTCACAGTTATTTTATTTATTTTACCTTGCAAAAACCAACAAACTATATTTTTTGGGGGAACACCAGGTCTAATTTTTGCACTTTTGCATTAGCTGATCATATCTCCTCTATAACCAGATCAGAAAACTCTATTGTGTCATGGTCCTGATAAATATGAAAAGCTATCGCTCCTAATGTATGAAGAGAAGTGACAGAACATCCCAACCACTCAAACTGCTATTATAATTTAGTTATTTTAGACATTCCTTTCTAACCATAGTCGATTAACATAAAGTTCCACTGACCTTAACTCTTCACAAAATCTGCATTTCTGACGTTGACATTTATCTACAGCGCTACCGGTGTCTCTATTATCAGCTCTATATCTCAGCTGGTTTCCTTCCTGTGTGTGCAAGCATGCTAAGACCCAGTCTGAACTGTACAAATCAACAAATAAACATGTTTAGTTAAAAAACTATTCTAAGACATTATGATAAGTTAATTCCTATTAAGAGTGCAAATGATTTACAGCAAAACGAGTACTTTAAATTATGATTTAATAGTACGTTAAAATACATAGAAAGTACATATATTCATTTTACATACAGATTTATAAAAAACAATATGATTTTATAACTTTTTACAGGATTGTTGTGCAGATATAAAGCTTTGCAATTATTTTGTTGTGCTATAGCTTTGATTATCTACCCACGCAGGACACCTGGAGGGGTAACAATACAATATTTATGTTTAAGATACTTGCTGTGAAAAAGCTGCAAAAAAAAATGAGATAGAAAAAGGGAAGGAAACAAAATTGCAAGTGTTAGAACCCTTTATACTCAGTTTATCTAAAGTTTTATGAGCTGCATAGTATTGAAAGCCTCCGGATTTTAGTATTGCATTTGATATTTTGTAGCACAAACTTGGCTGACAGCATTTACAGCGATTTCTTTGAACACTTTTTCTGCCATGCCTTCAGATTCTTTTTTGGTCGCCTCCTTGTTGTAAAACGTCTTCGTGTGAAAGCTTTTCGTCTGGCCATGAACGTTGCTCGTATACGATCACTTACTGTCCTTGTACTAGGCACAGTAGCAAGGTTGTTTGGTCTTGATGTTAATGGTAATATTGCTGTTAAAGTTGTTGACGGTGCTGAGGTTGGTGTTGAGAATGTTAATGTTGATGGTGCTAATGTTGCTGTTGATTCAGATCCTGGGAATGATGATGATGAGCTCAATGTTATTGTTGATGACAGTGTTGATGTTGGTGTTGACGGTGGTTGGGATCTTGGTACTGTTGTCTTTGATGTTGATGTTGTTGATGTATGTTCTGAGCCTGGGAATGATGATGATGATGATGATGATGATGATGATGATGACGACGATGAGCTTAATCTTACTCTTGTTGATGACTCTGCTGATGTTGTTGTTGATGTTACTATTGTTGATGACTGTGCTGATGTTGGTGTTGATGGTGTTTGGGATCTTGGTGCTGTTGTCTTTGGTGTTGATGTTGGTTCTGATCCTGGGAATAATGTTTGGCTTGATAGTTCTGTTGCTGTCACTAATAGAGCGTCTGTTGGTGTGGATGATGGCTCAGTTTCTGGGGCTGATGTAGGTGTTGACAGTATTGAAGTTGGTGATGCTGGCGTTTTTGATCTTGGTGTTACTGTTGTTTTCTGCTGTCTTTTCTTCAGCACATTTATTGCCCACTTGTTATCAGGTTTCGAGCATATCAACTTTCTATTCGTTAACCAAAACCTGAAATGATTGTTAGGTGTTAAAATCAATATAATCTAGTTTTAAATAGATCTATATCTTTTTTAATGCAGTGTTCATCATTTTGGGTGAAAAAAATGCTTCTCTCTCCCCTGGTAACATATCTGATAGCCCACGCTGCTATAGTTGTGTTTTTTGTAATGTTGCAAGGACTTTAAGAATTGGAAGATCAAATAAAAAATACTGTCGTGCACTAAAACAAACTGAAGAGCTAAAATCAAAACTTTCTTCAACACAAAAATAATTTGTTTTCTTTTTTGCCCCAATGGAAAGAGATATTTCCATGAGATCAGGTATCATTGCTATGTTTAAGACAGTGTTAAAATGTTGATTACTTACGCAATTGCTTCAATAGTACAGATGCCTTCCTTCTGTATTACGTGCCTTTCAATTTTAGAATGATGGACTATTGTTTCAGAGACGAAAACACACGGACATGCATTTACAGGTCCCGTCACTGAAAAGATAACAGAGACAGATTAATAAGTATTGATATTCAGGCTAGTCAATTGATTAGCATTTTTCTATTAGTATTTTTTTGTACTTACTTGCTTGTACCAAGTTCATCCATGTTGTGAAAGAAAGAATAGAGAATAAAATCAGGCTGAACTCCATTTTGGGCAGAGTACTTTGATCCTAAGTGGTTATCCGTCGATTTTCAGTGAGCACCGTTTCTTTGTAAATTATCCCCCCGTTTGTTGAAATGTATACAAGTGAGAAGATTTCAACAAGTCTTACTCAAACAGCAAACACGTGGTGAATGTCTTTCAAGCTGCAGAGTTCTTTCACTCTCTGAAACCTCGGTTTTGATCTGAGCTCGTCTTATACTACCCCTCTCCCTCCCACCTTAACCATACCCCGCCACAAGAGGGGATCGTCACGGCAGCCGCATGGTGGGAAGGGGAAACAATGAGCTGACCTTTCACACGTCACTGAAGTGACATCGTCTGCATACCACTACTGTGGCCACACTACACATATATTAGCCGTAGTACTGCTAGCAATACATATCTAAACAAATAATCACCTCTTTCCACCACATGCACTGTGAAAATTTTGATATACTTCTAATTTGAAAACCCCTCGTACTTTGAAATAGCTTGTTCCCTTTAAACACAAAACTATTTATGTCAGTAATAGTAGTTTTTTTTTTAACATTGCAGATAGTAAGAACCAGTTGTAACATCTCACATTCTCACTTAGAAAGAATAGATGTGTAAATGTAATTTTAGTAAATGTCAGACAAACAGCATTGGCCCAGATATGTTTATTTCTAGAATGCATTTGAACTAATTTAAGGTTTCACAGTTTTGCAAACTATTCTGCATCAAAACAGAAAGTCATGTGGAACACTATGCTGTGTCTAAAACATATTTAAATATCATGAGGCTTGATACCAACATAAAAAGTTTCTATAGATTTTACCAAGTTATCTTGGCCCTGTTTGGCATTCAGAAAACATTAAAACTCCAACCACCCCAACAGCCACACCCACAACCACCTACACAAACATACACATGTTGTGTCACACTATCCTTGTGGGGACATTCAATGATTTGAATGGCCTAACCCATACTTTTAGCCTAACCATTACCAACACATACCTAACCCTAAACCTAAACTCAATTCAAACCTTAGTCCTAAACTTAACCCCCACCCCAAAAAGAGAAGTTCTCCTAATGGGAAGCCGTGACTGGTCCCTACAAGTATCTATAAGTTTCCTATAATGTCCCATATGACCACCGGTACTAGGCTCTCTCTTTTTTTAAAGGGGTCATTACCAGAAAAGAAAATGGGGGGGAGGGCATGGGGACTTTCAATTGTTCTATTAATACTGAATATAGCATCTATGAAGACCCGCAAACAAGATGTGTGAATCAGAACGGGAAAAGTGAGTCAAACTGAATCTTTGCTTGGCCATATCGTACCTCAACAGTTTCCCCATATAAAACCCAATTCACAATGAAAACACACTTTTAATATTAACAGTTGGCTCTACAGTTGTTTTGTTGTTCGCTTTTCTGTCATTGCACTGCATTTAAACATTTATTAAAATTATTTAATGTATTTAATATTACCTAAGAGTCAGGAATACACATTATGACTCTAACCAAAGGCCATGCTTAGTTATTGTGTCAACCATTTCGGATGTGATCAACTTTTAAAAGCTGTTATTAGTGGTTATCATTCCATTAGAATGGCTTCAGGTTGTACCTCCTCTAACTTTGAGTAGTTTTCTTATGGCTGATCATATGCAGCTTATATTTTATCTAAGGAAACCCAGCTGATGGAGCTGGCTTTCCTTAGATAAGGAACAATTACCCCCAAAAAAGGAAAAGATTTAATAATGTTTATTTTTAAATATCCAGAATTCTTCAATCCCTTGTGAACAATAGTTTTTAATTTTTTTTTTCATATTATCATCCCACACTTTTTGTTTTGATAGGATCATAAAATATTGGTTTCATGGCAGCATATATCTAAACGGGGGTTTGACCTTTTCGTATAGTTAAATTGATTTTGATTCGAATTAAGCTTAGTTTTTAAAGCGGATCAGTAACTTGTGATTTTGGTGCATGTTGTGGTGCTGATGTTGCTGATGGTGTTTGATATGATGCTGTAATCAGTGTTGCCATCTCCCCACACAGTCACTATCGCCTGCTAAAAGGCAATAGAAGATATCACCACCTACTCTACATTGTACAGGAGATAGCTTTGTTTTCTTTGGTTGTCATTCAAAGTACTGCAGAGAGATTTTATGATAGCTGGAAGGGAAAACCCCTGCACTCTTCCTCCTCCTTCCCCAGCTGCTAATCCTCCACTGCAATCTTCTTCCTCCGACTGTAGGTGGCGCTGCCAGAGGATTGCCACGACCTCCCCGAAAGGTCAGCCTGATGCTGCCACTTCTTCTATGGTCAGCCTGATGTCATCATTTCCCCTCCTGTGAGTCAGATCAGATTCCCCTGTCCTCCTCGTACCCTTTCACGTCTTCTCTGTTATCATTTTCAAGACCAACAGCTTCCCCAAATATAAGAAATTTAAAATCAGATCCTATCCACATAGCAGACCAACCTGGCCCAGATCTGGCATCAAGCTGGCATATCAGTCAACGTCTGTCATGGTAAATGGGATGTCAGCCAGAAACGGACCAATTCTGGCAGTGATGGTACAGTTCATATGTGGCGTGCCAGATGTGGGCCAGTTAATGGTTTAAGTTGCTGTCAGCTAGATGTGTTAATGCAAAATGCAGGACAGTTTTGGAAGTAGTTACCTCACTCATGTTAAAGCAATAATGCAGTAGATAAATAAATGTGTGCCTATATTCCCTAAATGAAAGGCCTTAGGGAATTAACCCCCTAAATGTCAAGTTTATGTAAGTTCCAAAGATGCACCATGAACCAGAGATTACAAAATCATCATGAACACCTCCAACTTTAGAATAAACATCAGTCTCATAATAAGACTTTGAATAATGATATAAATTTTGATACATTCTTGTTTTTTGTGTAAATACTTTTGTAAAAATCCCTCCAAGTTATAATTTATTAAAATCTATAGTCCTTTTTGATCGAATGATAATATTAATAATCAGCTCTATATTTCCTTTGTTTTAAAAATTTTTTTCGTTTTTACTCTTACTTTACATGAATCTATTTAACTACCATGCAACCTAATCCAATAGCCTGTTCAGCCAGATTGAAAATGTGTAACACACTCCTTTTTGCACATTTTTAATCTGGTTCTGATTCTATTGAAACCATTTAGGGAATGGAGCAGATCTCTCCAAGCTCCAATTTAAATAAATTTTTCTAACTTTTCGGCTGAGATCTGCACACCACATAACAGGAAAGACATATGCTTCTGGAAAAACCTGTTTGCCGGAGCGCAAATACTTCCAGCTCTGATATTATAAATTTTAAAACAATGCTGTTTGGTGCCGCTGTGATTGAGTTATCTTAAGATTCACTGCCCACACATCACTTTTCTAACATACAGTATAACTGTTTTCTCAATTCTAAAAAAAATCTTTTAGGGGCTTTTTGTTTTCAATTCAATTAAAAACTACTTTATTAATCCTAAAGAGATATTGAGAGCAGAAATGTTGTAGTAAGTCATATGTTTTTTTTTTTGTTTTTTTTTTAAACAGCTGGTGATAGCTGTAGGCAGCAAGAATCTTTGGTCTTGCACTGGCCTCTGACTGAAGACACTTTGTTGTTGTTCTTTCACAGTTTGGTGCAGATGATGCTCAATTCTGTCCATGACTCTCTTCACTTCACTTCATGAAGATTTGTGAAATCATCTCCACAGTTTCTATAACAGTTCCTAGAACAGAGCGGGTCTTCTTTACCAGCTTGTTGGGCTTTTTTAATTAATTTGCTGTGATGCTGTTACCTCAGCAGATGAGAGAGGAAGAGATCAAACTCTCCACAACAGGATATGTAGTATATTGCTGCAAATGCTGAAGGACATAATCTTCCTTTAAAATAGAAGTCCAGTGTGCTCTCTGTCCCTGTTTGTAAAGGGCTTCACAGTTGAACCAAGGTATTTAAAGGATTCATTTTGTTCTTGTTACTTTGGGAATCGACAATCATCTCCCTTGCCTGTCCTGTTTTCAGACTGTTACCTGGATTCCGCCTGTTATCGTTCTTGGACCAGTCTTCTGACCTTGGCTTGGATTTGTCCCTCTGGATCCTTCAATTCCTCTGCCTGTTTTGGCTGCTGCTGGTCGCTGTTCCTCTTCTCTGATGGATTTCTGGAATCGGCTCAGTTACACTGCTCTGGACTTCACTCCTTCTTCTGGGCTTCGACTGAACGTTTGAGCTCTGGAGTTACTGACCTGAGTCTGAGTATCTACAGAGAATCCAGTGAGCCCACCCCAGCTGACGAGCAGCCGCACCTTTGTTTAAATAAAAGTTTGTTTCAAATCTGTCTGCTTGAATTCTAGATCTAACATCCTGAGCTCCTGACATTTTCTATGCGATTATTAATTGATTCATCGAAAAAAAATAATCCACACATTAATCGATTAGCAAAATAATTTTTTATTGCAGCCCTAAACGACAGGAAACATTCCCTTCAGGCGGAAACCACAAGCAGACCATATCCACACAGCTGATTTACCTCATAAGCATTTGTAAGGGAACACAGGCATGGGGCCCTCTGAATTGAGAAGACAACTCACAATACAAATCCATTCTAGACATACAGACATTTTAATAGAATAGACAAACATTATTTTCTAAATTTTGACTACCCTTAATGATGTTTTATATTTTTATATTATGCCTAGGGAAAAATAACAGTTCAAGATATATTTAATCACATTTTAGAGAGTCACACCGTTGTAGGAAATCTTCAATTTCGTAGCAATTTCTCGCATGGAATAGCCTTCATTTCTAAGAACAAGAATAGACTGTCGACTTTCAGATGAAAGTTCTCTTTTTCTGGCCATTTTGACTGTTTAATTGACCCCACAATGAGATGCTCCAAAAACTCAATTCGCTCAAAGAAAGGTCAGTTTTGTAGCTTCTGTAATGAGCTAAACTGTTTTCAGATGTGTGAACATGATTGCACAAGGGTTTTCTAATCGTCAATTAACCCCACTGAGCCAATGAGCAAACACATTGTACCATTAGAACACTGGAGTGATAGTTGCTAGAAATGGGCCTCTGTACACCTATGTAGATATTGAACCAAAAACCAGACATTTGCAGCTAGAATAGTAATTTACCACATTAGCAATGTATAGTGTATTTCTTTAAAGGTAAGACTAGTTCAAAGTTATCTTCATTGAAAAGTACAGTGCTTTTCCTTCAAAAATAAGGACATTTCAATGTGACCCCAAACTTTTGAACGGTAGTGTGTGTATATACCTATATATATAGATATATACAGTATATATATCTATACATATATATCTATATATAGATCTATATATATAGATCTATATATAGATCTCTCTCTCTCTATATATATATATATATACACTCACCGGCCACTGTATTAGGTACACCTGTCCAACTGCTCGTCAACACTTAATCTCTAAGCAGCCAATCACATGGCGGCAACTCAGTGCATTTAGGCATGTAGACATGGTCAAGACAATCTCCTGCAGTTCAAACCGAGCATCGGTATGTGGAAGAAAGGTGATTTGAGTGACTTTGAACGTGGCATGATTGTTGGTGCCAGAAGGGCTGGTCTGAGTATTTCAGAAACTGCTGATCTACTGGGATTTTCACGCACAACCATGTCTAGGGTTTACAGAGAATGGTCCGAATAAAGAAAAAACATCCAGTGAGCGGCAGTTCTGTGGGCGGAAATGCCTTGTTGATGCCAGAGGTCAAAGGAGAATGGCCAGACTGGTTCGAGCTGATAGAAGGGCAACAGTGACTCAAATAAACACCTGTTACAACCAAGGTGGGCAGAAGAGCATCTCTGAACTCACAGTACGTCGAACTTTGAGGCAGATGGGCTACAGCAGCAGAAGACCACACCGGGTGCCCCTCCTTTCAGCTAAGAACAGGAAACTGAGGCTACAATTTGCACAAGCTTATCGAAATTGGACAATAGAAGATTGGAAAAACGTTGCCTGGTCTGATGAGTCTCGATTTCTGCTGCAACATTCGGATGGTAGGGTCAGAATTTGGCGTCTACAACATGAAAGCATGGATCCATCCTGCCTTGTATCAATGGTTCAGGCTGGTGGTGGTGGTGTCATGGTGTGGGGAATATTTTCTTGGCACTCTTTGGGCCCCTTGGTACCAATTGAGCATCGTTGCAACGCCACAGCCTACCTGAGTATTGTTGCTGACCATGTCCATCCCTTTATGACCACAATGTACCCAACTTCTGATGGGTACTTTCAGCAGGATAATGCACCATGTCATAAAGCTGGAATCATCTCAGACTGGTTTCTTGAACATGACAATGAGTTCACTGTACTCAAATGGCCTCCACAGTCACCAGATCTCAATCCAATAGAGCATTTTTGGGATGTGGTGGAACGGGAGATTCGCATCATGGATGTGCAGCCGACAAATCTGCAGCAACTGTGTGACGCCATCATGTCAATATGGACCAAACTCCCTGAGGAATGCTTCCAGCACCTTGTTGAATCTATGCCACGAAGAATTGAGGCAGTTCTAAAGGCAAAAGGGTGTCCAACCCGTTACTAGCATGGGGTACCTAATAAAGTGGCCGGTGAGTGTATGTGTGTGTGTATATTTTTATATATTCCACAAATGGAATGAGACGTAGTTTGTCAACCCCACAGACACATGGGCAGACTTGACAGCTAGACTGACTTATCACAGAGTTCCATTAAATGTGTTAGACACAAAATTCCTCCTTATCAACTTTATGTGAGAAACACTGTTTCTTCAAACCACAACTCATTGTGGCTTTGAACATTTCTACTCAAGCATGACTCACAGAAAAAAACTGGTTTAGCCCTCAATGGGGTCTTTTGAGCTACATTAGAACGGAAACCAATTTCTATTATTAGTCTGTAGCAGAGGAGTTGTACTATAATGTTTAGTTAGTTGCATGTTACAAAAAAGAATGTCAGTTAAAAAGCTGCCTGATTAGCAGAATATATTTGGCTGGCTTTGTCAACTGCTGCTTGGTAAAGAATAATCTCCACAATGACCAATGTTTCATTCTATCCAAAATTCATAATTTAGAAATATAATTAATTCAATTTTAGATTAAATTGTTAATGTCAGACATCCGTCCTTACAAAAGCTTTCCCTGAAGCCAGATGTTAAGAAGGTGTATGTCAGGACATATGTTTAGATGAAGATGGTGTTACAATTTAATGAGGAAAATGTACAGATGGAAGCAGCTCAGTTTTAGATGTGGAGAACTGTCAGTACAGCAACAAACACCAATCAATACGTCAACCCTAATAGTTATTACAAAGACACAGGCGCCGTGCAGTGGAGGAGGAGTTACATGACCAAGGGGAACCAAAAAGCAGTCATAACTTGTCCGAACGGTCAGCTATCTGAGTTAAATATAAATATTATAGATAATATATATATATAAATACAGGTGCTGGTCATAAAATTAGAATATCATGAAAAAGTAGATTGATTTCAGTAATTCCATTTAAAAAGTGAAACTTGTATATTATATTCATACATTACATACAAACTCATATATTTCAGATGTTTATTTTGTTTAATTTTGATGATTACAAATGACAACAAATGAAAATCTCAAATTCATCATATCAGAAAATTAGAATATTGTGAAAAGGTTCAAAATTGATGGCCCCTGGTGCCACACTCTAATCAGCTAATTAACTCAAACCACCTGCAAAAGCCTTTAAATGGTCTTTCAGTCTAGTTCTATAGGCTACACAATCATGGGGAAGACTGCTGACTTGACAGTTGTCCAAAAGACGACCATCGACACCTTGCACAAGGAGGGCAAGACAGAAAAGGTCATCGCTAAAGAGGCTGGCTGTTCACAGAGCTCAGTGTCCAAGCACATTAATAGAGAGGCGAAGGGAAGGAAAAGATGTGGTCGAAAAAAGTGTACAAGCAAGAGAGATAACCGCACCCTGGAGAGGATTGTGAAACAAAACCCATTCAAAAATGTGGGGGAGATTCACAAAGAGTGGACTGCAGCTGGAGTGAGTGCTTCAAGAACCACCACACACAGACGTATGAAAGACATGGGTTTCTGCTGTCGCATTCCTTGTGTCAAGCCACTCTTGAACCACAGACAGCGTCAGAAGCGTCTTGCCTGGGCTAAAGAGAAACAGGACTGGACTGCTGGTGAGTGGTCCAAAGTCATGTTCTCTGATGAAAGTAAATTTTGCATTTCCTTTGGAAATCAAGGTCCCAGAGTCTGGAGGAAAAGAAGAGAGGCACTTCATCCACGTTGCTTGAAGTCCAGTGTAAAGTTTCCACAGTCAGTGATGGTTTGGGGTGCCATGTCATCTGCTGGTGTTGGTCCATTGTGTTTTCTGAGGTCCAGGGTCAACGCAGCCACATACCAGGAAGTTTTAGAGCACTTCATGCTTCCTGCAGCTGACCAACTTTTTGGAGATGCAGATTTCCTTTTCCAACAGGACTTGGCACCTGCACACAGTGCCAAAGCTACCAGTACCTGGTTGAAGGACCATGGTATCCCTGTTCTTAATTGGCCAGCAAACTCTCCTGACCTTAACCCCATAGAAAATCTATGGGGTATTGTGAAGAAGAAGATGCAATACACCAGACCCAACAATTCAGAAGAGCTAAAAGCCACTATTAGAGCAACCTGGGCTATCATAACACCTGAGCAGTGCCACAGACTGATCGACTCCATGCCACGCCGCATTGCTGCAGTAATACAGGCCAAAGGAGGCCCAACTAAATACTGAGTGCTGTACATGCTCATACTTTTCATGTTCATACTTTTCAGTTGGCCAACATTTCTATAAATCCTTTGTTTTTATTGGTCTTCAGTAATATTCTAATTTTCTGATATGATGAATTTGAGATTTTCATTTGTTGTCATTTGTAATCATCAAAATTAAACAAAATAAACATCTGAAATATATGAGTTTGTATGTAATGTATGAATATAATATACAAGTTTCACTTTTTAAATGGAATTACTGAAATCAATCTACTTTTTCATGATATTCTAATTTTATGACCAGCACCTGTATATATATATATAGAGTACAATATATAGGGCGGGTCTTTTGAAAAAATCAATAAAAATCCTCCACAACACCTGTAATGCATGTAATACATTAAAAAAATGTAAGGACAGATGCTTTAGACCTTATGCTGGTTACTCCACTACCCTATTAAAGGAACATTTTTCTATAATTCTGGATTATAACGTTCTTATACTTTAACTTCTTAGTTTGATAACTAATGGCAACACTGTCAAATTTAACTTTGCTTCATCTTTTGGAATTATTTTGGTATGTGGCAGACAAAAAGTTGATGCAGTACCCTGTCCAACCACAAAGAAACTAATTATTTTGGATGATTTTTATTTATTTTTCTTTTTAACTAACAACAGTCCATAATTAAAATGATCTCAAATGAAACAAAACCAATGTTTTTATTGTTAAAATGTGAGGTGTAGAATGTAAAATTTTAAGAGTAGAAGTAAAAAGTTGTCTAAAAAATGATTACCGCAGTCAAGTATAGATAGTCACAATTTCTAACTAAGTAAGGTAAGGAAGTATATTTACTTTGTTACTTTACACCTGTGGATATGGTAAATTTAAAAGGGTCATCCCAAGAATTAAACTTCTCACAAACCAACTCTCATCTGCTATCTGAAATTGGAAGAGAATGATACAACTGAACAACTTAAACTGGTAGGATGGCTGGGAAAAAAAATCTCAGATGAACTTTGAGACCCAAGATATTAATAGAAACATTGGTGATGAACAATCAGATCTGCATTCATGTAAACTCCAAGTTACTCTGCTTGGGGCAAGCTAAGCTGTACCTCCACCCCGTGTCCATGGTGCATGAACGTGTAGAGTGGCAAGCCGTTATTCAAATATTCTGATCTGCATTTTTACATGACACATTTTTGGTACAATCGACTATGTCATTTTGATTACTTGTGTCTATACAAAAAGTACAGTCCAATGATTTTTCGCTTATTTTTCTAAATTCAGTTTAGTCTGATTGTGAGATTTTGTATATCTAAACAGACTGGTTCAGATTAAAGCATATTCGTGCAAGAAAAGAGTAATTCAATGCAAAATCTGTGGCAAGACAGAAATTTTGAGTTAGGTATAGATGAACACAGCGAATTTATCATTTTTATTTGTAGAATATACGAACAATTAAACAGTACATTGTATTGATCTGTCACACAAAATCCCTGTAAAAACTAAGTCTCTGAGAGCCTGTGCAAAAAGAAAATACTGTAGGTTAAAACAATATTTTTGTCCGGAACTTATGATAAATGCTGTTCTTTTCTCTCCATGATATGTCACACATATAACACAAGGTGTTAAAGTGGAACCAATGACTGGATGGTCATCACACAATAAGGGTCAGTGACCTTTTTTTCTAGGGGCCCCATGCATTGACCCGGTTTTTTTTTCTTCCATACCAAGGGATGAACTCAAATCCCAGATGGAGCTGAGAAATGTCATTTACTTTCCAATTAATATTTCAATTAGGCAAGTAATGCCCAATTCATTTCCTGAAACTGGTGTATTTCAAATGAAGCTGACCTCATGCCCTGGTATCAATCCCATATCAATGCCTTTCTATGAGGCTTGAATTGCGGATCAACCGTCTTTTTGGTGAGGGCGTCAATAATCGACCTAAACCGAGGGGAAACATTACCATATGCATTAGCATAGACATTGCTCTCGTGGTTCTGAGATGATTTCAATGTCTGTGAGAGTGACCGACTCACGGTTCAGGGAACACAGGAGCGCACAAAGTCTAATCAATAAGCACTTTAATTATGGCGGTCCTCAGCATGTGGCTCTTCACGGTTGGGAGACACTTGGTAGCACAGCTGATCCAGCATGATCATTTCAGATGGAGTCACTTTTTCACTGCTTCAGTAACCAGTCTTAGGCCAACATCATTATAGGCAGCAAATTGTCCACTCCTCTCCATGGATTTGGTAAAATAGGCCCATTAGTTGCAAGGTGGCAGTTTAGATTTCTTTTATTTTTTGTTTCTGTTATCGTCTGTGAAATGAAACTGAGTTCATACTATATTTTAGAGCCTCTATTTGTTATAAGAGTCAGTAATCAAACCTTTTGCAAAAGATCTGATTTTCAGTTCATGTCCTGACCTTAAATTATAAGTACTGTAGTCACTCATCTTTTATCAGACATCATTTCGTAACTACATTATTAGGTGAGTTAACAATAAGCAGGATTTTGGATGATGCATCTAACACTACAGTTATCAGTGTGAGACATTTGAATGAAGCAGCAATTAATTTAGGTTTACAAAACATCATGTTGTAATTTTTAATGAGCATCGTCTTTAAGGATACTGGATTGCCTTAGTTTTATTTCAGAATTGCCCTTTATTTGGCTGCTTTTTTCCAATTAACTATAACAAGCTTTTCACTAAAAGCATCAGAAGAGCATGATGCAACCAACACAATGCTTCAGGATTTGTGTTGTGTGTCCAGATGGATGAGTGGTGCTATTTTTCAACTGGGGGAATACTTTTAGAAAACACTGTACATTTAAATTAACAAAATTAAGTGGTCAAAGGTGATTGATGACAAAATAGAAAATGAGTAACAAGCTATTTTGCACACTTCAGTTGAACTATTTTCGTATCTTTTCATCTTAGTTATGAGATTGTAAAGCTTTTGATTATTTTTCAATGTAAAATAAACTAATAAACATGTTGCAATAAAAACAGAGCTTAAGATTAATTAGTGACTAATCGTTGTGTATGGTCCTGTATCTGACAGCTCTTTCTTAAAATCTTACTTGGAGATTTTTAGAAAAAAGTGGACCAAAAAAGTAACTAATTTTCCTTAATATTTTTAAAAGATTAGTTTCATTCAAGACTCTCTACTTTAGAAAGTAGTGCTACAAAGTTTTACCTGAACATTATTAGAGGTATTAAAACATGATCTGCTGCAGGCCCTTTTTCATTTCAATTCTTTGTGGGGTTGTATTTTTGAAGTTTAATTATAGATTTTTTCTCTACTTAGAAGTCAGATAGAAGAATAGGTAAGTGATCTTTTTGAAACCCTCTTCTCACGAATGGATTTAACACCACACTCTTTATGCTTCACTTATTTTTGGGGCACAATGACTAAAACCAAATTGCTGTATGTAGTTTATTTCTGGTGCACTAGATGGTGCACCTTTACTACAGTGAACAAACAAGGGCTAGCACTCTGACAGAAAGAAAATCCTTCAGTCTAAATGGGATAAAATGCAACCACTGAAACCCTAAGGCTAAAGCTGACATTATTCTGCACTTCATGGCAATAAAATGTCAATTGATCCTGACTAATTTAGACTTACTTGGCAAAACCGTTGACTTCTAGCTTAGCACTGTGCATTAAAATAAGCTGAAATAGGGCTAGCTAGCTTCATTAAAAAACTGTTGATGACTTGACTGTTTTATATCAGTTTGTCTGTCCCGTTAAAATGACGGGCAAATACGTCAGATGAGGTTCTAACTTAGAAAGGTCAAAAGAGGAAGGTCAAAAACCCTCTCAGCAAAACTCAGCAAAATCTACCTCTGATATGGTTTCAAAGGGAGTATTTGAGAAACTCCTTTTAATACATAATTACATTTAATACCACATCCAGAAAGTTACAACATTCCAAAAGAGAAAAAGACAGCAAGTTGAGACACAAATAGCAAAAGAAATCACCAAAAGTGACTGTAATGTTACCCTTATTTCTTACAGTAACAACAGATTGCAGCTTACAGATTTACACTTTTGTTTTTTACCTATAAGCATATCACTCTGTACCTATTTATTAGTAAGTCAAGTTAAACATTATAAAACAATATTAAACCAAAACCAGGCAAAACAACCAAAAACTAACAAAAGGGTGTAATTGTACTGTTACAAAGGTTTCGCCTATGTTACCCTTAGGGCAGAGAATTGAGAAGATAATACAGTAGCCATTCAAGAAATGTGAATACTTTTGAAAAGTTAACATATTAGTAATATACTGTAATACACTAATTAAACACTAAATAGATTTAATACAAACAGACTGTTTTCTAGCCTTTATTCCTGTTCATTCTAATGATTTTTAGGATTGGAATATTCCATGCACCAACAAAAACAGTTTAATACAAAAATGTAGAATCAGTGAAAAGAAAATTTGATACCTGCTTAAAGCTTATAATTTTCAAAAAGTAATTCTAATAAGAATTCATAATATGACTTATTGCATAGCTCTATATGTAAGGTAAAAGAGCTTGAAAACTATTTGCATTAAAAGTGTGGTTGAACAGTTGAGGCAGTGCAGGTTCTTAATCCAAATGCAGCGCTCGATATCATCTTGGAGGAAGTTCAGTTAATTTTCTTCTGAATAAAATGTCTGTTGTATACCACAGATTTTAACACTAAATCTAAAATTAAAACATCAGATATTAAATCCCTTTGAACAGCAATAAAAGCACACACACAAAAAGTTTTTGGATTGTTGTAATAATAAGTACCATGAAGTGTCTAACTATGTCTCTTTTCTAATGAAAACAGCAATTTATATCCCAAATATCAACCTTAGCCAAAGCAGATTCACATTTAAACTTCTAGTGATCATCTTAATACATTTCTGAAATACTTTGTTTAGACCAAATATCTAACAACTTAACGTAGACCAGCAGTTCTCCATCCTGGTCTATAGGCCCAACTGTTGTTCATGCTTTAGATGGGTTTCTGCTCTGGTAAACCTTATTCAAATGATGGCATTCAGCATGGAGACAAGTGCTACAGAGGTTTGTTACTTACTCATGCCCTTAGGTCATGTGCTTGGTGGCTGCAAAACATATTCTTTAGGGCTGGTGTTGTGTATTTTTTTGTGTCCCCTGCCCTAAACACCTTTACATCTAATATACCTTGTACTTTTATTTTATTGATTTTATTATGAAATATAGCTATTCTTAGCTAGTCTTACTTAGATAAAATTAATTGCAATCCTACTCATCACAAGTAACTTCGTGAAGTTAAGAACAAAATGATTTTAATTTACTCAAGACAGAAGTTTTTAATCCATCTTACTTGATTGTACATAAACAGTATTTATTTTATTTGGAAGTACTTTAACCTGTTCTAACATTTGGAATTCTGAAAATACCGGAAATGCATAATACATTTTGTCAGTTGGTCAAAATTTTACAAAATACCTTTCTCTCCTGCCTGGATATTTTTTGGAATGACTACTTTTCATTTTACTTAAACAAAAACATGTTGAAGTAGCGCTACTCTTACTAACCAACTCCATTGGTTCCTCTACCTACGGTACTGTATCCCTGGGAGTCCATCTCTGCTAAGTTTTGCTGATGAGCTGATATAAGAGCTATTTGGAGGAGAGATGCATCTTAATATTACAGGAATTAAAACATGCAGGACAGTGGGCCCTGAGGACCATGACTGGGAACCACTAACCTAGACCATTCATGCATTAGTTAGATGTATTTTCTACTAAAACAACACCCTGCATCCTACTTTTCATGTCTTTTTACTTAAAATGACCCTGTTAGTCCCAAAAAATATCCTCTTCGCCCCTCTATTACCTCTGTGAGACTTTGTCATTTGCTCTTCGGTTGGGTTAAGCGGGTCATATAATCCCTAAATGTATGTGTGCGTGTGGTTGTGTGAATTAGAAAGCCTTTTCCCTCCTGCTTTGGCGAGATTATTCCAAGTTCCTGACCTCTCGGAGGTAAAAGGGGCCTATGTTTGGTAACCCAGTCGCCTGTCTTTGTCTTTTGAACCCAAATGGCGGGGGCCCTCGCCCAGGGGGGCTCTATCTCCCTGAGAGCCTTCGGACCTTCTCAATCTGTCCCGGAGCTGCCATGTGTACTTTGAATTTTGCAACAGCCATTCTAATGTGTATACGCCTTGATTAAACTGCCAGCTGGTAGAACAAACCCAACAATCCCTCGACACACTTTAGCACACACAAAAAAAACAACAGCAAGAGTTTGGCTTGCAAGCAAAAACATTGATCCAGAGTCCCCTCACAGTGAGTCAATCTGCCCCCGATAGCCATTCAAGTGTATCTGCTTGATCTGATGTTTTCCGATAAGAGAAATTCCTCCTGGGTCTGAGTGTGTGAATAAGAGATATTGATTGCTGAGTGTCATGGTGGTATAAGTCTTGAGCAGCTGTAAAGGGGTTTAGATGAGGCCTGTGGCATATAATTAAAATGCTAAAATATTGTTAAATGAGATGCAAAGAAAGAGTTGGTCCTTTTTTAAAATATGATAAAGGGAGAAATTAAAAAATGATGTGAAGACTTACGCTCATTCTCATCACACTGTCATAGTGTTAACATCTCAAATCAAGTAAAATAGTCCTGATGATTGCTGTCAGAATACTCTGACACTATATTACATTACTTTATGCTCTTAGAGAATGATTTCAACGCACACACAAGATACATTATTATCCTTTCTTTATTTTCAATAATTTGTTAGTAGAGTTAAACCATCCATCCATCTTTTCTCACTTATTCTGTCAGGATAGTGGTATGCCCGATGCAATATCTTGAGCAGTCTATGGGTGAAAGGCAGGGGACACCCTGGACAGGTCACCAGTCTGTCACAGGGCAACACAAAGACACAGAAATACATACAATCATGCACACAAACTCACACCTAAGGACATTTGAGAGAAGCCAATTAACCCAAAAGTCATGTTTTTGGCCTGTGGAAGGAAGCCGGATTTCCCGAAGAGAACCTATGCATGCATGCAGGAATTAAACCCAGAACCTTCTTGCTGCAAGGCAACAGTGCTACAAACTGTTTCACAGTGCAGCCCAGAATTAAACCAAAAAACACAAAATTTTACGTTGTATAATGAGAAAAGGGAAAAGGAAAGGAAAACTGTTTCATACTGTTTTCTTTAAAGAGTGAGCTGAACAAGTGGCCTTGGCAAATGCTGCACTCTATGAGCGTCATACTTTTTTGTTTTTGTCAGTCGACTAGATTAAATGAAAAAAAAAAAACTACTAGAAATATACTGGTCAAAGTGTGAACATTTTATACAGGAGAATATCCAAGCAATGTTTTTATCTAAACCTCTAGTTTGATTGGTCCACTTATTTTTATCTAATATTGTTTTATCTAAAATTTTTAACACATTTTTGAAACAATCTGTGCTCACTGTTTTAAGTCATGTTTCAAAAAGGTATCTAATAAAATTAGTCAGGATATAAAAAATACCATTCAAAAATCTTTTAATCTCCCAGATAATCTTTCTATGCTGTTCTAAAACATTTTTCTTCTTCAATTATCCTCTTTAATAAAGAGTCTATAAAAAGTTTCCACCATGGTGTTGAGTGATACATTATATAAGTTTTTACTAAAAACTATCTTTAAAATAGCCTTTTTATTTCATCCTTTATGACTTAAACATCACTTGATGAGCAGACTGACGCCTCAGTAGTTTAACAGTGATGCATCAATAACCCTGTAGCCTATTTTTCTTAATCTACTTTGGGTTTAGAAGTTCCTGTGCTGTTTGGCAGATGTGACGTCAAGCGCGTCCACTTTAAAAGGGTCTGACCTAGTAAACAGTCGAAGTGTTATTATATATTGTGGATACTCAGAATCGACAGGCATCTAGCTCAACTCAGACACTAACTGCAATACTGGGTAAGGTGAAAAGGGTACGAGAACGAGCAGAAGAGTGCTGCAGTTCTGTGTTTCAGCCAAAGATGGCATATAATTTATAATTAGAAAACTCTGTAATGCCTCTTTAAGCTCTATTATAGAGTAATAATCAAAACATTTCTACTCTCTATAATCATACCAAAACACGTTTCAAGGTGCTGTGTGAGCACATTCTTCAGTGAGTTTGCCATTTCACCTAAATGGATTGTGACCAACTACACATAAGACACCTTGTTGCTGTCTTTCAACCAGCCCATCTTTTAAAAAGGACAGATATGTGAAGGGAAACTGGGATAGTTGTCAAATCATCTGATTCTTCCACCTTGAAAAAACTTCAATTCCTCCAGTTAGCATGGGCCTCTTGACATCTTCTCTAATCCATGCCACCTTTACTAAGTCAGTCCAATCAATTGGGTGATGAGTAGACTTGGACCTGTGCCATGCATTTGATATGACAGATTGAACAGAGCTCTGTGATATTATACAGAGCTTTGAACTAGCTTAACCAAACTCTGTTTTAAGCTTTTATACAAATTTGTCTCCAATCTGTCCAGTAATTTTCTTGGACTTCACGATGCACTTTGCTTACTACTGTTTTCCAGCAAATCCTTGAGGCATTCACATAACAGCTGGAGTTACACTGTTATTTAGAGTGATGGCAATTGGCTGAAAAGCTCTCCATACTTTTTTTTAAATCTTTCATAAAGAAATATTTTATTGATATGCCACTATGAGGCAGCATTCTCATCAATACAATGTCTTATAAGATGCAGGTTAAGTGCACTGTCTATACTTTCCATCCTCTGCCAAATGGGTAAATAGTTTTTTAATTCATTTCAGGCTTTTATTAGCCAGATAATGGCTGAGCTTAAATTAAATTGTGAAAAGACTCACTATGGAAACATTCTTGTCTTGATTCCATTTGTTGGAATATCACAGAATTTATATTAATAATATGCCACAGAGTATGCTTGAATCAATGCTTCTTTTACAGTATGAGAATATTATCATCCGAGAGATGCTAATAGACCTCAATGAGCACCAATGGAAACCATCTGAACTGTTTATACATCAGGTTTTGGTTTATCTGTGATCTATACTACATCTGTGTTGTAATCCAATGTGTTCTCAGCAAAAAGCAACAAGTTTCCCCTTTATACAACTCACTTTGACGATAGTAATTCCAGAGAGAACTGTCAAGGCTGCTACAGAAAGCCTCCATTCGCTTTGACCATTCAGACACATTTTTTTCAGCCTTGGGTATTTGAATGGCGGATCTTACACACTAACTCCCATTCTAGATGGCAGAGGTGTAAACTGTGTTAGCACAGGTAATGTGATCAGAATAATGTGTTTACATCATCAAGGGTGTGACAGGATGAGGAAAAGTGAGGGGAGGGCAAACAGCGTAGTGGAAGGACTTGAAGTTGTGGACCATGCAGAGATCAGAAGTGTGAAAGAAGCATCTGGGAGGAGGGACGTTAAGAAAAAACAAGGTAATGGATAAAAAACGATGAGAAAAAGAAAAAAAGACAGAGACCAGGAGGGAGTCTCCATGTCAATCAGATTATGAAACAATCATTTGACACAGAATTGCTTTGACCTGAAAACTGCCAGATCGCATTTGCTCCAGCGTGTACATACACACCACTTGATGCACTCAGGGTCATTTCCACACAGCTGCATGGAGATAAATGTGTCTCGCTCACATCCACTCTGGTGTTAAGTGCACGTATTAGGCCGTATCAGCATTCATGTATGGTCTTCGTTTGGGTGTGTGAGAGTCTGGGTGTAAGTAAGTGAATCAGTAATGAGTGAGTGATGGATGGACCATAATGCACATTTGGCCCCTCTATGAGGCGCACGGAGAGCTTAGATGTCTGGCCAAGCTCACACATTACTCTCACAGATTTGTGTCAGATAAGACAGCTTTCTCACTTTTTTACAGCAAACTGGGAAAAAAACACTACTCTCCTGCCTGCTTCTCTGCTTTTCTACGTTTATCTTTCACTACATGTATCTACTTTATCTCTTATTTCTGAGCTCTATTTTTCTGTTTCCATCTCACCCTAGCTGTCTGCTTCTTAGTAATGGAGCTAATTTATTTAGCTGGCAAAGAGTGTCTGTCCATTAGTGTAGGCTTGTTTGTGCCAATGGAGATGGTGACAAATCTAGCCAGCATGTGTATCTGATCTGTGTACATTATCATGAGTCAGTAAAGAAAGACGGAAGAAGCAAGACTTCAAAAAAAGAAACGTGTCTGTCTACCATTACAAAATGATTTATTTCTAACACTAAGTCAGCATACCTGTGCATTGAGCTCTCAGCTACTTAGAGCTCAGCTTTTAGGTTTCCAAGACTTAAAGTGATATTTACAGGTTGGCACACTCTTTCCACATCTGTTGGTTTACTCTATTGAGTTACCTTGAAACAGCAGGAAACCTTGTGTAATAATATTATGTAGCTCTGTGTTTTTGTACAAAGTAGACTGAACAGAGCTCTAACAGCTTAAAGACACCAAGCAGTTCAGCTTTCAGTGTTATACTGTGGGTCAAACAGTCAGGAAAAAAAGTGTAACACATAAATAAATCACAATCACCCTTTTACTGTAAAAACTCAGAAATAATTTCAAAAAAGATGTTTTTACTTTTGACATCCAAGGGCCTGTGATTCCACAACTCGTCAAAATTGAAAGTATGCTACTACACAAGGCATCATAACTTCCTCTCTGAAATAGCTAAGATAAACTGCATAATATTAAAAACAAAAAATGAAAGTAATTTATTCCATTATAATTATTGGAAAATCCTTAATTGGCATTGCATCCATCAAATCAATAAAGGCTTTGCAACATTTTGGATGTTCTTACAGGTATCTCGATTATGTCTTTTTGGTTATAAGCTTCAAGTCTTTACTGTTGGAAAGTCCCCTTAGGGCAGGGTGCAGGAGTTCCCCCTGCAACGTAAGGGTGACCAGTTCGAAACCTAGTTTAGTCTATCTCAGCTGTTGTGGCAAGACACGATATTTACCCGCACTGCCTACTGATGGTGATCAGAGGACCGGTGGCATTTGTATATGAAAGCCTAACCTTCTGTCAGTGAGCCCAGGGCAGCTGAGGCTACAATGTAGTTTGCCACCATCTGTAGGGGAACTACTGAATTTAGTGTAAATCGCTTTGGAGCCCCCTGACTTGAAAAGGGGCTGTATAGATTCAGTTTATTTACTATTTAAACCAATAAGAGCCATGGATATGAATAATTTTTGGTGCAACTACTGTATACCTACTACTGTATACATGGTAAAATGGATGTCTGAATATGTAATCAAAGCACACGAAGGCTCCTCTATGAAGGTAAAATTTAAGTTAAAAAAAAATCAAACAAATAAAGAGGATGGGTTTCTCCTCACCAGGCAAAAACTATCTGGATGAAACACCCTTTGACCTTTGATTATGAAACATGTTCCAGGTCTGCTTCAAGAGAAGGAAAAACAAAGGTGGGGAAAAAGGGACAAAACAAAGTTCCTAACAAAGAAGCTACTGCTATTTCTGCAGTAATCAGTAGCCAGACCATAGACTAGACCAGCGATGGATTGTTTTTTTCTGTCCATAAAAGACATCTGATAATATCAATGGATAATGGACATAATAAATTAAATCAATTACCACCATGCTGTTAAACAATACTTGTCTGCAGAGACAGCCAAATGAAGTTAAAATTTCATATCAGTTTTTTCTCTATTCCAATCTCAATGACATTTAGATCAACTTTCACAATTACTTATTATTGTGCAGTTAAACCCTCATGAGGAAAATACAAACTGTGTAAAATGGAGGCTTTAAGCTGGTATCATTCACTCCAGCTGTGTTTAGACATATCACAACACAGCTGGCTAATACACTATGTTGGTGACCGTTGCTGGGAGTAATTGGAAATGTATTATACATGCCTGTTATCATTCGCTCAACCTTACTTCTCCTAACTGAAGCAAGAAAGACGGACATAATCACAAGACATCAAATAGAAAATTACAGATTTGAACAAGTTCCATTCCTCATTGGATGCAGTTTCAAAACGATCAAGGATCCATCATCTGTTTCAACAGATTGTTTCAACAATATGCCAAGCATATATCAATCACAGAATAGCTCATTCTGATCAGGAAAGAGACATATCTGTTTCCCGGAGATAACCATGTTGTGGGTGTGATTTCTTTTCTTCTTTGGCTGTAGGCTGCAAAGAAAAGTAAAAGATGATATTAAAGATATTTGCTAAAACAATTAGGGAGTGTCATTATTTATGGAGAAAGTAATCCTTATTAACATGAGTGGAGATGACACTCAGTAAGGATGAAGCCATTACTCTGAAAGTAATATAAGCAGGCCCGATAGCAGTTGCCAATGCAGTCTGCAGTCTATGATTGATTGGTGGGAAAAACAACCTATCTAATCGGTAAAACCAGAATTGCTTAGATTAACAAATATACTGGTCAGAAATTGACTAAGTCATTGGTTTTGGATCAACGGATTGAATTGGTTAACCAAACAACCAACGAAAATCCTAAACAATTTGTTCAGAATAATTGTATGAATTTGGCCAAAATGACCATTTATACTAAAAAGTGGAAACTTGCAAACAACACCAAACCAGTACCATGGTGACAAGTTGGACCAACTTGTCACCAAAAAGATGTTATCAGAAACCGAAAAAAATAAAAGATTTGTAGAACGTTGTTGCAGCATCTCAAGTAAAAAAACAGGAATTTAAAGATGAGACAAATATAGTCATTCTTGATAGACAATGACCTGATACAAGTGAAGTATCATGCCTAAAAGATGGGAAAGCAAGAATTCCGGACTGTCAATCAGAAAAAAGAAAACGGTCTTTTTATACAGTTTATTTAAATATCTATTTTCAACTGTATATTTAAAAGTGAGTCTGACTTCATCTTCTACTTGATCTCTGCTATTGCCTTTGACACAAAACTCTCCTGGAGTGATAGATTTCCTAGCAGGGCATCTCTCCTACCCCTCTTTGCCAACAGACTGACACTGTTTGGGCATGCTCCAACTCATCATGATGACTACATTCTTCTTTCAATCCATCCATTCCTTTCTCCTGTAACACCTTTTAAATGATGTGACACTGGCTGAAGAAGATGAGAAGATAATAAAAGTGCCCTGTCTAGCCTCTGTTTCATTACGTTTGTTATGTTCAAAATTGATCTTGTGTGGAACATACAGAGCAAGGAGATAAGCCAAGAAGAATGTTTTCCTCGTGACCTGTTTTTATGGAGTACAAAACATTTTTTGCCTTTCCGCAGCAAGTAAATCTACATGTTTTCTATTTTTTTCATCATTAGATAATAGGTCAGCTCCACGGGGAATGTGATATGGGAAGGCAAGGTCAGTTGTCATTGATTGTTAAATCATTTTTTCTCTTTGAGCAGAAAAGACACTGACTGCTGCTCCACACTCAGATTAAAAATGCTCCCTTTCCTGTGTATGCCAGCCTATAATATCCATCCCTCTCAAATCAGCATTTTTGGACGTTAACTTGGGTGCTGGTGTGTTTCCATTTAAATATACAGCCCCAACGATTTAGCAGAACAATGAGCAGCAGTAAAACAGAAGACACTTGGAACGATGTGAATGTCCCCCTCTTTCACACTTTGTCAGTTTGTCTGTCTGCCTCTTTTGTTTGCTTCCCTGTCTACAAAGCTTGTGTCAGTCTCAAGGAGAGCCTCCTTCTCTTTCCTGGGCCTCGTTGTTTTGTGGGCAGAGCTGGCAGATACCAGCAGAATTTCCTCCTTGAATAGCCCTTTTTATAGCCCTTTTTATCTCTTTTTCACTCCTTCTATCCTACAGTATGTAGACAGTGAAAAGACAGTCTGGATAGAGTTTAAGTGTTGTTTTGAGTGCTGAAAAGGTCTGACGCTAAGATATGTCCACTACAGCAATTTATTTTAAAGAAACAGTCATTTAATCTAGGAGTGTAAATATGGAAACATATATCGAGGTTTAAGGAGACTGATTGTGTTTTTCCAGACGGGGACCATGTTGGCAACTGGATGGGCGATGCTGAAGGAACTCCTGGTGCGCGTATGCAATCGAGACGATGAGACAGACGGGGGCAGGGAGGGCTTTGTGCACCCGCCCTTTCCCACACTCCCTTTAACCTTCTGTTGTGAGGAAGGACCGGAGCTCTCTGACATGACAAATCACTCTCTGCCTGCCTAACTGAGTCAACAGTAGTTGGAAAGTAGGGATGATGTATAGAGTACTATGAATACAGTGGTTGGCAAAAACCCCTGGAACTTATCACATTTTGTGTCAAAATGTGATAAGTTCCAGGGAAAAAAATAAACCATAAACTATCATAAAGTTCAAAAGGTTTGAAATAACATTTCAGCACACTCTAAATACAGCCCTTTACTTTGAAACATGCTGAGGTTATCATCATGGTCTGGGAATCTACATCTGTAACAGGGACAGGAAAATAAATAAGTGGTGATTTTGAGATTAATTAAGCTAAACATAGATTAATCATGTCGCAGACTTGATACTGAGACAGAGCTTACACTTCGAACAGCACAAAAAAATCTAAATAATCCACGTGTACAATGGAATTGTTTAGATCAAAAGGTATTAATGGGTTACAATGGCCTAGTCCAGCGTTTCTCAATCCTGGGCCTCAAGTGCCACTGCCCTGTATGTTTTACATGTTTCTCTGTTGCATCACACCAGATTCAAAGGATTAAATAGACTCCTCAGCAGCCACCAAGTGCTACACATGGCATTCATTTAAGTCAGGTGTGTGGCTACAAGAAGACCAGGGCAGAGGTACTTAAGGAACAGGATTGAGAACCTTTGGCCTAGTCAAATTCTAGAACACAGAACACATTTGGCAAGTCCAAGGGATTGGTGACCAGAGATAATCCCTGTTTCTTTTAGCATTTTGAATAACAGTAAATGGATTTAGCCTGAGCAAGACAGGTCAAAAACTCCTAAACAGTTGCAGCTGTAGTTGCATTCTACAAAGTCCTGTTTTAAGTTGTTTGGAAATATATGCAGTACATGGGATACATTTGTATTATTTTTGTTTTTATTAAAAAAAAGAAGAATTATGCACGACTGTTTATTTTCTGTTTATTTTCTATGCAGTTATATATTTTGTCTATTTTTAGTAAATAACATCTGAGTTAAAAACTTTGTATATCTAGTGTGGAAAAAAAATAATTTAATGCATTGGTATTTTTGCAATCCTTTCTTTACTCTCATTAATCAGAGCGCTAACTTTCTTCCATTCAACATCCTGCAGATCTTAAAACCAGCCTCTGGTGGTAAACTTAGTGACTCAAAAAATTCAAAGTCTAAATGTGCAGATACTACAGAGGCCAAAGAAGTCTCAGGCTTAAACTCTAATGGAGATGCTCATATGCACACCCATGCCTCTGCCTAAATGCCAACACCAAGCTGTTGTCCATAAAGCGTTCAGGCTGTCACAATAGAGACATTACCACATGAGTGAGTGGTTCTGAATGGGCTCAGGGTGTGTGTGCATACAGAAAGGGTAGCTGAGGGGGAGCTCCTGGCAAGGCAGACAACCCTGTCATCACCTCTGCCCCATGTCAAACAACTGATCAGCATCAATGGTGCATGCATCAGGCACACGCATTTGAACAAACTCCTGCTGCACGGCCTGTTGCGCTTAAACAAGTTTGTAACTGCCTTTTTCCCTTGACTGAAACTCCCTACATTTACACTGTTGCATGTGATCAACTTACAAAGACAAACAGTTTAGCTAGTTTTTGAATAGCTGACCCAACCAGGCCAAGCAGGGTGAGGGGTGAGAGGGAGAGGTCAAAAGAAAAGGAACCGTTGAGAGAAAAGCTTGCAAAATAACTGAAAGGCTGAAGACACTTCAGCAGCAAGTTGAAATGAATTCCTTCTTGTTATGGAAAGGGAATGGTGCAAAAAAGCATAAATGCATAAGAAAGACCAACAATACAATGTTTATCAGGGAACTGCCGCTCTGCTCTGTCAGCACTCTGACATTTTCTGCAATGTGTTTGTATGAAGCCTAAAAAGTCATCATGCACAACAGGCCGTGGAAAATGTATGTTGGGGTGTGTGAATATGTAAGATCGAGGGGGGGGGGGGGGGGGGGGGGGGCAATGTGTTTTAGGCGCTGTGTTACCCCCTTCCCTGCAGAAGTGCATGATGCCAATGTTTTGTGATTGCTTGGATGAGCGCAGCATCATAAATCGAGAAGATGTAGGGAAAAAAAAGAGAAAACAGGAAGGTGCAGTAAAAGTTTTAAGGAAGAAATATGTTTAGGTGTTTTTGCTTAGTGAGCAAAATAAATCTATTGTAAAACCATTGCAAGCTACAAATCCTAATTATTATTATAATTGGAACTTTGACAGTCGTATCTAAGTGGTTCTCTTGCATGCACACACAAACAATTCTGCAGAAACACCCATGGCTTAGAAGGGTTAAAAGAGGATTTTGCCATAATTCAGAATGTCTGACAGGTTTATAGCTCTGTCAGGAGCCTCATTTGGGACTAAAGCGTGATAGAAGAACGTTACTCGTGGCAAATATAATTGTGGTCATGCTCTAACCATAAATCATGGCATGGATGGATCCCATTTGCCTAGTAGCTGCATGGGGGGTGGATTCCAATGCATTAGGTGACCTGTGGGATGTCAGTACACACACCTCCCCAACGTTCACAAGGAAGAGAAATGCCAAAGTGGATGTGAATGGTTGCTTTCTATTATCTATTTAGAGGTTTTGCAACAGTAATTTCTGTAAAGTTGCTAAGATGATAGATATCATGATACCGATTTTGTTATTTAACCTAAAATACCCTCCATAGCTACAGTGGGCTTTTACGAACAAGACTTGTCGCATTCAAGAAACATTTAACTTCAGTAAAAGCTCATGAATGAATCTCGTACACTTGATACACTCCATCTGTACGTAAGTTAGCGCGAGTTCCCAAAAAATTTAAATTTACATAGTTAGCACACAAATAATTTCATATAAGGCTACGAACACCTGTGTGTTCATTCATATGCCATTGAAGACCAAGAAAAATGTAAATCAAGGTCTGTTGACTGAAAGCATCACAATTAAAGGACCAATAAAAAGCCAAGCAGTGGGAAATAAATTGCAAAAGCTGTAAATGACGTGGTCGCATTGCTACAGCTGTAAAAATAAAATAAAAGCATAAAAATAATATAAAAATAAAAATCAGAAAACAGCAAGTGAAAACTACTAATGGAGGTAAGAGGTGCAACATGTTATGTTAATGCTTAATATGAGTTCGCCAAATAAAAAAACACATCAACATTCTGCTAAATCTTCTTTTAAGACAAACATGTGCTGTATATTTCAAGAGCACAACATATATATATTGTTGACAGTAAAACTCAAATTCAACAAAGTAAGACATACTAAACCCAAATATTCCACATATAGTGACAAAGCCAAGGTGCTGCAATGGAGTGAAATTAATGCAAGTCTAGATGTTATTTTCATAGTTGCTTAATCTTTGGTTGAATCGCTGTTCTTTATTTTGACTAGATGACAACTAATTTAACTAATTATGTCCTCTGATACTGAAATCCCAGCTGCAGGTGTAGTGACCAATAATTCTGTCATCGGCGATTAAAAATGTAATTTTTCATAATATATTCATGATATATAATGACGTAGCTTCATGAAATTGCTTCTAAGTAAAAAAAAATGTAATTTAGTGAAAAGCTAGGTTTGAATAACAACTGACTGAATAAGCAAGACTCCTACGTCAAGTCTGGAGCACTCATAAAATTTAGAAATTATTAGAAAGTAGATCTATAAGATTAGAAATAGGAGGAAAATTGTGGATGCGACATTTTCTCTTAAATCACTCATACGAACGATTTAGGAATGATTTTCTTTGTATGAATGGTTCTTGCACGAGGTCCATTATTCTTACTTGTTTAGGGACAGCTACATTCACTAAGACAATGCACATGCAGATGTGTTGGCCGACACTTCCATGTAGCATTGAATGAATAAATCTCCATAAAGCGACTGCATTCTCTGGGTTTCTGAGGAACAGCATCAACAGTTGGGCAAAGACCAGGAGAAGGATGAGGTAAACCAAGCAGTAATTGCCACAAGCTGTGTCACTCATCAAAATAATTGACAGCATTTTCTTTAAAATGAGAAGACTGTTTATCCTAGTGATTCCAGCCAAGTGGATTGGTAATAAGGCTCTGGTTTTGTCATGTTTGCTCTGGCAAGCATTGCTCTGGATCCGTGGGTGTGAATGGTTTTTCAGTTTTGTGAAGGGTTTAACAACACAATAGTAAAACTAATCTTATATTGTTAACTGTTCAGTTGTTCAGGCAACACTTTAATGTAATTCATAAAAAACGTTACTTTAAAAGCTACACCCTAGGAACATTTTTACAGTGTTTTATTACAGTAAATTATTTTTGTTTTTATGTTCCTATGTTATAGAGCAAAATAGATCAGCACATATTTGAGATATTAAAGAAAATGATAAATCATTTTTCAAAATGCTTTCAAAATTTAAAGTTAAAATTTAAAAAGTTTAATGTTTGATATTCATCATGTTGTTTTTTTTATGTAATATTGATAAATAATTTTCCTGAAGAAAGTCGGACAAACAGGGCAATGTAAGTGAGGTCTTTATCAATGTGTCTGGCCCTTTTTTTATCCTATGCAGCAGAAACCGAGTCCAGATCCTTTGAAAACATCCTACATTCTTGTACACCCTAAGTCCTTCCTCTCATGTGTCAGTTGTGGTCAAACAAGTTTGTGAGCAGTTGCGTAGAGATTAGAAAGTCCATTTTAGGCCGGTGAAATAAACAAGCATTTTTTGGGCCTTCTTCAGCAGGTGTGAAATGTTCTCGGGAGTGGTCAGAGGAATGTCATTAACATAATGCTGTCCACATGCTCTACCTGCTTCACTTGTTTGCAGAGAGGAGAGTGTCCAGTCTCTTGCTTTCCATTAAGGCCTCCTTGATTTTACTACTGTTCAATCTGCTTGCTACTGTTCAAGTTTTTTCCTTGAGCACCACTCTATCAGATTGTGAACCACTTATCTCTAGTTGGCCTTAACATTGTTAGGTTTGCAACCAACCACAGTGGTGTCACCCATAAACGCACATTTTGCAGATAGCAGAGCAGGGGGATGTAAATCGAGGGAAGAGGGCAGGACTGAGAACACCACCCTGCGGCATGCCAGTGTTAACGATAAGTGGGGAAGATGTGATTTACTGATCCAGGAGCAAAGTGACATCAATAACTAAAGTTGGGGAACTACACAGCTCAGCCAAAAAATAAATACATAAAAAGGAAAAAGGTAAAAAGATAACTAGGTCACATACTTAAAATCTGCCAAAGCTAAGAATTCCTGTTTACAGTTTTCTACAAGGCATTTAGGGAGCACAGCAGTCATGCAGGCTAATGTGCTCTGGTTGACCTGGCATAAGCCAGATTGATACATATAGTTCATTCAGAATTCTACACATTATCCATCTGGATGTCCTACTGTAGAAGGTGTTAGCAAAAGGGAGCGACATTTAGTATAACTAATGAAGCTGAATGAGTAAATCACAAATCTGGATCAAATCGGCGCAGCTATGATTATTTTACTTTAACCCCTTCTGGATTAAGCATCGATGTCATACATGTAACTGCATTTCATGGTCCGAAACATTTATATGCATCAGTTAGCAAGATATATATTTGGGAGTGATCTCACAAATGCCCTGCAATGGACTGCCGACCTGTCCAGGGTGTACCACACCTCTCCCCCGCTGGAGATGGGCATCAGTACCCCTCCTGACCCTGCCTTTTTGGATGGGTGGATGGATCTCATAAATCTTGCGACAATTCATCTTTCTTGCCAGGTAAGGCTCTGAATAGAAGAAAAAATGTACTACAGCTTTTCGGCCAATATGGTTTGTGGACAACTAACAATGAATATCATGATAAACAAACCATCCCTACAGTAGACATGTTGTGTCAGCATCATACTATGAGGGGGTTCCTATTGTTAACAGGGTTGGGTAAGCAGCTCAGAGATAGAGATCAAAGTTGGGGCTAAATAGGGGACAATCTTAGATGAAAATATGTTTTCCAACAAGACAATTAGATGGTTTAGATCTATTCCTTTGATTGAATGGCTCTGTCAGATTAATTTCCCAAATACAATTCAAAGTTTTGCTAAGGCTTAAAAACTGCTGCTTATATATTCCTTTCAATTTGACTGAGACTGGTCTATTATGCAAATTATGGGCAAAAATTAATTAAGATTTAACTAGCCGAAAGAAGATTTCATACAGAGTTTGGAGATGAATGGATGCCACACTTTCCAGATAGATTCTCACTTTACAGCCATATATAATATCATATATTTCATTATATATTTATCTTATTTTTTTTCCAATCTTTTTCTGTGTGTAAAACTGGCAGGTCCCCACAGGCCTTTGTATCACTTCTCAGGCAGGCGACTGATTGACAGGACCTTGCTGATGGTGGACCCTCCTTCCCAGCGTCTCCTCCTCTCTCTCCTCTCCTCTCCTCCGCTCTATCCTTTCCCTCTTCAATCGCAAAGCTTCGCTCAACGACTCGACACCGCGATCAGGGATGCAGCGAGGGCGCAGCGCAGCCTAGAAATGGCACCACCACGCGCACCGTGGATCTATCCATCCCTTTCCCTGCTGTCTTCCCTTCTCCTCTTTTTCCAAGCGTCTCCGCCGTGCACAGCCTTACGGAATTACCCGGAGAATGAAGGTGGGTGAGCGAGCCTTAGGGAAGGAGTGGAGTTTGGTGACCCGGGTGTTTGCGCTCTGTGTCAGCGGCGGATGGGAAGCCCCATCCAGCCGGTGGTTCCTCGGAGCGGAGCGGAGCCCTGCGCTCAGCCGCGGCGCAAAGTGCTCGTCCCTGTTATAAATCATGCATGGAGAAAACCCGGAGTGTTCGTCACGTTTTCCTTTCCCCGAGCATGCTGACATAAAATTTGTATTATATGTGCACAGAGACAGATAGAGCTCTGAGGTCATTTGACTTTCTGACACAGGGAAAGGCTTTTTTACGTTACAAATCTTCCCCTGACTTAACTTATAATGATTATACCAAAACAACATTGGCATCTTTCCCAAAGTCTGTCTTAATTATCAGTATCTTCATTTTTACATACTGATAAATGATGATTTTTTTTTGCTCCTCTTGCCTCAGTCTGCAAATGAGGAGCAGCAATTACATTAAATTTGTCACACGCTGCTGCTGAGCCTCTCCGGGTTATTGTATTAACATCGATGCTCAGTCTGTAATTTGCCCATACATTTACTCTCTAACTGTTCCTGACTGCTTGTTGGAATGAAACATGGGAGCTGGGCTGTTTTTAATGGAAGTTGAACTAAATGCAGAAGTTTTTTTTTTTTTCCCCCAAAACAATGAAGCAGTTATTTTCCCTAAGTGACTTGATAGAAACTGGAAGAGGCAGCCTGATTGAAGATGATACAGCTGTGAGTTGTCACTCTGTGAATCATTTCGTTTGACATTCTCTGAAAACTCCAGTCAGTCTTGATCTGTTTGCTCAACAAAGCATCCTCTCCTTGTGATGCTTCCTTTTCTCAACCACACAGAAATATCAACTCAGGACAGATATACCAGTCAAAGAACCTACATCACACAGTGGAAGGTGTAATGGGACCTTCTGATTTAGGCTGACTCAACAGCATAAAATGCTTTTTGCATACATTGTGCTGCCTAGCCTGGAACTCCACACACACAAAGCAAATACTCAGGAGGATATGTTGGTATGGAGGAGAAGGAGTGGTTAAGGCGCACGATAAAACACGTGAAGGAGACTATAAAAGATTGCTGAAATATTAATTGAGACGAGCATGCACGATGAAACCATCTGGAAGTCATAGGAAACTCCTGTTGATTTAGATAAAAGCTTTAAGCCGTGGGAGTCTCTGGGATGTTTGTTATTCTCAGTGTATGTGTGAACTTCTGAAAGGTGCCAAGGTTTGAAACAACAACAACAACAATAATAATAATAATAATAATAATAATAATACAGGTTTAAAGACCCTTTGATGAGTCAAAAAAGCATACCAGTGAGCTGTGTTATCTCTAATTTTAATGGAGCATAAGGTAATGCACCCTGCACTTGTTGTGTCCTTTCCCATTGTGAAACATGGCAGTGCCAGCAGCATCATGTTGCAGGGAAGGGTTTTTTTTTCTTACAAAATTATAGGCTTTAATAGTGCTGCAACAAATCAGGAAAATATGCAAATATACTGTTTAAGAAAATTGCAATGCCCCCTCTGCTACTTGAGCCATCAGTCGCTGAAGATGTACATAATGTGGGCATTAAAGACAGTTGCAGTTTAGTTGCTGGATTGTATGTAGGTAATTATCTGTCTGTAGTTTTTCCTAGGTCAGTTAATTGGCAAAAATTGCACCTCTAACCCCAAAGCACATCTTGTGTTTTTAAAAGTTTTAGTAAAGAAAGCATTTGTGTGATCCAAGGGGAGAATTATTCAATAAAACACATTTCAGTCACACCTTTTGGACTCCTAGTTATGGTTGTGACCACACCTTTATACCGTTTCCATCTTGTTCTTATGTTTGTATATTTTGCACTCATGCATCTCAGTGCATTTTGCATTCAAGAAAATCCTCCCTTTGAGTCTGTCTAGTCAAAAAAGAATGTCTTAGTAATAAAAGGGAGAGAGGAATATACTGCCTATTGATTCCATAGCTAGAGCACTATAAGAAAACTGTGATGCTTTTAAAAGCTTCCTTTAGTACCTGCAATTGATCTGCTCCAAAACTGTTGGCATTTACAAGGAATTTGTACCTAAAGGTGGATTTGGCTGAAGGAGGAGTTCTGACAGAATTACTCGAATGTAGGTGAGAAAATGGTGCAGCAGGAATGAATCATTTCAGAACTTGAGAGAGGGAGTGGTTTATAGTACTCTGAAATCTTTGTTTTGAATGTTGAAGAGAAGTGGAGGACGTCAGTAGCAGGGGTACACCAGCAGAGGGAGCCCTAGATACCCTCTGTCTGGACCCTGAGGGCTTGCTGATGTAATCAGAGGCAGGATACTCACAGGTCTTCCCTTTTTAGGAGTGTCCTCATCCCTTCGCTGTGTCCTTACTCCCTCAACCAAACAGGCTATTCTCTGACAGATGTTTTTGTGTGGAACCATCTTATTTTTGCTAAATATTTTTTCTTTTATTTCACCTTATGCAGCTAAGAAATAATAACTGTGTAAATTCATTAAAAGGAAATGAATAATTTAATTACTCAGATGTACAAAATTGCAATTGCATTAAAAACGGGAGGGTGGGGAAAAAATACAACACAGCATTTGAAAATTTTACATCGCAGCAGTTTAGAAAATACAGCTTTCCACCGAACTGACCTCAGGCTGTTCAGGGAAATTGCTTTATAGCCTCTTAGGGTCAACATGAAGGTGAGCAGTTTTAGTGCAAAGGCAAGCATGTTTTATGTTAAGCCTGTTCTGGTTTTTAGCCTAACACACACACAGGCACACACCTACACACACATCCAAACTCCATCTGATTCAAACAAGAACCTGACTACGGTATAATGCCGGGTCAAAGGTCTCATCTGCTTTAATTGCTTCAATCTATAATGGCTGCTTGTAGTTATCGGCAGAGCCATACCTCAGTGAGCACGTGTGCGTCTGTGTGAGTGAGGCCGAGAGATTGCTCTGCTCCCATGTAACAGCCATGACCTTGGACCGAGGAGGATATAGATCTCCCCTCTCATCAGAGAGCAGCAGACAGAAGCAGCAGGAAAGAGCATCCTCTAGTTCCTTTTTATTTCTCCATTTTCTCTCTAATACCCTCTTTTTATATCTCCCCTTCTCTGGTTTATTTATTTGCCCCTTTCATTCCTTCCATGTCTTACCTTTTACTTGCTTTTACCCTCTGTGATTGCCTTGCTGCATTTATTGTGACTTCGTACAGAGCCGTTATTCCGAACCTATGGTATGGCTTTTGAAATGAGACAGAGGATATAAATGGATCTAGACATGCTCAAATTTGAATTTTGTGACCAATTTTTATTATAATGATGTTTTAGACAATTAACAACAGTGAAACTAAGACTTTGTCACTTGAAGAGTTCTGGATAAAGAATATTGACAGATGAAAAAGTTGTTTTATATTACATGAAAAAAAAAATCTATATATATTTTTATACAATTTTGTTTTTTAACAATTTTGGTTTAATGTTTTCTCATAGTGTGTTGCTCTGTCAGCTAAAGGCGTGTTTTAGGTTCTCTATTCTCCAGTGGATGATTACTTGATTACTAAGTTATTTTAATATTATTTCAATAATAGATTAATCACAATTAATTTGGTTAATTGTTTCAGCCCTAAGTAATGCATAGAACTTATTGCATTTCAGATCATGAAGTAATGTATGACCTTAAGAAGATTATAGTGGTATGTGTATAGCAAAAAAATAGAAATCTTAGAGCTGCTCCACTGAAGCTAGGGACACACTTGGATGCTGCGAAACTTAAGAACTGTATGACAGGAAACTTTGGTGGTTTGGTAACCATAAAATTTTTTTCAAATCAGTATGCCATGAAATGGTTAACCAGCCCATTTCTTGTGGCATGTTTCAAAGTTGAAAACTAAGAAAAGATAGAACAGAAAAATATTATTTGTTCTAAACACTTTTACAATTTTTCCATCTCCTTATTATGAAGGTAGCTATTGACGTTGCTTAAAGTAGCCAGGAGTTGCTAAATGAACACCTAATTCTTATATGTATTCGTCACCCTTTCACTTTATAGAATGATGTAAGAGAGATCTGCATAGATGTGTACACATTTGCCATGTAGAAACAATGTCCTGGGCAAACTCCATGCAGAAAAGCCTTTATGAACTTAGCATGTTCCCACCATGCATGTATTTTCTCTGTCTGTATATGTCTGTAATCCCTCCTACAGGCCATGAAATTCACTCGAGGTTATCTGGCATCTCTAAGTTAGTCCTAGGAGTAAGGTGTCTGTTTGCTTGATTTTCCAAGAATTTTATCTTGAAATGCTTCAATATAGCGAAAGAGTTGCCTGCATCAAGTCTGGTCTCTCTCGCTCTCTCTCATCTGAAATGAAAAGCAGACACTTTAACACTGGGAGTTCCTTTCACATACATTCCTATGTGTCAGGGCATTTGTCATCTCTGAATTTATTTTCAAACCTTTAACTCACAATGAAATCTGCTAACTGTGGGCCTTTAGTATTTAGCCGCAGTTTCCAAACTGTGTTTGTTTGCATTCCATGGTAATTGTTCGGTATGTATGTATGGTGCTTTAACTATTGACAAAAAGATCTTGCTCTTAAGTTTTTTTTAATCAGCCATTCACCATTCAGGGCCGATAATTCTGGAACTGTTAAATCCTTGTCTACCACCAACGTTGTGACATTAGAGGGTGACATAGGCATGGATCTTCATTTTTCATTTTCCCATCCCACTTTCACAGAAAAAGAATCTTGTCTTATTGCAATGCCCGGGGACAGAAAAAAAAAAAAAAACTTGAATGAAATGGTTATCACTCCCAACAGAATCCTGAGTAAAAAAAAGTCCTAACAAGACAAAAAAAATGGCTTAACCTTTTCCAAGTTCTGTTTTTTTCTGTTTATGAAAAGGTATTTCCTCTGCCTAAATGTATCCTGTAATCATGCACATTTTTTGATAAAATTCTTAAAATTTTAGAAGCTGAACATAATTATATTTTTCTTCTTATATATTTGTCTGTCTGATTATCTAATGTTCAGGTATTAAATGCAACAATTATTACACCTGGTAGATCAGGCTTTACCAAAAAAATGTATTCCCCTCTTGAGTAACCTCTTGGATGACTGCTCCTACTTTTACTAGAAAAAAGTAGGGTTTAAGAATTTCTATTTTCACTTTCACACCATTGTGTTAAAAAACAACAAAAAAAGTATTAAAAGGTACCCAGCCTGACAGCTCTCCACCTTCTCTACATAATGTTACACATTGACACATGTTGTTTTCTTATAACAGTATGATTGTTAACTTTGATTTTATGGATATATATATTATTTATTACTGTATGTCAGTACCCAATCCCTATTCCTTTCCAAAGCTGCCTTAATGGTTCATTTTTTCTTGTGAGACAAATTAAGGTATTTGTGTTTCTTCATTTAATCTGCTAGTTCTCACATATTTGGCTGTTACTCTGTTGGAAGGAGCCATTCTGACCTCCTGCACGATCTGTCCCACTGGGTCCCTTCTCTCTCTCTCCTCCTCTAAATCTTTCTTCTTCTGTTACTGCTGCTGTTTATTACAGTGGCAGTAAAATTAACTGCTCACTTGTTGGACTGCTTTAACATCTGATCTTGACAGTCCCGTTGCTGCATTTGTTGTACCAAGCATGCCAACGGTGGTTTATCATGCATTTCCACATACTACATGATATGACTCCATGATATGACTGTTATTTCTGATAAAATATTCTGATAAATACTTTCATCAGAAAACACTGCTTCCTCCCACTCCTGACTCAGGTAACTTTTCATCCTGTACCATCCCAATGACATGATTATTAAAGGTATAGGGGAAGATTTTCCTGATTTTTAAAAAGAACCACTCCACTTAAAAAAAAAAAAAAATTGCACATGCACCCTGTGCCTTCTCCAGAAAGGAAATGCCTATTAAACGTGTTCAATACCATGCACAAGCCCATTTCTCCTTGTGCACACTGTTTAAATGTTGGTTTGCTTCGCTCATCCAAGCTTACTTGTACACTTTCTCATACGACCCTTCGCCATTTTCAAAGACGCGCATTGAGAAAGGTGAGCTTCAATGACTGGCTGAAACCGTAGCTCACCATACATATACAACTGAAAGTGCACATGCGCAGAAAAAGATAGCTACCTTGGGATGAGCATGTAGGATGTACTTATCTAAACAAATCACCAGAATGATTGACAATTAGGAGGACCACTTATTTTGAATAAGAAAAGCCAGAAAAAACACATCCTTCCCTATACCTTTAATAAAGTTCACTCCCAAATGTCAGTCTTTACTGGGCTAAACAAGTGCAAATGGATGTCTCTTCATAAGACAGACATACTGTTAGTATGGTGTATTTGCAACCAAACACAGACTTAGAAGCAAAGAAACTGCATTTAAAAAAGAACTGTAGAATCTGGGATGAAGTTTAGTTTGAAGGTGAGTCCAAAGTACTACGATACAGAAACAAAAGTGAATCTGGCATTTTCAGCACTAACATAAGCAACAAGAATCCAGAGGACAAAGTTACCCTGACATTTTTTCTAATGTCTAATTTTGTAAGTTAACTGAATAATGGTGTGCAGGAAGCTAGGAGCAAGACCATCTGGAAAATGCAGACAGTTAAAGTCAAACAAGGACACAAGCATAAAACCATAAAACCAATTCTAATGGAAAACAAAATACAGACAAAACAAGTAAATGAAAGCAAGAAGGGAAGAAGATAAAATCAAAAATACTACAAACCCCCACAAACCACAGAAGCAAGACACACATTCATAACTACACCCTCTCATCCTTTTTTAATGTATGGCCGGGGGGCCGTTAGGTGGTCAGAGAATAGTGTCACATAGTCCAGGGGCTGACTGATAGATAGGGTTATAAATATGAGCCAGTGACAGAAAATGTTTCTGCCACAAGGGCTTTGCCTCATCATGAATTCATTGTGCTATGTGAGCATGTTTGTGTGCTTCTGGGGCGGTACAATGCGGTGCTGAGGGGATGCAAATCAAAGAAGAGAAGGACACGAAGAACAAAGACTGACAGGTAGACCAAAATAAAATAAACAGTAAGGCTTCCTTACTGAGGCTTTATGTCTTAGTGTTTGCACAAATGTTTCTTTCACTGCTGTGATTTTAATGTGTAGATGTTTAAGACCATTTCTATTGGCATTCTTTGTAAACATTGCCTGGCAATGCTTCAAACGACATTACCTCCAAATCTGGACAACAAAACACAAAAACGCAATTAACTCATTAACTTAGCACATCAAACGGCTGCTCGCGGTTTTATTTGAAGTTTATGGTGGTATACCTCATTGTTGATGGGAAATAACTGCACTGAATTTGGTACGGCACATAAAACACCCCCATAAAGCATATATTGTAAAGATGCAACAAGTCATGCTCATTAGAACCTATTGAGGTGGCAGACTAGCAGTTGAACCTTCTTTTAGTGTTCATTTCTTCTTTGTTCATCTATAAGCTAATGATCAAAGTGCCTCGGGTCATTTAGGATGGAGAGCATGAGAACATTTCTGAGGAGTGTTCAGTTCACCTGCTGGTACTCTATTTTGAGAACTCTTGTTTTGTTTCAAATCAAGTAAAAATAGAGCAGAGGATTCATATGGTAAGCGAGTAAAATTAAGAATGTACCAATACAGAGATCGACAAATATGTTCATCAGCTGGCTGGTATTTTCAGTATTAACATTACTTTCAGGTATCTGCTCTCTGCCGATACATGAAGGTGTTCCCCTATTCATTAGTGCATTCACCTGCCATAGAAATCATTGAAGGAGGGATTTTTGCTGCTTGTATCTACTGTATTTGCAATCCATGTTAGTGTTTTCTTTGATTTGTTCCTTAATGCTTCTTTTTGTTTAATTTGAGACTTGTAAAAAAAATTTTAATAATTTTTATCATGTAAATGGGGGAAGAGAAAGTAATCAACAATAGGGATCCGTGAAACTGATATTCAAATAATCAGTAACTGCACGGGCCCTTAAAACCTGCATACTGCAGCTCTGCTTTTATAAGATTAGGCTCAGTAGACTCAGTATTCAAAAGTGCTCAATCACCTTGTTATAGTTATTTTCTAAGTGTTTTGATAAAGTTTTGCCCACATTTGTTATGATTCTCTTCTTTTGAACTTTGAGTTTTCCGTAAGTCATTCTATTTTGTTGATCTCTGCTTTATTTTCCATTTTGTATTATATTTAAGCTGTGCTCTCTCTTGCCCCCTTGTGACTGTCTCCTTTCACCTAGCTCCCTTCTAGTCACTCCTATCCACACCTGCTCCATACTGTATCAGCTGATTACCCCAGTCTTTGTTATGTCTCCCATATACACACTCCATGTGCAGTTCTTCATTGCTTGTTCCTTGTTGTTACGTGGCTCGTCATGTGTGTTTTCCGCTGAAGTCTCCTGGCTTTTTGGTTTGATACTTGGATTTGTTTCTGTTATCTTTTTATTTCATTAAACCTACAAGAATTCATTTCAGCCTCTCCCATCTCTGCATTTGGGTCCTCAACCAACCTCCACCCCCATGCTGACAAGATTTTATTATTGAGTTCCTTTTGTTCTATGCCGTTTTATGAGCACTTGTTTCTTGCCACACCATTTCAGCTTGCTGTCTGGACTAAGCAAGTTATCTCTTCCATTAGTCTGATTTCTTTGTCACTCTTAGAATATTGGTATATACAGGAATTTGTGATTAACTGTTCAACTGGCAGGTGTCCAAGCCATGACATTGCAACACAAGCCCACATCATCACACCTACATCATTAGAAGCAAAAACAACTGGGGCTTGAACTGTCAACCATCTGGTTGCAGGGCAAACTCTTTTCAGTCAACACCACTGTTGCCTCATAAAATGTGTAATGTTATGAGCCTGACACCCACATTAGTTTTACACTGTACTCTACACGTACTAATGATTAAATAATGAAATAGCTTTGGTCAGGAGGACCTAGCTGTGACTGTAATAGGACAATTAGCATCTTGGACAACTTTACCTTAAATATTCATAGTGGGCTGTATTTAATATAGTATTCTAGATACCGTTATATGTTGTGTTCTATGTTCTGATCCAAAAATATTCTATATAACATTAGTACTGTTGCACAAAATATGATAAGTTTGTCAGAGTAACCATTTGATATAAGAAGATTGGTATTTTATTGATTAAATGTGTAAATCATTTCAGCCTTAACTTAAAGGACCACTTCAATTCTCACAGTGAGGGAACTCAATGATGTCTTGACAGGTTTTTATGGTTGAATGATTCCTGTAGAATGCAGTGTTCATTAATGTCAGAAAAATGTTGTGTCCTTTTCTGATGTGTGATGGCTGTGCTGAGGTTTGATATAAGTGGGCTCCCACCTCTTCACTATCACCACACTTACGGACCCCTTCCCCCTCTCTGAACAAGCCCTTAACTGCTGCTCCAATCACTGATCAGTGGGCCTTGACCACTGTCAGGCATGCCTTCATCTATTTTTTTATTTATTTTTTTGTCTTGCTCCCAGTCCTGGACATTTTTCTTTGAATCAAATTTGTTTGCCTCCCTCCTTCAATTCTTTTGTTTTTCCTTCTTTTTGATAAATGGGCTTATCTTGACTCAGGCCGTGTGCCATGAACGTTGTGATTCTGATCATAGTTATAGTTTATAGTATGCCTTTTGGAAATCTGATAATTGAGGCAATCGTCTATATTCTGTTGAAATGGTTTCGCTGTCATTTTTATCAAGATTGAGCAGACTGTCTCTCTGGGGAGTGTTGGTGGTACACTGAGGGATGTGAGGCGGGTGGCTGTTTCTAGATATACACCATAACTTACCTTAGGATCAAAGTTCTTCTAATGTCCGTTCATGTTTTTGTCTCTATGCATTCTTTGACCGTCATCTGAATTCACAGGCACATTTTAGAAATACCACAGTGATACTAAATATGTATTGCTAACTCCAATTATAAAGTACAATAAACCCAAGGCTTAGAGGTAATCTGAGTCCTGGTGGTAAGAAAAAAAAACAGTTAAAAAATGCTAACCCTGCTGCTAACCTCTAAATTAAGTTGCTAACAAAAAAATATTTTGTCCCGTCTTTTTGTGACTGCTCTCTCACACATTTCTGCCTCCGCTGGCATTATAATTTTATATTAATTGATTAAAATAAAAATAAACAAGATTATTTAGAATGTTGTTTACCATAGCTTTCAAAGCAAAATGAGAATCAACATAAATCATTGTGGGGGCATCTGAGTGTGACAATGCCATGACCAAATGAATAGAAGACAAAGATACACATAATAAACTATTTAAAAACAACAACAGCAAAAACCTTAAGGTTAAATTGTAGAGTAGAGGAGGGGACAAAAAATACTTTTAAGATGACCAATATTCTAGTTAAAAGATAGAAAACAGTTCCATTTAAGAGAGAGATGCCAAAAAATGATCAATGGACACAATTGTAAAAAAAACAAAAACAAAACAGAGCATGTAAAATAATTCAATAGGGTTATAAACATAGGAAGTCTGCTCAAAACCTGTAAAAGGCATATTAATATAACATGGTACAAATTGAGTCCAAGAACCAGTGCAACTAGTATAATGTTTTTACCACTTATTTAGTTTGGTGGGAGCAGCAGAAACTATGAAGTGTCATAGCAGCTTGGAGAAAGAATTTACTTAAATTTTCCTGTGTGCAACTAATGCAACAGGCTGTCACTGAATCAACTCTCCAGCTCTACAGCAACTTCATACATGGGGTGGGAGACATCATCATACAGTGATTTTCTATTCTCCTTCCTCCACTGTGTCCAGAAGCATCCTAAGACAGAGAAGGCCCTACTAATGAGCTTATCCAATCACTCCCTCTCAGCTGAAGATAAGCTGCTCCAACATCCAGCCTCATTAAAGATGGCTGATGTCAACACTGAGTCAAAGAAGGTTTGTCGTCACCCTCATTGTACTCCAAAAGGTCTCAGTTGCCTCAGCATGTAGAGGCCGCTTATGGCCATTCTGTAAGAAGAATCAGTGTAGTCACTCAAGTCCAGCTTTTTGTTAAGATGAACACCAATGGTGCAACATAGTATATTAGAATATTAAGCAGCAACATTTCTCTTTAGGGTAAATGCTGATTTTGAGGTGAAATGGAACTGTAAGTAATAAGTACTGAGGTCAGCATACAGCACAGAAGCTGGCCTGAGCACACTTTTATTGGTCATGTTCGCCCATGCATCTAACCCTGTGGCTAACTGCAAAGACTCCAAGCCAATTGACCCTCTTGTGATCAACCACTGTGTGACAGCTCTCTGTGCCTTTGTGTGTCCTTTCACGTTTGTGTTATAGTGGGGGTGGGGGGGTATATATGCTCTTTCTGTAAGAATGAAATGTCTGAGGACAGAGCACCAAAAAGGTCAAGAAGAACTGAAAAAACACATTTAAGTAGAAGACATTAGAGACATTCCTGACTCATTAGAACTAAATCATACTATATTACCTCTTATTTTCTTCTCTAAGCTCTCAATGAGCTGTTTAGTTCAGCTGAGCAGAGATACCTCAGTGCCTGTATGTGTTGGTTTACATGGGAAGTTATTTCTGTATTCCCAAGGCCTTTCCTTTATGTGGCAATATTTTGTTCGTGGGCTTGTTTTTTTGTGTACCCTTGATGAGTCATTGACTCAAGGAAGAAGCTTATTAAGAAAAAAACAAGAGTTTGGATCTGACTGGGTGTCACAGCTCAGTATTGTAAGCATTCAACAAGCATGCCCACACAAACCAAAGACCCCTACACCCCTCCCCACACACTCCAGAGCCTCTTCAAGCGACAAACTAGTGCAGTGCTCCTGTCATTGTCTGTAAGAATATCCTCTTTTCAGTCCTGCGAGCGCTGTCAGCAGCACAGGCTAATATGCCTTCTGCTTCAGTGGTGCTCCAGTAGTGCAAACTTTTCTTATTTCCACTTATTTATTTATTTACTTAAGTAGATTTTACTTATGTAGATTTAAAATGAATATATTTAAGGTAAAAAAAAAAATGTAAAAGACGACCATCACTTGCAACTTTCCAACTATCCATTGTACAGGTGCTGGTCATAAAATTAGAATATCATGAAAAAGTAGATTGATTTCAGTAATTCCATTTAAAAAGTGAAACTTGTATATTATATTCATACATTACATACAAACTCATATATTTCAGATGTTTATTTTGTTTAATTTTGATGATTACAAATGACAACAAATGAAAATCTCAAATTCATCATATCAGAAAATTAGAATATTGTGAAAAGGTTCAAAATTGATGGCCCCTGGTGCCACACTCTAATCAGCTAATTAACTCAAACCACCTGCAAAAGCCTTTAAATGGTCTTTCAGTCTAGTTCTATAGGCTACACAATCATGGGGAAGACTGCTGACTTGACAGTTGTCCAAAAGACGACCATCGACACCTTGCACAAGGAGGGCAAGACACAAAAGGTCATCGCTAAAGAGGCTGGCTGTTCACAGAGCTCAGTGTCCAAGCACATTAATAGAGAGGCGAAGGGAAGGAAAAGATGTGGTCGAAAAAAGTGTACAAGCAAGAGAGATAACCGCACCCTGGAGAGGATTGTGAAACAAAACCCATTCAAAAATGTGGGGGAGATTCACAAAGAGTGGACTGCAGCTGGAGTGAGTGCTTCAAGAACCACCACACACAGACGTATGAAAGACATGGGTTTCTGCTGTCGCAATCCTTGTGTCAAGCCACTCTTGAACCACAGACAGCGTCAGAAGCGTCTTGCCTGGGCTAAAGAGAAACAGGACTGGACTGCTGGTGAGTGGTCCAAAGTCATGTTCTCTGATGAAAGTAAATTTTGCATTTCCTTTGGAAATCAAGGTCCCAGAGTCTGGAGGAAAAGAAGAGAGGCACTTCATCCACGTTGCTTGAAGTCCAGTGTAAAGTTTCCACAGTCAGTGATGGTTTGGGGTGCCATGTCATCTGCTGGTGTTGGTCCATTGTGTTTTCTGAGGTCCAGGGTCAACGCAGCCACATACCAGGAAGTTTTAGAGCACTTCATGCTTCCTGCAGCTGACCAACTTTTTGGAGATGCAGATTTCATTTTCCAACAGGACTTGGCACCTGCACACAGTGCCAAAGCTACCAGTACCTGGTTGAAGGACCATGGTATCCCTGTTCTTAATTGGCCAGCAAACTCTCCTGACCTTAACCCCATAGAAAATCTATGGGGTATTGTGAAGAAGAAGATGCAATACACCAGACCCAACAATTCAGAAGAGCTAAAAGCCACTATTAGAGCAACCTGGGCTATCATAACACCTGAGCAGTGCCACAGACTGATCGACTCCATGCCACGCCGCATTGCTGCAGTAATACAGGCCAAAGGAGGCCCAACTAAATACTGAGTGCTGTACATGCTCATACTTTTCATGTTCATACTTTTCAGTTGGCCAACATTTCTATAAATCCTTTGTTTTTATTGGTCTTCAGTAATATTCTAATTTTCTGATATGATGAATTTGAGATTTTCATTTGTTGTCATTTGTAATCATCAAAATTAAACAAAATAAACATCTGAAATATATGAGTTTGTATGTAATGTATGAATATAATATACAAGTTTCACTTTTTAAATGGAATTACTGAAATCAATCTACTTTTTCATGATATTCTAATTTTATGACCAGCACCTGTATTTTTAGGTCCACTTCACATTGTTAAAAGATCTGTGGTTTTAGCACAGACAGCAGAAGTGTACCAACATGGTGGGTGGATGAGGGTGTTTTTTTGTGGATGTGGTTTGATCCAGGGCTTCCCACAGATGTTTTGTCAGATTAGGATATGCACAGGAAATGTGTCTGGGTGAAATTTAACCAAATTATAGGCATTTTTTACTCAAATACAGATAACAAATTAGCTCGGAGTACAATTGACTGGAATTGACTGGAAAATCTACTCCTTGCCCAGCTGTTATTATTGTATGTGGTTTTTCAAACTTAATGCATGGAGATTTCTATGTAACCAATATGTTTTTTATTTATTTTCATGTTTTGCCTTCCTCCAGATACTCTCTTTAATATTTTGCTGAGTCCTGCATTTCGAAGTAGCATTTCTGATCCGCTTCAGATCATGACATTTTCCAAAGATTGGTAACATTTAGTCGAATTCTTGACCTAACTCAGGTTTTGGTCTCTGATGTTGGTTGTCAGATTATGAGGCGCATTAGAAGCATGAAAACGGCTCGATTATGTGTAATGTAGTTTTTTTTTAATTATGGTGTTTTGACTTATTAATAGCTTGCATAAATATATATTTGAACACACACATAACTGGCCAATCCAAGGAACAAATAGACTTCTGAAGCATTTTGTCTGTGCCTGCTGTTGACTTGTTCTTATACAACTATTAAAATGTTGTAGAACTGATTAAAGAGCAGCTGAAACGTTGCTCTGTAACTTTTACGATCTTCATTGTAGAACCAAAGTTACTGTTTCATACACTATAAAGCAGCAGCCATTTTTTCTGTATATTTTATCTGCATACAATTCACCCTTGCAGCAATACAGAAATAAGATAAACCCCAATTCATATGAGAAAGTCTTAAACTTGTTAGCATAAGAAATGTATGTATTAGCATTAAAAATCTGTTGCTCTGTGTTTACAATAACTTAAAAAGAAATACATGTATTATACTACTATAGAGCTATTTACGTTTTTTTTTTTTTACTACATATTGTACTGTTTAACCAAAGAGAAAAATAAATCTTATTTTTCATGTCTTTTCGCACATCTGCTGGGTGTTGTTTACATGCTGGGCTCCATTATCATTTAGACATTATAAATATTTATGTCCTCTACTTGTTTTTACTAATTGCGCTCATGCAACTTCGTACCTCTGGTCATATGATGTTTATCATGATTCATTCACACAAAACACCTTTGTTTACTAACAAATAAAGAAAATAATGCATGAAACACAAAAATCAAATATAAATATAAAAAACCCAAAAGGGTTTTTATATTTGTGTGTTAATTTAACTAAAACACCTTTGTAACCTGCACCTTTGCTAAGCTAATGGTGTAGAAAACCTATAAAATCGTATTATGTGAGTAGACTTCTTTGAGGAGAATTGAAGGTAATATCTTGTCTTAACAGAGGTTTTATTTTATGATTTGTAAGCTGTATGCCAGACAACTAATGATTGTGAAAGCTCACCCCCATTTATACGTGCAAGGTAAAAGTTAATTGAATTTTCTTCAGCAGAATCAGCTTTTACACTCCGTAATCTGCATGCGTCTTATGTAAATAGATATAAGCCCCTGTGATATTTCCCAGCACGATTCTTATTATAATTGATTTTAATTCTCTTAGTTTAGTCCTGGCCAAATTGAAATTTAATTTTCTTTCTTGCAAAGGTTTACAAAAACTCAGAGAACATATAAGAGGGAAAGCTGTGCACACTGTGGTAAATCAAAGCCAAAGCAGAATTAGAATTTAATTTCAGTTAATTAAATTATTCATAAATAGATTCAGTTAGCAAAAAGCCATTAGGCTGTAATAATATTTTTTCCTTTGAAATCAATCTAGATTCTGTTTTTCTCCTAAAAGAAAATATTCCCAATGAAAATGAAATGGGTATCAACGTTTTGGTGTGAAAATGTACTTAAGATATATTGAGAAACCACATCTTAAATACATATTTTTAAAAACTTAAATTTGAAATAAATGATAATCACTATCCAGTTAGGCTTATAACTGGAAAATCTTTTGATTTGCATCTGTTTATTTTCTCTGCAGGGATTCCCAAAGTGGGGTGTGTGTACTCCCAGGGCTGCACGAGACAAAAATGTAATGGCGATCTGAAAATTACACAATAACACATTTTCCTCACACAATAATGATGTTTAAACACACATTTTCCTGGTAAAAAATTTAATTAAAACTGTAATTTTATTAAACAAATAACAATTTATTCCCAGTATATGTGTTTAATTGGAAGAAGTACTTTTCTACTCCTCATATTAAGATGCATTATAGAGATCATTATCCCTTGATGCGTTGTAGCAGTCTGTGGCCTCTGCTTTAAACAAACAGCGATGCCTATGGTGCTGTGACTCTGATTCAGCTACATCGATGAGCACATCATGCCCACACTGCTGCTGTTGGTGGGAAAATTGGAGGTAGATGCAATTTCTTCACTATGTTCATGCACAGAGCTGTAATACGTTTCATTGGATAATGTGATTCGGATAGGTGCAGTTCATTACAAAGATGCAGTTTTACCCGTATTCAGACAGGAACAGGGAAACCAGCAACCGCTTGCAATGGGGGATGAGAGTATCTGAGAAGTGGGGCCAGGTCTTTCTGCTGAATATAACTTTGAAAAAATCTGAGAAATATTTTTTAATTTATCTGAGCAATAACAGCTTTATCAAGGCCGCCGCTTGCTCTTTGTTATTGTTAATCTATCGACCTCCACCAAAGTTCTATCTCTCTCTCCCCATATTGGACACAAAACAAGTTTAACTATTTATAGTTATTATTTGCTGTAACCTGGCAGAAGCCAGGTTGATATGTGTAGAAGTGAGTTGAGTTCAGTCTGTTCATGAAAATGAAGGATATTTTGTACAATACTTCGAGCTGATTTGGTGACGTGCCAGCTAGTACCCGCCTTCCACAATACACATTCAGGCCACCGTAGTCCAGAATTGTGAAGTTTCGTAAGCTTATAAATTAAACTTTTTCCAAATCCTGTCGGAAGAAAAGCGCAGACATCTTTGCCATCAACAAATGCACAAAGTTCTTTTCTTATCTCCTTTTTTTAAATGAGAAATAGTTGCTATTTTAGCTAAACCTGAAAATTGCAGTATCTACAAGTGAGCCCTCCAGAGTAGCCGTGTTGGTAATGCCACGGCAAGGCCCTTCTGACTGTTGTCATTCCTACATGTCCCGCCCCAATAAACAGTGCTGGCATGTCATTGGTCTGACTCGTTGGTTGTTCGGAGGCGGACTTATTAGCAGGAGTCTTTCAAGATGGAATCGTTATCAGACTGAAAACTCAGATCTCACGATAATTAAGCTTGCAGCGCAAAAATAGGTTATCTTTTTTGGTGTGTGAATCCACCTCCAGCAACATTTAAGGTTTTCTGAGGAGGTTTGACTGATCTAGTGTCTCTTTCCTTCTCTTGCTGGACCTGAAAATCCAATATTGTTGTGGATGCTGTGTGTAAATTTATTACAAATTAATTCAAATTTTGTTCTAATTTGATTTAACGACAGGGTTGTAATTTTAGCCATAATTTGTTTTGTTTTTTTCGTTTTTTTGATGTGTGAACTGGTTATATGATTGAACAGAGCATATTTAATATTGCTAGAAAAAAAAGGTTTGTTTTGTTTAAAAAGTATTTTGTTTTTTTTAAACTGGGGCAGATTGAGGGTGCATCAACCTAGTTACACAGCCTAGGGACACAGAAGAGGGTGCAAATCGAAAAAAGTTTAGGAACCGCTGCTCTAACACAATTGTCAATATTCTAAATTATTTCAAAACTTACTATATATGTTTTGTTACTTTTTTGGTTGAAAAAAAAGGATTAATTTTGACAAAATATCACATAAAGCAAAAGTCACTTGAGATTGGTGAGATATGCTGCAATACACGGCTTCAATAAGACGAGATGAAGAGAAGATGAGAGTGTGGACAGAATGAAAGAGCTTGAGGACTGATTGAGTGTCTCTAGTGGTTTTTGGATGAGTGGAGAGTGGACTGATGAAAAGACAGAGAGTATAGCTGTCTTGGTACGATGCCCATTTATTGCTAAAGTTCAGGGCTCAAGTCCTCCCACTTCTTCATCCTTCTCTCCATCCACTCATTTGTTGCCCTGACAACACAAGCGCCTGTTGAACTGCACTCACACTGGAAAGAAGCAGGGAGAAAGGTCTGTGTGTATCGTGGGAATATTCAGAGATATTAAAAATGTGTCTGAATGCTTACTGGGGCAGTTTCTTAACGGGTTTGAGGTGTTTAAGTCTTATGATTTTCTTGTGTTGTAAGGTGGTAAAATTGAGCAAGTGAAAGCATTATTCATTCTACTAAACACCCTAATAATCTCACCAAAAGCAATAAAACATGAGAAGACTAATTGATTTTGAACAGTTTAAGTAGTTTTATTGCCTGATATCACACATGGTTTTCAAATCACTGTATAACAATGTGAGAGTGGGATTTCATGCTAATCACAGAAGACTGGTCCAAAGGTTTATATTAACTTGTGTCATTACCAATCATGGTTCTAGTTTCAAGTGATTGGCTAATCACTGGACATTTAGTCTGTGTATGGGGGTGGGTGGGTGTCCTAATAAGACAAGCCCAATTGGTATCCTCAACCACCATGTTTCAAGTACCTTTATTTGTGCTCCTTCCTGTATTGAGATCATTAGCTCAACTTAAAATGTTATTTCTGTTTGAAAAATGTTTCATTTTGAAGATAAAATCCAGCTTTGTCTATAATATGAAAACATTAAATGATTCAGTCGAATTTAGTGCATCATAAAAATGATAACAGGGGTAGAAAGTTTGTAAGTTAAGTGAAATCTAAAGTAATATATGTTTTTTTTTATTTGAGAAAAACAGCACAAAATTGAAGACCATGATACACAAGCTAATGGAAATGACTTTACTCATGCTATTTGCAAAGCACACACTATTGTGTTGTTGTTTAACTCAAAATGAATACTCAGCAATGTGTTTACATTTCCGTTAAATCTTTCTGTTAGCAGAAGTTTTTCATTGCAGGACCTTGATTACTCCAAGTTCTCATTAGCATTTTCTTGCAGCAAAAGCAAGTTGTATTGAAGAAGGAGAAATTCTCCCTTTCATTTAAATGGAAACGATTAAAGTCTTGCATGATGAGCCTAGTATATTTTGCTTCTAAATTTCTACCTGCTTATGTTTAGTCCTTGCTTTAAATTAAAAAAAGATCTAATGAACTCATTATGCAGTCACATATTGTGCTCAGTGCCGCGGCTGTGTGGTGGTCTTATTGAGCTGTCTTTGTCTTTGTGGCCCTGGCACAGACTTAAGGTGTGTGTTCACCATGTTTTGTGTGTCTGAGTGTGTGTAAGCATCCTGGCTTTATTGTGTGCCAGTCTGGCTGTTGGCAGCTTTGTTTAATATCTGGCGGGTGGATTGCAGCTTCTCGTGGCCCAGCTGAATCCATGGAGGGTGTCCAGTGAGAGAGGCAGAGAGACGTAGAGTACAAAGAAAGAGAGAGCAAGAAAACTAAAATTGGAAGACACAGACACCCTAGAGAGAGGAAGATGCCGTGAGTAGAAATATAGACGCAGAGGGAGACGAGGAGACAAAAAGACACTTGGAAGTTGAGGTTTCAGATATTTAGAGCATTTGTAGAGGAATTCGTCATTCAAAGGTTCACACCATCCACCCCCACCTCCTCCTCATCTTTCACTCCCAGAATGTAAACCTCACAGTTTGATGCTGAAAATCGATCAGACAGCTTGTCTCTCTGTAACCAAACAGCCTTTGCAGTAAGCAGGTCACATGTGTACATCCACAGAGCTAAGTGTTTAGTTACTTTGGTAAAAGCCTGGGAAAATGCAAGTAATGTTTGTCCATGATTCAAAAGAAACTAAAGTGTGGACGTTACATGTAATATATGGCTGCTAAGCAAGTTTACTAGATGTTACTGATGTTTACTAGATGTTTTAGTGACAAAGCCAGTTGTAGTTGGGGATTATGTTTTAGATTTTTAGAGAGATATTCCGAAATCAGAAATTTTGCTGCAGATTTTTGATCTTGGTGTTTTGTTAATAAATTCATAAGCAAATTTTAGAACTTCTCTTTACGAATCAAAGCATATTGGATGTTAAGTAGTTGCCTTATATGACTGTGGTTATTTAAAGTCATATCTAAAGGGAATTTCAAGACCGTTTGCTAATGCTTCACAACTCTTCACACATACACTGGCATGTAGATATTGGTAGCTATTAAAAGGCTCTGAAACATTTTTGATGCTGTGAATAAAGCTGATAGCATCAGCCAGTCTTACTCTATAGTAGGGGGTTTCAGTTTGAGTTCTTTTAACCAGTTAAATGAAAAGTCAGATCAGCTTCTCTGAGGATTTCTTCACTTATCTAAAAACTCACTGCAAATCTGTCTCCCACATTTATTAAAACTGTTATTGAAAATATCCTCAGTTTGACCTTATGTAAAAAATAAAAAACCGAATCATCCCCTTAACTTAGAGATGTTGAAATGATTGCCAACATTTCCAAATCCATCAAGTTTCATGAGAGAATCTAAAAGCTCAAAGGGATAAAACAGCAGCTTTGTGGTAATACATCCAGCCTTCCTGTTATCAGCTAAAGTCCTATCTCTCACATTGTAAATGAAGTGTAACATGTTCTAACATTCCTCTGTGGAAAATCTGGTCTCATTTAAATGGCTTCTTGCATCATGTTTTTCATCTTTCTTATTTTTTTCAGTAACTCATTAAGGGCCTGATCTTCAGAGGGTTTTCTAGATTCAAAACACGTCCAAACTTGTTTTTGCCTAAATCAATGTGCAGATGACTGAAATTGAGTATTATGGCATGTTTTATTGAAATTAAAAATAGAATATTGAAAGCCAAATGAGAATATTCATCACAATATTTGTAAAGGTAGGGAACATGATGCTTAAATTGTGCATCACTTACTTGTAGCAAACATTTTTTTTCTCCTTCAATGTACACTGGGTCAAGCAGCTGTTGGGAAGAGTTGATGGAGATAAATCCAGATTATGCTCTAAATCTGACTGCGACTCTTTCTTGATCAGTGAGAGGTGATGAAGGGCGGTAGCGGGAGGAGGGCAATCAGCACACAGAGACAACTTTCTCATGTTTTATGTTTTTTTTTTTTTTATTTAACTGAACCTTTAATTATTTTGTTGTATTATTATTTTTTTTTGTTTTGTTTGAAGCATTTTGAGATGAGATACATTTGTAAAGTGCAATACAAGTAATATTTCATTTTAATATAATTATTGTTTAATTAATTAGTCTCATTATTACCTACATCCTAGGTGCTTAAAAATTCTTCCTTTTATGGACACTCTCAAACTGCCTAGACTACACACAATTTGCCCCTTTTAACAAGAAGGTACCAAATTGGCTTACAAATCCAAGCTCAGAATCACCAGCCGAATGCTCTGTGAATTTCAATGGAGTCTTCCATCACTGTCCAGGTTTACAGTTCCTATTTAATAGCTTTCCAACAAAAACACAGGAAATGAGAGAGAAAAATTAAAAGTAAACACTTTTGTTCAGGGCTTCTTTTATTTGTATGGCCTGAACCTAACTTTCACACCTAACTCCAAACCCAAGAAAAACCTTTAAGTCTCAACAAATTAGCATATTCCTGGGAAATTGGCCCTATACTGTCACCACAAGGTAGCAAACACAAAGCCACAAACAAAGGGTATATGCATACTGGCTGTGTCAGCAGACAGTAAACCATAGGTATTGCATTATTGATGAGTCCAATCATTGATTACAAGTAATAAGTGCTATTGATGATAGGTGTGAAGAGTAGAGAAAAAGTGTTGATGTGTAGGTTTATGTACAGCTGCATTTCCCAACAGGCTGCAAAATGGCTTTTGAATATGTAACGACTTTTGTAGCACTTAAGGTTAGCTGATGGATTTAAGATATGGCATTAGAGGAAAAAAAAGCTTTTCTAAAGAATTCACACTTAACTTGAAGGTGCAGATTGGATTTTAGTTTAGTAAAGTGTTATAATTATTAAATCTGCAGTTCAGTATATTATTGTCTCTTTTGCACGTGAAGTCCTTCCTAATGCATTTTGGTTATTCTTAATGGAGGCAGAATAAATAACCTGATTAATACATTTTATTACTAGACATAACTGCAAGGGAAGTAACAGACAGTACAGCACTTACTAGAAGAGTCAGACAGCAGTAGAGAGTTAATGAAAGATTTATACAGACTCAATTACTTTTTAAAACAGTTGCCAAAACAATGACTAGTTAAACAAAATCAAAACTTTCAGTCTTCAACATTTTGTTGCGTAATGAGGTACACACATATCAGATCCTCTTTTATTTCACTATTAGTGCGTAATCTACGAAATTAAATGTTGCTGCAATGGGGAAAGCAAGCAATGAATATCCTTATGTAACGACATGAACCTTAAAGATGAGAAAAAATGTGTTTAAAGTCGTTATATGAGCCATATACTGCAGATTCTTCTCTAATCAATTTAAATCTTAAATACACTTCCTGCAAGAATGAGTTGTAATCTGTAAAATTATTCAACAGCTTCATGAAAACCCGCTGACAAGCCTAAATTCTTTTAAGTGTATCCTCGACAGATTATTATACCAGGATCCCTCTTTAAAATCACATATGATTAGACTATTATTTCCCATTTTAGCAAGTCAATCTGAAGCCCCGAAACTGGAGAAAAACACTCTAAATGGTATTTAGCTGCTCTAATACATGCAGCGGCTGGAGGTCGACTCTGACCTTTCGCTGCACAGCATCTCTCCTCCACTATGATGGTTACATCCCTCTCATTTAATCTGTTGCTCTCTGGACTCAGTTTTACTGTGCAAGTCTGCTTCATTATACCAAGCATATGATTTTATGTGATTTTTATCGCGAGCACACGCAGACACATGCACAAATACGAAGTGACATTTTTACAACTAATAATGCACATGTACTTACAGTATATAATCCCAGCATCACAGCCTATCCTGCTGTCATGATGTGATGGACAAAAAAAAGCTACTGATGACAGCATGAGCTCAAGGAGCAGAGAAAATATAGCAAAAAGGTAATTAGATATATCAGCAGAACAATCTCACTTTTAAGTCTCTATCAATGCTTTGTCAGATCAGCAAAAGTGTTCTTTAGATTAGTGCTTGTCTGATAAATTGCATTACATCTTTGATCAAAGATCTGGGAGTTGAAGATATTGGCCCTCAGATTTTTAATGGAGAATAAATTACCGAGGAGAAATCAGAGTGTGTGCCATTGAGAGAAATACTGAGGTAAGAGGGAAGCAGCAGACTCTGCAGATGGATGCTGATTAAATATTGAAGGTCAAAGGTGTTGATTAGGAATGAGCCCATTCACCTTAACAGATAATAACAAGCTGCACACACAAGCCTTGACCCCCTCTCTACAATTTGACCAGAATTTCAAAATGCTTTCCACAGGTTTTTTGTGCTTCTTTGTTTCATGTTTTTTTTAACTTTTATGCTTTAGCAACTTTTTTCCTATTTGTGCTTTGTGTCACATTTGGTTCATGGATAAGTCTGTTCAGCTTAGTGAAGCAAAGAAATTAATTTAGCTTCTATTATAACATGAATTTTAATTTAGAAAGTGTCAAAATCAGCCAAGTAATTTATTTTGTCATTGAAATGTTTTTGTTTCTCTTACAAATAAAATTATAAATGCAGTTTGTAAATAGTTAATTGCTCTGTAAGAAAGTGCTATGCCTAAAAAAAAGAACCTGGCCTTATGTGAAACAGTAGACACCTAATTAATCGGTTTTCTGATTGTTGCTGTAAAGGGCTGTGGTGCAGTTTTAAGTTATTGTTGAGTCAGGAATTTTCCTTACTCCTTTTTGAATAATTATTTTAATTCAGTCATATTCCAAATGCATTAACAGCCTCTTTAAAGCCCTCCCATATCATTTCGATTGGACTTAAGCCGTGACTTTGACTAGGTTAATCCAAAATCTATCCCAAAGTTTGACCTGCTGTCGTGATGATTGGGTCATCGTACTTACGCTGGCTCCCACTAAATGTGGTGCTGCTGCAGTATGGGCAATCCAAGGAATAAATATCACTAAAATCAAAGTTTACACCCACATCTGCAACAGTGCAGTTTAAGTTTTGTGGCTGATCAACAACATAATTTCCCAAGAGGGAAGCTTGGCCGGATGCTGCCGAGGCCTCTCCATCAAGCTCCTGACTTTCATAAGCCAAACAGGAAAAGTTAAATAAATCCACCAACCTATGCAAAATTTAATAGCAAAAACAAACGGTCAAAAGAAAGCGTTTGGAAACATTGGAGGATAAAAATGGATGTGCACTTATAACGAGTTTTGCCCTTGAAAAAAAAAACCTAGATTATCAGTCTGTCTCTCCTTTAAACTCTTGTTTCATATAGTCTTTTTTTAACTTAATTTTCTTGTGGTTACCATAGTAGGCTGCCTTATGATGCAATGTCAGATGACTTTTAATCATCCATATGAGGTAGTGCCTTTACATTTAAAGAAGACTTAATACAAAAAAAAACCTTAATTGTTTTGAAAAATGTGTTCTAAATCTTTTTATGTGCTTTGAAGAATAATCGGTAGGCAATCTGCAAAAAGCCAATATTAACCACATATACTTCAAATATATTTTTTGTTGTTGGTTTTCTTGGCAGTATAATATGTTCTATTTACTGGTGAATAAAGCAGTTTTCTGTTTTTTAAGGTTTCTCATTCACTATCTTTTTTCCTCTCAAACTATAACAGCTGCTACACACTCACTTTAATATAGAAGTTAAAAATAAATGGCAAAACTACTTGTGATTCCACTGTAGCCATACTCCTACATACCCCTCATATGAAACATGGAAACATTCTAAAGCATTTGTGTAGATGGCAATGAAACCTTATTTTTTAACTAATGACAACATATATGTGTTTTTTCTTCATGAACATTACAGCTTATATGTTTGTTTTATCCCGTCTTGTTGCAGTTACGTTGCTAGACTCCATGTCAGCACTGGCCGACCTCGGCTGGGAGGCTTACCCTATTGAAGGGGTGAGTATCTGCTCTACACACACACACAAACACATCCTATTCTTTCTGCTGGAGCTGTTAGCAGAATTATGTCTGATAAAATCCATTATGTTGTGTTTTCCGTTTTGGGAAACTGGGGAGTAGTTCAGAGAGCAAAGGGGTCTAAGTGGCTGTTGCTAAATTTGGGCGCTGGTGGGGGGAATTTTTCATATTATTCTGCTATGCTGAAAACACGACGGCTGTGAAGCATCAATTCCTAATGGGGCTGTAACTTTTAGGATGGAGTAAACGGGACCAATATAAGGGGTGTAAATATTCTTACGTAAAAGAAGATGGTGTATAAAGGTTTCTGGTATTCAGAAGAGCAGCATGCTGGGGATGTTGCATAACTGGCCTTTTTCATGTACCAGGACCAGGGGAGTCTGATGTGCAAGCACCATGACTCAGAAAATGACAGCCAAAAAAGAGGAGAGCAATATACAGAGGAAAAATAGGGAGGACAACGTTAGGGCTATGCTCAATAGAGTTAAATCTCTATATCAGTATAATACCATAGCTTGTTGAATGACTATTCTGTTTCCTCCAGATTTTTGTGTTTCCTCCGTGTCTTCCACTTTTAGCATTAGTATGTTAAATTGCAAGATGTCACATGCGGTTACATGCTTTGGTGCTGCTGAGACTCCGCTTAAGTGAGCAGAGCTAAGTCATGTTGCTTTCTCAAGCAATCAGGTGTTTAAGGTTATCCTGAGTGTTTTTGGGTCATACAATGGATGTTTGTGCATGCATTCTTTAATATTCCCATGGCTCCATATTGACCAATATCTCTGATAAAAGATTCAGTATAATTTAGAAAACATAAAGGTGACCTATTTTTTTGTGGTGAGTCTGGACAAAAAATACATGATTTGATTAGTTTCCAACTAAAACCAAATATAAAAATAAAATAATTACATTTATTGTTACTATTTTTCCTCATGAAATGTCGACATTGAGGTCAATTCCTTTATGATTGTTCCATTAACATTTGTAAAGATATAGTTTCTATTGACACACCTCTTTTGTTAAACAGAAAAATACTTAAGAATGTCACCTGAAGGTTTTGTGATGTCCAAAATGTAAATTAGCAGCAGCAGTAGAAATTAAGTTATAGACTTCATAAATTTTAGTGTATACACTGAAAAACTGGACTTTTTGGTCCTGTAAATATTACCTTGTTTTTTATGTAAAATATACTGCGTGCCGCCATGTAAGTGCCTTTACTTCAAAATTACACCTTTTATTTAATGTGTTACTCAGAAATGATTTGTAAATCTACAGTACAGTATATCCACAAAAAGACAAGTAAATTAAATTAATTATACCAGGAAATACATCTTACTAGCAAAACAGAATTACATCATTTGTTGATAATTTTGTAGTAAAATTGACCTGATTTTGTTTGTTAAATCAACTCTTCTTAGTAAAATCTAATTTGATTTTATTGAATATAATTTATAAGGAATATTTTTTATGGAACAAGTTACCTAGTTTGTTCTAAGTAAATGGTACCCCAATTTTTTTCAGTGTAAAGTATAGACAAGTTTCACAGGCATTTCCGGTTTTCTTCCACCACTAAGCTGATTCTGCCTCTTATTTTGGTTGAATGAGGTCAGTGTTTATTTTCAATGGATAGCGATTGCTCCAAGTGGGTATACTATAATTATTTATTAAAGAAGGTGAATTATCAATTCCTCATCCTGCTGTGATATTAAACTGAGAGGATAATAAGTCAAAATGGCCTGATGTTACAACCAGCAAAATTTTTTTGTACCTTGTTGAGTCGATGGCGGTAGATGGGAATGCCAGACAATCTGAAAGACTTGGAAGCTTATTACTGTAATATTTACATATAAAGGTGTCTGCATGGTACCATGCATGATGGCACATGCTCAACCAAGCCAGTGTTTCCGTGATTCCTGTTTGTAATTCTGATTAAAGAGGATAGAAAGCTGGAGACTGTGGGCTGTAACCCTACAGACCCGACTGATCATGCAGCCCCACAGCAGCCATCCTGTGATCACAGAGTTCACCCTTTTGACCCAACATGGTTTGGAAAAAAAAAGAAAACAATCCTTCTGTTCATCCATGTAGACACATGCACACTTAAAAACACAAAGAAGGGTACGTTCTGTGAAACCCGTCAATAGGGAATCTCAATTAAATCTATAAATAATTAAAGTTTTATTCAGTTTATTATCTCACATGTCTGATAAGGCTCAACCCTCTGATAAAAAAATACAAAGCGTTAAGGTTGGTGTTAACCTCCTTTTCATTAATCCCACATTTTTGTATTAATTAGCAAAGAGAGAGTGATGTTAGTTCTGCCAATGCATGAAGGCAGTAAGTAGGGAATGCAATTAAGTACATCTGTGGTTATTTAGCTGGTTTTGGGCCTAGGGCAGGGTGCTGTATAATGGAGAAAACAGCATAATGGATTTTCTTGGTTAATAATCAGTTTTCCCTTCCAAAAATGTAGATGTAAAAAAGAAACAGCTTTCAATCCGCAGGTCCTATTAAAAAATGTAGAGGATTAATAAATATTATGGTGAGACGGACTGAGATTATGTGGATATTTTGGCAGTAAGAGGTTGGAAATAAGTGTTTAATTAAATATTATTTTTTGTAAAGAAGTGTATTACTAAAAATAATTTCTCAATACTAAAATTATTTCTTAGATTTCACACTCAAAATAATGTAAATGGGCTTTTAGAATAAACATGGATACAGTTTTAAATTTAGCCATTTTAGGTTTAATACTTTACATTTACAATGTGACACAATCATAGCATCTAAATAGTTCTATGCGGAACAAACTTTACCTTGTTAAGAAATTTTGTGGTTTTTTAACATTTTGGAATATTGTGCAGAAACAGTGACTTACATGCCTAGTTTTTTTTTCTTTTTGATAGGGCTATATTATTTTAAAGGCTTAAATAAAACATGCTTTTGTGGCTGATTTTTTACGGTATGAACAGTACAGGAAGAGTTAGACAGTTCAGCAGATCACAGGGACTTTTTCTTGATGCCTTCTCCAGTTTGCTTTGAGTAAAGTATTTCTATGGCTGTATGTTTTTTTGTTTTGTATCTTTATAGTGGGATGCATGTCTTAGTCCACTTTAATCCCATGGAAATAAGACATTAACATATCTCTACTGTAAAAAAAAAAGAAAAAAGAAAAAACAGCACAAGACAAGGAGAAATATGTGTTGGTCACAGGATTAGGGAGATATTTTGCTCAGCAGGGTAATGGAATTTCTTCAGAGCTGAAGAAATTGATGAAGAAGGATGGAGCTGTTAAGTTTGACTTAAATGTTTTACTTGTTTTAGACTGCACGACAGAAGGAGTCAGACTGAAGATCAGGCTTTCGTCTCTGCAATAGATTTTATAGATTGTCAGCACAAGTTTAGAGACTGCCTAAGTTTTAACACTGGGAGGACAATGTTCCTACTGCATGTTATTGATGGTGATTATCATAGTAAAATAAAGCATTTATGTCCTTTTAGAGTTGTCATAAGACCAATCTTTAAAACAAAGCACTAAAATACATGACCAGGAACACTATAAAACAGGATAAAAATTAATTATAAAAATCACATAAAACCAATTCTATTTAGTTGGGTTTGAATTTGTGATTTCAATGTGGATAAGTTTTTACAGCAACAGATTTGTTGTGGGAAGTTCCTTGCGGGGAGCAGCTAGAGAGGAAACTTAAATTCAAATTAAATTGTATATTGAGACATTTCAGTTGCTGTTTACAAAGGATTAAAATACAGATTAACCGATCTTGAGTTGTTTTGCAAATAATAATGGACAATGCATAGTACTGGATACAAATATAGTCCACTGTCTTTAGAAAAAAAGGTTTTAAACCAACTTTTGTTTTTCTTTACTTCCACTTTATATGTATGCATGCTCTACTTGCATATATCTATCACATGGACTAAAACAACACATCAGATTTTGCTTTTGTAACATGACTCAATATAAAACAGTTACAAGGGAAGATTAATGGTCTACAGTTTTGCCAACAAAGATATGAGGAGTTGCCATAACTGTGAGAAGCTTCTGTGTTTCATATCAGAGGATTATCTAGTTGACCTTTGAACCATAATCCTGGGGATTATTCCCAGTGAGAGCCAATTCCCACTAATATGTGACCAGTGTCTACCTGAATTAGTCCAAAAGGACACTTGACCCTCACAGGTCACTGTTAATCCAGGTTGTGGTGGACCGGATATGGCAGAGACTGAGCGGAGCGACCCACTTCTGTCACCGTTTGGCGGGGGTTGCTCCTCACGAGAGACATAAAACAGAGACGTCCTAATGATGTTGGAAAAAGGAGCCCCCCCAGCCTCTCAACTCCCCCAGAGGCTACTCAGCCTTTTTTTCCCTCTCATGCGCTATCTCTGTTTTTCCCAAACTCCTCATCCTCTGCTAAGCCAGAGTTTGTAGGCCAATTATGTCCACGTAGGTGTAGTCATCAGATGGATGCAGGAGGATGGATTTTAAATTAAGCTTGTGAGTGGGTGAACTGAAACCTCAATCTGACATCTGTGCCTCACTTCAAAGTAATCGGACAAGCTTCAGACTGATGGGGCGAGGGGAGCGATGTGTTTTTTTTGTTTTTAACTATTATTATGAAAGTTAATGATGTTTGGAGAGAATAAACACTGGATAGTCTGAAGAATTCATGAATGGTATGCTCTTGAGGAGGGGATCTAAAGTACAGAAGGAGTCTTAACTTTTGACCCTCTCCACACATTTCCCAGTTGTATTTTCAGCTCTCAGGTCTTCTGCCCAGGAGCTTTTGTGTCATTGGCAGATTTTGGGTGCGAAAAAGTTGATTCATACCCACCTGCGCTTTACACCAGGAATAAGTGATGATAAACAGACTCGCCAACTAGGGAAATAAGTCGCTCACCAGGAAATGGCAGTAATCCAGCCACTCCAAACTCTGCTTACAAAGAAATAAACAAAGACATTATTATAAAGCCCTCTTTATCCCTCAATGACTATTCCCATAAATGCTTTAATCACCAATCCCTAGGGGTTTAGCTCTGTGCGTTTGTGTGGGTGGATGTGTGTGACCGTCCTGTGATGTCCGACTGCTCTCAGCTCTGCACAGATGGGTCTGTTTAGCTGCCAGGCGCCTGTAATTTACCAACACTTATTCCACCCCCTTCTTTCTTCTATCCATTTTTCTTCCATTGTCTTGTGTGTGTTTTTTTTAATTGAATCAAGTTTTACAGATAACAATAGCTGTCAGTTTGTGTGCAAAAATAACTATTAGATGTTTATACTTTGTGTTCTCATTCAATTTAAAAGTTGGGTCCCTGTCTTTACTTCTTCATCTGTTTCTGGTGGAAAGCACTTGGATTAAGAAGAAGCTGGTTTTGTTTTGGCTCTTATTCATACACACAGTGGAGGTTGAGGAGATTTAAAACATCTGAACACATTTTAAAGCAAGAATGTGTTTCAGAGTTAGAGACTCAGAGGAAATTCATCAAATGTTTGTTGTGTTGCGAGCACTCACATTAGATTAACTTCAAACATTTTATCTCGGCTCAGACTTAAAACATTTAAGGTTTTCTTTGAAGCAGTGTTGCTGTTTCAATAATTGTTTTCTAATTTGATTTTTGTCATTGTAGGAAGTTTTTGAATTAATCTATAAATTATACATTTTCCACTCTCTTCCTTGATATTACATCAAACTTAATTTGAGATTTGATTGCGCCTTTGGCAAACTTTTCTTTAAAAAAAATTAGTTTGGAATTTAAGAACAGGGTTTTGTTAGAAGGTTAATCATACTTCCGTCAATAATTTAACTGCAGTGGGTTAACTTTTGTATTTTATATACAGTGCCTTCTAAAAGTATTCGCCCCCCTTGAACTTTTTGAACTTTTGCCACATAAAGATACAAAATTGTACTTTTATTTTTAATACTTTTTAGCGCCACCTTTTTCTGCGATTACAGCTGCAGGTCGCTTGGATATGTCTCTATTTGTTTTTCACATCAAGTGACTGAAATTTTTGCCCATTCTTCCTACAAAAACAGCTGAAGCAAAGTGAGGTTGGATGGAAGGCGTTTGTGAACAGCAGTTTTCAGTTCTTTCCACAGATTCTTAATTAGATTCAGGTTTGGACTTTGACTTTGCCATTCAAACACCTGGATATGTTTATTTGTGAACCATTACATTGTAGATTTTACTTCATGTTTTAGATTACTGTCTTATTAGAAGACAAATCTCTGTCCCAGTCTCAGGTCTTACAGACTCCAACAGGTTTTCTTCCAGAATGCTCCTGTATTTGACTCATTCCATCTTCCCATCAATTTTACCTGATGAAGAAAAGTAAGAAAACCGTGATGCTGCCACCACCTTGTTAGATACAGGGGATGGTGGGTTCAGGCTGAGGAGATGTGTTGCTTTTTCACCAAGCGTAACGTTTTTATTCACTGTTGCCAGAATCGTTCCATCTGACCAGAGCACCTTCAACCACAAATTTGCTCTGTCTACCAGGTGGCTTATGGCTGACTTTAAAGAAGACTTTTTAAGGATATCTTTGAGAAATGGCCTTCTTTCATAAAGGTCAGTTTGCGCAGTATATGACTAATTGTTGACCTATGGACAGAGTCTTCCACCTAAGCTTTAGATCTCTGTAGGTCATCCAGTGTTCATGGGACCTCTGGCTGCACGTCTGATCAGTCTTCTCCTTGTTTGAGCTGAAAAGTTTGAGGGACCGCCAGGTCTTTGTAGATTCACAGAGGTCTGATACTCGTTCCATTTCAATATTATCACTAGCACTGTGCTCCTTGGGAAAAGCTTGGGAAAATCTTTTTGTATCCAAATCTGTGGTTAAACTTCTCCACAACAGTATCGCCATCCTGCTTGGTGTATTCCTTGTTCTTCATGATGCAACAAACCTCTAATATTATCACAGAGAAGGTGCATTTATACTGAGGCTTGATTACACACAGGTGGATTCAATTCATCATTATTATTACTTAGTGATTGTGTCCAACTTATGTTTGATTCTTCACAAAGGCAGAACTAAATCTTTTGGTCAAAGCCTAAAATGTGGCAAAAGATTGAAAGAAACTTTCGCAAGACACTGTAATGCAAAGTTTATTTTAAGACAGTAGAAATCTGCTTGAGTGTCTTTTTTATATATTAGCCTTTAGTTTTCATCTTTCCAATCCATCCAATTTGTTTGGATTTATGCTAAATGCCAATACCAAGAAGGCTCTGCTGGTAAGATGCTAAATGCTAAAGCCTATTAAAAAGAACCTAACTGCAAATCCTGAAATGCTTTTAAGGGTACTGACATTAATTCTGGCTGTTTCCCCTTGTCTTCACCCTTTATAGAGCAAGTTACTCTTTTCGATCCCTTGCATACCCCTCACAAATGGAGTCCCCCCCGTCCCTCAGTGAGGTCTAGAAGCAAAAGATCTACATCAAGCCATTCAGCAAAGATACTGCTGCATGGCTGTACATCTTATTTTGGCATTTGACCAATTAGATAAACCCTTGAATAATTTATATTACCTACTGTAAATTAAGTTGAAAAAAAGCTAAGTCAAGAAAAAAAGGTAAAAAGCTAATTGAAAAATTATAAAGTAAAGTTCAAAAGTTAATAAGCCTAGTTAACAATTATATTTAGGTTTATAAACTAAAAAATCTAAGTGCCAGTATCAGAATTAATGCCTCTAAGGTAATGCTGTAGCACAAAAAATGTGTTTCTTTCACTCTCAGGATGTTTTTCGTGAATTTCTTATAGAAGCACTGTTGTTATTTGTCTGAATATGTTCGGGCAACTTGGTGTTTCTTGTTATTACATTATTTTTGCTATCAAAATATCCATATTTTTTTATGCTACAAATGTAACAAGGTCTTGTCCTGGATTACAATAACACTATTGGCTTGAAATTTTGATTTTCAAAGGATTTCACTGAGTACCCTATAAAGGGTTTTAATAGACATGTGTATTTGAGTACTTCAAGTGTGTTTATCAATCATGGCCCCAGTTAGCTAATGTGCAACAGACACTAATATGATTTTTTTTGTGCTTGTAATAGGTTAATAATGTATAATATACCAGATAGTTATATATTTTAAGCAAATACTTTCATTTGTGAGGTTGGTGATAGCTTTTTGTTTGAAATATTGTACTGAGGAATCTGTTCATTGGATCCTTGAGTCCAACTAGTTCAGTTTCATCATTAAAAACAGTTGTGATCTCTTTGATATTTTCAATCTATAGTAGTGTGACTTGGCTAAAACCTCCTTATATTGTTGCCATATGTATAAGTTTTTCTCCGTAGGTTTTGTCCTACTTTAACATTTTTTTGGCTGTTGTAGTGCTACCCCAGCTGAGAACGTTTTATTCTTATTCATGCCGCCAATTCAAGCTGTTGTTTGGATTTTTACTACACATGGCATTACAAGAATTACAAGAAAACTGTCAATATTGTGATGTCTTGGTATTCTGCTCAATCATTTATAGGTTAGGAGAGACCTGGGATAGATTGATATTTAAGCTCCTGCAGGTGCATGCATATATGCATGTGCATGGCAGATTTATTGTAAAGTTTCCAGCTGTAGGTTGAAGTGTGCCCATCACTTTAGGGGTCAAAGCTTCAGCCATAAAATGATGACAGAAGCTCAGAACAAAGATGGTGGTCCTCTCTTCTTGTTACCACAAACCAGGACTCGTCCAGATGGTGTCTAAGAGGTTTAATGTGTGCGTGTGTGTGTAGGGGAAAATTCATTTAGCTTGCACTTGTATGGATCATATAGCTAAAGTCACTGAAACCACATTGGTTTATTTTCGCCTTTCCTCTTGTTTTTTTTATAGAATAGAAATGTTCTCTTCGTGTGCGTGGATAGAAATGTTTTCCTGTTCATGCAAGAAGTGTTCTCAATTACAGCCTTAGTCAGAAGTGGAAACAGATGGTAGCAGATGACAGTAGACAAAGTAGCTCTGTCCTACCTACCCCTTCTCCTCTCTCTACCTCCTTCTCCAGGTTTCTCACAGTGCCTCTCACTCATTCAGACATTTTTGCCTTTCAAGCTTCAAACCACGTGCTCCCCATCTAGAAAAACATGCTCAGTCTGAGCACATGTGGAGCATGGACAAAGACTCCTTCAGTCATCTTGACACAGATCATCACTCATATTCATCCAGACATGAAAACAGAACATGCGGCCTCAGTGTTGGTTTACTCTAAACCACAGTTCAATGAGCTTTGGCCAAGTTTTCCCTGCAGCAGTGTCTGAATTACATTGTCTTTGTGTATTGAGCAATGATAAACAAGATTACAGTCGAGTGGTGCTGTTGTCAAGCAAGTCATGTGCATCTGAATGCAAATCTAGAATGCTTTAGCTTCATTGACTTGCTCTTTAATTAGAGATTTATGTTTTACTAAGATATTTCCACTTCGGCACATATGTTTCTCTGCAACGCTTCTGTTTGTATTCTGTTTCTACATCTCCTCATCCCTTACGCATTTAACTGAATCTTCCAAACCAAGTTTAGTCATATTTTCCATTCTTATTTTCAGTTTTTACATCCTACTTTTTTCTTTCTTGTCGCTCTTCTTTAAATTCCAATTTACAGCTCGATAAATTAAAATATCATTAAGGTGTTTTAACCTGTGCAGTGATTTATTGCACACAGTGTTATTTTGAGTGTTATTTTCTTCTTTAAATTGTTATGACCATAGCCTGCAGCCATGCATTAAAAAATGTTTTGCATGCAAACAATACAGTACCAAGTCCTGCTGGACTCTAAAATCATAAGTCATTAAACTTGCAAAAATATCTTTGCTTAAGGCTGTCTTGACTTTGAACCAGAATGACAAGTTTTCATCACAAGGCTGTGGTTATCCCTGTTGTTTTTTTGCCATATAGTATGTACCGCCACCCTCCCTTTCACTCAACTTTCCACTATGACGCTTACATATATCCATCTGTGAATTGCCAGATTTTTAAGGAGCTGCTTGTCACCAGCACATGATAAAAACGAACAAAATCATTGCTGATTTGTGGAGACATCTGGGATTCTAGTCCTCTTCACTCTACCTCCAGGCTCAGGGAGCTTCCTCTTCACATGAAATGCAAAAAAATTGCACAAATCAGAAATAGTCTTTTTCTTTTTCTCCTTTGCTAAGAAAGACATTTCCTACATTTTAGACGGTATAGGAGTAGGTTATCTTACGGCAAGCAACAGTCATAACCCATATCCTGGAAATGTCTGTGTGGTTACCCCTAAAGCACTGTCACCCCCTGCAGTTCATATCTTTTGAATCCCCACCCAACCTCTTAAATTTACTAGCTTTATAGTCCTCCCAAGGTTGTGATCATCCCTTTTGCATGTGCATTTTTGTTTACATTTTCCTTACACCTAACTTCCTATTGCTATGCATTATTTGAAGAAACTGCATCTTCAGCGCCAGCTTTTTTAGACTCTTTACTCTTTGTTGAAGATATCTTTGACTATCTGCTCTATAACTGTCAAGTGAGCACTAAAAACATCCACATAAAATAACACGTTGAAAATATATTGTCTCTGTAACGTGCCTTGAGATGACAAGTATTGTGAATTGGCGCTATATAAATAAATTGAATTGAATATTTGTTTTAATTGGTCTTATGTTATCAAGTTTGCTAAGAAATGTTGTATGTTGGGTTTTAATTACATTTAATTGAAATGAACATGACTTCGTCACTTGATGAGTAGTTTATCTACTATACAAAAAATTGGTTTCACTTGTTGAAAATAATTACTAGTGGTAAGTTGGGTTTGTTGTTACAGTAATTAAATAAGCTGCTTCGGATGTTATCAGGCAATTAAATGGCCACTACTATTTATCAGTTATATGCTTATCAGTCCCATATTTTGTGCCTCTTATCTCCCAGTAGGCTCAGTAGTTTTTTTACTGTATCACCCAATAAATCCTAACTCTAAAGCTTTGTTGTTGAATTAATTAATCTATTTATGTGTAATCTGAACATAATTTTAGTAATTCTTCATCTATTGTTAAAAAAAGGATCTGAGTATTGCTCATATTAAACAAACAGAAAAGAAAACAACTCATATCCCTTCAACTGAGTTGTTTTTAAACACCACCTTATACCCGTATGACAGAAACATGTGGAAATCAGTTGAATTAAAGCTTTAAAATGCAGCTTTAAAAAAGAATCTGTAATAGACAAAATGCATAAAGTAGGTAAATTGTTAATAAAACAATTTCAGACCCTACTGAAGTATCTGTTATCAATAATGAGCTGCATATTATCAGCCATAAGAAACCTACTAGAAGGTAGAGGAGGCACAGCCATGAAGCCATTTTATGGGATTGATAATGGCTAATAACGGCCATTTAATGGATGATCACATCCAAAACGGGACTCTAGATACACCTATCCCTGTAAAGGTCATCTGTGAGATGTAATTGGAACAATAAGAGAATATATCTCTCTATTTATCATTTTCAGTGGGAGGAGATAAGTGTGATGGATGAGAGGAACACTCCGATGAGGACCTACCAGGTGTGCCACGTAATGGAGGCCAATCAAAACAACTGGCTGCGGACGCGGCACATCAGCCGGGAGGGAGCGCAGCGAGTCTACATTGAGATCAAGTTCACCCTAAGAGACTGTAACAGCCTGCCTGGGGTCTCTGGTACCTGCAAAGAGGTCCGTATCATTCTGCAGCCTGACAATAACAAGGACACCAAGACAGCCTGATATACAAGAAATGAGTCTTGATCTTTCCCTTTTCTTACTTTTGTACTCTGTTGGTGTGATGAACTCTGGCCAGCTTCTTGGCTACCCTTTTGTAACTATTTGTTCTTAAGTGAACAATGCAAAAATAAAGGTTTAAATATCACTGCCAGATCAAAAGCAGAGTTAAAGACTACATGATTAGTGTTATTTGGCTTGTTTTTGACATTTCAAATGTGGGAGAGCATTTTATATTTACAAAGGACGTGTCATTTCTAAAACATTTAGAAATTAGAACAAATTAATCTCTAAACCCATGCAACACAAACTTCAGAGACAGAATATAAATTTTTATGTTGTGAACTAAATTGAGCCTCTCAACAGTAAACAAATATTTAATTCATTATACAGGCTCATTTCTACATCATTTTGCCTATTTACCTTCATGTAGGCAGCACATTAACATATTTATTCATGTCAGACTCGTGGAGAGTTGACTTGAATTGTTTGTAATTTAATTATCACTTGAATGAAATTAGTTTTTCTCTTCAGCGTACTTCAACATCACGCTGCAGAGCAGGAAAAGAGCATTCTTTTATTGTGTCAGCCTTTTATGTTAAAAAAAAAATGAAACAAACACATACAAGGTGATGGGAGTGATGTGCACTTTGAATAGATGAGTAATTGATAAAAGATGATGAAACAGCAAAGCAAATTACAAAGAAAAAAAAAACAAAACAAAAAAAGGCATTCCTGAAAACCGTCATGTATTTGAATGCTTCTTTCCTTTTGTCACTATAAAATTAAGGTGAGAGTTGTGATTAAGAACCTCAGAGGGCCGGGAGGTTATGTTCACTATTATTTTAACACATCAACGGACTTTTAGGAAGTCTGTCTAAAGCGTACAAGTCTGTACCAACCTGTTATTTATATGACCTAAATAACGACATGACATTTTTTTTTTTTTTTGCAGACTTTTAACATGTACTACTACGAGTCCAACAATGCCAACCTGTGGTTCATCAAGGAAAGCCAGTATGTTAAGATTGATACTATTGCTGCAGATGAAAGTTTTACACAGGTAAGCACACACACTGACTGACAACTGTAAGGAATTAATATGCATGAATGTAGAAGCTGTGGCATTATAGACGGCGCTGGGAAGACACAGATAAGAACATTTGGTATGTGATCCTTATCCAAAATAAATACTGTCTTTTGATCAATATTGCACCATGATAAATTGACCAAAGTGCTAAAATAATAATTAAATACCACAATCCTGCACTGTACCACTGCAATTGCCATACAACCAAAAAAATACCACATGACCAACCCCCTCCCCTCCTCCTCTTTAAACACAAATTGCTAGGAAATATTAATATTAAACACTGCTTCATTATACTGGCCCAATTTTGCTTCTTGTAATCACATGTCTGTGTTTAAAAAACGATCATTATTGTTCAATATTAATTACTTAATGCTGATATATAGCAAATCCTAAGCAGACAGACTGTATACTAACTTTTAACATAAAAAATGTGGTCATGTATTTACATATTTTTGAAAAAATTAGGCAATATCTCATGTAAAGGTGCATATTAAACCTTTTCATCTTTTAAAATATATTAAGGTAAATGTTTAGCCTTACGTTATTCTGTTTCAGTTGGCTGTAAAAAAAAAAAAAGAAAGAACCAATGCTTGTAGGACTTAAAATACATTTATTAGCCATTTTTCTTGGCAAATGAACTTTGTATAATTTTCCCAATTTAATGGAAATGTGCCGCCATACTTTTTGACGATTTGCATTCACCAATAGTGTTGACTAGTTTATACTAGGTTATACTCTTCTTTTAAAAGCTAGAGAAACTACACAGGCTTAAATAATTAAACAGCCTAAAAAAATCAATTAATTAAAAATAAGAGTTGCTTGTTGCTTTACAAAATCTACAAATTGACTGTCCTCAGATTATAGGACAGAGAAGTATGCCAACATAAAGCCTTGCTAAAATAAACAGCATCATATATCATTTCTCCTTAACAAAACAAAATGTAAGGTTATAATAAGTAATAGTATGCAGAAACAAGGAAAAGTACAACATCATTTTTTCCTATATAACCCAATCGAAATATATAAAAGCTGCATCCAAATTGACATTTGTGACAGAAAGCTCTTATTTTCAGTTATTTGTTAGGCTTTATATTTTTTTGTTGTTGTTGTGTCTGATTATGAGCCATTTATTTAAGACTAGACACAACATTTGCTTTAATGTAGATGAGAGGGCATTCATTGTTACATATGATTGTTTCTTGACCTTTGCTTGCTTTATATTTTATGGAGTTTTAGTGATGCAATAATCTTGTATGCATTTTAGAGAAACCATTTCGGTTTATGCTGCTCATCCACAGGTGGACGTTGGTGACCGAGTTCTGAAGCTGAACACAGAAGTGAGAGACATCAGTAACCTGAGTAAAAAGGGTTTCTACCTTGCCTTCCAAGACCTTGGAGCATGTATCGCCCTGGTCTCAGTCAGAGTCTTCTACAAGAAGTGTCCTCTGACAGTGCTCAACTTGGCCCAGTTCCCTGACACAATAACAGGAGGAGACACAGCTCTGGTGGAGGTCCATGGGGTTTGTGTGAATGCCTCGGAGGAGTTTGAGCCGCCCAAGATGTACTGCAGTGCGGACGGAGGCTGGCTAGTCCCCATTGGGAGATGTGTTTGCAAACCAGGGTTTGAGGAGAACAAGGACATCTGCCAACGTGAGTAGGGTGGGGCTGCTGAGAACTGAGCGGGTAGGAAAGAGAAGTGTGCAAATGTGTGAATTTCAGTAAAAAAAAAAAAAGATGAAAATATAATTACTGATAGTTTTGTATTGCAGCTAAGATTATACACTCATAGCTTTTATAAACGTAGGTTTGTCATTTACTGTACTCTGTCTGATGTGGTGGTATGAGCAATGGTCAATTATTGAAAAGTTTTTAACTTGTTTTTGCTTATTAATTCTTCTCACAGGGTTTAATACACATATATAGAATCATAGTTTATAAGTTTTCTTGTGATCTAATCTTACTGATATCTTACTGATATTAGCAGCTAAGGTGGGCTTTCATTGTGTTTTAGAAATCTATTAGAGTAAAAAAAATCTATCTATCTATCTATCTATCTATCTATCTATCTATCTATCTATCTATCTATCTATCTATCTATCTATCTATCTATCTATCTATCTATCTATCTATCTATCATCTATCTATCTATCTATCTATCTATCTATCTATCTATCTATCTATCTATCTATCTATCTATCTATCTATCTATCTATTCTAACTAGTTACTGTAGGCATCTCGTAGCCATTATAAAATACATTTTTTCAAACGATTTTTTCAACAATAACCTTTTTATCTGTAGGCCTTCTTTCACTTGATTTTAAAGACCTAACTGAAATTTGGAAAATCTAGATAATTTTTTTGTCAGTACAATCATCCACACTAAACAGTATTTTGATTTCTGTGATTGTAGAGCCTCTACTAATGTAATTGAGCCTCTGAACTGCCAATCAAGCTGAAAAATAGCAGGGCACACTAATATACTGAGAAGGAAGCGATGATACTTTGTGTGTCATCACACCAAACAATGCTTAGACAGCAAACAGAGAGGAGAGGTGCGGTTTGCTTTAAAGCATTTCAAAGCATTAAAGCATGTTTGTGGAAAAGAGAAGTGTGCATACTGTGAATGTTTTGTGTATGTGTGTTTGTCTGGATATGAATGAAGAACGGCTTACAGGTTTGTGTCATGGAGAAAAAGGTATGCCTTGTGGAGATGGATTATTGAGATGTAAAGCTCCCCCGCTTATTGCGTGGGGTATATGCGTTATGCAGTATGCGGTTTGTGCATGCAAGCGTACTGTGCATGCGTGCATTTGGAATTTAAGGAAACCGTATTATGCTCATGCTGTCACCTGTCCCTAAGGACTCACTTCCCTGGGAAAATTGGAGCACAGATATTCATCTCTGCAAACTAAAAATGGGTGAGCACGATGCAATTTCACTTGTTTTGGAGAAGCAGCCGCCAAGACACTCAGAAAAAGTTGGCAGTTGGTCCTTAGAGACAAGTGAATTAGAACAAAATGTGCTTTGCAGTTTGCAGACTGGTAATGCGCACAGATCGTGGCAGAATGCTGGCTGCATCTCAATCATGAGACAGACTGCTTAGCTGTCTGCCTGTCTGTCTGCCTGCTGTAGTTATATCACAGGTGATCCTACTGACAGGTTTTAAATGATTTCACCCGCTGTGCCAGTTTATCTCCCTTTCTAAATTGTCAGACTGGGGTGAAGCTTTATGGTCAACCATTTATCTGAAATGGTTGACCCTGATGAATTCATCAGCTGGATCCTTTAGGCTCATCACTAATGAGAATAAAGACAGGATTTAACAAGGTAGTTTTAACTTAATAGCAGATGAATAGCTCACGTTTGGCTTTTTGCTTGAAATATTAAAGATTCAATTATATATAATAGGACTTATTGGCATTTAGGTAGGGGGTTAGGCAATACATGTGGCCCCTGTAATCTGAGTTAATAGGCAGACTGACATGTTGGTTTGGAAGAAACGTGATGAGATTTGCAGGGAGACCTGTTAATAGAGTTTTTTTTGTAGAAAAAAAAAGATACACCATGTGCTAAGCAGACCTCGATGCTCCATATCATGGAAATGTACCTTCACAGTGTTGAAAAGGAGGCTTTGACTGGTTGTAACACCTCATCTACCAGAGACAGTTTGGCTTTTGATTTTTATTTTGATGAAGCTACTGACGGGGTGATGGCTGTTTGCATTTTGGATTTGTACTGTAGAACGTTAATGTTGTATTCCCTAATAAGGACATTTCTAAGGAGTTCTGCAACAGCATGTGGTACCTAGACAGTTTTTTGAGGTGGACCTGAAGAAGGATGACGTAGAGCCCCTGTGGCTCCTTATTGAAAGGTGTAATTAGTCCTTTTTTAAATGCCCCCTTGACATTCTCCATTAGTGAATTTTTAGGTCTGTGGCAGAACAGAACCAGGCCTGGCCTCCAGAATGAACTTTCAAGATGTGTCTTTGGAAAGAGATGTTTGTATATCTTCTTTCTTTTAACCTCATGATGTGATCTTGGTTTAGTAAAAAACATTGTGTGGTAAAGGTTGTAGGGTGGGTAGATGGATGGAAGTTCAAAGTAGTCAATATTGAGTCATTCACAGGCCCAGACATACTCAGACCCCATCACTCTCACTCCATTTTTAAACCATAAATCTCTTGCCCTGATACTCAACCTAACCCTTAACTTTGACACCTAGCTCTAGCATCTTAAGCCCTTCTCATACAGCTCTATAACCTATACGTTGCTATATGTTTAGTCCTGAAATGAAGGACAACTTTAAAAGGTTTCCTTTCTGGCATCCACTAACCTAAAAGAACATTGTGTATTGGACATATTGGACTGTGGCTCCTCAGCATAGTTGTAAGTCTTAGATAGGTGAGGAGATATTTCAGCTTTAAATAACTTAAATGTTTTGATTCTATCATTCTGGGAAAGATTTGGAACAGTGTTACAGTCTCACAATGATGCAATGGTTTGCTATCCTTCTTACAATATGCCAGCGAAGAAAGTAACATCTCACTGCCACATTAGAAACACAATTTGTATTGTTCTGAATCGCAATAGTGCTTGTACTTTTCTTCTAAAAATGTGTTGATATTTCTATTTTTTGGGGTTTTCTCCTTTTCCTGTCAAAACTCCCGAAGCCAGCTAAATGTAGCTGCATCCATAATCAGTTTTCTTTTTTACAAGCAGATTCATAAAAGACATAAGAGGGTGCAGAGCAGTAAGGCAGCCTGGTTAGTTGCACTTTAATGTGTCCCTGTGAGAAGGAAGCCTGTGCTTTTAAAGAGCTCCTCTCAATGCTAGGCATCGGCTCTGAACAAAAGGTTCCTGCCCTGACACAATCTAGGGGTCTACCACGGGACGACATGCGCCACTAATGCATTCAAATGATTCTCTCTAGTTTGCTTTCACACAAAGGGAAGAGTTTGTGAGTGAAAAACAAAGAAAGACCTGGACTTGCATATTTATAATCAACATGGAGGTGAACAAGCCACCTAATGGAGGGACAAGTTTTCTCTTGTTCTTTTGCTAGGGCCTGGTTTCTTTCTTTTTTGCCCTTTCGTTGCTCTGATACTCAACTTTGTCTTGAAATGTTTTTTGTGAATCTTGATCTCTCAGCATCCATCTCATTTACACCCCATCCCCTCCACTCCCTCCATCTCTCCCTCTGTTTCCCTGTCTTGGTCTGAAGCGCTAATGGAGTCATTACTGGCCTCTGTGTGTTAGATAAACACCAGACACCTCCTATTACAGCTTTTTTCCCCCCAAATCTCCTGCTCTTTCCCCTTTCTCTCTGTTGTTTTCTGGCTATGCTCAGATGTCTGCTTCTATAATTAGACTGTTCTCCACTTCTTGCTCTCTACAAGCCACCCATTTCACTTCTCACCCATCTTCTCTGGCATTGTCTTCCTTTTTCACCTCGCCATTCTTCTTTTCTCTGTTCTCCTTCAAGCACGTCTTATCTTCGTTGCCTTCTCTCGTTAAACATTTATGGATCATGGGTTCATCTTTTTCCTTTTGTCTTTTCCAATGTGATGTTTCATAATCTCTTTAGGGGAAGCATATATAACTGTGTGTGTTGATTGGATGAATGGCTGCATGGACAAAGATTAAATCCCATAAACTGGTACCATTTTTTCCTTATAAAATCAACTGACAGTTAAACAGGCAAAAGCAGGGTTTATTAAAACCTGATGAACGGATTCATGTCATGTAATTTACAAAGGTACTTTTGATAGATTTAATTAGTAATCTCCCATTTTCCGGTTGCTTTTCCAAGGCTTTTGGCGTTAGAGAATCCGGAAAATGTTAGGAGAGGACAAGGCCGCTGGAAATAAGCAGCCAGCTGGCAGGCTCAGAACAGTGGTTGACATTTGCTGAGCTGCTGTAAGTATTCACAGAAGGCCGATTTGTAAAGACTAAATTAACAAAAAATTACAATATAATCTTTGTTGGAAAAAAAAACAAAAAAACCCAGAAAAGTCATAGTTTTTTAATGTGTAGTTCTGAAGGCACGCTGTTCAGGCATTATAGTCTCAGTGTTCCATTGAAATCATGCTGCTCTGCTTTGTTTGCTGCCTCAGGAGCTTAGTAATTTATTTCTTCCTCTCACTCTAAATCAAAGACATCCCTTTCTTCTTTACATTCACACACACTTGTCACTTCTCCTCCATCTCTCTCCGCCCTGTGCTGGTGAAGCCCTCCGCCTTTTCCCCTCTCTGACTTTCTTTTCTCTCCATGTGTGTCACTTGTGCATTCTGTTCCCGTTTGCCCTCTCTGTGTCTGTCTGCCGCTGTTTCCTCCAGCACCTCCGTTTCCACTTGGTACTCCCATGCCCTCTCCTGCTGTCTGCATCTCTTACAGCTGGTAGAGAATGTAGTGAATACTTCTCTAGAACCTCTCTTTCTTTACGCCTCCAGGGGTTCGCGCTGAAAAGCTGGATTGTTTGTGTGTCTTTAAGCATCTTTAACCACGTGTATATTTGTGTGTTTTGTGTGCCTGATAGCTTCAATTACTTCCTCACATACCAAGGAGGTGGAGTAGAGCTTTTTTAAAGGATGGACACTCATCACTTTAACACTATTTTCCTTCTTTCATTTCCTCTTCCTTCTTCCAAGCAGGCAAACATAATGTGGGTCAGCATGACACGTCTATCTGTACTTGCTCCTACCGGCTACAGCTGTCTAATGGGTTCCCTTCTCTTTTTGTTATTATTCATTTGTCTTTTTGAAGCTGTCAGCATGAAGCACAAGCTTAGTTTTGGAGAGTATCCTTTCAAAGTTTGAAGTCACTAGTTCTACTTATGACTCCTGCTTTTCTTTTTACTACCTAAAGTTCAAACTACTCTCAGGAGTCCAGTGTGTATTTAGGTTTGTGTGAATGAAATGCTTAGCTGTAAATGTAATCAGAATGAAGTTCTATAGGTTTAAGAAATGTAAAATCTACGTTTGAATTCAAGCTTTGCAAACAAAACTTTTTTTTTTGCAATTTAATGCTAATAATTCCTTCTGCTAGCCTGAAGGCCTATTAGGGACATTGGTTGTCCGTCTTGACTGCTGCTAACATGTGCTTGTTCTCAATGAAAATTTGTCCTTTCTACCTTGATTTGCAACTTTGACTTCTGCTCACTGGTGGTTAAAGAAAAATCCACAGACAAACTACCTTCACATGGGTCAAAGCATGAGATAAAATAGCGGTTTATAGTCCGGATAAAATCCAGATGATACTACATAAAATCCTAGTTGTTCTATATTTTTAGATAAGTTAGGTAAAACTAAGCAAACAGCTGCCTTTCTTAAATTTGATTTCTCTTTAGCGAAAAAAAAACGTACATTTAGGATAGCAGCTGTTTTCTTCTGAGCATTTTCTGACTTAAATAAGTAAATTTACATCTGTTCACATATGTGTCACTTGTTGAAGAAATCAAAACTAAGCCAGCCATTCTGGCAAGAGACTTTTTTCATGTTTCCAAGGTTCTTTTCTGAACGATATTTTCTTTTATCTTTTGCATTTCCAAATGTGGCTAAATTGAAATAGCCTCTCTGACATCTCATATTCATTAGCCCTGAAAACACAAGTCACAAATTACATATTGACTGTTCCTAGACTTTGAGATAAACTTAAATGTTTTGCAAATTTCAACTAAATTTGTTTTGATTGAATTGTTGGTGGTGACACTAACCCTGTCTTTCATGATTTTACAAAACATTTTTTTTTTCAAATGAAATGCTACTAAATGTTTTATTTTGCTCATACACTAAAATGCATTAAATTATGTACTTTTTATAGGCTTCTATCAAGTATGCCAATAACAATGAAAGGCACAATACTTTATCAAAGCTCTACTAAATCACTTATTTCTTCATCTGGTCCTGTGTAACAAACCATAAGAGTCAGATTACTTCCTAACATCAGCTTTGTTTTATATCTTTGAACTTGTGTAAACTGTAATGTAACACATGTTAATGTTTTTGAGTGAATTTATGTGTGCATGTTTTTGTTTTCTGGAATACTAGTGGAAATCTAAACCAAATGATATGCTCAATTGAAACCTTGTGCCAAAGCAACACAGGAATTCTTTTATCGTATATAAAAAAAAAAAACATTGTTACATTCTGGCTTTAAGGCACAGACATGAAAAAAAAAACTGTCAAGCAGTACACAACACGCAGCAATCAAAGCTCCAGTACTCAGCTGCTCCATCAATCAGACCAAGGTCTGACGGCAGCCCAGCAGGAAAGGAGAGTTAAAACTTTTTTTTTGTTTGAGAGAAAACTTTCTCTGAAAAAACTGCTATAAGGTTTACATATTCAGAAATAAAGCAAAAAATTATTAATTTGACTAAAGATTCTTTTAATCAGGGTGTATTCCTGGGGCCATGCACACCATGCCATGATAAAACCCTCCATTTACTTCAACTAACAAAAAAAAAAAAACTTGCATCATTATACTATCAACTTCCTATTTCACACCTGTGCTTCAGTAACTCACTTCCTATCACTTGCAATATAAATCTAGTCTATGAATGCAAAACACCAATCATTTCAACTTTCAAATCTTCTCAAACTGAATGCAAGTTCATTTTCTCACTTTAGGTTCATCTCTCTATGATATATGTGTACAAGTACCTTGTAGCTGTTGCAACAGGTTAAAAGGTGATGTGGTTGGGTGCTACTGAAAAGTGTGTTACTAGTATCCACTTTGCAGAGAACCAACTTATTACTGGTCAATGTCATAGCTCTGCTAGGTTTGATTGGTTGAGAGCAGTCTCAGTATAATACATTAACTAAAGTCTTAATGTAACTGCTAAAACAATATCGAGTCGATCAATTGTTTACTCTCATTTTCAAACTGAAAATCTGCCGGCATTCAGACAGAAAACTTGAATCTGTTCGTATTTGCTACATATTTGCTAGCTTCAGCTTCATGATTTGAATTTCCTTCCTCGAGTGCATTAGATCTGGTCTGCAAATGAAATTCATGCTTACTGTAGCCTTGGTTTTTTCTTCTTAGTTGAAAGTTAAGGCGATGGGTTTGGTGACCTGCTGGTGTAATCCAGGTGCTTTGAGGATCAACATGTAGTTCATAGAAATGTCCTATCCTTTGGTAAAAAAATATGATTATTTGCATCACTTTTGCCTTTCTGTCATCTACCTATAATCCTCTTACCTCTGATATTAACAACCAATGTTTGTCTATGCGAATACCCTTAACTGAATACGTTTTATTTCAGACTGTTCGCTGAAACCCTCAGAGACAGCAAAACAGCAGTTTAAGACTAATCCATCTGAAATCAACAAATGTAGCAGTCAGAGTCATGTAAAACCAATGTTTTACACTCACTAATGTAGGGATGTGTATCTATTGTTTATTTAGGGTTGATGTGAAAAAATACTTAATAAACATTACTTTATCTAATGATGTTTAGATTATGGCTGCAACAAATGAATATTTTGGAAATCTAGTAATCTGTCGATTATTTTTTCAATCAATTGAATAATAATTGGATAAAGTGGCCTCTATTATCACTTTTATAGCTCTCAAAATGATTACCACAAAGTATGTTGATCAGACTTGAAGTTCACATTGCCCACTCATGTCCATTATTGAGTTTGAACTTCAGTCATCTTTAACACTTCCAGATAACTATACATACATACATTAATCTGCCTATTGCTGGTTAATTGGCTGAATACAAATACACCTGATAAATAGTCTGAAGAGTGCATTTCATCAATGATGCAATCATCAGAAAAACAAAAATTTAATTGTAATACCTATGTAAGGTGTGTTTGCAAAAATCAGCTGGGAGTCTCTTTTTTTAATGGCAAATGGGGTTGTAGCTGTGCTTGTATTGGTCTGCCTGTGTTTGCCCCAGTATGTAGATCAGAAACAGACAACTCTGTAATAAAAGCCACCCTCCAGTAGCACTTATCATGCAAAAAAAAAGAAAAAAGAAAAAACACAAGCATGCTTTTCTCATTTTGTCAGCTTAGAAAGCTTGAAAGCACATAGGTGTGTGTAGGAAAGTGGTGGGCAGCTAATAGAGGGATTTAGGGCGCTTGTCAGGACTTTTCTGTGGTGTATACAGTCTGTGCAGTGTGTGAATGCATGTGTATGAATGTACACTCCTGCAGGCTTTGGAGCATTAAGCTGTTGAGGTGTCAGGCAGGGTGGTGTAATAACAAGCCAGATGTACTTAAAGGACAAACGGATATATGGACCTTGTAAAGGCCAGTCATCTGTCCTCCACCTGTCTGTTAAAGTCTTTCTGCCCATCTGCTTGTCCAGATCCATTTATTTGCTTAACCATAAACACCCTTTCTCCTCATTCTCCTTTATATTCCCTCTTATCTCCTCTCTTTCACATGTCCCTTCCCAATTCCATCCCTTTTCCCACTTTTCTGCCTCATAGTCTCTCTTTTGTGTTTGAAAAAATTTAACAAAGCCACAAAAGGCTTAGGCTCTCACCATATCCTCCATACACACAAAGTCCAAGTCTACATACCCACACTGCACTGACCCAGATAATGTCAATTTACACTGACTTTCTACAAGCACAAGCTCCTCTTTTTCCATGGCCGATCACTTGCCACGCATAGAGTGAGCTGAGGTTGCCCCCTTAGCACCATGGGGGGTGTCTGCTTCATTGAGATGTTAGCTGAAACCAAACGTAAAGACAAAAAGGTTGGCTTTGGAGGGGAAGGGATACCATGAAGCTAAGCTGGGTCTGGTGCAGTGGTTTGAGCTGCGTGAACAACCCCTGGGAGAAAAGCAGGAAAAAGCAGGCCAAGGACTGAAGAACTGTTCATGCATGTTTCAGCTCTGCACGTCCTTATATAGCTCTACTCCCCACAGGCAGATGTGGTATGAGAGGAGAGAGGTGTAGAGGGTAGAGCGTGTTGCCTTTGGGTACACTTCTCATTAATTGGTTGTGTTCCATATGCTACTGAGCTCCAGTTATGAATAAATATCTACATACTGATGGGAAAGTTAATAATTTTCACATTGCTGCAGTGTTAAATCCATGTTAATTCAAATAGCAGAGGGGATTGCTAGTCAGTTTGGAGGGCAGGAAACAGAGGGACAGGAAGGCAGCCATTGACCCTTTACCCCTCCGTCTCTCTTCTCTCACTTTCTTTCTAGTTTACGGATGGCTTCCAGATGTATGACCAGCCCATTAGGCTGGATCTGCACAAAACAGACCGGTTTCTTTTTTGTTTTGTTTTTTTTTTGCAAACAGATGTGACAGTGTTTGAAATCCAATTTGTTACTGTTTTTGAGTAAATTACAGCCACTCCTTTGTTCTGCAGCCAAAAGAAATTATTCATTAATTGAAACAAAGAAATTGTTGAATCAAATGTTACTCAAAGACCAATGTGTCATTATTAATAAGAGTCTGTAGAACCCAGAGGCTTTGAGGCGCAAATATTTAGAGGTGCTTGAACTTGGGGCTAAGTTATGCTCTGGGTGTTTATGGCTGAGTTTTCTCTGCATAAGGCTTCATGATCTGCAAGGGAAACATTCCAAGGACCGGATATAACATAATCTGGCCAGCTCATTTATTTTTATGCAGCACCTTGCAAACTGATTTGTCCTTTATGAGTCTTTTCACATTTACAATTTGCTGTATCGGAATTTTAGGTGATGCATCTCTGAAGGCCTCTGAGGTTTTCTTGGCAAACATTCCTGGGAATCATGGAACATAGCAGACAGACCAGGGAAAAGGAGTTAGGTTAAAGAAATAGAATTCCACCTTTGAACATTTCCGGGAATACTTTAAAATCCAATGTATTAGAATCAAAATAGGATGGGACAAGTGAAAGCCTGTCAAAGTATGGCTGTGCACCTAAGCTGATAGATGGGAAGAGGAGGACGTTACTCAGAGAGTGGCCAAGTGACCCTGAAGAGGCTGCAGAGATCCACCTCTCACGTTGTAGAACCTCTTAACCATTAATCTCAGTTATGCATTTTACAAATCAACCATACATGGAAGCGTGGCTGAAAGAAGCCACTGATGACAGAGTTTACAGTTTGCTGAAAGCCATAAATGAACACAGCAATCATATTGAAGAGGGTGTGCTGGTCAAATGAAACCAAAATATAATATTTTTTCATAATGCATTATGGACAGTAACTATACATAATTAACCGTAACACCCCACGGCATGAGCATGTTTCTATCATGCTGTGATGCTACTTGAAAAAATGTAGTTGCACTTTACAGTTAAAACTGCCCTTAAATACTTTTGGGGTAATATCGGTTATATTCCTCAATTGTGTCACACTTCATGTAATTTAAACCAAATGTTACATCTTAAAATCCCAGGGTAATTAATAATCATCCATAGATATGGTTCTTAATCATTCTTTATTATTATTATTATTATTATTACTCATCAGTTGGTAAATAAAAAAAAAAAAAACAGTTATTTGCTCCAATAGTTTTACAAGTGGGTTTTACTGGAGACTAAGAAGTATGTACTATGTACATTTCAAAATGAAAGCGTTTTCAAATACAGCTTGTGCATAGCTGGATCATTTTGATTCTAAATGGGCTTATGAACTAAACAGAGACAATATTGTTTAAGGTACTGCCCTCTACTTAAAGGTATTGTGGAGGATTTTTGCAAATTTTTGAAAAGACCCACACTCTCCGCACATGCACAACCCTGTACCCGCTCCAGAGAGGGAAAGCCTATTAAATGTGTGCGAGAGCAGTAGTGAAATGGATATGTCAAAATAGCTTGCCAAACTTTACCTGTTAAGTAGATCTCCCAAAAACACTCTGGTCTAGTTTCTTTCTTCTGAGGCCTTTTTCTTCTTCTCATAAACTTGGTAGACACTTCTGCTCTTATGACTCTCGGCCATTTTCAAAGAACCGCAATGAGAAAGGCGAGCTTCAATGGCTGAAACCGTAGCTCACACATGTACACCTGAAAGTGAGCATGCACAAGAAAAAGATAGCTAACTTGGGATGAGCACTTAGGACGCCCTTACGTAAACATATCACCAGAATTATTGACAATTAGGAGGACCACTTATTTTGATGATCCACACTGAAAAAGAACATCCTCCAATATACCTTTAAGATGACATGTTTTCTTTACCCATTCTTTCATTCCTGCCTTGAAGTGTTAAGGGACTGCATCAAGCTCAGTGGGTTCTTTTACCTCCCAAGACTGCAATATCAACAGAATCATTTTGGATTTTAATAGATTTTCTAGGATGAAAAAAAACCTTAGCTGCACTTGGTTTATCACAAAGGCTACATGCAGTGGCAATTTTCCTCTTTTGTATCCAGCATCCTTGACTTCCAGCAAGCTGAATGAATGCACCCGGGTATGCTTCTCAAAGATGTATGTAAGAAGTTTTATTCATTTAATGCTTCATTCATTGAAAGGATGCTCTGCATTGGCTGGTTTAGGATAACTTTTGCGGCTTGCAGAGTCATTCATACTGATTCGTAGAGATAACCAGCTGGATATTTTCCCTTGATCTGTCCCTACCAAAGCTATCTGACACATTGACTCTCATTTGTTGCCTTAGTGTTAGTTACATCTGCTGGGGAGGTCATGTTTTGATTTTCTGTTTGTTTGCACTCTATGCTGACAGTTTCTGATATATTGAATTTTCAGCCTCAGTGGATTCCATGAAAAGCCTGATTCTTTATTTTTCTTTCATCTTCACCACTATTGGCCCAAATCTCTACACCAAGCCTCACAAGAGCAGCCATATGAAACTTTGCCTTTCAAAAGCATTTGTCCACCACAGCTAAATTAAATTGGCAGCCCAGCTACCATACAGGAAGTGAGATCATTCCTAAGTGTGGCTTTAATCACTAAGCTTGGTGAGCAGATGTTGAGCTGAATTTTAGGGGGAACACAAACAAATTTGCAGAATGTCATCACTTGGGGGTGCTGCAAGAGTCACACTTTGTCTAATGACAGTTGATGTTGTTCTGCTCTAACTTACTCAGGGGGTCTCCTAAACAAGACAAACTTTGAAAAGCAAGAGCACCAAATGCCAGTCTAATACTAATACAATTATATGAAATTTTACATTAAGTCACCATGATGTACATAGAAAGAACAACACTTTTGCCCACTGTTTTACAGTACAAATCCAGCCATCAAAACATGTCAGTTTTAGACCTTTTAGTCAATGGACCAAACATACAGGCTCCGTATGGAGAGAAAAAATGCCCTTATTGGACTCTACCCTTCACACAGACATGGTAATACATGATGCTGGCGAGATCATCCCTTAGTGGCTCATATTCATTAGTGACAACACAGCTCGTAAAAGTTAATGAGTAAATTAATAAAGCAAAATACAGCACTGTCTCCTTATAAAATCGGTTTTAGTCTGGAACTGAAAGCTCACTGTTAAGCCGGATAACAACCCCAAACATACAGTAGATGTTACAATAGAATTGTTTTGATAAAAGCATGCTAATGGCTCCCTTAAAGAACATACCTAATTGAGAGTCTTTGATAAGGGCCGACTCTCCCTTGAAGAACAGACAAACATTTAAGTGTCTACATGTGTTAAACTGATAGAAACATGCCAGGACTTGCAGCTATAACTGCAGAAGAAGCTGGTTCTAAAAAGCATTAAATCAGAGGCGTTAATTAAAAGTTCTTGCCACAGTTATCGGATTTGTATGTATTAAATATACTCTACTATATGTTATCTAATACACTAAAATGTGTCTTAGTTTATCACATAAAATTTAAGTGGATAAAATGTTTTTAGTGTTTAGTTGCATTGTGAAAAACGTAAACAGTTCAAATGGTTTGGATGCTTTAGCGAGGCCATGTAATTCTAATAACATTAAGTGAGATAATAAAAAATACATCGTATCACAATTATTGTTTTGATTCAGTTGGGTATTCCTTTAGCCTAAGGGCAACAAGAATATGGCTTCATGCATCCTATGCACCTCAGATACTGAGTGTGTGTGTGACAGAGAAAAGTAGCATGGAGCTCTCTGTTCCCTCTCTGCTTTAGAAGATGAATTATTGAGAGTGATGAACTGAAAATAACGTGGATGAGGAAAAGAGGTGCACTGCTCCTCGTGCACTCCAACAGTCACGTGTATGTAGGGAAACTCTGTCAATAACATACATTTAAACTGATTGGATATAGAGTTTCGGGTTTTTAATGCTATAAAAAACACATTCCTTTCATTCTGCTGGCCTTTTACCTTCAATGCGTTACAGAAAAAGAATAAGTTATTCCGCCTTCTAATTCCCAACAGACCTCTATAGGCCTGTCATGTTTTCTCCCTCCCTCCTTCTCTCCTTCGCCATCCATGACCCCTTGGCATAGACTCTAACAAACACATGCACCTGGTATCAATTTAATCTGTTTTTAGACTGCAAGGTAATCATCTGGACCTAAAATTAGTGAGCCATCAGCTTGGGTTACAGCTAGAAAAGTGTCTGTCTGTGTGGATGTGTGCTGCACATAATTGCAATGAAATTGAGCTTCCTCTCTTTCCCAGTGATTTTGTTCTTCCCTCAGAGGGGTTTATGTATGTGTGTGTCTGTCAGCACCAAAGTAAATATTTGTGCAGGAGCTCTGGGGAAGGTCAGGGTCAAAGTATGACGGACAGCCCAGTGGGAAATAAAGACACACACATTCAAAGGCAGACTCACGTGACACAACTAGAGATGATCAGGGGGTAAGTAAGACAAGGAAGGCCCAGACAATGGCCGAAAAAATTTAAAATTGACAAACATTTAGAAAAGCAGAGTGATAAGGGAAGACAGGGGCAGAGATAACATGGAGAAGAGACAGATATACACGAGGTTTGTAGACAAGAATGCCACATCCTTGTAGTTCCCCTTGGCTGCTCACAGTAATTGGCTGGTATGAAATAGACAGAGTGGATCAGAACGTAACCAGAATGAACTCATGTACTTCATATAGTGGTCATCATGAAGCATTTCATATGCAGTCTGACCCTATGTGCATGCACGTGTGTGTTACGGTATGTGTGTGAAGCAGTGGGTGACTGTCAATCATGGGAGGCTATAGTGTCCATGTAGTCATTGGTCATGTTCAATCTTTACACATGTGGAGCTAACCTGTTTGTCTCTGATTACTGTCTCCAAAGAAGAAGAGGCAATTCCTGTTGTACATCATGTGCCCGTAAGCTACTGTCACAATGTTTCAAATCTTGGCATGTGCTTGACAAACGTGAGGGAATCCAAGGGAATTTGTGGAACACCAAGTATCTATCTGTCCGTCGGTCCATCCAGCGATCCATCCATCTTAGTCTGAGAGTCTGAAAATTACATTTTAATTCTTTATGAGTGCCCTGGGCTGTTGGTTGAAATTACTTTCCGATTAAACATCTATTGGAAGCTGGGTTAAGGTAGGAAGGTCAGTAGGAGGTTATGCTGCAGTTTTATTTTCAAGCATCCAACTTGCTGATGTCTAGATGTCTGCAGAGCCTAGCAGAGTATCAGTTTTACTCTTGGATTAAAGTCAAATAGATTCTTTAGTTGTGTTGGACCAAAATCATTAATTAAGTAGATTAATTAAAAGTAATTTTCTATTAAGGCTAAATTAATATACATTTTCTTTTTGGGTGGTCCAGCAAAAGTACAAAGCTGGTAGAGATTCTCTGGAATTACCTAAAGATTTGAGTAATAGCAAGACAACCTTTAAGAATTCTATCCCATTGCTAGAAATTAATTCTCATATTAGCAGTAAACAATAAAAAAAGAAACAAAATAAATTACTATAATTCTTATGAATATATCTCTATTGATTAATGAGAATGGTGTAAATTGTTTATTTTAAGTAAAACCATTTGAGATCATTCTCTTTTACATTTCCTAATATCTGTTGAACAATGTTTGTCCTTTTTTCCTATCGGAAAACAAAGTTAGTTGAATGAATATCATCGATAGGAAAAGTTAGATTCCACTTTGCTGAACAAACACCAATTCAATCTGATGTTTATGTTGTTAATTACACATTAAATGGTTCACCGGCATGTTAATTTTCAACCCATACGGAACACTGCAACTTTTATCAGCATCTGTGCAAAGTTCATTCAGTACAATGTCAGTTCGATCCGAGGCATGTACACATGGGCACAGACGCACATAAACACATGCAGAGACGCGACCTCGGTGGCCGCAAAGGACGTCAGACTCAATCTTGTAAGATCTCTCCACTGACGCTTGATGTATCAATTTTTAAATAGCTTGCCTCAACTAACGCCTGTATACCCATACACACACACACACGCACGCTCATGCACAAGCTCACAGGCTGCTCTGTGCTCCAGGAGCTGTGCCACTCGAGGGGTACTCGAAGGGTTCCATCTTGAAAGCCTGTTGCCATAGTGACCATTATGGAGCTCATCTCCCATGGGCCAGCAGGCTTTACACAACTTCACTCTCTGAACACACACATACGTACACATAAACGACCTAACTATAGCCCACCACCTATTTACAAACACACATAGACATCCTTTCTTTGCCCTTTATGTTAAAGCCGGCACCAGACCAATGTTTGACTTGAACCGAGTGCCACAAAAAGCAGGAAAACAGATCAATCAGAGCCTAAACTAGGAATAACATTAGAAAGGGAAATGGAGGAGAGTGCTTTAGTTGTAAAACCAAGCAGCTGTTCTAAACATTGCATGCAAAGCAGCACAAAACTGATTAATTTTAAAGTAATTTGTGAACACTTACTTTTGAAAATACCAGATTTGTGTTTCTTAGGGTTATGTCTTTGTCTATATTGGCTTTATTGCTCTAACAGGTTGCACCTCTTGTGAAACATCTTATGGTTTTTGATTGTGTAGAACCCACCGGGGAGGTCATTATTGATATAAACTCATGGACTAATACGTTATAGCTTAGAATCTTCAAGCAATGATCACCTTTTAGGTTCAATAATCTTTCATTTCCCCTTAAGTAACTAATGGCTACATTTTGCAAAATTATTGTGCTTAATTGTCATTTGTTTCAATAGGGAGGAGGTGGTGAGGTGATCTGAAAAAGTTCAGAATGTCAGTTGCAGTAAACTCTATTGAATTTTCTGGTTTCCTCTTTAGAATAATTAGGAAGGTCATTTAAAATAAAACTGCATTGGCTACCCATAAATTGAAAGATACCAGTGTTACCATTAATTTATTTTATAGGTAATATTGCATAAATATACTTATTTTTACATTTAAGAGTGGAAAGAAGAAAATTTGTTGCCTTTTTTTTCTTTATCTAAAGAAGGATACATTCGGTGGGATTTTTTTCTGTATCAATTTCTGTATTGGTAGAGATGTTCATAATTTTGCGGATTTTAGTCAAATGAAAACAGTCAGATCAGCTTTAAAATTGAAATGTTCTTTAATAAAAATATTTTCCAATCCATATTGGGTTTAAAAATATTGGAGTATTTCCAAAAACACTAGATTGGTCTTTGTGTTGTGTTATTTATTCTTACATGAATAAATCAGTAGCACTATTAGTTATACTGCTTTTATTTTATAGCTTTAGTTCTATTTCATAGATTAACTTTCACATTACATTGCATTTGATTCTAAACTACTTATTGGAATGATGTCAGAACATATCTTTAAAAAAGGCTTTTGGGGGCTTTTGCTGTAACACCAAACAGTTGCCCAAAAATAGAGTTGCCTACTTTAGTAAATTAGGCATATGAATGGGACACATTTAACTACATTTGTCATTATTTCGTTTACATCCATTTTCAGGACTAAAAGCTTAATTATTTTACTCCCTCCTTGTTTTCTGGTCTATTATCTTATGGCATTAAATGCTGGACAGGCACTATCAATTCTTTCAAGAATGTCACAAACGAGACCCATTCTGTGAGATTTTCAGCACAAATATTTTTTTTTTGCAATAAAATCCTGCTTTAAAGCTATCCACAACTTTCTTTCTGGGCTCCCTGTTGTTGATCTTGATCTTCATGGCTTTATTTTCTAATAAACCTTTGAAACATTTAGAGAATAGCTGCATTCATGCAGAGATTGAATTACAGCTGAATCCAATTTACCAGTTAGGTAAAATCTTGAGGCAAATAGCGGTACTGGGTTTCATTTAGGACTATCAGAATAAAATGGGGTAATCTACATCAGGGTGTCCCAATCCATTATGAATTTCAGAAATCGGCCTGCATCTAAAATCTCTGAAATTGTCAGACTGGTAGAAACACTCTGCTTCTATTTGAGGTTTATTCAACTCATTGGTTAATATTACATGAATAACTTGTGCTCATTCCTATTGTTGATGACTATTATTCTCTCTTTTAATACCTAATATGAGTTGATAAAACCTTTACTAACATGCTGCATTACAAAATAAGTAATACAAGGTGGTACGATTAGTGCTGATATCGAATTGGGTCAATATTGGTATCGGTCAATTCTCTAAGCTGCAATATTAGTATTGTATCGGAAAGAATAAAGTTGTATTGGGACACCCCTTAAATCTCTATGTATGCAACAAAAACACAAAGCAATGTAACATTATCTTTCTTCCACTTTAAAATGTGCAAATATTTTCAATAAGTACAGTAATTCTATACCCTTCAAACTGTTCTTAAAATAGAACAGACCCAGTAGCAGTAACTCTTCTGATCTTTTAATACAGAATTCCACTTCCTGATTATATGAAAGGTTAATGGAAATATTTTCAGACTTATGAAGAGTAGAATATTTTAGAAATTAAATTAACAGACTCCAATCAGTTTGTAAAAGCAGTGTTTTCTCAAGGGAAGTAGTTGGTCTGTTCCCATCTCAATCCGTTTGGGGACTAAGGGTGTGTCTTCAACAGCAGCACTATATCATATCTAAGAGCTATCGATTGGCATAAATACACTTACTCTCCCTGGAGACTACATGAATAATTAATAGGACCCTGCATCTGAGGAAAATCTTTGTCAGGGCTATAAGAAAATAATTTATTTGGCAAATTTCCAACATGATCTTGGGGACAAAAAGGGCAGAAGCTTTCATTTAGGTGTTTTCCCAGGTATTGGAAAAGAATAGAAAAAGTATTTTGTTTATATTTAAGAAAATTTACTTTAAATTCATTGTCCATCCATCCATCCATCCATCCATCCAATGGAAAATTAGTAATTGGTTTTCACAATTAATAGAATTTTCTAAATGAAATGAAAAGCTTTAGGAAATAGTCCACTTACAGTTGTGATGACTGTTGTGATGAATTTAAGATGAGTATCAATTGCTGTAAATTTAAATATGTGCACCTTGGTCTTGTATTATTCACTTTTACATCCTTTTAATATCCATTCATTCTGACTTAACATATATCAAGTACCACGTATCATATTGTAAGGCAGTTTTACCAGAAGATTATGAGTATATCTGATAACTAAAACTGAGTTATAGTTATTTAATAGATCCTTCAAATTGAGGATATAGCCAATTGTTTGTTATTAGTTAAATGATTATAACTGTAATTTGCTTACTCACCAGTTCTTGGTCTTTTGAATAAGGTCGGACTCCTGGACCAGCTTATTAAAATCGAGTTCCCGTCAACAATTAAGTAATTTAGGCTATGGCTATCAGCAGAGTTATTGATCATCAACCAAAGAAATTGTCTCTGTTCATTCTAATGATACTCAAAGGAGGATGGATCTGACCCTGAGTGATAAATCGTCTACTGCATAAAATAACCATAGAATAAATCTGATGCAGAGATATTAAATGCAATCAAAACAGTGAAGTTTCACTCAGCTCAGGAATGCATTAAAATATGGTGATGCTGGAAAGAATAGGTTAGTTCAGCTGGTACCAGGCAGTCCAGTCCCAGGGCAGGCTTTCACTACCCAATCTGTCCCAAAAGTAGGATCCGGGATTCTGTGCAAACAGAATAACTTCCGGGTAGGCAATACTTTTTTTTTCTTACTTTTTTATTCTTTTGTCTTTTTTCCAGCGGGGGGTTCCTTTTTGTATATTGCATATTTTTGTATTTGCGTAAATGTTGCATATTCTAAAAATGAAAAAAAAAAAAGCAATAGCCTACACTGAAAAAGTCTTTCAAAGGTTACTGTGACTGCTCTGAGCATGTCCGATAAGGATGTCACGCAATACAATAGAGAGAATGTAAAATGTATCAATTTATTCCAGAAAAGTCTTCAATATTTTTTATACCATGTAGTTTAGCATTTTTTTTTTATGTTTAAAGTATATAAATAATTATTTTCAGTATGTTAGTATGTAGTTTTTCAGCCATCCGGATATTAATCTGTTCACGCATGTGCAGGACGGATTGTTCTTCTTGGATGGATCGGGTAGTGACAAGGCCAGGTAGAACAAAACTGGGATCAGAGGACTCACAAAATGGCTGTTACAATAGGGCTGGCAATGAGGTAGCTTGTAGCTGACGTTGTTAAACAGTCCAAACGTAGTAGCCCAACTTGTCAAACAAATGGAAAAAGAGGAAATAAGCAGACAGTAACACACAACATGGATTGTTCAGTCGGGCTCAGTGAGCATTAGCATTCAGTTTAGAACTCTTACTTAAAAACCAGCAGCAGTTAAATCAACACCACATGTAAAAAAAAAAATATCTATTCTACCTATATTTCACCCAAGCAGAGTATTTTAATAAGAGGGTATAAGATGAAAAGAGGTGAATGGAATGGAGGGGTTTGGTTCAGTTTGGGAGTCCGACTTGGTTCAGTTGGTTCCCTTCCAGGAACAGTTCGGGCCCCAAGTTCGTTTGTCCAACAGGTAGCTCTCAAAGAGACTTAAATTACTCTGATACCATCAACAGAATGAAACTTAGCAGGCTTAATTTTGTCTCTCACAGCAGCCTTAGCACAGCATCCTGTTAGGCAATGGGTAGCTTATCGCAGTGGCAGAACAACTCTGAACAGCACCCGAAACAAATGGGTCATAGTTCAGTTGTTTGGCGGTATTTGGCTCCTTGGCAGAACAGCAATTGGACCAGGCTGTTCCGTGGGTCATCCAGAACTGGATAGTTTTTCATCTGCTTCAGCAGGCGGGTTAAAACGAAACTGTGTTCAATCTGGTTTGAAACACTGTACAAACATAACACTATGTTTAGCTCCTTGAATTGTAGGCGAGATGCAGTCTGATTCGCCATCGAACACAGACTCTTCTACGGAGGGGTTTTGGTGGCTACGACGTAGCCTTAGCAGAAAAACAGCTTGTGTCTCCCCTTTGGAGGCCCGAGAGTCGCAGGCAAGAGGCAGTTGAATGGAGTCGGCTGCTTAAGTGGACTCTGTCGCAGGGATGTGACATCAGCGGGGAGCTGCTCCTGCTTACATCATTGACATTTGGTCCTCAACAATAACACGAACAGTAGCCAAAGAAGTGGCGTTAAAGACATTTTGAGGAAAAGAAGAAAAACTGCAGTGAGAGTCAGGTGGAACAGTAAAGCAGTGAGTAAAAGTTAAGTTGAACCCGGCTGCACTCTGCCAGTCAAACCACAGTTGTTCGGTGGCCAGCCCTGGCATGTGCTGCCCTGTAGTGAGCAGTGAGATTCTTTGTGCCTTTCTGGCTGGACAGCCTGGACTCTCCGGATGCATAACCTCTAGAGAAAAGCTGCTTTTTACGCCGTGCTTCTACAGCCCAGCCAACAGGAACACAAACACGGTCACCAGCACAGCACACAGGCACCAGCACAGCACACAGGCACCCCTATACCTAAGAACCCGACAGGAAGGAGGAAAGAGTTGAAAGCCCCTGAGAATTATCACTCCCTTTCTCCCTTCTTTTACTTTCTATTTCCTCTCCCCCCACACACACATACATTCACAGTTATTCTTTTTTTCCGTGTTCTTTTAGTTCTCCTGGGGATTGAACCAGTGGACTAGGCTCTAGTATGATGAATGATTTGCCTAAAAATACTGTCTGTAAAGCAAGTACATCATCCAGGTGGAAAAAGTTCCAGCAATAGGGACAAATCATTTTACTTTAAGTCCCCTTTCTCCTTTCTGCCATCCCTTGGTCAACAGCAACCTCGAGAAAATTTATGTAAGTGTGCGTGTTTGTGGATGGGTGGGTGTTTGTGCTAATGTGAGGATCTACAGCTTTCCTGCGAGAAACTGAAGTGTCGCTTGATTAAATCCATGACCTTCAACAGCAGCACAAGCAATCAGCAGGCATGTTCACACACCTGCTGCATGCTTAACATCTTCCTGGTACACAAACAAGTAATCAGTACCTGGTGGAATGTGTCACATTATCGATCCATGATCACATGAAAACTGTATACGCATATATATTTATATATATGTATATATATAATACTTGTGTAATCTGTAGTCATGATACTAGAAACTACAGACAGGAATTCCATGTCTATCCCTAGGATGCCACGGGGAAATAATTCCAGTCCTCAGGCTGCTCCCATTAACTGAAATCAGGGTTTTCCCTGTTCACTTTTATGACTCCGCATAATGACTACTGTGCAACCAATGTAACACCAAGCGACACAGTGATGCTATGTTGTTGTGAATGCTGCTCCACATTATTGTTTTCCTGTTTCTCAGAAATCTAATTCTTATATAGGAGGAGCTGAACTGCTGCTACATTGTACTATTGTAGTGTAGCGCCCTGAGGTTCTGCCAGCCTTTAGCCTGATGGAGAAAGATTTCTTGTAGACCTCATGTCACAATAAATTAAATCAAACATTGCTTTGTTTCTCTTTGCCGTGGGTATTGAATAGGCCTGTGTTTTTTCTTGTGGTCTTCTTTGTATTGCTTTTTTACCTCATGGACCTATTCTTCATTCTTCCCTACGCCTTGTTGTATTACTGCAAACAAAACCTCCCTTTATTTAAGAAATTTAGATCACCACTGTTTTTAATGATTTTTTGTTTTATTCATTCAATTTCAAGCTATTTTAATTTTACATTTTTAAATCTGTCACATGATTAACAGCAACACTGACCAAATGGGAAAGCTTTTAGATATCTGATTAGGCTAGAGATTTTTAGGATTCTCAGATATAAATGAATGAGCAATTTATGTTTTTTTGCAGCAATACACAACCTTAATCATTATTTTGTCCAGATTCGCTGGATCCAGGTGCTAGAGGGACCAACACTGAGCAGAATTGTACCATCCTAAAACAACTTCAATCTAAAGAACATCAAAACTTCTTATTAATAATAATCAGTCTCTTTGAAATAAACAATCCAATGCTAAAGTGGCAAGGCTTAAAATTATCTTAAAATAGTTTTCCATAAACTATTTTGACAGATTCTAGTTGTTTTGAGACACTAGAAATTTGGTCTAAGTTCCCCTAGCTAAAATGTTCCAATGAGTCCAAATAATCTATATTTATAACAAACAAAGATATTAGAATGTTATTTGTTGTTATAAATGAGCTTTTAATTACCTTTTTACGGGACTTGACTTTCTTGTTTTGTTTTTGCTTTTTTATTTAGTGAATCCTATTTTTTTTTTTATTATTATTAAAACATTGAAATACCCTTCAAATTAAATTATTTTGATTTTCTTCAGAGAACCTGTAATCGCTTTTTGGGGTAGCAGGATAAAAAAGGTTTCTATGCAGAATTACTGAGATTATTAATCAAATTATGAAGAATAATATTACTTCATTTGAGGCTGAGTGGAACAAAACTGCACCTGCAGCACTAAAAAAGGAGCAGTACTTATTTTAACTCGTAAACTAATGCATTGAGCCTCATAGTGTCTGGTGTATTGACCATCCAAAACAGCAGGGAAGCATTATAATTACATTTTTAATGGATGGAATAAAATTCTTGGACTGGTAGAGTTTAAATTCTTTAGCAGATGTTGCACTGCTGATATTTAATTTCTAATCAATAAAATCAATCATTGAATTCTTTTATTCTCTTTTGCAGCGTGCAGACCTGGAACATACAAAGCTTCAGCCACAGATGCCTACTGCACCAAATGTCCTCCGCACAGCTCGTCCCCACAGGAACAGGCCATCGAGTGCATTTGTGAAAAAGGCTTCTACCGCGCAGAGACCGACCCACGCTCAATGGCTTGTACACGTGAGTAAAACACTTTGTCACATGGACAACTTGTTTTTTTCGCAACAGTCCTAATACTCTTTGTTTAATGTGCTGAGGTTAAGATTTTTGCTTTCATTGAATTAATGGATTTCATCTTTTAATAGGTTGATGATATAAGATTTTATAAGATTTTACAGTGCATGACTCTTTGACCGTTCTTAATGTGTACTTTTTATAACCCATACTGCTTTTCACTTCATAAAACAGAGGCTCACATGATGATTGTATGTTTTGTGGTTACAGCAAATACATTTCTTGGTAAAATTCAAGCTTAAAGGAAAGATATTATTGTGTTGTATTCATCTATTTTGCTTGTTAAATTCTCATACCCCAAAGTAAGTTTTTTAGTCTTTCATTTCATAGATAAACACACTTAGTATATCTGTAAAGTGGATGAAAAATGATTGGATTTACAATTATTTTTGTATTCATGTTGCAATGTTTGTATCTGGCCTTAGACCTCTGGGCCATCTTATATAAGAGGCTAAATTTAACACAACATTTCCAAAGTCACAAACCATAATGGCAGCATTACGTCCTGAACAAATAGAAAATTACATTGTGAGACCGTGGCACTTAGAGCTCATTGAGAATGAAGTTAGATAAAACACCCGTTATGATTTTCTTCAAGTCGGCTAGTGTAGCTTTGACCACTATAGACCCCAAGGCAATTTTACCTGGAATATGCAGCTATTCAGCAACAGTTTCATTAGTGTGACAGGAAGAGAGATGCGGTTTCAAAGTAAAACACATTTGCTTTAGGGGTAACACAAAGAAAACATCTCTCAATTGCAAAGGAAAACGGTTTGCTTCCTTTAAAATCACACAGAGCGTACACTATATAGCACGTGCCTCAGTCTTAGCTGCAGAATACTTGGACTTAGGCTAAAATGAATAAAACATTTTAATAAACAGAATACCCATGAGAGGAGGACAGAAAACAGATAGACAAAATTTAGTGATCCGTTTTTAGTTCTCACAAACATAACGAGGGATAATGCAGGAGATGCGCGGCTTATCAATCTCTCCTGTTATAGTATATAAGTATATATAGTAGATTTTGTTAAATGCAAGGCCGAGTCCTGAGGAAAACCTGTTGAAGTCCTCAAGAGTTTGTGATAGAACTTTACCTCTGAGCAGAAAAACATAATAAATAGACAGCAAGGGTTATTGTAGAATGTTAGAAAAAAAGTTGTAAGTAAGATGGCAAAATTTCTGAGAATTTGTTATGTACAAGTAATCCGACTGAACTAATATTTTGTGATGTAGAATGAGATGAATTGGCCAAGAACAGTCTATCAGAGAAGCTGATAGACGCAACGTAGCACAGTGCTTTTGACTTTGATCTAAAGCTTGACTTGTATATTTACATAAAAATATATGAGAAATAAAAATTACATGGAAAGGATTTTGTTAATCACAGGTTTAGACATTTTTGAGAGAGAAAGTACAGCGGAATACAAAGGTATACCACCGGTACACGCAATCAAGCATGGAAAGCTATACACTAACGCATTATCAGGTTATTGTATATTATACTCATTAATTGTGGTGGCAGGTAGGCTATGACAGGTGTTATCAGTTAGAAATGAGTAGCTGTTTTATTCATTTATGGCCACCGCACACACACACACACACACACCTCTTACATACGCTCACACATGTGCTCTGCTGAATGGTTAGGAGGACATTTTTGAGGTTTTAGAGTGAAAAATTGGAAAAAAGGGAGAAAAGGTGAAATAATTATTCATAAAGAGATGGATAATGACACTCAAGACCAAGGAAAAGAATAGAACAGGAGGGGAAATAGCGGTCTATCAGAGTCACATAATCTAAGTGTCATAAAAGTGCCATAAAAGGCTGATCAGTAGCAATGGTGATGATTAACTGTCGGATCACATATCTCTGAGGGGAAGTTGGGGGACAGAATTAGCAGCGCACCCCTTTCGGTAAATTTATGACAGACAGTCTCAATTATGCCTGGTAACCACCCCAAACACACCCATTCTCATCTTGCTGATGAAATGAGGACCATGTATTGACTCCCATTGATTCTTTAGTTATTTTTAACCCTTTGTCTCCCCTAACCCTGAAAATAACCACTACAATACATACACTATAACCTAACCTGAACTTAATTCAGACCTTTGTCTCTAAACCCAACTGTTAGCAGAATAGGAAGTGAGGACCTGCAAAATATATTTGATTGTGACGTTGGAAAAGGGTCCTCAGCTTGATGCCAAAACAGGAACACAGACACACACAACGTCTGTACCATGGAGAAGCTCGCTATCAAGAGGACTAATCAGACAGAGTCCTGCACTGGTGACCCCCTGGGGCTCGCTGCTCAGTTGGGACCTGATGAGATGTCATGAGAAAATGGCATCTATGTCCAGCAGATTTTTTATGTGCCTGAAATTCCAGCACTGTAAGCAGCTAAAATCAATGAATACCTCATGAAAGGCTTTCTTACAATATTGTAGAATATCAGTTCTTAGCACAAAAAACATTAACAGTTAGATTCTGCTCTACAACAAATCTAGGACTGGAATGCTGAAATAAACAGAATAAACAGAAACATCTGTGATGAGAATTGTAAGATATTGATTTTTTTTTTTAATAATAGATTTAAATAGAAATTTATAATTTTACCATTTCTTACTTAGTAGTGTAAACCCAAAGTAGATGAGTATCAAAGGCTACGTTCAAACTGCAGCCTGAAGTGACCCAAATCCGATTTTTTTGCCCATATGTGATCTCTTCACTCTTTTGTCCATATCTGATCTTTTCTTTTCTGTCTGAACAACACAGATCCGATTTTTTCCAACCCAACCCAGGCCATATGGCTATGTGGTTCTGAATCAGATACGAATCTGATCTTTCCAAATGCGACCTGTGTCTGAACGGCCAGGTCGGATTCTGACCTGAACGTCATTAATACCCGACAAAGGTCACTATTCTGTGTCTTGCTATGAAGAAGCAGCAAGAAAAACAACCATGGCAGATGATGATGCGAAGAGCAGTATTTATGTTTAACCATATTGAAAAGATTGAGTTTTTATGGTTGGATAAGACCGCTAGATGTGCGCTGGCACTACTGTCAATGTTTACTTCCGTAAACATAGAGCACTCTGGCCTGTGACGTCATTGTGTCCTGACATTTGCGTTGTATGACTGCAGTTCACACAGGAGATCACATACATGTCGCATATATTTGGAAATTTGAACGGCAATGCAAGAGAAAAACGGATTTCACAAAAAAATTGGAATTGAGCATCAAAGCCTGCAGTGTGAATGTAGCCAAAATAAGTTTTTCTTCCAATGGTTACTAAAGCAGAGTTGGGATCATTTTCAAGGAGTTTTGTTGTTTTGTAATTTAAAAACATTCCTCATTGGTTTAATGCTTTGCACTTTTTGAAGTGCTAGAAGATACAATTGAATCACTTTTTTAGAAAATGTAAGATTTTTTTTACTCTTCTTTCATCCACCGCCTAGAAAGAGTACACATTACAATAGTAAACAGGGCTTTTAGTGTAGTGTTATATCCCTACCTGAGACAGCTATTTTTCACTCTCTGCTTTGCTTGCTTATATTGGAATCTCCAGGAGCATTGGCCTCCCTGGTGAAAATGACTTAAAAATAAATGCACCTTTAATGGATGCCAAATACTCTGGTCCTGATGCTTCCTTATTTGAGCACATTAATACAGTGGAGAATAAAATGCCACAGTAAGAATCATTGTTTTTTATTAAATAGAACTGAAGCATTTCTGTAGTTTCTCTTTAAAATACTGCATTCGATCAGATAGTTAATGGAAATTTATGGAGTAATCCATGACTTTTCTCAGTCCTGCATGGAAAACACAAGATGGTAAACCATTCAAGTAAGGTATATGTTTATTCTATTAATAGACTCTGTACTAGCAGACATGATAACATTGCAGTTATGTATTGATAGGGGAATAATGAGAACTCATGACATGAATTTAATGTAGTAATATAAGCCTAAAGTAGCTGTACCTAAGCAACAGCATCTGATTCTTGTAACTTTGTATGACTTAGTAGTGGATACACTGCAGCCTAGATAGTAGATGAGGAGGCTGTTTTTTAGCTCATTTTTCAGCAGTAAAGGGCAACATTTACTCTGTAGAAGATAAACACTCTTCTTCAAAATGAAGGAAATGAAATTTTCCAACATGTTGCTATTTGAACTGGTGTTGCAGAGGGAATGAGCTTTCAGTGTCTCTGTAGCTTACTGCTTATATCTGCTTAAGGCCAAAGGCTGGAGGCTACATCACATATCATAAACAGTGTCTGGTGGTTCTGTTATTGGAATTCACTTTAGGCTATTCTGATGTGTTGATTTGAAAATTCCGTTTTTGAATAATCTGAATAGCTAAAAAATAATGTGATGGGGAATAACAAATCAGCTGGTATAAAAGATAAGAGAGAAGAAAATTATTTTCTTTATCCACAGAGAAAAACTCAAATTTCCCACAAGGTTTTAAATTTTTTGTTTTCCAAGTTCAAACGCAATGCTTTTTTCCACATAAAGAAACCTATGTCCTCCCTTCTCTTTCATCAGGTCCTCCATCTGCTCCAGAAAACCCCATATCCACCGTGAATGAGACCTGTGTCTCGTTGGAATGGTCGCCGCCCCACGACACAGGGGGCAGAGGAGACATTACCTACAGCCTCCACTGCAGGAAGTGCTCCGGTGATGGTAAAAAGTGCGCACCATGTGGGAGCAGCGTCCATTTTGTCCCAAGACAGTTTGGACTCTTGACAGCCAGTGTTATGATCACCGACCTGCAACCAGATTCTAACTACAGTTTTACTGTTGAGAGCCAGAACGGCGTGTCAGACCTGAGTCCAACCCCCAGGGGTACGGTGGTGATAAATGTTACGACATCGCAGACAGGTGAGAACAAACTCATTCACTGGCTTAATTATGTCTTCATTTAAAAAATGGCATGATAAAGACTGTAGAAACACCTTTAATAAAAACTAGATTTTGCAGTATTCCAGTGATATTGCCTGAGCAAAAATGTTTAACCATTTACGAGAGACTTTACAGTGCCTTACAAAAGAGTTTATAGATTTTGATTTCAGAATCTACCTACATTTTAAATGGAACAATAATTTAGAACTGCAGCTAAGTTTCTGTAATTGCTCTTGAGTGCTCTTGAGGTTTTTAGAAGACCCAAGACAAGACGTAAGTTGAGGTGGTTTCTTGCTAATTTAATAAGTTGTGGCAATAGAAGCATGAATCCAGAAATAATTGATAAAGAAACACAGGAACCAGAAAAAAGGGGAAAACAAAGTAATGAAGAGAATCCAGCACTGATGAAGAATGGAGTAATCAACTGATTGGGAACAGGTGTGGACAGAAGGATCTAGAAGGGATCTAGGGGGAAGGAGATTGACACAAGATTGCAACAGAGAGTAAACAAGAAATACATGAGAACTTAAATACAACCAGCAAATAGAATGACATAATTGAAATGAAACCAATAAATTAGAAAACACAGAAAGACATAAATCAAAGTGTAACTGAAAACTCAAATAGAAAACTTAAACAGAACCAAAAGGTGCAGAATCATGACATTGAGCAGCTGCATAGAGCCAAAACTGGACAACTATGTCCTTTCAACAAATCTGGCCTTTATCAGGGAACTGAGACAAATACAAGTCTGACTTTCTAGATCTTGATATAAAAACCTAAAACCAGGTAACATTTTCTGTTTACAATTCTGCACTACTTTTTTATCAGTGTAGCTAAATGAATCCCATAAAGGTTCACTGACATTTGTGGTTGCAAAGTGACAAAATGCCAAACACTTTAAGGAGTTTGATGTTTTAAAAAAAAAACACATTACCATAGTTGCATCTTTATGACAAGCCCAGATTTTTTAGCAGTGGGGAAGTACACTGATATGATAGACTGGCACTCCAGCATCTCTGCTCACACGTGTACTTATAATAGAATGTGCATCTGCCACTAAGATTCTTGTAAGAGATAGGTGTACATGAGAAGGTGTTGATGAGTAATAGGACGCATATGACACGTGTGGACGTGTGTGTAGTGGAAAGTGAAAAGGGGTGTAGGAGGTTGTAAACCACATTACGTTCTACACATGCTTTTCACAGCTATGAGCCTGAGTTTCACACATCTACACAAATACAGTCGCGGACGAGTAAACCCACATCATCATCCCACAAGAGCAGGTGTCCCAGTGTGGAAACACTGCACAGGAAGTCACAGTTTTTGTGATTTTTGCATTGAAGAACAAGGGCAGAACACACAGTGTTCCAATGAAATGTACAAATGTATGCTTCATAAATTATATACATTATTTCCTTGTAGACTGATTAGCCTTAATGCATAACACAGTGAAATGTGCAAAGTTTTCTTCATCTAAACTGTCCACTTTCTTAGTACTTTATTTTCGTAAAAAAAAAAAAAAAATCAATTTGATGTATCCTCTTCCATGCTGTTGATCATGTTTCTTTTTCATTTTAGTGAGTGTAGTGTTAAAAGAAAGGCGAAGTAAGGACAGCGTAACTTTGGCCTGGCAGGGTCCGGAGAGACCTAATGGAGCGATTGTGGAGTATGAGGTCATCTACTATGAGAAGGTGAGAGAGACACTGACAGTCTATCTTCTCTGCTATTAGAGACAAAATGGTGGGAGTCTGTTGTTATGGTTAAAAGTTTTTGTAAATTTTTTTGTATAAATTTTTTTTTCCACCAAATAAAAGTGGTGAATCAACACATGATAGGCTCATCATTGCTTTGTTGCTCCCTCAAAACAGCCAAAGAAATCTGTTAATTTAGCACTTTCTGTGGCATCCCATTAGAATGTGTTCTTGCTGTGAAAATCATATCTAACATGATTCCATAACCCTGTAAACGTTTTTTATACCTTGGTATAAGTAATTAACCCACAACTAGTGCGAAGAGTTGATGATAAATGTCCATTAAAGAGATGCCTGATATATGTAATTATTTATGTCTCATGTTCATAAATGCATAAAAAAAATTATGTCTATGAGGTCACATTTGAAAATTACTGCAGCAGCCCTTTTTCAGATTTAATTAAGAATCCCTGTTTTCTTGCTATCCTCCTACATATTGGCAGGATATGGGTTTAGCCTAAGGCTACGACTCTAATGACTTTTTCATCACAAACATGTTGCTATCTCTCTGGTTCCTCTGCCTTTTTTCCTCACTTCAAACTAATTAACTACACATCTGTTCAACAAACCTTGTAAAACACAGCCAAGGTGATGAAATTAGATCTTGGTGTGTGTACTGGCATGTGTTAATGGTAAAATACTGTTAATCCGTATTGTAGAGTGTCTTTCATTAAGTGAAGTATCAGCATTTCTGCAGGGAATCAGCTCACTGGCAGACAGACTTGTTCTCTATTCATCCTTCTACACACGCAGTTATCAAAGTGTGCATACACACACCTAAAAGGTAATCAAGAACCAAAGTGGAACAGGTTTAGTAACCACACATTGCCCCAGAGTTCTGAGAAGATAGGATTTGGGACTTGGCTAATGCTCAGATACAAATGTGACCAAATGGTCCATTGTGGTGCAAATAAAAACGTCATAAGGATTGAATTAGATTCCTGGAGACTTCTAAATGTAACAATTTAAAGGTGTGCATTACCTTAAAGCAGGGCTTTAGGTGCAAAAAAAAGTGCTGGTAGTCCTCTTAATGCCATAGAAATGCAACAGAAACATGGACAATATTTTATAGAGATGTTTCCATCGATCTATAGATTAATAGTTTTATTTTAAAGAAATTGTATATCCACTTTCATTAACTTCAAACCTCATTATGTTAGCATGGAATGAGAGATATAAATATAAAAAAAAGAAAGACATAAAGAATTGATAAATATGTCTTGAGTTTTCAATAATCTCATTATTATATAGATTTTCTTTATCTCAGTATTAGGCCTTGCCTTAACACACCCATGCAACTTTAGCTATACTATCTCCCGTATCCCACTGTGGCAAGGGCATCAAGCACTGAGAGAGGCACCAAAAAAAATTGGCTTATCAGTGGCTTAATGAGTGGCGCAGTGGGTAGCACTACAATTCCCGTCTTTCTGAATGGAGTTTGCATGTTCTCCTTTTGCATGCATGGGTTCGCTCCGGGTACTCCGGCTTCCTCCCACAGTCCAAAAACATGACTGTTAGGTTGATTAGCTTCTCTAAATTCTCTTTAGGTGGGAGTGTGTGAATGAATGGTTGTTTGTCCTGTATGGCTCTGTGTTGCCCTGCGATAGACTGGCAACCTGTCCAGGGTGTACGCTGCCTCTCACCCATAGACAGCTGGAGATGGAAGGTTGGATCATAATAACCACATATTTAAAACTATTTTATTTACCCTGTCTCCCTTACCTTCACAGCTCAGATCTCCAGATGATTTTTTTAAATAGCTTTTTATGTCTCCCTTGCTTTGATTATTTATTTTATCTCCTTAATGCTCCTCGTTAGAACCAGCGGGAACAGAACTACACAGTTCTGAAGACTCGATCAAACATGATGACAGTGGACGGGCTGAAACCTGGGACCACCTACGTCTTCAGAGTCAGGGCTCGAACTGATGGGGGATACGGAACTTATGGGGGCGAGATTGAACTGGAAACCAGTCATGAAGGTAAAAATGAAAAAAAAAAAAAAAAAACCTTTTCAACTTGGAATTGTACCTAAATAGGCATCTTTCTAGTTCATACAGATTCCATAATAGTATAAAAAAACAATAAAGCCCCACACCCAAAAAAGGGGATAATTCAACCAAAACAAAAGTTTAATTCAGTAAAGCTTTTAGAAATCACCTACAGATTTTACATAACTGTACATATCGGAGTCAGAGACTAAAATATCACTTATTTAAGTCATTTAAATTTATATCAATATTTGAAAAAGGCTAAAGGGGATTAATTCAAAAATGTTTTTTTATGTTTATATTTTATTAGTTTCTACAAATGGAATTACACACATACTTAGAATGAACTTTTAAATGTATGCATTCTTCTAAAGTCTTCACAAGCAATAGTTTTCTGGAATTGTTACTCCTTATTGCTCTGAATTACACGGACTTTGCCTACAAATGTGGTAGCCACTGTAAAAGAAATTACTTTGTTTTCTATAAACCGTTTTTTTTACTGAAATACTTGAATGACATAATTGATAATTCAATTCAATTCAGTTTATTTATATAGCGCCAATTCACAACACATGTCATCTCAAGGCACTTTACAGTTCACCAGATCATACTAAATCATTGTTAATCAGATGTTAATAAACATTTCTATGTTAATAGACATAAGAATGCACACATCCTCAGACGGATGTATTACTCCTAGAGGGCTGCCATACCCTTTTTGATGTCTTTCCTGAGTACTTGCATTTTTGCCTGTTGCTTTTTATCCCCAGATGTTCCTGTTATGATGTTATGAACTTGCTCATTAGGAGCTGACCAAGGCATGACATCATCATCTGGTCAATCACATTTGTTTTTTAAAGACAGTAATCTTAGTCTATGTAAACATTTATTCTTATTAATTTATTTTACTATATTTTGGTAAAGAAATAATTTGGGTAAATTTGGAAAAAGTTGGACCTGATCTAATGTCAGACAAGGATGGAAATAAGATACATATGGCATTTTAAAGCCTTAATGTCTGACACACACTGATGGCTTGCATTGGATTTACCAATCAAAGTTCTGACGGATATTGATTCACTTTATGTCACCCTTTGGTTGGCGGTGATTTCGGTTATGTCAGATATGATGTTTTAATATTAAGCCACAAGATCTTTATACCTACATGCTTCCACAATAATCAGGATTAGATACAACCCATCCTTGCCAAAGTTCAAAGTTTGATGAATTAAAAAAGTTTACTGCTTTAAAGTTTATTGCTTTTATCCAAGCCCTGCTGTCAGGCAGAGATGCCTAAGCAGCTCCATGTTGTTGACAGTTTTCTAAACCACTGTCTAAAATACTTTTTAGGTAAAAGAAAAGACAAACCAGTCTGGCGAGAAAGGACAAAGTATGCAGATTGAAATAAGAAAATTTAAAACAGACTTTTACAACAAAATTTAATAAATGAAAAAGGTTTTGTCCAGCCAAAGTCAGAACTAGTTCAGAGGGCCTTTATTGTGAAATACAAGCACACATATTTCAGACTAAAGAAGACTCATACAGAGCTCTTGCATAACATGCCAATCTTCTATGATATAGTTTTCAAACTCTCTGTCACATATCCATTTCACCACCTTTAATATTGCTTCATCGTGTGCTCTTGGAATTTTTTTTCATTCCCTTTAATGTTCCTTTCAAAGTGATTATTGATTTCAGACAGGCAGGGAGAGTGAAGTGAATCAGTAAATGTGTAGCGCTGCAAAGTACATTGACTGTGCTGCACAGAAAAGGCATGCATTAGCCTATAAATCATTCAGCTGTCAATAAATGCATTTCAGAGCTTTATTTCTGCTCCTGTGCCGCAACAAATATCAGTAATTTGATGCCTCAACATGCTGCGTGAGTCTCTGTGGTTGATTAGCTCCTTACACAACAGGTTCTCATCAAAGTCAGACATTGCAAAATGCAAGAATGGAGGATTTTGTACCAGTCAGGTGAAGTTTATCTAATTAGATCTGTTGTTTTGATCGTTAAAGAATGATGTGCTTGTGTGAGCCTCCATCTCTAACAAGAGATCAATGCCTGGATTATTATGACTTCTCAAGATGCCCACCGATTAATAAGCTTATGTGCTGCATGCAACACTCTCACATAATTACAGAAAGACGTGGATATCCGCTCATGCTTAGCTAAGCCAGATAAACGGGGGTATTTGTTTTGAGTAATGGCTCGATTGGCTTGGCGTAAAAATCAATGCGTCTTCGCAGAAACTTCTCAGCAGTAGCCTTGTTATGTGCAATGTTAACATATCCATTTGGACAGCGCAGCTGAATGGGAATTGCTTTCACGTCTCCTCTTGTAGCCTCACAGGCGATACCAAGAGGGAGAAAGCTTTTCATCATTGGCCTTACTTACTATTCCATCAACCTCCCTTTTCTCTCTTGTGCCTTGTGCTCCCTCCCCCCCTACAGCCTCTATCTTTTATGTCTTTTCTAATGCTATCATTTTTCATGCTCTCTCCATCTTTCCTTCGCCACGTTCGCGGTATCATTTTCTGTCTTTTTACTCCCAGCCTGCCTTAATCTCACCTTAGCTCCTGCAGAAAATGCCCTGGGCTTCGTTCCATTCTCACTGAGGTTTGCTTTAATAAACTTTTATAACATTGGCTTTGTTTTGTTCTGGCTTTGCAGACGTCCTGGCCATCGGGGACCCAAACCAGTCTACTATTTTGGTTGTGTCCATTGCAGGAGGGATCGTTCTCCTCATCTTCTTGGTGACCTGCTTCGTCGTTAGCGGACGGTGAGGGCAGCACTCACACTAACACTAAATAAAGTACAGTTTTCATCTAGAGAACTTGACAGAGTATTTTATATGAAAGTTCAACACAAATTAGGTTCGTGTAAGATTGAAAAACTGGAAATTCATCTTTTTCAACCATAAATATGAATTGTATGTATTGGCTGGTTTTGTATTTTGCCTCTCTGATTAAATACATTTTAGATCCGACTTTTATTGTAATAGTAAGAACTTTGTGTGTGTGGGGGTGTGTGTGTGTCTTTTGCCTTCCATTTCTTTGCAAAAACACCTTTCATCTTACCACAGATTTGCAAGTTAATTTGGCTCTAAACTTTGACTGGGATATTTAGTGTATATTTGAGTTCTTTTATTTTGTCGGGAGGTGAGCCTACACTTTAGTATTAAGTCCTTTGTGTTAAGAATTTCTTTTAGTATTATTTTGTTTCACTCCATTCTTAGCATTCATGTATTATGATGCTGCCAGGTACTTTTATGAAGACTGAGGTGCCAAATAGGAGAGGGATAAAGCAAGGGAGGGAAGTCTGAAGCAGGGTTAGGTTGTGACACAACACAATGCCAAGCTTTGATTATCTCTGAGAGCTCCGTTCAATCTGACATCTGAAAATGAAAAGACTGAGCATTGTGTTTAAAGTACAGCTATTAGTCATGCTTGTTTGTCTCTATACTGAAGAAAAACACCTTCATAGTATCTACTATTTGCTACAATCCTTTAAAGGAGAACAGCAAACATGATAGAAATGTTGGTCAGATAAGCCCAGAATAGGAAAAAGGTTTTTTGCTTCATGGTCGAGGACTTTGACAGCTTATCATCCTGAACAAACCTTACCCACAGTTCAACATGGTGTTGGCAGTATCATGCTGTAGGATTTTGTTTTTGTTGAAGACATAGCAGCTTTAATAGTGTTATGTAAAGAGCTTAAATACCCAAACTGCAAACTTTTTGCTCCAAACTCATTACAATGTAGTATTGTTCATTGGTCTTAAACTTAGAAATCTAATGAACTAGATTTAAAGAGAAAATCTACTTATTGAAAATCACTTTTTGTTTGCAATGCTCTAAAACTCGCTGACCCTTGAGTGCAACTTTTACTGCCAAGAGCAACCATGTCTGCTAATATGAAAGCACATTTATCTATTTATAATCTGGTCTCTCCTCATATCTCTCTCCGTCTGTCTGCGAAGAGAATTACGCGTGGGTGTGAAAAGGGAACGCGTCCATCTCTGACATTTACAAAAAGTCTGATTAAAGGTTGAGTTACGCTGATGTTACGAACACGGGCGCTTTTTGGTCACTCACTTTGAAGGTTAGACGATTTGTTAATGCTTGGCTTCAATGCCAAAGAGGAGAAATGGATGAGAGGGAGGATAAAAAGGGCCCTGATTGCTAAGAGGTGACAAGATGAAAGCATCAGGTGTTAGGTGAAAGGCTCTTTGGAGAGGAAGAAACGGAGCAGAGAAGACCAGTTCCCACAGCAGCTGTAACCAAATGTTTATTCTCCATGACTTCGAACTAGATTACCCACATTTCAGGAACAACACACGGGCAAACATGCACATACTTATGTACACACGCTAAAAAGATTAGTATTGATTCATGTGATTGCTTATCAGGCTGAGTGCTCTATTCACTATTGACTTGAAGGGATGTAATCAGCAGAGACTGTTCTAGGTGCTGTTGAACACACACGTGTACACACACAGCACTTAGGGCATGCGGACGGGAAACCATCAACATGTTTTTAATCAGACATGGATTATAGGTCTGACCCCCCCTCCAAAAAAAAAAAAAAAAAACCTGTGAAACATTTCACGTTATGAACACATGTGATGACACAAACACAAACTCACACTCATCTAATCAGATTTCACAGGCTGCCGAGGTGTTAACTAGGTTTTACGGAGAGGTCGATGCAGTATCATCAATTTTGGGTCTTCCTCTCCTCCACCTCCTCCTCTCTCTCGTTTTCTATCTTCCATCAGGCAAGAGGTTTGGATGCACAGGAGGAAGGAACGATGATGGCTGCTTTCTATGAAAGTGCATCTGTCGAAATATGTGTGCTCACAGGTGGGAGCGTGTGCCTCATTTGTGACCAGAGAATAAAGATCAAAGCCGAATCTCAAGAGAGCCGACAAGCGTGTGTTTGTCCGTGTGTGTGTGTTTCAGGAGGTTCTGGGGTAAAGAAATTTGGCAGGATGGACAGAACCAAGAGGAAGGGAGAGACACAAGTGGAGAATAAACATATTAAAAAAGGTACTAGGATTGACGGATTGCATCCAAGGGGGAGGGAGAGGTACATCTGAGGCGTAATGGTGCCGCTGGAGAGCCACATTTTCAGATGATGTGAAAGATAGAGAGAAGGAAGTACAGGCCTGAAGGAAATTGATGGAGGAAAGCGAATAGCTAGGGGAAAGAAAGCAGAGGTGCAAGGAGGAGAAGATGAAAAGGCAGATTGCGAGATTGTTTGAAACAGGAGGAGAAAAGGGTAAGGGGAGATGATGGGTGGGCGATTGCGCTGTTAGGCGCAATAGGACTGTCATCCTTGAAGCTGGTGAGGAATTGGGGAAGAAATCAAAAACTAATCTCCTCTTCTGTTGTCTATTCCTCCCCTTTTTCATCTCTTTTCTCTCATGTGTCATTCAAATTCTCTCCCATTTTACCCCCTCTGACATTTTTTCCCATTCTTTTTTTGTTCTGACACTCCAGCTTTAATTTCCTGTTCTTTCCTTGAAATTTACATTTGGATGAATGTATCGACAATCAAATGTATTCAATGTGGCCGGCTTAATATGAACAATGATTGGGCTAAAATTGACATGGAGAGGCAGCCAGGTTTTAATTGATTTTTCCACCAGGCGTTTGTAAGGCTTGTCTCTGCCAAAATGTCAGCTGTTTAAAAAATCATTAAACTGAATAAAAGTGCAGAGGCTTTTTGTTCTTTTAAAGTTTTTGAACCGAATGATACAGTGCATCAAAAAAAGAGTCTGTCCTTAAAATGTAAATTCATTCTAGTGATTACATTTATATACTAAAACAAAATTTATATTTGCAAGTGTTTATTTTATCATTTATTATTGTATTTCTCATGGAGGACCAGCTCTACCATATTGAAAAAAATAAATACAGAAATAAATAAATGTTCTATAAATAAATAAGCATACAATTAATTCCCCCCAAAAATACAATTAACAAGTAAATGCAGGTAGAAATTAAATTATACAGTTAGTCAGAGACTAAATAAATATGCTAATTAAAAGATATATACATTTATTTCTCACTGTATAATTTAAGTTCTACCTTCATTTATTTGTTTATTGTATTTTGGGGGCAATTAATTGTATGCTTATTTATTTATTGAACATTTTTTTCTGTATTTATTTTAAATATGATAGAGCTGGTCCTCCATAATGTCTGTCAGTTTTGATGATTATAGTTTCTACCTTATAATGACCACACAATCAGTTTTCTTGTTTTATATGATTATTACACAAGCAGTTAAATTATAATATAACAAGAATTTTAAATATGTTATGGTATGGACAATACAATTATGGAAAAACACTGCTCCCTTTACAGTTGTTCAGCAAAAGCAATTGAGAAGTAGGGTAAACTATTAAAGGTGTGTCCTAAAATAGGCCCTTTTCAAAGAAATGCTCACCTTGTCCAAATAATAAGAAAGACTATTAAAATTATTTGAAGCTAAGCTTAATTTTTTTGGATTTGGAGATATTTGAAGTCCATTGACTGTAGCTGGTTTCAGAGCTTAAAGAGCCACTACAGAAAGGCTTGTCAGGACATAAGCTATTGTGCAACTTGATTCACTGACTTCTAAAGCATCAGCAATGTAAAAAGTGTCTTACATGGCAAAGTGACTTGACTCCTCCTTCTTTTAGTTTAGCTAAATTGAGCTTTTATTTATTTATTTCTGAAATCCTAGTCCCGAGTCTAGGAAGAAAAGGGGGTGAAGCTCAGCATCTAAGGTGTTTGAGGGAGTGTAGTATATATTGATGGAATATTTCAGGAGATTCATGATAATGAGCCAAACTGCCTTTATGCAGCAATTCATGCAAAGGGAGCCTTGATCAAAAAAAAGGAAAAATACTATATAGCCTACATGGACATATTTTTTTACTTCAAATTTTGCTGGAAGACATAATAATCAAAGTTTGCAGAAAGAGAAACTACGATATTTTACTCTGAAAATAATCTATGCAAAGCTTGAGTCTGTCTTTTTAAATTGAATTACTGATATAGATTCGTTTTCTTCAATATCATAATTTCATGAGCTCCCATATACTACACCAATCCAATCGTTCGCATTTAGACACTATGCATTTTTGCAACCTTTTCGCTGCCAGGGAAAGCGAACAACTACGCCTCATAAACAAGCTGATTTGCAGGCGATTCTGTTCTCTCCTGTTCTCATTTAATAAAACGCTGTTATGCTATTCTTACAGCGGGAGGGAAAACATGAAAAAACACCCAAAGCTACTCAGAAACAGCACGCTGCTGACAGATCACACCATTTATTGCTGTGTGAATGCCATTATTGCTCAGCCCAGCGAGCTTACATTTGTAAGCATGTCTTGTATCTGAAGTTTTGCGTATTTGTCCTCCTGAGGTTCCCTTGGCAGGCTGGCAGGTGCAAACGATAAGGAGCTACTAAAAAAATTGGCACTGCCATGGATTCACCAGATGGCCTTTCTCTCAGAAAGCATACCCCCCTTCGGTCTTTACTATCTCCCACTCCCTGTTAAACATGTTACAGCTCCTGCCTCCCAGCATCTGCAACTGTGTGTGTTTGAGTCCAGGTTTGGGCCCTAGTTTTGTTTAGACTCTAATGATCCTACGGCTGCTCAAACATCTCCTTTTCTTAGCTGCTGCAGGCTTCGGTTAAAAGCCAGATTCCGATGTTTTTTTCTGTCTGCATCTTTTCAATGTGGGAGTTTTGGAGACAAGTCGGCATAAATTTGTTCTTTCTTTGTCAAGGCACATTTTTTAAAATATTTTATCTACTTCCTTCAAGCCAGGTTTTACTGAATGATATATTTAGGTCGAACTGCTAATGATTCTGCAGGGGATGAAAGCTATCAAAGTTAATTGCTCCAAATGATATCGTCAGACTTTTTTATTTATATTTTTTTCAGACTGGCACTGTATTTACTAGCTAAATTTAATAACATTTAAAATCAAATTATACCTCCTTGAACTTTTCCACAAGTTTTCTCTAATGTATTAAAATAGGATTTTATGTGACACATCAGAGCAACCTAGCACAAAATAGTGAAATGGAACCAAAGGCATTGATTGATTTATTTATTTTTTTTCTGTCAAATAAAATCTTTGCATTTGTATTAAGCTCTCTGCACATGATGCAAAGCTTTGCTTTTATGGATTTGGTGTCTTTTGAATGCAACTGATTGCACTGGATTTTAGTTTAGAGCATCATAGTTACGAAGTCAGGATCCTAATAGAGATATTTTAATCCTCACTGGTGCAGAATTAAATCAGACTGGTTAGGCAAAACCTTAAACTTTACAACTTCAACTTTCAGGAGAACCAACAGCACTATTAAGGCATTTAGTTTTATCTAACTTGATATTTAAAACCTTTGATCATTTCCCCAATTTTTGTAGTTAGATTTTTTAAAACTAATGTGGAATGTGCCTTCATAGCTGTTGCCTTGCTCTATTATAGAAAATCCTAATAAAATACATTAAAAGCTGTGGTTACAAGGCACTGTATTTATTATGTAAATATATATCTACAACACAGACATATTTGTTTCACAATAGTAGAGAAAAAAAAGCAGCTCCTTTTAATGTCAGACTTCTGTCTCTCTAATAGACAGCGTGAACTGCGGTAGCTTCTTAACACATTAACAAGTGTTGTTTCCAAGCTTGTTTGTTTAAGCTCTTTTACCTCAGCAGCAGCTGCCGTGCAGCCCAGGGTTATTCTTAAAAATGTCAGGATACATCGTGGAAAGGGAGGGAAAAGAAAGGGAAGCTGTCTAATGAAAACATGCCTCTAAGAAGAGCGAGAAAGACGCATTAGGAGGTAAAGGTAAAAATCAGCCGATATATTTTCTTCTCTTTGGGTGGTGTCGCTGTGTTTGCCTCATAATAGAACTAATAATGACTTGGCAGCAAAAAGATCCCATGTTTACGGATTGAGAATAAAACAGGCCAGTGTTTAGTGGTATGTGTGTGCGCTTTTACTTAATGATGGCAAGGTGCGTGTAATGTCATTAGCCAGATTTTGTGTGTGCCGACTTGAACGATGGTGTTTTCAATTAATGCGACTAAGCTGCAGGGTGTAGCTAAATACAGCTTTGTCTGCAGAATGCCTGGGAAGTAGCTAGAGAACAGCACAATAATAGCAGGTGCAGAACTTTTCTCCACACACACTTTATGCAGATGAGCAGATGCTGAAGGGGGGAAAAAATGGTTCAAATGTCCAGTAAACATGACAGAAGGAGAAATTTGTCTGCGTCTTGTTAATGCATTTAAAGAGACAAACCAACATGCACAGACGGACATGTCACTTGGCCTAATCGAGTTGTGTGGGTGTTGTAGCATCTGTATCATTAGGAGAATTAGTTTCAAACGGACTTCCACGCATGGATCAGTTAGCAAATCGTAAGACACAATTCGATTAATGACACAGATCACATGCTCCTCTTTTATTCTCTCTACCTTCTACCATTTGACCTTTCAACCAGGTTGTTAAAACTTCTGCTACATTACACCAATTACCCCATCATAGCTCTTTTCCCAACCCCCTCACCCTCTCCTTCTGCCTTCCTTGCTTTACCACTCTCTTTAATGAGCGGCTTCCAAATGAAATGTTTCCAAACAGGGTGTTAATGAAACATGGACAGATTTATTAGTAATAAGTCTCCAGCTAATCATTTCCCCTTCCTAATAATTAGGCTGAGCAGAGTAAATCTTTTTACACTGTGGTCAGAAAGTGCTGAAAGTGCTGAACCATTGCCGTGGAGACAGAGAAGCTCACTTCTGATCCGCTTACTTACATCGCCTCGACTTTTTGTCTGTTTTTTCATTCCTATATTTTTCACGCTCCTCGGGTTTCCCTATCGGCTCTTAGCACCAAAGCAGCAAATGCACTTTGTTTTTCAGGTGATGAAAAGAGGCTTAATTTTTGCTGTGGAATAATGAGAATGAATTAAATCCATTGATTTCATCACTTGTAATTATTTTTTGATTCAATGGCTTGATATTAAATGAAATAACCATTTTCATGAGTAATGATGAGAGCAGATACCCACAGCAGGGTGTAGGTGTGAGCGCGGATGTGTGTGTGTGTGTGTGTGTGAGGGAGAGAGCCAGGCAAGATGGATGGAGCAAGTGAGGTAGATGTGTCCGTATTTTATGTCATGCTGGAAGGGTGACTAATGAGTTACTGATTTCATTTTTCCAGTTATTTTGATTAGTAGGGAGAAAATAATGTAGAAATACAGGAAATGAAGAGGAGAGGAGGTGATTTTAGAGGTGGGAATAAAAAGGAAAGTAGAGTAGGATATGAGAACAGAAGGAGGTAAAAAGAAGAACAGAAGAGTTGTGATCTTGATTCCCAGAGGATTTGCCAACAAGTCAAAGTTGGATGTGTTGTGTCTAACAAATTAGGCTGGAGATAAGTAAAGTTAAAGTCTATGGTCAACAGGTCACAGATAATCATTTACATTTAGGTTTTTCCTTTGACTGGGTTAAAGATACGCTTTAATCTCATCCATTCTGTTTTATCTATTGAACAACGGATCTCCCTCGCTGTTATTTAGCTTCAGGCATCTTTGCATCAACTGACCAGTTCCTGTTCTTGCACAACACAATCATTACCACAGCTTTATTGATGTTTTTTACTATTATTATTGGGATGGTACATTCAGTATTATATAGAGTATTTGATCTTCACTCCGTACGATGATTTGCATACAAGCCAAAAAGAAAAGATTTTCATTCAATGTGATGAACAAAGCAGCTCTTTAACAGAGCAATGGTATTTATAATATTATGTCCACAGTTCACTGCAGACTCTTCGTCCTTTTAGATAAAACATTTCAACCCTTATGTTGTTTTGTCTTTTCTTTTTCTTTTTCCACATTTTTTGGAGCTGGTAATATTGCTCAACTCTCATGCAGCTATCACCTGACCTGGTAAAGAGAAACAAACTTTCTTTTTTCACTACATGTTCACAAGGTTAACCTCACAGGGCTGGTGCTTCTTGCCAATGTCAAGATAACTGAATAATCTTTATTGTTATTTTTGAGGTAATCTGGTGCTCATCTTATGATGGACTGGCTAACTGCCCGGCATATTTCCATGACTTCTGGGTAGTGCTTGCTGGGACTGGATCCAGCAGCTTCCTGTTATCTTAAGCAGGATTAAGTGGACTGAGTGTTGCTGTTTTACGAGGGTAGAGTTAATGAAAGTGTAATGTTAAATGCTTGTTCTCTGGCTGGTTTTATGCTCCACAGTTTCTTGAAACACTGTGGGCTAATGTGCTGTACATTCAGTGATTTTCACAAGCAATATTGCTTTAGAAGTAATTGCTTTACTTTTACAAACTTTTATATATTTTAATGGGATGCTGTCTAATAGAAAGAAGAGTGCACTTGTAAAGCAAAAATAATTGTATTTGCTTGTATTTCCTTTTGTTTCTAAATTTAAACACAAAAGCATGGCTCATATTCACCCCCCTTTACTGTGTTCCCCCGAAAAAAGTCCAGTGCAACAAGCTGCCTTCAGAAGTCAAACATTTCTGTGTAACCTGAACTCAGTATTACCTCAACTGTTACGGAAAGATTTCAGAGTTTTCTCACAGAATACTGGTAATTTAAACAAGATCATGAAGACCATAGAACAAAACGGACAAGTCAGGAAGAAAGTTGTGGAAAAGATAAAACAGTGTTATGTTAAAGCTTTGGAGATCTCATACAGCTCTGTTTAATCAAAACAACAAAAATAGAAAGTGTATGTCACAACTGCAAACCAAACAATATATGGCTGTCCTTCCACATTGAAAGGTTGAGGCGGGAGAACATTAATCCGAGAATTAACTGACAATCCACTGGTAACACTGGACACCTTAAGTAGAGACTCTTCAAATCTAGTTGTTATGGAAAAGTAGTAAGAAAAATAAGCCACCGATGAAAGAATCATGCCAAGTCTTCCTTTGCGATGTATCAAAAGCCATATTTAGGACGATGCAAACATGTGGAAGAAGGTGCTTTGAGAAATCTTTTATTAATTTGGGACAGAGCAGCTGGTCATAGCTATTACTAAGATGGATAGAGTTAAACACCGAGGAAGAGCAACCACTAACTAGCAAAAATAGCAATAGGTGACTGCATGCCTAATTTAATCAGGAGGGTTGAATACAAGCTCCTCCTCCATGTTACGGTCATCAAGTATGCATTTTTGGTGTTTAACATGAACACTAAATACAGTGTAGAGAGTTTGCGTTTGTAAGCTGAGATAATGTGAATGAGTTTGAAGAATAGAAACACTTTCTCAGAACAGGGCATTACAGAAAGAAAGGTTTTTGGTGGGTTTCTATTAGAGCAGCTCTTCTTTACTTTTTTTTTCTTCTTTTTTTGCTCTACCTATTCAGGGCTGAGTTATGTACTGATTACATTCTGCTTGCCCTCTGTTCTTGTTAGTACTTGATTTACACAGCTCGCATTTGACTTCTACATCCTTCTTAGTCTCACTCTTCCCTATTAATAAGATTTAACATCTCTGCTTTTTTTTTTTGCTATGTATAAGTTTTTTCTTCTCAAACCCTGTTCTTGCTGTTCTTGTTGCCACAACACAAACACTACCTTGCCTTTCTTTCTGTCTACATCCCTTATGGTACCCTTGGAGTTTCTATGCCTATAGCTCTAACCCTCCCACCCCCGCTCTTCCCTCCATCTGATTGCTTGTTAGTTGGTATGCAGCCTCGAACCCCTACCGTGTGTTATGCCTGTCATCACTCTCTTTTTCCATCTCCCTCCCTCTCCTCATTCTTTTACCCAGCCACTCATGTCCACTCTTTAGAACAAATGGGAGGAAAGCACAGCTGCACAGCTGCAAAAGGGCAGCAGCGAGAGCTTCTTTAAAGAGGATATAAAGAGGAAAGAATTGTAGCAAAAATAAAAGGAGAATCAGTGTCTTTTTGCAAAAAACAACTTCATTGCCAAAAAGGAAAAGAATTTAGAGAGATAAGGAGCAGCAAGTCAGGATGTAAAGTAGTGGCAAAATGAAGGAGGGGTACAAGTGACGATAATATATGGATGGAAGCTTGGTAGTGGAATGACAAATGGGTCTCAAGCGACAGAGTATTATATTAAAAAGTAAATTGATATGCAAATTTGGAGCATGTGGCTTTGGAGGACAGGGATAGCCTGTTGTCCTCGCTGAAGTAGAACAGAGGCAGAGAGAAAGGTGAGAGCTGGGCTCTGATAGCGATACAGCAGCCCGTTCAAGTGTGTGCTTTTGATTAATCAATGCAAGACAGTGTAGTTCATATCTGGGTGGGATGTACAGCTAAACATTTGGATGTATTGGTGTACTTACAGTGCCAGCCTGCTACATATACTACAGCTGTATGATGGTTAAGTTGGATACCTTCACTCACTTCCGTAGGTGGTAGTGTAAATATCTTTGGAATAAAGCTATGATCACATCTCCCCTTATCCAGTTCATACCCATATTATACCTGTATTCATACCTACACCCTAACATTTCCTTTGTTTGTACTTCATTTTCCGTACAAATATGATCCATGTATTACAACTACGGTGTACCTGTTTATTTAAAAAATAAATAAAAGGTATGTAATTAAAATCTGCAGAAAAAACATGTATAAATGTTTTAAACTTTACTTATGATTTAATACTATCTGATAATGGATATTAACTGCTCCTATGGTGGTTAGCCATGGAAAACATGCACTGCGCATAAAAAACTGGTCTTAAGACAACCCAATATGGATTATTTTATGCACCACTTCTGATTTTATCTAACCCAACCCAACAAACAAGATGTCATAAACATCTTTTTTGCCCCAATATTTATTCAACTTTATATAGATTTACAGAAATGAAACAAATTTAGACTTTTAAGAATAAATCTTTAAACAAAAGAAAAAATACCCATTACAATGCACCCATTTCCACTGTAGAGGTATTTTTATTTTGTAATTATGTCTAGTATAGGAATTTATAAATAAGTTGCAAATAAATCCAGATTATTAAAAGTAGGTTTGAATCATATATATAACCCTATAATTCGTATCATTCATGTGATCTTTAGTCTTTGCTTGCACTGTTACTTTTTTTACTACCTAAATATTTTTTGTAAGTTTAAGGCAATTAGTTATAATTTGATTGCTAAAATTTGCTAAAAGTATCCATGATTATTTATCTATACTGCAAGAAGATATTGAATTAAAGCAGTGTATTCTCAAGTTATGCACAGTAATTTTGTACCTTTTTTTTCGTCGTATTTCGTCGTATTTTTAGGTCTTGCCTCGAGACAAGATATCCTTGCGCATGCGCATCTTATGCACCATTCAATAACATAGAATTTAACATACAATTAACCCTAACCCTGACCCTAACCCTAAGATACAAAACAGCAAGCAACCTAGTGAGACATCAAGAATTAATTATTGTACTGTTTTTCCCAGTTTTACGTCCGTCCGCGGATCTGCTTTTTTCGTCTGGCTGGCTGCGCATGCGCACTGATCTGTTTTTTCGCGGAAAAACGTCAAAAACGTACGAAATACTGTGCATAACTTTTCGTACGATTTCATACGAACTGATAATGACAATATGTTGATTAAAGGGCTGTGAAGACATCAACAGAAACCTAAAATTGGATGTTTTACCTTGCATAAGTTACACTTATACAACTTTTATTGTCATTTTGTATACACAGAGTGTATACAAAATGACAATTTCGTTTTGTACAGCTTTCAGAACATTTCCATTTCCATTCTATAAAGTGCAGCAGTGATCAAATGTAAACAGTGTGGGAGAAAAACATGGTGCAAAAACGCATTGATATGGAAGTTCAGACCATCAAATATAATATGGCACAAAATATGTAGTATTTTGGTTTGGTATTATTAGTGTGATGCAGAGTCTGTGCCATGATTTATAGTTTTCTCAACACTTAGGTAAGTTAATTGTAATTTAAGGCAAGTTAAATATAATTTAAAAAACGGATATGTTAACTTATTGGAAGGTGTTTTAGGTGTTTTATAAGATATGCAGATTGTATAATGGGTTTCAAAGTCTAATAAAAAGCAAAAGATTCGATTCACTGAAGCTTGCAGAAACCCTTTGTATGTGAGGAATAGAAATAAGAAAGGAAGTACCTATATTGGCGGAAAATGATCTTCATATTGTTCTCCTGAGTCCAATTGTAGTGTGTTTAACAGATGAACCAAAGGTCAGCTGCGTTCAGTTAAAGGTATTAAATAGCTGTTTGGAACATATATACCCAGAACACAGCTGTCGAGGGAAACAAAAAGCATGTCCATGTCAGATTTTGCGCCATGTTTAAGACTGCTGCGCTAATGAGTCATGACACTCCTAACTGGAGAGGAGGAATGAGCTGCTCTCTAATTACTATGGAAATGTGTTCATTTCCCATCAGACACACATATAAATATGCAGCCATGCACTCACTGAGTCACACACATACATTAACACACCAGGCAGTGAAGGAGGGGAGAGAAGGGGGGTGTTTCCAACATAGGTTTTGCAGAACATGCGCATTCATATGTGTGCGGGTGTGTCTTTGTGTCTGGGTTTGACTTTGCATCCTTGGGGGATTCACACAGTTGGAGCAGAGGTGTCACCTATATCCCCATTCCCCATATGTTTTAACACACATGCCCCAGAGCACTGAGTATATGAGACTGGGAGTCAAGGGGGTAATGATAGTCCCTTGGTGTTTAGCTGGGTTGAGCCATGCTGATAAGCAGGTGGGACCAAACAAACCCCTGTTAAGAACATTAACCCCACCCCCCATTCTCAGATACAAACCAGCAGTTTCAACCATTTTGCACATGTGCCTATGTGCCTGAGAGTTTGTATTCCCATAGCAGACTATTGATGTCAGTGTCACAGCAGACTCAGCTGTGTAAAGTCAACAGAAGGACTAACTAACTTAAGGACTTACTGAGCTTAGTTAGACCCCACCCTTTCCCCATCTTTGCTCCTCCATTGCATACTGCACTGCCTGCTCTGTTTTATTCTGTCCGTCTTCATTTCATTTCTCTACCCCTTTTCTTTATAAGATCTCTTTTCTCTGTCCCTTTCAGTCTCAGTTTCATTTCTGTCCTCCTCTCTACTGATTTTTTTAATCACATACCGCTTGAGCCACGTATTCCCAATTACTTCTCGTATTGAGCTCACTTCAATTTATCTTCTTAATGTACTGACGTACTGGCTAGATGCTTTGCTCATTGTACAAGGAGGCCTTTAGCCTTTAAGTAGTTCCTCTGTTGATAAGGTTTCAGAAAATTACCTTTAAGAAATTCAGAATAACCCGTCAAATGATCATATAGAACAATGCTCAAAAGAGAAATATATTTCAAAAATAAGAATAAGAAAATACAGAAATTACATATAATATAATCCACGTGTTTATATTTCATTATATTTGGTTTGAAGGTGTTTTGTTTACGAACTGAGTCTGAGCAAATATCTAGATTACTCTGAAACATTTTATTGAAGGAATTTATAAAATGTATTCTATAAAGTAATCATGATGTTTATGCCCAAATCTACAGCAGAATGAGCAATCTCCAGTGCAGTGAGACATTGTCAAATTTCTGAATGGAGATAACAGGAGTTGCTTTTATTTTACATCTAGCCAAACAAAAAAGACAATGGAGATTTTAATTTCCAGCCAAAACAGTTTCTTCTTCTCCTCTGTCACTGCATGCATGCTTAGTGTGAGGGATTGCTGCTAATTGATAACAAATGTGAATGTCTACTGTGGTTACATGCTCATCCCGTAGGAGTGAATTCTGCAAGTATGACTAAGGTTTTGGTAATATGCTTAATATTTCCCAAATGTACAAAAGTTTTATACAGCATTCAGTTGGAGACGTCAATGCATTCCCCATTATAAAGTTAGAGCAAATCTACAATTTTTATATTTCTTTTTAAAAGATGAATATGCCTCCTGGGTTTTTTTTTTTTCCAGGCAGGAGTTTCACAGAATCAAAAAGAAAAAAAAAAAAGATATCAGAAATGCTCAGGTCTCACACAAACACGCACATATCCTGGCAGTGGATTCCCGCTGTGAGGGCTGCAGAACACAACAAGTGAAATACTTCCTCACAGCTGCACTGCAGGATTCAGCTGATCAATTTGTCAATGTAGTTGTATTGATCTGGATTGACCCAGGCCTGAAGCCATGCTTAACTACCAGGAAGCAGAAAAGTAACAGAGTGGGTCTGTATTTGTGTATGAGATAACTGCTTCTATAAACAGTGTTTAAATATAGACGTTTGTGGTACAAACATTAAATCCAGATCAGGAAAAATGAATACAGGTTATTAAATGTGTGATATTACTTTTATATTTTACCAGAGCAGTCACATAAATTTAACTTTAACTTTAATGAATAGATTAAAACCTGTTCTGCTCTCAACAACATAGAAAAAGAAAACACACAAGACATTTCATTTACATCCACAGCACATCATGGTTATTATTTACGTTAGTTATTAACCTATTTACTAACATGTTACAAACACTTTTAGCTTATTACATCTATTATTATGGAGGGTTGTATTATGACCTCTAGCTGCATGGTTTTGAAAGGAAACCCTGTTAAGTGAACCTTCAATACAATGTGAAAAAAAGTGAACAGAAAAATCCTTAAGGGTTGAGAGTTTCAGTCTTTTCTAATGCTTTTCAAAAGGTTGGCCAGGTATTAGTATAATTGATCCAAGACTTGAAAAATAAAGCTATCCCTTTCTATTGCAGGCATTGTGGATACATAAAGGCCAAGCAAGACCCTGATGAAGAGAAGATGCAGTTCCAGCATGGTCGAGGTAAAGACACTCACATATTCATTTAGAAATCATTTCAGAGCGACATTTGTCTAATAACAGTCTTAACAGTCACTTATGACGTTAGTTCTTTATGTAGGGCAAGCAACTTAGTGAGGGAGAAATTGCCTGGTGTGACAACCCTGTGTAATGCAGCTTGACTGTGTTGTTTGTTTGCATACAAGAGTCTTACTTTCTTTGCTTGTCATCTGATTTGAAAACTTTGCAGCGCATAGACATTGTTTTTTCACAGACTCTTATATTAACGTCTCTTGGCAGAGTGCTGCTCTGTATTGGTTTCTGTTGAAATTGTGACTCATTTTAGTAATGCTTCTAACAAAATGTTTATTTGTGTGAAATATTGTTATGTCACATAGCGAGCTTCTACAATAGAGCTCCCATGTCAACACTATGATACAAGAGCTCTTGGAAATCACAGAGAAACCACAATTTTTTGAGGCATAAATATTTGTCCTTAAAAATCAAATATCAATTGAAAGTTTTATGAATTAAAGTAAAGGTTTGTTTTTATCTTAAAGATTTAAGGAATCATGTAAAAACATTGAATTCTAAGTTTTTCTTTCTCCTTTTCTGTTAATGTAGTGAAGCTTCCAGGCAGCAGAACGTACATCCATCCTCACACCTATGAAGACCCAAACCAGGCTGTCCGAGACTTTGCCAAAGAGATAGATGCTTCCAACATTCGCATAGAGAGAGTCATCGGAGCTGGTTAGTTGCCACGGAAGCATCAAAGAATTACAGAAAATCTGTTTAACATTAATATTGCATATATTTTTCTTTGTTTTACTGCTTTTTATGAACACATAGTGCAAAGCTTTTTTTTTTTCTTTGCACAATGTCGATTTGCCTTGAAGATTTCTCCATTTTGGTCACTAATAACCATAGATTTTAATGTATTTAAGGAGATTTTGAAACAACTCTAAACCTTCACTAATGTGGTCATCTACCTAAACTGACAGTACTGGCAAGGAGAACATTAATCAGACAAGCAGCCAGTAGGTCCCCAGGAAATTTGGAGAATCTGAATAGATAACTGGGGATCTGTTAACAGGACAAGTATTGGACTCTCAATCAAAATGTCTGGTCTATATTGACGTGTGGTGGTTTTCCTAAGATAGAAAACTTTGAACTGATCTGACTGTGTGACCTGGTTGAATTGTATTTGTAAAGTGCATTCCGATGACATGTGTTGTGAATTGGTGCTATATAAACTGGATTGAATTGAATTGGCAGAAGAGAGCTTTAAAAAGTTTAAAAACCCAGCATACATTGGAGTTTCAACTTGATATCTATATGATCTTTGCATTTAAGTCCACTATTTTTAACTGCATTCTTGGTAAATAAAGAATATAATTATCAAAACCATGTTTACAGGTATAGAAGAACATGCTCTTGTCAAATAGGCCCAAATTTTCATGTTTTAGCCAACATTAAAAATGCTACACTATCCACATGGTAAAACATGGTGGCAACATGATGCTGTGGAGATACTGGTCTTAAAGAGGGACATGGAAAGCATGTTAGAATTGGTGACGGATCAAGCTAAATATTTGGAATTACTGAAATAAAACCTGCTAGACAATAAAAAGAGTTTTGGGAGGGTTCACCCTACAGAGTTACAATAAAACTGTTCCTATATAAAAATAAATGTGTTACAAGGGTCCAGTTAAAACAAGTGCAACTAGTATGCTGCAGAACTTTTGTCCAAATACATTAAATCATCAGCAAATAATTTACTCGTGATAATAATCACCTTCATTTGTCATTGCATTATTTTACATACCAAAAGAAAATATGTTAAATAATCCATCCCTCAGGGAGCACTGTGCAGCTTGCAGCGTCTGGAGTGCATTTTGGGGTTAAGGGATTTGCTCAAGGACCCAGGGTGACAGATCTTATAACCTCTCCAGGATTTAAATTCCCTGTCCTGTAACCACTAGACTACATCCCCCACTCCTTAGACATGTTGGGAACATGTCCTGATAGATTTTATATTTCACTGTAATAACGTTATGGTCTTAGGGAGCTGATTATTGTCTTGCTTTATAAAATGTTTCAAATTTGAGAGTTTTCACAATTATGTGCTATTTTGTGTAGGATTTTTTTATGTTGTTGTTTTGCCTGAAATTGCAAAAAAATTGGTGTAGCAGGACAAATCTTTCAAGGACCAAAGTATCTAGGGAATTCTTATTAATTTTTATCAGTAATATTATACGCCTTTGTGTTTGTGTGTTTGTCAGGAGAGTTTGGGGAGGTGTGCAGCGGTCGTCTGCGTGTTCAGGGGAAGAGGGAGATCTATGTGGCCATCAAGAGTCTGAAGGCAGGATACTCTGACAAGCAGAGGAGAGACTTCCTCTCTGAGGCGTCCATCATGGGACAGTTCGACCATCCAAACATCATCAGGCTGGAGGGTGTGGTAACAAAATGTAAGTAACATTTTGCTTTTTTTTAATTACTGTAGATGTTGCACGAATCATGCCCTACTTTTAATCCATCTCCGCGTGAGTAGGTGTGAATGACTGTCTGTTGCATACCTGTTTGAAGCACAGCAGATGTGGCCTTGATGTGAATAAGAGCTGACCCTGGATCAGATAAAAGCTCCATTACCATGGTAACACAGCTGCGGTGCATTGCATGGCAGCGTAAATGTGATGTAACTGTCCACCACTCAAACGACCACTTGTTTACTTCACATGATTGTGTTTGAGCAATTAGAGTAAGCGTGTGTGTCTCTGAGGCAGGTGAGACACACGCAGGCCTGGTTCAACAAGATAGCTGATGTGTTATCACTGCTCTCCCCAGTTATACAGCCTTCCTTCGCCTATCTCATACTCCAGCTCTCTCTCCCAGTTAGTGTCCACATAATCGTCTTACTCAGTGGCTGGCTGTCTCTTGCCGTTTCTTGTAATTTTTTTCCATTCTTAGCTTATTGCTCTATTTTTTTCTTCATTTTCTATCAGTTTCAAGTATAAGTATGCTAAGCTGGGAAAATTTGAATTTCTTTTCACTTTTCTTGCTCTCTAATTCACCCAGTTAGAAGAACACAAGAAAAATGTTGATATATAACTTTATCTTCCTTTCAGTTGAATTAGGAAACAGCAAAAATCAGGTTTTCATATGATCATGAGATGCAAAGACAGGAAATAACAGATCTAACATTATAACTTTTATTTAGTTTACAAAAACAAGGAAACTTTCCACTGTGCAAAGTCATTTACGAGATACAAACTGAGAACAGTGCTAGAAAGAATCTAACAAGACGGCACCGCTCTGTGTTCGAGGCTGGAAATAATTAAATTTCTTAAAGAGCAAGGACTTTAAACACAAAGTTTTAGTTACTGTTTTTTTTTCCATGCATAATATTTTTGGAGAACTTTTGAAAAATAAAACTGTTAAATATTAAATGAAAGCGTCAACCTTTTTTGACAACATCAACTAATTTTAGCCATACACATGCGCCATTAATGAAACATACAGCACCCTCCACACAATTCACTCTTGCAGCAGGCAAAAGTGAAGTTATTGCCAAATTTGTAAACCCTGCAAATAACTGAATAAGATTTTTCTCATCTCAAATAAACAGCATTTGAAAAATAAAATAAGTATTTGGCTGATTATTCCATTGTTGGTAAAATTAAATATTTGAAAATATAATGCTGCATTTCTTGGAAATAAAATAATTTAAATTTAGCTTGACAAAAAGAGAGTGAATGGTATAGCCTGAAATATGCTCATTTAAGGATATGCTGAATTTATGTTTCTTACTTTCATAAAGGATAGAAAGTTTTTTGTTTTCTTAAATATTTAAATTAGTGCATCAGTTCTGTAGAATGACTTTACTCTTAGCTGTAAAGTGCACTTTAGAGCTAAAAAACAAAGCAGAATGTTTTAGAATTCAGAGAGACATCAATGTTTGAACTCTTTCTGTTAAAAAAGCAGATTTACTTTTCACACTCACTATATTTTCCCTTGAAAGAAGCATTGCTACTAAGTCAATTACTTGATGCAGTTAATTGGAATTTCTAAGATATTTTTTTGCCAAGTTCAATTGCTGTAATAAACTGAATATGACAGTAGGGCAGATGTTTCACTCCAGTGTTCATTGTTTCAATGTCCTTTAGTGATTGCTTGTTCAGAGTCCTTTGTTACTGTTATTTTTTGTGTGAAAGTGTTTATTTGCATCCAGCAGTGAGTAGATTACCTAAAGATTTTACTTAAGTAACACTAGACTCTAAACTCTACTGCTTACTGTGTATTTCCTAGCTCAAGTTACTCAGGGTTGATAGAGTAATCCGAAACTCTGCTCAAGTAATAGCAATACTATTTAAGCAATATTATTTAAGTTAAAGTAAAAAGTACACAAAGGTATTAGGTACTAAGTTGAATTACTCCTAAAGGTATTTTTTCCCCCAAAGTTCCTTAAAAGTATAGCGGAGGATGTTCTTTTTCCGGGTGAATCATCAAAATAAGTGCTAATAACTAGTTACTACCTACTGTACCCATGATTGCATTCATGGTTCTGACTTCTAGCTGCAACTATTTTTCCTTCTGTGGCAGCAAGTGTGTTATCAGCATCTTAAGGACTGGAGTAAGATAGTCCATGTCTTAAGCTTGCTAAATGTAAAATGTATGCAATTATTTGCCCAGTCTCACCGTATTGCACTCTATTATGACTACATTTAAATTTGAATATATGTAAATTAATCTATACCTGTAATTAGATTGATTGGGTTTAAGATTTATTAATATTAATTTGTTTTTTTCTCCTGTAAAGTTGCTCATTTTTTCAGACTTGTTGTTCTTCTCACTCCAAATAGCGTCAGTGACAAGAAATATGACATCAGTTCACAACATTGATAGCAACATTGACAATATGAACAAATAGGATTTTGCAAGTCGATTTTGAAAAGCAATGGAATTAGATTTAATCCATAACCTGTTTCCAAACTTAACCGCTCTACAGTACATGGGTATGCCCTCAAATCATTGCACTTTTTTCTTTACCTCTTTAGGTTTTCAATAAAAAAATAACTTCTTTTTTTATTTAAGGCCTTGAGTGCTTTGAGTTCCATTAAATTTAGAATGTTTTTGAACAGTTTTATTTGTTAATGAAGGACTTTGTTCCTTAAGAAATAAATATATCACAATTCTTATTTTTTTCTGCAAATATGCAACTACAATAAGAAATAAATGTATTTTGAAGGTTTGTTTTTCACATCTTTACCAGAGGGTTCCAGTTATTCTGGAGGACTCTGTATTTAACAACATGCAGAAAAGTCCACATTTAAAAAATTCTTGTTTTTCTCCTCCAAATTATTCCCATACTGAGGGTATAAAAGTACTACTTGTTTGAACACAACAAGTCTATTTAGATTAGAAAAGATGCTGTCAAGTACTGTACATTCCCCATCTCCTTTTACTCAGTCCCAAAGCTCTGTCATTCTTCTGATCTGACATCTTGTTATGCAGATGTTTGTGAGAGATCTAGATGATAACAAAGAAAGCCGGATGGAGAGAGGCGGTACAAAGAAGCTGAATTTTCAAACATCCATGCAGACAAACGAAGCTCCTTTGCCCTCGTCTCCCATCCTTCTGCCACACATGCTCAGATCTTCAGCCCTTCATGCAGGAGTGCCCAAACAACAAAAGAGAAAATGGATATACGCTTGCATCGACCATGAATATTTATATTTAGGGAAGTTAATTGGCTGTGTTTTTAGCCTCATGAATATTCAGCGGCATGTGTATTATGAATGACACCATACTGAGATTCTTATTAATTCCTTCCTATTGTTTCACTCCCTTTCTTCCTCTTCTTGGAGATATTAAAGAGACACGCAACACGTAGACATGTAATTATGGCAAAGTCGCTTGAATAGCTTACAAGTCAGATTTAAAAACACCAAAATAAATCCAATAATTACTGTGAAGTGCTTAAAAATCTTCGACAGCAATGACATGGTTGACAGCAGTAACGGCTAAATAACTGAAAAATGAATTGACAAGCAATTTATTTCAGCATAATTAAGTCCTCTGTTGTGTTCTTTGAATTTGATTATTTTGTTTGTGCTTTTCTTATTTCTTTTTATATATAATGAGTGCTTGTCTCCTCTTTGCATGCGTGTCTTTGTGTTTTCTTCTCACCTGCCTTCACGGGACATTGACGAGCTGATAAAGCCCTGCAGAAACAAATCTCACTAGCAGAGCAGTAATTTCACAGGTCACAGCTCAGAGTGTGCCTGTGCGAGCAAAAGGGGGTTAGAGTTGAGATGGGTCAATAATTCCTTCAGGCCCTTTTACTCTGGCCTCAGCTGGTCCTCTCACACTCCCCTCACTCTAATCAGACAGGCCGACCTGATTGCTCTGGACTCAGGTGTGCTGAATTGGTTTGTGTAGGTGTGAGTAGAAGTAGACACCATAGTAGTATTGGTTTAAGTTGTACTGGGAGTAATTGCTTTTCTGCTGCAGTGGGAGTAAGAGTTATGTTGAAGCCAGTTCAGCAAAAGTTGAAAAAGCTGAAGTAGCTCTGATATTATATCAAGCAAGATGAGCTAGAATACATCTGGCATTATAGGAGAGAATGGAAAATCCTTCAAATTCGAGCAAAAAAAAGGACAAAACATAATTTTGAATGAGAGGAATGGTATAACAAGTAAATACAATAAAACCCGAGGTAGAGCTTTGTCTGACAAATGTTTGGAAATGGGAATCAATAGAGCTGCATTTGCTCCAAGTCAGTTTGTCTCCTCATACATTCCCATTATAGCACCCACAGCTAGTCATTTTTTCCCTTCCTACTTCTAAGTCATGCCCAGAAATAAGCCATCTTTTTATTTGTAAGAAAGTATTTGCAAGATATATCTATATTTCTTTACATAAAAAATCTCAGTTTTAGATTTGCATATATTTTAAATATATTTCCAAGACTTTGTCCTACAATATTTATGTATTTTTTTTAAGATTTTGACCCCTCATCAAACAATGATAATTACGTAATCTGCTTCCAGGGGGTGTTTCCAGTGTTGGCCAAGTGGGTTAGAGCAGTGATGGGTGATGGGTCAAAATGCAGAGAATGAAGTTCCCCATTGTTGGACAATAAAGGTAGCCTGATAAACCAGACTAAATGTGAGATTAAATGTGTAATTTAGTCTGGCCCAGATGAATGAGACATCGGAAGATTTTTGATGAGAACAACCTGTTGTTTTTCAAACCATGTCTGTGCCTATTGGCCAACACGCTGACCAATGAGTGCAACAGACTGTGATGTAGTAAGCGAGACAGAAAGCTGGTGGGGGAGTGTGAACAAACAGCCTGTGGGTAAAACAGTGAATACGTCCTTCTTCTCACGTTTCAACCTAAACCCCAAGTCTAATCCTTCAAAAACTGATTCCAAAGCTGAGTCAAAAATCGCCATCACAGCCAGCGGTCCTTCACACACGACTATGCCGATAGTGGGCCACTGCAGACCTGCTGCGGTTAGCCCTGGCTGCCGTTAGCCTCGGAGTTCCGCTGGTTGCCGCGGTCCTCTCAACTTCGGTAATTGTTTTTTTAAATACGGGGACCATATAGTGACGCTTGAAAGTATATTATGCTTGCCTGAAATGATCTTAAAACGTACATTCATTGAACAACAGCAACAGAAAAGAGAACATTTAACTTTCAATGGAGCGCTCCATTGAAAGCTGCTGCTGCTGCAGTGCATGCTACTGTTCAATAGTTGTTGCCATCTTCCATGTTGTGCTTTCTCCAGCGTCGCGCAGCTTTGTCATCACGCCCTCAAAACCCCACCCACTTTGCACCCAAAAATTCAAAACACATCTCTGCGTTGTGATTGGCCCGCCAGTTCTAGGGCCTGGGGCATTGATCGAGGCTAGACCAAACTCGCAGGCAAGAATGATTTTGGCCGCTGGCGGGTGGGGCTAGTTTACTAGGCTACAAATAAAGGGATTTACACAATCAATAGGCAAAGCAGATAAAAATGCACATCACTTAATAGCCTCTCTTTGTCAGTTGAACCACATGATGATGTTCAGAAATGCAGATTTTTACTCCAGCCTCATGAAGGACTGTGATTCCCTCGTTTGTCAGTCGTCTTCTCCGAAAATATGACCAAAACAATTATTTCTCACCAGACATCCTAGTTAAAAATGTTTGTTTTATCCTTTACCTTGCAAGATAAAATATCCAGGCTAGCTGAAACATCTGGATCAGCATCACTGATGTTGTTCAGCTTTTAGTCTGGTTCTGCTCATAGATTGGCCATGGCTGTCAATCAGAAGAAGATTTATGGTTATAAAAAGATTAGTGCAAACTTGAAATGTGCTAGTGGTATGATTAGTATGTTTGTAAAAACTTTGTTCTGTTAAAAACATAAAACTGAGTTTCTCCAAGTACATGATAAAAAAATGTATCTTTTTATGAAACAATATCCTGTATCCTCTTTCCTCATCAACTTGGCAAGCTGCTACTTTTAATGGTACTGCAAATTATTTAATATAATTTAGATTATATTGAAATATTGGTGACTTTAAAACTAGAGGCAGCCCTTTTGGGAATGGTAATGTTACTGGTGCCTGTTGTAAAAAGATTTGGAAACACTCTGTAGCAGTTATTGGTGCAATAGTTGTGGCAAATGGTGTTCTGATGTTTCTTCTGTTCCTGCTCCATTGTGCAGGATTGTGTTAATGCATGAGTGTCTTTCTCATCTGAGTTATCCAGTTCCAGGCTCTGCTTGTCTAGGTGGGTGGGTGAATGTTTTCTGCTTAAAACCTCATAAGCCCCCAGCTGCTGCCATGTGTGGCTCTAATAACCTACTCTGCTGTCTGTCACCTGATTGTCGCCATTCTTATGGTAATTAGACCACTGCATGCAGAAAAACTCTATCTTTTCTCTATCAGGCTTTTTCTGCCCTCATCCCTGCCCATCCCATCCCTTTATCTCCCCTGTCCCTCATTTCATCCATCCGTCCTTTATGTGTCTTACAATCACTGCAACAATCGGCTCATTTAGAAAACCCTCAATTACAGAACTCAGTCTCTTCTGACACACAGACACATGCACACTCTCATTAAATAGCTGCTCTACAAAGGTGCTTTTAAAACTGTTAAACTTGTATTTTTTTAGGTGTCTTCTGTCTGAAAAAACTAGCGACTGGCTTTAACTTTGCCTTTTTGTCTGCTGAACAATGAGCATTTTAGTGTTTCCTGTCAGTGTTTTAAACCATTCATGCTAGAATACACATGTAGATTTGAAGATTGGAAAGCACAAGAGGAAATGGGACGGACATAAAAGGTGACGACAAGTGCGGGATTGTGGGAAGAAGGGGGCATGCGGGGATGAGATAAGGTATAAGAGTGAGGAGTTGAGCGAAGATGAGCCCTGAGTTTAAATTATGGTGGCATGGGAAGTGGGGAGATGCTGAAGAGACAAACAGGAGGAAATGAGAGGTAGAAGGAGAGGTGAAGAGAGGAGAGAAGATAAGGTTATTGAGTTTCTGTCTCTCTGCGTTCTCTACAGCCCCCACAGCAGTACATGGCCCTTCCCAGAACAGAGATCTGTCCTGTGTTAAAAGCTTTGTATCATTTAGTCCAGACCCTTAACATTAATCAATACAGCAGTTATTTCATTTTCTCGTTTGTACCTTGGGCCGCCTCATTCAATAAAGCAGTAATGTGGTCCAGTGGCACAAGCACAGATATCTACTTGTAATGTAATTGTCCGGATGTATACAGAGTCTATCACTTTCTATTACGCTCCCCCCAACACAAACTAAAACCACCTCTCATAATGTAATTTGCTAGACCGTATGCTTAGTCTGCAGACTTATAAACGCATTCACACATAGGTGCCACTCCTAAATGATTAGACCATTATCAGAGGAGGGCAGCCCTCTTTTACCCACACTAATAAAGTGCTGCGGCAAACTAAAAGTTCTTTGATGTCTATTAGTAAGTGAGACATCAAAATAAGAAAAGCAAGGATTAAAGCTGTGTGAGCTATTTCGAGTGTCCAGTTTTTGTAAAGTCTTGATTTTTTTTCACCCTTATTTTAGACAACTCAATTTAATTCTGTCAAATGTAATTAGCTTTAAAATTTCTTTATGCACAGCTCACTGCTGTTAGAGGTCAACAGATGTTTAGATAGGAAACAGAGGCGACTTCATGCTGTACTTGAATAAAATTGCTTTAAAAAAGGATCTTTACTATTTAAAAAAGGACATTTCAAACTATCTTTAGCCTTTTTTATTCCATCCATCCATTTTCTGTCACGCTTATCCCTGTTGGGGTCGCAAGGGGTGCTGGTGCCTATCTCCATCAGTCTATGGAAGAGAGGCGGGGTACACCCTGGACAGGTCTCCAGTCCAACGTCTGGCAACACAGAGACACACAGAACAAACAAACATTCATACACACACTCAAATCTCAGGAGAATTTAGAGAAGCCAGTTAACCTAACAGTCAGGTTTGGACTGTGGGAGGAGGCTGGAGTACCCAGAAAGAACCCATAGATGCACATAGAGAATATGCAAACTCCATGCATAAAGACCCTTCTTGCTGCAAGGTAGCATTCTTAGTTTGGAAAGTCGTCTCTATATCAGTCACCTTAAGGAACAGAAGGTTCTCCTGTATTTCTCTGATTTCATTTTGAACACCTTTGAGTCTATAATAACAACTATAACAACCTGCATAATAAAGAGTGTGTCCTGCTTGTGCTTAATTGTAGCACTTTCACCAACTGGGGAAAACAAAGGTTGGTTATTAGTTGCAGCTGGTCAAGCAGGAAACATGTCTGTTCTCCTTTCAGTCAGATTTATACCCACTGCTTCATTTGCATACAAAACAATCCAATTCCTGTCGCCAAGCAGTGTCCAGATGAATTCCTAACCAAAATCTCTTTTGGCTCCAGAGCCTGCACACACTGAGTGTCTTTTTTTAGAAGCAAAAATAGCAGCTTTATTTCCAAGCTGATGAAAGATAATAGACTGCAATGAATATCAATGTGATCAGTTAATTATATGCTTTCAGGAGGAAACTGAAATGTGCTTGTCTTTGGCAGAAGACAGCTCCATGACATTCTGAAGTGGGTGAAGTCCTGTCTGTGTTTCTGTGTGTGTGTGAGAGAGAATAGAGGCTTGTGTTGATGGTGCAAGATGTAAAAATAGGTAATTGTGGGCAGGAGACAGAAAAAGACAATCTTATATATTGGGCTAATTTCAAATGACAGATTATTGCTAAAAACATGTTTTTGTGAGGAACAAACTCAAATCTTGTGGCTCGTGAGCTCAGACAACAGATAAATGTGTTTCATTGTGCTTCTCTCTTGAGCGCAGCTAACACCTTGAACCTTGAAGGCAATATTCTTTGTCACCTCCAACATACATGCTTGCTCTAGCACACATAGTCACTCATAAATTGGTTTTAAGGGTATTTTTTACTGTCTCATTTATCATGATTTTAACTTTGTACAGTGTAATATTTACATGAACATTTACGATAGAAACACCAACAAGTGATGAAACGTACCAACAGAAAGCAGTGAGGAGTCTGTTCTCCTTTCACTCAGCATTAGACCCACTGCTTCATTTGCATACAGAACACACAAATGTTCTCCCTCTCTAAACAGAGCTTAAATCAGCCTGTCATTATAGCACCATCCGTCCCCACTCCTCATGGCCTGAAACCAGCTCTCCCCTGTATAAACACACACACACCCACACACACAGTGGCTCCGTGTGGAGATAAATGTGACCAGCAGTCCTCACCCCCAGCAGAAGAAAATCCAATTCTCTTTCACTTTTATCCCTGAGACTAATGTTACTGTCAAAGAAGACACCACCACTGGAGACCAGTTTGTGTTTGTGTGTGTATGAGGGTGTGTGTGTCTGTTTTCTGTGGTGAGATAGTGAATTCATTTAAGGTGATGTATTGCTGTCTTTACCTACAATCGTACTGTAGGCCTTGGTGGTGTTGTTGCATGCTGTCCATGACAGGCGTGTGACCGGCCTTCTCCCTCATGTCCACCCTCTCTCCTGTCTCCTATCTCTCACTTTTTCTCCCTTCTGTTTTTCTTTCATGTTTTTCTTCCAATTCTTTGTAATTGCATCTTCCTTTCACTTATTTGCTTTCTCATTTTAATCCTCTTCGTGTTGAATTCCGTAGTGTTTTATTACAGTTTACATTCATATGCATGATATATTTCCTGCAACGTTATTAGAAACTGAAGCTATACAATCTTGCTTCATGGAGACAAAATCTTGGTCCAAAGCAAAAAAATAATCTTAGAAAAATATATAAAATAAAATTTTTTATTATTATTTGATTGCATTGCTTGATTGATGTCGATATATGCTTGGGGAAGCCGAAGGAAATTCTCACTTGGTAACTGTTGCTTAATTGCACAAGTTGTCTTGTAAACTAAAAATGATTGTGTTAACTTAATCTTCTTTCCCCTCCCTAATGTTAAGGCGCTCTTGGGCAAAGCACTTAACCCTACCGATATGCATATCAGTGTTTGAATCTTTGTGTGAGCGCTATGTTGTTGAACATGGCTCTGCTGCAAAGCACTTTAAAGTAGTTATTATATAAAAAGCGGCATGCAAATACAGTCCATTTACTTGAACATTAGAAGCTGAATTGAATTTTTCAGATATCTGAGTTAGGAAAGTGGTCTACATTCTCTAGAGGATACACATCGAGGCTGATGCTTATAGTAAATAACATGATTAAATTATTAAGAAAAAATATAAGCAGCTAGGATAAATGTTGATTTTCCATACTTGCTTTTCCTTCTTCAATTGAAGGGTAAAAACTAAAATATGCTGTTAGATGCAGTTATTTTTTACATTTATTTATATTTATTTGTCATGATTTTTCTTTGATATGCCACACCACAAGTTGGTTTTAACATTTAAATCACACAAAATTAGGCTTTTGGTTTACGGATTTAATGTCTATTCAAAACCTTGAATAAAGGAAATTTGAGCTGAAACAGGACTTTGTTTTTCTATCTCTAGTTTATATTCAAATCAGTTCATTGGAATACTGTAGAAATACCTTTTGACTGAGAAAAAAATGCACTATTGTTTACTACAGCAGTTTCATTATTGTGTAAAAGGGAATAAGATCAGAGGAATAATCCTCCTCAAGGAGACCAGGAGGATTCCTGATTCTCAGTTATATTTTAAGTAAGTACATATATTACATTTACTGCTTGCTAAGACATGTTATAACACATTACCTCTAAGTATTTATCAGATAATACGATGACTATTACACATAGTTCTCTAAAAAAAGGGTCATATTAGAGCTTTGCAAAAACTTTTTGATCCATTTTATTTGCCAAATAATTTAAACTGTATCTATCCTTTGTCTTTGGTTAAAAACATTTATAACAGAACTCCTTGTCTAGACATGTTGGGTTATCTTTATCCCTCCCCCAGGACTTTCCCTGCCTCACAGAGGTCTGATTTGGAAAACGTGAACTATTCATTACCAGTGACATAGCCTGTGTGTTTACAACCCATGCTTCATCATTTGTAGCTGCACATCGAGTGTTTGTTTGGTGATTGGCAATGCCTGACTGCAGGGGGGTCAGGGTGTTTTCGGGGGAGGGGGGGCTGTAAAACAGGAACAACTGCTGTTTTTCATGTGTGTGGGTGCATACATGTGATTGCAGGTACTTTGTTAATCATTTGTAAGCCCCACCAGATGCCAAGCAGGGGATCATAGGGTGCAGGGGCTGTCAGTCAGCCTCCCCTTCATCACCCGCAAAGCTGCACATGAACACACACTTGTGCAGGTGCACAGCGATCAAACTAAAACCCCTCCCTTCCCTTGAGACTGATTAGTATTCATGAGATCTCAGGAGACCCCTCACACACACACATATATATGTATTGTGGTGGATTGGTCTATTCTAATTATCTCCTTGCGTTTATGGAGAGGGCTGATTAGAAGCTGTCAGTGTGACTGATGACGACATACCATGTTATCCCCCTGAGATAGGCGCAGAGACGAAAAGGGAGGATGGTCACAGCTGCAATCTCTGATTCTTCTCTGTCCTCATCTTTTATAGTTTGTGCATTTCTCCCTTGTAACTGTGCCCTATTAACGACTGCCTTATATTGTGCCTCATTTAGGTAAGCCTGTGATGATCATAACCGAGTTTATGGAAAATGGGTCTCTGGACACTTTCCTGAAGGTGAGTCATAGCTCAGTAAGACAGAACATTGCACTTCCAGGTCCTTCTTGGACTACACCACAATACTTTAGTGTTTATTATAACAAAATGCTTCCCTGAAAGACAGAGTTTCTTCAGTTTCTTTCATCATGTGACTTGAAAATTATTTAAACTATTAATTGCTGCATAAAAGAAAAAACTAAAGGTGAGTTGATAACAAGCATGTTAACACTATTTCCCTTAATTTCTGTAAATTGTAAAAACAAACATGTATTCCTGTTGAGGAATCAGTTAGAATGCTTGCATATATTTCCCTATAGGAATAACTGAAGTCACAGACAATTGAATCAAATCAGGGGCATATTAGTAAAACACGGTTACTCGGTACTTAAATCAAGATTTGTTGTAAACCTCAGACATTTCGTTTTTGGTATCCTCCTCACTGTATAGATGTGGACACCATGTTGATATAGTTTTCCTTCAGAAAAAGGATTGTAACAGTCTTTAAATCTGATATTTAAAAAAAAAATAGTTTCAGAAAAAAAATAAATCACCTCCAGACTCGTTTATACCACCATGAACAAGTTTGGCTGCTCCAGCTTGCTCACACTAAAGTAGTGCATAAAATGCTAAAAGAACTATAAAATGTCAGACAAAGTCTATCTGAAGGCTCTTGTTGTGAAAGTACATGTCTGTATAAGCAGGAAGGCACTGAAAAAGTTTAATTCCCATCAAAAGTATAGAGGGAGGAAATTTGTACTTTTGCTCCCTTGGGGAAAACAGCAGTAATTCCTCAATAATGTTCTTTGAAAAGATAAGTCCAACATCATTTTTGTTTTTCCATCACAAGAACAGAGAAAAGGTTTGATATCAACTAAGTACCGCATATCAAGAAAACAAGTTAATACTAAACTGTGTAGCATACAGTTAAAAGTGTTCAGCTTTTGGCATCATTTGCTACAGCAGGACCCAGTCAGATCGTTGTTACTGAATCAACAATTAATTATTATTTATCACTATTTATCAGAGGACCTTAAAAAAAATGGAGTCAAACAGAGCTGGACACAATGGTCCAAAACACAAAGGACTGACTGAGGATAGAATGGAAATGGAAAGTCCTGGGTTGAGTCAAATCACATATCAAATAAATAAAAATTGTAAAATAAAAAAATAAAAAAGTTTTGATAGTGAATCAGTGCATAAGTACAGTATTGTAAGGATGATTCTACATTTATTTGATCCATATAATCCAATGAATTACTTAAACTGGTGCTATAAATACACATTTCTCCAATCCTCTCACATACTGACCACAGGCCACCAAAATTAGATTTGAAATGTCCTGTTTTTGTTAAAGAATTAATTAAGACATGCACCCAAATGACACAACAGAGCCTTAGCAGGCCCACAGCATCACAGATCCCTCACAATGCTTAGAAATTGGAAGTGTTTCCACCTTTCATCTTTTGTTTTATACCAAAAAAAAACTGTTGTGCTTGTTACTGAATCTCACCTAACCAAAAAACACAATACTAGAAGCAATTACAAAACTTTACGTTTTGTGTTTGTGATGACAAAAAAGGCTTTTTTCTAGCATCATTCCCAAATGGTGAGCATGTAAATACCCCCTACTGGTCATTAAGGAGACCTCTGTGGCCCCAGTATCCAACTCTTTACCACAGTTCACACAGTAAGCTTTGAAGACCTTCCTTATTGTCTTCCTCCCTTCAGCTACCAGCCGCATAAACTTGATTATTTTCAAGTTTTGTGTCCAAGGTATAAAATAAACATGTCAGAACTTACTCCTAGGTCTTAGAAACTCTGATTGTCTTTGAAAAGGACAATAAAAAAATAGATCAGTTACATTTAATGTAAAGGGACCAATAGCTGTTCTTCAAAACATTTATTCCTCAACATCGGATTACCCTCCTCTTTAATAAATGTATACAAAAGGATGGATTCTTATCATTTTTTGCAGATGCAATACAAAAAAATAAATGTACTTATTATCAGGGGTGCAAATGAATATGCTCAGCTCTTTGTAGCGTTTGAAAATGTATATTATGTTTTCAGCTGTGATCATCAAAGATGCTGTATTGATTTAGCCGAAGAACCTTGAAAAAGATTTTGCATAAACCCAGATAAATGGCCCACAGCTCCTAGTGCGCTTCATGTTCGACATTCCCTTGATTCATATTCAGCCTTGTTTGTCAGCCAGTAAAATCACTGCACCGCTCCAGAGCCATTAAGGCTACAATGATGGCCCTGTTTCTAAGTAGGTGCAGATGCCATCTGCAGCACTGAAGCAAAATGAAGTGACAAGGTACAAAATGACTTAAGGATACTGTTACCAACCGTACCCACTGGTGAACACAATGTTAAATCAGTCAAATTACATGTTTTTTACATCACTGCCTGTGGAAAGGGAGGTTATAGGGTGTCCATAGAGCCCAGTTGTTATGGTTTAACAGCTCAACTGTGGTATCTTTACAGTTTGTCTTTAATTATGAACATTTATTAGGAAGAAATCCCTCTGAAGTAACAAAACCAGCTTCTGTCTTAGTAGTCTAACACCCGCTATCATCTCATGAAGGTTTTATCTAAATATATGTATAAAAAAATAAGCTTTTCTTTTTTTTAACCTTACCTCTCTACCTCTTTTCCTGTCATTCCTTTCTCCTTCCTGGCAGTACAGTGTGGTGGGCAGATTGATAGAGGAAGTTGGTAGATTTGTTAGACAGTTCAATCAATCAGCATCTCACAAAACCACCAGCTAATTAACTTACTGCACAGCTGCTGAGGGACAAGAGAAAGACAGGCTAAAGAAAAGGAGGAGAGAGGTGCACATAGGCAGAAAGATAAAGAGAGACAGATAGACAGAGGCTAAATTCAAGTGCAACTGAGCTCTTCCCCCTCTCTGAGACAGAGTGAGAGACAAGAAGGAGATGGATGGAGACTAGAAGGAGACAGAAGAAGGAGAAATGATATAAAGGAGAGAAGGTGACTGATAACACGAATGGCTCTTTAACAGGGATCCTTGGCCCAGGTCAAACATAATCAGCAGAGGAAAGTGAGCTGGACTATCATCGATCAACAGGCTGCTAAGTCTTTGCCAACCACAGCTGAAATATTAAATCCAAGGAAAGCTGGGCTTGCACGTGCTCGGTGTTTAAGAGGACAGTTTTGTCTGCCATGGCAGGTTCAGTCCTCTGTAGGTAGCAGTTCTTTGTTCCCGTGATCCTCCCATTGATCCCTAGGAGAAGAAATATATCTTGTCTCAGCCACCTCCCGGACTGAGGTCAGAGTGCAGGGTTAGCAGGAGCTTAAAGAATTGCAGGGACCCTTGGGGACTCTGTAATGATTCCAGTGCAACTGAAATCCTGGTCTAAACCTTAAATTACAGCTATACCTGTTATCTATGAACCAGCAGACTACAACTGTATGTCAGCCGAAAAAATGACGCAAATCAATTCAATTTAGTTTCTTTCTCGCTTTAGAAACATGACGGCCAGTTCACAGTGATCCAGCTGGTCGGCATGCTGCGTGGCATCGCCTCAGGTATGAAGTACCTCTCAGACATGAGCTACGTTCACAGAGACTTGGCAGCTCGAAACATACTGGTCAACAGCAACTTGGTGTGTAAAGTGTCTGACTTTGGCCTGAGCCGAGTTCTGGAGGACGACCCAGAGGCTGCCTACACTACAAGGGTAAGACCTACTCACATTTCGCAACTAATCAAAACTAATTGATACAAATGCTGATAAACTGGGTTTCATTAGCTATATATGCAATAGTGATAGATGTGCTGAAAAGTTAATATTGTGAATTTTTTCGTATCAAACTTTTCCTATAAATGGCACCATCCGAAGGTGGAACCAAATGTAAAACTGTGAGATTTAACAGATATGTTTTTATTAAAAAATATAGAAAATGAGCAGGAGTTTCCAGTCTGCTCAACACAGGATCATTCTTGTTATGTGTCACTGAGCAGTGTTGGGGGTGTGCCCCCATCACCTGACCGCTGCAAGCCTCTTAACGTCACATGTGTTGAGCTTCAAGGGAAGCTCAAATCATTTAAGTTGTTTCTGCTTGTCAATGTGATCAGAATCACGGCTTACCTGGTGAGTTTTTGCAAAGTTTCAACATAATTTCGTTTTACAGTTAGAATCAGAGCCAGGGAAAGTAAGAGTTTAAATTTAGGTACAGTTTAGAATTGATTTAGAATAGTAGTTTAGAATAATACATATGAGATCCAACATTGACGGACTCTGGCAGACACACAGTACACAAAAAAGAGGCATCCACTGATTCGCAACAGATATTATCAAAACACATCTAAATTCAACCTAATATCACTACAACTGTCGAAAAACAATCCTATGAGTTATGACATTGAATTTTCCAAGAGAATAAATGAAGTATTTTTTAATTGAATTTAATTCAAAATAGTTTCGGTCACCGATTATAGTTTAGGTAATAGACCTGAGATTGAGTTGAGTGACTGAAAGAGTAGTGTTACTGTGTTTTGTTGAAGGTAAAGATGCTTAACTAGTTTTCTGTCACACTGGACAATCCGTTGTTGTCAGGTTCGAGTGAGGCTTTAAGACTTTTTTTTTAATTTTTCATACAATATACTGCAAGTTTAGTCTGTTTAGTTTTAGTGAATATAAATAGTAGTCACATGTATTTTAAAATGGAGGGCTATATTTAAGGCATATTTTTTGTGAAAAGAGAGAAAGCCTGGTGCTGCAGGTAATTAGACACGAGTAGAGCATGCAATTCGCACATGAATGTTTCCCTGCCATTCTGATTAATTTCTCCAACCACCATCACTTGATTGAATTGGATGAGCTCAGAGTCAAGATAATGAAGTCCGTCCCGCAGCTGTGGAAGGGCAACAGATAGCACATCTGTCTGCTCAGCTACACCCTGCGAGTGACCTACAGGACATGCACACCTGGGTAGTTAATGCACGCTGTTTAGGCCACTGTACTTTGGTTTAACTATAGCATTCCTTATGTGCACAGTCAGTGGTGTGGGACAGACGGACTGCATTTAGTAGCAGTTATAGCAAATAAAATATATTATTTAGTGTTTTCTCAGTCTGTGGCCCAAAATCTAACTGTGTAAGCTGTTCTGTTATTCATTTTTGGGAAGGTCAATTATTTTGCACGAAAAGCCGAAATGAGTCAGACATTTTTTATTTATTGTTCTAATTTGTATTACTAATATGGAACAACCATTAATGTCAACATTGTTCAGGATAGCTGTTCAAAACTAGTTCTCATAGCAATCCAGAAAATATCCCCATTCAAAACAGTATCAAATGTGTTGAAGCAATACGTCAGGTTTTGATTATTTCTTTTGAAATTGTTCATTTTCCATGATATTTTGAATCTTCCATCACTAATTCTAGCACAGATGCATAAAAAACAATTTCTTAAATAATACTATGGAGAGAGAGAAAGAGGGGAAAGGCAGGCAGGTGAGGCAATCAGGAGGGAAGTGGACACAGCTGGGGAGGATCAAGCTAATTAGCTGAGGAAGATGAAGAATACTAAGCTGAAAAGGACTTGAAGGAAACCAAACAAGATAAATGTGTAGCTTGATCTAACAAAAAAAAAAAAAAAAAAACTAAAGATCACAACAGGAGATGTAAAACAAGAATAAAAAATAAAAAACCAAAAAATACCAAACAATACCATTATCCGATATTGCAGACATTAGAAATAACAAATAACTGCAAGAAATAATACACTAAACAATAACCCTACTTAAAGAGGAAAAAACAACTCCCTAACATTTTTTGCATATATGCAGTGATCAGTCTTTAAAGACTGCAGCATCTTCCCCAGCCCTTAGTGAGACAGAAGGAACTCAAACATCAATGAGGCAAACCACTGTGGAGCAGCTCATCAAAATTGTCCACAAGGAGATATCATTATTCATATTCATAAGAAAAGTTGGGGAAGTTATTCTTAATGTGGCATTAGCATTGCCCTAGGAGGAGTGGATCAGCCGCTGACAGCACTATAGCAATCACACACAAACTCTCACTGATGTCAATAGACCTAGATGAGGAGCTGCAGGCGCTGATGGAGGAGGGAAGAAAAGGCTGAGATGGGGATAAGAAAGACAGAGGAGACTGTGATCCATGGGGGAAGAAGAGAGAGAGGAGAAGGAAGGGGAAGAATAGTGATTCAAGGAGAGCTGTTAAGAGAAAAAAAGATGATATTGGGTAGGGGCGGACAGGATGGTTGTGGAAACAAAAGTACATTGCAGTGCAACTTGGCAGCTTTGTCTTTCATTTGACTTTCACCAAGCTGAGGTAGGGAATGCTAGGTGGTGCAGAGGCAGCTGCCGCATGTTAAAAAGCTGAGGCGAGCCTATAGAGGTATGATGTCTATGTGCGTCAGACTAAACACGGCAAGGGGGGGATGGGGGTAGGGGGGTCTATACATGGAGGTGTGTGTGTGTGTGTGGGGGGGGGGGGTATCCTTTTTGATCTCTGTGTCAACAACAAAAGCAGGGCGAGCTTGGGGAGTTTATCCCAAATACTGTTTACATACATCTGCTATCTCATCAACTCTCACTAGTCAGAACATTGTGGCTGTTAGCGCAAGGTTTAGCATTTTTGATACTCAGACATACCAAAAAAAAAAAATGCACTATTAGTACACATTACTACAGGAGTTTTATTTCTACAGTTTTAAACATGGTTTAAAACTCCATGTTTTACAACGTCTGAACCTCCTGCACCTTGAAATGTATGGTTTGTTTCTGACTATGTACATTCAGGGGCTGTTCTCAATTCTGGGTTGCTCATTATGCCACTGCTTTTAACAGTGCTAGATGTATTGCACTCACTTGTCATTTGGATTGTCAGACAAATGTAAAGGGCTGGTTCCACTCCCCGCAGTGTGTCGCAGTGAGCTTGTTTCAGATATTTTTTATTTACCGTATTTTCACGACTATAAGGCGCACTTAAACGTCTTTTTTTTCCCTCAAAATGTGCGGTGCGCCCTTTGGTGCGGTGCGCCTTATGTGTGTTGTAACTGCGACTTTTGAGACCACCTCATTGAGGAGATGATGAAAGAGTGGCTGAATGTAAGGAGACCAGGTGTTTTTTTTCCACTCATCACCATCGCTGTTAATATGTAACTCCATGCGTGCCCATCTCACAGCTGATGTGAAAAACATGGTGAAACAAATTAACGCTGTGCTCGCTGTTCAACCGCTCGACATCGGTGTGAACCAGACCCAGCAGGTGCAGCAGAAGCAGCGAGTTTACATGCAAAGTCAATGGTCGACGCGCGTATAGATGCAGCAAAAGGTCCTGCAGCGCGTTTTTGAGCAGCAGGCGCATCTCGAGCTGCTGCTCGAGATGGAAAAATTGAAGTTTTGCTGCTGGACGCGCCGCATCAACCAATCAGAGAAGCTGATCTGGGAGCTGGCAGCGAGACAGACACAGCGCTCTGATGACATATGATATTAACGCAAATGAAAAAGGCTGGATGAATGAGGAGATGATGCAGGCAGGTGTATGTGAGGAGACCAGGTGCTTTTTTCCACGCATCACCATTGCTGCGTGCCCATCTCACAGCCGCTGTGAAAAAAAGGTGAATCAAATGAACGCTGTGCTCACCGTTATCCCGGGGGGTCTGACAAAGGAACTTCCACCGCTCGACATCGGTGTGAAGCGGCCGTTCAAAGTAAGGCTGCGAGCTGCGTGGGAGCGATGGATGACGGACGGAGACCACAGTTTCAGGATAAGTGGAAGGCAGCGCCGGGCAAGTTACGCCACCGTTTGCGGATGGATTGTAGATGCTTGGACTAACGTGTCTGCTGGCTCTAGTTGTTCAAGCTTAGTTGTTCAAGCTCCCTTAGTTGTTCAAAGCCGGCATTATTTCTGAGGAGCTGCGCTGCACGGAAAATGACTCTCACAGCGAAGAAGGGGAAATTGGCACGTCTGATTTAGCGCAGCTGTTTAATTCAGAAACAGAGGATGATGACTTTGATGGGTTTGATTAATACTTTGTAATAAATACATGAATAAAGCACAATCATACTCAGTTTTGCTCCCGCTCTATTTTTCTACCTGAAAACTTAATTCAACAGCAGCCTCTGGGCGGGTCTCCTCCTCTTCAGCGCGGCGGCTGGCAGGTGTTTTTTCATCTAAATAATCTAAATCTTGCAGCTATATTTGCTGTGATCAGTGGGAATAAAGTAGTTTTAATATGTTTTTAAGTGAGAAAGTCCACCTGAAAACTTAATAATTGCAGTCAGTTCATCCAGATTATCTATTTCTGTCGGAGGCGCTCAGACCCCCACATACCAGCGGTGCACCGACAGTAAATCCCTTCAACAGCAGCCTCACCGCGGCGGCTGGCAGGTGTTTTTCATCTAAATAATTTTAACTGCAGGCACCAGGATACCGGCAATAAAAGCGAACATATTCCGTCGGCAGGTTTCAGGATTTTAAGTTAATTTAGGAGTGATCACAGCGCTGTGTCATCTGCGATGTGTCTGACTCACGGCCAGCTCCCAAGTTTGATTAATACTTTGTAATAAATACATGAATAAAGCACAATCATACTCAGTTTTGCCCCCGCTGTATTTTTAAATATGCAGTAGAGGTATTTAAAGGTAGTAGAGGACATGTACCTGTATATAAAAAACGCACCCTATAGTCCGGTGCGCCTTATGTGTGTGTTAAATACAGATATGGCACACATAACTGAGAGTGCGCCTTTTAGTACGGTGCGCCTTATGGTTGTGAAAATACGGTATGTCCAATTTTGAAGCTATGTTATTTCACGCCACAACGCAAGAGGGAAAATCATGAACTAGCTGTGGGTCTAGATACGGCCGAGGCGGTGAGGAAGTGGGGGGACATCAGGGCGAAAAAGGGCGGGGATCCAGGTGGAAAAAGGGTCCCATCGTTCTCGCCTACCTCGCTCTTCTCGCTGGTCCAACTTTACGAGTCGTTTTCCACAATGGCGGTCATACAAATAAAACAAGCCGGTAAGGTACCAAACATGAAATAAGGATTGTGTAGAGCGGATGTAGATTTGACCAATCAGAGGCCTCCTGTCTGCAGCACTGTCTGTGGTCACCTACAATTTTGGAGAGGTGCAGCAGAGTGTCTGAGTCAGGGGCGGAGGCACATTTGAATTCACTGTGACACACGCAGACGACCTTGTTTCTATAAATCAGTTTTAGGAGGGAAAAAAAAGGCTTTACTTTGCATATTGTACGAGGGCATTTACTGTCTATGTTATGGTCCGGTCATTTATGGACTTCTTTTTGAGTTTTCTGGGGGGGGTTCAGTTAAACTGTGATTTTGTGTTTTGTTGGTCATTAGTTTGTTTTCCATTTTGTGTCATTGTAGTTGTTTTCTAGTTATATTTAAGTAGTGTTGTGTTGTTTGTCTTGCTTTCTGTTGCCCCCTTGTGCCAGCCTCTTTTCCCCTAGCTCAGGATCGGCAACCCGTGGCCACGGAGTCCCCCTTGCAGCTCCCTGGAGCTTTTTCAGAAATTTATGAAAATGTATTTATTTTTTTTTTTTTTGGTCTGTTTTAACCCATTTAGGCCTAAAACGCCTGGAAAAAAGACCTTAAAACCTATGGCCGATTTTAAAAAAATACCCCTAAAACCTGAAGTTTTTCTGTACATTTAGCAACTGTGTCAACATCTAGTAAATTATTGATATCTCAGCTTCTGTAGCAGATAGAAACAAAATTCAAAAAGTATTTGAAAGCTTACACCTGTGGCTTTCCTGTGAAATTGAGTTTATTTAGATACTCCTTCACAAAAATAAACAATGTAAAAGTAAAGTGAACATTAATATTTTCAATCAAAAATAGTAAGAAAAAAATAATAAATAAGTAATATCAACTTGTGTCAGTGACTTGATGAACTGTTAAGAACAAGAACAGAACATACTGATGACTTAAACAGTCTGATTCACATGTAACGACGATAGTGCTTGCCGAAGCACTCAATGTGCAGTGGCAGGCTGCACTGTTTACAACCATACACAGTTGGCCCACCTACTTTTTCAGTGTCCGAGACAAGCAAACACTCCCTACACTGTTTGCGCTTGTCATAGACTTTTCCAAAGTCATGTTGTGGAGGAGGTGTGTCTACTCTGCTACCTGCAGATGGAGCTGGAGAGGGAGGAAGACTAGGAGATGGTGAGGCAGGAAGAGAAGATGGAGGAGTCACATTAACAGCCCTGGTCCTGTGCGGTGTGATGAGCTGCTCAGCCAGGTCCTCCAGCCAGGGTTTGTAGCCTCTGTACTTGTGTCTGAAGGCTGTTCCTCCAACAGACCTTGCAGCAATGTAGGCATTGTGGCAGGACATAGCCAAGAAAAAGAAAAACACCCTCCTCCACCACTTCTTTGATCGATGCTTGAATCCATAATAGCCAATCATTTGATCAAGCAGATCGACGCCTGGAACACACAGAACACTCAGTTGACACACATGAAACTCAGACATTTGCACTCCAAAGACCAACAAAACAAACCTTTCATGTGCTTCTGGTAGACTGCGAGGGAAGCTGGCACTTCCACCGGGACGTGGCTGGCTCCGTCTTTTTTTCGATTCACTGTCCCTGTCTGAGTTGGATCGTGATGGTTGGAGAGCACCATGACGGTTTTTGTGTCTTGCCAAATACAGAACGTGAGGTCGTCCTTCTGAGCTACCCTGAACTCGTGCTTTTCCATTGAGGTGTTTTTTCTAAGCCTCTCATTCTTTGGGAGTCCAGTCCGGTTGGCACGAACAGTGCCGCAAGCGTTCAACCAATGGATCTTCATCTCGTCAAACAGAGTTACCCCCGTGTAAAAATTGTCCATATAGATGGACAGGTAAGACCCATAATATGGTCTGACTAATTCCATCACCCCACGGTGTGCGAGACCCTTCTCTATAGCGCCTTCACGACCAGCATACACCTGGAAGTTGGTCACATATCCTGTGGAGCTCTCTGCCATTATCCATACCTTGACACCCCACTTTGTCGGCTTCATGGGGAGGTACTGCCTGAAGGAGAGGCGCCCTTTGAATTTGATCATGCTCTCATCTACAGACACGTTGCCATCTACCTCATACAGTGCCTGGAATCGGTCAAGGAGGTAATTCAGAAACCAGCGCATTTTCCATAGCTTGTCATCCTTGTTGATATCTGCTGCCTGGTTATTCTGAAGGTGTAAATACCTGAAAATGCAAACATAAGTTATGTTTTAGTTTTATGTGAAAGCATCACATAAAATATTGTCAAGCTTTTCTAACACATTTGGCATACAGTTGTTTATTTTTTTTATTTTCAACACTATTCACATTGTAGATTATGACTGAAGACACATGTAATTATGTGATGAACAAAAAGTCTAAGGTAACTCAAAATATATTTTATCTTTGAAATTCTTCCAAAAAAAAAGTGAAAAGCACTAATCAAAAAGAAAAAAAAAAAATTCAACCTTTTATTTTTTCCATATGTGATCATGTCTTCATTGAGAATGTGCAATATAAAACGTTTTTAAAATAAAGAACAAACATTACATAAATAACTATCTGATGATTACTTATTAACAGTATTAATATGCATAATAATGCATATGTCTGTGTTATAAATTGCAATACAACTTACCTCCAGATGGCCACAAATCTGTCCCGGGACATATTTTGGGGGAACTGCGTCCTGAAGAGAGGTTTACTCTGTCGCCAATAATCTCTTCGTACTGGCAACACAAGAAGTCCCATGCCCATACACAGCCCAATAAATGTCTTCATCTCCGTCACAGTCACGGGTGACCACTTTGCCATCTTTGCTCTTGTTGGAGTTTGGTTTGTTTGGTCACTGTACCTATTCGTCTCGGTAACAAGATGCATCCAAAGTTCTTCATTAAAAATATGCTCAAATGCCTGCAGCGGTGTGGCGTCTGCAGGCAAATCAACTTTCACTCCAGGTGTGCGGTTGAAAACACTCCGTGCATTGCGGTGGTAGTTCTCCGTCTTCCAGTCACTATCAAAACTTTCAAACTCATCGTCGCTAGCGTCCGGCTCGTCGTCTTCGAACATATGTCTTAACCACAAATCCCGGTCGATTTGTTCAGCGCGTTCAAAGTCATCATTTTCATCTATACCGTCATCAAAGCTGACACACTCCTCAAAATCACTGCCTTCCGACAACTCTTCTCTGTCAAACTCCTCCATGTTTGCTTGAAAAAAACTTCTTTCTTCTTGCTTGACTTATATGCTCTCCCGGCGTCAATGGTAGAATTATGCAACAGCGCCCCCGCCTTGAATGGTAGAAATGCGGTAATGCTTTCCCGGCCTAAATGGGTTAATATGGTGAGCACGAGGTTAAAGCAAAAAAATATTGTGATTTCCAATGCTGTAAACATTTGTATAATAAATAAGTTTAAACAATAATTTGCGTCATAGCCATAGAGATCAGTGGTCAGAACTTGCAACCAGTGTGGCACGTTGCCACGCTGCGGGTGTGTCTTGGACCATGGATTCCAAATGGAAAAAAAGATAGCTGATGAGAAAAGAGGATTCAAATCATTTGCTTTCATTATCAATGCGGAAGGATTTCCTGCATTTTTGCTTTGTAATGAGAGGTTGTTAAAAAATAAAAAATTTGGAAAGGCATTTCCAGGGAAGGCATGCTAAATATGCAGCCGACCACCAAGCTGGGAGTGAGAGAAAAAGCGCGATTGCAGAACATTCTTGATAAATTAGAGGAGCGCAAAGATAGATTTAAGAACTGGATTGCATCTCCAAACTCCACTACTGGTGCTAGTTTAGTTGCAAGGATGGAAAACTGTCCACAGATCAAACAGGTAGGGCTTTGATGCAAGGATGACTCAATCGACTCCTCCCAACAAACACCTCAATTCCTTTATCGTGTTTTTTATAATTTCATTGATGAAACAAAACTTAAACTGCGCAGTAAAGGGTGGTGAAGCAGCGCGCGGTGAGAGCATTAACTGCTCCTCCCTCATCTCCTGCTACTATGTGAAATTTGCTCCAGGATAAACATTTAATCATGAATACTTATAATACTGTATATTTAAGCCCACATAGTTCTTTTTTTATAGTGGGCTAATACACTTCCAGCCGTGTTGTCATACGAGGCTGATAGAAGACTTTTACATTTTTGCGGCTCCAGACAGATTTATTTTTTGTTTTTTTGGTCCAATATTGCTCTTTGAGCAGTTTGGGTTGCCGAACCCTACCCTAGCTTCTAGTTACTTCTATCCACCCCTGCTCCATGTCAGCTGATTACCCCAGTCTTTGTTCTGTCTCCCATATATATACAGTACACCTCCTTTGCTTTTCCTCAGTGCCGGTTTCTCTTCATTGCTTCAATCCTCTTGTGTGTTTTCCCCCTGCCGTCTTCTGGTTTGGATTTCTTGTTTTTTGATCCTGGATTTGGGTTTCTGTTGCCATCTGCATCCAAGTTAAATGTGCAAGAACTCTTCTTTGCATTCGGGTCCTCAACCAACCTCCACCCAGCCTTGACAGTCATTAATATCTCCTGTGGTTATAATCCACCAATGAATTTGACAATGGCTAAAGGGTACAAAAAGTGTGCAAATTCATGAATTTACAATAAATTCAAGAAATACTGCTGAAAATCTTTGTCAGACTGACACAGAATACATGAGAAGAAAAATACTGCAAATAATAAATGCTGCTATCACAGAAAACGGAGAGATGCAAAGTGTAGATGAGCAGCAACAACACATTTTAAGGCAACAAAAAAATTTCTGTTTTTTTATGACAATGGAGGTTGTAGTACAACGGCACGACAAACTTTTCAAATTGCAAAAAAACATGTTGCAAAAAATATAAAGACTAATTTCTTCTGTCCCATTGTAATTAACAGCCATTTGTGATCAAAGGGTTTGGTTTAAAAATACTAGGCTGTATGATTACATTTGTAATATATTCTATATGTAAATACAAAAAGAAGTAAAGGTTCTTGCTCAATGTTGGGATTGATTGTTGGGAAGGAGCTAAGATTGCTAAACCAACAAAAAAACAAAGAGAAAGTAAGGTTATGCTTAGAATCCCTGTCATCCATATCATGTTGATTCTGTATGTTCTTATTTTTCAAGTTAAATTTGGCCTAAAAAAAGTCAAGAGTAAACGTGGTTTTAGCACTCTAACCAGAGTATTTTGTTTATGTCTTTGCCTTCCAGGGAGGAAAGATCCCCATTAGATGGACAGCCCCAGAGGCCATCGCCTACAGGAAGTTTACTTCAGCCAGCGATGTTTGGAGTTACGGTATTGTCATGTGGGAGGTTATATCATACGGGGAGAGACCGTACTGGGAGATGTCCAACCAAGACGTGAGTCCATAACCTTCGAAATAGAAATAAAACTTTGCTGCATTTTTATCAGCATGTTTCTAAAATACAAAATGCACTCATCTTGAGTAATCCAATATCATAAAATGTATTTCTTCATCTCTGTACAGGTGATAAAAGCAATAGACGAGGGTTACCGTCTTCCTGCTCCTATGGACTGCCCAGTGGTGCTGCACCAGCTCATGTTGGATTGCTGGGAGAAGGGGCGCAGTGACCGGCCAAAGTTTGGACAGATTGTCACAATCCTGGACAAGCTCATCAGAAACCCAGCCAGTCTCAGAGAGCTGGCCAACAGCTCAGCATGGTCAGTAAAACAGACAGTTTCACAGATATAATTTTCTGGTGGGATTGGGGTATTGGACAATGTACACATTAAATATGCTAAAGAAATATTGGGAGATTTGTAAACAAGGAATTACATTTTTAAAATATATATTGCATTCTTTAAAGTTGTTTTTCTACATAATATCTAGTTCTGAAAGTTGCAAATGGAAGAATATAAGTTTGGGGGCTGGCATATCTTCCCTCTACTTGTTCAATTTAGACTTTCTGAATCCCCAGCTGAATTGCACGCTTTGAGAGAATATCATTATTTTTACATTTACATTTTACACCTCAGGCGCTTAGCTGATGCTCAGAATCAGTGCAGCATACAAAAAATATTTTTCACAGACAAACACTCTAAACATAAGGTGGGAAAAATACAAAGCTCAGCACAAGGTATCAGACAGAAAAGCTAAAAAAAAGGGTTAATCTCCGGGGAGTTTAGAAGAGACTAAATGAACTGAAGGACCAACAGCCTTAGATTAAAAATTATGTGATGGAATAATGCAGTACAGATAAAATATAAGATACAACCTCTAATTTAAACACGTTATGTTTATGTTATAATGCTATCCAGGTTTTGGAATGATATATATAAAAAAAAAATCTAATCCCAAGTTTAAGTCATTTGCAAACCACAGATTCCTGCATACGAATAAAAATGAAACTTTTCTTTTTTTTTTTTTTTTTTTTAACTCAGGATGCTTTCAAAGCACATAAACCCAATCTTTCTAAGGGTTGTATTCCCAATTAATGTGCTTCTGTTTGCACTCCATAAATAATTTTTCAAGGTTTTATATAAATTAATGAACTCTATGATAATTTTAAGAAATTTATAATTAATTAATCTAAGCAAGTAACTCAAAAGGTTGTGTAAGAAGCAAAGACTACAAATCGTAGATAATATTTATCCATTGATAGAAGTTTGATGCAGGATTTTGTTGGGGTTTTTTTTGTTGTTTTTATTTTTGTAGAGACAATAAAGATTTAAGTAAGCAGAATCAATAGTTACGTGTTTTTTGTTAGGAGCATAACATGAACATTTTTATAAAATAGAAAAGGGTAATATGCTATTTTTCTAATAAAAGAAAAAAAATTAAAACATTACACAGATTTTTACATGTCTGAAGCTTGTATTTCCTCTTAATCAGTTTCTCAGAAAATTAAATATGACATAAGACCCTTAAGAAAAAAATTACACAGAAATTAGGACCTACAAAAACTTAAAGTACTCCCATCTTCTGTGCAGAAGGGCCACCATTACCTATTTTCTGTGGGGTATGCAGAAACTTTTTAGGTCACCCGACCCCCTTAGATTTTATTTTATTTTTATGTTTACATGTGTATATATATCTCAGTCATTCATGGACTACTGAATACAAGACATTTATTAGACTTTCTGTATATCTTCTTTCTTATCTGCATTTCTCTGTCTGCTGCAAGCTGGCAAGTCTGCCGAGTTCCCTGTGACCTAAGATTTCAATTAGTCAAAAAGTATGCTTTTATTGGTCTAATGTAGGGATACATAATAACCAATATCAATACTTACACACACTGAATTGTTGTCCTCCTCCTTACCCGCAAAGTCCTTCAAAATAATCCTAAATTGGCCTGCTTCTGTGTTTAGCACGCACGTCTCATGTATAGAGAATAGAATAGAAAAGTTTTGTTGAAATATGATTTTCTATTAAAATGTGGTTAATTAGATACAGACGCTGTAATTAACTTTATCCAAACTTTGAATTGTGTCCTGCCACTAATAAAAATAAAACTTGCTATTAAGAAGCTGTAAATTTGTACCTATTATCAGATCAACCTGCTGCCTTCCTCTGTCCATCCCAATTCCTTCCTTTCCCAATTCCTTTCTCTCTTCTTCTCTTTCCTCCATTTGCTGTATGTAGCTACAGTAATTTGCTGTGGAGTATTTGTTAAATAAACCAGACACATATATAATAAAATGACATTTGAAGTTCAAATTTGATCTTTGTTGAATAACAGTTACCTTTTGGATACCGCCTTCACATGGTGCTGTATCTGAGTGAAGAGATTTAAATACTGAGTTACTACCAAGTTCACCAATGTATCTGCTTAATGTTTTCACTCTTCATCTAATAAATAAATAATAAAAAAAATACTAAAAATTAAATAAGCACAACAAGCTCCCCTATTTTTCTTGTTAAAGCCCCTGTTACACCTTGATGTTATGCCTGACATATGAAAAATCTGGCAGAAACGCTGGCATATGTTTGAAGTTATGGATGCATTTTGTATAAGTTCTAAGCAGGCTGAAGTACTCTGAAGTACGCTGGCACACGTCGATATTTGGCAAGTATGCCAAGACATATGCCAGCGTATGCCATGCATGCGGCATAAGTTACAGGTAAGTTATCTGATCGTTGACATATGTTAAGTGTAAGTTACTCATAAGTCTTTGTTGTCAAGCTTATCCAAAGCCTATGAGTAGCTTGTGCATAACTTACACGTAACTTCTTAAGATCTTATCTCCAACGCATATCAACGTATTTGACGTGTTCTAGATGACTTATAATGTCGTATTGGCAGCGTTTTGGTATAAAAGGGGGTTCGTAGGAGGAAACCGTCAGTTCAACTCCAGACTGTATCCCCATCGTAGGATGAGGGAAAAGGTGGGTGTGATGGATCCTCACTGCCTTCACGCCAACAGCCATGAGCAACAATCTTCCTAGCAGACATGACACTGACTCTGCTGCGACTGCAAACTTGCTTTCTTTCTTTTTCTTTTTATTTATTCTCTTTTTTGGGGGGCAGGCGGTAAACAGCAGCTAGGCTAATACCACGATCAAAGGCATGCTTTTATGCTGACCGGGCACCTGAGGGAAGCAGCTTTAACTGATGCTTTGTAATGCCCATATAATGATGTTTGTGGATAATTTCATGGGCATTGGCCTGCCATGCGTTATACATAAGTTAGGCTGTCAATGAAGTTCTGGATTCGTTATGAATACGGTATGTATATGCCCAAACTTGGAAAAAATACATAGAAAGCTGAGTGTATGCCAGCATTTTAGGAGATTTTTGGCAATGGGCATATGCTGCCTAAATCAGCAAGGTGTGACAGGGCCCTATGATGAGGTTTGAAAATTACTAATAAGGGTGACCAGTGACAGAGATAGAGTGTACCTGAAAAAAAAATCATAAAAATTAACTTCTGCTCATTGATTGTCAACCCCATCTAAACTGGTTAAAGAGACATTAACGATTTAGTCGCTGATTGCCAACAGTCAGATGTTGCAATTGATCCTGAACCTTTCAACCAAGTTGGCTTGAGCTTAATGACGAAAACTGACAAAAATGTGAAGAAAAAAACCCAAAGCAGAATAATATCCTGAAAACAGTATTTCTCCAGTAAATCCTGGAGCAGTTGTATAATCTGTTTTCTTTTTCTCTGGAAAGAACATCCCCCGTCTTCCCCTACAGAATTGCAAAGCAACAGTAACTTGTCACTTCCCCAGCAGTAGCTTTAGCTAATATTTACAAGAACTCTCCCCTGTCTTGCGCTCACTTTAAAATTTTCATTCATCCCTAAAATGTCTTTATCTTTCTTTCTATCCCCTTCTCTTTTTTTTCCGGCCATGAGAGCTTTCTTTATGTCTCTCCAGCTTTAGCTACCTGTCATTGGATGAAATCAAGAAGGGCGCATAAAGAAGGAAAGGTGAAGGATCATAGGGAGGTATATTCAGTGACATGCTCCTGTTACTGATCATACCACATTCAGAAAGCAGTTGTAAAATGCTATAATGGCTGTCCAAAAAGGATTGCCCTGTCATTGTTTTGGCAGCCCCTCTAGTTTGGTACCCCCTATGCTATGTGTATCATGCATACCCACTTTTTACATCACTGCTGTACAGTACGTATATGTCCTTATGTCCTTTTCCACAACTCACAGTATCAGTGTTTTGGATACTCCATCAATTCCTAAGATTTAGATCAGGCAAGCTTGGAGTTGTACCGTTACAGCAGGTAAGAGTCCTTGGACACTCTGGGTTCAGTTGCAAGTCCTGCTAGAAGTTGAAATAAGCATCTCCATAACGTGTTTCAGTGGAGTGAAGCATGAAGTTCTCTAAAATTTACGAATAGGCAGCTGTGTTTATTGTGTACTTAATAAAACACAATGATCCGCTACAAGCAGAAGACATAACTCCCCAAGCCACTGACTGTTGCAATTTTACATTAGCGCAGGAAAAAAACGCCTGGAACAAACACAACAGGTGCTTACTACAGTGTCACTGGAAAGTGTTGAATAATGTAAGGGGGATAGTGGCCTTAAGGTCAGAGCAGAGCACTTGCATTCAGAAGTAGGCTGAAGAAGCTGGTTTGATCCCAACACACTACCATTCTGGGCCCCTGAGCAAGACCTTTAATGCAACATTGCTCCCTGCTCCATCAAATGGAGAATATATGTTTTATTGCAATGAAGAATATAGTTAATAATTAGCAATATATAAATAGTTCTTAAAACCAACCAAAAACATCATAATTAATTTAGATAATTTTGGATTTTGTATCTTGTCTGTCTTTGTCCTGTTTTGAAAACTTTAATTTCCAAAAGATGTGCAAAATTTCACTTCCATATAAAAAGATAATTTTGGACCAAGACTATCAAGTTTTTCCCCTTTTCCCAATTTAAAACATTTCTGTTGTTGATTTGGTTCAGGAGAACTGGCACATTTTTAGCCCACATGCTGGTTACACCTGTGCTGACTCTTAAAGCTACATCTAGAGCTGCACTCTATAACTTGTTTCCCCCAAACCCTTCAATTGGCTTTGCTTCAAAATCCTGTCAAGGAGGCTGTAATCCCTGTTACTTGTTCACCTTTTTGTACCACACTGATTTGTTCTTTCTGTGAAGAACCAGATACTTTAGCAATGAGCTTCTGTGGCTTACCCTTCTTGTGGAGGGTGTCACTGACTGTCTGCTGCCCATTTGGCAAGTCTACAGACTTCCCTGTGACGATATAAGCCATAACCTCAGATTTTAATTAATCAAAAAGTATGTTTTTATTGGAGTTGTTTTCCTCCTCTTAACCTCCAAAGTCATTAAAAATAATCCTAAGTTGACATGTTTAGGTGGTGCATTGGTTAGTGCAGCAGGCCCATGTATGACAGCCTTAGTCCTCAACGTGGTTGGCTCGGTTTTAAATCTGGCCAGTGGTCTTTTGCCGCCTGTCTCCCCCCCCATCTCTTGTACCCCTTATCCTGTCTCTTTACAATAAACAAGCCACTAGTACTGAAAAAAATAAATAAATAAATAAACAATAATCCTAATGCCTTATATCAGTAAGTTATATTTCCAATATGCCCAACTCTTAATATTTGATTTTAAACCTAATACCGGTCAATGCCAATATCATGCCACTAATATAATGCATCCCTAGTTGGGTAAAAATTTTCAAATGTTCTGTAAACCTGCATTTTGGGTTATTTTGTATTTTCTCTAACTTCTAATAACATAAACTCTGTTTAGTCACAGCTATATTCAAGTTTGCTTACCATCTCAGCAGGGAGGACCCACCCACACCAGAGTTCAGCGTGAGCACTGTGGATGATTTGTTGGACACCATCAAAATGGGCCAGTACAAGGAGAACTTTTCCAGTGCTGGATATATCAGCTTGGACTCCATCCTATACATCAGTGTGAGGTACAATCACATGAGATCTTATCCTTTTTAAATTTAAGTAGAGTCATTTTATAATCCTATAATTCTCATTTTAAGTCTTAAACCTTGGTTTTAAATAAAATTCTCACCACCCAATTGCTCTGAGATGGATTTTCTTAATAGCATCTGATTGGTGACTGTTAGAATAATTGCAAAATTTCCTGTCTATAAATCTGTCAAGCAAAAACATGTCCTTTTATGGAGTAATGTCATTATTATTATTTATTCTATTATATATATTTTTTTTCATGTATTATATGTTTTAGTGATAAACATTTCAAACAGTGAAAATCTAAATGAGAAGATCAGACCTCAAACAAATCGTGAAACTGACAGTAAAAAAGCCTGAGCAGTGCACTCTAAGTTAAAACCAATATTAACTGCTGCTGTGCAGGATTTTCCCTGCATTATAAAACCTTTTTACTATTTATAGCATTATAATCCTTTTGCTTGCATTCTTTTAATCTTCCTTTTAGTGAGCTGACTAAGATGGGAGTGACGCTTGCTGGCCACCAGAAGAAGATTCTATCCAGTGTGCAAAGCCTGCAAGCCCAGGGGACACACGTCCAAGTATAACAGTGTCCACATAAACACAAAGAGAGACAGAGTGGAACTGGACGCTCTTGTAAGGAGTCTCCCCCCGCTGAAATGGAGCTGTAATGGATACTATGTGCTTGGGTCTCTATTGATTTTTTTGAGACACACTAAGATGGAGACAACATTGACGCTTGACTCATTCACCCTCCCCTAATTCCCAACCTGGACGGGCACTTCGACACTCGGACTCTGTCCGATGCCGCTCACCAAGATGGGGCAGCAGACAGACATCAAAGCTGCACACAAAGATCATTTCATGTCATGTCAACATAAACGAAAAAGAAGCAAAAAAAATAATAACATACTGACTAAAAACTGAATATAGTGCTCACCACCGTTTGTCAGGTGTATAGTTAGTTTTACCATCATTTTGTTTGTTTTACCGTTTTTTAATGAAGGGTTTAAAAGGGTCATAAGATGTGTAGATATATGTTTATACTGGCTATGTATGCCGCAAGCATAGAGATGGACCTAATGTTTGTATCGGTGGTTGCACTGTGTTAACAGCAATTGTCGTATATGTATGAACTCTTCCACTGGTGTCAGCTCACAGAAAGCTAAGAGATTATGGATGACATGAATGTGAGGGGAGTGGGGAGATAACTAAATGGACCTGTAGACATAAAGGGGGATGTAAATTATGCTAGCTTGTGTATGACGGAAGTATATTTTAATAGTCTATTTGGCCAGGACAAGGGCTTCCTTAGACAGTCTCTCAGACACACTTCCATAGAGAGTGGATCCAGAATACATAAGCCTGTTTATGTGCACTTACTGTATGATGTTACAGATCGCAAAGAAATTACAGAACATGATGAAATGCTACTCTTCCGATATCTTTTCCAGAATAAGCATAGTTTACAAAGCCTTGCAAAAGTATTCATACCAGTTTCTTCACATCAACCACAGCTTCATGTATTGTTTTGGGCTTTTATCTAACTACCTAATGAAAATTTGTGGACGGTTGTTAAGTGGAACGGGACAAAATATAAGGCTTTTTACATGTCTTTAAAAATAAAATAAAACGTCTGATAAGAATTTGTTTTTAGTCCTGCTAAGTCAATGCTTTGTTAAAACTGGGTTTTATGAATCATTGGGGAAAAAGAGGGACTAGTGTATTCAGGTTAATTTACAACATTTACATTTCTACCACAAAAAGCCTTTTTTTATGTTGGCAAAAAAGCTGGGTTCATCATCATTAGTGCTTTGTTCCACATGTTTGTTGTGTCCTGTACATGGCTTGTGGCAAACTGCAAACCTGACTTGAAACAGCTTTTTTTAGTCACTCTTTCATTAGGATTATATTTGAACATTGAGTGACTTATATATGTCCTCTAGATGGATTTCTCCATATAGGTAGGAAGTATTTTGGCTGATTTACAGTTCCTAGCCTTTACACAAAGCTTTCTTTATTCCTAAAGCAAATTATTAATGGCTGTCCCTATATTTCTAGCTACCAGGCATTTGAAAGATTACAGGAAACTATTTAAGACACTTAAAGCATAATACAGCTGCATCATATGGCCTGCTATGTTGTTCAGATTCTACTTGTGAAAAACAAATCGTAAAAAGCTTTTATTTTTCTCACACTGTGTGTCAGTCCTTTTAAATGCTGTTACAGGGTTCCTCATTTACAGTCATTAAGGTCCAACGTCCTGCACCTTTTAGACGTATCTCACACATCCAAGTCAAATAATCAGATCATTGAAAGGACTCTGGATAAGCTGGCTGCATGCCGAGGCGGTAATCCAGCCATTTCTTTCAGATGTGGAAGCAGAGACACAAATAAAAGGTACAGGAACCCTGTACTGAACCCTGAACTAGTTTGTGGCTGTGGGGTAACAAAATGTGAAAGATTTCAATGGATTGGTATGAATCCTTTTGCAAGGAATGCAAAGTATATATGTTTTACAACATAATGTAAGGAATAACTCAGTTTAGGATGAAGCCTTCCAATGTTTCAGGTGTTTTAAGACGAGTGTCTGTGAGGAGCGAAGGTGATGCAAGCCAGTGACACCTTTGAGAACGTCTAGCTTGATTTTACGGGTTTGTGCCATGTACAGAAATATGAAAAGTTAATCTCGAGGACATACCTTAATTCTAGCTCTGCACTTTTATTTTCTCTGTCCTTATGCCTGGATGCTTCACAGTACTGTCACAATGATTGTAGAGTTGTGTGTTTCTAACATCATTGCTTGATAGTATTGTCCCTTTATCGACCAGGTGAAGTGTTAAATATCTGATGTGCCACCATAAGAGGGTAAATCTTGGATAACAAATAAGCATTATTTGTGCATTGTGTACATTCTCACTCTAGTTACAGAGCTGTTTTTATCATTTAGCTTCAGTCACCGTCCAATGCTTACAAATTTACAATACAATGTTTACAAAAATAAGCAAATATGTCTGTTGATGTTTTCATTAATTACACAATTAGATGTTGAGGGACCCTCTTATGTGCACTAAATTAAAGGCACTGAATTTGCATTTAGTGTTCTCCAAAACCCAGTCCTAATTAATGTGGCGATCTTTAGGACCAACAGTGACATAAAGTACAGTATTCGATTGTATCATAGTGTAAAATATGTACAGTGTTAATTTCCAATATTAGAATGTTTGTAATGATAACAATGATGACTTTGATGTGCTTTTAATATGAAAAAGAGATTTTTGAAGTTTATGTTCAGGGGTGTGTCATACAGGTGAAGGTGAGGCGATTCATAGTTTGAACAAAGGAATGTAGCAAAGAGAAAAGCTTCAGCTTTGAAAGAGACAGTGACTGCAGTTTTTATGACAGTGTTAGAAGAATAGAATGAACTTTCTGGCTTGTTTCAAATGCATATCAACCTTAAACTGTAATCACTCCCTGTGCTTCCAGCCATTCCTTAATAAAGCACTACTTTTTTATGACCACTTCGGGCATAAAAAAAAATCAAGATGGATAAAAAGAAATCAATACTGAAACCACATTTCTTAGGGGAGCCCCTTACCTTCTACTTGGCTACAACAATAAAACAGCTTTCCGTTTGAAATAGACTAGTCCTACAGAAAACATGCAAATGCAGTATATAATTATACATATATATAAGATAGCATAGGAAACACATTTTAAACACTATAATACACATTTTAGCTGTTCTAAGCATTTTAAGTATTTCTGCTAGCTAGATAACAGAGAGCTACATAAAGGATTAGAAGTATACCAATAGCTTAAAAATGATAGATTATTCAATTACGGATAATAGTGAAACCAGAATAATAGAAGACATGCAGACATGTTGGTTTGTAGACTACACCAACATGTCTGCAAGCAGACTGTCACTGCCCGATCCATACCCGAAGCACGATCCGTACCATCGGCTCATTTGAGCCTGTGCAAGCAGATATTCATCCAGGTCGCCATTAATAATGTAATGATGGTACTAAAAGTACTTATTTCTATCCTTAAATCACTAAAGAATGCTAATACAAATCTTTAAAAACAACTTTTATGACTTTCCTGAGACAATTGGATGCTTTTAAAATTTTCTCCAGTAAACAGCTTGTCTGACGTCATCATCAGACATGCTCAGAGCTCAAACCATGTTTATCTTTTAGTTCTTTCTTGCTTTAGAAATGCACTATATACTATATACTGTATGCACAATATAACATAAGTTCAACATGAAAGGAAAAAATAAAACTCTAAAACACTAGATTTATGTTTAAATCCAAGGTCAAAAAAGTTAGCTCCCAGAAGTAGCATAGCACAGACAAGTGATAAAAATTAAAGAACTTTAATGCATTTATTTTCTTAGGAAATACATTATTAACCTTTAACACATAGTTTAGTACGGAGGTCTTCAACAGGGGGTTCGCGAGCCACAGAGGTACTGCATGGGGTCGCAAAAGTTTTGGTTGATTAGACAGTTTTTTTGTTTGGGTTTTATATTCCCCCCTGCAATTTTTTTCCACTTATTGAAATGTCTTTAAATCCACATTAACATGAATTCAACACACTGTAGTAAACAGATAAATGGAGGCAGAATATTTCTTTCAGTCATCAATGCACACATTCAGCGACACACAGGAGCTCTTTCAAGCTGGGCACCGTTTCATTCACAACACCTGTCCCATCAACCAGGAATCACAATCGGAAATACTTTCCCAGGGCGAAATTACTTTCATTACATTACTCCATCTGTAATAGGGTGACTATAGGACCAGTTTGATATCACACACTTTCACACAATATCAATAATCAGGGGGTCCCTGCTCCATCTCGCAATAGTTTGGGGGTCCTTGACCTGGAAAACTTTGAAGACCTCAGGTTTAGTACACTTACTTTTCTCAAGAAGGAAAAGCATAATTTAAGTCTTTTTTACAAAATAAAATCGAGGGTCACCCGAATGTAATTCTGGATGCACAGGTGCAAATGAGCTGGTGTTACGGCTCGTGCTTCCAGTACGGATCAGGTAGTGACAAAGCTTCTATATATACAGTAGTATCAGTTTAAAAGTTCCCTTTCAGTCCGAGGATTCAATCAGATAAATTTTGGTGATTTTCCTGATCACAATCATGATCCAGGAATATTTTTAAAAGATTTTGTGAACACAGGTACTTATGATAGAAGTCATAATATATCGGATGAAATTAGCTACTTGGCAGAGGTCTGCGCTTTCTGACTGCTTTTCTAGTTTTAAGTCTGGTTTCAGAAAATGGTCCACAATAAAAAAATATATACATACACAGGTTTATTTTTGTTCTGCTTTCTCATTGTTTACAGTGTATATTTTAAATTGAAGTAAACTGAATTGTACAAAAGGAAGAAGGGAAACTGTTCATTCTATTCTTTCTAACTCTGTGATTACACTCTGGCGGCCAATCTTGTACCGCTGGCCTTTTAGATGCCTTATTTACTGAGTTATATATGGTCATTTAGAGGTGATATTAAGAGTAAAGTGTATATAGAGGTGTATTTATTTGCATTACTGATCTGACCTCACATAAGCACCCATGTTGTTCATGGCCTCCACAGAAACATTCCCTGGGCCACTTCAAACAACCACAGTAGTTTTTTTTCTCCTTTTTTTTTATTTTTTATTATTGTTTATCATTGTTTAAAAGTCATAAAGACCCTGATATGAGCAGCTAGACTGGAGAATTTAAAGAGCTATTTGAATTATCCAAATGACTGGCTGACATTTAAAGAACAATCTTAACTGTTTGATTGTTTTCAAATGTGAAACTCTACGGTGAATGCATCCTCAATAATTGCTCAAAAGTACCGTAATAGAAAATGATCCCTGTGCTTTTTGGATTTTTGTTTGGGTTTTTCATCCATACTTGCACCCTTTTCCAAAATCCCAAATTACTGTCACTCCACACACACACTTTGCCAAGTTTAGTCATGTGGATCGGTTGTCTTGATCTGAAATGCTGCGTTTCTTTCTCTTTCTCACCAAGTATGACTGTAAGTGTTCATCAGATGTTCAGTTGAGGTTTTTGGTTTGCCTCTCTCTCCTCCATTCCTCTTCACCATCTCTTTTGTTGCCCATCAATAAAGCTTATTTGTTCCCATGCTAATCTTCTCTTTGCTTGTTGTAAAGGGTATAGGCATTCTTATGTCCTTTATGTTGCTGTAATAAATATGCTAATATTTCTAATTTCTCACCTGGAGCCTGTGCTGTCTTTCTTTATTTCTTCTACACATTCTTTGCTCTTTTATTTTTTTCTTTTCTCTTTAAAACACTTTTTTAAAACAGCTACAAATGCATACCACTTATGCTTAAATATAATAGTGATATAAAGTATCTCTTCATATCAGAGAGACTCAAAAGCTCTTGTGCATTATTTCTCTTGTTCCATTAAGTAGGTGAGAGCTGCAAACTGACATAGGCAGATAAATCCTAAGAGTTTTTCTTTGCATTCTTTTTATCACTTAATTAGAGTTTACAAAGATTTGGCAAAGCATTATTCCTACCTGCCAAAAAGGGTATTGGTTCATATTTTAACCATAAACAATCCTATCTCATCAAGACATGGACTCAAATCAAACCGTGAAGGTTTGCAGTGCAATGCTTTCTATTTTCTTTTTACTCTCACGTGCATTCCAGTTCATACTTAATGGCCATAGCAGAAATGTAATTATCATGGTAATAGTCTTGATTGACAAAATATAGCAGTCTGGCAACCACATCTTCATTATCAGTGTGTGTAGTATGTGTAAGTGTGTTTCATACTGAAAGATAATTCGGTCTCAGGGGAGGAGGGAGGTCACTGACTCCTAACCTTGGTTAACCCCTTAATGCACTGGCTCAGTTGCTGTCAGTCTATGTTACCGCCATTCCGCCTCATTTAGCCCATCATATTAGGCTTCATATTCCCCTATTGCTCACTCCTAGCCTCCACACACACACAAACACACACAGACACACAGCTCGACGTCCCAAAAAAATCCTGGACCTTCTCTCCATTTCCACAGTATCTATCTCATCCCATTGCCCTCCTCTTTATCTCGCTCCTGGCCTTGTGATGTTCATTTTCCCTCCCATTTCCTATCCATCCTGTGCAGACTGACAGTAAGGTTCTAGAGTCTCCTCTGACCTTGACTATCCTATTATCTCCTTCTCATTGCTTTCTACCCATCATCCAGACTCCTTTCTTACACTGAGCCCTCCATCCAAAAGTTTTGTTTTTTTCTGCCATGTGTGAGGTTTACTACCTGATTCACGCCCACCACCACTTTTATCCAGTCCTACAATAGACGTCGATCCATAACGTCCGCCTTTTGTCTGCGGGTGTCTCAACAGGCCGAATGTCATCTCACATGTTTACTTCGTATAACAGAGGCTTCCAGGAGCCATAGGCTTAGGCGATTGATTCATCATGCAGCTGCTATTGACATCATGCGAAAAGGTCAGATGTCCCCACAGAGAACACTTTAAAAGGCCATTGGTGACTGATGAGGCTGTCATGTTTCTGCAGCAAACATGCACAAGTAGTGTGTCTTTCATTTTCTATCTTCACTTTTCTATCTGTTCCTCTGCTTTGCTCTTTCCCCATGTGTGACACACACTCTCTGTCTCTGGGGAAAGGTAATTGGGCCCCTCTGTCATGCTGTCAGGTATGTTTTTGAGTGTCCCCCTCATGTGCAGTCATTATAATAACACAAGAGACCAAACAGCCATAGATCAACCAAAACCTCTGTCAAAGGTTGGCCATATATGTTGGTGCATGTCTGCAAGACCTGGGATCATTAAATCCATGTCCTTTTCATGCTTGAGTTTTTAAAACTTTTGCATGTGTTAGAGAGAGCCAAGCAGGATCTCAACTAAAGCCATCACAAGCCCAACAGAAAATACAGTCTGTTATCAATAAGGTTTATGTATTACACATTAAAGTGTTTAAAGATACATATTAAGATTATAGGAAAAAAGACATCTATAGTCATAAGTGTATTTAAAATCTAAACAAGAATATGCATTTATAAAACGATAAAGCCTTGCAGTTTGTGATTTAGACCAGCGTTCCCCAACCACCGGGCCGCGGACCGGTACCGGTACCTGGGTCATTTGGTACCGGGCCGCACAGAAAAAAGCATATATATATAATTTATCGACGATCAGAGTCTGAGTGATGTTTTATTTTGAAAAATATAAAAAATTGCGGCATTCCCTCCCAATTACATCACTCGGTCCATCTGTGCCTCTTGACACAGGTTAATTCAGTGCAAGACTCATCCTATCTATAACATCCTATCTTTGTGAAGCGGGATTTTCTACGGTTCAGCTCTCCGTCCATCTGTCCACCAGCCGAACCATGGCTCCGTCCCTCCTCCGGTTTGATTCCGGTGACCTGGCTGCTCTCCTTCTGGTGCGTCCAGCTGCTCCACCTGGAGCCCGCGGTGGGAGAGAAGGAGGACTGGTTCCCCGCCGCGGTCAACATCACCTACCTGGACCCGGTCAGCCTGCAGGTGTGCGCGGAGAGCACCCCTACCGCCCCCCGGCCGGTCCCTGAAAATATTGTCAGACATATAGTGGTCCGTGGTGCAAAAAAGGTTGGGGACCGCTGATTTAGACTACAAAATTATTCGGAAAGCACTTGAAGTTTTTTTTCTCTCTCTTTCTCCTTTTTATGTTTTCATATGCAGTCTACTTTTATATGTTTTATATGTTTTGAGCACATTCTAAAAAAAAACAAAAAACGGACTGTTTGTATTTAAAAGTTAATGTAAAACCGTGAGTATGCCGAACAATTGGAATATAAGAGATCATCGGTGAAAGAGTAGCATAGTAATTTTCTGATTCAGTTTTCCAGTAGATCTGTAGATACACTGCATATATTTTAAATAAGACATACAGTCAGATTTTAACAAAGACTAGCAGACTTAGAAAACTGCATATAAACCTGCACAATTGTCAGGTCAAATTTTGCCCAAATGACACATCATTGGTCCACATTATTAAAGAACACTAAATTGCTTTGGACGGATGAGATCCAACTGTTTATTTATTCTCCCTCACTATAGTAATTTTCCCAAAAGGTAATAATCATCACTAAGCAAACAATACTGCTCCACAGCAGGAGAAGCAGCAGAAGGGCCCTATGGGGGTTCATTTACAAATGCAACTTACATCTTTCATTTACATTTTACCCATGCACTATTAAGAAAAACAGCTTTTATCTAAAACAGCATCTAACCATAGCTAATGTTCTTACATCCCACAATGAACATCAATGAAACAGTTTGAGTCACTTTCCTCCAATCCCTGATTTACTCCACTACTTGCTAAAGGTTTGGTCTGTAGAGAAAAATGTGTGTTACTTTATAGTTGGAATCTCAAGAGCATAAGAGAAAATGAAGAAGGGAAGCTTAAGCAAAAATATTGGAAGCAGATACATTTGTTAATATCATTTCTGTCTCATTTCACTGAAAAATAAAAACATAATGTGGAAAGGAAAACTTTACATCAACCTGACCACACCATCCCCCTGGTGGTGGTGTTATCATGGTACGGAAATATATGGAAATATTGGTCTCTATTTGATGTATGTTTTACAGATTGTGCTCCTGTATGGTTTTAGTTCTACTGACACCCCTGATATGATACAGAGAAGAGATTTTATCAGTTAGTGACTAGATTTTCGGGATTTCCTGCTTTGTCGATTATGTCAGCATTGTGTGCATCTCCTCTAATGAAATTTGGTCAGGTTCAGATTGGCCCAGTGTTTGCCTTGCGCACACTTGCACACATCAGTACTCTTGTGTCTCATGAGGTTTTCGTTTGCTATCAAAGCGATTTCCTGTCTCAAATTTTCATCAGTAATCAAAGTTCCTGATTGAATTTGAAAAGTGAGCCCAGCTCCATAAATCACATTATACGCCTCAATCCCATCATGCCGGCTCTCATCAGCCACTGGAATGAGACGCCACCCTGGGTGCATGTCTGAACCGCAGTCGCTGTGTGTCCCCTTGAGGATGCGGTGGAATGGGAAAATGGATGCTGACAGGGTGGAGATTTGATTCGAGTATTTCTTTTTTCCTTTGTTAAAACTAGAGCAAAGGATGTTAAAATAACACACCTGAGTCTGACTGTGTGTGGGAGCAATATTGGCCATCTGTTTTAGTGTCAATCTGATAGCAGGTAAGTTGAGTTTGTGGAACTAAAATGAGAGATAAAGCCAGACACAGAGAACCTCGGTAGGGAGCAGAGTGAAAAAGTTTTGTTGATTTGATGGATCACTGCTCCAGAAGAGACATTCTGCAAGGTATGTCTAACAAAATCCACATCAGTGCAGAAGGTTGCATTAAATCTATACCAGATATAATAAGAAATGTTTCTGGTTGGATATTAAAACATTCCTCATTTAACTTCATGTTCTGATTAGAAAGATATTCAATTTAAAGATTTTTTTATATTTTGACAGACGGATAGATCGATCGATAGAGACTTAGTGTTTCACAAATTCCCCATGATATCTTCAAGTTTGTCAGTGACCCAAAATATTACAGTAAATGCATCAAACGAACGAATACCCTAGGACAAGTCAAAGCTCCCTTCTTGATCACAGAGATTATAAATGGTAGATTCCTAATGAAAGGGAGGAGTGTTACAGAGCTTTTTTCAGGTTCAATGGCCTAAGTTTACACACAAACAAGAAATTTGACTCTAGTATAATTTTTCTCTCAATAAAAATATTTGCAGAATACAAATAATGAAATAAGATAATAGACTTTCCTTTAAGTGTTGTAAATATGTATATTAATATGTTTCTACGGAAGAGGAAGATAAAGGTGGACTTGTCCAAATGTTTGCAAATGTTTGTGAAAATGATCCTGACACAGATTGTTAAGAGTTATCAACCATGCTCTTCCTGACCCTAGATCTGTTCAACCCCTGATTGGAGAGAAAGTCACCGGCAGTGATTCTATCTGCAGACCCAATTGTTTGATGCAGTGTTGACCTGTTCTTTTTTCGGATGAGTCAAACCACACAGTTAATGGCTGTGAACAAAACAGACTGAATAGAAGGGAACAGAATGAGCAGCAGCCCCTGCAAAAGGGTACCTCCTCTAATAACTCAGGAAGTACAGCTTCTGCAGGGAAGCTTCTTCTTCCAAACTGTGTTTATATTTGTTGACCGTCTAAGGTCTGGAGAAAAGGTGGTTTCTAAGAACCGAAAATATTCTACAGTAGATTGTCTCTGTTGATAAGAATGACCAGTGACTGGTAGGTGACTATGGAAAACATCTAACAAAGTTATTTCAGTTTAAAGTGCCTGTGGCATGCTTTTCCATCAAATGAAGAAAATGTAAGAAAAGCATATTGATACCGAATTGATTTTTTTTTATAAAGGAAGGTGGTTTCATTTTCTTTTTTCATTTCATTTTCTGTTGGGATGATGTCAAGAGATGAAAATGCCAGAACAACCTGTAAAGCTCGGAAGCTTACACTTACATAGCGACAAACTCAGCTGTGTGCTGCTACACAAACTACAATTTGAAGACAGATGTTGGACCAAGGTAGAGTGATAATAATTCCTGCTGTAACGCTTGGATAGTGGTTATAAAGGACGTATGGTTGGAGAATATACTGCTGGACACAGCAAGTCATGCAGCCGCTAAGCTGTCGCCTTATCAGCAAAGAGTCCACCCCATCAACCCAACGAGCTTTTGGAATAAAATAAATAAATAAATAAATTCTCTGTTCATTGACAGCTCTCTTTCTCCCTTTCATTCTTGTTGGCTAGTGCAAATGTTTTGGTTATTATTAAGATAAAACAAACTTATGTTTAGAGGTGTTAGATATTTTACCTTGTTTTAAGAAAAAAAATGAAATCTTCAACCTGCTTATTTAAAAATCTTAAATCAAGAACTCTTTTTAAGTAAAATTCTCACTGTATGAAAAAATAATTTCACTTGGTTTGAGTAGCCTTTTCCTGGATTAAGTTTTTTTTTCGTGCTCTTAGAGATTCCTTTTTTGCATAGAAGACATAGAGAAGGGGACATACATGCTGGTGCTTATGTTAACCGGACCACTCATAGACATCAGCCAACAAGGCTGATTAAGCTCATTAAGGACATAGATTACTTTTAATCTAATTGGTGAGGAGTTGGATCCTCTTAACCTTCCTCATTCTATAATAACCTACCAAAACAGGGAAGAATCTGGTATGGTGCTTGCGTGAAGCTGGTTGTTTTACGTAGGGGTAAGGGGTAGCTGATGCAGGTGGAGATGTTGTGACACTTTAATGGCATAATTTAATCAAATATGGAGTTTCTTTTTTCAGCCACAACTCAGTTTTGTTTTAAATTAGGATAAGTGTTTTTATTTTTTTGTATGAAATTGGGCTAAGCAAAGAACATAAGTTGGTTTAGAAAAAACACCACTATTTGTTAGGATTAGAGATGTCTCATTATAATGAAATCAGTGTTATTAATCAGAATGGTTTGATATCTAAGAAAGCTAACAGAATATTGGTGCCAAATGTAAAAGAATCACAATAAAAGATAAACATAATAATTTAATATAAATAGTATTCAAACTCATTAAAATTATATAACTCAGAATTGGTTCGCATTAAAAGAAAACCTACATGATACAAGCACACATTTATTTATCTTATGTATTCCAATTTTTTGCAATAAACTTCCAAAGGTTGCAGATAATTTTGAAAAAAAAAAAAAGGTCTGTATTTTTTAACATTTTGGCAATTTAAACCCTGAAAAGCGTGACATGCATTTTCTTTCGCTGGCATCTGCTCTGACAGGCCAAAATTAAATTGAGTTCCCCCTTCCCGAAATTTTCAGAATGCACCTTAATATTAGATAGAGTCCACCTGTATGCAAATTAATCTCATCATAATTATAACTATTCTGTGAAAACAGGTATTTTGGAGAACACAAGTGAACATCATCACATCGACCCACGAAGACGCCAGAAAAATGTAAAGTTCTGGAATCTAGACAAGGTTTACGGTAACTGTCATGGTGCTACTAAAGGCCAGACTTGGTTTATTCTTGAGAACAAATTTTAGAGAGTTGGTCTTGTCTCTAACTACAATTTAAATTCACACATACTATAATACTGACTAAAACCAGCAGAGACAATTGCAATTTCATCTTTACTATGAATTAGTGTGAAACTCTTAACTGAATTCAAATGCAAAAAGTTTATTTAATTTTCAAGATTTCTCTTTCTGTCATCCAATCTGAACCATTGCCTTTTCTAATTCCTCCTGCAGTTACTCCTAAATCAGTGATTTACCTATTGAATTTGTAACCAGAAGGTGAGATTTATGGCAAGCATTTAAGGAACTCCAAACTACCCAAAGTACCTTTGGAGGAACTACAGTGACATATCAGATTTTAAAATTCACTTGCATTCCAAATCAGGTCCTCATGATGAAAACTATTTGTGTGTCTCTAAAACAAAATGGTGACACTCTAGGTTCCAAATTTTCTTACTTTATTTGGCTTTACTGTTATCTCACAGCAAACTATAAGTGCCTGTAAAATTATTTGAAAAATGCAAAACAGATAACCCCTAACACAACAGTATCTTAGAAAATCAAGCTCTCTACATTCTGCAGTTAATTCCAAGGCTCTACCCTTTTACAGGGTCAATAAAGAAAATAATGGAAATGTACAAAATGCAAATATTTTCCTGAACAGTGCATCATAACTTTACTTTAAGATATATTTGTAAAGCCTTTTTAAATGCACATATTCATTTTTAAAATGATATTTTTTAAAATAGCTGGTTTATTTCTACAAAATGAGTTGTCATGAGACCCTCCTCCAAGTTCTCCCAATCATTGGCCAAGGGAGAAGGCTAAATTTCCCGATAGCCATTGATTCGTTTCAATTCCTGTTCCACCTCCTTCTCTATCCCCATAATGGCTGCCATTGACAGGTGGGCATTACTACTATTGATTGGCAGATGTGTCCGGAAATACTTCACACACAACAAAAATAATCATGCATAATTAAGTCATGGAGTTAATTGTATTTCTGTCTTTAGGGATGTTTATTGATAATAAGAAAAACTTTAAAGTGATTAAAGATTTAAAAGTTTAGAATAAATAAAATGTTTAAAGTTCAGGACATCATGTTTCAAACCTTTGGATACTTACTTAAGGAAAAGGTTAGTCGATTCAAACTAAAAGTAGTTTACTTTTTTGGTCAAACGTCAAAAGACATTTAAAAGCTCCTCTGCCTATACATGTATGCCCTTGTATACAACTTTTTTTATTTGATATTTTCAGACCAATACTGAGATCAATCTAAAACCATAATCAGAAAATCTCATCAAAAACATTCATAATTTTTGAACAAATTTTCAGGCTAGGTTTTAATAGATATATAAGTACAGACAAATTAAAGCAACACTGTGTAACCTTTGACCCAAGTATTAGCTTAGTTTGAAGTATATTAAATTGTTTCCCAGGTCAATATGCAACACTTGCTATTTACTGATGGTCCATGCAGATTGCCCTGCTCAAAAACTGACTAAAGGAAGTTGAGAGGGTCGAATAAGTCACTGAATAAGTCATGTGACCTAGAGCGGTGTTTATGGCTGTCTGAGCCCCCCTTAAATACACTGACATACACAGTAACCATACACTGCACATTCTCTGATAACTGATGTTTGACCACACAAGATTCTTTTTAAAGAGAGAACACAACCCCTCTTGCGGTCTATCCACAAATAATGAAACCCATTTAGGCCTTTTTGTTTGTCTACATCTATATGCTGCAATCAGTGTGATGTGAATAAATGTTTATTGTTTGTTTGGTTTTGTTTTTTTACCACAAGTGGGCTTTCTGTGGTACATGTGTGTGTGTGTGGAGGGTGCAGTCATACACATGTACACAGCATATGCAGGAATGAAGGTGGATGCTAAAACTCTAAATCAAGCGCATGCTTACTAACAGAGGTTTGACCCAAATAACAGCGTAATTTATGAGGGCTTTTAGGCTTCCAGGCAGCCATGGAAATAGAACAGAGAATAACGTGAGTCTGACCGGAGCTGCATCACTTCAGTTTATATCCCCAGTCTTTTACTAGGACACATGTCTGTGCTTCTTAATGATATAGAGGCACTAAACACAATGTTAATGGACAGTGGGTTAACAGAGATATGCCCAACTGCAATTGCAAAGTAGTGCATACAATTATAAGCAACATGTGTTCACAAACAAAAATAATGAGCAGGTGCAGGCACTGACAGGCAGGATTATAAATACATGCAATCAAAAGGAAAAGTAGTAAACCGAGGGAGAGGGTGCAGTATAAATGAGGTAGATAAACAGCAATAAAGGCAGTGAAGAATCTATGAGAGATGAATGAAAGGGGGGAATGAGACAGAACGAAGAGATCATTAGAGCTCCTCTGTTAGGTGTCGACCCAAAACAGGTGGGGTTAGCAGCCAGGGTGGACTGTTAGGAGCTGCTTTAAAACATGACATCTCAGGTGAACCAAAGGAGAAATTGAGATATGCATCTTTGTGTGCCATAATCTGAGCATGCATTTGGCAGCACATGCTCTATCGGGTCATTTGCCTTGACACTTGAAGAGGAGAGCATCTCTGAGGATCGGGATCCTGTCACCCTGCCACTGATCAGAGTACAGGGGAGAGAAAGTGATGGGATTGGAAAAAAAAAGTCAAAAACAAGCAAATAAGATGATAGGAGACCTTTCATCATCCCTGCATCAAATCTGTATAAAAACAATCTGCTCTATGTGTCTCTTTGTTGCCCTGTGACAAACTGTCCAGGTTGTAACTTACCTTGCACACTCTGTCCACTGGAAATAGACATAATGGGTCAGTTGATCCTTTCCTTGTTTGTTCCTGCTGGTTGAACCTTTCCTTAACTGGAGCTTTTGAGGGGATTGTTTCTAAGTTTTCGAAGGTTGTGCAAAATACTTTTAACAGTAATTGGATAAAGCTTTCACAAATTCCAATTTGACCAATTCCACTGTGGTTCCAGCTGAGTGCTTGCAGTTATGGTACCGCTGGGAAGGTTTAAGACTTTTGGGGCCTTTTGTAGATCTTGAAATAAGTCCTGGAAATAAGTCTAACCATCTTCCCAACAACCCTGACACCCCCGCGTACTTTCTGAGCCCAGGTATCCCCACAGCAGGAGCGAGTCACAACCATATTTTACAGCTTGTATGCTGTTTTTAGGGTTATGTGTTCTTAATTCTGTGCAACTTAAAAATATTACTTGTAACCCACCTCTGAATTATGTATTATTAAACTAGGTCTGCACAGAGATCGATTTAATTAACTTCAACAGCCACAATTCCAAATATGAACTTCACTTTAGTAGAAACTTGTCGACATAGAAATGGCTGACCAAGGCTGCCGTTCACTGCTACCCAGAATTTTGATTGCCCTCTATGCTATTTCTTCTATTAATGCTCTCATTGCCCTCCCAGTCAGTTAGTGTTCAAGTTTTAAATGAATTGAATGACACTCTGACGAGAGAATCCAGCCTTTGTTTCAGGTGTATTGGAGCAGGTATTTACATAAAAGTTGTAGTATCCAGAACTGGGGTTGGACACCCTGGGTTTAGGTGGATGGCCATGTCGTGGTAGGCTTCCTGTTGAATGCCACAAATTACAGAAATTACACTATATCTGTTCTTGGAAGAGGGATTAAGCACAGCTCTGTGGGATGTTTAAAGCTTTAGATATTGTTTTATAACACAAACCTGCTTTAAGCCTTTCACAACCTCTTATCCCCAGATTTAACTTCTACCCAGAATTGATTTTTATCAGTGTGATGAATTTTAAAAGCATCTTATTTCACAATTCAATGATTTTATTTACATCGTGAAAGAGGCTAAATATAAATACATGTTTCACTTTTGTTTGTTTTTCTTGTCTTTTCATTTTAGTTATGTGCTTCTGAGTTGGTCAATCACATAAAATCTTCTTTAGTTGCAATATAGTTTTGACTTTAAAATATGAAACGAAAGAAATCAAGAAGAATTGATCATTTTGCAATTCACTGTTATATGATAACCAAGATGACAGGAATGAATAAAAGCCCAGAATTACTGACTTCCTACTTTTTCTAATGCAATCTATTTTTTTCTTTTTTATAATAGCACAAGATGTAATACCCTCTGTGTGTTCAGGGAGTCAAGCTATTGTAAAAATAGCTGTGTTTTTTATTTTACAGTAGAACTGCTGTTTTGCATAATGGCTGTTCACTAACAGAGAGCTTTGAGAATTAGAAGAGCCAGAATAAAAAACAATGTACTGATATCGCTGTTATACCTTTATTTCAGAGCCAAACATAATTGAACTACTGCTGTCTGTTCGCTTATGACAGATATGGAGATGAGCATGAAAAGAAGAGCCAAATTATAGAAAAAAAATACAATATAGGAAGAAAAACAGCTGATAGGAGATGAAGTTAGGGAGAATAGAAAGATGGCCAGTTTGTGTGTTCCCATATTTTTCACTGACTTATCATCGCACAAATTAGGTGCTGCTTTCTGCTGATAAGGTCAGCTGTCAGTCTACACTTATTTAAAGGGATGAATATGCAAAAACAGGCACACTGAAGGCTGAATGTGGAGGCTCATTGTGAGGCTGATATTGTAAGATTACAACAGACACAAGCGCAGATACAAAGAAGCATGCCTGTGTCAAACCAGGGAACATAATGCCAGCACACTCCCACTCTCTGCATAACAGAAATGGTGTTGCTGCATTCTGCTTGTTCTCTTTAGAGTTATTTCATGTCCGGGTGTTCTAAAAACCTCTCCCTATGCAATTTACAACTCCTAAGCCCATGACTCATAAACTGCAAATTAAATTGCACAATGCAATCCGTCCCTATAGAATTGCTCATCTGCGCTCCTTAGTGGAACAATGACGCTTACAGACAAGTGCCTTTTTTGAGGAGAACTGTTCCCATATTCAGGTGCCAGGGCTTGTCATTCTGGCATATTCATTCTGTCTGTAGCAGAGAGGGAACCTAAAAGGTATTGCCAAAAGCTAAGCATTTGTTAAATGAAGATGAATGGGATGGATTGGGCTGAAGGTGATATTTTATTTAGGATCAGACACTTTCTGTTTGGTAATGCAGCAGCCATTTGTGCAATGACATGACAGCTCGAGGGAATGGATATTGATTAAAAAAGGTTGAGGCTTTTCTCCCCTCCCTCATTTCTTCCCCTTTATACCCCCCCGCATGCATTGCTCCCCATGATTTGCTCTTTTTATTACTCTGTCGCCCTTCACAGCTGACAAAGAATTTCCACCATATATGCATCTTTTGCTGCTGCAGCCTGGAAGGTGTGATGAGCTGTTTAGCTTGATGAATGTTAAAAGCTGTTGTTAGTGAAAAAAAGACGACAGCAACTGAGAATGAGTCCTTTGATTAATATTAACTGGTATTTCATAGAATTTTTATACAAGGCTGTTTTTTACTTTTCTTTCTTTTTCTATCTATATTATCAATTAACTGGTTTTGATATCTCTAGTTTTTATTTTTAATCATTCGTACATTATTAGGTTTGCCAAGGTCTCTCTTAAAAACGAGATTTGAAATCTCAATGAGACATACCTGGATGAATAAAGGTTAGAGTCATTCATGCACACATCTTACAGCAGAGTACAGACACTTTAGTGATATCAAAGTTAGTGTTTGTGGGTCTGTGAAAAAGTATTTACACCCCTAAACATTTCCTGCTCTTAGTCCATTAAAGCAACAAAACTCAAAAGACATTAATGTTTAGTGAGAATGACTAGCATTTTCTAGATGAAGGTCAACATCAAGCTCCGGAAAAGTTTAGAGAATTCATCTGTAAACTCACTTTTGCCCTCTTGATGAATTGTGCATAACTGGGCCTACATCAACAAATCTGGAGGCAATGGTTTTGCTCATGTGAAAATGTTCCTACTTTTTCTTTTATCTCCAAAGTGTGTAGGGGTCCCCAATTGCAATGGATCCCATGATATTATAACTAGGATAGCACAATGGAGATATTGTTCAAAGAGACAATCAGTACAGTATATCTTCAGGTTTTATAGAAGGGATGACCCAATGCAATATCGATATGTCTGATATCAGGCAAAAAACAATTATCATATTGAAGTGAAAATCAGGATATCACTAGTTAATGAATATATTAGAGTCACCACAAGTGGGCAACTTGGGGTTAATTCAGTTCAGTTGAATTAAAACATACTATGCAGTTTAAAAAAAGGCATGCCACAAATATTTTTGAATGTCACCAGATTAAGAAACATCCATCCATCTTCTCATGCTTAGTCCTGTCAGAGTGCCAGTTGTGCCGGTTCCTAGATCCAGCTGTCAATGGCCGAGAGGCAGGGTACACCCTAGGCAGGTTGCCAGTCTGTTGAAGGGACACAGAGACACACAAATATGCACACACACACTATGTAAGGACAATTGAGAGAAGCCAATTAACCAAACAGGAAGCCGGAGTACGCGGAGAGAACCCACGCATGCACGGGGAGAAGATGCAAACTCAATACAGAAAGACTCCAGGCCAGGAATCAAAACCAGAACCTTCTTGCTTCAAGGCAGCAAAGCTACCCACTGACCCACCATGCAGCTGAGATTAGGAAACATTCAAGTGATTTAGTTTTGACTCATGACAAGTCACATTTTCTGCCTGGAGTTCTTAACTTTACCTGTTAATGTATAATTATGTTTGGACAGATACAGTAAATTGTAATGTCTGCAAACTTTAGACACTTTGAACTGAATTTTTTTATTTCAAGAAACTTCATAGGAAGCAAACAAACCTCTAAGCTATCAAAAATTTGGTCATCTATAGATAAGGAAGTTTACTTAAAAGTCAGTTGTGAGCTGATTCTTGATTTAAGTCTAAGTAATGCTCCATTCATTTGCTTTCCTACTTCCTAGACTCAATCAATGCTCTTTCAGCTGTAAGATATCTAAAAAAATAAACATTTGCTTAACAAAGAGAGAATCAGTTCTTCTCATTCTCCCTTTGTCCATATGTTCCCTTCTCTTCAGTTGCTCCGCTTGGTCAGATCAACACCTTGTAATTAGAAAACGCTTCAATTTAACAATTAATGAGGCCACAGAACTCTAGGGAGCAGTGAGAGCTCTAAAATGGTTTTACACTCTTACACTGATCCATGATCCACCACAGTTTTATCAGCCTCTTGGGAATAACGCTTCTTTGTGATTTTTGTTTGTCTAAGCTTAACCAATTCAGTATGAGATTGGTGAGCTCCAATTAAGGTCTCAGTACATCTCAGGAGTAAATAATTTAGCTGTATCTTGAAGGATCTGACAAATAATGTAACTACCTCTTTTTGGAAAAGTTAGATTAATAATAAAAAATGTTTTGAAGTTGTTTGAAGGTTTTATTTTGCAGGAAAATAATGATGAAAATATGCAAATTATTGTTGTTGGATATTTACATAATCCTAGCCTCAAAGAAAAAAAACTTGAATCTGTACCCCTTTTTGTCAGTATGTTCATCAACTTTCTTAAAATCTCTCAAGACAAGCCTTACTATCCTGAGGAGTCATGTTACTAAAGATGTAAAAGATTTTTCTTGCGGCCAAATTTAAAAATATAGTGGAGGAGGATGTTCTTTTTCCGGGTGGATCATCAAAATAAGTGGTCTTCCTAATTTTCAATCATTCTGGTGATATGTTTACGTAAGGATGTCCTACGTGCTTGTCCCCATTTTCACTAAACGGTGTTAGTGAATTACCTCCCCTCTCCCAAACTGATGAGAAAACAGATTGAAATATGAACGCAAAGGGAACTTTTGAAACATATTCTGAATTATTTCATGTTTCTTATGTGTGGATGCCCTAAAATTGAGAGCTTTGGTGGACAGACAAATTCGAATGAATAGGATTTTTACTTGTATGGAGAGATGTTTCAGTCAATGTGCTACAGTCAGTGTTCGATACCGAAATATACTGTATTCTCTGCTCAGTGGATAGCATTTCCCTCTTTTGCTATCATCACCATTCTATATCATTTCTGATAAAACATTAAGAATATGCTCAAAAGTTCCCTTTTCATTCATATCTAAATCCGTTTTCTCATCAATGTGCGAGAGTTTAGGGCGATGCATGCTCCCTTTACGGGAGGAAATTCTAAGCAGGCAGGCATTTCTCTGCATTTATATATCCAATAAACTCTCAATTTTAGGGCATCCATGCATAAAAAAATATGAAAACATTAGGTTCCCTTTTTGTTTATATATCAACTTTTTTCTCATCAGTGTGCGAGATGGGCAGGTATTTCTCAGCATAAGACCGGTGGTGACTCTGACATAGTGAAAAAATTTTAAATCTTCTTTTTGAAAAGTAAGCTTGTATGATTGATGCAAACAGCAACTTTTAAATGAAGCGTGCACGAGGAGAAATGGGCTTCTGCATGCTTTCCCACAAGTTTAATAGGCGTTCCCTCTCGGAAGCGGGTACAGAGTTGTGCATGTGCATTTTTTTTTAAAGTGGAGAGCTCGGGTTTCTTCAAAAATTTGTGAAAATCCTCCATTATACCTTTAATGTTCAAATGCTGAAGGAGTTTTTGTATCAGAATATGATACTAAAACGAAATTGAATTACTTTAAGTCTTTCGACCCAACATTATGATAGACATCATAGCTTTGATATAGCAATGATTAACATGCAGTATTAACATACTTTATGTTAATCAGTTTGTGGTTCATTTGTTAATAATTTCCAAAATGAATATACACATGGGCTGAATAAGGCTGAGGAGAATCCTGTATTGGACATATGTACATCATGCACGCTTTTTTTTTTTTTTTTTACTTCATTGTTCACATTGCTTAGCTTTCACCCATGACTATTGATTTTTTAAAGAGTTCTTTATGACAATAGTAAATTTCATTCAAGTAATCACATAGAATAGGCAGAATAAAAAAAGGCTTGGAAAAATGCTTCAAAGATCCTAAGGTCGGAGAATGAACTTCACAAGCTCCATTGAGGAACTTGCTTTAACTTATTGAGATCTATTTTTGTTTTACAATACCAGAAATTTGCATGAAAAGCATGCAAAACATTTATTTACTGTCTTTTAAAAGAGGTGATTTTATTATCAGGAGAAAAGGCTGCACAATGCCAACATTTTAGAGTAGTGGCTGTATAAAAAAGATTGTTTTAAAAAACGATGTCTTAGAATCTTACTTAAAATAATAACAGCTGGGAAGTTTGGCAGCAGATTCCATGAATATTTCTCAGAAAAAAGTAGATTCTGTTTTTAGCTGTTATATTTCCAAAGGGCTGCCAAGATCCGGCATGCTCCATAAGGGACAGTAGATAGAATAAAAAAAATCAACAGAAAAATATGAAGACTTTGTTGTAGTCCTTTTGGCCTTCCTGTTATCTGCAGAGGCTCATTAGTCTTCCCACCTAAATAAACTACAGATATGTCTGTACATGTGTTAGAAAAGGCAGTCAACTTTTTTTTTTGTCGTTTTCTATCCCCATGTGTTTCCTCTTACTTTCATTTTAAACACTGTACTTTTACTAATTCCAATTTTCACATGGTTTTCACAGTAACAAGTGAGAGATGGTGCTTTTTACCTATCTGATTGGACTAATAATTAAATCGGGAATTTTGAATTACTGGCATAAGTCAGCAGTCACTGAGAGTCAGGACAAACAAAAAATGCTCTGAGACTTTGCAATGAAAAGCTTAATAGTGGCTATCTACCTGTCAGGACTGGCTTACTGAACTCCTAGGATAAAAGGCTGCCTCTTTACCCATTTAATTATATTCATCCCTAAGTCTTGGCACATTATGACTTTTGCCACTGTAGTTACGTGTTTATCACAGTTTTTCTCAATGCCTTTTTGTTGAGGACTCACCTTGTAGTGGCCATTGTCTTGTTTACAAGTAAGCACTAACAATGTAATCAGAAAACAGGAGCTTGCAAGGGAAAAGAAAAGAGCTCTATTGCTGAACAAGGGTTTTCTCCACTGTTTGTGAGGTTGCTATTAAAATTTCAGACACAATAACATGGCACACTAAGACGTCCAAAAGGACAACATAACAGCTGCTCACACAGGGACTCTGGTATTATCTCCTGCAACCATTCAACCTCATTGCTATTCTGCGCTGATAGCTGATGATAACCTCCCATGTTCTGGTGCAGCATTGAGGTGACCAGGATTGTGGCTTTTCATGAGTTCAATTAAAAGAGAACTAACAACAGCGATTGACAGCATTGATTAAACATGGCAAGGAAAATCATAATTGAATGGAGGTGAAAGGTTAAATAGCTTATGTCAAATCTTAATAGGCCGTTAAACCCTGATAGTGTTTTCTCCTTTTGGCTCTTTTCACATTATATTTACTCTTCAAAGGATAATTGACTCCAATTCCAGCACTTGCAATTACCTGTTATTTTTTATGTCTTTACAGTGGTAATTTCACAGGAGCTGCAATTGTAGGACAGACAGTAATCAATGGAAAGTGGTGGCCTTATAGCAAGAGGAAACATGTATTGACTACATGGACTAAATATATGATGTAACAAAAAGGAAAAATCAGCTCTCATTATTTGTGTTCTGTGTGTTTGCGCCTTTAATAAGTTATCTTGTGTTTTTAGGTGTGATGTTTACAATTCTGGCATCTATAGAGAGATTCGCTCATTCTTTTAATCATTGTCTGGACATAATCTTTGCTTTGATGCTGGCTAGAATAGCATTGTATTAGAGGGACTGCACTTGATTGAATATGAATAACTGAAAGTTGCAAAAACAATTAAGGGAGAATGATATGGTGAGAGGGGCATAAAATGCAGGTCTGTGCAAGAACCAAAGCTATTTCAGCCAAACACTACCTTTGTCCACTCAAGGAAGGCTGTTCAGCTTTGGCATACAATTTACAATGATGGGTGAGGTGTGTGCATCCTGTCACAAAACAGGCCTCAATCAATTATTTGTTTTTTTGTTTGTTTTGTTTTTGTTTTTAAAAAATCTTATACGCTAATTTGGCACAGATATAGAGAAAAATAACAGTAGTAGCTGAAGGAAATTCAAATACCCCAAAATACCTATTATTTTAGGGTTTATTAGTTTATTCATTCTATTTTGTTATATAGTTCACGTGAAACAATTGTACTGAATTGTACATGCCTTGCCTTGCCTTACTTTGTTTTAGTCATAAATTGACCTAAAGCTACTCACAACCAATTTTACACAGTTTACAAATAAAGTATTGTATACAGTATGCAGCTATATTGAGTCTATTTTTTCTTGATACAATATAGTCTAACATTAGTTGGTTAACAAACATTAAGCAATCTAATATACACTACTTATCTTAAAGTTTTACAAACTACAAATACAAAATTAAGGGAACAATTATAAAAGCAGAGCAAATTTCTGCATAACAACAAAGACATTACAATTATGACAATAGCAGGTATTGAGAGTTGAAATTAGTCTGATACTGATCAAAAAGCCTTAAAATTGAACCTTCGCAAATTTGTGAGATGGAATCAAAAATCTCTGATCTAAAGGGTTACTGCCTTTTTAAAATAGGTATTAAACTTATAGAGTCTTTCTAACACTTTAGTTACTGTAATGAACTATTATTAGCATAGGATGTATATTGTAGTGCTGAGTAATAAAAAAATCACTGTATGCGACATGTAGCATGCATGTCTTCTTTTTATTTGCGTTCAACAAGTATAACAAAAGACAAAGAGAGGCAACCTTATACGCTAGCAATTATAACATATAAAGAAAGCGTTGGTATTATTGAGGTGTGTCTGGCTGCAGTATTGGTGGAAGTATTAGTGCTCAAAAAATCTACTGCAATTTGTTAAAACAACTGCAACATAATTGAAATATTCCATACATGTGATCATAGTTTTAAAGTTTAATCACAGATATTCGAGCAATTCCAAAGAACTTTTTGTGAATGTGTTAAACAGCAAATGGACATGCTTGCAGTGTTGAGTGAGAGGCAGATGGGTTCAGGCCAGCACATGTTCTCTTGTAGCCTCAAGTGCGTGATCATATATAAAGGCCATGATAGAGATGGACCAATTACTCCACAACACACACCTGGACTCTCTTTCGTCTCTTTACTGAAATCGTCTGCTCTATTGAATGCTATTCAATGATGAAAAAAAGATAATTACTCTACCTGAGATGAAATATCATTTGATATTCTAAACTGTCCATCATTGTAATAAAAAAGACAAAGTAAAATAAATGTTTCCATTATAGGTGCAGTGGGTACCTTTCAAAAAAATTAATTTTTACATATTTCTTTTTAAACTGCCACTATGTTCTGACATTGAGACATATAATCTGAAAACCAAACAGCTCTTGTTGCTCCTCCCATTGATCCTACTGCCTTTTGCAAAGATATAGCATTCCCGGTCAGAAACAGCCAATCAGGGATTTCAGTGTACAGGCTGCTAACACTCCCCCCTGAACAGCAAAATACAGTTATATAATCTATTATTTCGTCTATACCAGTTAATGCCCCATAGCTCTTTATCATTGTTATTTTTGACCCTGATTTCTAGCCTGGGGCTTCATCACAAGATGGGAGTGTGGGGGCTCTAATGTGTTTCATATTAAGGCCACATCTTTTTCAGAACTCCTCACAGCAGCTGTTAGTCAAGGTATCCATTGTACTACTTCTGCATGACTTTAAATTCTCTGTGTAAGATATGCCTGCCAAAAAAAAAGCCTGCTCATGATCTTCCTTGCTGCCCTAACTTAATGCAGCTGACATCTTAATCCTCTCCCCAGTTTTCCCTACAGTTATGCTCATCTTTTGTACTTTGCCCTGAGCAGCAGCCTTACTAAGAGGTGAACAAGATGAAAGGCAAATCCAGACTTCTTCTGCAGGTGTATTCTGCCCAGCTGCTCATATTTGATCTGCTCTCTGGGTGAAACATGTATCTGCAGCTTTTGGAAAACATCAGGAGTAAAAAGCATTGCATCCTCTCACATAGATTGAAACACATTATGTGAAATGGTTAAAATAAGCACTCCAAAAATTCATTATGTTAAGCATATTGTTTCCTGTTCCTATTCAAACTCTACACAGGTATAAAACTGCATATTGCAAAGACTAACTATGTCTTTCTGCAACTGTTGTAGTCTCTTTTATCATTGTCATGCAATTTTTAATCATCCAAGATGTTAGTTAAAAGAGCTAAGCCTTTAAAATAACATAACTAAACATAAGCTAAATTGTGGGAATAGAGGAATCTGCTCTTTTAATATTTCCTTTATGGTGACTGCTAAACGACTTTTTTTATGCACCTTTTTGTTGCTTCTCCCTTTTTCACTAATTTCTTTTCTATGTTTTGAACATTCTCTATGCCTAAAAAAATACTTTAAAATGTTTCCCTCCTGTTAGTATACATTTTTTCATTTAATTATTGTTTTAATTACATTATTGTTCCTTAACCTGTTTGCTGCTGCTACTCTGAGCTGAGCTGTGGAGGAGCTCTATGCTACTGGTGCTACCGCTACTCCTCTACCACCAGGCCAGGCATCAGCCTTCACCACCAGGCCAGGCATCAGCCTTCACCACCAGGCCAGGCATCAGACTCCACCACCAGGCCAAGCCAGGAGCCTCCTACATAAGGCCAGGTATCTAAAATGCCACCTAAAGGATCAAAAGCAGAAATGAAGACAGATGAGGAGTATGTGTCACTCAGCCAATTAACCGAGTTGATGCAACAACAGAAAGACATGTTTATGGCTCTGCTGCAACAACAACAAGAAAATTTCAAAGGGTTTGTCTAAATTATTATGGACTCGACGAACAACAGAATGGAGTCATTGACAAAGGACATACAAGAAGTGAAAGTAAGCCTACAGTTCACACAAAAAGAAGTGGATGGTCTGAAAAGTGACAGCAGAAAACATGCTGAGCGATGTGAAATCATGCAAGCAGATATCTACAAAGTTTGTGAAAGTCTGCTGAAAATAACAGATAAAATGGAATACTTGGAAGGACAGACAAGACGCAACAACCTCATATTTGAGGGAGTACCTGAGTCACCCAGAGAAACCTGGGCTGAATCAGAGGAGAAAATCAAGAAGATACTGGTGGAGAATTTACAACTACAGCACAAGGTGGAGCTGGAGAGAGGACACTGCATAGGGAAACCCGTCGGAGGCGAAAGAACTAGGCCCATACTTGTTAAATTCCTCAGGTATAAGGACAGAGAGACCATATTACAACGTGCAAAGTCTCTCAGAGGAACAAAAATCTACATCAACGAGGATTTCACAGACACAGTCAAGCAAAAGAGGAAAGAGCTGATGCCTGAGCTGAAAGCTGCCAGAGAGAGAGGGGACATTGCCTACCTACGCTACGACAAATTGGTTGTTCATCCACGCACTAGCACACCAAAACAATCGTAAAGACATTGGACAATGGTATGTTGAACAACTTTTCATATGACACTTGAAACTACACATCCGAAATCGGAAAAATTGTTAAGAAAACTTGTTGAATTGAACCATCTGGAATTAAATACTTCAAAACATACTGCATACAAATCACAGGCCAATCAAATTGATATTGACCCAGATATATATTTTTTTCTTAATAATGATGACTGCCAATATTATACTGATGACCAATATAACGACACTTTTAAGACTGAAAATAAAATCTCATTAATCCATATCAATAGTAGAAGCTTGTATGCTAACTTCAGTAAGATTAAGGACTATTTAAATCAATTTACACAGTCGTTTAATATAATTTTGGTATCAGAAACATGGATTAATAATGAAAGGGGCATGGATTTCGAACTTGATGGATATGAGTTGTTGTGTGTGAACAGGAAGAACAAAAATGGTGGCGGTGTAGCTATGTATGTGGATATGAATTATAATTATAAGGTGATAGAAAATATGTCAACTGTGATAGATAATGTGCTTGAATGTATAACAATAGAAATAAGTCGGACAAAAAAGAAAAATATCATTGTAAGCTGTATATATAGAACACCAGGTTCAAATATAGATACTTTTAAAAACTGGATGGAAGATCACTACACAAGTGCAAACAATAAAGTCATGTTTATTGGTGGCGACTTTAATATAGATTTGATAAATCCAAATAAACATAAGATGACGGATGAATTTATAAATACAATGTATAGTATTGGGTTACATCCCAAGATTACCAGACCCAGCCGAATCACAACTCACTGCGCAACGTTAATTGATAATATATTTTCTAATGAAATGGATAATAATACAGTAAGCGGATTATTAGTAAATGATATCGGGGATCACCTTCCAGTCTTTACAATCTATAATGATGATCAAATTAAAAATAAACAATAAATAAATAAACAGGGTAAGATAACACTGTACAGAAGGGTGAGGTCTGAAGAAACTATGGATGCATTCAAAAATGAGTTACTAAGACAAGATTGGGAGTTCTTGTATCAAGAAAATGATACTGATAAAGCATACAATGAATTTTTAAGAACATTTAAAATATTATATCATAAAAATTGTCCAATAAACAATACTACAGAAAACAAAAGTATATGAATGATCAATGGATGTTAAAGGGACTGAAGAATGCTTGCAAAAAGAAAAATACACTATATAGAGAATTTATAAAACATAGAACTAAGGAAGCAGAAGATAAATACAAGAAGTATAGAAATAAGTTAACTAATATTATGAGGAACTGTAAGAAAGATTATTACAAGAAGTTACTGGATGAGAATAAGCACAATATAAAAGGTATATGGGATATTTTAAATAGTATAATTAGAAATAAAACTAGAAATATTAATTATCCACAGTATTTTATAGAAAATGAAAAAAATATAAATAACATAGATGATGCGGTTAACAAGTTTAATGAGTTTTTTGTAAATGTCGGACCAAAACTTGCAAATGAAATTGAAGATCCAGTGACATTCAATGAAGATAATTTAATAGATAGAAATCCAAGCACAATGTTCCTTAAACCTGTGGATGAGAAGGAAATCATAGATATTGTTAGCGAGTGTAAAAGCAAGACATCTACTGATTATGATGAAATAGATATGAAAATAATAAAAAAGGTTATTCATGGGATCTCCAAACCATTAATGTATATTTTTAATTTATCATTACAAACCGGTAAATTTCCCAATAATATGAAAATAGCTAAAGTTATTCCTGTGTACAAAACTGGGGACAAGCATCATTTCACAAATTACAGACCTGTTTCTCTTCTCCCACAGTTTTCAAAAATTCTGGAAAAAGTTGTCAATTACAGGTTAGACAATTTCATAGAAAGACATAATTTACTCTCAGATAATCAATATGGATTCAGAAGAAATCGATCAACATCACAAGCATTAATTGAACTAATAGAAGAAACAACAAATTCCATAGATAGCAAGAAATATTCTGTTGGGGTTTTTATTGATCTAAAAAAAGCATTTGATACTATAAATCATGATATATTAATTAACAAATTAGAGCAATATGGGATCAGGGGACTGGCACTAGAGTGGGTAAGAAGTTATTTAAAAAACAGGAAGCAATTTGTGAAGATGGGAGCTCATCAGTCAAGATGTTTGGACATTGTGTGTGGTGTACCACAGGGGTCGGTCTTGGGTCCTAAATTATTCATCATGTACATTAATGACATATGTAAGATATCACAAAAACTCAAATTTATTTTATTTGCGGATGACACAAATATAATAGGATCAGGTGAGAATTTACAGCAACTTTTGGACACTATCGCCTCAGAATTCATTAATATTAAATACTGGCTAAATAAAAATAAACTGTCACTAAATTTGAGTAAAACAAAATATATGATATTTGGTAACAAAAAAAATAAATCATCATGCACGGGTACAGATAGGAGGGGTTGATATAGAGAAAGTATATGAAACTAAATTTCTCGGGGTGATAATAAATGACAAGATTTGCTGGAAGTCTCATATTAAATACATCAGCACTAAAATATCTAAAAGCATCTCTGTAATAGCCAAAGTAAGATATTTTTTAGATTACAAATCACTCCATGCTCTGTTCTGTTCTTTGGTCTTACCTCATTTAATTTACTGTATAGAGGTATGGGGAAGCACATATAAAAGTTCACTAGAGCCACTGTTCATATTGCAAAAAAGAGCCATGAGAATAATTCATAAAGTTGGATATCGAGAACACACCAACACACTATTTATAATGTCTAAAATCATGAAGCTTTATGATATGATAGAATTCCAAACAGCACAATTTCTATTTAAAGCTAGAAATAAGCTATTACCAAGTCACTTGACAAATTTGTTTTATGAGAGAGAGGGGGGGTATGATTTAAGGGAGATAACTAATTTTAAGATTCAAAGATATAGAACTGCAAGGAAAAGATTTTTTATAACAAATAGTGGAGTGAGGCTATGGAACAGACTGAGCATGGATTTGAAGCAATGTCCAAACATCAACCAGTTTAAAAACAAATATAAACAAATGATTTTTATATGATACAGGGAGGAGGGGACTTGAGGGGGAATAGAACTTGCTCTGCCACTATGAATTAAAATCGATAAGAAGTCAAGAGAGATGAAATAATAAAAAATAAAAAAAAAGTGTGAGAGAAAAGGGTTTTTGGTTTATGGATATGTATGGATATATGTGTACGTATATGTAGATAGAGATATGTGTATACTGTCTATAGTAATTGGGGTGTGTATGTATATGCATGTATGTGTGTATGTGTTTGAGATACGGGTGTATGTGTAAGTATGCATGTGTGTATATGTATGTATAGGTATCTGTGAGTATGTGTATGTATATATATATATATGTATATATGTATGGGTGAGTGTGTGTGTATATATGGATATGTATGTATGCTTAAACATAGGTAGATGTTAATATAGAACAGGGGTAGGATTTAATAAGTTTTATTACTTCTTCCTACTCCTTTTCGAACATGATGGGATGTACATATGTTTTTTTTTTCTTTTTCTTCTTTTTTGTTTGTTTTGTTTTGTATGACTTTAATAATTTACTTATATTTGCTTTTTATTAAGTGTTCGAAATAAATGATCAAATAAATAATTTTCTTGGGTCCCCTCAGTTAACTCCAATATTCCATTCCTTCTATCAATTTCCAATTGTCTTCAAATGTATAGTCTGGGCAGCCATACAAATTTGCTCCTGAAAAAGGAGCAGGTTGAACCAGATTTAAAAGGCAAGAGTAAAAGAGTCAGCAAACACAGTTTAGAACTAATCAGATGATGGTATGGTGGGATGCAAAAGTAACAAATCCTGTGATGCTTTCCAATTAAATGAAGTTGCAAAAGTCTTAAAAAGAAAAGGAAAAAAAAGTTTTTCACAGACCATCAGTTACTGTAGGACTTCATCGCCTGGAAAGATCTTATCTGGGTTCTTGACATTCTGTGGTTTCATGTGTTTAATATCTACCAGTGACATTCCACTTTATATCACAGTACTTTGGTTTGTGTGGATTACTTGAGTTATGACTAATAAATGGCCCGAATTTCATGTGATTGTCACAAAAGGAATACGTATCTTCTAGTGTAAATGTTCACAAGGCAATATTAATTTTACTCAAAAGTTGTTGTTTTTTATGTCCTCAATAAAATAGGCCATACAAACAATAAAAAACAAGTTTCTGTAGCCAATAAAAGCAGGGTTTGATTCATATTGCAATGGGACTTATGATATAATGCCCTTCAAAACCCATACATTCAGTGGATTCTAATTCAAAATACAAAAAAAAAGGTGAATCATATACAGAACTGCATAGTAGAGACTGTGCACCTACATTTAGCAAAATCTTCAAGCAAAAAAAAATCCTGCCTGGGTCTCATTCAGCACTATCACCTATTAGGATCTGTGTGTTCCTTTTTCTTTCCTGCACTCAATTTTGTTTTGTGTGTGTGTGAGGGGGGCATAATAACATGTGAGTGTGTGTGTGTGTGTAGAGCGAGGTCAACATGTACCCAGAATCACCATGGTTCCTTGTCAGAGACAGGGCACAGAGGCTCCTGGAGGTGTTACAAGGGACAGCGGGGAGCACAAAGAGGGGACTTGGGGAGAGGACTCTTGTGACATTTGCACAGTCGGTACAATTGGTCACAGCATAATAACAAATGAGTTCTGCTTTTAATGATGAAAAATAACAAAAATCTGAATGTGAGAAGAAAGTTTATAAGGAAACAACTCTGTGTCATGAATTTTACAAATTAGAATGAATCAGTTTTAAAAAAGAAATACAAAGAAAATGTATGCAAAGCTGTTCACTTGCAGTATGTAAAGGTCCCTATGCATGTGTACAGCTAGACTAAAAATAAATAACAAAAAAAATAAAATCACCAACAAACCTCTGGCATGGCATACTGCATATTGACACAGTCTTGACCAGAGGCTACAGTGAACCATTCAAGCTAAAGCTTTGTCCCAGTTTGAAATGTCTATTGGCAGCCTTTCTGACTCTCAATGACAGATGTCCCTGGGCTTTCCATTAACCAGTGTAGCAGTCATGAATGTCTAAAACTGTTTGTGTTAGAAATTAAAAAGAATGCTTCACAAAATAATCATGGTATTTTGTTGGGTAGGGAAAAAGGACAAAAATATATCTTATCCTGGATTGAATGACATAAAAACATGGATACATAAACAACAGATCACAAACCATCCATTTTTTTTACTGCCTTATCCATGTAAGATCATGAAGGAGGGGCTGGTGCCTATCTTCAGCAATCAATGTGAAAGAGGAAGAGGATATACATTGGACAGGTCACCAGACAATCATAGGGAAACACACAAACATTCTCAAGGGCAATTAAGAGACACCAATAAAGCTACTGTAGCATGCACAATTTTGTGCAAAGAGTCCACAATAAAAAAAGAAAAGAAAGAAAACTCCTGGGAAAAAGCTAATGGTCATTATTTAAACCAGAGATCTACTGTATATGACAGTATTTATTATAAAGGAGATTGTATCAAATCATCTGGAAATCATTTATGAGCCCTGTAATATAATAGCGATAATAATTTAAAAAAAAACTTTTTTCATATATTTTAAAAAACATTAGAAACATTTAGCTATAACAAAACCAGTATTTGTGTTAATTGTCCAAAAGGTCAAATTCATAAAAAAATGTACAGACTTGATTTAATCAAAAAGGTAATTAGTCTCAATGTAAAGACCTAATGCAAATTTCCAAAAATGATAGTTGACAACAGTTTCTTTCCAAACAAGGTTTGGTTGAAAAGATAAATATAAAAATTTAAAACATCAGTTGATGTCTAAAAGGGATAGAGCATTGTGTACGTAGATTTGGTAATAGATCTGTATTTTAAATGTATTAATCAACCTGCATTTACGCAAGATGTATTTAAAAAAAGATTTTTCTGCATTAAATAGGACAAGGATAGGCCAATCCTAAAAGGCCATTAAAAGCGCACCATTGTCCCTCAAGTGTTTGAAGGAGATAAAAAGAGACTTAAAATCATGTTTGAAAATCAGATTTGATCTCCCCTTTGGTTGATCACTTCTTTTAATGGATGCTAACATGTTAATAAGAGAAATTGTCTGTATGAAGTGATTAAATTAGATTGATGAGATAAGAAAGATTTCTAAAAAAAATATCTTCACTGACCCTTTGGCAATCAGTCTATCACAACATTTAATCAGAGTATCACCAAATGAACCACCAAAGATAATCTTGTCACTCATTACTGTGGTCTGAGCTATTTCACTATCCTAAGAGACTTTGAAGACATCCCTAAGAGCTCCTCTGAAAATATAGCAAATTTATTTCTGATGTTGGAGATATTGGAAATAAATCTGTGGGGCAGAGTTTTAGCTGTTGCTGCTGTGTACTCGTCATATGTCCGCAGTCATTTATATACAGGCCTGCTGCTGCCTTCACAGCTATTTCCATTGTATTAAGGTGGCTACATAAGTAATCAAATAAGAGCATAGCTACGAATACCTGATGGTATCTGCGGAGTGGTTAGTCTGTTAAAGGAGAAATTACTTACATACAATCCTGCAGAAGTTGTCTCATGCTTACTCGCTTAAATTGAGCTTATTTGTGTATAGAATGTACGATCACATATAGAAGGGGACACAGAACGTGGGAAAACCAGGTGTTGGGATATCTGTTCCCATGCATAGAGATGTCTGTTGCATGCACTCACTTAACATAGACCTACGTAATCCTACAATAACATGAATTTACAGTTGATTTATTGAAAATGCTTTTCAGTAAAAGTCAACAGCAATAACTCCAATAACAAACGATAATTTAATTCAAAATGTATTTATTAATAAATGCTTAACAATTCCTGTAATGAATGAATAGCACAATGAAAGAAATAATGTCTCATCTAAACATCCCTCACTTAACAATAAAAGTTAACTGGGCAAAAGTTAACAATAACTCTCAACTCCCAATAACAGATGATACTCAGCCTCAGCAATGAATGAAATAATGTCTGTTCTGTAGGCTATTGGAAAATATAAATTAACAAATGAGCTAATTAACAAAAATACCTCTTGTGTAGCAAAAGTTATTAAAAATGTACCAAAAACGAACAAACATATCAATAGACTATCTTTACTTTCGGTGTCCAGGTGGCTTTTCAGATTCCTTGCACCTCCATTGGACACCGAGACATACACTATATTGCCAAAAGTATTTGCTCACCTGCCTTGACTCACATATGAGCTTAAGTGACATCCCGTTCCTAATCCATAGGGTTCAATATGACGTCGGTCCACCCTTTGCAGCTAGAACAGCTTCAACTCTTCTGGGAAGGCTGTCCACAAGGTTTAGGAGTGTGTTTATGGGAATTTTTGACCATTCTTCCAGAAGCGCATTTGTGAGGTCGCACACTGATGTTGGACGAGAAGGCCTGGCTCTCAGTCTCCGCTCTAATTCATCCCAAAGGTGTTCTATCGGGTTGAGGTCAGGACTCTGTGCAGGCCAGTCAAGTTCATCCACACCAGACTCTGTCATCCATGTCTTTATGGACCTTGCTTTGTGCACTGGTGCACAGTCATGTTGGAAGAGGAAGGGGCCAGCTCCAAACTGTTCCCACAAAGTTGGGAGCATGGAATTGTCCAAAATGTCTTGGTATGCTGAAGCATTCAGAGTTACTTTCACTGGAACTAAGGGGCCAAGCCCAGCTCCTGAAAAACAACCTCACACCATAATCCCCCCTCCACCAAACTTTACACTTGGCACAATGCAGTCAGACAAGTACCGTTCTCCTGGCAACCGCCAAACCCAGACCCGTCCATCAGATTGCCAGATGGAGAAGCGCGATTCGTCACTCCAGAGAACGCGTCTCCACTGCTCTAGAGTCCAGTGGCGGCGTGCTTTACACCACCGCATCCGACGCTTTGCATTGCACTTGGTGATGTATGGCTTGGATGCAGCTGCTCGACCATGGAAACCCATTCCATGAAGCTCTCTGCGCACTGTTCTTGAGCTAATCTGAAGGCCACATGAAGTTTGGTCTGTAGTGATTGACTCTGCAGAAAGTTGGCGACCTCTTCGCACTATGCGCGTCAGCATCCGCTGACCCCGCTCCGTCAGTTTACGTGGCCTACCACTTCGTGGCTGAGTTGCTGTCGTTCCCAAACACTTCCATTTTCTTATAATACAGCTGACAGTTGACTGTGGAATATTTAGGAGCGAGGAAATTTCACGACTGGATTTGTTGCACAGGTGGCATCCTATCACAGTTCCACGCTGGAATTCACTGAGCTCCTGAGAGCGACCCATTCTTTCACAAATGTTTGTAAAAACAGTCTGCATGCCTAGGTGCTTGAATTTATACACCTGTGGCCATGGAAGTGATTGGAACACCTGATTCCAATAATTTGGATGGGTGAGCAAATACTTTTGGCAATATAGTGTATGTGCCTGCTTTGCACACTGTGCACAAGGCCTCCCGTTTGTCTCGACCCGGTCTAAAAGCGGGGAAACTCTTTTGTAATCGTCGGTAAACATACATTTGCGGCTTTGCATGTTGTTGGCGTACTGACAGCCACGCAATCTATATTGTGATTAAGAACAGGGCTGCCTGCACTGACGCGGCTCAGGGATTACGTCACACGTAGCGTTGTGCGCAGTGCCCTAGTGCCTGTAAATTTAATGGTCCAATTAAGGTAATTTAAAAAATCAGGACATTTCCTCACTTTCTAAAAAAAACCCGGGACGCCCGGGACAGGACGTGAAATATGGATATGTCCCGGGAAATACGGACATTTGGTCACCCTAAAATATGATATATAATGAGCTTTGGATCTGCACCGCCCATCACTGAAAACTGTGGTTTGGAGAAAAACACAGTAAATGACCATGATAATCTGTGGAGGGTTGATTATCCATGTGAGTCACTTACCTGGTTTAACAGTTCAGTCTATATCCTTAAAGCGAGGAAGGATCCAGCCTTCTGGTTCACTCTTGGCGGCGCCCAGAGTGAACCAGATTCTGCAGCCCCAGTGAACAAGCAGGAATCCAAGCCAGGTCAGGGAAACGGTTCAGAACAGGAGGGCTCAGAGATCCAGGAGTCCGTAGTCCGGTCAAGGGTTCTGATCACAACAGGAACAGACTGGTCCAGGGTTCCAGGGGTCCACAGAGAATTCAGGCAGAATGTTCAGATGAGAACAGGCAAGCTCAGTAGTTGAGAGGCAGAACAAGGCTGGATATCAGGAAAATTAGGGTACGCTAAATCTCGCTTGCTCCACTGAGCCAAGACAGGAACAGGGCATGCTCAGGGGATAAGAGACAGGACATGATCAGGAATTGTACTAAACACTAAAATCCTCTCACCACTGGCCTCCAAAAAGAGAGCATGAACTATGGCATCATCAATGAATTCAAATTCAAAGCCAAACTCAATGATCTGGCCCAAAAGGCTGGGACTGAGCCATATATAAAGTACCAGGAACAGGTGGAATGGATAAATGTTAATTGGAAACCGGGAAGAGTTAGGTAGATGAATGAAATAAGGAATTAGACCAGCTCTCAGATGGATGATCATAACAATTTGGATCCCTTTTCATAGCTTTTTTTTCCTCAAAAGGATAAGTGTTAGAATTTGACTTGTTGGTATAGCTACATCAACATGTAACAAGAAAGGAGAGCTCTGGCAAAGCATTTTGGGATCTTCTCGTCTAGTGACCATAGATGATCACTACTTTTCAAGGTGCATTGTGGGAAATTTCATGTAAATTACTTTTTCATCCGCTAGACGTGCGGACACTCATTTAAAATGGTGTAATCACTATATAGTGCCCTATATATTGATTAGGGCGGACGTTAAGAAACGGCCTCTTAGAATAATGAGCGAAAGACAGCTCAGGATTGCGTTAAATGTCAACAACACTTTTCACGGTTTTACGGCACTTGTTACAGCAAATAACATCACAGACCAGCATGTCTACTGCTAGCACTAGTCTGCATGAAATGCTACTGTATGTGTGAACTGAACATTGAACTCATTCTTTTTGGCAAAACATTGAGTAAGAGGCTACACAAACAATAACTTACTGCAGATGCCACATGATGACTAAAGGATGTCAAGTAGTGAAAACAAGGTGAGCTTATGTTAGCATCCTTCCACAAAAAGCATAAACCAAGGAGAAGAAGTAAAAATTGCTCGCTACAGAGTAAAAGTTTGGGCTTGTCTGGTCTGAACAAAAGGGCGTGCACAAACTCTTTTACTCTTCCATCCTGCAAGGTTTTAACTGAAGCCATACATTAACATATTTATTTTTTTTTTTATTAAAAAAAATAAATTTTCTGTCAGAAGACACCATTAATTTAGATTTTGTACAAAACAAAATTAAAAAGGCTTATAACTAAAAAGATGTGGAGTGAAGCAGGACTCTTAGAGATGAAGAGACTGCTGACTAGGTTTCAAGTACCACAAGGGACAAACAGGCACACATTCAAGAGGAGCCACTGGCTAAAGGCTGTACAGGACAGAGGCCAGAGAGAGAGAGATGAGCTGGGTATTGATCTGCAGAGTTTGAGTTTCTTTGTGAAACAGGATCTGAGGACACAAGTGAGAGCCTTACTTAAAAGTCTCCCTATTCGCATCCATTTCTATTGATCCATGCACACTTTCATCCAGTTTTAAGTAAGCTACTGGTTGCCATTTTTTATTTTTTTATTCCCTTTTCTTCTAACTGTACAGGCTCAAAACACACCATTTTTCAGTTTCTTTCACATTCATTATTTTCTCCAGTTTCCTCTTTAGATTTAGGATAACATTTAAGAAAAAATATTTTACCGGTAATTAAATTTCATGTAATTCATCTTTGATTGATTGAAACCATATATTTTATGGATATTTATTTGCTAAATAATATGCTTCCAATAACGCTCCTCTTTTCTTCTGGATCTTACCACTGACAGCAATAAATCGAAAAGATAGACTTATTGTACCAGAATTATATCAGGCAATGACAAGCAGGTTTCAACACACACATAAACATCCACAACGATTTTATAGATTGCATCTCTGTTCTGTCATAGATTTGATTCTTGCTGTTCGTTGGCAGGAGTTATAGATGGCTGTCATTATTGTGCTGTGATAACTTACCTTGTAAATCTCTAAGCCATAGGAAGAAGAAAAATAAAGCCTTAGGAAACCTTTTCATAATTTTTGCAACAAAAGGAAAATACTGTTGTTTTTTTTACAAGGAGCATTACAACAACACCACAATGCTTTAAGGCAACATCTGTGTTGCAAAGCGCTGTCAACTTGGTATTAGAATGTGGCTTCATCTTGTGAAATAATCAGGTATATATATATATTCCCTGTAAATATGTTTACATTTTTTTTAAAGAAAGCAGATATCTGTCCAATTACTGCCATGCATTGTGCACTGTATTGTGCCATGCATGCCATGCCATGCATTGTGTACTGTAGACTAAATAAAACATAATGTTGGTCTGATTTTCAATGGCTTTTTTGAGCTAGGACTCCCATATTATTAAAGGGGAACACCGGTTTTGTTGTGTATCACATCATACACACTCCGCTTTGTTTTTAAATCGCTTTACTGTGAAGTAAGAAGCAACCCCTAAACTTTGAAACTCTAAAGAGAGTGTCCTCCACTTTAAACAACCAGTTAGATTTTGTATAGAAAGGAATCCTTATTCTTTAAAAAATATAACTTCTCTAAACATGAATCTAGTCTCTTCTAACAATAATGTTTTGTTTATGTCTCTGCAGTCAAAACAGGACAACAAATCCCTTCCTTACATTTCATTTGAAACTAATTGAAAATGTTTCTAAAGATTAAAGCTGTTCTTTTTATAGTTCTATTTGGAAATAGTTTTATACTGATAAATTATTCTATGTTTTTTGTCCAATACCGACGAACACGCATATCAGAAAATGGAGCTTTAGCTAAGGGAAGAAAAAATTTTGGTAGGTCAAAAACCTGAAAGATTGTCAGGCCTAAGGAAAACTCCTGGAGAAATCTGCTTGTGATTGGCAGCTTTAACGCAACGTTTGATCACAATTGAAATGCTGCAAATTATAGCATTTTGCTTCTCCGGGTCAAAAAGAAAGGACTCTGTCATGCTTAATGATGGAACTCTGGACTGCTGGGCTGAATCCAGTTCTTAGTCTTATGGACATGATAGAAATGTACATGGATTATGTGTCAAATTTGGATAACAGCAATTAGAAATCAAACTACAAAAATGCAGTTTATACAATAAGGACAACTGTTCTAGAGACAGATGTCCTTCCCACAAACAACGAGTTTGTGAACCAGTCATAACGACATAAAGTGACAACCCCTGAATAAGGGAGCAGCCAAAGAACACAAACAAATTATTTCTTTTAAGTCCTGTGTAATATTCCCGAGAAAGGTTTAGGATTCAGATTCATACAAAACTCATTTTATCGATAGGTAATCTGACATATCTAATTTTGACAACATCAAACTCATTTAATCTGACTGATAAGCTACATTCTTCTAATTTGTATGCCAACTTTCATTTTTACATTATCCACTGCCTTCAGTCCTCATATTTTAGTACATCCTAAAATCTATTTTACCAAGAGCTTTAGTCTTTCTACTTCAATTTATCCCCCCTGCCCCGACATCCCCTTCCCTCCCTCTCATTCTTTCCTGCCATCAGACTGCTTCCCAGCAGCAGACCTCCACTGCTAAGCGCAGTACAACTGATAAAGTCAGCCGTGCTGTAGGTGACTGACAGCTGGGTAAAATGGCCTTGGCAGCACACAGAGGCATGGTGAATCCTTTTTCAGGCTGCACCAAAATCAGTACCTGGGCCCATCTGTCAGCCCAAACACAGCAGCATGAACTATCAGTCCCAGCTGACCTGCAGTCAGCAGAGGAATGGGATAGGGGAGGAGAAAGGCTCAATGCAAGGCAAATAAGCATGAAGAGCAACAGATGGCTGTCTGTCAATCATTTTCTCTTTTCAGTTTAGTCTCACACCACGCCTCTTTTTTGGTTAGCCCCTTTTAACTTGTTCTGAACCAATAGAACTATAATTTGATCATCTTTTATACATTATTTTATTAGCATCTTAAATTGTGGTTTAACAGAAAGTTAGGGTTGTCCCCCCTTTGCAGCTTAGATTGCTATTATTAAAATCAGTCCATGTTTGTTCACTCCTACTGTAATTGGAAGTGCAGGGAATGAAAGTAAGGTTCTTGATCTCATACTTTGAAGTGACTGACAGCCAGCAGAGAGCTCATCAAGCTGAGATAAGTGTTTATGAGTGGTGTGGAATCTGAAAAGTTGACTGTCACATTAAATAGTGACTGAGGTAACCAGTCTGCACTGAGAGTCGCAGATATTTGGATAATTATGCCAAGAAAAGGTCTATTTACAGTCGTACTCTGCCTCGCATTAGGAACCTATAACGAGGCCTTGACACTGTTACGCTCTGTGGTATCTCTTGTCTCAGCTTTTAAAGTGCAAAGCATCATGTCTGGCACCTTGTTAATAATTTGCAAGTTAAGCTCAAATGACAACAAGAAGCATACAGTCTGAATGCTATCATGCTTTTTTGTGCTTACAGTTAAATTTGGCTGGTGTTGAACCATAATCCTCCTAAAAGAGACGCACTTATAGCTATGACAAAAAAAAACTATATGGCAATTTAATTTAGTGTAGAATGAACAGTTTTACATATTACTGTACAAGATGCAAATTAGATTTCTCCCCTTGAATAATCATCCATCTAAAAGGCTGAACCTCACTGGGAGGTAATTAGACTGATCTCATTATTAAATAACCTCTGCTCTCTCTTACAATCCCATCTCTCCCTCTCTCTGCAAGCCACAAAAGCCTTTCTGTAATATTTTACTGACAATATACCGCCAAGGCAGTTTTTTTTTTTTTTTACAAGGTTTAATGCTTACCCTCAAATGGATAGATAGATAGATAGATAGATAGATAGATAGATAGATAGATAGATAGATAGATAGATAGATAGATAGATAGATAGATAGATAGATAGATAGATAGATAGATAGATAGATAGATCAGCAGATTATCAGCAGTCAGAAATTGTAGTTGTAGCAACACTTTACAGCACAATCTTATTGGTTTTTTTCAAAACATTTTCCTTATAATGTATTTTCATGGTACTGTTGATTATAATGAGGCCTAGTGAACCAGTAAGGCTCCGAGCATGCTTTGATTTATGATTTTCCCGGTTCTCACTTAATCTAAAGATACATTAGAGGTAAAAATATTCATATTGTACCATTTTTCTTAAACCTGGTTTCACAGTTTTTAATTTCTAATGTTTTTTATTTAGTGCTACAGCTGCTGTTACAGTTTCTTATTTCTTCTTGCCGCATGTTGGTGTATAAAAAAACTCTAATTTCATACAGGCTTAAAAGTAAAGAAGCACAATTAGTGAGCTATCTAGACTAGAGATAGCCCGTCTAGAGAGCACTTGTGACACTAATGATGCACATGCAATATGCATGATGTTTTTGTCTGTTGGGATAAAGGCAGATACACTTAGAGTGGTGTCATGTTATTTATTTTTTTTTTTAATTAATCACTGGCTGATAATAGTGGGATTAATTACAATATAATCTTGGGTTGTAAATTCAATGCTCAAAGCAAATCATATAAAGGATCATAGGTGATTGCATGATTAATACAAAATATATTGTAGCTATACTTATCAGAAAATTGACAGGCTTGCTCTCCTGGGTCCTTTCTTCAATATCTGAAGCATTAAGATAGATTTTAATTCAGTAGATTCTGTCTGTGGTATATATGGACTTACTGGCTGCCACATCATGCAGTAATAATGTGTGGTTTAAATATTAGAAGAAGTGTGAGTGTGAATGTGTGCATGAATGGTTGTTTGTCCTGTTTGTCTCTGTGTTGCCCTGCGATTGACTGGCGACCTGTCCAGGGTGTACCCCGCCTCTCGCCCATTGACTGCTGCTCGCGACCCCACTTGGGACAAGCATGTAAGAAAATGGATGGATGGATATTTCCAGGCTTTAGAACTTTGGGTAATATTAAACTTTTGGGAAGCCATTTATGGTAGAACCATGGATGAGTCGAATAACATAAAAAACCGGTCTGTCAATGACAACTTCCCTATGTTGCCTGTGTGCAAATATGCAATATAATCCAGACAAAAATTTTTTTATCAGCTAAATCATACAGACTACAAAAAAAATGTTTGTGGCATACACTGTAAAACAGTGCAATCAGTTGATTCTATTCAGTGTAGTTAAGTTATAATTATATTTAGGTGTAAAGCATCTAAACCTTCTCTGGCCACTTAAAAATATTAAGGTCAACACTTATGAACATCTAGAAAATCTGAAATCCATTGAATCTTAATTAAAAAAGCTCCTGGCGCCAGAATAATTACTTACATAATCAGGCCCAAATCTTAACGGGGGTCATAGAATGCAAAACTGAGTTTACATTTCCATACATTAATAAAGATAGTTCAGTGGGTGAAATAGATGTACAGAGAAGTTCAAACCCCATTGACACCTCCTATCTCTGCAAATCTCACAATTCTAAACTTCCACCATAAAACGGTTGAATTCAAACGCAGCACCGAATTGACGTCAATATGGGGATGTTGCCTTATTTGGTTCTGGCCTGTAATTTTGTCAGGCCCCGAAATTTACATACAGACCAGCCCACTGGTTCACTGGCCTAAGAACATGAATAGAAGTCCGAAGATGAAAGACACCAGTTTGGCTGTGTAGCCTACAGTTGGGTTTACTTCTGCAAGAATTACAAAGCATGCAGTTTCTCTATTGAAAATGAGCCAGAACCAAAGGTGCAAATGCAGTGTTCCAGGCTTATTTTAGAAAGTGGAACATTTTCACAGTCTTGCCAAGGATCCAAGGCATGGACTCGACAGGCATGGATTATTTTTGTCTATCAGAAGATCCCTGCAAAGTTTGATGCTCAGCTATTCATTTGCTCTAAGCATTTTACCAAAGACAGCTTTCAAAATCTTGAACAGTTCAAAGCAGGATTTGCTAAACTTCTTTTTACTTAAACGAGGGGCTGTTCCGATCGTAAGGCCATCGCAACCGCAAGCTGTAAGTATTATTTTGTTGCTAAGCTGGTGATAGCAATGCTAGCATATCAAGGGTGACCAGATTTGGGTTTCTGGGGGTGGACTGCTGGGCCGCTGACTGGACCGGACCAAGCATTCCCAGCGGACGGGGGCAAAGAGCCAGCCGGGGACGGAGCGACCGAACCCGACCCGGGGTTACTGCCTTACCGGGCAGGCAGGGCCTGAAATTCCTGTGTCCAGGCTACCGTCACCTGGTCGGGTTTGGTCACTCTGTTGCCTGCTGGCTCCCTGCCCCTGTATGCCGGGGTTCCCGGACCAGCCCTGGAGCTGACAGCTCAGTTCTGCTGCACTGTATTCGACCAAAATACTGGACAATTTTGAAATTCCCCCCGGACCTTTTTTTAGATGTCAAAAGTAGGACATGTCCGGGAAAAAGAGGACTTCTGGTCACCCTACCATATCAACAATTTAATGTTTCAGTGTGGGAGTGCTTGTTGCTATAATGCGCCTTTGCTTCACAGCTTCGCTCGTTGTAAACCAACCAATCAGCGCACAGCTAATCTAAATATTGATGTGCATACCATAAAAGGAAGAAAACGTCGATTTGTACTAGGACTTTTAACCAGGCTTAAATTAGGGCTCATACAACAGCAAATATGCCATTTACAGCCCAACTAATGTTACACACTCTATTTAGAGACCTTAAGGACCAGCACCAAATGCCATATATAATCATTCTATAACCCCGTCAAGACACACTACCAATACCCCTGTTTTTTTTTTTGGGGGGGGGGGGGTTCTCCTAAAAAAAAAAACAGATTACAGTGAAGAGTGTTGAGGTAAAAATAGTGCCTGTGAAGGTGCTCTGGATGCACTGTTTATGGCATCTCTTGTCTCGCAGTTATGACACTTCAAAATCATCTCCAGCTGTCACAGAAAACACAATCCCTCAGACAGATCAAGGAATGGAGACCTTTTTTCAGCTGAAGAAGTCGTGTGTTGTGTTGAAGCACATCTGTTAAGAGAGAGCTGTGTTGGGTTCACAGTGAGTGACAGCCTATTTTCTCTCTAGTTCCCTTCAAAACTTTTAAAGAAATTGATTGGGAGGCAATACATAGATGAGAGGGGAAAAGAGGAATGCATTGCTTTGTATATTGGGCTAATGTGTATAATGGATTTAATCAATGTCAGATTTTCCTTTGCCAACTGTGGATTTCGGTGAGGCAGATCTTGACAGCAAGACTTCCATGAAAATAAGTGTTTGTCAGGATACCCCGACTGTTTCTCAACTGGCTGATCCACTTAGACAGATAACAGAGAGGAACTGATGGAAAAGTGGGATGTACCGTTTAACATGCAAGAACGATAAAATGGTGATATAAGTGGGATATTTTAGCTCATGTGGTGGGACGAAAATAAAAAGAAATTTTTAGATTTAATTCCATCACTGCACACAGTCTACTGTTTTTTTCTAAAAAGAAAACATATTCATTAGCAGAGTTGCCACCTCACTGCAACAGTTAAACCACTTTCCCACTGCCTGAAAAAAAAACTTTAAATCCGGGAACAATCGGCTTTTAGTGGGAGTGGGAACAGCTCGATGATGCATGTCTACCCAGGTCAAATAACTCGACATGCAATGCATGTTAAAATCACCCAAGTCCTGGGTTGGCCTGTTAATTTGAGTGATACTATTGAGGGCAACGTAAGTACGTCAATACACCGTGCCAGTCGCTTATGATATAACAAGCTGAAACAACTCTGTTTAGATTCGATAAACCTGCCACAGCACTGGTGAGAGGGATTCGGAGGGATAAATGAGCAAAACAATAAAGCACAATGACTACACCCTTGCTGCCTTACATGTTGCTCTACATTATTTACATTCCTGGTTTCTGTCATAATGGTGACATCATCACTGCTAACCCTGCGTAATGGTGTCATCAGATACGCAGCTACTGGGGGGACCCGCAGCTTGCAAGCTACGGGTAAGATACAGCTTTCTTTGCCAGTGGGAAGCGAGCTAAATGCCGATTGTTAGTGGGTGCTGCCATGTATTAAAAACCCAGGTTACCTGCTATTTCCAGGTGGAAAGAGGCTTTTTACTTACTATGGAAAGTGTACTACCAGTTAGTGCACCATGATTCTATTGAATTGTAAACGACACTCATTTATAAAGAAACTAAAACCAGAATAATAGTATAAATTTCATTTGTTTACTGTCAAAATATTTCCAATATGATACATTATGCATTATTTGGAATACAACTGTATGTATATATATATACATAAAAGTGTATGTGGTCCATTTGTAGTTTTTTCCTTTTGTTTGATTTTGCTATATAATATCTAATGAAACTAACCTTCTTGAAAAGATCACCTATTTAGTGAATAAATTCCACCTGTGTGTAATTCAGTCATATTAGAAACATACAGTTGTTTTGTTTTGTTTTGTAATAAAAATATTATAATATATATATATATATATATTGTTTTCTACAAGTTACTGTTTTTTTTTTTTACTTTTACAATGTCTACAGTTGTAAGTGGATGTTATTCACAACCATTATGGTTTCTCCTGAGTTCTATTACTTTCTTCTTTTGGAAAACAAATCAAATTGAAAACAATTTGGTATGCATTTGAAGAAAACCACATTTCTGTTATATCAGTAGGATTAAAGTTTGCACAAAGAAAATTGATTAAATAAGACAGCACTGGTGCTTGTAAAGTTGATCTCTATGCACTTACAGGTTGTGTATTATATAGCTAAAATAGAACCTTCAGTTTACTGACTGTATTGAGAAGTAAATAAACTCAAACGGTTCAGATATGAGAATTTCAAAGTAATACCTGAACAGCAGCCCTCTTTATTCACAGAAGACTGTCCTATTCCAAAACTCATTATACTAGTTGTCAGAGGAAGGTCAGCGATGTGTCATGAAGCTCCTAGCTGCCTGAAGGAATTAAGTATGGATCCCTTTCTGCAACATGCAGAGCTCAATCTGGGCTGTCATCAGGCACGATGAGGCAGAAATGCATTACCAGCCAGCATAATATGCTTCATTATAAGTCTTATATGCCAGATCACGTTGCCTCTGGGCAATATGAGGAGCAATTACAAGGCTAGGAATGTCTAGTTTGTGTGTAGGTTTAGACACAAACACACCTGCCAGCTTCTAACTCTTAAAGCCAATATACTACTAATGCATTATTTTCAAAGTCGCATCCATTTTTAAAATGTACTTATGATCTTCAGTACAAGGACATAATCCTTATCTAGCCACAAGTAAAATTAGTGTTAGCTCGGGGAAAGAGTGATTGCGGTCCACACCTTATAACTTTTACTATTTGCAGTTATAACTGTCATCAAGCATTTGTAATAAATGGCAGTATTTTTTTTTACATTGCTGTACACCACTTTTCGTTGACTGTTTTAATAAAGCCATAATGGAAAATTTGTGAGCATGAAGGAACTGTTTAAAAAATACAAATGTCAGACTCAATAGATATTTAGTCTGGATTTTGACTAACTTAGATTTTTTGAGCCATTATAAAGTGAACCTACTTAGATGTCCCATAAAATCACACTACCGCCTCCATGCTTCACTGTTAGCATGAGGGTGTTAACAGATATACTGTTAGTTTCATAGCAAATGTAAAAAGAAAAATACGCAATTTGTCTTGAAGGTCATCAGAATATTTTCCCTGTGGTGCTGTCAATTACAATTAATTAATAATTAATTAATAAACATAACATCTTTTTTTGGAACCACTTTGTTCTTTTCGGCCAGCTGCAGTTAGTGCCTGGACACGGATATACAGTATAAGTGAGACAACTGAGTCCTGTAGTTTTTAAGATATTGCTCTGGGTTTTTGAGCACCTGGAAGTACATCAAAATTCTGTTATTACATTTTGTAATTTAATTAATGGTTTATATGGAGGGCATTATAATTTCTTGCTGAGGTTTGTTTTGATTGCTGTTTCTTTTTATAAAAAAAATAAAGCCATGATTTTGAAAACAACTTTTTGTATTTTCTAAGATAATTTTTGCCCGACTATGAAATTCACTGATAATATTGACTGATAAAATGGTAGCGATAATGACAAAAAAAATAAATGAACTTTATTGATCTCACATTGGAGAAATTTACCTCTGCATTTAACCCATCCCAGTGGGCTGCCATCGTGGGGCACCCGGGGGAGCATTGTGGTGTTAATGATCTTGCTCAGAGACCCATAGTGGCAGTCTGAGGGCGAGGGGCTCGAACTCAGAACCTCAGTATTCCAAGCTCTATGCCCTAAAAACTGGGCCATGCCTGCCCACTATGGTGGACAAAAAAGGAATTGTTTAGTGTGCTTTGTGTTCTATGGTATTATAATAGTCATTTTGCTATCTGTTATAAATCTAAACTTTCATAATACAATTAAAATATCTGGGTTTAGAGAAAATCTACTTCTGGAGATTTTGCGTAAACTGACACACTGATACGTTTTTCTTTTAAAGAACTTCTGTGCTTTTGTTAGATAAAATAAAGTTTCCGGACCCTTGACAACATAACAATAATCTGCGCTGGACTTTAAGTTCCACCTGAAAATAACATTTTGAGCCAGTATTAAACTCCAGCTTTACTTGTCTCTAACACATAATAAAAACACATTGTGTATTTTCAGATAAGGGAACTACACAAAAGGCTAAATCAAATATTCAACCCAGAGTTCCCCGTTGATTTGTAATCTCCTGTTTTCATTTTACCACTGTCTCTCCTTCCCTCACTTATTCCCCTGCTCCCTCGGTCCCCGGTTCTATCTGCACGCATGTAATCATTTTGTGGATATGGAAAGAAAGAGAAGGGATAATACCTTAACAAAGATACAAAGCCATTTACTATATTGACAGAGCAACTATATTGATACTTATCTCCATGTGTTTGCAGGAGAAGTGTTTGTGTTTGTGCGTCCATGTTCATCCTTTTCGAGTGTATTACTACAATATGTTTTTACCCAAATGATTTCACTGACATACAAAGTTATTGAATAATTTTCTTTATCTTTTAGATTTGGATCAGTCTAAGATTTTATTGTACAATTAAAATGGCAAGAACGGTCGGTCAAAAAAAAGAAAAAAAAAATGGCTATAAATGTCTTGCCAAAAAAGTAGGTAAGCTGGGAGCACACAGCATTGTACTTGTTTGTGCTGGCTCTGTAACTGAAGGTTGTAGTACTGCGTACTGGCTTTGCTCTGGATCACAAAACGGACAATAATCCCTAGCTGGACAAACCGTATAATAGCTTTTAGCGGTTCTATTTTCCCATCTCTACATGACATATGGGATAAATCTGTAGGTCATCACAGTAAATGGAGAACCTGTTTATAAGCAGAATGACAAAAATGTCACTTATCAGGCCTTTTCAATGCTAAGTTGAGAAAATTATGCTGATATCACCATGTTTTATCTGTATGTATCATAATAATGAGGTTTATCTTGGCGACAAGGTTTATTTTATCTGTTTTTTTAAAGCGGTATTAATGAGAATACATTAGCTTTTTTGGACTGTTTTGATGTTTAAGGGCTTAAAATCATTCAGGTGCCTTTTAACAAATTCCCAGTTGGATGTAACGTGCCTTTCAGTGAGAAATGGTTTTAGTCTGGCTATTCTACCATAAAGGCCTTATTGGTGGAGCCAAAGAGATGACAAGCCTTTTATAAGATTGTTCCATTTCTGGAGAGACACTCTGAATCACATTAAAATTGAACATTACGTGAGATGCATTTGTCAAACCAACAGAGATGCTCTGGTAGGCTCAGTAAGGCCTTATATATTTGCTGATTTTAGGCTCCTTTTAAGAATTTGCATTTTTTTTTTTTAAGACAAGACTCGCTTCTTCGTCATTTATTCCTTTGGTTTAACCCGTTAACTCAAAATACAGATAAAGATGTGTCTTTCATGATTTTGTTGGTGAGTTAACTTAGGCACATACAAATGTATTAAAGTACTTCACCTGAAAAAACGTATATACATATAAGTACACAGCGGAAGATCAGAGAAGCTTTCCGGGCAGCCAGAGTGAGGTGAGAGAAGGTGGCAGCTGGCCGTTGTCTGAGATGGAGATAGGACAACAAAACAGTCCTTCAAGAGCTAAAACCGTCTTTTTTAAAAGCCACACAGAAACCTCTTAAGAGCATTCGCCACTTCATTCTTTGACAATTTTGATTTTAGTAAAAAGCCTTTTCCTCTGTCTTAGCATGGGATGTATCTTATGTACTGTATGTGCATACGTGCATTAAACTGTTTTCCAACTCCACAAATATGAATGTGCTTTTTCAGGCCATTGGTGGACTTGGTGTTCACACCAAATGTGAAGCCTGCGGCAGTTTTGATGGTTTCACCTGCTTCTGATCACCTTGCCTTTGCTCACCTTGATCGAAAGCAGGCAAAGCTAGTGGAACCGAGCTTACACCGGATCAGTGAATGGAATTGCACAGCAGGAAAAGGCTCTTATGTAATTCAATATACCGGTTTTTGGTTTCACATGAACATGGCAGAGATGGACAGACTTTTTTCAATTTTTAAAAGTCAAAAAGGAGTATATGAGTCCCTTGGTTCATAAGGTTCCCAGGGATGTCACTAGGAAGACAGAGCGAGGAACGGATACAGCTGGCCAGGGCTAGATGTAGGGGATAGCAAGAGGATAACTGCAGGAGATGGAAGGAGGGCAGTGGAGAATCAGAGAAGCCTGCTTGGCAGGCAGCGCGTGGGAGAGTGTCTATGATGGTGGTAGATTGAAGAAATAGTCCATCTAGGGCTCAATTAAAAGCCACTGACAAAACTCTTGAAAGCATTCCATTTTCATCCTTTTTCAAGATAATTTTCTTTGTCTTCCTTTTTGATTTTAAAAAGCTTGTCCACCTGCCTCCTTCATGGTAGGTCACAGTCTTATCTAGTTTCTGATTGTATTTTGCAACACGAATGTAAACAGGGATTAGATGTTTCAACTCCTGCAAATTTTGCTTCATGTATTTTGCAGGGCCGGAAGTGATCGAAATAGCAAATATTGCGCCTTTCCTGTCGCTAAATTTACCACTTTCACCTTGCCCCACTTGCCAGTGGTCCAGAGCCACCCTCTACATAAGTATAATGTGTAAATCCTTTGCTCCAGCTGCAGAATTTGCGATGTGTGTGAAAGTACCTTAAGCCTGCTCAGCTTAGGTTTCCACTCTGAAGTTAGACTCTATCTGGTAGTTCTCAAGGTCATTTAGGCACAAAAAACCCCTAACCAAAACAAAGGGCAATCACTTGGCGGTACACACACACTATACACAACAAGACAAAAAAGATACTGTTTATCCAACATTCAATAAGCAACAAAGTTATCTTATTGGTTGGCCATTATGCATAATTACTGTAAAATAAAATGAACCTAATAACAATAAACACATAAAAGTGAAATGATAGTATATATATATAAAAAATATAAAAAAACACAAAAAGATTTGGATTTGGCTTATCACCCACCGAGCAAAATTGCTAACGATGTGTCAGGCAGGACCCAAAAATTGGTTTTCCATAGATTTCACTTATTTTAAAATGCACCTTGATACAACTAGCTAGTCAGGCTCATTTGCATTCATTTGGCCATTTACCAGAATGTGTGGGGAATGTGTTTGGGCTCACCGCTGACTGCAGACAGACAGGAGAAAATAATACTCATCCAGCATATTGCACAGAACCTTTATAAGATATTTAGTTATTTTTTTCAAGGATTGATTTGATGGCACAACGAATTACTCAAGATTATAACACAACACACAGAGGCAACTGTACACATCTATGCTAATACTTATTAGTGTGTGCTTCATAAGGGACTTTGTTAAAGTAGGGCAGAATGGAGAAAAATGGGGTAACAGGAGGGCAGGAAGTGATCCAAGTCAGAGTATCAATATTAGAAAAATATTTTCCATTAGGACATTAAAGGATATGTGAAATAAATGGAAGTCATGGAAAAAAAAATATACTGTTCAGACAGAGGCCCACAAGAAGAGGAGTAAAATGCGAGTTGGATAAATCAGTAAGAGGATGGTGAAGATGTATTTTTGTTGATGGGTTTTGTACACTGAAAATCAACTACATAAAAGTTTACCACACTAATCTGAGATAAATAGGTTGGTTGACTGTTATGTTAAAATTGTTCATACCAATATCCACCTCTCATCTCTGCCATAGCAGCTGATTTTACCAACAAAAATTATGTTTCATTCTAGAGTCAGCAAAGCAGGCCAAAGTATGATATGTAGGGTCAAAATCTGAAACATAGATGTCAACAAGTCATTATCTTTGCTTTTGCAACTTGAACAAAACCAAGAAAAAAGAAGTATTGGTGCTCTTACTTATGAACTTGTGATGTTTCTATAAATTTTACTTCTGCTGCATGCATCCTTTCCTCTACAAAAAACATGTAGCCTGGTCAGCTAGATTGACTTAGATCATGCAAATCAGTATGGTAAGGCTTAAGACTCTCTGTTCAAAAATAGACTTGACCACCAGAGATGGGAAGTAACGAAGTACAAATACTTTGTTACTGTACTCAAGTAGATTTTTCTGATATTTTTACTTTACTTTACTACTTATTTTTATGGCGACTTTTTACTTCTACTCCTTACATTTGTACACAAATATCTGTACTTTCTACTCCTTACATTTTAAAAAATTGGCTCGTTACTTAAGTTTGGAATCCTTTCTATGGAGTTACCGTTATTTTTTTCACGATTGAATTAGAATTCAATCTAATTTGATGGGAATCTACGTTGCATTTGACGGACCACCACAAAATGAATCGACGGATTCGGCGGTATTCATTTGCGGCAAATCATTGCAGCTTGGTGGCGGTGGCGTTAGCATAGTAGCATGGACGACGAGATGATTGAAAATGATCGGAACGGAGATCTAGTCCTATTGGCAGACATCCATTTAAAATGTAGCGAACGGCATGAAAAAAGTGGTTTCTACTTTTACTTTTATACTTTAAGTAAATTTACAAGCCTGTACTTTGTTACTTTTACTTGAGTAAAGAAGTTTAATCAGTACTTCCACTTTTACCAGAGTATTATTTAACACAAGTATCTGTACTTTTACTCAAGTACGGAAAGTGAGTACTTTTGCCATCTCTGTTGACCACTCAGTGCAGGGGGACGGGCCCATAATGCAACAGTGCCTTTTTGTCGCCATAACAGTTAAGACTGGGGCTGCAACAGAGAAATGTTTTATTGATGCTCTTTATTATGCCCTGGGAGAAATGTTTATACTATTCAAATTTTGACTACTGGCTGCCGTAAAAAAAAAAGAAAAAAATGTTTTTACATCACGTCAGTAGTAATCTGAGTAGTTACAAACTGTTTTTGATGACTCTGTTAGTCCAACCTTTGAATAGGGTCACTCCTCTCCAGAATTATATGGTGAGTACACAGCTTTAGTAAGTCTGTCTGGCCAGGATAAAACCTGCGTATTCCTGCGTATTCCTCTGAAGGTGCTAATTTCCCTCACTGTACAGGAACTCCACTAAGGTTACCTGCCAAACTATCATCAGGCAGTTTAAGGGAAGTCTGATCTGTCCAACATGATGTTGGTGTGTGTGTGTGTGTGTCTTTTGCTTACAAGCTGCTGTTAAAGAAAAATGATTATTTTTTAGACTTTATTACAGTTAATCTTATGGCATGTGTAAACACTCTCACTTGAACATATTTCTTAATTTTGAACAAGGCTGTGTTAGAGATTTAAAACTACTAATGGGTAAGTATTTAGAGCACCATACCATAAAATGAGTATCTCCTGGGGGCGAACATTATTTAAGCCTGCAGGAGAGATTTCTGCTTGGTTTACAGAAGGTCAAAAGTCTTCCAGAATAAACAACCAGAGATCGTGTGAAAACTGAATCAGGAAAAAGGCCCCCGCATTCCACAAGCTGTCTGTGGAAGCTTATCTTGTGTTTTATGACTTTAAGAATTCTAGATGCCAGGACAAGCTTTCCGCCTTTTCTTGTTAAAACAAAGAAGCAAATGACCCCAGATGTTTGCAGTAAATTAGGTAAAGTTTTAGGCAGTGTCAGAGATGGCTTTTGGTTGGAGGACCGAGGGCCAGCCCTTTTTGAATGGATTAGATACAAGAGGATAAAGCTTTCTAAATAGAAGTTACAGATCAGATTTTGCTCTTGCAAACTCTCCAAAGATGTCTTGTACGTCTTTGCTTTCTTTCCTCCTATGTCAGGTAATGGAATGTATGTCTCTGTTGTTCTGCAGTTTCTGGTGTAGGTTTGTGCATTGTCTTATTTCTAAGTTTATGCATTGTCTTATATTGGATTAAACTCTGTAATTCTGTGATGTCAACACGCCTTGCTGATTTTCATATTACCAAACGCAGCTCGCCGGGTGGACCTGGAGAGGGAAGAAAATGAAAAGCCAACCTTTTTCCAAAGTTAACTATGTTAGAATATTTTCTTCCTTTACAATTGGGGGCTCGTGCCGGTTCTGGAATCTCGGCGTGCGGCTGTTTGGTCCTGATTGATCCGTTTCGGCCCGACGCTTCGGTGTGGTAAGACAGTATTTGATTATTTTTCAGTTGTCTGAAGCGCCGTGTGGTCGGACCGGGGCTGATTTGCTGTGTGCGGCCTCACAGAATTCAGAAGCTGCAGAGGTAGATAGGATCCCTCCTAAATGAGTCGGTTGTTTAAGGATTTGAATAAATACACATTACAGGGAACTGTGGCTAGTTCAAACAGAGCCTTTACGTTAACTCTGACTTAAGCTGGGTTTTTTAAAAGAAGGTTTTATTGATTGATTAATTAATTAATTGATTAATTAATAAAGATTAATTTATTCTTTTTACCCTGAGGAGCAATGCCTGGGCCTCTAAAAAAAGTATTTTGGAAATTTGTGTATTGGTTAGTTTTGGCTTGTATCAGCCGGAGATTTCGACTCATCTCCAGTGGACTTATAATTATTTGAGTTAATTGGATCGAGTTGTATCACTCATGGAAAAGGACTAATAGCAGGTTAATTGGACCGAGTTGTATCACTCGTGGAAAATAAAGGACTAATAGCAGGTTGGATCACCTTTCTTTGGCACCCTTAATCGGGTTGCTTATAGTATAAAGGACTAAAATAGATTATTTGATTTAGTATGGGTTCAATCGCTCTCCCCAGCTGAAAAAGAAAAAAAAAAAACCCTTTTGTCACTGGGCGGATTGATTGATCGAATAAACTAAATTGAGGCTTATTTTCGCCTCGAGCTTGACCCAGCTCTGAAGTGTTGGACTGAGAAGTTGAAATGAGAATAAAAGGGATTTTTAAAATTGAAATTGGACAATTAAAAGATGCGTCATACATTCTTTTAGCCGGCACCTGACGTTTTCTTTTCTTTTCTGTCTTTTCTTAGAAAAGACAGAAAGACAGAAGACAGAAACGTTGTAGTTCTGACTGAACTACAACGTTGTCTGTGTTTCTGTGTTTTGTATGTTTCTTAGTGTTTGTGTGCGTGCTTGGCTGCGGGTTGATTTATGGCTGTGTGTCTGTCTCCCCCGTTATACAGTACTGCATGTTCCACCACGCGCTGCTGTCTATTCGTCTGTCTGTGTCTGAATTGTGCTGAGATTGTGCGGAAGTGATTTGTGTTTCAAGATTGTGTTATGAAATATTGTCAAATGTTTTTGCTGGATGTTGTATTACTAACTTTCTGTTAAAATGTGCTTCTGTGGGACAGAGGTGTCTCCATTTTGGTTACAAGTTGTGTTTCATAGCAGGGGGACTGATTGACCCCCCTTATTTGCATTTTGGGAGTGCTTCAGTTCTGTGCTATTTCCAGCTCACGCTTTCAGGATTCTTGGATTTTGATGTGAATTGCTTTAGGACTGTGTTTTGTGTTGAAATGAAAAGTACAAAATAACAGATTTACAGATGTTTTTACTTTCTCAGCGGGTGAAATGTGTTGCATCAGTTCCAGGCTAGAGCACTGGAATGATCCAATTGTTTATTATAATACTGTAACATTGACAATCACTTAAATTTCTAGGTTTCCTGACAGGAGGGAACACCCTCACTGATTGTAAGAGAACAAAAATGAGAACATATGGATGTTTTTCTGCGTAACAGTGTTTTCTACACTGTTAATGTGGGACATGTTGAAACACTAATGAATGACTTTGTTTCTTGTAGGACGATCTTCGTGTGCAGCCCATTTCGCATATTACATGACCACATGAACGGTTTTTGGGTTTTCCTACAGGGGGTCTAGGTAGCCATTTAATAACAGTGGGCTATCATGAAATACGGTTGTGTGTATAATTTGGAGTTTTTAAAAAGGTTCACTCAAAACTGAACAATATTAGAACTATTGGATAATAATGTCTTTTTATTATTTTTTTTCAACCATGGTGTTATAATATTTGTGTTTAAGACTTTTACAGGATGAATTTTGGTTTGAAATCTGGGGTAACATCCTGCATCTTTCTTACAATGTGTTGATGAGTCTGCTTGAGTGTGAATGAGAGTGAATGTGTAGGCAGATGGCCTTTGATGGGTTTTAGGATGCTCTATGTAAATATGACCTCAGTTTAGTGTGTAGCTGTGTGATATTTTTCTTATTTTAAACTATTTAGGTACACTGAAGGTTTTGTTTCATAAATATGTTTTTATTACTGCTTTAAGGGACAATTTTAAGGTAATGACGATTTCATATTTTGGTGTCACAATCTGGTTGAAGCTGAATCATCTGCTTGTGCAGTGAAATTAATATGAAACGAGAATTCAGCCTTGGCTTAAAGCAGATAGATGTAGTTATTAGGAAATTGTGTTATCCACTTTGACTAACAACACTAACAAACTAACCTAAATTCTAACTAAATAAACTTGGTTTATATTTCATATGGGTGACTGATTGGACATGTTGAAATTTTAGCATAATGGGGGTAAGTTCTTCCATTTTTGTTTTTCCACCTCTAAATTGTTTTTCTTTTGGAAATAAGAAAACACAGGGGGATGTTATAAAGATAAGACATTACAGATGGAACTTTGAAATTTACATAATCTCAGTCTAGTTTGAATACTAGATGGAAGATTTGGAGAAATGGTGGAACATCTTATGATATTTTGGTTTTTCAGCAAATTATTATATAAAAGTGACATAGATTCCAAATTGTTTTCAAAATGAGAATTTTATTATATCAACAGGGGGAGAAGCAGAAGTAGACCCTAATTCCTGGTAAATTTTTGGATATGGTTAATGGTAAATTAGTTAATCAATAATTTTGATTTTTTCGATTCAACAATAGTGAATTATGGATGTCTTTAATGTAGAGTCATATGGCCTTCCTGCTTTACTACAATATGGTGTATGTGATATAGAAGCTTCTACTAAATTAGATTTGATCATCTCAAATTGAACGGTTTCAAATAACATCTATGCCATGTCTATTTACATTTAAAATTGTTGATAGATTTCTGCATCACTGCTGACTTTGATTATATACAGTTGGGTGTAAATTGTTAATTTTGAGGAAAATTTTGGTTAAAACTGCTATGAAATTCAGATAAAATGTAAAGGATTTCTGAAATTTTGAAATAGGACTTTGTCTTGAAGCGTGGGACAATGATAAGGATGTTTGGTATTTAGTAGAACAATATGCAATTCATAATTATTTGACCAAGGGCAATTCCATCACAACTTTTATAAGTATCAGTACTTGGACATTCTAGAGTTTGTTCTAATTCTTTAATGAGTTTGTGAGGTTGTGATTTTAGAATTTGTAGTTGATATTTGGCACAAGCAGAGTGAATGTCATCGAGGTATTGACGTTTATTGATTTTGAACAGTAAGTGTCATTATTTTCTTAATTCTGGCACATCCGATCGTGGACTATTTTAACAAATTTCTATCTATTCTTTTTGCAGTTCAGGATTTGGGGCAGTTGGCCGTTTGTGCTATAACAACAACAAATCTAGCGCCACACGGGAGGAGGCATCACAAGATAAATTTTATTTATGATAGTGAAAGTAACAAAATGTGGCAAATATAAGTTTTGCTTTTTAATTACTTTGTATTATTTTTTCTCTGGCAGTTCTCCTTCCTTCTGACTTGATGGCAATCTTGGGGGAAGGGTCTTTTAAGCTCAGAGATCATGGGAAGATGTATTTGAAGGGATCTTCTTGATTACCGCATCAGGCCGCTGTTGTTGCTGAACAAAGACATGATGATGCTGAACTGTGCCCATCTTCTGCTGGACTGCTGTATGAAAGCCAAACGCTGTTGAGCGATTACGAAGGTCAGTGAAAGCGAACTGTTCTCCTGCTGTACATGATGATGCTGCACGTGATTGCAAAGTGCTGCTCATAGGACCTGGCAACAGATGTCTCCTTTGACTGTTGCTTTTCATGCCTGGCTGAAAACAAAAGGGACTCAAGCGTTATCTGTGGGAGTCTTCTATGGCTGGGAATCAGCAGTGAGTCGGGACCACAAAGATCATAGACAAACCCGGACGGGGGTTTCAGTAGATGACTGGTCTGCTGGTTTCTATGTCCTGCTCTGTCGACCACGAAAGGCTGACCAAAGTTCATCAAAGCGGGACTGTATCCAGATGTTTCTGCACTGCTGGAATGACTGCTATTCTGGACACCTTCTGATTCAGCAGATATAGAATGGGGCATGGCAAGTCGCTCAGCGGTGGTCCTGTTGTGTGTTCTCATGTTTGATCCTGGATTCTCACCTCTGATCATGTGACCTGGGCGCCAGAGCCCACTCCTGGGGTTCCCTTCAGTCTGCAGATATAGCACTGAGGCGCCCTGTTTTCTTCACGTCCTGCAGCCCTGCAGTGTAATTCTAGGTGTTGAGGACAACCCCATCTCCTGGGGTCAGAGGTTTTACGATGCAGTTAGGGGTTGGTGTGCACCAACTGTTACGACACTGCATTCCTCCATGATTCACTCTGTTTGTCTCACAAAATGCTAGTGTGTCTTTTTCCTTTCCTGCCTGAAGAGAATGGGCAGGGACTAACGATTGCAATTACATTCTTTTTTAACTATAGCTGAATTGCATTGTGTGTTACGCTTCATCTACTAAGGAAGATGATCTAAATTTTATTTACATAGTACAGTGGCTACCATTCAGTAAAACTAAATTTAAATTTAAATGGAATTTGAAATTAAGGTGTTAAAGTGGATTGATGGGTGTCTATTGAGCTAACTGAGCTAAAGACACCAAGTTCTGTGTTGATTTCATAAATTTAATCAAACATTAGAATTCTTTGATTGAGGTGTGCAGATTGTAACAGCATCTGGGACACCATGTTTGAATTGCATCCAACTGTGGTACATGAGGCTAAAGTTAGTGGTGATAGCGGATTTCATCTCAATGAGTTGTATAGGATTTTTATTGTATTCTATGACAGAACATTTGTTCTGTTATAGAAACAGGGGGACATGAATGGAATTGATCTGATAGGCAAATTTTTAGTTTGGATCTCTCTTTACTTTTCGGAAAAAGAGGTTATTGAAGTTAAATCAAAATACATTAAATGTTTTACGGTGTATTACCAGCATTAAAGATGAGCTAACTATTTGGATATGAAATAAGTAAAATGTATAAATTGAATATACTAAACAAAATATTGACTATCAAATAATTTACATAAAATAGTGTTCTTAAACTAAGGAAGGTGATCATTGGATTGTTGTATCTCTATTCATATGTTTTAAAATAAGTTGTTTAACTAAGACATCCAGGAAGGTCTAAACTAAAGATTTACATCATTTAATAAATTTAGCTTTATTGAATCTCTCTCCAAAACTGAAAAGGCATTGATAATTGATAAACAATATAAAAAGGGTAATACATTATTCAATTAAATATTTTATAAATAGGTTTTCAAATGAATAAATGGATCAAAGGTAAAAATGGTTGAAATTTTTGGGATTTAAAATATGATTGGAATAAAGTAGGTCATTTTTGATATTTAGTGACTCATGTAAAGCAGGCTGATCATTCTTTAAGGTTTTAAAAAATAGAAAATATGATGATTGAAATTAAATTGGTCTAAATTGGAGATTTACAAATTAACAGTTATGGAACTGCTTCTAAAAAATACAGTTAAGTTTTGGGTTTAACATGATAGGAAACTTTCATTTCTCATGTAGGCCTTATATAAAAAGAGGGTCAAAGGATTGATAAAATACAACTCCAAAGTAGCAGATTTATAATACAAAAGGAAGACAGTGAAGCTGTCATAAAGTGTAGGATCAATCATTAACCAATCAACAGGGTTCTCTCCATATGAGCTCCAGACAGGACGGATGTTTCCAGGACCTGCTACCCGCATTCCAGGATGGAAAGGTAAGCTTGCACATTTATCTCATAAAGATTTCTTCAATGAGTTACAGGTCCTGGCAGCAGAATTTACAAAATACCAGACGTCACAGGAACGTCCAGGCTCGGGGTCAGTTCGGGGAATCGACTGGGTGCGCCTGATGGTCATCAAAAGAAAGTGGTCTGAACCTCGCTTCGCCAGACCATACCGAGTCGTGGAGAGTACATCTCATGCTGTCCGTCTACAAGAGAGAAGGAGACACGTGGTTCCATTGGAGTCAGTGCACATCAGCTGAGGAGCCACGGCGCACGCTGCAGGGCATACAGGAGAATCTACAGTCTCAACCTGCGGTCGAGGAGTGTCTGAGGGCCATCACAGCGCGGAGGAGGATCTGCATTTCCGGGCAGAAGTCTGCCAAAACCACTTCATTTTCCTGAATTACAAGGCTTAAAAGGCCCAGACAGGCACAATAATCCTGTTCCGGTGTCCTTCCATTGAGAAAAGGAGATTGCACCCTCTCCTTAAACTCACTGTTAAATTGGCATAATACTCCAATTTTCAGTGAGCAACGGACACTCAGGTGGAAAACCTGAGGTTTACAACCGAGGAGGAACACGTGAAGGATCCAGCTACAAGATCATCATTAACTTATCTTCTTTTTATTGCGTGTTTTCGTTTTTTGCGAACTCTTCAAGAACATTCGTTTCTTTTTGCGCGTATTTTTGGATCGTTTCCTGACGAAGAATTCATATTCATTTTTGAAAGACTATCGAAGGAGCATAGAGACGAACTCTAACTTCTTATTGTTGAATTGTGAAAAAAAAAGAAAAAAAGGTCTTTTGTAATTTTTATGTGTTTATGATGTATTTTTTATGTTGTTATTGTTTTGTATTGACAAATTGTAATTTTTGTGGCGAGTATTGTCTTTTGAGTCTGCTGAGCATTTTTTGGTAATTTCGAGATATCTTGCTTTGGTTTTCTAATTGTATACTTGGGCTAATATTTCTATTGTGTGTTTTCTTCTATTGACATAACTGAGTTTTATGATTTTTCATGTTTGATAAGTGAAATGTATTTTTAGTTTAGTTTTTACTGGTTAAAATTTTGTGGTTCATCAGGTGAGTATTAAATTGTTGGACAGCGCAAGATACATTTGATAAGTTTAGATTATGGAGTTCAGCTTCAGACACATGACCTGGCAGTGGAACTAGGAGGTGCTGTTTAAAAAGGGGACTGTTATAAAATTGGGCTAATGCTTTAGTTTTTTTAGTATACTAAATAGTTTTTTGGTTCCTCTATTAGAAGGCTTAATCATTTTATTTGTGAGGTCTGTATGTCTCAGACCTCAAAACGGGGACTGTTAAAGAAAAATGATTATTTTTTAGACTTTATTACAGTTAATCTTATGGCATGTGTAAACACTCTCACTTGAACATATTTCTTAATTTTGAACAAGGCTGTGTTAATGATTTAAAACTACTAATGGGTAAGTATTTAGAGCACCATACCATAAAATGAGTATCTCCTGGGGGCGAACATTATTTAAGCCTGCAGGAGAGATTTCTGCTTGGTTTACAGAAGGTCAAAAGTCTTCCAGAATAAACAACCAGAGATCGTGTGAAAACTGAATCAGGAAAAAGGCCCCCGCATTCCACAAGCTGTCTGTGGAAGCTTATCTTGTGTTTTATGACTTAAGAATTCTAGATGCCAGGACAAGCTTTCCGCCTTTTCTTGTTAAAACAAAGAAGCAAATGACCCCAGATGTTTGCAGTAAATTAGGTAAAGTTTTAGGCAGTGTCAGAGATGGCTTTTGGTTGGAGGACCGAGGGCCAGCCCTTTTTGAATGGATTAGATACAAGAGGATAAAGCTTTCTAAATAGAAGTTACAGATCAGATTTTGCTCTTGCAAACTCTCCAAAGATGTCTTGTACGTCTTTGCTTTCTTTCCTCCTATGTCAGGTAATGGAATGTATGTCTCTGTTGTTCTGCAGTTTCTGGTGTAGGTTTGTGCATTGTCTTATTTCTAAGTTTATGCATTGTCTTATATTGGATTAAACTCTGTAATTCTGTGATGTCAACACGCCTTGCTGATTTTCATATTACCAAACGCAGCTCGCCGGGTGGACCTGGAGAGGGAAGAAAATGAAAAGCCAACCTTTTTCCAAAGTTAACTATGTTAGAATATTTTCTTCCTTTACACTGCCCATGCAACATAATTTGTTTGTCAGCTAATTTCATTGAGGTCATATCAAATTTCATGTACTAAGACTAACCATTTAATATTTTATTTAGCCAACAAACAGATGTCTGGATTGACCCTATTTTGTCAACGGATCCAGTCTGTTTTCTTTTTTCATGATAACACAGTTTTTTTTTTCTTATAATGGTCTGTCATTTTAGGAAGTGCATACTTGTATGAGTGGTATTTGTGATGTAAATCCTTAATGAATAATAATCCGGTTTTAGGTTACACACAAGTTTCAAGGACAATTTCCTTTACAAACCTCACCATTGTGTAATGTACTGGATTCGGACCCACAACAGTTCAGTGATGTTTAAAGTATAAAAAAAAAAAACAGGGTTTAAACCGTGCTGGCTCTCGGGCGTGCAGCTCTTGATAACGGGCCGGAATGTCCTAGAGGCAGAGGGACAGGTTAGAGGCTGCAGAGGCAGGTTAGAACTGAGGAGTTGAAGAAGGACTAAATTGGTAATGAGAGGAGCCAGAGTGCTGAGTGTAAGCCTGAGACAGGCAGGAGGCTTCGGGGACTGAGACGTCCGCTTGTTTGTGGGGGCAGACCGTTGAGCGGTCGACAAACTGTGGGGGCTTTCCAGGGGCTTTAGTCCAGAGGCAGTCCAGGTTCTGTAACTGGGGCCAATAAAACACCAGAGGTACAGGAGGGGGTAATTCAGTAGATATTTTCGTATTCAGTTCCAGGTCCAATCACCTGATAAACACAGAGAGTAAAGGGGCAAGCAGGCTCAGGTACCCACGGGCAGAAAATGGTTCAGAAGCACAGATGGTCAATCCAGAATCCAGTGTCACGACTCAGACAGGCAGACAAATCCAGAGAGGGATCAGGCCGGCTCAGAATCAGGGGACAAAGACAGGTCAGTAGGTAGGCAGGTAGACAAGTTCTCAATGTTAAAGGCTGTAAGGTTCTTACCAGGCTGGCTCGAAACGATCTGGCACTGGAGACAGATCAGGACGGAGCTACATGTAGGTGGCAACAGGTGAGAGCAGTAGAGGTTAATTGCAAGGAGGGTGGAGACTGAACCAGAGTGAAGCAGAATCAGCTCCAGTGCCAGGATCATTACACATTTTTAGGATTGTCAAGAGACAGATGACTGTAATTAGTGACCCAAAAACACAATTTCAGTTTGGAAAACCAACCAACAGTCAATTAGCTATAGAAAGGGAATTAATTTATATTTAATACTAAGAAAAGCAAACTCACCAGGAGTCTATATGAAGCACATATATATAGCAGAGGACATGTAGAGCCATTAAGTCTCCCTATGCCATGTGTTTGTTCTGCCAAGCCACTGAACCAGGTGAACCCAAACTGCACAATGCATGAAATTGTGGAGACTGGGAATACCTAGTTCAGTGGCATGCCAAATAACTGGCATGGAAATTACTTGCTGACTTCACATCTCCAACCTTTGATATATAGCATACAGTTATTCCCTCTAGGAAATTCCACAATCCAAAGTTAAGTCTTTCCAACCTTAGCCTTCATTTGCTACAGGTGTTTTTGTCCTGCTGTACATGACGTTTGGCGCTTTTGTTATTATTCCAGAATGTGCACATGTGGCACTATCGTTTTATTCTGAGAAACTCTCATCTTACAACACTACTGTTTTTGATCTTGCCCTTCTGTCCTCTATAAGCCTGTTTTGAATTGCAGACTTTTTTTGGATCTTGTATATGTTGTGTACAGGCATGCTTGTCAACTCTCTCCCTTTAAAGTGATACTTCCTATTATTAATGTCATCTCCTGCCTAACTCCCGATCAGTAATTTAACTCCCTAATCTCCATATTTTTCAATGAAGGAAAAAAGTTAGCTTGTGGGGTATAAATGTCGCTGTATCTGTCAATCCCTATATCCCCCAAAAGCTTACTTTTCTACTGTATGCACTCATGGATGTATCTCTGCTGTTATCAAATTAAACAATTTTGAATAAGTTTTCTTTTTTTAATTACATGAGTTAGTGACTGTGGCCACTTTTCTTCATGGACACAGATAATTAATCCTTTAGATGGTGGCCCTAAAATTGCACTTTTCAATTTTATCTACAATACTGAATACTAAATGCGTTGAAGTGTAACTGCCTTATTATTTAACCTTCTTGTACTAATTTCAAAGGCTAAAACTTTTTTTCCCCCATTGTCCTTAAAAATTAAATGGAGTGTCAAAGAAACAAAATTTTCAGATTAAGGTTCCTTCATCAGGTTTAAAATAGAAGGCAAGAAATGACATAGTTACTCCCTAGGCCAAAATACAGATTATATAAATCTCCCAGTATTTCACAACCTAAGTGGCAAGTACAGGATATGTGCGTTTGTGGAAGCCATGTAAAGCGGGTTGTAAACACAGCCATGGATCATCTCTGTGTTTATATGCACCACGTAGTTGCTTAATTTGGCTTGGATGCAGTTGCTGCAGAAAGGGACAATAAACCTTTGATGGAAAAAAACTGCTCATCCAAGAATAAACCCCATCTGCCAGCTGTGGTTTGTTCTATGGGCAAGAAGACCGCAGAGCCTTTTTGGATTAATACCCACTGTTAGGATATCTACTTTAAAAAAGAAATTACCATTTCTAGTTACTAGTTATTTCTCCTAACACGTAACTGAGTTACCAACTCATGATAAATGTAATACACTTATTCATAATGTAACAATCAATCAATTAAATACTTAATGATTAGGACAACATATCTGAAAATTCTATACTAATCTACTCCATTTTGGTAAACAAGGCAATAAATCTATATAGATGCCTTTATTATTTTTAAATGTTTTTTATAAAATAGTAAAGTTAAAAGCTATAAATAAGCTATGTTAGAACTTGATTTTTATGCACACTAACAGGCTTCAACTACAAAAAAAATATATTAAACATTGTTGTGCAATCAATTTACTTTCAATGATGATATGTCCCGCACGTGAAACAGCGAAAACCTCTGCTATGCTCTGGGGCTGCTTTGCTTTATCTGGAGCATGGTTACATGAGTCTCTGAAGTGTACAATAAAATCTCATGACTATCAAGGGATTCTAGAGGAAAATGTGCTATGCAGTGTCAGAAAGCTTAGTCTCAGTTTATGGGTCCTGCAACAGAATAATGACCCAAAACACAACTAAAAACAACCATTAATGGCTACAAGGAAAAAAGAAATTTACCAGCAGTGTCCAACAGAATTAGAGAGACAGGGGTAAAGTAAAAGCACATCCAGATTAAGAGAAATAAAGAGTAAAATCTCTGAGTAGAATCAGAAGCCAACCAGGTTTGCTCATATGGAAACACAGAGGGCCAGATCTATCAAACAAAATGTACAAACTGATCTATCAACAGCGTGCTAAAAGGATTTGGTCTTTAAAACGTGCTAAATAGCGCCTCTTATCCATTTAGTACTTTTTCTGCAATGAACATGCAATATGGGGCGTTTACACGCAAACGTGCGTCTTGTGGGAGGAGAACATGTAAATATATTAATTTAGCACTCGCAAAGTGATTTATTAAACCTGAACGCAATTTTGCTAACGGTATCTGACTCTATATTTAACACATTTCAAAAGAAGGTGCAAATGGTCTGTATGCGTAATTGCGCACACATGGCAGCGGTTATTGTCGCAAGAAGGAGACATCGAAATGAAGCAAGGAGACGCAGAGAACGCATTTTTTCACTCCGTGTGAATATTTTTGCAATGAATGAGGAAACAATCATCAAAACATATCGTTTATCCAGCATTGCCATTTTGGAGCTGTTGGGGGAACTCCGAATGGATTTGGAGCCAGCCACAAGGAGGACCCACGCAATACCAGATATCACAAAACTCCTTGCAACATTGCACCTTTTTGCATCTGGGTCATTCCAGCGTACGGTTGCAGCGAGAGCTGGGATCTCCCTATCTCGTTTTTTCAGAAGTGCTGTCCGACGGGGTCGGGGTTCTCCCCCTGCGCCTGTGGAGCAACATGCCAATGCTGCGGGGATTTACTGCAGTGAAGTAGAAATTCAGCCACATACCACCTTAGGGAATAAAGGTTGCCAAAGTTTTTTCTTTATATATATATATATATATACATATATATATATATATATATATATATATATATATATATATATATATATATATATATATATATATATGTATATGTTGGGGGTCACTGTAAGATTTAAATTTCTTAATGCACTAGTTTGTACAAACTAGTGCATTAAGAAAACTACTTTGCCGCAAACCAAACAAAACGCGCAAAACCATCATTTAAATAGGGCGTCTCCAACAGTTTTGCACCTGCCACCAGTTACTCAATCACTCTTGTTAACTAACCCGCAAACCATGGTTCAGCCCCTCGCTCAAAATTCCAGTTTGCGAGCGCAAATTACTGCACGCAAAATTGGATCTTGATAAATCCGGCCCAGAGTGTATACATAGCAATCAGAGCAGTCCATAAAATATTTAAATAAACAGTGTACTTTACCCTTGGTACTGGAGGAGCTTAGGAGAACAGATACAGGGAAATAGGGATCCTCTTTTAGCTTAAAAAAATACAACAAGTAGAGGGGGACAATGTGGCATACATGAGGCTTATCAGGTCTCTCTAAATGAAATTGATATGCAACTTTTGCAATTTTTTATAAAAAGCTCTCTGAGAATCATCATTTTGTGGCTCCATTTTCTTTCCTTTGCTTTCATCATATTGTGTATTGATTACAATAATTTATCTGTTCTGTTTTATTTTAAAAGCAACTTGCTCAGGTCGGTCCGCTTTGTTTTTGGTTGACTGTGCGACAATGACTGCAGCTCTGCATTCTTGGTAGTTAATGAAACTGCCTGTACAATAATGATTTTGACTTTTAATAATGCGACCCAATCAAATGCAGGACACTGTTTTAATTTGTCAGACACCGAAACAGAAGGAAAAATGCAGAAAAGCCCTGGACAAATCAGGACATGTGGTCACCCTTTTGGGGAACCTCTCCATGTTGTCTTTGTCAAGAGTTGCAAGTAGCAGAAGTGCTTTGAAGACATTAAAACCATAAAAGAGGGAGCGCCTGGAACAGGGTGTAGAGGTTAAAAGTTGTAAAGAGTGAAGAATGAATTGAATGTCGTTGTAATCTCTTGGTCCACTTTATACAGAGTCTTGAAAACACTGATGGCTTGGGGAGTGTAAGTGGAGGAAGCTTGCGATTCATGACTTGGGGGAACGAGAATAAAAGAAAGAGAGCTTGAGTTTAGAACTTTGGCATTTTTCATATTTAACTTGGCAAAGAGGTGTGAAAGGTGAGCCATCCAGCAGTGTTCCAAATCCATTTAGCCTGAGGTAAATGATGAAAATTGGATGCACGGGGCTCCACTCTGCGCACCATTGTCACCCCTGATTCATATTTATGCAGCCTCTAGCAGAAAATCAAGTAGGTGTATGTCTGGAAGTGTGTGAAGGGTTCTGTTTCCATGTGTCTGACTGTGTGAGCAGGAGGGAAAGAAAGAGAAACTGGCATTCAAAGGTGTTCTGCCAAAAGGCTCACTTTATAAAGTTTGACGGAGCTTGAGTGTGTGTGTGCATGCATTTATGTGCATTATTCTGCAATCATCAGAATGTATCTACATATATGCAGCCAAACCTGTTATTGATCAAGTACTTGGCTCTTCTGAGGAATTTAAAACCTCTAGGTTACCATGCGTGCTCATTGCTGGCAGAACTAGGCTGTTGGAGTAGAAGTCTTCAACTGTAGGAGTAGGAGTTTGCCCTGAAATTGAAGGGTTGGCAGTTCAAGCCCTGGCTCCGGTCGTTGTGTCTTTGGGCAAGACACTACCTGCATTGTCTACTGATGGTGGTCAGAGGGCCCCGTGGCGCCAGTGTATGACAGCCTTGCTTCTGTAAGGGCAGCTCTGGCTACAATGTAGTTTGCCACCATCAGTCTGTGAGTATGTGCGTGAATGGTTGAATGAGTGAGTGTAGTGTAAAGCGCTTTGGTCAAGTCTCCTGACTTGGAAAAACGCTATATAAGTACAGGCCATTCACAACAGATGTGTTCCTCATTGAGCTTGGAGCAGTGACATATTCATTTGGAAATGTTACAGCCTCCTGCCAAATAATGCAGTTCATTTCTATTCTTAAAGACACTGATAACAAACTCGTCACGTCAGAGACAAGGGGAGTGTATCAAATGCTTGCATGTGTGTAAACACACTGACAGTTTACCTCAGTTTTTATCCCCATGAACAAGCCTCTCTGTTATTCCTTCCTTAATGACGCTAATTAGACTGTTCCCTTTAATTAATCTGTCCTTGATTAAGCTAGTGTTTGTCTGTGTGGGATTTCACGGTGGCTTGCGTACGCTTATGTGTGTTTGCTGCCTTTGCAATTCACCAATCTAGACACTTTGCGACTGCGACAGGAAGCAAAATGCCTCGTCAAGTTCGACTGAGCATGTGGAGTTATGATCAGTGATTTCTAGAAGCAGATTGACAATTATCAAGGTAGACAAAGTACAAGTGGAGTCCGTTAAAAAGCTCTAATTACTTGAAAAGCTTGCAACTAACAAAGAACAATGTCAAGGAAATATGAGAGCATGAATAATCTGATTTGAAATAAAAAATTTAAAATCTGATCTGAAGTTACAGCAGCTTTATTTTTATTCAATAAAATGTACTACTTGTTTTGTTTGTTTCATCCCCTCTTGTTTATGCCTCCCTCAAACCATCAATTCAGTAAATTTCAGCAGGGATAACTGCAATAAAATTTTCGCACAATGACTTTGTGTTTTCCATCAGCTATTGTCATAATTAGACCATCCATCCATCCATCCATCCATCCATCCATCCATCCATCCATCCATCCATCCATCCATCCATCCATCCATCCATCCATCCATCCATCCATCCATCCTCTCCCGTCTATTCCGTCAATTTCGCCACGGGGCTGGTGCCGATCTCTAGCAGTCTATGGGTGAGAGGTGGGGTACACCCTGGACAGGTCGCTAGTCTGTCACAGGGCAACACAGAGACACACAAGGACACACAACAATGCACAAACATGCTCAAACTTATGGACAATTTAGAGATACCAGTTAACCTAACAGTGATGTTTTTGTACTGTGTGAGGAAGCCAGAGTACCCAGAGAAAACCAACACATGCAGGAGGGAACATGCAAACTCCATGCAGAAAAACCCTGGAACCTTCTTACTGCAAGGCAACAATGCTACAAACTGTGCTACTGTGCAGCTCCCATGCATAATTAGACTCAATTTTTCATTCCTTCGTCCTTTCTATTTTTTTTTTTTTGGTCTTTTTTTTACACTTTTGTTCTCTGTTACTGGTGAGTTGGAAAGTAATTATGTCTCAGTGTTTAACCACTAGACAGCACACTCCCGATACTCTGATGAGAGATGACAGGGAGGATGAGTATAATTAAATGGAATACATTACAAGATGTAGGCAACAAGCCTGGTTGTTGAGCTCTTCAGCTCACCAAAAATGCTCTTACTAAAATCTTCATACAAAAATTCCACTTAAATAACAGGGCAGAATTTACTTATGCTGCCTTCACTTTTTCTCAACTGGCTCATATTAGCAAGCCTGGGGTACTGCGATCATCGGCACAGTTGTTTTAATCCCACGAGGAGCTGCGGGGGAAATCTTCCAACTGTGTACGTTTTTGCTTCTGCTTAATGACAGCTTCAATATATCACACAACACCCAAGATGATTGAAATCCCAATTTTCTTCCAATCAAACTTCAGACTTAAGTGGCACTCCCCACAAAATGCACTTTTAGTTCCCCTCTTTATCTTCATGAAAAAAGAGTAATTAAGGTCATGGAAATATAGACAACAGTGAAAACCCCAGCCTGTCTCAAGGATTCTCAAAATAAAAGAAGAACAACCTCTGGAGGGGGGATTTTGTGTACTAACTAGTATGCCTAGTAAAACCTGCAGAGGTTCCTGTTATTAGCAGTATTGAGAACATTTGTACGGATACAGCCTGGATTTCAGTTTATTCGAATTTTTAATTAGTTTATTGAGGACAAAAAAAAAAAAAAAACGTTCTCACTACTCCTCAAAATATCACTTAGATATATAAAACAATTCAACAGGATAACTGGTATTTATAGATTAAAGTTATAGGATTAGGATGGTCTGACATGAGTTGTGCAAGAGTAATAATTTCGGATGGATTTAGTTTTCTTCTGACAGCCTAAGATGTATTCTGTAGCTTCTCTTCTTTAGTCGGATATGCTAGACTACATAACATTAACTCTCAGTGAACTTCTACCTTAAAGCGGCATTTATAAACATGCAAATTGGCTTATGCAAAAGAAACAAAAAAGGACATATATTCCAAAGACAATTTGATAAATGCTTAAGCAAATGTTTTTAAGGGTAAAAATTACAGGCAGAGTTACCAGCTTTACAGTGAAGCTTTGGATAACTTATTGTAAAAGTTACCAATACCTCTTAATAAGAGACAGCTAAAAATTCACGTTTTATTCACAAGACTTAAAAACTTACAAAACCCCTTTTGTGGTTTTATTCTAAAGAACTTTTTTGGTTATTATGAGCGTAGACATTTTTGAGGTGAGATTCATCTGGGCAAAGTAATAACACAAACAGAGTTAGTCTAACTCCATATCAGGTAAACAATTCAATTTCAATTCAATTCAGTTTATTTATATAGCGCCAAATTCACAACACATGTCATCTCAAGGCACTTTACAGTTCAACCAGATCAAATTGATACAAAGTTTTCTATCTAAGGAAAACCAGTTGATTGCATTGACTCATTGACTCAAATACAATCCCCCACACTAAGCATGCTTGTAGCGACAGTGGAGAGGAAAAACTCCCTTTTAACAGGAAGAAACCTCCAGCAGAACCAGGCTCAGTGTGAGCGGCCATCTGCCGAGGCCGACTGGGGTTCAAGGAGACAGAAGCAGAGATACAAAAAGCAGCTGTAAAAGGCGGCCCCGTCCAGGAAACACACAGCCAGGCAGACGAGCTCCAAGGCAGCTCCCATGCCAGAGGACGAAGAAAGCACATCCACTCAGTCACGGTCAGAGAAACAGGACCACACTGGAAAACAGGCCGATCTCCAACATCTATAAACAAGGGTGTTGATAGAAGCAGCACAGCTGATGTTTCTTTCCAGGATGACGTCACAGCCAAACAGGAACAGACGAGGCAAAGCTACTCTGAGGAAAAGCAGAGAGAGCAGAAGGTTAGAGATTGAACTAACAGATTCTGCAGAATAGGAGAACAGAGAGAGAATGAAGCAGAATGATGAAATGGGGGTCCCTATGTCCTCCAAAAGTCTAAGCCTATAGCAGCATAACTATAGAGATAGCTCAGGATAACCTGAGCCACTCTAACTATAAGCTTTATCAAAAAGGAAAGTTTTAAGCCTAGCCTTAAAAGTAGACAGGGTGTCTGCCTCACGGACTAAAACTGGTAGTTGGTTCCACAGGAGAGGAGCCTGATAACTAAAAGATCTGCCTCCCATTCTACTTTTAGAAATTCTAGGAACCACTAGTAAACCTGCAGATTGAGAGCGAAGTGCTCTGTTAGGAACATAAGGAACAATCAGATCTCTGATATAAGATGGAGCTTGGCCATTTAAGGCTTTATATGTGAGAAGGAGGATTTTAAATTCTATTCTTGATTTAACAGGAAGCCAATGAAGAGAAGCCAGGACAGGCGAGATATGATCTCTCTTTTTAATTTTCATTAGAACTCTGGCTGCAGCATTTTGGATCAGCTGAAGGCTTTTAACTACAGTTTGTGGACTTCCTGATAGTAAAGAATTACAATAGTCCAGCCTTGAAGTAACAAATGCATGGACTAGTTTCTCAGCATCACCCCTGGACAGGATATTTCTAATTTTTGCAATGTTCCTCAGATGAAAGAAGGAAATTCTAGAAACCTCTTTGATGTGGGATTTAAATGACAGGTCCTGATCAAAAACAACACCAAGATTTTTTACTTTATTATCTGAAATCAGTTTAATCCCATCCAAATGAAGTGACTGGCTAATCAGTTTCTTTTTCAGAGACTCTGGTCCAAAGACTATAACTTCTGTTTTGTCTGCATTCAGAAGCAGAAAGTTAAGAGTCATCCAGGTTTTTATGTCTTCAAGACATGCCTGTAATCTATGTAATGGGTTAGCTTCATCTGGATTTATAGACAGATATAGCTGGGTATCATCAGCATAACAGTGGAAATTAATCCCATGCTGTCTAATAATTCTACCAATTGGGAGCATGTATAAAGTAAAGAGAATTGGTCCTAGCACTGATCCCTGTGGTACTCCACAGGTAACCTTTGAGCGTGTTGAAGATCTATCATTAACATGAACAAACTGAATTCGATCAGATAGATAAGATTTAAACCAGTCTAGTGCTGTTCCTTTAATTCCAACAAAATATTCAAGTCTTTCTAAAAGAATATTATGGTCAACTGTATCAAATGCAGCACTAAGATCCAACAGGACGAGCACAGATACAAGTCCATTATCTGAGGCCATGAGAATATCATTAGTGACTTTCACCAGAGCTGTTTCAGTGCTATGATGAGCTCTAAAGCCAGACTGAAACTCTTCAAAAAGTTCATTATGGTGGAAGTGATCGCAAACTTGTTTGGCAACTACTTTCTCAAGAATTTTGGATAAGAAAGGAAGATTGGATATAGGTCTATAATTGACCAAGTCATCTGGGTCAAGAGACGGTTTCTTAAGCAGAGGTTTAATTACAGCAACCTTAAAAGCTTTAGGTACATATCCCTGTAACAGAGATAGATTAATCACATCTAAAATGGAGGAGGAGATCAAAGGGAATACCTCCTTAAATAACCTGGTTGGAACTGGATCTAACATACAAGTTGAAGGCTTAGATGAAGACAATAATTTTGCTAATTCAGAGAGTTCAACTGGATCAAAGCAGTCTAAACCCAGTTCAGATTCCATGACTACCTCAGGTACAATCGCGGATAGAGGAGTGCTTATGATCTTATTTTTAATAAGATCAATCTTATTTATAAAGAATCCCATAAAGTCATTGCTGCTAAGAGCAGGTGGAATGGACGGTTCAACAGAGCTATGGCTCTGGGTGAGTTTGGCAACTGTATTAAAAAGAAATCTAGGATTATTCTTATTCTCCTCTATTAATGAGGAGAAGTATGCTGCTCTTGCTTTACAAAGGGTCCTCTTATACAGCAGTAAACCATTTTTCCAGACTAGGAAGGACTCTCGCAGGCCTGTGGAGCGATATTTTCTCTCCAGTTTCCTAGCATTTTGCTTCAAAGTACGCAGCTCTGCATTAAACCAAGGAGCAAGCTTTCTATTTTTAACGGTTTTCATTTTCAAAGGAGCTGCGTTGTCTAAGGCAATACGCAGAGAACTAGCAACCCCATCAACAAAATCATCAACCTGTGAAGGGGAATAAGCTAAACTTTTGCACTCTGCAGCACTGCTCAGTGACACAGAGGAGAGAGAAAGTGAAGCAGATTCTTTAAAATTTATAACTGCACTATCTGATAAAGATCTACTAAAATTGAACCTTCTTTTGGGGGAGGAGAACTCTGTTAAAGTAATCCTGAAGGTTATTAGAAAGTGGTCAGAGAGGACAGGGTTGTGAGGAAATACTGTTATTTCTTCACATTCTATGCCGTATGTCAGCACAAGATCCAAAGTATGAAGATGAGAATGCGTGGGACTATTCACATTTTGAACAAAGCCAATAGTGTCTAAGATAGCATTAAAGGCTGCTCTTAAGCTATCGCCTTCAATGTCAGCATGGATGTTAAAATCTCCCACTATGATGACCCTGTCAGTATTTAATACCAAATCAGAAAGGAACTCTGAAAACTCATCTAAAAATTCAGAGTAAGGACCTGGTGGACGATACAAAGTTACAAAAAGAAGAGGTTTTCTTGCCTTGAAATTTGGATCAGGGAAATTAAGGGTTAAATGTTCAAAAGAGTTGTAGGTATTAACTGTTTTGGGAGTAATCAGTAAGTCAGACTGGAAGATTGTTGCTACTCCTCCTCCTCGCCCAGAACTTCTGGGGATGTGAAAATTTAAATAGCTTGAAGGAGTTGCCTCATTTATGCTCACATAATCCTCTTGCTGCAGCCAGGTTTCTGTAAGGCAAAACAAGTCAATGTGATTATCACAAATCAAGTCATTAACTAGTAGACTTTTAGAGGAAAGCGATCTTATGTTAAACAGACCGCATTTAATTGTTTTAACTTTTTCCCCAATTTGAGTTATTTTGATTTTAATTAGATTATCATGATTTACTCCTTTGGGAATCTTTGCTAATTTATTAGATTTTGGTCGTGGGCAAGACACTGTCTGGATGGAGTAAAGAGTGGGTAACAGTAGAGAAGCTGCAGAGATGTGTGTTAAACTACAACTCTGCTTCCTGGTCTGCACCCTGGGTGGTCAGGGTTTTGGAGGACTAATAAATGTGGCCAGATTCCTAGAAAGAAGAGCTGCACCATCCAAAGTGGGATGGATGCCGTCTCTCCGAATCAGACCAGGCTTTCCCCAAAAGGATTGCCAATTATTAATGTAGCCCACGTTGTTTTCAGGGCACCACCTAGACAACCAGCGGTTGAATGACGACATGCGGCTAAACATGTCATCACTGGTCAGATCAGGGAGGGGACCAGAGAAAATTACGGAGTCCGACATTTTTTTGGCAAACTTACACACCGAAGCAACACTAATTTTAGTGACCTCCGATCGGCGTAACCGGGTGTCATTACCACCAGCGTGAATAACAATCTTACTGTATTTAACCTTATCCTTAGCCAGTAGTTTCAGGTAGGATTTGATGTCGCCCGTTCTGGCCCCCGGCAAACATTTGACTATGGTCCCTGGTGTCTCTAATGCCACGTTTCTGACTATGGAGCTGCCAATCACCAGAGTGGGCTTCTCAGTGGGTGTGTCACTGAGTGGGGAAAACCGGTTAGAAACGTGAACGGGTTGGTGGTGACCAGTGGGCAGAGATCCACGACTACGCTTTCTGCGTACAGTTACCCAATCGCCTGGCTGCTCAGGCACTTTTGGAGGACAGCTACGTGGGGGGCCTACTTCAACAGCCTGAAGCCTGGATTCTAACTCTGACACCCTCGCCTCCAAAGCTACAAAAATACTACACTTATTACACATCCCATTATCACTAAAGGAGGCAGAGGAATAACTGAACATCTGACACAGAGAGCAGGAGAGAGGAGAGGAAGAAGGAAGAGTTGGAAAAGAGTCAAGGGAGGGAGAGAGAGAAGCCATAGCAATGCTAAGCTAGCGCTAGCCTAGGCTAGCTACTCCTTGCTATCAGAAATAAAACCGTGTGAAACTGACAAGTGCTCAGTAGAAAAGTGCAGCAGAAGGTGCTATGTTTTAAAGTAGTCAGTTAGAGTTACTTAGATACAGAGATATCACAGAGAAAATAACTTAACTTCAGATGGAGATCCTCTGAACAGCTGCACACTCAGTTAATCCAAACAGGAAGTGAACAGGTCCAAACAGGAAGCAGGAAGCAAAAAGATATCAAACATGGTTAGATATCAGAAACAGATATTGTTTTTGTATAAAAATATTCTCTTCATGTTGTAAGCTGGTTTAAGTAGGGCTGGGCGATATAGAAAAAAAGCTTATCGATAAAAAAAAAATGCATATTGATCGATATCGATAATTATTGAAAAGATTTGAAACCATATTTTATGTGCAGCTCTGCCTGGATTTTTTATAATATTGCTAAATGATTTAATTTTAATAAAAAACACAAACACAGACTTCGAATTAAATCTTTATTTAACCAACTTTTTTAACCATAACAGAATTGTTTTAAAGAAAAATAACTTAAGAGACCTGAGTTATGTTATTAAATACTGACAAAGAATAAACTAAAGTGACCAGAAAATTGACCAAAATAAATATAACAAATAAATAAATGCCCCCCCACCGCCGCCCCCGTTTCCTGCTTTAACCTGAGTTATTACTTTGAAGTTTCTGGCCCCTCAGCATTTTTATCTCAATTGTTAGAACTACGTGGGAAACTGCCCAGAACTGAAAATATATATATATTTTCCCGAAGATTCCTCGGAGGAGAGCCGCACCGGGGCCTACACAGCTCGTACTCCTGCGGCTGTGAGCGGCCGAGATGATTAAAAAAAGTTTGTTTCGTTATCAGACTGGTTTTCACTGGTTCCCTACACATTTTACAGATGACTGTGGTTTGTTTTTGGTCCGACTTGCCATGACCGAAATACTGCCAGACTGCCGAACTACAAAAACCTTTCTTTGAAATAATTTCCTCCGCCTCTCCTTGCTGCACAGCTTCATGTGCTCTGTGTTGTGGTTTGAGAGGGCGGCGCTTGGTGACGGCATGCCTGGGTCCGCGATTGTGATTGGTTGGGAGGAAGCAGTGACTAGCATAAACCTACATGCTAGGCTACAATGAGAAGGAAGGAAAACTGCGTTTCTTTTTTATCGAACTTTTATCGACCCTCTTTTTTTCTATTGCGCCACACGTCTATCGATTATGGAAGCCCGTTTCCGCCACTCTGTAAAAAAAAAAAAAAAAAACTATCTCAATATAATGAGATAGTATCTCATTATAATGAGATAGTATCTCAATATAATGAGATAGTAACTCAATATAATGAGATAGTATCTCATTATATTGAGATAGTTTTTTTTTATTTTTTACCAATTTTTTAAGTTAAAATTGAGTATTTTTGGTCAATAGCTCCCAGGTCATGTGACCTATTGACCCAAAATCAGTGTGAAATTGTTCTACTAGTCTCTGTAGATGGGGCACACTTATTTGTTTTTCATTTTAACTCTTTTTTTATTTTTTAGCAATTTTTTAAGTATAAATTTAGTATTTTTCTTCAATAGCTCCCAGGTCATGTGACCTATTGACCCAAAATCAGTGTAGCCCATTATAATGAGATAGTAACTCAATATATTGAGTTACTATCTCATTATATTGAGATAGTTTTTGTTTTTTTACAGAGTGGCGGAAACGGGCTTCCATAATCGATCGATATATATCGTTATTGAATTATCGCCCAGCCCTAGGTTTAAGCTGCAGCTACAGTAGCAGCCATTCAAAATGGCCCTTCACAGTCACTAGAGTGACCACCTCTTGAATATTGCTTTACTCTGATCCTTTCACTGAATTACAGGGTCTGACCAGGAGTTAATGCTTCTTTTTAGATCTTAATGTCCACAAATCATGACAGAACCTTTTGGTACAAAGCTGGATATTTATAAAAGAATTGTAGGGGATCAGCCAAGGGCCCATCAAGGAAGTGGAGAAATTTTGAATGGCTACTACTGTATGCACAAGCTCAGGCACCTTCAGAAAGGTCCTAACATGAGCAGTGATAGCTTTTATTCTTTTGATTGGATGCAGAATTTGTATGCTTGTAAGTGATACGAATAGAAAAAAGCTGCAGAGCATATTTAACTGTAATAGAAAATAAGGGGAAGGTGTATTTAATACATATAATTGGAGCACAATGAAATTATCAACCAATGGGTAACTGTAAGATACAATCTCAAAAATTAGGTTAGTGTCATTGACTGTCTCATTTCCACTTTAACCTAATGTAGTTCCTTATGCAGTTAACTGCAGTAAATCCAGTTTTTGAAGCCTTTCAAATTTTGCAAAGGTTAATTTTTAGTGGTCTTAGACACATAGGATCAGGATCCCGCAATTTTTCGAGGCAGCCCAACAAACTTGAAACTAATAGTCAAAATACTTTCTCACCATGTATTCTAATCCTCTAATACCTGCTAAAGTTTTATTTTTCTATTTGAATTTATCGAAGCATAAAGACATCTAAAAGTTGAAAGAAAAAGGGCCCTTAAAGAAGTTTCATATGCTTTAGCTAGGGGGATAGATTCCTCCCTTACTTCTACTTTTGTATGGTTCTTAAGTCTTTATAACATGTTTTAAAGTAAAGATTTTCTATGGTGATATTCAACAGGCCAAATATGCTTTCAGGCTCTACCCTCCTGTTGGTCTTGTTAGTCTATACCATCTTGTTCCATACACAGCAGATTAGTACAGATAAAGATGAGCCCAAATAAATATAATATTGGTGTTTAGATGTGGAGTATTGTGAGAAATAAATAAGAAAAAAGCTTTTAGGCACAAATGAATGACTGAAAAATTGCAGTTGCTTGGGAAGGTGCCCCCTCTGCAGCCACCATTCTGCCACAGAATGAAAGAAAAAGCATCACAGCATCAGCATACAAACACCGCAGTAATGAAGCCCCGGCAGTCCTGGGCTCTAACCACACAGACCTATCCATCTCCTCCATGCATTATTCACCGCACATAGCCATTTTACCGCCTCGTGCAGCCGGCAAAGATTGGTTCCACTTTTTATTTATCTGTTTTCATCCCCTCCCTTCTTTCCCTCCTCCTTCCTTTCTCCAGCTTTTCAATTAAATTAAGGCAAGCGGGACACTAAATCCATGCAGCAGAGGCTACCCACATGACAATTAGTCTGTCAGCTAGGAAGAGGAAGGGAAAAGAGCAAGTAAGTGTAGACAGCTCAGGTAACCTGGCAGCATTGGAATGCTCATTTAAAAGAAGCAATCCACGGGGCAGACTACATGGAGCAAATGTTATTCTTTAAGATCAATTTGGTTTATCTTCAAAGGGCAAATTTAGTATTTCAGTTTCAATTAGTTTTTTCAAATCACATTGTAGTAACTGAAACACATTTCCACACTACCTAAATCTAGATCAATACTTTACACTAATTGAAACTATTGATTGTACCCAGAAGACATTTTTTGGCTGTGCCAGATTGACAGCCTTTATTTGAAAATCATCAATTGCAGTTCAAATCTGAGAGAGACATAGAGCTTCAAAGTTGGCATCAGTAGCTAGAACTGGATGCAAATGGCTGCAGGAGCGCCTAATGAAGTCAATATAGTTGGAAGCTGACTAGTTACCATTTAGGATAAGTCAGTTTAACTTTATTAGAGGTCGGAGTAATAAGGTAAAAGCTAGCTACTCAGGTAGAGAGTAGATAGATTCCAGAGGAAAATAAAACAAAATCACAATAAATAAATGGAGTAAGGTTTGTAGAAAAAGAAAAATTTAATTTATTTAGTTGTTGTTATTTTTAACTAGTTGGCCAAACCTAATGTAGGAGCTGCCCTGCTGTTCTCTACCGGACATAACAGATAATCTCAGTGACAAGTGGTGGTATTTTGTTTGTTTTGTCTATTCACTCATTTTTAAAGCTTTTTTTATTTGGTAAAAAAATATAGTATGTAACTTCTTTCAATATAAGGAAAATAAAATGAAAAGGAAGGCATCAATCGTGAGTCTTCAAACTTGAGAAGTGAATAACTGGGAGGGGTTATACTTGTTCTAATGCAACTCATAGGGCCTTTCAATTTCATGCAGTAGCTGTAAAAAGCTGTTATGACTCAAAAGATTTAAATTAAATTTATTGTATTTAGGATAAGTTAAGCTCTGGCTTGGACATCCTAGTGTTGGAGAAAACAATTATTGATTACAAGTCTGATACAAAAACATTTTAACTATTTGTTTTATCATAGTCAACAATTAATTAACGATGGAAACATAGAGAAAAGAGTCATTGATTGGTACATCGAAGCTGGGAACTCACCTGGAACAAGGCCAGTGATAGTTTTTCATCAGCGAGTGCATGGTGGTCAAGGTCCTCCTCATGAGACCATCACACATTCAGGCCAAGTCTGGATAAGTGATGCAAGGTCATCCTCCAGTGGGCCCACCACCTGCAGGTGGAATCATGGGGGACTGGTGCAAAGAGAATTGGGCAGGGGTCAGAGGCGAAGGCCTCAGCATCCTGATAACAGACACTCAAACTGGCCCTGGAGGTGTGGAATGTCTACCTCACTGTCGGTAAAGAATCCTGTGCTTGTGTGGGAGGTGGAGTGATACTAACCGGAAATAATTGGGTTCTCCTCTGGAATCCAGCTCCCTGAAGAAGCCTGGACTCTCTTGAATCCAGAAGTTGCCCGCGGGGTGAGGGTTTTTCATCATTGCACTTGGCACCAGGATACCATAGGCTGGGGGTCAAATATTAAGCATTGCAATTATATCTACTATAAAAAAAAAAAGCCACTGTTATCAACTACTAAGACTACCTGCTTTTTTGGATCTGCTGTTTATAGATATTCTGAGAGCGGTCAGTGTAGAAGACCTAAAGTTTAGCAAAAATTTTTTTTGTAAACATGGTCCCCAAATGATTCATTTAAAACACACAAATACATAAAAAGATGAAATACCAGTAAGAGCAGGAATGATATGTGGAGCTGAAAATACATTTAAATGATTATTTTTAATATATAGCAAAAGGGAAACACAGGCCAGACATATTGTGATGTCATTATTAAAAAGGGCATATTCAAATAAAAGATTTAGTGTTTAAATAAAATAAAATAAAAACAGCCAGATTACAAAATGTTATGAAAAACTGCATCAAACACTTTTAGAGCAGATACGATTTTGCTCATTAAAGTAGCTACGTATATGTATACTCAAGTAAGAGCAGTTGACATAAAAGGTATGGAAAGGTATTTACACCACATATAAAAGCACATTTTAAATGTTGCATGATGTTGCTCTGACCTGTTTAGCTTATCACAAAGTTAATTTAATATGTTAAAAATGTAATTAAATATATAAAAAAATATTTAATATGTTAAAAAAGCATATTTGGCATTAACATCACAGAAAAATATAAAGAAATTAGCCAACACATCAACAATACATTTGCAGACCTCTATTAGGAAGTTTTTACATGTTCATTTTATTCCTGAAGGTGCCATATTTATTTGTTCAAACAATCACATCAGGGGATTGCTTTGCAGGGTTTTTTTTCTTACAGAAACAAATCTGGTGTGAAAGGTTTTTGAATAGGCAAGGCAAGGCAAGGCAATTTTATTTGTATAGCACAATTCAGTACAAAGACAATGCAAAGTGCTTTACATTAATAAAATATAGGAAACTAAAACAGAATCAAAGCAAGTAGGAAAAAATAAATAAAATAAAAAATGCAGAAACAAAAAAGAACATTAAAAACAGTTGGACTAAAGAAAATATAAAAAATTTGAACTTTGTGGAAATAAAGTTGAATAATTGCTTTAATTGTTACATTAAATTGTGATTTTAATTATGATTATTTTTTATAGTTTATAACCAGTAGGGTGTGCTGTAACAACCTCCACACTCTTACTTCTTGGGGACTTTGCAACAGTTCTGTATAAAAAAAAACAAAAAAAAAAACAGCTTCTGTCTAATCTGCCTCAACGAGCTAAATGATTTTATGCTGGAAATACAATTATTTATGTATTTTTTAAAATATATATTTATGGTTCCTGTTTTCTATCTTTAAGTCTCCCTAAATGTTTGCCATATAGAAAACATAGCTGGAAATATTTAAATATAATACAGCCTTAAATAAACAGGATCCCCCAGATATGTTTTCCATGATTAGAAGATCAGAAAGGCATTACTGAGTGATTTCATGTGGCCAAGAACAATTAAATAAATACATAAAAATGCTTGCAGCAGACACTTGTTTTCATGGGTTTTTGGCTCAAAGTTAGATTGAGCAAAACAGTACAATGATAGTTGTTTTACAGTTGTGGATAGATGGGCTGTTCACTGTGACAGATAATGTCATGTTTTTTTGCCAAAGACAATCGGGAGTCAGCAGTCATTTGAGGGAGACTGCTGCTCCTGAAATGAGCACAGACGGAGCCTAAATCAAGCAATTAAAGGAAAGGTCAGGCTGGATAGATAGTCACCCATTTTAGCAAAGAGAAACACACAAACACTCATAATAAAATGTATTTAGAAAACATTGCATTCTCCTTATCAGCATGGAAGAGGATCCACACCTTTGTGCATGAAGACACGCAGCAACAAACAATGCAGAGGTGTTAACACAAGGACACATTTTCAACAAACAATGACATGGAAAATACATCCATAACTACAGATTTGAGAGCCAGTGTCCCATGTCCAAGGGTAATTACAACAGGAACCTTTCACCATTTCGCCTTAACAAAATGTGAATCTTATAACGAAGGCAGAGAATGGAATTTGCTGTATGCAGTGACATCAGTTAACATGGGGAAAAATCAGTAGGAGGAGTTCAATGCACAACCTAAATTTAGATGCAAGAATTACGGCATGTATTTTTAGTTTCTTAAAAATGCATTCATACTCCGTAGACTTTTTAACTTAACAAAAAACTTGAATAAATTTTATTTAGGCTTAGGTAAGCAATAAATACTACTACTTTTACACATGTTATGTGAATTTTTATTCTGCTCTCTGTACCTGCTACTCCTAAAACAAATCCAGTAAAGCACACTGCCGTCAGAACCCCCCTCAGAAGTACTGTATATACTGTAGAGTTTCATTTGGTACAATTTTTGAATTTTTAGAATTTAAAAAAATATCTTAAGATTTGAGCACTTCAATGTCCAATTAGTCACTAGAAGTTAGAAAAAAAGAGTGACACCCAACTGCATGCCAAACAAATTTCACTTTCCACCTAAACTGAGGCAAGGTTACTATGCAAGTAGCAATGAGGCCATCGGTGTCATGTTGGTTTTTGAACCAAAAACAGAACCAGTCACATGGAGAACCAGTGAGTTTTATAATTCTATTTACAAAAGCAACAGATATCTGGGAGGGGAAGTCAGCTGTACTTCCTGTTTGGTCCGAGAAAGCAGACTGATCAGGAAGGAGTTGGTTGTTTAAACTGATTGATTTGCTTAGAATTGAAGGTGAAGTAGCAAGGATCTTTAGGGGTTTGATTCAACAGGCTTTGCAGACTTTACCCAGGAGGTCCAGGAGAATGTGAGTGAGATCCGAGAAAATTGGTACTTGCAGGAGATGTTGTGTTGGAGAGCAGCAAGCAGGTGATGAAGACTGAGAACTGCTGCACACAAATAACACCTTTTCCATAAAGATCCGAGACGAACTGCGGTTCACTTGGTGCCTGAAACAATAACAGAGTCCACATTAAAAGAAATTCCCAAGAAGACAAATTTCAACAAGAAAGATATTCCTAGTTTAGGGGTTTCGCTGAAAAAACATCAGGGGTAATAATCCAGCAAGGAGAGATGATACTTCACCTCCTTATACACAGTCACCCTGAGCGAGAAATGTTCTCAGGTGTGCAGTAACATTAGTTGTCCCAGCCACCAGCAAAGATCCTCTCTTTGACAAGAGACACTCACACCAGAAAAAAAACTGAAAAACCCCAGAGACACTAACATATGGTAATTCTAAAGGAGCTTCAGAGATCCACTTCTCAGTTAAGGGAATCTTTTCATGTTAAAACAATGTTTAGCGCATTCTTAAAATCTGATCTGTTCTGTTTAAGAAGGGAAAGAATAAAGCCTTAAAAACCAAAATTGATATATTCCAAAAATGTATGTCTTAAAAAGACACAAAGCTTATATAGATTCTAAGGATTGGTTAATGGTGGAGGAATAATAAGAAAGCAAAGTGTCAAAGTGGAAGGAGAAAGAGGTCAGCAAGAACTCAGAATAAGTCATATCCTAGATTCAAGTAAAATCTGATTGCTGTTGGTGTACAGGTGCTGGTCATAAAATTAGAATATCATGAAAAAGTTGATTGATTTCAGTAATTCCATTTAAAAAGTGAAACTTGTATATTATATTCATACATTACATACAAACTCATATATTTCAGATGTTTATTTTGTTTAATTTTGATGATTACAAATGACAACAAATGAAAATCTCAAATTCATCATATCAGAAAATTAGAATATTGTGAAAAGGTTCAAAATTGATGGCCCCTGGTGCCACACTCTAATCAGCTAATTAACTCAAACCACCTGCAAAAGCCTTTAAATGGTCTTTCAGTCTAGTTCTATAGGCTACACAATCATGGGGAAGACTGCTGACTTGACAGTTGTCCAAAAGACGACCATCGACACCTTGCACAAGGAGGGCAAGACACAAAAGGTCATCGCTAAAGAGGCTGGCTGTTCACAGAGCTCAGTGTCCAAGCACATTAATAGAGAGGCGAAGGGAAGGAAAAGATGTGGTCGAAAAAAGTGTACAAGCAAGAGAGATAACCGCACCCTGGAGAGGATTGTGAAACAAAACCCCTTCAAAAATGTGTGGGAGATTCTCAAAGAGTGGACTGCAGCTGGAGTGAGTGCTTCAAGAACCACCACACACAGACGTATGAAAGACATGGGTTTCTGCTGTCCCATTCCTTGTGTCAAGCCACTCTTGAACCACAGACAGCGTCAGAAGCGTCTAAAGAGAAACAGGACTGGACTGCTGGTGAGTGGTCCAAAGTCATGTTCTCTGATGAAAGTAAATTTTGCATTTCCTTTGGAAATCAAGGTCCCAGAGTCTGGAGGAAAAGAAGAGAGGCACTTCATCCACGTTGCTTGAAGTCCAGTGTAAAGTTTCCACAGTCAGTGATGGTTTGGGGTGCCATGTCATCTGCTGGTGTTGGTCCATTGTGTTTTCTGAGGTCCAGGGTCAACGCAGCCACATACCAGGAAGTTTTAGAGCACTTCATGCTTCCTGCTGCTGACCAACTTTTTGGAGATGCAGATTTCATTTTCCAACAGGACTTGGCACCTGCACACAGTGCCAAAGCTACCAGTACCTGGTTGAAGGACCATGGTATCCCTGTTCTTAATTGGCCAGCAAACTCTCCTGACCTTAACCCCATAGAAAATCTATGGGGTATTGTGAAGAAGAAGATGCAATACACCAGACCCAACAATTCAGAAGAGCTAAAAGCCACTATTAGAGCAACCTGGGCTATCATAACACCTGAGCAGTGCCACAGACTGATCGACTCCATGCCACGCCGCATTGCTGCAGTAATACAGGCCAAAGGAGGCCCAACTAAATACTGAGTGCTGTACATGCTCATACTTTTCATGTTCATACTTTTCAGTTGGCCAACATTTCTATAAATCCTTTGTTTTTATTGGTCTTCAGTAATATTCTAATTTTCTGATATGATGAATTTGAGATTTTCATTTGTTGTCATTTGTAATCATCAAAATTAAACAAAATAAACATCTGAAATATATGAGTTTGTATGTAATGTATGAATATAATATACAAGTTTCACTTTTTAAATGGAATTACTGAAATCAATCAACTTTTTCATGATATTCTAATTTTATGACCAGCACCTGTAATATCATACGAATGTGATCAATTTCCTATTCCAAAGGCCGCTTGTCAAAGTTTTTCATTGTCTTTCTCAGCTATTTACTTTATGCACAGGTCTATATGTATACCAGTAGAAATTAGTTTGATTCAATCTAGACAAAAAAAAATAAAAAATGGTTAAACAAATGAAAATAAAGCTTTAGACAAACAGTGTGAGGCAACAAGATGGAGAGACAAGATATCTATCAACATGAGTTTTGGAGCACTGAGTGACAGCCTATTTGTCTGGAGATTATTAAGATATTTTCATCTAGGCCGCCATTTGCTGTGTTAGTGCCTATGACAGCCCGTCAAATCTGCTTCTGCTTGCCTTCCTGTTTGCACACTGCTGCTGTGGCAAACACACATATACATCAGCACGCTCTGTCTCCTCAAAGATCTCAACAGGTGTGTATCAATGCGACTTTTTCTCTCACTCAAAGAGAAATAACTCACTTTTTGAGCACCACTGCAGGCTGAACACCTCAGACCTGAATTATTAAAGCCCAATACACACACACCAATGTATGCACAGGGTAATTGCATTGCAACCAAACTTTTTGTGTTCTCTCTTGCTTCTATGAACAGGGGGAAGAAAAGTGGTGACATTTCAGCATAGCTATCACAGTGTATAGTAAAGCGATAAAAGCTCATTTAAAAAACTTGAACAGATGAAACCAGTTTACATACATGTTCTAACTCTCAATGTTAAGCTAATTTCTTTGCTGAATATCAGCAATTGAAAGGGAAATGTTCAAATGTTACACAGCTTCACAGATTTAAATGCATAAAAACATTTGCTTTAGATTTGGTAGTCTTGCTCATACTATACTGAGCTGGGTATAATATTCTGGTTGTCCTCTTACTAGTTTTTCACAGAAAGCAAAAATGTATCTAAGAATGTCTTTTTATTATTTAGTGGCAAATAAAAAATAATAATATAATTAGTCCTATTATGTATTTAAAGTGAGAATCTGAAAGAAAATACATTTAATATTTTTACGTAAAAAGAATATGTTCTTATAGAGTATGAATATTTGGTTTTAATTGCATGCTTTATTTTTTTATTAGCAGGAAATTATGTGGTTAAACAAATGTTGCACTGAATGAAAAAAAGACATTGAGACACAGAAACAACAGATGGGCATCTGTCACAGAAGTAAAAAAGTACATTAAAGTAACAATAACACACAGATTTTGACACGCTAATTGTCTCTGCGCGCACAGTTATTACCCTGAGATAATGTGGGTGGCTTTTAGGGAGACTGGAGGCTTAGAACTGAAGAGAAACACACTCACACATGCTATGTCTCTTCCCCATTACACGCGTTACTGTAAGAGACATAGTGGAGACTGTGAACTCTGATTGAACTCAAGGTTGAAGATGAGGTAAGAGACAGTACATTGCTCTCGGATATACTCATAAACACATAGCACAACAAAAAAAGAGAGACCAGCTGGTGGTACATACAGTAACTTTGGAGACAAATTGTACACATCCAATGTTTGAAATTTAATTTAACCCACAGAGAATGAAAAACGCTCTATCACAAACTGTGTAGGGCCTCGACATTTCTGCTTACTGCTGGATTCACATTACCCTCCTCTGAGCTACCTTTTCTGAATCCACTCTAACTGATGTCTTGTTTAAAATTATGTATTAATTATTAAACTTTATATTATACAACAGCACACAATTTGGAAAACATATTCTGATCCACATTTCTGGTTTGAGTTTGTGATTGTAAGTACGCCTTTAATCACAATACACCATACCTAGAATTTCTTACAGTATCCATGGTGATATTGTGGCAGACTGTTGTGGCTGTGGCAGGATTCCCTTAAAAGATTAATGTGCAACTTTGTATGACCCTGACTCACTAGTAACCTTGGCCCTGGAAGTGTTCACCAGGAGCTGTTAGTCATGGCTCACCACACACCTGTGCACACACACAGTACGAAAGATGGAATATCTCATTGATTGATAAGCAGAAATAGCCACGCACAGAGTATATCTAAAATATACTCATACACACATGGACAACATTGTTGTTATCCCCTCATTTACTGAAAGAAAAACATACAATGGATACAGAAATAACTTGAATGCAACAAAAGTGATAGTATTAGAAAAAATTATAAAAATATAAAAAAATTAACAAATTCGAATGCTTCAACAAAATGATAAAAAGAAGAAAGAATTCATGAAACAGGTCTTGAAAATATGCCCTCTAAAAAATGTTGGGTTTTATTACACTGTCTATAATGCTTCCGCCTTTCTGCCTGCTCAGATGCATCTCTCCCTCTCTACTCCTGTGCTTAGGTTTTTCTCAATTTTTACCTTATCGCTAAGCCAAGTGACAAAAAGTTATACAAAACTATTTTTTTTCAAGGATCCTCTAGTTAGACTACTATTTAAACATGTTATGTTGTTTTGACCATACAGCAAAGCAGGACATATCACCAAAATCCCTTCAACCAACAGGACTTGGACAAGGTTCTACAGCTTCAACCATTATTTGAAAATAGTCAGAAAGAGGGAAATAATACAGAATTGACAATAGACAAGCCAAAATTATTTATGGTTTACATCATAAATTGCAATTTAGTTTTTACCAATGGATAACAGTTTCAAAGATTTATTAAGAATCTCACAGAAAAACCAGATGTTATTTCCATTAAGGAAATTTGTGTTAAACCCATGCTAGATTTAATTATTTCAAGTTATATTACCCTAAGAAGAGCTAGAACAGAGGGAAAAGGCAGGGGGTGTATAACATTCATTAAATAAGTATTGCAATACAGATTAAAATGTACGGGTATTAAGTTAGAGTATATAATAGCTGATGTTTCGAGTGAGTGGGAAAATTTAAATATTACATTTCTACAATCCTTGCAACAAACTTTCTATAAAATTATAATATGGTTGTTTTGGATTTAGATGGAAATATTATTCTTGCAGAGATTTTAATGCACATAATACACTTTCACATTATGAGTAAAATGGAAGGTTTATTGAATAATTTATGGATATGGAGAATAAGAATTTAGTATGTCTTAGTGATGGAAATTGAAAAAGAATTAATACTAGAAATAATTCAGTCAATGTTGATCTTACGACGGTTTCTGACAAAATAGCAGCTAAATTAACATGGTAGGTAACTCTAGCTACAGCAATTGGACCTGATTAATATCCAATATTTGCATAACTTTCAGAATCTAACCAAGTATAGGCTGATGTTAGGAAGACAAATAAAAAAAAAAAAAAAAAAAAAAACAGCAGTTCCAAGCATCCTTTTGTTATTTGGTTGGAAGGGAACCTGATATTAGAACAGTCTGGGGAATGGTTAAAAAGATTAATGAGATTAAAAGACAGTAAGAAGTTTTACGTTTCCATAAAAGAAAAGGAGTTTCAAACCAGGAAAAGGCTAAAAAGCTGGGAATACATTTTAGTTTGCTTCATAAATAAGCATAGAAATACAGGGTAGAGGAAAAAAAATTGTCAATAATTAAAATTGATTAATCCAATATCACAGAGTGTCAGACTTGTTAAACGTTGCATTTTCAAAATCATAATTAAAACGAGTAATTCATATGTTTAAGGAATCTGCACCCAGCAAGGATCAGATCAGTTATACAATGCTATACCATCTTAGTGAATAATCTAAACATTTATATCTAGCTTTCTATAATGAGGGATGAATTTGACTTAAACTTAGACTTAACTTTATTTATCCCTTGGGATTACTCCTTCAGGGAAATTTTAGTTCCAGTAGCTTATATAGAGTACAAAGGGCAGAGTTAAAGCAAGATGCCATTGAGATAAAAATACATCAGACATATAAAAAAGTGTACATGGTACTAAAAAGCTTAAAAGACAGTTGTAAAGTCCTGAAATATGAATAGAGGATATGAGGACACCCATGGGAGAAAGTGGAAATACCACAGAGCTGGAAAGAAGCTCTAATTATTTCAAGTCAGGAATAGAAGGTTCCAATCCAGTTAGTTACAGTTAGTTAGTTTTAGCATCAAATATCTTTAAGGTCATGGAAAAAAAATATAAACAATATATTGACATAAAGTACTATATAGAGACAAAAGGTTATTTAGCTAATTACCTAAGTGGTTTTAGGGGTCTTACCTAAGTGTCTGCGGCACTGTCTGCGGCCACCTACAATTTGTCAGGGGTGCAGCAGAGTGTCTGTGGAAGGGGTTCACAGCATGTCACCAAAGAGCAAAATGACCACCTTTAGCCCTATACATATATAGGCCTATTGACTGATTACAAATTTGGGGACACCTGTGATGCTAATTATTGTACAGACTGTCTCTGTGGCCACATTATTTTCAGTCTTTTCTAGGGGTACCACCATTTTTACCTAAGCCTGTTTCATGAATTTATTTTATTAATCATTAATGTGGAAGCATGATTGAAAAAGCAATGTCTGAACTTTATTTGTTCATTTTCATATAATTTTAATATATTATTACTCTGTCAGATTTAAGTTATTTCTGTGACCATTGTAGATTTTTCTTTTATTAAAAGAGGGCTTCTGAAAACATGGTCCACATTTGTATAAGACAGGCATTGGGTTTCACCTGAGTACACATGCTGTCAAGACACATATGTAAAATACTCACAATCTAGCTGGTGGTTGATCAAGCCAATCTAAATGCTAAACAAGAGTTAATCTCAGGAGTAAACTAGCAATCTTTACCCTGAAGGTGCTAAAGAAGGGCACATAAATAGATGCACACGTGCATTTAATTATGTGTGTGTTTGTGCATTTTGTGTTCTGTTTATTTGCAGCTTTAAGACTCCAAGGCCATTGTTTTACAGATAAAGAAATTTGCAGGACTTGCAAGACATTAACTCTTCCCTTAGTATGGTTGTTTGAAAAAAGAAGGTCATGCATGCAAGCACCCAATGACTTATAAAGGTTCCATAAAAACATTTCTGCAGATAAATCAGACAGATATTCATTAATGATGGTCAAATTTGTGTTCTTGTGCTTGAGACAAATTGCACACAAGCATTCATGAGGATGTTATCAAGAAATAATTTTTAGAAAATAAGATTATCTGCAGACCACTTATATTTCTTCCCATATAGGAAGACTACTTCCAAACAATGACAGCTAAAAGAAAATGAAAAAAGGTGTAAATGTTTACGACCAGGATGAAAAACAGAAGTCAATTCAAACAACACCAAACAGTAGCATGTTAGTAGCATGAAATATAGTGACTCAAAGCAACAGAAGAATATTAAAGGTCATGTTTTTAGTGGTAATCCTTCCGGTACGAAGTATTCTTCCCGGCGTCAAATGGGTCTCTTCTAATTACACATATTAATCTACTGTTGCTCAGAGGTACTTTAATGTGAACATCAGGGTGCAAAATTATTTATTTAGGGCTGCAGACCTGGCTTCAGCGGACAGTAACTTACAGTAAATGAATAAACACACACACATTAGGGATTGATTTTTACCATATTTATCATCAGCTGTATGCTGGATGTTGAGACCATCATGAATACTTTAGCACTTTTTACAGCCTCATCTGACAACCATAGTAAGATAATACATGTCCATCTTTTAGTATGGCAATTTATTTTAACAAAATATTATCAATGATTATTATTTAAAAGACTATTTACTATTTCACCCCAACTGGTACACAACCCACTGAATTAAATAAATGAAAAGGACACAGATCACCCTTTCCTTGCAAGCCTATTTATCACTGTTAACTTTTTGCAAGAATACACAAGGTGACAACATAAACATATGTAAAACTTTCTAGGGTCTGGTATAAAGGACCAAACAAATTGCTTTTGGGGTAATGGGGGCAAAGTACAAACACTAGATACAGAAATCCCAAATTGAAAAAAAATAATTTAGGTAGATGCTTATTGAACCTGCACAATGATGAGTGACAATAAAATGAATGACACGCCGGCTCAGACGGTGCCCAAAGAAGGTCTGTGTCCTGGTGTTGGGGAACTTTGATGAAAAATGGCCAACTTCAACAAGGAGGAAATGAGTGAGATGCGATAACAGGGTTCTGTTGGAATGCTACTTCTCCAATAACCCTAGTCAGGGGGAGAAATGGTCACTGCGAAACCCACAGTCCAAGCTCACAGTGAAACAACTAGTAACTTACTGTTCTAATATCCATAAACGGCAACTACTCGCACAACTTGAGATTGACGAGGTACAAAACCACTGTTCTGGCAAGGGAGAACCAGGACCCTAGGTCAGAGGGTAGTTAACACCAAGCCTCCCCACCAGAGATTTGGTTCCATGCCCCAATAAACGCAACCATGCTTAACGAGACAACTACTGACCTGAAAACTAAGATCATGGAAAGAATGTCCACCAGGCAACCCCGAAGCTAATTACAGAGAATAAGTGAAGTACCATAAGAAAGTCTACTAGAAGATGTGAATGCAGCCCTACAAGCAATTTCTACATAAACCATCACTGAGACCAATGATCACAGCAGCAGTGATCCTAGAGATGCTTGGCTACAAGAACAACCATGTGATGAAATACCCACCATGGAAAAGAAGGCTGGAGGCTAATATCAAGGCAACACAGAGAGAAGTGAGTCAATTGACTGAGGCCCTAAAAATAGCAAAGAAAAAGTTGCCCATACCTGAAGCACTAGAAACTGCCAAAAAAAGGCTCAAAGCCTTGGCCAGCCGCCTAAAGAGGTACACTAGAGACAAAGAAGCCAAATGTGTAAACCTGCTATTCCCATCTCAGCCAGCAAAAGTTTACGATCAGTCGCAGGGGAGCAATAGTAGAACAGCCCCACCAAGGCCCGAAACTGAACAGTACTGGAAAGGCATATGAGAGAAGGAGGCAGCACACAACAGTGATTCACAGTGGTTGGTGGCTCTGAGAGATGACCTCAGCAACCTCCTCAAACAGAATCCAGTCACAATCACCGTGGCAGACTTCCAAGAAAGAGTCTCAGGTATGGAGAATAGACAGCACCAGGCCCCGATAAGAATCTCAAAGCACTCCATGAATGCTTGGCAGCACAAATTTACCAGCTGCTGAGAGATGGGAACCCCCCTGAATAGCTAACCAAAGGGTGCTCAATCCTGATCCACAATGTGGAAGCTCATGTTTAGGATCATAGCGGCTAAGATAAGAGGCCACATGGATCAATTCATGAGCACAGCTCAGAAGGGAATTGGTAAAAGTTGGATCGATTACAAGAAAGCCTTTGACTCAATGCCACAAACTTGGATGCTTGAAGCTATACAACATCAACATGACTCTAAGAGCCTTCATTGCAAACTCTATGAGGTTGTGGATAACATCCCTTGATGCCAAAGGCAAGACACTTGCACAAGTCTCCATCAAATGTGGCATATACCAAGGAGATGTGCTGTCCCCACTGCTGTTAGGCATAGGCCTGAACCCCCTCAGCCAAATAATCAGCAAGACTGGCTCGGGATACAGCCTCAGGAACAGGGCCACCATCAGTCACATCTTCTACATGAATGATACCTGTATACTAAGAATGTGCAAGACATCAACTCACTGATCCATACCACCCGGATCTACAACAAAGGCATTGGGATGCCATTCGGACTAGAAAAGTGTGGTCGGATGGTGACTAAGAGAGGGAAGGTAGTCCACACAGAGTGGGGTCTCACTCCCATAAAGAAGGACAGTTACAAGTAGCTCAGAATCAGACAAGCAAATGCCAATCTTGAAAATGTGACAAGGAAGTGGCTACGGCCAAATATATTTAACAGGAGGACCAATAACAGGACCAGCAGCTCAGTCATTATGTCATAGGTTTCTGTAGTATCTGTACAAGCTGTTGTTGTGCAATTTTACTTAATGCTTTAAAAAAAAATATTAGTTGTGTTTATTGTAATTTGATCTGTATTTTTAATGCTGCTGAAATTGTAATATACCCAAGGGACCTTCCCAAAGGAATTAAAACTGCTTCTGTCTATCCATATATTTTTTCCCTACAATTATGTGCTATTTATTTAAATTTTCTACTTATATTTACAATATAATTAGGTTTATTTTAAATTAATGAGAATGAAAACATGATATCCTTAATTATAAGTGCAGTAAAATTAAAAAAGTCTTTGTCAGAAAGTACTGCAAGTCCAAAGTGGAGAGTCCAGCAAGACCCACATTCTACAGAACACACTTTAAAAGTTTAACTACATGAAGACTCACAAGTCTGGAGGCGGTTACAAAGTGAATGGACACTGGGTATATTGTTAAGAAAAAAAAATGAAATGCAGGGCAATGGAAAAGCCATTCTTCTTTCATGTGACGTTTAAATTGCAATTCCCTCCATTTTCTTGGGTTCAAGCACACCTGTATGCATGTATATGTGTTTGTGTTTGGGCCAATAAGAGCACACAGAGGACGGCATAATGAAGATTGACCGGTGGAGTAATGAAAAACCACTGTAGCCCTCCTTTAGAGACACACAGAGGGGAAAGAACGAGAGTGTAGGTAATGAAGGAGCAAACAGCTTGCTCTGTAGCGAAAGGCCTGTCTCTAGAGGACAGAAGAGAAAATGGCAATATGGATGCTTTGAAGAAGAGAGTTTGGATTACTGAAGCAAGACACTGGAAAGACAAGAAAGAAAATGCATGTTGAAAAGACTTTAAAATTACATATACACTGTAAGATATTACCAGAATCTAACCTTTAACTCTGTTTCACAACAAATTTTTGTATTTTCACATTGCAAGATTCTATTCTAATATTTGCAGTACACAGTGAGACTGTGACTTAGTAGTGTAACACTTCTCTTTGAATCTTGATTGGTGTTATAACAACTATATCCCTCCACCAGGCAACATTATACTCACATCCCTTCAATAGGGAAATTCTTAACAAGAAATATCATTAAGCAATAGATAAGGAACACATTTAAATTGATGAATCTCTCTACAATTTATATGGTAGACTTTAAAGAAGATAAAACGACTTTGAACATTGCTTTTGACCAATTTTCTAATATTTTACTGTAGGGTTAAACTGTCTGTTAACCTGGCTAAGCTGTTAAACTGTCTGTTAAAATACTGTATTCATACTATCTTTTGTGAAAACTACACCACTGCATTGACATTTTTATTGTGCTTGAAAGGTGGTGCATTGTGGGACCAAGACAGAGCAGCTTTGATTGTCCATTATTGTACATGGAGGACAGATGCCAATACTGTCCTTCGCCTCCAGATAGTTTTGCTCAAAGTTTCATGAGTTTAGAAAGATTAATTTGTCAGAAACCTGTTTCAGCACAGCTCCTCCTGTGACTATGAGTCTAGTAGTTAGACTTAAACTTCGGGAATAAATAATCAGGAAGGAATAATTTCAGATAATTGTCATCGTTGTTTTATTATAGGAGATTGCTTTAATATAAAATTTTCCTTGTGGGATTAATACAACTTATTTCCTATTTCATGACTGAAATTCTTTAACAATATAAAACTTTAGTATTGCTCTCAGTCCATAGCTCATATATATATATATATATATATATATATATATATATATATATATATATATATATATATATATATATATATATATATATATATATATATATATATATATATATATATATATATATACAGTATATCCAAACTTCAGGTGATTCTTTTGGATCAGAAATGAAATACAGTTGAAGTTGTGCTATGATTGAGCATTCTGTTGATTGAAATGACTCAAATTCAGCAGGCCAACACTCCTCAACTTTCTCCTTTTTGTTGGCGTGGCAAAGAGTATACAACCACTGAGCAGCCGACATGTTATCCTTTTTGGTGAGTTGATCTGCTGTAAAAAAAAAATAGTTTATGAATGTCTGTTTAACTTGGGTGTCAACTGATCTATAATAATGTCTATATTTTTGTAATTGTTAAGTAATTTTTGTTTGTTATTAAACGTTTTGAAACCTCCCATTCACTGACTCGCCTGGAATTCTGGGTCCCTCTGTCCCGTTTATTACATTTATAGCCAGCAATTCACTGTGAATTCACATTAAATGTGATTGTACACATTTAGCAGATAGAAAAAAGTCAAAAGAAAAAGATGTACAGTCGGGAGTTGTGGCATGTGGCCACTTGGTCAGGTTGTTGTATTTCAGGGTATTTTAGAGAGTTGTGTCTTCTTTTTTGAATATGGACATCTGGGTCCCGTTGTCAGAGTGGCCCACTCTGCCAGTGGTATAATAAATCCCATGTTGACCATGATCTATAATTCATACTGACAAATGGAAGTAACAGCATAAGGAACACAGATCCACATCTATAAGTACACACAAGTGTTTAAAATCCACCACACAAACTCACTTTTCTATGCAATCTGTGGAATGACTACATCTCTAGAGGTTTAGGCCAAAGACCCTTTGCTACGGTGATGGAGCTTTGGCTCGATCAAGAAAGACAGATGATATAGGGATGTTCACCCTCCAAAGATGGCCATAAGGGGAAAACAGCCGCCAAATAACACTGGTGTCTTGAGGGCCTGAGGCCCTTTCAATTTGGGAAAAATTGTTGCTTGCAGCAGCCTAACCAGATATTTGTCACATCAGTGGACAATCCAGAGCTATAGAGCAAAATCGATTGAACTGGTTTACGTGACATGGCTCATAGGAAGGTAGTGCTGTGTGAAATCACTATGTCAGCTCCAGTGTTGTGTATGTGACAAAGAAGCTCCAGCCTATTAACCTACATGCTGAGGGTACTATTTCTTCGTTGTCAATACTGTCTAAGTCTATTTACTTGACAAAGATAGACTAGGCAAGAAGAAGCATTGATCCAGTTAGGTCAAAAAATAGATGTGTTACATTTGCCTACTGTGCTGGTTGTTGTTGTTTTTTGGCATTTACAGGTTGAGTAGAAGGTTTGAAAAATGAAAAGATTTATAAAAATAGTTTAGAGTTAAAGATAGGGGGTCTGTAAGATTTTTTTTTTAAATCTAGTTTGTATTATATTCTTTGCCTTCTAGATACTTATTAAGGTAAAGAACCTTCAGGAGTTAGTTCAAAGAACAGTCCAAATGAAACAATAAAAAGTTTAACACCATTTTTTTTCAAAGATCATCCTGTCTTAAACCCCATTTGGCCTGATCTACTTAGATCCCTTATAAGAAGAACTAAATTGCATGTGCTACAAAAAAAATTGAAGTGCCATTAATTAATGCTTTGCGGTTGCTAAGAGTTTATACACAATATATTGTTCTTCTGTGAGGTCACATATCCAAATTCAATCTGTCACCGATTACCATATTCATAGCCAGAATAGCTTTAGAAAAGGCTGAGTAAATTTGACAACTGAGCAGTATTTATGTTATTTTTTTACACAGAATCTATCTATCTATCTATCTATCTATCTATCTATCTATCTATCTATCTATCTATCTATCTATCTATCTATCTATCTATCTATCTATCTATCTATCTATCTATCTATCTATCTATCTATCTATCTATCTATCTATCTATCTATCTATCTATCTATCTCTCTCTCTCTCTCTCACTGGAACCACTGGGCCCCTCGACTTCCATCAGCAGATAATGTGGTAAAGTGCCTTGCGCAAGTCTGATAGACACTTGCAGTAGGATGGTAAAAAGCTCATTAAATTTTTTGTGATTTGTTTCTGCTAATAACGATGTTCTCACCAACCTCAGAACCAAATGCAGAGGGTGCTTGCTCAGCAGAGCCTAGAATGATGCATGAATCAAATCTGTTTGAAAGCATAGGTAGCTGTGTGAAATTATCATGACACTGCGGACCAGAAAGTTTTAAACACATTGAAATGAAGCAGTTTTGAAGGTAACAGAACTTCCAAGTATCGAGTAACTGCCTTGTTAAATTTAACCAGTGAGTGTAAGCTATTTTTGTAGCTTATTCAAGAGCTAGACCAAAACTGTTCTAATATATACTATAATTTAGAAATCAAATAAGTTCATAAAATATTTTGTCATGAAGTTTGTCAATAAAAAAGCTTCAATAATCAGTCAAATGTAAAAATATGTATAAAAAATAGTATTTCTTAAGAATCTATATAAGATCCAAACTCAGTCGTGTGTAAAACCTAAAATCTCCAATATCATCAGATAATTTACAGACTAAGGAGATTTTTCAAGGTACTTGAAGTTCAATATGATATAAAAGCTGCTGTCTTCGATAACTCTCTTATAGCCATATATTTGTAACTTAATTGTGTTGTGCATATTTTTTTCAACAGCAATACAATAAGCAGAAGTTTGGTGCTCTAAAGTTCGTGAATTATTATCAAACATTTTTACAACCCTCTCCAGAGGTTGAGAAATGTGGTAGGGATAAGGTAGGAGGGGTAGCAAACTTGAAGGAGGGGTATGATACATGCCTTGCGATTCTTGATGAATATGCTCTGGGTGGCTAAACTATTTATGAGCCTCATAGCTAAATTCTTCCATGCGTCTCTTCTCTTTCTCGCCTCAAAACCCAAATCTAATTTGGCCTGGGCAGAATACACACATGCATGTGCGTATCCCTATGAATACACATACTTAACACAAAACCAGCAGAAATTACAGGAAGGCAAAATAGGATTCACATGCGCATTTATACATTTTCACAATGATTAGCATTTGTGCCAGCCTGTACACAAATCCATATTTCATGAGAAAGGAAAGAAGAAGTGTTTAGTGAAGCAGGTTCAGCTCTCTTCAGAGACCAAAAATCAACACCAAGCTCATATTCTATTATCTTTACATGGCAGGGTTTTTCCTCTGGGTGATTTCTACCCTTTTAATAGATAGTGAAGAGCTCAAGACTCCAGATTATTAACGTGGTGATTCTTCATCTAAACACAGAGTCCTTCACAGCATTTCACTCTCTGCAATCACAATCAGTCAAGTAAGAAGACATTTTAAACTTTAAAGGTAAAATTGTAGATTTATTTACTGATCACAAATGTTCCTGGTTTAAGTGAGTCAGAAGTACTTTGAAAAACTGGTTAAATCCTAATGGTTTGGGGCACTTTTCTTTCAATAAAGAAATGTCTTTCTATCAATTATGTCAAATAAAACACACTATTATTTATATCAAACAAAACATGCTGCAAGAAGATCGCCTTGATGATTTAAGCTCTATAATATACACTATATTGCCAAAAGTATTCACTCACCTGCTTGACTCGCATATGAGCTTGAGTAACATCCCTACAACAATATGATGAAGGGCCACCATTTACAGTTAGAACAGCTTCAACCCATCCCGAAAGGCTGTCCATAAGTTTTAGAAGTATGTTTATAAAAATTTGTGACCATTCTTCCAGAAGCATTTGTGAGGTTGTAATTAGATGTTAGAAGAGAAGGCCTGGCCTTCAGTCTCTGACATAATTAATTTAAAATTTCAATGAGGTTGAGGTCAGGACTCTATGCAGGCCAGTCAAGTTCATCCACACTAGACTTTGCCATCCATGCCTTTATGGACCTTGCTTTGTGCACTCATGCACAGTCATGTTGGTAGAGCAAGGGGCCAGCTCCAAACTGTTCCAACCAAGTTGGAAGCAAGGAAATCCACAAAATGTTTTGGCTATGCTGAAGCATTCAGAGTTCTTTTCACTGGAACTAGGGGTCCCAAACACACCTCCTGAAAAACTCCTCAGCATAACTCCCCTCCAACAATCTTTCAAAAAATATTACTATTACACATTATTACATACCATGGTGATTCTTTCTTTTAAGCAAGTGGTCGTAGATAAAGTTGCAGATGCCTCTGACTGCTGCACAATGCTCATAGCACTGCTTCCTCATGGTTTCCCTGGCTGGTGGTGGACCCACTGGGGGATAGCCTTGCGTCACTCATTTGGGCTTGGCCCACTGGGACCTGCAAGAAGGAACTCAACCATCAAGTGTTTGCAGACGAAACCCGACCTCAAGCTCGGCTCCAGTGCAAGGTCCCAGCTCCGATCCTGGCGACTCTGGGAGAGACTTGTAGTAGAGCTGCAAACATGACTCGGTTGGATAAAGAACAAGATAACAAGTAAGTGTTGTTAGATTATTAGAACAAAAATTAGATAAATGATGTATAAATGTATTATTTGGCAGTTTAAAAAGGTTTGTTGATTCAAAATGGGGTTAAGAATGCTTCAGTGATCAGATGCTTATATGTTTTCAGAAACAGAACAGGTGGCAAAGTAAGAGCAGCATCTGAAATTACTGAAAGGGATAGAAGGAAGACAGTTATCTAGATAGGATGTGGCCTTATAATATAATATCATATAGTTGGCTCATTGAAGAACATAATGGATAATAACTTTAACAAATTAATCTGGGACAGTTAAGAAGTACAAATGATAGGCAGAGAAAGCCTGTGTAAATCACAAAGAAGCTGACAGAGCCAAGGAAAGCGGAGTTTTCTTTAATACACTGGTTATGTGGAGTACTGATTATGACCAAACAGACAAAGTGATAGGTTTCTCTTCTCATTTCCTCTGTTTCTCCTTATCGCTCTTTGTGTCTGTCTCTGTACTCCACTCCTATGCAAGGTTTTAGGGACACTTGGCAGGTGTGTAATGCATGGGGCTGAATTTCAATCAGTACCATCTTAGTTAATACACAAGAAGCAAAGGTAAGGGGTGAGTAAATCATTCAACCAGAATTCAATTTCTAGGGCTCACACCATGTTTGTTCACTATCTGAGCTTTGAAGGTTAATAAAGAAATAAAAAAGACTGAGACGCAGGTGAGTGATGGAGAGAGATGCTGTCACAGCGAATAGAGGGAGGATAGATTGCAACGCTGGGAAAAGATTGTAAGAAGAAAATAATGGAAGAGTAATGATTTTCCAAAGTGCCAGGTTTGAAAGATGAAAAAATTGTGAGAGAACAAAAGGTGTGGCTGCAGCAAATGGAGGAGGTAAAAATCTTCAAACCATACCTTGCACATACTTTACACAACCTATTGTAGAGGAAATACTCTACATTAAACTCAATATGTTCCTTATCAATCTAATATCATCTTGATCCCTATTTGATTCCTACTCTCCTTCCCAGCGCTCTGCCTGTCTCTCTCATTTTCTTCTTACCCGTCTACCTCCCATCGGACCATTTGTATGTTTGCATCTCAAATATTCTAAATGAAAGGGTGTTGTTTTATTCCACAGGTCGAAATTGCTCACAGGCATGCTGTGTGTAAGTCTGTGTGTGTGTGCGTCAGATACAAGCAGAGCATGGCAAAGAGGTAATGAATTCTTCAGTGAAGCAGCAACACACAACAGCTTGCAGATCAATTTTTAATAAGAACTCTGCAGTTCACAAGTAGCGCAAAAACTGGGTTCGTGTGTGCATGTTTGATAAGAGCCCTGGAGTTAGCTTGCAGAGTAATAAACATATTGTAATCAGTGGCTTCTGACCGAAAACCTAATCCCACAGTCTGGATGTGAATGTTGCTGTGTACTTATATGTGCACCAAGTGGGGAGAGGCTAATCAGCTTGCTGCTTTATGTCTGCATGCCTCATAAATGTCATTTGACAAAACAAACACTGGAAATATCATAAGGTAAGCTAAGTTAGCAAACCTGTTATAAAACAAGTTATTTCCTCAGTAACATATCAAAATTGTGTTATCTACACAATTTGTTCAACAAGAAGTATATGTAACACAATTTGTAACTGCTACCTGACAAGCCAACATTATCCAGCTTATTTTGCTGATTTAGATGACAGTATATACATACAAAGTAACTACTGACTAGACCAAGTATGCCATAAGCAGAAGTAAATTTCTATCTCAGTCTTCTCCAGCACATATGTCGAGCTGAACATTCAGGGGCCAATTCTGCCGTGCCCCAGCAAAATATCTGGCCTCAGAAGCCAAAAACATGCACATCATGTCATAAAAGGCATACGTTTTTTAAAAGCAAGACAAGTTTTTTTTTCATAGCACATACCAATGGAAAGACAAAGTCAACGGTCACTCTAAATGAATACATTTTTAACCTTGATTTAAAGCATCTGAGGATTTCAGAGTTTCTACTCTTTCATCTGCGTTTATTCCAGATTAGTGGAGCATAAGAACTAAATATGCTTCTCCATTTTTGATTCTGGGTTGCAAAATATATCTTAGCCAAAGGACCTAAGAGGTCTGGGTGGTTAACAAACTCACAAGTCTGTAATGTATTTTGGAACTAAGCGATTGACTGATTTACAGACTTGCAGAAGTATGGGAATGTATATTCTAACTAGGTAAAGTGCAAAATTGGTCTAAAACAGCTCATAAATAGAATATTGAATAGAAAAGTGAGCCTTTTGTTCATGAAATGATTAAATCAAAAGTTTTAAGGTTTTGATAATGCTGATATGGCCCAATGTGAATAGATCGACACCCTAAAAAAAGATAAATCGAAAATATTAAGGTGAAACTTTAAGTACCTCAAAATGTAGTTGATCTTTGAAGGTTTTCTCAAAATTTGGCTTTTTTTTTACATCTGAATATGTCACATAATCACCTCTATGTTGACAAACATGACACATTTTGTGTTTTGATTAGATTCAATTATGTTTAAAGAACTTAAGAAACTTTATTGTATAGAAAATAAATTCAATAGCTTTGCTGGATCTAAGTATTTGCTCCAAATTTTTATCCTTGAGAAACTGCAGCAGCTGCCCCACGGCTACAGGTTTATGAAGATTAGCTACAGTAATTATTGATCTTCAGTAGAGTTATATAAAAATATTACATTATAAAATGTATCTTTAAAATCAGCAAAGATTCTTGGAAAAACAAAAGAACACTTACAGTGAAGAAAATAAGTATTTGAACACCCTGCTATTTTGCAACTTGTCCCACTTAGAAACCATGGAGGGGTCTGACATTGTCATCGTAGGTGCATGTGCACTGTGAGAGACATAATCTAAAAATGATTATTTTTTTTTTTTACTATTTATTCGTATGATACAGTTGCAAATAAGTATTTGAACACCTGTCTATCAACTAGAATTCTGACCCTAAAAGACCTGTTGCTCTGCATTCAAAATGTCCACCTCCACTCCATTTATTATCCTAAATTAGATGCACTAGTTTGAGGTTATCAAATTTAGCTGCATGAAGACACCTGTTCACCACATACAATTAGTAAGAATTCAACTATTAACACGGCCAAGACTAAAGACCTGCCAAGCAGCTTGTTGAGAAAAGGTCCACTGTTGGAGCAATCATTAGAAAATGGAAGAAGTTAAACATGACTGTCAATCTCCCTTGGACTGGGGCCCATGCAAGATCTGACCTCATGGGGTCTAAATGATGCCATGAAAGGTGAGAAATCAGCCCAGAACTACTAAGGACAAGCTGGACAATGACCTGAAAGGAGCTGGGACCATTTGTTTCCAAGAGCTGTTTCCAAGGTTACTGTTGTAATTACACTAAGACGTCATGGTTTGAAATCATGCATCGCATGGAAGGTTCCCATGCTTAAACCACAGCGTGTCAAGCCCCTTCTTAAGTTTTCCGATGACCATTGGATGATCCAGAGGAATCATGGGAGAACATCATGTGGTCAGATGGGAACAAAATAAAATTTCTTGGACCCAGTTTTTGAGTCAGACAGATCAGCTGAAGTCGAATCAAAACCAGGTTTACAGACCAGAAGATCAGAGAGTCGAAGAGGAAGCAGAGGAGAATCCAAGCTGAGGTAAGTAGCTCAGTCCAAGTTCAGTTAACCAGCAGAATCCAGAAATCAGTCCAAAACAAACAAAACTGTCATATCAGACAAGGGCAAGGCAAAACTTGGGTATCCAAACGCAAAAATCAGGTCAGAATCAGAACTGCACAACAAATATACGATCGCTAGAGTTACTCTCACCAAACGAATAATCTAGCACCGATGGTAGGCAAACAGGCAGCATAAATAGAAGCAGGAACCAGGTGGATAAGATGAGCGTAATGAGCCGCTGGGCCAATTAGACAGGTGACAGGAGTAAATGAAAATGCCAACCATCAGTGCCAAGACCATGACAACAAGACTATAAGCTTTCAGAGCTTTTTCCTGTTTTTTTTACTCTTGTCATCCTGCTAGAGTATGTTCAGTTGTGCAGCCAGACAAACAGTCTGTATTCAGAGACTTCACTGTACACTGGCAAATACATAAAGAGGAACCCTCACAGTGCAACAAAAATAATGGTAATAATTAAAAATGTATTTACTGATTATCTTAATTATGGGGATAAAATATAAAAACTCAGTGTTCATTTTGAATGCTTAGGTTTTTCTTTTTGAGAATAGATATATTTTCTTAATCTATTCCTCATATTATTTTCATGACTTGTGCAATTTAGGATTCCCATCAAAGAAGTTACGCTTCAGGCAGATAGATTTCTAAAGATTTCAGACTAATACAAAAGTACCCTTATAATTTATTAAATGAGACTAATAGGAAATTTGATACATGTGTGTAATTAAGCAGTTAATCAAGTGCTACAGGTTAATGACCTATGTTCATTAGCCTTGTCCTTGCACTACATACTATTACCCCCCATTCACTACAGGAAATTCAAGATACTTAATATAATTAAAATGATCGTTAACATAAAATATGCTGAAAAAAGTAACATAAGGATGTTCACAATATGAGGTTTTCTGGTAAAATAATAAAACCTAGGCAAATGGCAGACTAAACAAAATTGTCCTTAACATTTTTTTGTATCATTATTTTCAACTAAACACAGTTATGGATGGAGGTCATAACCATCACCTGGGGTTAAAACCTGAAAGACTTGAACTTTTTGGTCAACACAGTTTGTGAACAAATAAAGAAAAACTGTATTCTGAACATAAGTTGTAAGCTGGGTGGATAAAAAACATGTGCCTGATCGTTACACTAATTACCAGGTGAGGACTAATAGATCAAGGGAAATTCTGAACCATTCAGACAGCCAGTGAAATTATATGAGGCAAAAGTGGCATATCTTTTTTGTTTCTGTATTGTGTCATTGGATGTGCTTGTCTGATTTGTTTTTTCATGTGCTTTTCACAATGAGAAATACAGACATTCTAATTCTAATTTATAATGGAAATGACAGATAAAGTGCTTAGCTTTGAGGTAGGCAAGAGGTAAGGAAACAATATCATAATTACTTAAATTACACCTATACTGTATATAGTAACTTTATTTGCATTAATACATTAATTTACCTTGGCCTGCTGAATGCTTTGATTGGCACACATGGGAGTTGAGTTGTACCTGGTTTCTGAACAATTTACCTCATCAGAGGAAAACAGTTTATATTCTTTCAGCCTAACTGTGTTCTGTGATCTGTAAGTATGTGGGGATGGAATAAATAGTGACACTGCTGCAACAAAAGCAACCAAAATGCAAATTACTCAGCCGTTGCACTGAATGGGTAGAGTTTATTATAAATTACTCATAATCAATTTGCTATAGTGGTTAAACCGTAGGCTGGTTACTCTTACTGTCAAGTTGTGGGTTTTCTAATTGTAGAAGAGACGTTATTTGTCACTTAGTAGTTTTACTGAGTTCTGCTAAGTTTCAACAATGGACTTCCCCTGTGTATGGTTCTGAAGAATACACAGGTAAAACAATAAGGATAACCAATAAGGATATTTTCACATTTTCTGAGCAAAATATTTATTACATCATTTTATTCAACATGAAAACAAGGAAATTATTATTAATTAATGATATGTAGTAAACTTATGTTACCTTCAGAATGCAAGCAGCAGAGGCAGCAGAATCAGCTAGTTTACATGCAAAGTCAATGGTTGTTGTGCATCTTGACACAGCAAAAGGTCCCGCAACCTCATTTGTGGTCAATCTTCTAAGTTAGCATACCATGTAATATGTACTTAAAAATGCTTGGATGATGAAAACTGTGGATTCAAGGAATTACGATACATCTGGACAATAATTGTGACACAGAAATATAAAAGGAGAAGTTAAGAATATATAGAAGCAAAGGCTTCTATATGTTATTCTCCTTTTCAGGAGAATAACATTAGCTTCCAATCAGCCTTCCCAGCTAGGCTGAGAGTTGTCGCTAGAGCAATGGCACAGTGACATACATAATAATAAACAACTGGAAGATGGATCAGAAGAAGTTTCAGGAAGTGACTTTGGGCACCCAGATATTTGAGGGTAAATATTGTGCATTGTCTCAAGAGAGGACCATACCAGATGTAAATTCAGGGTTATAGAGTCATTACGAAGAAGAAAGAATGTCCAATGACAAGTTACAACATGGTGGAGACATATATATATATATATATATATATATATATATATATATATATATATATATATATATATATATATATATATATATATATAGACATATATATATGTCTAGCATATATATATATATATATATATATATATATATATATATATATATATATGTATATGGGCATATATGCATGTGGGGGCAAGCAAATTATTAATAATCATTTTTATTGTTATGTCTTTTTCAACCCAGTATATTTTGTTTTGGTTGGGGTTTTAAGGGCATTATAAGGGTGAGCTGGAATTTTAATTTAGCAATATGTTTATTGAGCTGACTGAAAAGGTTCTGCAGCCTTATAATTTAAACATGGATTCACTATGTTACAAATGTTTGCACTGTTTTGTGTGTAGTATATGGGAGTCTGTTTCAGCACTTTTCATTTTATGCTGAGAAAGGAACCGTGCTAAACCTTTTACAACTGCATACCCCTTAAGAGATCCATCTCTGTCACTTACTTCCTAACTGGGTCAGAAGTAGACTTCATTTTTTTCTCAATTGCTAGTTTCACTTGTAAACAGAGAGACAACCTAACAGCCACCTGTGTAATTCTCTCCGACTCAGAACAGTGGTAATAGCAGAAAAACGCTCCAGGGCTGCCCATCACTGACACAACTCTGCATCAGTCCAACAAGAACCCTGCTGTGTTTGAGTACGGAGAGAGACTGTGTCGGGGTAAAAATGTTGGTTTTGATGGAGGAAAACAGTTTTAGAACTGTTATAGTAAGATATACATGTATAGGTTTACTGTAGACTGACATAAAAATGGCTCACTGCTAAATCAATTGCACAGTTTCAATTCTACAATACATAGCATAGGTAAAAAAAGGTTTTCCCTTGTTTGAGATTTCTTTTACTGACTGGTAACTTACCTTGAAATGACTTGTACCTGTTTGGAGCACGAAACCAACTCTCCATTACAAATCCTGTAGATGAATTTCTGGCCGTCAGTTCTTGATCTTACTGTATGCCTAAGCATATTTGGGCTAAGCAGCAAGTGTGGTTGATAATATTACCAATGTACAGTACATCAGCAATTGAAGCAACTACCATAAACAGCTGACTTTGTCACAGGACAATATTCTATTGAAAACCCATATTTATTGCTATTTTTATGCCAGCAGATCAAATTTCTAATATATCAAAATGGCCCTTAAAATACCCATTCACAAACTATAGGAATTGGACAAATTCCCCTCTTCTACAAAGTCCCCGACGATATAGTCATCATGCAAGGCGGATCAAGAAATAATAAATTGAGATGTAGTACCAAACCAGTTGCTAAAATCTCTGCATATGGCTGCCGAGGAACCTTTCAGTCCTTTCGTCTGTGTTGTAACTGTTCAGAGCTGTTTGGGTGGAAAAAGGACCCTCCCTGTATCATAAAAGTGACTAGATTACAATGCTATATCTGGTAATGATTGCTGCAGAATTGATCTTATCTCCATAAGTGCCACATGTTTTTCTATATCCTAACCATGCAGAAATAGAGTCCTATAGTTAACCCACTAACCTATATCCGAGCTGCTGTGTCTAGCATATCTACCTAAAAAGCATAGGTTACAATCTCTCTATGGCCTATTTCACAGAAATGACATACTGAAATGACAGTTCTGTGTATGAATGAACATAATCCTTTACTATCATTCCCATGCATCAAAACCCTATAAGTTAGATTAAAGTAACTCCTTTTGTCTATGGAATATTGTATGTGTTAACATATGATTTAGAACAAAAGAAAAGGTGGTATAACTGGATGAAGTGCGACAGTTTCATCTGTATGTATTAGTTAAACGTTTACTATATCTATTTACTCTCCATCTTATAAAATTCATAGCTTCTCATACAGCAGTTGTTTATCATCACAATTCTGTGACACGAAGTTCACCCCGAGCTCAGGGGATTTTTTTGCACCACTAGCTTAAAGGGCCAGACATATTTGAGAAGCAAATGCTAAACCATACAAAATGCAATAATTAATTTCTTTCTTTGACAGAATACTGTAACTACTTAAGAACTACAGTATATAACATACATGTAGATTGTTTTTTCTAGTTCCATAGTGCTACTAACAAGTAAAATAACTCTAGAGAGTTAATGCTCCTTGTCACCAACATTCAATTTGTATAAATCTGATTGAATTATATGCACATTTACATAGAAAGCTGGGCAGTGAGGAAATTTTGGTATAAACAAAATGCTTGATTTAAGTTTCTGCACATGCTTTGATTTTTGTGTTTCATTTTATGACACTTGACTTAGTGAGAGTAAAGAGGGTAAAATAAAGGACATAGTGTCATCCTGTCAAATAACTTAATGTTACACAGCAATTAAACTGCTAAGGTTAGAGCTAAAGAGCAGTGCAGGGTGTCATACTGTCATTTTAGATAGATTAGAATGACTAAAGAACAAAAACTAACAGTTAAAACCCCTAGTCAAGCGGTCTACTGACCTAATTATGACCACTCACAACTAACTGAAATGAAAATTAAATAAAAACTGAATTATTGAGTAAACATAAATATGAGTTGTTTTATTTAGCAATTAGCAAATTGTATTGTTTTTTAAATATCGCAACCATAAATATGTCTAATGTTTTTGTTGAGTTCAGTAAAAAAAAACAAAAAGTAATTCAACCAACACAATGTAATTTACAAAAAAGTTGAGTGAGAAAACGGAAGGCATGAACCAGGGATGAATGACACTAAATCAGCCAGTCCATGCAGAGGCAGAGCAGAACCAGAGTAGCAGTCAGATTCAAACTTTATCCAGTAGGCTACTGCAGACAGAACCAGATGTGGCTTAAAGCAACACTGAGGTCAGATTTGACTTAACGAAACACAGAGGGTTGAAACAGCAAAGGATTAAACATGGTTCAACAAGAAGCTGAAGTCTTCCCATTGAGCCAGGGTAACAGGAGCAGGCTAAGCGACAAATACTGGGGAAAAACACATGCTCGGAGAGGGACTAGATGAGGTTTTCTGGCTGGTATATAAAAACAGGGGACAAGCTGAAAAGAGAACAATGTTCTTGTTACAACAGTTCAAAGAGTACACAGCTAAAACTTGGCCAAATTAGTGTTGAGGTGAAGGCCACACCAACCAAGACCAAGGAGTACTGAGACAAGGCCAAGACCTTAAGAGAACAAAACCAAAACAAGAACATGACATTTATGTACAGGCAGCAAACAAGAGCATGTAAGGTCTATGTATTTGTCTTGGTCTGGGCCTCTAAAAATCTAGGCATTGTCTCTGTCTTGTTTATGACAGGAATCTGTTTATTTTGATGTGTGCTGGTTCAAGTTAGACTTTTTTTTAAGTAAATGATCTCATTTTTAAGTTTAGCTAGATGAGCTCTTAAAATGATCCTCCATTGGTTTGGTCTAAATCCATAAGTCTTAAAATCTTTATATAAACGAATATTCTGTTTAATGTAACAGTAGCTACGTTTACATGCGCAAAATTTCCCCGATCCGATCCAAACCTTGGTTGATCGGAAATTCAAAATCTCCGTTTACATGGACACTAAATGAAATGATCCGATCATGACGTGTGTATACATGTACCAAGCGTTGGATCAGATTAAATCTTTTAAGCATGCGCAGAACTCCCTGCCAAACTTGGCAGTTCTGTCTGCGTCTGGTTTTTGGGAGGCCTGACAAACGATGCGCTTGGAGCGAGCGGAAAGAAAAAAGGAGAGAGGAGGAAAAAAGCGCTTGGCAGCGAAATGTCCGAGAGAAAATGTAGAGAATGAGCGATTGAACCGGCGTGGGAGAGCGAGTGGGCTGTGGAGAGAGAAAAGAGGAAGAGGAGGAGGATAAATTCCTGCTTCCTGCAGCTTTAAATGAACTTGAGTGTATAAGTCGGCGTTCCTAGACTCCTCCCGCCATGTTGCTCACAGCGAGAGCGAGAGCGACCGGTGGTTTCCTGTTGTTGACAAGGTGGAAAAACGTCACGCTGACGTCGCACACATGCGCAGTGAAGATTATTTTACTCTTAAGATCCGAATGGGTGTTTACATGGACGCCAATCGGAATGGCAATCGGCAAAAACCACCTCTCTCATTCGGAATTAAATTTAGATCCGATCGGACCGAATCGGATTAGAATCTTCAGTCTGACATGTTTACATGAAACATTTTTGATCTGATCAGGCCTTCAATCCGATTAGTTGTGTCCATGTAAACGTAGCTACTGTAACTTTTAGCCCCTAGAGGTACTAGACACGTTGCTTCTATATTTAGCTCCCTGGAAAACGAATAGCAACATTGCACTGTCACTAAATTGAACAGATTCCCCATAGGTGTCGGAATCTGACAGCAGATCAGTGGACCAGCAGATTAAGTGTGACGGAGTTACTTGTAAAGACAATACTACATTCATTAAAATTCTTCAGGGATCAATGAACAAAAATATGACTCATCAGGTAACCATCATATCTAATTTGTTGGCTAACAACTTTTAACTTAGTTAGCTCTCTTGCTTAATGGGTTCAGGCTGTCATAAAGTGGCACTCTGGGTCATACAACCCATTCACTGACAGATCTGTCCCTGTTAAGTTACACAGTTTTTGAAAAGAGAAACCTGTACAGAACATCAGTATGTGCCAAGTGCTGCATATTGACCTAAAAAAATAATTTGATCTGTCTCAAAATTAGCCAACACTTGGGTCAAAGGATACCCAGTGTCTTTCTACAAAAAGAGTTGGATGACTTTTAACCCCCCTTAAATATGAGAGCGAACTATATTAAAGTTGTTAAACTCCACCACACTTATTAGCTGGTATTTGGGAGCCTGGACTCATGGCTACTAAACTCCTTTTCATTTGTAACAGGGAAACATTACTGTGGATGAATTACAAACCACAGATAAATGTTAAGTTCATATAAAACGCATATATGCATACATATGATACATCACATCTGCTGCTGCGTTTGGATAAAGGCTTGACATGGGAGGAAAGGGGGACTTGTTGATTCACCCCATTAGCTCAAAGAATTGCACTGAATGTCCCTCCCTTTTGTGAATACTTGCCACATAAGCCTTTCCAAATGGATACTGTATAGACTTCAAATTGAACTATGCATATCAAACTGTCTTATGCAATAATAGGTTTTTTTGTTCACTCAAGTCTAAATGGTAGACAGAGTAGGCTTCAAAAATTGACACAGGATAAAGAGATGACGATGAAGTTTAACTGTATCTGATGCAAGGATTCCTCCATTTGCTGAGGTGTTAGGGTAGTCAAAACCTCAGGTCCAAAGACACAATTTAGTTAAATGAAAGAAGACACAAGAAGATCCTTGCCAAAAATATGGTATTAGCTCGTCAGCATATTTCTATCAATTGCATACATTTCAGAGAAAATTACTTTTATAGAGCTTTGTTAACTTTCATAGAGCAGTAATAAGAAAGCTATAAACTCAATAGCAAACATTCCTTCTTCTCTCTAAGTTAGACCAAGACTTAGAAAAACTTTATTGTCATTTTGTTTACACCCACTGTAAACAAAATGAAATTAAATTTCTTACAGCTTACAATAGTGAAATGAGCAGCTTATAACAGTTTACAACAGTGAAATAAGCTGTCACTAGATCTATTATTTGTGATTAGCCTTTTTCCTGGTGACTTAAATAGAAGAAGGAACAGGTGGATTTGATTAGAGATGTTGAGTATGGGGCAGAGCAAAACAAATGACAGAAAGAAGAGTAAAACCCAGCTTAAGGTGCCAAGATCAGAGCAGGTTTCACAACAGTTGTTTGAATATATTGAGAAAGATATTTTGACTGGTTAAATTTGTTGGAAGGATAATTTTTTTCGCTTCAGTCTAACAAACGTTCGTTAAATCCTCAGGTTGATACACTAGAATGCCCTTCCTCCTTAATACAAAAAGAAATAACAAATGACACCAGCAAAAACACAAACTCTAACTATTTGTTTAAAAACCTGTGGATGTTTTTATCCCAAAAAATTTTTTGGGATAAAGAAGACAAATAAAATATTTGCCAGTCACAAGTACTGGTCATACAAGTGTTTCCAGAGAGTCTTACTGGGATGACACTTGACCTGCCAGCCTACAGTACATACCAGTTGAAGCATGCTGGTCTCATGTTCTTCAGTAATGTATATAAAAAGATGAGTAATGTTTGGGAGGTCATACTGATGTAGCGCAAAACCTTCATAATAATCTTTAAACTAAAATAGAAGACAAAATCTGAACATGAGAAAAGACGAAGAACATTCACTTTACAGCATTACAAATGTAAAAGTCTCGAGATTTCTGATGAATTGAATACAGTAGGTCTGGATGGCAGAGAAAAGGTTTGTAACTAAAAAACGAAAGATGAGGCCCAGGATTAGAGGTGAGAGAAGCTAAGAAAGGAAACAAACAAGAGTAGAAAGGCCAAGAGGTCTCATAAACAAGAGCCATTAGAAGGCAGAGCACAAGCCACAAGATGGGCACATATGCTCGCTTATATAGGGGCTCCTTAGTAGGCTGGGCACATACCCTTGATAGCGCATTGTGATTAATAATTCATAGGCTGTCTGCTGAAGGTGAAGACAAACAACAGATACAATGAACAAAGGTAAAGACAAAACTGAGAGAAAAAGACAAGCACAGATTTTTCTATTTAGTTGCAAATAGATTAAACGTAGAAACTTTGCATGTTTTTATAGTGAACAAAAAATAACCAACTGACAAGCATTGGTCTTTGTTCAAGAGCTAAAAAATGTGACAAAGAAGGTAGCAGATTAAAGTCTTGTTTAACCAAGCTAATTCGGCAACATGTTTATCCACAAGCGTTTTGTGTCAGTTACTTATGTAAATATTAACTACAGCATAAATACAAGTATAATGAAAAACAAGTTGGTCATGCGGTGCACAAGGGTTGGGCTGTTCCGCTGGTGGCACTGGCTCATTTCCAGCCTTTTGTTTTAAGCATGGTGTCTGTGGCAGTTCCCCAGCGGCCACCCTTCTCCACCAACATTTATAAAAAGACAGACACGGTAGAAACTGGCTGAGAGGCATGGGGTCTCTTGAGCCGCTTAGATCAATGGGTCTCCTTTGGGCTTCACTCCATGTCGGGAAGCACAGCGTCCAAAGAAGGAGGGGGAAACAGATTACCATTACATTAATAAAGCAAACTAGAATCTGAGGCAAAAGTAAAAACAAAAGGCTGTATCCCATGTTTTCCCAGAGGAAAGCAGTGTACTTACCGTTGCTTCTAGTAACATACACAAATGCAGTTGGACTCTAACACGAACATGCCAATTGTATGGTATGGTAGGATGCAGCCATGCTTGTAATGGCTTTGTTTTCTCAAAAGGTTAATTCATCCCAATTGAGAATGCTGTGATTGAAGCAGGGAAGAAAAAAAAGGTGAAAGGAAGAGGAGGGGAAGAAAAGAAAAAAAGGCCTGAAGGAAGCACAGAAATTCACATAATGGGAAAGAAGGATACACCATATTATTTGCTATTCTTTCCAGGCAACAAACTTACAAATTAATATAAAATTGTTTTCAATTTAAATGTATTTTTTGTTTTTGTGCATGAATATGTCTGGACTGACAGGAGGAGAAAATGACATTACCTACCCTGCAGTAGAACAGCAATAAAAATAAAAGATATTGTTTAAATTGCATAGAAGTAACATGATTATTATACAATTTAAACAAATAAAATCTATGTATTTGGAATAAATAAACTGATTAGTATTAATTTTGAGAGTGTATAGGCCTACTTTATTAATTCTGAAGACATAAACCTGACAGTTATTGTTTAAATAAATAAGCTGTATTAAATTAATAAATATGCATCATATGAGGTTTATTTAATGAGTCTCTTTTAAAATTATAAAAGAAAAATACCTTTAAATTTGTTATGTAACAGAATAAAATAAGTTTTGCCGAAACATTTTTGTCGGTGCAACATGAAGAGCAATTTGTGTTGTAGTGAATGAACAAGAAAACATAAAAACACAGAGCTGGATTCAGTTCTTTGAAAGCCAAAATGTTTATGCCCATTGCAGTGATCTGTGTGTGACTTAGGCTATCTCTGTGTATTCCTTAGGACAAAGGTTAGGTGGACTGGCGGAAATAGCTCAGCATCTACTTAATCTGTCTTGCATTCGTGAAAGTAAATAATGCTTACAGTTTGAAATAAAAAAATCTATTTCAAACACTGACCTTAACCCAGACTGTTTTTTACAAAATTTTTTTAACCATGTACTACCTGCCTTTATGAAATAAATGGAAAAGAAAAATATATATATATATATATTAAAAAAAAATCTTTTATTCATGTTTTTTTTTACTTTTATAAAGTATTTTTATTCAATTCTGCAGTGGTAATTTTATTTTTTTCTGCTGTTATTATGCTTGTCCTCTTTTTCTTCTTCTAATAAACATTTTCAAGTTGATGACGAGGAAATGCAAAGCTGTTATAATTCCCTTTCAGTTTCAAAATGTCACGTTTTCAAATATGTTTACTGAATACCTAAAAATGAAATAACAGGAATATCAGAATACAGAGTAAACTAAGGAAAATTCTCTGCTGCAAATCTTAGGTTTAACTTTGCACACTAGCATTTTAGATATTGAATATTTTGACATATATTTCAAGATTATAGTAACTGCTAAGAGCTGCTAAATTGTTGTTGATTAAACACATTTTTTATCCTATAATAAATCAAATTAAAGCATTATGCCAGAAGAAAGATAAAGATATTAAACTTATATTTTTTTTTTTATATTTTTAGGATTGAAAATAATTCACTTTACTATTCTACCTTTAAGATATTTAATTTTATAAGTCTCAAATAAAAATAATAAATTACTAAATGAATAAAATCTAATGTGCTACTATACTTTATCTCTGAGGTGTGTTTGTTGATAAAGCTGGCTAAATAGCCTAGTATGATTAAGGTATGTTGGTTTTCTTCAGAAAATACAAAAAAATCACCTAATCAGCGTTCAGTAAGTAGGACATTGACTGGACAATATTATGAAGCTACAGCTAACAAAAACAGACTGTGGTAAATCATTTAAAGCCTACAATGTCCATTGCTCACCAATAAATCAAGCACACCATTTCAGGAAAATATGTTCCGGCAGCGCATCACCCGTCAGATGCTGGTTAGAGTTTAATAACTAAATATATGACATTTGATTTTGAAACCAAATGTCAAAACCGTAGGTTTAGAGACCTTGGTTTTGCCTCATGTGTAAAATACAGGGACAGCAAGATTGAAATTAAGTCAACATTTCTGTTCTGTTATGAATATTTGTAAAAACCGGTATTAATTCTGGACTGGCGAACTGTCCATGGAAAACCCCGACTTTCGCCCATAGACTGCTGGAGATAGGCACCAGAACCCCTCAATGGATGGGTGGATGGATGGTATTAATTCTTTGTTTTGTAGTTCTGCACAGTTGTGTTTTGTGCTTTGCTGTACTGACAGCAGCCTCAGGCAAGCATGGAATGATCAGCATGGAATGGCAATTCACCTTCACTAAGTCACTGTATAACCTAGATTCCCTTTAAATTCCACATACAGTTTTCTACATATTAAGCTTCACAAAGATTTCTGAAAATAGAGAAAGGCCAAAGGCTTTCCTTGCTTTAACTTATCGTTACTCCTCTGGCCTAAAACTGCACCTAAAAATAAATGCTGTTGTAAAACAAAGACAAAAACAGAAGAAGACATAACCTGCATTGTCCAGAGCAGCCACTGTGAGCAGAAGGTAAATGAGTGCAATCTTATTGTGATTCAGGGTTGTTGTTGGTTTGTGTACTATACTGAGCCTTCTGCTGTGTCTAGCGCATATGGCCAAGCTTAGTCAACTGGCACATCTTGCTGCCCTCTCATTGAACTTCACCAAATGGACTATTTCTTTTACATATTTATGTTAGTGAATACAACTCATTTAATACATATTAAATTATCAAAAAAAAAAAAAAACACCAGCAAGTGGTGACATCTAGTTAAAGACTCAACTGGCATTTGTTCCTGACACAGGGGGAAACTGCTGGATGGTAAGCCAGATGGTGTGTCCAATTGTCATAACTGTATTCCGTTCCTGCAAACGTCTTAAGTAGGTTTCCCAATAAAACATGTTTTTCACAGAAATGAAATGTTATTCCAGAGACTGTTTGAACACATGTAAATTACAGAAGCCAGAGCCACTGTGTTGCCACCATCTGAGTCTTTATTTGTTTTCTATGATGAAAATCATGTGCAAATGGATTTCTGCAAAGCCAAGACAACCTTTTGGTTTCCAAACAACCATGCTTTCCCTTCAAATTTACTTTTTTATATATTTTTTTCTCCCTCTGTTCATGGTTGAGGGTGATAAGTATGTCCACTGTGTGTCAGAATATGAAGTGAAGCATTGCAGCCCTCTTTCAGAGATTTGAAAAACTGTGGAAAACGGACTTTTCTTTGCACTGTTAGATATAGATGAAATGGGCAAAAACAACAACGAAAAGAAAGAGGTCGAGGATAAATAAATGAGAAATTGATTGGTCAGGGTAGCGACAGCAAGCGGAAGCAATTTGAGCAGGTAAGGCCGAGCCCTTGAAATCATGGGGAAATTAATTTAGCCAGGAGTGGGCTGTCAGAAACGCTGATAATACCAAGGCGTGAGATGATGATAGCCTTGATGTGGAAGGGCTTACTCAGGGCTTACTGAGGGCTGTCATAGTACACTCCTGCACAGAAACACATGCATACATATATAAACGAGGTGTTTTCTTGCTGAGATCTTACAAAAGATTTTTTTTTTCTTTCATATGGCCTCACATGAGCATTTATGACCAAAAAATCCTGTTTAATGCATTTGCAATATCCTCACAGCTAAGTAAGCAAACCCTTCATATTTGTTTTTTTGAGAAAGGGATTTTCTGTAATTTGCCCCCTTTCACCGATGTTAAATCTGGTGGCAGAGAGAAGTCACATTAAAAGGAAGATCCAGCAGATAGCACACCACCTTTACCTAATGCTGTAAAGCTCAAAATGCCCCACAATAATGGGGGGGGTGATGCTTCACAGCAACACATCATGATTGAAGAGGATGGAGAAGGAAATCACAAAGTAAGGGCTTAAGGGAAGAAAAAAAAAGTCTTGATACCTTTACCAAAAAGCATATGTTGCTTGTTGTTCTCTATTATCTTTTTTTTATGCTCTCAAAAGAAACGGCAAATGCAAGATGCGGTTTCTGGAAGACACTGTCACTTTTCCTGGATTCTACTGTTTTACCCCTCCACAAGATTTGCAGAGTGAAGGATGGCAGGAGAAGTGATGGTATCTAGTTTTCCACATCATTAGTAATAGGCATGGTGTGATGTAATGTTGCGTCTCTAATGCCCGTAGCCAGTCATCTTTACAAATGATGTTGAATCACCTCCGCAGGAGGGCCTCCTGGTCCCTCTGGTGATGCCAGTATCGTTGGATAGCCATGCTGTTTTTCATGGGCACAGTTAAGAAGAGGCACTTAGTTGGTAATTATTGTACTGACACAGTGACACTGCTATGGTGCTTTACTGGTAACAGTGTGGGCAACTGTCACCAAGCACTCAGGAAATGCCAGTTTATTCTTAGTTTTATCTGTTTAGTTTCCACTTTTGTTTGCCAGGTGTAGAGGGTTTGTTGTCAGGCTTTAACTCTCCCATTTTTTTCTTGTCCTTATCTGTCCTTGTTCACTGAGGCATGACAAGGGGGCTATTATGTTGTCAGCTCCTCTCAGTGTATTGTTTGACCTTTCTCTGGCTTCTTTGCTTTTTTATATTTCGAAATTTGCTGATTTGTCTATTTCTCAAGGGACTCTGTGTTTTTCAACAGACTGGTTGCCACAAACTTTCATTCATGTATGTCTACTATTTTCAAATGCATATTGTTCTATTCCACTTTATTATAAACTACAAAAGGGCAAGGGGAACTCAATGGACAGGCTGCAGGCACACCACAAAAAAACAAACGGAATACGAGCACAAAAATAATCAGCTCATGCAACGCTGCAATTCCTTCTAAGCTGTTTAGTATCTTTGTTCAAATAGAAGGATTTACTTTCATGTTTCCTGTTTTTTCTCATTCAGCCACAATAACTTGCAAAAACATTAATAGATTTTAAATATTTTCACATTTTTTTCTTTTACAACCACAACATTCATTATATATCTTTATCAGAAATGTATTTGCACAGAATTGTAAAGTGGAAAGAACCAACAAGATCATAGATCATAAAAATTAAAGAATGGGGTGGGTATTTGTATTCAACCACCTTTTCTGACACTTAATTTTCAGAAAATGGAAAGAGTATAACACACCTGCAAAGACCATTAACATTAACAACCAAAAGTTAAGCTTTGACACAAGATTAGAAAGAAAAAGTAAATTATTGGAAGGAAATTGTAAGAAGGCATGTTTGCCACAGTCGATGTTGTGGTCACAACAAATCATCTTCTCTGATGAGACCACATTGGAACTTCTTTGTTAAAACATACATTTTTTGTGTAGGGAGGTAAACTAACACCTCATTTTGAACACAAAACTCTAAAGAGAAAAACTGTGACCCATGCGCTATTGTGAATACAGCTGAAAAACTGCCAAGCTTAAGAAAGACAGGAAATTAATGGTCAAAGACTCTCCAGTCTTAGTGACATTGAGCAGATATTTTCCGTCCCAAACCAATATCAAACCAAAGTTCCAAAGTATTGACTCGACAGGACAATTTAGACTTTTATTTGTACTGTAAATCTATCATTGTCCTTTCTCTTCTCTATTTTATACCACTTAGTATTGATCTATATTTTGGATCGTAGATTAAAATGTGAGTTTGAGCAAGAGGTATGAATACATTGACAAATATTATATTATTACATTTGTTGTTTTAAAGTTACATTTTTAAAGTTTACACTTTTTAAACTTTTTTGGCTCTGAAATGTCAGTTGTCTGGGTGCTGAAAGCAAGCTGTATTTTAAAATGTATCTATTTAAAGTTGGACTTTAAACAAAGGGCACCTTTCAACTATATATCCAGAATAACTATTATGGGCCTTTTTTATGTCAGTCATCCATTCCCTTTTGATCACACTGCAAAACCAGATAGTAAACGTGAAAGCAGGAAATTTTAACTGAACAAAGCTTTTTAACTGTTAACCACTATAAAATCTCCATCAGTCTATGTTGTTGATAAAAACAGTACAGTCTCCTCTATTAATGTTTGGCTTTATATGATTGAAATCTTTAATGTTTTAAGGAACAAGTTCACAGAAACACTGCAGAGTACACTTTTTAGAGCCTTTTTCCAATAAGTCACCCAATCTTTTTATTGAAAACCCAGTCTTTATTGTTTGGGGGTTATTGTTTCAAGTAAAACTGGTTTGGCTTCATTTAAGTCGCTCAGAGTCTTTATTAGTTTCTTGAAAGTGGCAATTACCCTTTAAAGGTCAAACAGGCAATCAGACCAGTTCCTCCACAACGACACATTTTAATGACCCTGCAATGGCACACACCAATCACGATGATAAATCTTTGAGAGATATTTAGTCTTGTATTTAAATTCAAACAGATTTGCAAGGTGTTTTGACTATGGGAAAATGTGTTTTTATACACAATCATTGTGGTTATCAATAATATAATGGTTCTGTTGAAGCATGTTGCCAGTGACCTAGTCAGATTTCCTTATTGAATTAAAAAGTATCTGTGTGTCTTTTATGCTATAACATATCACCAAATTACTTCTCTTATTAAGAAATTATTAAACGCAAGGTTTGGGAGGGGAATGACAATCCCTCTCTATTCAAATCACTGCTGACACTGAGATCTATTTTACACTATGTAGCTGCCTGCTGTTTGAAATCAAAAAACACATTCACAACTCACTATATGTGAGTCATAGTTAATCCATTATATAGTATTTTAATTTAATCATAATATTTATATTTACTGAAAGAAAAATAAAGGCTCTGGAGTCCTGACTTTACAGTTGTTATTAGAAGGCTTTGGCTGTGGTACGGTATATGGCTGTTGAGTATCGAATGCTAATGACATCTGACATTCGATCCTCAATGAGTGACTCCTGTTCACGTCACATCCCCGTGACAGAGTCTGCTTAAGAAGCTGACTTCATTCAACAGCCTCTTGTTTGCTGCTCTTGGGCCTCTATAGGTGTCATCAAACTTAACAGATGGACCCAGTAGTCAGGCGAGTCAGGCAGTGAGATGTTAAAATGAGATGTTCGTCTCACAAAAGCATTTAATTGGAGGGACGGAGGCACTGGGTTAATTAGTTAGATTAAAACTCTAACTTAGTGACCAAGCCATGTAACAGTTGCACAATGACAAAGCAAGTTTATTTGATTATCAAAATTTGTTTACAAGATCAGATAAGACAAGATATTTTTTAAAGAAAGTAAAGGTAAAAGAAGGAAATTAATATCAAAGATGAGCAATATATTAAAAGTAAACTTGTGATATACATATGACACATACGACACATGCCTCTTTTGATTCACTTTCCAGTTTACCTTACCGGTAAATGAGTTTTTTTTATAATGTTTAATTACAAAACAGAAACTGAATGCGAGCTGTTGTAAATCAGCGGACATGCGGGGGCTTCAAGGGGGGAACCACCCAATTACAGAAGGGAAAAACACAGGTAAGTGAGCACAATCATCTGACGGGAGATGATTATCTGTATGAGTCACTTAACTGGTTAAACAGTTCAGTCCATCCTCTCATCAAAGACAGGATCAGCCTATGCTCTGCCAATAAGATGCAAGACTGAGCCATCCAGATGTACCTGATGCAGCAACCCTAGTGAGCAGGCATAAGACCGATACAGGTCAGAGAAACAGTTCAGAACAGGACTGTTCTGAGATCCAGGAGTTCCAATCCAAACAAGAACTGACAGATCCAGGGTTCCAAGAATCCACAGAGCGTTCAGGCAGGTTCAGAGTTCTAGGAGTCCAGCATAGAGCTCAGACAGACACGCTCAGATGGTGTCAGGCGGGTTCAGTGGTTGAGAGGAACAGCAAAAAGACATGGTACGAGGATAACTGCAGAACTTTAAACT